>NC_048290.1:4143072-5460572 GCF_009762535.1 Notolabrus celidotus
TTTTTCACCCTCTCCTTCTCATTTCCATTCACTGTGGTAGTGCTCTGTGAATATTAAGTGGGCCCCTTCCATTCTCCTCATCTCCAGCCGAGCTCAAATGATTTCTCTTAAGAGTACGGCCATGAATGACAGCTACGCCCCGCTCCTGCTGGTGGAGGAGGAGAAGAAGAAGAAGAAGAAGAAGCATGGGCTCGTGCAGACAGGTGACCACTACATCAACTTTTTCCTTGTTTTGAAACCTGCACCGCAGAGAGCTGATTGAGCGTTGCAGAAGCTGGGCTGACAGTCATTTGTGCTGCTGTGTTGATAAGAGAGTCAGGAGAAGAAAGCCCAGGTCTGCGCTCTGGTAATCAGCATGTTTCTTTGAGTAAACCCAGTTAAAACCTCCGAGGACGGGGATTACACTCGTCAAGTTTTTCAGCTTGAACAATGCCGACCAGATTACCTGAGGGAATTAAAGAAACCTCCTCTGCTCAAGTGACTTGTCTCGAGTCATTGCCCCGTCTGCGCCTTCTTAAAAGAACAATTAAGAAGAGTCCACAGTGGACCGACAATGAAGATGACAAGCTGAAGGACTGAGGGGAGGGGTCGGTTAGCTGTATTCACAGCAGGAAGTCCCTGCTTCCCGTTTGGAAACAGAGGCTGACAAACTGGCAAAAGAGGAATCACAATGTTTGTTTACGAGGGAGAAAAAGCCAGCTGTCACGTACTCACAATCCAATAGTACCAGGAAAAGAGGTGAGGAAGACAGACAAATTGGTTTTGTCTTGTTGTTAATGGTGGACCCAGGTAAGGAAATAGATTGAAGACAGAGCTCAAGGTTTGTTAGGTTTTCATCTGGGAAGAGTAAACATGCCAAAAGACAGCTCTGTGCTCCGTCTGAAAAAAGGAAGAGTGTTGTTTGTGCATTCGTTCTATGTCCTGATAAATAAACTCCCAAGAAAATGATCCATCCATGTCTCTGATATTCAAATGATCATGTAAAGTAGGGCTGGGCGATATGGCCAAGGAATAAAATCCCCAATTATTTTAGAAAAAACTTAATTTACGATTTTAATGGATTTTGTGTTTACTTCCTGAAAAAAGAAATCTACAAATGACTAACAACAAGGGGTGACCCCAAATAGTCGAATATTCAACTATTCGTTCTAACGAGCCTTAGTCGACTGCCAATCTCATAGTCGAATGAAACGTGGATCATTCCATTCAAACCATGGGGGTGCTCAATGTCTAATTTTACATTATTTTCCTGTTTCCCTTAAAAATAGTGTCTCATATATCCTATTTTTATATGAATATAGACTTATTTAATGTAATTCTGAGAACAGCTCTTGAAGTGTTAAATCTCCTTAAAGTGGTAATTAAATCTCCCCTGGTAATTAAAGGTGGACTCTCCCATTTAGTGGGGGCTGTGGAGCAGACGTACCTCAGCTGGTCTTTAAATCTTTCTACGTTCATGGCAGCTCAAAATGTCAGGAAATAAAACTTCAGTTGAACCTAAAAGATAGTGATGAAGATGAGGAGCAGCTTCATGAAGAGGGCTGTGAGATCAAGGATTACCGGACCACACAAAAACTGTACGGGGCCAAAAGAACCAGGAGGGATACCCAAAGCTGTCCGAAGCCTCAAAAACAATCCACAGCATCCCATCCACCTCCACATCATCAGAGAGGATATTCTCAAAGACAGGATTTACAGTCAACAAAGCAAGGAGCGCACTTCTGCCCGTACACACGATGGTTTTCCTCATGTTCAATTTGAAAAGACTCAAGCGGACAAAGACGCGATGAAAGACTGTTTTAAAAGGTTCTGTTAAGAGATTTAAGAACCCTCTAGCTGGCTCAGGTTTGATTTTGAACATTATAAACATGTTTAGCCTGAAGTTGGACAAACTACCCTCCACAGTGCTGCTCTCTGCTGTGTGAACACTGTTTAAATATCTCCTGATTCCTTATTCTATAGTGGAGCGTTCCATGTTTAACGGATGGTGGCCTTATTTGAGTTTTCTCTCCTTCATCGCCTCGTTGTTTTTGCAATATAGACTTAAAAAATCGAAGTTTTATGCTTATAATATTCTGTTGTCCCTTTGACTTTAAGCTATAAGTCTCTTAATTGTAAAGGGTTATGCGTAATAATGTCATGCGGTCACCATCATGCAGACTTTGGGTCAATAAGGAAAAACTATGGGCAAAATCTGATGAATCAGATTCGACTAAGCAAATCCTTAGTCGGGCTCACCCCTACTAACAACAAGTTTTGATTTAATCTTATCAATATAACTTTCAAGGCAAACTGAAGTTCCCCTTAAAGGTACAGTGTGCAGTACATAGTGACAGAACAGACTTGGTAGGAATGGGAAACCATATTCATTGTATTGATATTCCTTTTTTGATAGTAAAAACTTGACAAATGTAGTATCATACTTGCATCACAGGAGCTTATTTTCATTAAAGGCCAGTGCTGTTTCATGGGAGGGGTGGGCAAGGAAGCGTTTCAGTCAAAAATCTGACTGTTAAGACATTGCTAAATAGTCCTATGTCCACACACTGTACCTAAAAAAAACTGCAGACTGTAACCTTTTCTTTAAAAGTGCATTATGTAGTTTTGCTAACATTGAATTCAAACACAATATAATTTGAAGGCCTCTGAAAATACAAGCCTAGAAATGTGCATGTAACAAAATGGCAGACACTACCATAGAAATAAAAGCAGTATAACTTTCAGCTAGATGTCTAGCTTGAGGAGAAAATCTAGATTTTCTTTTCTTTTTTTTGAATCGCCTGAAACCAATCGATTTATCGTACAGCCCTAATGTAAAGATCATGGTTTTTTATATATAAACATTACATCTGTAGCAGCTGCAGAAGTAAACATGTGTAGGAGTTGAATCCAAGGCAGATTTAAATCTGTGGTGGCTTGAAAAAGCATTCGGAAAAGGTTCCTCTGAGCTCGAGGAAAACAGCACAAGTGATAATGTTAGAGTTATTAATACTTTCCAGTCGATGGCAGAAAATATTACTCATACAAACAAACAAACAAACAAAAAAATCTGTACACAGCTTTTGGAATAAATAAAAAGGATGCTTTGAGTTTGGTTTGGGGGCAGTTCTGAGGGCTCACAGTTTGTGCCTCCGGCCTTGAAGCACAGCCACAGAAAAAAAAGCCTCTGGGAAAAGTCCAGGGGTTGTCTGTGACTCATTCCCTCCAAGCAGGTGGGCAGCCGAGGTTGTTTCCTCCGCCTTTGGAGAAAAAAGGGAGAGCAAGGCGCTGAAAGCATGCAGAGAGGGCTGATTGAGTGACCCACAGCCTGTGCCTCTGCCCGAGCTTATCTGACAGAGAGGCGACCTGCAGATGTAAGGCTCAGAGGAGGGACACGGCCTGTGAAGAGAGCGGTAAGCAAACAAAGAGTCAATTCCCTCCATACAAAGCAGTGCAAGGAATCCATCTGTCCAAAGCCAGAGGAGGGAAGACTATAAAGCCACGATAAAACCCCGTCCAGCAAGCCTCCAAATGGACGAGGCAGGCCTTTAACCTTGAACACAAACACAAAAATAGAACCCAGACGAGCCGACACATGCAATGCATCAATCTCAATTCTCACTCTGTTTGAATAAATTGGAATAGACATGTAAATGTATGCATTCGAACGCTGAAAATCATACCAGCTGTAGTCCTCTCTGTAAATCCAACAGGCTTTATTCTCAATTTATTTCCCCCAGTTTTACAGAAACAAAGTCACACTGTGCATAATGCCGTCTCGTATGAATCCTAGAGCTCAGAAAATTGGATCTCAAACTGAGCTGATGACAGGGGTTGAATGTCTCGACTGCAGTGACTTTATCTAGAGTGACAGTTTCATTTAAATGACACCCGTATGTTTACAATAACACGCGGCATGGTTTGTAGTTTTGGGATGTGTAAGGTTGATATATTTACAGGGTGATTCTGCAGAACACACCCGGGCAGGTGAAATGGAAAGGACCTTACATACTGTGAGGCTTTCCTCAATGCTGCTGTGATATAAAAAAACACATCTTTTCATACTAAATAAGAAGCAGGTGGTTTATTATGGAATGCACCAATGCTACTTTTCTCAGTCCAGAAACTGATGCCTGGTCTGGTACAGATTGAGGACTGATCTGAGCTGATAAGATCCGCGCCTCAGTGTTTAGAGAGACTGTGAAACTCAATTTTCCCATCTCTGTAACACAGACTTGCAGCTTTTGCAGATGCTGAAATTTGCCACAGAAACTGTCACAGCCTCCTTCTTCGTTCTAGCACAACTGCCACCCAGCGATGCATGACGTGGTTCATGCAGGTTTAAGTTTCCCTACAATAGAAGAGGATTTTTGAGGAGAGCAGAGGCTGAAGTTTTGTCCTTGCCCAAGGACTCTGTGGTATGCGGACAGCAGGACCTTGGATCGAACCCCCATCCTTCAAAATGAGAGATGATCAACTCTACCACTGAGCCACAGCGACCCCTTACAGGTATGACTGCACCTCTAACAGCTATAGTCGTATTTGTCTTTTTCAATCAGCTTCCATTCCTTCAGTAAAACTTCTGCCAGATGAGCCACGACAGGTGGAAGTCTCATGCATCAAGTAGGAAGGAGAAGGAGTTTCCCATGTGCTGTAATTACTGAGGACTCTGCAGCATGTGGAGTCTGCACATTGCAGGTGTGAGCATCCTCCACCTTTCCTCTTGTCTTAGGGGTTCATGCATCTTTTCACTTTTTTTTACCTCCACCACTGTACGACACTATCCCACTGTCAGCTTCTTCTTGTTTCTCTACTAAGCAGCTGCCAACTTCTTCAGCCAATTAACTTCCATTCATGTTACCTTCATTCATTGCACAAGTGCCACTGTGAGGAGTCATGAAATAGTGCTGTATTGTTTGATTGAAATATCAATATTTAGCACAAGTTTATTGAATATTCTGTTACACAAGCCACTACAACTATGTATTCCTCTATTCATTTGGAGTCCAAAC
This sequence comes from Notolabrus celidotus, assembly GCF_009762535.1. NCBI lineage: Eukaryota > Metazoa > Chordata > Actinopteri > Labriformes > Labridae > Notolabrus > Notolabrus celidotus. The sequence continues at coordinate 4,148,064 of NC_048290.1, forward strand.
CCTGTTAATGGCTCATTTGGATTCAGAATGTCCAACCTTTATGTGCAACAGTATATCATGCAACCCACTTGTAACTTGACCTCTTGCATCAAACTCTCAGTAAACTGATGCAATGTTGTTTGCAGTGATAGTTGGACAATCTCTGACTGAGCTGACAATCCTGACACCACGGCATCTAAAAAGCTGTGTGTGAAGGTTTCTTGGGGTTCTGCAGCACAGATTGAAAGAGATGATGAGCCGACTCACTTTGTGACACCGACCCTGCAGATTCACCGGCTAGTTTGCTGCCTGAGTGGGGGCAATAGAGGTACCATTCAGTCCATTTGTGCATGATATCAGAATCATGCACCTGCTGACTTATTTATCCTCCTTTAGTTTGTAGTTTGATTTATTGTGTTTGTGCTGATTTGATTACATTCACATAGAAAACATGTGATTTTAAAGTAGTAGTGGTGGTGTTTCATTTAGTCAGCATACATGAAATATTTTACAGTACAGACACTTTCAATAAAGCACCAGTGCTGCATCTAGTGATGACTGAAAAGGCCTAAGCAGAAGCATAATGCTTATTTAAGTCTAGCCTACATTTTCTCAAATAAAGCTAGCAGCTTCCCAAGTGTAAAGAAACAAAACTAAACAAAAAAGGTAAATCATGAACACTTCAAGCTTTCAAAAACTGCTCTGCAAACCATTTTTGGGAAAGCTAAAAGTGAATCACAAGATTTTAAATTTATCCTTGCATCATTCCAAAATGTAAACCCAAAAACAAAGCATAGGGATGATGCAGTTAATCGCCCCCTTTCATATTGCAAACACCAGAGAGATTTGCAAATAAAGCAAGGGGGGCAGCAGTAGCTCAGTCCATAGGGACTTGGCTTGGGAACCGAAGGGTCGCCGGTGTGAGTCCCAGTATGGACGAAGTTTGGCAAGTGGACTGGTGGCTGGAGAGGTGCTGGTTCACTTGCCTGGGCACTGCCAAGGTGTCCTTGAGCAAGGCACCAAACCCCCAACTGCTCAGGGAGCACTGGTTGATGGCAGCATACTCACTCTGACATCTCTCCCTAAGCATGTTCACTGTGTGTGTGTGCATTGTATGTATAAAAAACTGTATGTGTAGCATGTCCAAAAATAGCATGAGTGAAAAAATGTAATTTCCCCCCTGGGGATTAATAAAGTACCTTTCTTTCTTTCTTCTAAATAAAATAAGACAAATTATAAGTCGAATTTAAACCTCACAGCAAACCCTGAGGGTCAAATCAGGCAGCCACATAAGGACCTGAAACAAAGACAGCTACCTCAGACAAACGATCAATAAAGAGCATCTGAAAGTTATTTTTTACTCTCTTTTAAAAAGGCTGCCAGGCTGGATAAAAGCACTTCTTAAATCAGAGGTGGGCTGGACATAAAAAAACACAACACAGGTTGTTTTAGTGTTTACAGAAAAAATCTATATTGGTTTAAAAAAAGTGTATAGTTTTTAAAAACAGCAAATTCCTCATGTTTTTACACATAATCTAGAGCCGTCTCCTCTGCTGCTGCTCCAACAACAACAATGGTATCAGCAAAGGACATCAGGGACTACAATTATGAGGGTCCACAAAGGCACAACATCAGGATTATGACAGTCTTATCTCCATATCACACCAGAGGTGAAGTATTGATTTTCTGCCAAAGAGCATCACAGTCAAGAAGGATGTGCCACGCTTGTCAAAGAGCCATGCACACCCAGGGGCATGATGGGAAAGCATGAAGGAGGAAAAAATGGGGGGGTAAAAAAAAAAAGCAATAAGAGGAGTCCTGTGAGGCGAAGAGGGGACAAACAGCAGGAGTTTTAAAGATGCAACGAGGGAGTAGGGAAAAAGGACACAAGGGAGGAAGGAGAGTCACTTTGCTATTGACTCTATATTAAATTCTTCAGCAGAGGAGCTTCGAAAAACACACAATAGAGATGTTTACTTTCTATCTGGACTACACACTACAGCTATCTCTGTCAATCTCTTTATTCTCCTGAGGCAAAAAGAAGAAGTTTAGAATAACAATCTATGGTCTTAAATTCTTCTCCTTCATGAAACGACAGATCCTTGGTCCACACTTTACTTTCTTTCCTTTCAAACAAAGACAGAAAATCTCAATCTAAACTTCTACATTTCTAAATCTGCTCATTTATGCTCACTGTGGAGCAGAAACCGAACCATACAGCCAATAAAAATCTCTCTGGACATGCACGTATCTGCCAAATGTGACCGTGTTAGAATTGCTCTGCAAATAAGCTGCAGCTCCACAATGTGAGTACGCGTCCTGGCAGCCCTCCATTCATTCACTGTCACTAAGGCCAGGGTCTAATGTGCTTTCCACTCATATAACCATCATTATGACAAATGCAACTCCGCCAGTAGAGCTCGCAGGCATTCCTCTGCAACACAGAAGCTCCTATTTATTTAGCACAAGAGTCTCTGCAGATATTTGAGGTGGAAAACTAACAACAAGTGCTCCCTCCATTCAGAGCCGGGTATAGCTGAGGTGTTTTCTTTCACTCCTCTCTCCAAGGTCAACCAATTCGCCGTCCTCTCGGAGTTTGTTCTGCAGGCAGGAGAGCGCAGCAGCAGCTGTGGACGAACCCCCCCCCCCCCAAAAAGATACCGCAAAAGATGATAGCAGCACATCGCTCATTCAGCTTGTGTCCACACACAGGAGCGTATCAGAGCGGCAGATCACCACGCATCTCATTTTCTCGTGGAAACAACCACAGAGTCACCAGGGGCGTGCAAACAGCGTAAAGAATAAGAATCAGGATGAGACAACAAGTCAGCTGCGTACAATGGAAACACAAAGATGGTCCCAGATGATATTAAGAGCGCATACTGTATAAAATCAAATCACTACCAGGGAGAGTGTGGGCAGATTTTAAAGCATTAAAGCATCAGCATCATGGTGGGAGCTGTCCAAACTCATCTTTCAGCCTCAACAGTCTTAATTGGTCATTAAGGGGAAAATCCATTCATGAGGGGTGAATCAAGAATGTTAGTTTATTCAGAGGAGGAGAGGCTGGTTTTGCACACCAGGACAAAGCTCCACTAACCCCACCTTTTAACTTTTACACCACCATCATGATGCAGTCCTCGTGCATGGAGCAAAAGAGGCGTGCAAATAAACAGCCGGAGCTTGACGCTGTTCCATCTTGCAGACAATCAAATTTACAGAGACGCCGTTACGCCTCCGTTCCTCCTCTAGTGCGCCTCTGTCCAGCTCAGAGACCGAACCACAGACTGTGTAAAGAGATAGAAGTGTGTGTGCTGGATTGAACAGCAAGGGAAAACTTTCACACACGAGTAAGAGAACTTTACATAACCATGAGTGTCTGCTTTAAACCGAGCATAGCTGCAATAAAAAGGAACTCTTTACACAGTGATGCTTCAAAAAAATTACAGTTGCCCTGAGTTACAGTCGACTTCATACTGCAAAAGAAAGGGAAGAAGAAGTATTTCCAAGGACGACCACGACCCATCGATCAGCAGCCTCTCACTGACTTCCTCACATTGCAGCGGATGAAGAATGAAACCTCTTTTTTTGAAGGTGGCACACGATGCACCGCGGGTGTGCTCTGCACCCCAAAGCCATTTCTTAGCAACAAGCCCAATTTTCTAGCATCTATCTCTGTGGTCCCATTTACTGAGTGTAAAAAAAAAAAAGACCGATTTCCAGGTGGTTGTGACTTTAAGAGTCCCACCTGATGGGGAAGATACTTCTGAGATTGGAGTTACCTCAAATGCACCTCTATAAAAGATTTCTATGCAAGGTATGAGGAAGTTTGAAGACGGAGGTTCATGGAGAGGAGATAGAAGCCGTGGATTTCCTCTCTCATCATGGGCAACGTGAGATCTCTGGCTAATAAGATGGATGTGCAAACAGGACTAGCCAGGAGTCAGACAGAGTTCCAGGAATGTAGCAATAGCATGGTGTGCTTTACAGGATATTCCTGACCACATCATCTCCATCCACGGCTTCCAGACTGTCCGGGCAGACCGGGATAGCACTGAGAGCTCTGTGGGCCTCCAACCATATTATCTGCCCAGGGAGATCTCACATGTCATACTGGTAGCTGTTTACATCCCCCCTCTGCCAACCCGACTACGGCGTCCAACGTTCTCAACGCTGCCATAGCCAGACTCCACACAGACCACCAGAGTGCCCTCTTCCCGATCTCCAGGGACTTCAACCAATGTATTAAATTTCTACACAGCTTATTATTGTATTCATATAACTCATTGTGTAGAGAGCAACTGTAATGACTGAATTTCTGATTCTGATTCAAATATGATGCAAGCAAGTTAATATAACCTCCAGATACTCACACATTCACCGATACTACCAACCCCAGCTTTAAATTAGGAAAAGTCATGAAATATGAAGCCAAAAAAATTATGTCAGTCATTCATTTAGAGACGTTAAACCTTGAATGGGGTCCAATTGACCCCAAGGATAATAGGAGAGTTAAGGAAACAAACATTCCTGTCATTGAGCCTTCAAGAGTTTACACTTGTATTTAATGATAGGAAAAATCAATGCATTTCAACACTTATCCATCTGAGCATGACAAACACACATCTTGAATCTTGATTGTGTCAAACAAACATGAATGAGGCGGTCTAAGCTCCCCATGTACTCCCCATGTTTCCTGTCTCTCTTCAGCTGTCCTATCTAAAAAGGCATAAAAGCCCCAAAATTGAAAAATAAAATGAAATAAAATAAATAAAGAATAATAATAATACAAATTTTAAAAAAAGAATAAATTGTGTATTCTCTCTTTGTTCATATACCTCTGCTTTGGCAGGGGAGTTTCATGTGCTCGAAGGCTTTCCATCGCTCCATCCAGCGTCCTTGAGCAAATACTTAACCCTCACCTCCTTGTGATGCCTTGCGAGATAATAAATGCCTGCGGGGGATCTCAGCAGCTTTATTCTAAAAACACAAATACTATCCATCCTGGTGAAGTCAACGGTATTTAAGAGTCATCAAATTGTAAAATTCAAATTGAATCAACACTCGACTGGAGGGTTAATCCACCGGAGGACAATTATGTTAGAGGAAATCTTGAATTCATTCAGTCTGCAGGGCACAATAACCAGAGGGATTAATTTGTGGCTTTTACAAGCTCAAGGATACATACAGTATGTGTTACTGTGAGGTACTGAAAAAGCAACAGCGCCCCCCAGTGGACAGAAGTAGAAGTAGAAGATCTGACCTGAGGAAGCCAGCAGTCAGATTAAGAGATAAAACCTGTTATCTTTAAGTCATAAAGGATGTGTATTCACAGCTAACTTTGTGTGTGTTTTCAAAGCAATCAGCTGGGTCACACGCTGCATTAGTGATATAATGTTTTCCGGTGCAAACAGGGTCACAGTGTCATAAGCGGCCTGAGAAATCCTCCTTCAGCTCAGGTTACTGCGTCCTATTTATGGGTCAAGTGTCAGTTACCAAAATAATATGTCAGAGTTACTCTCACGCCGTACACAAACAAACATATTTACACACACACACAGACACACACACACACACACCCGCCCTGCTTTTTATTACATTAACCTTTTCTCCAGCTGATAGTGAGCACACACGGGGAATGAGTCATAGCTGAGCAGCATTGGATTAAACTGTGCGTCTGATTGTATCTCCACGCTGAGACAATGAGATCACCACATCTCAGTATCTGTCAGTGTCATCAGGAGGGAGGGAGGAGGAGGAGGAGCAGGATGAAGGTCAGCTCCGTCTTTATCGAGTTGTGTGCTTTAAACTGAGTATTTTTCAAAGACTTCAGATTTACACCTGAATGTTTCTGTGACTTTAAAAACACAGCCTTTTGTGTGAATGTACTTAAAGTCCTTGATGAATGGAAACAGAAATGTTGCTTGGTTTGGCTGTGGTGTGTATCCATAGAGATAAACACGTATATGAATTGTTTTTTCAAAGCAAAAGAAAAGCAGCACAGAGCTTTATGATGGTGCTGCAGTGACCGCTGAGAGCCATTAACAGAACGTACAGGTTATTCATTAAACCAGAGGTCTGCACGGAAGGTAAAAACAGGTGAGGACAAAAGGAGGAGAAGAGCTGCTGGGTTTTTGTTTCAATCATAGACCGGGCGTGGATACTTGCTGTGCTGGGTAAAAAGTGAACTGAGTCAAAATGAAAACTGCAGCTGTCCTCCTGATGAGATTAACTCAACATTAATGTGCAAGCTGCTGCTGATAACGGCCCTGATGGAGCCTGAGTAGGTTGCAGTGTGTCGGCTATTTTCAAACACACAAAAGAAGCATTTCAATCCAACTCAATCTAACAGCCAGTGTGCTTTGCTTTGATTCTTTCACCCTGACTTTCTTTGGACTTTTTCCTCACAGCCTCCTCGTAACATTTGTGCAAGAAGTTGGGATGAGGTCACATGTTAGCCCTGTGATAGGCTGAAGATCTGCTCAGGGTGTAACTTGCTTTAAAATGCACGAAATCTCACCAAATCTAAAATCTGCTCCATAGCGCCCCCTAAAGCATGGGTTCCCAAACTTTTCAGCCTGCAACCCCCAAAATATGGATGCCAAAGACTTGCAACCCCCACTGTCCCTCAAAGTGATTTAATGTGGCTTCATTTAGCTGGTCTGCAGAAAATGACCCTACCTATATGAGCATGTGTCTGAGTTTCTACTGCTACTGATGCTTTTGATGATTAGGTGTTCACTAACCCTAAACTTAGGAGTCATCTGGCAAAAAGAAAGGCAGAAAACTCATTATGTTTTCTATTTTCAAGGTTTTATTTCAAGTTTAGCTACTAATTTCGTCAATATTTTTTACTGTAATGGGTCAAATGTACTATTTCTACATAACTGAAAAAAAAAGAAAATCTGGAGGACATCTCAAAACCCTCCAGGGGGTCCCGACCCACACTTTGGGAACCCCTGCCCCAAAGGGTTTTAAAAAAGGGTAAAATAACCCTCCCCATAGAGGTTTTTTAAGCTACGTGCATGATATCGGACATGCATATTCATGGCATCAGTAGGCACAAAAAAGCCTCCTGCACCAATATCTTAAAACCATCAGGGGACCTTATTAAGGCCAGAGCACTGACACCCAGTGGCAGCAAGGCCCTGACTTAGGGTTCCTATTGGAATTACCAAATCTTGGTAATCCCTCCTCCAGAACCACCTCCTATTCCTCCCTCAACAGCTCCCATTCCTCCAACACCTCCAACTCCGCCTCCTATTGGAACCCTAAGGATTATTTCTCTTTTTTTCTGCCACTTCTTTCCGTGTTTTGGACGCCTGAACGTGCACAAAAAGTCACCAAACTTTGCCCCAAATTCAGAGCCACCTAAAAATTTATGATTTCATTGGTTTTGCAAAAGTACCTGCTCCATAGCGCCCCCTAGTGATTTTAAAGTGATGCCCCTCCACACTATATGCAGAGATGTCTGCTGAACAATATATGCATGTATATTTCTGTGTGTACATTTACATGCATGAGAATAATCAATCAATAGTCTTTATATTGGGCCATCTATAGTTAACAACCACATTTTAAGAAATATCCTGGAGGAGAATAAGTCTGATCCTCATGTTTTGGACAGACTCTCTAAACCCTGATGTAGACTGCATCCTGGTGGAGTCGACAGGTACTCACCAGGCTGGAGGTGAGGGAGGGGTCCGACTTCCCCAGGTTTCGTGAACGCATCCGGACCAGGTTTGAGATCTCAGATGACGTCTGCCCCGTCGTATGTGTGTGCTGGGGGTTCGTGGGTAACAGAAGGTATTTTCCTGCAGAAAAGCAACAAGACAAGGATCAGTGAACATTTCATGGTTCAGGCGGTTTACCCAAAGAGTGATTTCCCCCGATACACCTCCCAGATGTTTTCATGTAATCACCTCTGAGATAAAATTAGAGGCGGAATGATCCATTATTCAGTTTTTAAACTTGGATTTAGGAGTGTGGGTTTCTCTCTGGCAGCTGCACAACCGCAGCTCACATCACATTTAGAAACTTGCAGCAAAACATAAATGAATTCGAGTCATACGACGACAAATCACACACATCAACATTAAAAACATCCACAGCCAGATGTGCTTCCTTTAGATGTATTCTGAAACACTTAAAATGCATCCAGTGAGAAGAGCTCAATTTAGAAACCGTCTCCGAGCAGATGGGGGAACATATTTCACCACTTATTCTCTCAGTTCAGTGCAGACTGTGGGGACAGGAGTGGGGGCTGTGTGGAGCGAAGATTACATTGATTTACAGCCACAAGGTTGTATTTCACCGACAACCAGTCAAGGAGCATTTTACATCCATCAGTGAGCTCTTTCTAGTGCAGAGGAAGAGAGATGTGCTGTAAATAACAACATAAGCATGCCAAACTTTTGATTTGAGGTCCCACTACAATCATTTAGAGGAGGTATTATACCAGAGAACCTCTCTCTCTCTCTCAGTTTGTCTGTGCAGAGCATGAGGCTGTAAGAAGACGACTCCAAAGCAGCAGAAACGAACAGCTACACAACAACAAGACAAGCTAAAATACTCCACTAAAGATCACAGTTAAGAAAGGTGTGGTTAGGTTAGGCTGTGGTTTGTAGAGACCCTGTCCCAGAGGAGATCTGGCTTCCCTTTTGTACAGCGTGAGGAGTTGTACCTGACATGAAGTCACCTGACCTTTCCAGTTCATCCTGGAGTCCCAGAGATTTGTGTAAACAGTGAAGATATTACCTCCAGGTACTGCTGAGATATTGCGTTGAAAGTAAATGGGTATGAAGGCTAGAGACGTGTTTGTCAAGCACATCCTGATGTCTTAAGATGTCTCGACATACTGACGGACGAAAGGAGAAGCAAAAATACAAGAAGCAATAAAAATGAAGAGATCATATCGTTCACTCTGGAACAGCCTGCCAGAGGAGATCAGGCCTGCAGTCAGTCACTTGTTTTATGTCATTACTGAAGACACATTTTTACAGGAAAGCTTTTATTGTGTGAGTTTATTTAATTTTAGCTCTGATTTTAAGGGTCTGTTTATTGCATTTCATTTGTATCCCTTCATTTTTGCTTTGCACTTCTTTTTGTTTTATTGCCCACTGTGAAGCACTTTGTTACCTGTATTGAAAAGCGTTATATAAACAAAGTATTATTATTATTATTATCATATCCTGAAACCATGAACCACTGGATGGATATTTTTCTGTTTTTGAATTCATCTTTATTTTACCACTGAGATAGACTAACAAAAAGATCCACTCTGAGGTGACCTTGTAGTTCAGACCAGAAGCTACAGGGCCTTTATATTAGTACAAAGTGAAATTAATATGTATAATAAGTTGGGAAGAACTCTTGTTAGTTGGTACTGAAATTAATATTCTGTTAACCAATTTACTTCCATTTTTATACCTGAAAGTTCAAAATACCAGTTCAATGTTGAGTCTAAGCTGGCTGGTGGTTCTAGCTCTGCTGGTGTTAGCCTCACTTGTTTACCTGTAGACTCTCTGATGCTGTGTTTGTAAAAATTGAGCTCAATTTAGATTTTGTTTCCTGAGTGCTTTCTTGCCTTTAGACAATTCACTTAAAGCTGCTGTTCGTAGGAATGATGTCAAAAATGTTACTTTTTTTCTGCTGGGTTTGGAGAAAATGTCATAATGCCAATCGGTACTCATCTGTACGTGAAGTCATTTGGGACTATCGCGAAATCTCTGTGTTTTCTAGGGGTGACCCCAAATAGTGGAATATTGGACGATTCGTTCTAACAAGCCTTAGTCGACTGCCAATCTCATAGTTGAATATTTGCATATGAAACGTGGATCATTCCATTCAAACCATGGGGGTGCTCAATGTCTAATTTTACATTATTTCCTTGTTTCCCTTAAAAACAGTGTCTCATATATCCTATTTTGATATAAATATAGACTTATTTAAATGAAATTCTGAGAACAGCTCTTGAAGTGTTAAATCTCCTTAAAGTGGTAATTAAATCTCCCCTGGTAATTAAAGGTGGATCATTTAACGGGGACCTGTGCAGCAGACGTACCTCAGCTGGCCTTTAAATCTTTCTACGTTCATGGCAGCTCAAAATGTCAGGAAATAAAACTTCAGTTGATCCTAAAAGATAGTGATGAAGATGAGGAGCAGCTTCATGAAGAGGGCTGTGAGATCAAGGATTACCGGACCACACAAAAACTGTACGGGGCCAAAAGAACGAGGAGGGATACCCAAAGCTGTCTGAAGCCTCAAAAACAATCCACAGCATCCCATCCACCTCCACATCATCAGAGAGGATATTCTCAAAGACAGGATTTACAGTCAACAAAGCAAGGAGCGCACTTCTGCCCGTACACACGATGGTTTTCCTCACGTACAATTTGAAAAGACTCGAGCGGACAAAGACGCGATGAAAGACTGTTTTAAAAGGTTCTGTTAAGAGATTTAAAAACCCTTTAGCTGGTTCAGGTTTGATTTTGAACATTATACAAATGTTTAGCCTTAAGTTGGACAGCGCTGCTCTCCGCTGTGTGAACACTGTTTAAATATCTCCTGATTGCTTTCTCTATAGTGGAGCGTTGTTCCATGTTTAATGGATGGCGGCCTTATTTGAGTTTTCTCTCCTTCATCACCTCGTTGTTTTTGCAAGTTTTATGCTTATAATATTCTGTTGTCCCTTTTACTTTAAGCTACGAGTCTCTTAATTGTAAATGGTTATGTGTAATATTGTCATGCGGTCACCATCATGCAGACTTTGGGTCAATAAGGAAAAACAACAAACATTCCACTATTCGTCGAATATGAGCAAAATCTGATGAATCAGATTCGACTAAGCAAATCCTTAGTCGGGCTCACCCCTAGTGTTTTCCAATGCCTATGTGTAAAGCAATGTTATTATTCCCCTCGTTCCCGTTATCACGGACCAATCATAGCTAATCTCCAATCCTCCATCCTGATTGGTCGAGTGGCGGCCCCTACTACGTCGCCCTTATTAACTGGGAAGCCACTACTTATTCATAGAACTCGTACAATGATCTTTGGTGGACGGGGTTACGGGAGCAGAGAGGGGAGGGGTAGTGTTGACATTCGAAATCTCTCTCCGAACTGATTCAGCTTTCTCCTTCATAATGAACACTTTTATCTTTAATATTCAAGTTCATTGTGTCACTATCACTTCTGTACTTTTGCATTAAAAGGACTTTGAAACTATGATGTTGAGATTTAACCACTCCTCAAGAAGCTCTGTCGCACTCCCTCAACTCTCAGTGTCACATTCTACAACTCCTGACCCCCTCTGTTCAGGTGAAGTAAACAGGGTCAAATGTCAGACCCGTAACATAAGATAACCCCAGCTGTCTGCTCGTGTTAGGAGTAATCACGCAACCCCTGATCCTGAGAGGGTCAAATTAGGCCATTAAGAAAAGCCTATTAAGAGATCACTGATAATTCCCAACATTACATAATCAGAGCACCAGAAACAAACCACGCCGCAGGGTCTAAAAAAAGGGTGGGAAATGGATCTAACGTCAGGGTTTAGAGTTTAAATTACAACAGGAGCAACATGAGACTTCTTTTTATGTAAAACTGAAATACAATCTCCACTTTCAGATCCCCAGGATGGCAGCTAGATGGCACTAAATCCTACTTCTTCTCATTGCATCCACTTCTTCAACACTCCCCCTGAAACCTCACCACAACAAGCCAAGACTGAGATTCAAACCAAACATGAACTGCCTCAGTAGATCTTCTTGCACCACTTGGACTCCCCCCTGGCAGATAATTCATTCATAAAAGTGTGATCTTTATTCATGTGTGGCTAACTCCACTTCCTGTTCTTGTAAACACCCCAGGAGGCAGAGGACGGGATTAACAACCCTCGCAGAGTCAAGACAGGAAGTTAAGTTCAGTGCACTCAAGACATACAGAGACTACAGCAAGGTTCAAATGGCCAAAAGCAGGCACAGTTTTCCTGCTCATCACGTCTCCTGCTGCTATAAACCAGAGAATGTAGGTTAATACATCCAGAGTCTGAACATAACCTGCTCTGACAATGACACATATCACACCTCAGTGCTGTTAAAGAGACGTCCAGTTAGATTTAAAGCTGCAGACAACAAGGATACATGTTTCCTGTAAGACAACAACTAACTGGAAGTAATGACAAATGAGGGATTATACTTGTAAGTGTAATAAAAAGAAACACACATTCTGTGTTTTGTACATTTTAAAGAAATATAGAATATATTCAGAAGGAGCTTTTTTCCATTTTAAAGGTGACATATCATGCAAAATGGACTTTTTAATGGTTCTCTACCTGAAATATGTGTCCCTGTCTACAAACCCCCCGAGAATGAAAAAAATCCATTCTGCCCCTGTTCTGATTTCTCCACCTTTCTGTAAATGTGTGTGAAACGAGCCGTTTCAGACTTCCGTGTTTTTGTTACGTAACAACAATATCCGGTCTGTCACGGAGTCAGAGCTCGGAGCTTGTTCAGCCCATAGACTGTATAAAATAATACTGAATCCCCTCCTCCGTTTTTCATTACCTGCACAAATGTGTGCTAACAAGGAGCTTAGGAGGGAGGCATGCTAGTTGTAGGCTGTCTTAATAAACACAAAGGTCGGTTTTACTCCCCACGTCTGCAGATTTGAAGATCTAGTGGATGATTTTTATTTTTCATGGATAAGTGCTAGCGCTAGTTAGCATAGCTACATAGCTACATGTCGTAGCTGTAGCTGTGTACCAAGACGCACGTCGACATACTGACAAATAAAACAACAAGAAACACTAAATCTGTGACCAATCCTTCAGAAAGGTCCTGCTGCCTTTCTGGCAGAGGTCGGTTTTACTCCCCACGTCTGCAGATTTGAAGATCTAGTGGATGATTTTTATTTTTCATGGATAAGTGCTAGCGCTAGTTAGCATAGCCACATAGCTACATGTTCGTAGCTGTGTACCAAGACACACGTCGACATACTGACAAATAAAACAACAAGAAACACTAAATCTGTGACCAATCCTTCAGAAAGGTCCTGCTGCCTTTCTGGCAGAGGTCGGTTTTACTCCACACGTCTGCAGATTTGAAGATCTAGTGGATGATTTTTATTTATCATGGATAAGTGCTAGCGCTAGTTAGCATAGCCACATAGCTACATGTTCGTAGCTGTGTACCAAGACACACGTCGACATACTGACAAATAAAACAACAAGAAACACTAAATCTGTGACCAATCCTTCAGAAAGGTCCTGCTGCAGGCGCCTCTCCATCAGGATCAGATTCAAAGGGTTGAAGTAACGTGATCTCTGAGCAGCCGTGTATATTCAGCCAACATGTAAACATTAGATCAACGTGCCGGAGAGCCGATGCACATCCACTTCCTGAGGGGGCGTGGTCAGAGAGAAAACAGAGTGTTCTGAGGAGTACTGAAGAAGAGGGCTTTTCAGGCAGACCAAAATCTGATTTCAAAGTGTTTTTTTAAAGACTTTAAAGACATGTTTTGGGGACCTCTTAGACCAATATATATTGATGAAAAAAGCGTGATATGTCACCTTTAAAACATATACTGATCATCCTTTGGTTATTATTCTATCATTGAACTTTGGGTCTTTTAATATTGTGCAGCAGCTGTTTATTCAAGAAACATGCTTTTCTGAAAGGTCCAACAGATGTAGTGTTTGTTGGGATTAAATGGTTGTAGGTGCTGATTTTATTAGCTGTGCAGACGGCTTTGCCTTAATTTGATTAAAGGATGCATCGTCTGGATTATACGTCTATAGTCTAGAATAAATTAATCTCCACTTCTTAGATAACTGATGGAAACTGTAATGTAATGTTTTACGGTCTTTAAACTGTTCATGAAGCACTGCATGTAATCAGTGTTTTGTGTGTTTTATAAAAAAAATGTCATATCCTTCTTTCTTATAAGAGTAAAATGTAAAACTTGCAGTATATATTTACGGTGGAGAAGGTCAAAACATGTTTCATAGTGTGCTTTAAATCATCTCATCTGACATCTTCCTCCTCACAGAGGTTACAGACATAAAAAAAACCACTTACTTTAATTTTTAACGAAGGGAGCTTTGAGATGTTTCATGTCCCTAACATTAAAACAAAAAGCTAAAGCTGTCTGTTCTCTCATAACAAGAAATTTCACATTCACTTTTAACATCTCTCAAAGTCCGGGAATGCCTCAGCTTTGCAAATTTCAAGGGTCTCCTGAAGATGTGGCTCAGGACAAACCAGACTGTGCTTGAGTCTAACCATCCAATCATCAACGTGCAGACACACACACATACATCTACTGTATGTATGCAGCACTAGTGCAATACTGCATAAACACATCTGTATATGCAAATGTTGTGTAATCAAACCAGCACTTTGAATGAACAGGCCCTGAAGCAGATGTGCAATTTACAATCATGTGCGCTACACCAGCACTTTAACACGTTCATGCTCCAGCACTTCACCACCTGCCTTCTGCTCTTTAACTCCCTCTCTTTATTCCTGGTTTGTGTTGAGCACAGTCTAAAGCCACCTTCTGTATAGTTTGTAGTTTGGTCTCTGCTTGTCGTTTGATTTGTTTCTTCCTTATGTGCATGCTTGATGTACTTCCATATGCATGTGTGCCACCAACCTGTCTATGCCTCCAATCTGGGATATTTACATCCCTGTGTTCATCAATGTGCAGTGTCTCCCTTTCTTCAGTAAATGGTGTTTTGTGTCTTCACATTGTGGATACTTCGTGTTCGTAGAGGACTAATGAGGCTGAAACTCGGTCTCTCTTCACCGGTCATCAACCAAACATTGCCTGTAAGAATATCTGAGTGATAACTGCTTCTAATTAAACATCTCAGCAGATAATTGTCAGAAGTTTGTCCTAATTATCAAAATCCTGTTTATAAAAGTAAACACCGAGGACACTCACGCTTTCCAGACACTCCCTTATGAGTCAGTGTGCAGACTCCTCACGTGTCTGAGTTCATACCTCAGATATTAAGACATTTTATTGTTGTCAGGTGATGTAGGTTATCCTATTGTATGGCTTTCAAGTGAGTTGTTTTGTGCTTAGTGGTAACTTCTTTAACCTTTTGTTATTTCTCACTTTTCTTGAAGTTAACACTGTCCCTGTTTTTTTTCTCACTCCTCTGCAGATGGCACACATTTCAAAAATGAAGTCTTATAAGAAAAAAAAAGGAGAAACTCTCAAGAGAACAACAACTCCTTTATATAACGAACACAGAGCGCACACCTACAGTAAGGAGAGAGCGGTAAACCGAGCTGTCATCGCGGCGAAACAGTTACTGAAAGGCGACCAAACAGGATGAGGAGGGAGATTTCAGGTCTTTCCTTCCTTACTGGCAAAGGTCTTTCTCACTAGAGTCCATCACATCCCGGCATAAAGGAAATCTCCCATCAGACGCTCATCAACACTTTCAGATAAAAGCAGGTTTCAGGACGTGCGGGAAGAGTTTTATATTCAACACAGGTACGTGCAAGGTCACGTTCAAATGTTCTGAATGATGATGTGAAATAAGAGAGACAAATCAAACATCTCCACCCTGGCTGTGATCACTCTGCTGGGTGAACATTTTATTAAAACATTTTCCAGCCAAGGATGTCGCCCTCACTCAGCTTGACAGGCTCTTTGAGCTCTGGATTTTCAAGCAAACTTTGAAAACTCAGGGTTGTACATCAGAGATATTTGTACCATCCTCTAAAAGGAGAACAGTTCATCATTCTTTGGAGGATTCAAAACTCAAACACTAATTTAGTTGTTTTTCAATCTTTTTATTCTGACATTTAGATTTGATTGTGTTTGTTTCAGAACCAAAAAATTCGACTTCCTTGCACTGGCTTCCTGTATGTTTTAGAATTGATTTTAAGATTTTACTGATTTCTTTTAAAGCTCTACATGGTCTTGCTCCTAGCTATATAGCAGACCTTTAGGACCCTACGAGCCGACGCGTGCATCGAGATCCTCAGGCAGAGGTTTATTGTGCATTCCAAATCCAAAAATGACAACAAAAGGGGACAGGGCGTTCACAGTGAGGGGTCCGACACTCTGGAACCATCTGCCCGAGGAGATCCGGTCTGCTGAGTCAGTGAGCTCTTTTAAATCCCTTTTTAAAACATACTTTTATTGCAGAGCCTTCCTGGATTTTATCTGACTTTGTTTTATTTCAACCATCTTAAGAAATATATTTTAAAAGAATTGTATTCCTTTAGAGTTCTTTAAGGGGAATTTTATGTCTTTTAAAATGTTTTATTTCTCTATTTTGACTTGTGTGTTTTTATGATCTGCCTGTTTTATTGTGCTGCCCATGTAAAGCACTTTGTAACCTGTTTTTTTAAAAGTGCTCTACAAATAAAATTATTATTATTATTATTATAATAATCTGCTGAATGATCTGTATTTTAAAGGACAATTCATTTAGTAGAATATCAGTAAATGCACAGCCAAAACATAAATAAAGTCTGAGCTGTGTCTCACTTTTCCTCATACTAAAGTTATTCTGATGTTTTTTTTAATTAATTAATTAATTAATTAATCTATTTATTGTATGTATTGTACAGCACTTTAGTCAGCTTCTGCTGTGTTTTTAAATGTGCTTTATAAATACATTTGACCTGGGGCGCTGGTGTCCTAGCGGTCTAAGCGCCCCACATACAGAGGCTACAGTCCTCGTCGCAGGGGTCGCCGCTTTGATTCCCGGCCGTTCGACCATTTCCTGCATGTCTTCCCCCGCTCTCTACTCCCCACATTTCCTGTCTCTCTTCAGCTGTCCTATCAAATAAAAGGCAAAAAGGCCAAAAAATAATACCTTAAAAAAAAAATACATTTGACTTGACTTGACTTGATGCTGATACCACAACTGCAAATTCCTCCAGTACAGTCTAAACTGCAAAAACAGACCTGAATGCACCAATCCAATGCTATAAATCACACACTCTAAGAAGTCAACATGTTTATTTTCCTAAAAAACAGCATCTGAAACACATAGTGTGTAAATATGATATGATACTGTTTCATATCAGCACAGAAGAACAGTCAGCTGCTGAAGGAGAGCGTAACACAGTTCAAGGTGTCAAATCATCAATCAGGGTTTTAATGCTGGGACTTTTAGATCTTAAGTTGTGTTGATTGAAACTACTAGAACTTTTAAAACAACAAAACAAAGACTGGTAGTGTTCTTTAATTGCTCTAGTGTTAAGGGTTGAACTTGGCTGTGATCCTCTGTGTGCCTTCAGGTGTTATCCAAGCACAAACTTGCTCTACTTTTAACAACAACTCAATTATGTTGACATCGATATGAGAAAGAAAACTAAATCCTGCTTCAGAATTATAACAGACATTTGCTGAGAAGTAGGATCCAGTCACTGTGAGCTGACTTGCTTCAGGTTAGTGTTTGTTCATTCATCTTTGCAGGCCCATTAGTAAAAGGGTAATGCGCCCATTTAAAAGCTCCACCTGGTGAAAACAATCTTTTATTGTCTGAGGAAAGGTCGACATCATAATCAGTGAGGTGAAAGTTTTCCATAAAAGTGACAAGAGAAAATTAAAGCCGCAAGTGGCGATGAACGGGCCCTCGCACACCCGCAGCCGCCGCCTACAGGTGCCGCCGCCACATGTAAACCGCGGCCTGATATTTGCCACCACGTGATGCAAAAGCAAGATCTGAGAGTATATACTGCCTCAGGTGGTGCAAACGCTCCAAGTTTTTGGCAGATGCCAAAAGAACCTCCAAACTTGACAGTGTGCCACGCCCACAATTTTAGTGTGAACAGAATTCCTTTAACACTAATTTAATCGTCAATATGTCTGCTATAGAATGTGCCTTGTTTGGACTGAATCAGAGAAAAACTCTAGGAGGAGCTCTCAAAAGTATGCACCCTTATTTGGGCGTCATTCTTCACATTCAAAGCTGTATGTGCGTTTGATGCCCCGCCTCAACGGCTGCCACAGCCACAATTTTAATCTGAACAAAATTCCTTTTATAAGTTTTAATCATCAATGTGTCTACTATAGGTTGCCCTTGGTTTGGAATGGATCGGAGGAATGCCTTCGGAGAACATAACGAAAGTATGCACCCTTATTTTGACCCCGTTTTTCATGTTTAAAGCTAGGTGGCGCTCTTCCTGTTGAGTTTGGGATATGGGTGCAAGAGGCTTTTTTGTGCGTCCTGATGCCATGAATATGTGTAAAATTTTTCAAGCATGTAGCTCAAAATAACCACTATGGGGAGGGGTTTTTGAAAACTGTAGGGGGCGCTAGTGAGCACATTTTTTCGACTTTTTTTGCGAAACCCGTAAAATGTCACAATTTTTCCCAGCACAGACGAGTGTGTTGGATGAGGTGAGATTACGTGCATTTTAAAGTCACAAAATTCAATTTTCCGACGTTTTTTTTTTATGCCCCGTCCCAAAGTCTGACACGCCCACAATTTTCATCTGAACGGAGTGCCTTTACTTTGTATTAATTGTCAATGTGTTTACTACAGAATGTGCCTCGTTTGGACTGAATCGGAGAAAAGCTCTAGGAGAAATTATCAAAAGTATGCACCCTTGCACGGACCCATTTTGGCCCATTTTTTCATGTTCAAAGCTAGGTGGCGCTCTTCCTGTTGAGTTTTGAATATGGGTGCCACTGACTTTTTTGTGCGTCCTGATGCCATGAATATGTGTAAGATTTTTCATACATGTAGCTCAAAAAACTTGATGCGTAGGCTGTTATTTTTACCTCTAGGGGGCGCTACAGAATGTTTTTTTGCGAGACCCATAAATTAGTAAATTTTTCACCAGGCCCGATGATTTCATTCACGTTCAGGGGTCCAAAACTGCAATCTCCTATAATATGAAACCCTTAGGGTTACAATAGGGCCTTCGCCACCAGCGGTGCTCGGGCCCTGAATATAGCTGCTCTGAGACGGAGAAAACAACAAGAAGTCTGAGTTTATTCAGCCTTCTGAGGTGAGGCAAACAAAGCTGCAGTGTAAATTAAAGAGTCATTGATGCACATGTATTCATCTTTACTCATGTGATTCACACAAGCTCTCCTCCTGCCACACAGAATTTAACTGTAAGGTTAGTTCTTCAGTTTTATCATCAAAGCTGTCTTTTATATTTATTTAATAAAAGGATATTCTCCAGTCCTTGAAGAATCAAATAGACTGTGTAGCTAAAAGATCTCTCTTTGACCGGGTGGTTTGTATTCTCTGCATACGATGAACTCACTGACTTAAACCCTCACACGTTCACACCCTGATTTTTACAACTCAAAGGGGAGATCTGTCTGCTGACTTTACACATTCCTCACCTCATCACAGGAAAAAGGACGACTGGCCCACTTTCTCTTGTTTGTGTTATTTCTCTCATATGAACCAGGTAGGTCATTAGCTGCTGAGCTCATGTCACATTCTTTGTCCCAAGAGACTAAGAGTGGCTGCAGAATCACAAAACATGTCATCCGTTTTGCAGAAACACTTCCTGCAACACTTCTGACCACCCTGCAACGATCGTATGAAAAAAATAAGAGTTACGAAATTGCAAAGAAGTGGTGTACTACTTCTCTAAATTCACACTCATCTACCTCCCAGAAACTGATAAGAACATGAGAATGAATCTATTACGCCCAATATCTTGCACAACCGTAGATGTTGCAAAACATCGCCCGGATGCATCTTTTTTTTCCCCACTATGTCCGATGAAGGGCGGTGTAACTCTTAGAGATTAAGTAACAAAACTACACTACCAGTCCAAAGTTTGGAAACACTTTCTCATTCAAGGGTTTGTATTTATTCTAATTATTTGAAACACTGTAGATTAATACAGAAGACAACAAAACTATGAGAGAACATATATGGAATTATTTAATTCACAAAAAAGTGTTAAACAAAGCAGAATATGTTTTATATTTTAGATTCTGTAAAGTAGCCCCCTTTTTCCTTCATGACAGCTTTGCACACTCTTGGTATTCTCTCAGTCCGCTTCATGAAGTGGTCTCCTGGAATGGTTTCTAATAAACATGAGCCTTGTCAAGAGTTCATTTGTAGAATGACTTGCCTTCTTAATGTTTTTGAGACCATCAGTTGTGTTGTTCAGAGGTAGGGTTTGTACACAATGGATAGTCCTATTTGACTACTGTTGTAATCCAGATTATGGCAAAACCAGATAATTTCATAGTTTTGGTGTCTTCAGTATTAATGTACAATGTTGAAATTAATAAAAATAAATAAAAACC
Source organism: Notolabrus celidotus (assembly GCF_009762535.1). Lineage (NCBI taxonomy): Eukaryota > Metazoa > Chordata > Actinopteri > Labriformes > Labridae > Notolabrus > Notolabrus celidotus. Next base: position 4,168,296 of record NC_048290.1, read on the forward strand.
CTTGAATGAGAAGATGTGTCCAAACTTTTGACTGGTAGTGTAGGTGGCTGATTTTCTGCAGATCAGCTAGAGGAAGTATGAAGCTACATTTATTCACGTCGAGGGACAGTCGGGGATGCGACTCTTTGTCACCTTTATTTTGTGAGTTGTGCCCCAAAGAGTTTAGGAACCCCTGCTTTAGACTACAGAAGAAACACAGACAGTAACAAGCTGGATAGACAACAATCTTCAGTTCCTCTGAAAGTAGTTCCTGGGACTAAAAGATCCTGGTGCTTTTGTCAAAAAGTGACATTTTGATATGTATTCTTTTCAGGCACTGCATCAGGTCTTTACATCCACCAAATATCCAAATGTGGGTTTCGAATACCACCACAGGATCCCCTCTCTTTACCTAAAAACTGATCCCCTTACTGTCCATATACATTACCTTTCTGCTTTCGTGAGAGCAGGACAGCTTCCAATAAAACCAACTGCCAGAGTGGAAACAACCTTTCTAGACGCGGCCAGGGACTGGAGAATGCGAGTTGATTTAGACCAGAAACTTGTGTTCCCACCTGAGATTTTAACAACAAACCTCAGGCCAGACCTGGTCTTGTGGTCAACCTCCCTGAAGTCGCTGTTCATTGTTGAACTAACTGTACCATGGGAGGCTGCAGTTGGGGAAGCATATGAGCGGAAACGTCTAAAGTACACCGACAAAGCAGCCGAGGCAGAACAACGCGGCTGGCGTGCCCAAGTGCTTCCGGTCGAGGTTGGATGTAGAGGGTTTGTGGCCACATCTACTTCCAAGTTCCTCAAGGGAATGGGATTGCAAGGTCAGGCCTACCAACAAGCCATCAGATCAATGTCAGAAGCTGCCGAACAAAGCAGCAGATGGCTTTGGATCAAGAGGAAGGACCCCATCTGGGCTGCAAAATGAACAGGGGGTAAAAGCAGAGGGGGGCACACCTGGGACGCCAGGTGTCGTGGGCCTATCAATGAAACACCAATGAAGGAGGGTGCACACCTGAAGACCCCAATGAAGCATTTACTCCCACCCACTCAACACCAGTGCTGATTTATCTGTAAGGGATTGTAATATCAAGTCCTATGAGCTCAACCTTTCTGCTTATAACAAGCTTGGGCATAAAATACTCTAAGTGTTTTCTGTATGGCACCAATTAGCTTTTGTTTTTCCACCTACGTAATGTGAGAACAAGCTAAGGTCTGGCATGCAATGTCAAAAATAATCAAAATGAATAAAAACCCTTGAATGAGAAGGTGTGTCCAAACTTTTGACTGGTAGTTTAAGACATGGTAACACTATGACCTGCATGATTTAGCCCAAAACACCATAATAATAAAGTCAAATACAGCTGAAACCTGCTGATTGGTGCAGGATTTTTGAGCTCTGTTATTTTATTGGGCTTAATTATGACAGGGGTGATATGAGGACAAGAGAAAGTCTAAACCATATTCACTATAACAATATTTACAGAGACTCAATAGTCCTTTTATCCAGCAGCGCCACACCCACTTCAAACCAGCAAGAGGATCCCTGACAGAAGAGGCCTCTCTCATTTGAGATGATCAAAATTGTTCTAATTGTGTGTTTTTGTATAACCTAATCGTTCCCAGTGGGACATTTATAAAAGGAGTATCTGTTTTTAGATTGTAAACAGAATAAAAATCTGATCCAGGAATGATTCTTTGATGCTTCTCACGTCTAGAGGACTTCCAGTTCAGTGGCATTTTGGTCACATCTCGACTGTATGCAGATGATGTAATCTTTTTAAACTTTGTCAAACTTCCCTCTGATGCACTTCTGAATTATCTCCTGCCAACGATGACTCTGTTATTGTTCTTCATCATTGTGACTTCAGCAGTTCTCTGAGTCTGCACTGAGCCTGTTTTTAGGAGACAGATGGTGTTTATAACTGTTTGTTTCTGAAAACAGTCAAACATTTGGAGAAGAGAGGAGTTTTTAACTTCAGAGCAAGTCTTTGGGAAGTATTCATGCCAAGAAATGTAGAAAATGCTGAGTACAATTCACAGCAGGGTCTGTGGATTACCCTGATTATTCTGAGTAACCAAGGCAGCTCCGGGATATACAGTACAGTACAGTAGTTTAAGTCCTTTTTAATTGCTGTGAACCTCACAAATGGAAACTCAGTAATCTTCTCTGGACTTGATGGAAACCAGAGATCTCAGCCAATAGAAAACTTAATATATGAATCACTTTAGGTAAGAGATTTAACATTTTCTATTGGGTTGAAATATTCATTTATGGTCCTGAAGAGTTTTTAGTTCCATGTCTATCCCAGGAGAGAGATGGTTTTGAGTTTGTGGCCAAAGAACTGAAGTTGACACCATTTTTCCACCTGGTGTCATCCACTACGAATAAATCTTTGAGCCATTCAAAGTGGTGCAAACAACGGTGTGAAAGGAGTTCCAGGAAGGGTGAGGAGGACGATCATGAGATCTGAAGAGGGGCGCTTTATGTTTGCTGGATCCTGTCTGTGATATTTAGTGAACCTACAGTGAGATTTGTCCCAGTTCAGACGAATCAACCTTTAAAAACCATCCTAAATAATGACTAAATCACATTTAAAGACCAATACTGGAGCTCATATTTCAAGCACATCCTGTCTGGGTGTATAGCAGCTACTTTCCAGATCTCACAGACTTCAGATAGTGTGGCATCAGTCTCTTCCACAAGCATCTATCTGGCAGTCTTAACCCTAAAATGGGAAGCCCATAATATATGACATTTTTTACCTGTGAGGCCACCTCCAAGGCTCCTTCTGCGAACGTGTTTCCCATCCTCACTGAGGTGTCGCTTAAACTTGAGAGCAGGACTTAATCCGAAAGACAACTCGGGGTTACTGGACTTCCTGAGGCAAGAGGATGGAGGGTAGAGGATGTGGTCCAACTGGAGGAGAGATGGAGATATCACAGAGTTAAAAAACAAATACATTTCAAGGCTCAGGAGACTGTTTTTTACCAAAGAGCCTAAATACTAACACTTTTTTTTTTATTTATTCAATTTATTTGTAAAGGGACCATGTACAGTATTTAACATAAATGTCACCATCTGATGCATTGTACCAGAGTTAGCTTAAAGCTAATTTACATCTGCAGTCCCTTGGCAGGTCACAATTAAAACATCACATTGTAAAAACACTTGCTTGCACACACACAAGCGCACGCGCACACGCACACACCCACACACACCCACACACACACACACACACACACACACACACACACACACACACACACACACAAAATCAAACAAACAAACAAACAGTATGTATATCAAGTTAAAAGTATCAAATCAGTGGTTGCAGTGTTGAGTGTCCTTTAGCAGACTTTTCAGTTTGGTTTTGAAGCTGCAGAGAGATTCACTGTTCTTAATGTCCTCTGGTAAGGTGTTCCACTGAGTTGTGGCTTTCACAGAAAAAGCTGACTGCCCAAAGGCAGTACGGCGAAAGGGCACATTGCAATTTCTGAACGAAGAGATTCTTGTTGATTTAACGGAGTCCACTGACCGAAAGTTGATAAATTGACGCGGCGGAGGCGGGGCCAAGCCATTTAAAATCTTATACACAAGACACACATTTGAATACAATTTAAAATTCTCAAAGCTCAAAAGATGATGTTTCTCCAGTATCCTACAGTGGTGGTATTGCATTGTTTTTTTGTCCAATATTTTTAAGGTTTGTTTATACAGAGAGTGAAGTGGTTTAATGTGACACATTAAGTAGCTGAATCCTCAAATACAGGTTATAACTGTAACCTTTCTCTTGCACAATGCAAACTTTGTCTGATAAAGTGGAAGGAGCTGAGTGTGATCACATTATTATGAGATAGAAAGATGAATCTCTGAACCTCAGGCTCAAGAACAGAATTTCCCCGGTGATCTCGCAGGGGGATTCCCAGGATCTTCTCCAAATAATATTTAGCTCAAAGCTTGGCAAAATAATGTGAGTCAGCTTCTCAATCCAAGACTTGTACAGCTGCCACACCCCATGGATACTGTTGTTATTCTATAAGAGTCAAAACAGTCTCAGAAATAGGCATAGTTTTCTGACGGCACATTTTCACAGAGAGCTAGAAAAGCATTTTCTATTGGATTCTAAGCAAGCTACTGTCCACATCAAAGAAACGGTCTATTTGAAATACACACTATTATATTAGATAACACTCAACCACAGGGAGAACCATTGTAAGGAGATAATGACCTTTTGAGACGAGCTCAGAGCGTACAACAATGCCCGGCGGTGAGGAAGAGGCCCTCCCTGAAAATACAAAGATATACATGGCTCAGAGCAGCGGGTGGAAGGAAATACCCTCTGCTTTCTATGGGATGATGCATGACCTCGGTGCTATTATTGACAAACGAGACTACTTCTTTTTAGGGTGCCCTGACCTCTCAAAGAATGCACAAATGAAGGGCAAGGGTGACACAACACAGACTGAAGACAAGCAGCACACACACATAAAACAGCTCCTCCAGTGCTTTCATGTTTCTGCTGAACTAGTCTGGGATTGCTGTAAAGTTGATCTTAAGTAACTTTCAATAATCTTGTGATCTAAAAGTCATACAGTAATGGATTGTGTGCAGATATAAGCACGAATAAACGCTGAAGATCTCATGATCTGGACTTGACAGCTCTGCAAACACTGCTGTTTCTTTGTCTGGAAAATACAACACCATAAAACAGATAATACTTTCCCTGTACTGAAGCACTGACACCCGGGTATAAACTGGAAAATGTTCTCATTCCAAAATTACCAATAACAGCAAGTTGATCAGGGCCCTCAGGCTTTAAAATATGAAGATCTAACAAGACCCCTCTTGTGCCTCAGAATCTGTATTGCAATGACAAATACAACCCCAATTCCAAAAAAGCTGAGACCCTGCATGAAATATTGATGAAGAACTTCCAAAAACGTCACAAGTGCAGGTTCAAACTCTACCCTGCAAAGAAGGAACCACTTATAAACATGATCCAGAAATGCAGGCGACTTCTCTGGATCTCAACCAGCTTAAGATGGACTGAAGCCAAGTAGAAAACCATCCTGTGGTCTCACGACTCATAATGGGAAACCACACCCTCCGCTCTGAAGAGGAGAGGGACCACCCAGGCTTGTTATCGGTGCACAATTCAATCCGTAATGGTGCGGTGATGTGCAAGCTACCCATGGCATGGGTAGCTTGCACATCTGGGAAGGCACCATTAATACTGAAGAGCTTGTATGTGCTGGGGTTGAGCCACAGACAGCAAGCCCTGCTTCTAATAATAACAGACGATGTACAGATATATAATTTCAGGTCATGCAGAGGTAGAACTGTTGTCTTCATGACCAAAAAGTTTGAGCGTTACCAGTACAGCTAAGTTGGTAGAGCAGGCGCCCCATGCACAGAAGCTACGGTCCTTGCACTTGTCATAGGATCGATTGCCAGTTCCAGCATGATTTGCTGCATGTTATCTCCAGCTGCACAGACGGGCAACAGCTTCTACTACTCGTCTCATCACTATCACCGCTCCCTCTATCTCTAATTCTCCTCTATCCCTCTTTCCAGACCCAACTCGGTCTCAGCAGATGGCTATCTTACATGAGTCTGGTCCTGCTCGAGGTTTCTGCCTGTTAAAGGAAGTTTTTCCTCACCACTGTAACTAGCTAAATACTGCAAGGTGCAATGCTCATGGTGGATTAAGGTGGGGTCAGACTGAGTCTTACCCTGTCTTGGTGTTGGGTCTCTGTTCATAATTTAACATAGAGTGGTCTAGACCTGCTCTGTTTGTAAAAGCGTCTTGAGATAACGTTTGTTGGGATTTGGCGCTATACAAATAAAGATTGATTGAATGATTGATTGATTGATGGTTATTCCTCCCTCTCTCCCACCCCCATGCTTTCTGTCTCTCTCAAGCTGTCCCATCTGAATAAAAGGCAAAAAAAAATAGGCAAAGAAAAAGAAATCCTTCTAACTGTGGTTGGCTGTTGCTTATTGAGCTAGGTGTTATTTGCAACAAAGGCTAATTTGCATAGAAAAGGCCTGTTTGACCTTTATGAATGCATAATGCCTCATTTTAATGAATGCAAACAACACCGTTGCACAGTGACGCTATTTGCTTTCCAGCACAGTTTGGGGAGCATTTAACCCTTTGTGCATTACATGATGTCTTTTGTGTCATTTGCACAGGTTTAGTTGGGCTGACTTAAGCTGCACATGGTTACAAAAAGCAAGGGGACACTATTCAAACAACATGAATGATGGGTATCTGTAGATCGTCATACTTTGGAGGGTAGAGCCAAAAACAGAGCGGCTGTATGTGACATGTTGGGATTGAGAACAAGCTGAATATAGGCCTGAGGCGAGGAGACAAAACAGGGAGCCATTAAGAGTATAGCTGACCATACATTACTCCTCAGCTATGTCTAAACACAGACTCTATTTATACTGCGGTGGCACATACAGAACATTTAAATATACTGTTTGAGTCCACAGGAGACGTTTGTCTTATTACATAACCTCATGCTCTCCTTAAGAGTCCAATAAAAAAGAAGACTGAATCAAAACTTTCCATCTGTGTAAGACAGTGTCCGACATGATGAGATAAATGTTGGAGGTGAGAAGGAAGTGAATTTTTCAAGTCACTTCCTCACCAGAAGCTTTTTACTGAAGGGGGAATTTAAGCAACACTGAAAGATGTAGCTGAGTTTCATGACAGGGGATTCATTGTCTAACCACGAATTCAGCCTCTCTCCAACACTGGAGCTGTTACAGTTGGCCTCAATACAAACAAACTGATCCACACACCCACCACCTGATATTTAGCCAACAACCACTGAGATGAGGAGCTGTGATCACACAATGTTCATTTGCATTTATGATGATTGAAATTTGGTGAAGGAACAAAGAAGCGACTTAAACAATACACTGACTTCATCTAACGCTAGGTTGAAGTGCAGCTTTTTAAATGATAATTCAGTATAGATTATTTTCCTTTGTAGTAAAGCCATGTTGTGTAAAAGCTGCGGCTGATCTGTTATGTAATCTCTATTTGTCTTTCTTAAAGCTCTCCCAGAGTCAGAGCAGAGGTTCGGTCTCATCATTACATCAGGAGGATCGGGTTCACTGAATGTACATAAATACGTTCCTAGAAATCTAAATAGAGTCCATGCTAAGTTCTTAGAAACACCTACTATAGCATAGAGGTAATCCATGACATCAGGATGCACCTTTCAGTGAATTAAATATGACAACATATTAAAGCTCCAGAATTCCCAGATGTTTGAGGAAACATATCTTTATTGGATCAAAAAACAACATAGCAAGTTAAAGTCTGTATCATCACGTTTGGAGGCAAAACTGTAAATTTTAACTTTGCCTGCTTTGTTTTTTTTTCCTTTTTCTATTACTACACAAAATTATAACACAGCAACATAACTCTGACTGGACAAGGTCTAACACACACACTGACACACAAACTAAAAGAGAAAAACAAATAAATAAACGTGATAACCTACAACAAGACAAGACTCTGGGACAAGGGGTGGAGTGTACATATTGCTGAGTGCATAGATAAAGAGATAGAAAATTGAGGGGGAAAATGTATACATTCATGTTCATTCAAAAATTGATGTGGTTTAAAAGGTGACATATCACACTTTTTTCATCAACATATATTGGTCTAAGAGGTCCCCAAAACATGTCTTTAAAGTTTATGTTCAAAAAAACACTTTGAAATCAGATTTTGGTCTGCCTGAAAAACCCTCTTCTTCAGTCCTGCTCAGAACGGTCTGTTTTCTCTCTGACCACGCCCCCTCAGGAAGTGGATATCCCCTCGGCTCTCCGGCACGTTTATCTAATGTTTACATGTTGGCTGAATATACACGGCTGCTCACAGACCCGCGTTACTTCAACCCTCTAAATCTGATCCAGAATCTGATCCTGACGGAGAGGCGCCTGTAGCAGGTCCTTTCTGAAGGATTGGTCACAGATTTAGTGTTTCTTGTTGTTTTATTTATCAGTATGTCGACGTGTGTCTTGGTACACAGCTACTAACATGTAGCTATGTAGCTATGCTAACTAGCGCTAGCACTTATCCATGACAAATAAAAATCATCCACTAGATCTGCAAATCTGCAAACGTGGGGAGTAAAACCGACCTTTGTGTTTATTAAGACAGCCTACAACTTGCATGCCTTTCTCCTAAGCTCCTTGTTAGCACACATGTGTGCAGGTAATGAAAAACGGAGGAGGGGTTGAGTTGTATTTTATACAGTCTATGGGCTGAACAAGCTCCGAGCTCTGACTCCGTGACAGACCGGATATTGTTGTGACGTAACAAAAACATGGAAGTCTGAAACGGCTTCTTTCAGCACAAATTTACAGAAAGGTGGAGAAATCAGAACAGGGGCAGAATGGATTTTTTTCATTCTCGGGGGGTTTTTAGTCATGCCAGGGACACATATTTCAGGTAGAGAACCATTAAAAAGTTGATTTTGCATGATATGTCACCTTTAAAACTCAAGTATCATTAGGAGTCTATCTAGTCTATCCAACTTTGCCTACTGTCTTAAAACTTCTGAGGAACTTAAGGTTTGTGTCGACTTTGGCGCCCCCCGTGGACAAAGCAGGAACTTAGCTCCTTTGCGATCTTGTCCTATCTTTAAGTATTTTTTTACAGCTTTATTTATAGGAGGAGAGGACAGTTGATAGGGTAGGAAACCAGGATAGAGTGGGGGAATGACATGCAGGAAAGGGGCTGAATGTGGGGTCCAAAACCGGGCCGTCCGCCATATGGGCGTGCAACTCAACCATTGGGCTAAATCTGCACCCGATCTTGTCCTATCTGTGTGTAGGTTGTGTTCGCACTTTTCTGTGTGATTTTCAAAATCTAGTAAGATGCATGTAATCATAGCTCAGACTGGAAATGTGTGATTGATGAAGTCGTATGAAGCAGAAAAGACATACAGTATTCTAACCATCAAGTAAGCTAGCAGTATTAAGTACGTATTGATTGAATTTGTGTCAGAAATTAGTTAGAGAGTGATTTCTGACTCAGCCTTGGTGTTTAAAGGTAATAATCACACTCATATAAAGTATGTACTGACTTTAATGTCATTTAAAGTGAAAGATAATAACACAGTTTGTCTCTAAGCAGCTTAAAGATAAACTGTGAAACAATCAGAGAGAGGCATCTGGCTCTGGATGGGTTTAAGTGACCTTAATGCTTACACACCAGGAGTCCTGATGACACGTGCTCTCTGTATGATGACCTAATGGAAGTCAGTAGCTCTGCAACATATCTGTGGATCAGTTTTCTGCAGCACACATGAAGTTTGATTGTTGCAGAATACTCTGTATGTCTCTCTTTCTTAGCTTTGGTGACAACAGCATCTCCATCTAAGGACCGCTGTGTCAGATTATTAAACACATGAGTTAAGAGAAAGAATGTGTTGTGTCTGTGGTGTTTGTTTGGGTGTTTTACCTGCAGATCAGAACACATTTATCAGCCCTCACACATGACTTTGAGGCAATAAATTGAAGCAGTATGATCAATATCAGCTCTGCTATCTACGCTCTGGGTCAAAGTCTGGGGTTTAGGGTCATCCGGTATGTTTTGTCTGACATTTGCTTATCTTTTGACTTTGCAAACAAGCAATATCAATTCATCAAGTGAAAAACAAAGCTTCTCAAGGCAAAGTAAACTAAACAGAAACGTCTTTTATGCATCTACTGAAAGAGACAGTCCAGTTTTTTTCCAACTGCCTGCTTTGAGTAACAACTGAGGCTTCGCAAAGTACAACCCAACACACAACAAACACACAGTATAAAGCTTGTAATCCCTGCAACCTTTAGCCTTCATTCTCCTGACTTTCTGTTGTGGATGCACCACAACAGAAATGTCAGCCAATGAAAACTGTGCGGGGCTGCCAAAGCTGCTCAGTTTCATCTGATTTTTTTGGTTGACTAAGCTCAGCCATCAATATCAGCCAATTATAAAAGATCATCTTGTTGTAGTAAAGCCGTATTTCCTGCTTCATGTGTATCAGATTTTGTGACACAGCTCATAAAAGGGTAAAAAGTCAGATATTCTGCACGTCCAGAACATCTGCACTGACTTTAAAAGTGGGCGTCATCCCTTTAAATGCCTGTTTGATTACATATGAAGCTCCCAGTAAGCCAATAGCTGGTCGCTGTGTGTGTGTGCACAGCGGGTAGCAAACACACGTTGCAGATTTTGGAAGCAGCCCCTGCCCTTTCACCTACCCTCCCTCCCTCCCTCCCTCCTTTTCTCCCTCCCTGTCCACCCGCAGCAGGGACGCATGCAGAGAGAGCTCCCGAGAGCAAGATCAAACCTGACCTGCTCCTCCCTCCTCTTTTCCACCCTCAGCCTCACAGACAGTGGACAGTACCAACAATCCTCTGTTGTCAAAGCAGAGGACAGACAGAAAACAGGTGAGAGCAGGTCTGGAGGACCTACATCTGAATGAAAAGTGTGTCACAGCTGATCTTCAGTTTAATAATCACAAAGCCAGCGCCCATCACTTTGATTGCTCTTGTGAAAACAGGATCTGGTCCCTGAAGCCCCGACAGTCCACGATGTCAACCATAACATCCGTTTACAGCTTGTTTAATAATTCCATTTCTACAGCGCCAATCACAACAAACGTTATCTAAAGACTCTAGACCGTACTCTATGTTCTATTACTAACAAAGACCCAACATCAAGACAGGAGAAGATCCAGTCCCCTCTTACAGACAGGACTCAGTCTGATCTCATCTTAATCCATCATGAGCAGAGCACTTTGCAGCATTTCACAAGTTACAGTGACAAGGACAAACTTCCTTTAACAGGCAGAAACCTCCAGCAGGACCAGACTCATGTTGGACACACATCTGCTGAGACCAAGTTGGGGTTGGAAAGATGGATAGAGGGAGATGAAGAGAGAGAGAGAGATGATAGTGGAGAGACGGATAGTAGTAGTTGTAGCAGCTGAAGTCTGGCACGTCTACGGCAGAGTTCCAGAGGAGCCTACGAGACAAGGGAGCTCAGGGACTCCAGAAAGTTCTATGGTTAGTAACTTTAATGGGACAGGAAGAGTTAAAGTAAGAGACTGGCAGAGAGAGAAGAGAGAGAGAAAGACAGGATCCCAGTGTGCCAGTCTAAGCCTATAGCAGCATAACTAAGAGCTGGTCCAAGCCTGATCCAGCTCTAACTATAAGCTTTATCAAAAAGGGAGAGTTTGAAGCCTACTCTTAAAAGTAGAGAGGGTGTCTGCCTCCTGGACCCTGACTGGTAGATGATTCCAAAGGAGAGGGGCCTGATGACTGAAGGCTCTACCTCTCATACTACTTTTAGAGACTTTAGGTACTGATGGAGGAAGATATGTTCTTCTATTTAGCAAGTTACAGTGGCAAGGACAAACTTCCTTTAACAGGCAGAAACCTCCAGCAGGACCAGACTCATGTGAGACACACATCAGAGACTGTTGGAGAGAGGGATAGAGGGAGATGAAAAGAGAGAGAGAGGCAGGACTCAGTCTGATCTCATCTTAATCCACCATGAGCAGAGCACTTTGCAGCATTTAGCAAGTTACAGCGGCAAGGACAAACTTCCTTTAACAGGCAGAAACCTCCAGCAGGACCAGACTCATGTTAGACACACATCTGCTGACACTGTGTTTTTATGTCTTATCAAAAAAACAAAAACAAAGGTAGGGTAATAAGAGCTTCTCTATCTTTATTATGAGTGTAAATGTCTTTATAGCAGCTTTAGATCAAATCAGGTCAACCACTCGATGACGACATGATGCAATAAAAAGCTGATATATCTCAGGAGAAACCTTTCCAGTTATGTATCTAATGAAGGTCGTGTGTACAAACAGAAGAAACAGATGTTACAGATGTTCTCTTTGTATCTAACACACAGCTGCAGAATCTGTTCTTCTTCCGGCCACCCGTGAACTCATTCACACATGGTGGGTGGTCTGGAAAACACACAAGCTATTCCAGCTGAGGTTTTCTGTCTTTGCCTTAGCTTGTTTTGCAAACATGCAATGAAACTATGCTACAAACAGCTAAAAACGATGTCCCAAAATACATGTGGAGAGGATGTTATGGATGTGGATACATTTTACGGTGTTGTGGCTGACTGGGTATTCAGTATTCTTTATTTAAGCTTACTTAATAGCAAAATAAATGAATGCTGTGAAATTCAGATACTAATGTATGTTCACAGACCAATGCATATCCGTATCCAACCACTATATCTTTCCTCTAGAAAAGTTCCTCAAGATAATCTTTTTCAAATGCATTTTGCTCTTACTTTCAGAAACTCTACGGCTCTTCAGGATGACGGTTCCTGAGATTCAGAGTTAAACTGGTAGTGTTAAAGGTTGTTCACTCCTCCTAACATCACTTCCACTTCGAAAGTATTAAAGGTGACATATTACGCTTTTTTCATCAATATATATTGGTCTAAGAGGTCCCCAAAACATGTCTTTAAAGTTTATGCTCAAAAAAACACTTTGAAATCAGATTTTGGTCTGCCTGAAAAGCCCTCTTCTTCAGTCCTCCTCAGAACACTCTGTTTTCTCTCTGACCATGCCCCCTCAGGAAGTGGGTGTGGCCTCGGCTCTGCAGCACGTTGATCTAATGTTTACATGTTGGCTGAATATACACGGCTGCTCACAGATCGCGTTACTTCAACCCTCTGAATCTGATCCAGAATCTGATCCTGACGGAGAGGCGCCTGCAGCAGGACCTTTCTGAAGGATTGGTCACAGATTTAGTGTTTCTTGTTGTTTTATTTGTCAGTATGTCGACGTGTGTCTTGGTACACAGCTACAGCTACGAACATGTAGCTATGTGGCTATGCTAACTAGCGCTAGCACTTATCCATGATAAATAAAAATCATCCACTAGATCTTCAAATCTGCAGACGTGGGGAGTAAAACTGACCTTTGTGTTTATTAAGACAGCCTACAACTAGCATGCCTCCCTCCTAAGCTCCTTGTTAGCACACATTTGTGCAGGTAATGAAAAATGGAGGAGGGATTCAGTATTATTTTATACAGTCTATGGGCTGAACAAGCTCCGAGCTCTGACTCCGTGACAGACCGGATATTGTTGTTACGTAACAAAAACACGGAAGTCTGAAACGGCTCGTTTCACACACATTTACAGAAAGGTGGAGAAATCAGAACAGGGGCAGAATGGATTTTTCTTAATTCTCGGGGGGTTTGTAGACATGCCAGGGAAACATATTTGCATCCAAGATGGCGCCACGGACGGTCGCCCTGGTACTGCGCTCTGTACATATTAGTCATGCCTATTTGTTGTTTCTTTGTATTTATAGCTAAGGTTATTGTTATTATATTTTTATTTTATTTTTTATTGTAGTTCTTATTCTTATTCCTATTCTTATGCCTTGTACAAAGAGAGCACAGTTTACTAAAGTCAAATTCCTTGTGTGTTCAAGCATACTTGGCGAATAAAGCTGATTCTGATTCTGATTCTGATATTTCAGGTAGAGAACCATTAAAAAGTCAGTTTGGCATGATATGTCACCTTTAAAAAAAGCTAGTCTGCAGTCTGTTTCCGACACTTTAAAAATACTTCCAAACAGCGGACACATTGAACTTCCTCGTTGGTGCGCGCAAGCTGTCGTCGCATGCGCATAATTAATGCATCTTCTGATTGTCCGAACATCTCAATTTATGGCTTCAATTGTTTATTTTTACAAACAGTGCTGATTGGACTTCCAAATATTCTGTATTCTGTATTGCATCTCAAAGAATCAACAGCTTTGTTTACATGGAGACTTCGATCTGTTTAAAGGTCCTCAACAGTCGTGGCAGATGGCTGTTGACCATGAGTCTGGTTCCGCCCGAGGTTTCTGCCTGTTCCAAGGAAGTTTTCACTGCTAATGTTGCCAAAAGCTCACATGGTGGACCTGTGTTACTCCCCCAGCAAAGAATGTAGACCTGCTCTTTATGTAAAGTGTTCAAAGATAACTTTGGTTATGATTTGGTGCTACACAAATAATGCGATTGTTTGAAGTGATTGAAAATATCTATAAGTGGGGCGCTGGTGGCCTAGCGGTCTAAGCGTCCCACGTATAGAGGCTATAGTCGACTCCAGGCCAGTCGACCATTTCCTGCATGTCTTCCCCCGCTCTCTACTCCCCACATTTCCTGTCTCTCTTCAGCTGTCCTATCCAGTAAAAGGCAAAAAGGCCCAAAAATATAACTTAAAAAATAAATAAATAAATAAAAATCTATAAATTAAGAAACTGCACCATGTAGGTAATTTTAAATCTTTGCTTCGTAGCTGAGTTCTTTCTGTGCATGCCCTCTAACACCACATGGGAGCTATGTTACTGGAAGATGAAAATATATCAGATTAATCTCAATAAAGTCTGAAAATGTAACATCAGAATAATGTTGTAATGCACCAAGGGAACAGCTCCAGCATTATTAGATTGTGCCTGATGCAAAGGAGGTGCAGAAAGCAAAGCAAACACTCATAAGTCTCACTCCTGCTGTCGCCCTTAACCCCGCAGGACTTCAATGACTCCACCATCATCATAAGAGGTGTGGAAAAACTGCACGGAAGATAAAAGACAACTTCTCTGGTTTCTAGTAGTTACAGCTTCACGGACAGGCGGAGAAACACAGGGACGGAGGAGCAGGAAGAGTTGTATACTGTAAATAAACGGATGCAAGGATGAAAGAGCAGAAAACACAAGGCCGCTGCACACACATAAATAATGCATCAGTCCACGCCAAGGACGACTCTGCTGTCCACATGTGGTCTCTAAATGTGGACACAAGCACATCATTTACTGTGCTGTTGTCGTCGGCGATGCAGTGATTACATTATGGTTTACTTCACAAAACGGTGAAGCTTTGCATTTCAAAAAAGGTGAAGAGGCCGAGTCGTGATTTCCACATGAAAAACAGAAATCTAAAGACAGAATTAACAAACGTATTCACACCGCCACAGGATGTTTAATTCTCTTTGAAGGATTGAGAGGAAGTGTTGTTTATCATTTCACTCACACTGATAAAAGGAACCTCTTAGAAGCGGGAACAAATTGTTTTTAGTCATTCACTGGTTGCCGAGACACGACGAGAGGCGGTTTACAGTAAAGCAGGAAGAGGACCCCCCGTACATCAAGAGGCTTTACACCTCACTGCCGCGCTTTGTTTCACTCATCGCTCGTCCCGTCATTGTTTCCCTGTCATATCCTCTTTGCACCGACAACTGAGAAAAACACTGATTGTATAATCAAATCACACCTCTGACACTTTCTTAACTCAAGCTGCTCAAATCTGAGAATCATTACAGGGAGGCTACTTCAAAACGAGGTCATGTGGAGACATCGTTTGTTTCACAACCAGCAGTAAACTTTTAAATCTACAGGAATAGCATCATCGCCAATCAATGATCCACGGAGAGAGGGCATGGAGGTAACAGTTATCTCTTTGTGTGGCAGTGCAGAGCTAGGTGGTCTTACATGCAAGACCAGATGGTTATATCATTTTATCTTAACACTGTTTGGCTGCTTTAGCAACAAACTGTCAACAACAACAAGACTTCGGGAAGAGGACCAACCCCGGGTTTGTTAAGTGTTATGTTGTTGATTGTTCCGTGTATCCAAGAGTCGTCAAAGTTGTCCAAGACGTAGTAAGCTAGTGAATCTAGCCTGGCATGTAACCGTAGGCATCAATTAGGAAGCAGAAGTAGAGCCGCCATGATGTTTTCCATCTAGTTGAGTCTTGAAAACAAGAGTATGGCCTTCTAATTCATGCAATTGTTACTCCAAAGTCTCATTTATGCTCTGGGTCAAATACACATCTTGATACATAAAGAGCCATCAGCTGTTTGTTCTCACCACTATCATCTCTCTCTCTCTTCATCTCCCTCTATCCCTCTCTCCAACACGGTCTCAGCAGATGTGTTAACATGAGTCTGGTCCTGCTGGAGGTTTCTGCCTGTTAAAGGAAGTTTGTCCTTGCCACTGTAACTTGCTAAATTCTCCAAACTGCTCTGCTCATGGTGGATTAAGATGGGATCAGACTGAGTCCTGCCTCTCTCTCTTCATCTCCCTCTATCCCTCTCTCCAACACGGTAGGTCTCAGCAGATGTGTGTCTAACATGAGTCTGGTTCTGCTGGAGGTTTCTGCCTGTTAAAGGAAGTTTGTCCTTGCCACTGTAACTTGCTAAATTCTCCAAACTGCTCTGCTCATGGTGGATCAAGATGAGATCAGACTGAGTCCTGCCTCTCTCTCTTCATCTCCCTCTATCCCTCTCTCCAACACGGTCTCAGCAGATGTGTGTCTAACATGAGTCTGGTCCTGCTGGAGGTTTCTGCCTGTTAAAGGAAGTTTGTCCTTGCCACTGTAACTTGCTAACTGCTGCAAAGTGCTCTGCTCATGATGGATTAAGATGAGATCAGACTGAGTCCTGCCTCTCTCTCTTCATCTCCCTCTATCCCTCTCTCCAACTCTGTCTCAGCAGATGTGTGTCTAACATGAGTCTGGTCCTGCTGGAGGTTTCTGCCTGTTAAAGGAAGTTTGTCCTTGCCACTGTAACTTGCTAAATGCTGCAAAGTGCTCTGCTCATGGTGGATTAAGATGAGATCAGACTGAGTCCTGTCTGTAAGATGGGACTGGATCTTATCCTGTCTTGATGTTGGGTCTTTGTTAATAGTAGAGCATAGAGTACGGTCTAGACCTGCTCTGTTTGGAAAGAGTCTGAGGATAACATGTTGTGATTTGTCGCTATATAAATAAAGATTGATTGATTGAAATGTTGTTGCACTCAGGTACGACATTTTAACATGGGGCTCTAACAAAATTGGGACACTTTTGGACGTAGCCCCAAGTGGCCAATGGCGGAACTGCAGGTTTTAGATGTTCTACACATTGGCTTCACTCTTCATCCCCTGATTTGGAAATAATAAGAACACATTTTTACTATAATAGACGAATCAAAAGCACTGAGCTGTGTTTGGTACTTGATTCTGATTGGTCAGAACTCTACACCAATGGTAATTAGTTATGTACAGCAAGAGCAACACCGGGGAGAACTGGACCACACACGACATATCAAAATACTCCACAAAGAGGAGTCCCAGTCCATTCTACCTCTGCCTGTTGACACTGTGGCTAAAACGTTAGAGGAAGGAGAGCTGACTCACAGAAGTATCAGCATAATTATCCTCACAGAAGTCCCGTTCAGCTCGTCTAACTCTACCTTGAATGGAAATGTCAAGAGAAGACCTGTTCAACCTGTCGGTATTATTACTCACATAACCACCTCCTCACCATTCATGGTCCTTAACTTAAAAATGCCTCTTCATCTAATGCTTCAAACATTTGCTGTTTGGTTTCAGGAATGCTAAATACAAGACCTCCGAGCTATTTAAGGAAGTAACAATCCATGTCCGATTCTTTGGTATGTGGACAAAAATGATAGCTTGTCATTCCCAGTTGTGGTTGCTGGGTTGTAATTGGACATCCACTGCTTGGGTGAAGTTTTCCATAAAGGGTCAAATGTTAGATGAGCTTAATAAGCAGGGGGATAATTGTTGTGATTCCAGTAAACATTTTTCGGACCTCTTAGAATAACACAGGCGCTGTTTAGATATTTCAAGCAAGGCTTACATATCTGTGAACTTTCTTCCCTGAACTCTTGGGATGGAGAGAATGCTCATCACTCTTTCTCAGGGTCAGCTGCTGGAGGACAAGCTATCTCCAAGCTGACCTTGTCACCCAACATCTGTCTGCTTCAACTCTCCCTGAATTCCAGTCGGGCCTGAATCTCTCTCTCTCCTCTCGCTCTCTGCTCTGATGACCTAAAGTGTTTACCCGTGAGTCAAACGGCACACTTTAAAGTCTCACGGCTGAAATCCAAATAACAGTGTGTGATCTCAACTCTTCATGTTTCTGTCACCAAATGGGAACTGTATTTTTCACGCTAACCTTTCATGAGCTGGAGAAACTCTGAATGCTTTAGCTGTGTGCGCTCACTCAGGGGAATTCAGTTTCCTGTTGACATGATCTCAAGTTAAGAAAATACAGAAGTTCTTTCCCCGTCTAAGTTTGTAGACTTGACCATTTTAAGACCTAATGTCTTCAGACCGTAAAGAATTACATCATGCATCACTTCCACCACAAAGAAATCTGTGTTTCCTCTGAGGAGGAACTTCTGCCTTAAACAGCGAGTAATAAAAGGGACCAAAGAAGCTCTGTGGCTGCAGAGGAAGAGGAGTTATTTTTGCATCTCTAATTCCACCAAAGACTCAGCAATGAAATGTTTGCATGACCAGAACTAGCAAACATCAGTTTAGCGCTGCAAAATAAAGCTCTCCACTATTAATCAAACATCCTATTAATGCAGCATGAACAGAGAGATTTAGATTCGTCTTCCTTCTTCCTTAAACTCTTCGGTCTTTAGCACTAAATAAAAACACAATGACGCACTGTAGCAAAGAGATAAGAAGGTAGATGAAGTTTTATGAGTCCTAACAAAGGTTCTTTATCATCAGGTCAATCGTGCCATCTGTTTTTAATCTGGATATACTGACTAACTTTTTCAATATCTGCCAAGTTACTGCACAGACTGTGTTACTCTGAGTCACGTTGTTCTTGCTTGTGCCTTACTCAGCACCCTGCAGCTCAGGTTCAGGTTCAGGTTACTTTATTTGTACCCGCATGTAGATCTGTGTTGCAGCAAGATGATGATATCCAATGACAAAACAACAGTAGCATGAAAACTACACGAAACAATCAGATTTAAAGAATATATTAAAACACAAAAATATTTATACTGTATTGGCTGTACTGGAATGATTTTGCAAAAACAAAATAAAAAAAAAAAAAAGTCATGCTAAAGAAACAACCAACCACAGTACTAAAATGTAATCACTTTCTTCAACACCACACATAAACCTCAAACTCTGCCTCATTTTTTCCAAATCCGGATGATGTTAAGAGCAAGAAGATGCAAAACCTCTTTCCAAATTGAGCTCTAGGAATCATTTTGCACCCCACAGCAGCAACTTGTCCCCTTCCAGTAAACAGAACCACAGCTTTGTTGTTGAAGAAAAATGGTGTTTTTTGTTTTTTTATTATTATTGAGCTGTGAAAAACATTTAAATGTTTCAAAAGAAGGCCGGCATGTTGTTGACAAAAGTGACAGTGTTTGGAGGAATTAAAATTAATTTTGTGGTGAACTGTTTCACTTAAATGTGCTCTGATTTTCACTGACTCTTCCTTGTGTTTCCACAGGGATGCTGTCCTTGTTTGTTGTTTGCTGAACTGACCAGGTCCTTGTTTTCCCTAATGTGAAAACCCAAAGGCATGTTGTAAACAATAAAACAAGATCACCTCAAACACTAAAAAAAAACCACTAAAAGATTATATTAAAGTACCATGGCTTCACCAATCAGGACTTAAGAGATACGTTAAGAAATTAACTCCAATAAATAAATAACCTTTGGAATAAAAGCAAATAAACAGTGCTAATAGATCATGCTCCTGCAGTATGTGCAAATATTACGACATACTATTCAACTTGATGAACAGAAGCCAAGCTCTCAGTCAATGGCGGTCACATGCCCCTCTTGCGCCTCTTTAAATGTCTTCTTTCAATGTTTCTCTGCACTTGTTATTCTTTAAATATCTTGTGTGAAGCACTTTGCATCGTCATGTTGCAGAAATATGCAATATAAATAAACCTGCCTTGTCTCCTGATTGGATGTTAAACTGCATTTAATTGCTCTGAACTTGTACTCCTGCAATTACAATAAAGTTGAATCTTATCTGCTCTAATATCAGCTTATAACTGAGTGCAGTTCAGCAGTTCAGCATCAATGAAATGGTGAAATATTTAACCATGAGGTGCAGACCGCTGTTGTTTGGTTTGGTGTAAAGGTCATCCTGCCAGATTCGGTGTTTTGGAAAAAGGCAAATCTCACCTTTAATGGTTAAACATGATGTTTTTTAATCATTGATGTTTAGTTTCTTTCAGTTTCCCCTTAGGCTGAATGTTGAAGTTTATCACCCTCAAAATATTGCACTTCAAGCAAGTGTTTATATCTACTCTGGTCTCATAGTGGTTCATGTTTGAAAATATAAAATCAAGTAGGTTGATGCATCTGTAGGTTCACATGTAAGAAAGGGATTAAAACACATTAAGCTAATCAAAAGCACTTAGCATATTGACTAAGACATAGGAAAATACTCTACAGGAACTCTCAATCTACCTCCTTTCCTAATCTGACCAGCAGCTATCAGCCGTTACAGTCTCTTACCTTGCATCCCCCCGATGATGAGCACGGACATGAAGGGAAATTCCGACCCAGAGACATTTCGTTTCTGATCTAACTTCTCTCCTGTATCACTTTAAAGCTCAGTCATCGCACACAGCGTTGATTCTACTGCAAGTGCACGCACACAGAGGCAAGGAACAAGGAGTCAAAAATCAAATCCAGGAATGACTCGCTCCACCGTAGGAGTGAAAAGAGTCTTAACCAGATTGTGTTAATCCTCTTAGCCACAAAGCATCAACTAACACAGGCGACCCTGACCGGCTGCCTGCTTGAATAAATGGCTGCTTATTTAGGGGCACGCGCAGGAGCAGACCCATCGCATGCAGAGAGAGTTAAATATTGTCAAACCGAAGCAAATATTGATACTCGGGCAGCCGCGGGTGCAACGCGTGACAGGCGCCCTTCCAACTTGAGGTAACAGGCATGCTGTGAACAAACTAAAGGATTATGGCAGGTTGAGCTGGATGGTATAAAGGAGATACAACTTCATTTTGGTGTTTAAAATAGGGATTAAAGCACAAAAATCAGATCTTTTAAATCCTAGCTCTATGATCTTTTAGTTGGGTTGGTACATTTCCATCAGATTTCCATTACCCCTTCATAAACGAAAGATGAAATGACTTCATTGTTGTGTGAGTCATTGTTGCCTTAAATAAAGCACCACAACGCCCCACCCAAAAAACAAGCAACACTCATCCAGAGTAGTTGTCCCTGGGCTGTAAAATTCTGTCTATCTATAACCCCCAAACACTCCTGATGCCTTCATTAGTTTAGATCGTTCACATAACAAAAACATAACCAAGGCAACATTACGTGTATGAGGAACAACCTCCAAAAACAGCCTCCTTTTCTAAAGAGCTCAGATCAAACTGTACTGATGGGAACTGGGGTTCAAGTTACAGAGGAATGCTTCATCCATATATTAATAAAACAATGAACTGCTTCCTGACTCTGGCATCGCCCCAAACATTATGTTAGGTGTTCCGAAACATTGCATAACATGAATAAACACAGTCAAGATCAGTGACCATGCTGACCCTAAAACTGTTTACAGCAATCAGTGAGGTACTTCAGGGCAGCAGGGTCCCGCATCACAGGGGTCTGCGGGCATTTTGAGTTTTTCACTGGGTATGATATGAACTGAAATTAATACCAATGCCTCTTTAGGACTTTTAAAAATAAACAGGACCACCACAGATTGATTTAAACACAATGTAATTTTCCCTTTCTTTGTGTATCCAACCCTACCAATAACCAAACCAATTCCAGGTTGATAATAAACTAAAAGCACGTTACTTTTGACCTGTTGGAGACCAGTCGTATGAAGCAAAGTTGTGTTACTGTTTATTAATATCTGCTTATTGAGTTAATAAACTGTGGGTTGACTAAGAAATGCTAATTGTAAAGCAAAGGAACATTTTATTGGATTTGGGGCTTTGGGTGTTTTGGCGACTTTTTGTTCCAGTTTTGATAAAGAAGTTTTGAGTCACTGTCACTTTAAGATAGAGTTATGTGTTGGACACGGAGAGTGTGCGGAGTCAGTGGAGGCTTGATTAGCTGTGGAGACACAGTTTTCTTACAGTGTTGTATCTTATCATATCATGTCCTGTCGTATCGCATCTTATCTTATCGTGTCGTATCGTGTCTTATCGTATCGTGTCTTATCGTATCGTGTCTAGGGATGGGTACCTTTCACATTTGAACCGATACGGTACCGATACCCGGTACCTGGGAATCGGTACCGGTACTCAACGGTACCAATTTTCAGTACTTTTGTGTGTTTATGTGGTAATGCGTGTTAATTTTAAAAAAAATCTCAAATTTGTTTAATTTAACATGAAATGAAAAAAAACATGATTATATAGGTGATTAGATATATTAGCTGACACATGCTCGTGGCGTTCGGGAGTTTATCAATGAACACACGTGAACGCCTGCAGACGGGAAAAAGTCAGTTCTCTGTCTCTGTATAATAACAGGACACACAACTTACTTGTTGGGCATTCACACACACAGGAACGGTTATAAACAGGGCAGGTAGTCGGAGCGAGAGAGTCCGTCTCAACCATAGACTGTAGAAAATAAACGTAATCCTCCCGCAGTTCTGCCTCGCGCTGATGCAATGAGCAGAGAGCAGAGACGTCCACCCAATCAGTCTCTGACTTTATTACAGGGCGAAAGTATGGAAACTCGACTTCTCTTCCACTCCCTCACAGTCACAGGGATGCGTTCAGGAACCGAAACATGGTACCGTTTGATTTTACGTGAGTCGGTACTCGGTAGTACAGACGGAATTAGGTCGGTACCTATAAAAGTACCGAATTCGGTACCCATCCCTAATCGTGTCGTATCATGTCTTATCGTATCGTACTGTAACGTTTCATGTCGTGTCTTATTGTGTTGTGTCTCATCGTATCATACCGTATTGTGTCATATTGTGTCTTATCGCGGCTTATTTTATATCGTGTCGTATCTTAGCGTGTCTTATTGTATCGTGTCTTATCTTATTGTATCGTGTCGGATCGTATCTTGTCTTATTGTGTCTTATCGTATCATACCGTATCGTATCGTGTCTTATCTTATCTTATTGTATCGTGTCGGATCGTATCGTGTCTTATTGTGTCTTATCGTATCATACCGTATCGTATCGTGTCTTATCTTATCTTATTGTATCGTGTCTTATCGTATCGTACCGTATCGTGTCTTATTGCGTCTTATCTTATCATATCATGTCATATCGTATCGTGTCCCTTTTGTGTTATGTTCTGTTCGTCTTTCTAGTTTGGATTCCGGCATCATCTTGAAAATATTTAGTTTGTGCCATATTCGGAATTAAGTTGTTTGTTTTTCCCACTTCACAACGGCCTTGGAGTGAACGATTGCATCAGATTCATCAGGAAGACACATGTAAGCCAGGACTATGAGCTAACTTGCTGTTTTGTCAGTTCCACCTTCACTGCTGACCCTATTAGACAAACCCCTCCACACTGACGCCTTTCATTCTGTCCTTTTTGTCATTCTACTTGAAGGATTTCACCTGGAAAGTTTTGCCAAATACCTGATAACTCACAAACTACAGCCACGTCATTTCTCACAAGCACTATTCCATCATGTGATAAATTTCACAACATGTGTTTTGCATAATGAATTTCTGGTAGCAGTGTGTGTGGGCAGTCATTCAAAGAAGAGAAGAGGAATGGATTTCTGCTGAAACAGGGTGACTTATTCGAGGCTACTAAGTAACTGTGTCGGTGCATTGACTGGTGTGCTCTCCAAGACTGATCCCACATTCAAGGCTGCATCCAAGGATCTTCAGATACTGGAGCACCTTCTATGTAGGCCAAGAGATTCAGTGGGAGTCATGTGCAATAAAACCTGGGTCCCAAACTTCCATTCGTCCAACCCCAGCTGACACTCGTCCACATCTTTTAGGGCACTATCACATGTTTGTAAAAGGTTTACTGGTGAATATTTTCCACCTTTTACTTCCTTTTTAAAGAAACAATTGGATGTAAAACACAAGCTTATGATTACACCTTTGATAAACCATGTCGTGTATTTCTTGAGCTGGAAACTTCCCCAAGTCGGCACAACAAAATAACAATTTGGCAAACATCCGTCCGTCCCTGAAGCTGTACACGTGAGACCTTAACTCCTCACCTCCGATTCAAAACACGACTCTCTATCAGAACAGCAGTGATACTGTAATGACAACACCATGCAGAGACTTTGACAAGCTCCTACAGGACCACACGATTTCTTATTACATAACTGTCTTCACAGGCGCAGTAGTACTCCAAGTGAACCTTGTGTTGGTGGAGGAAACAAATTTCTTGAGCAGAATCCAGAAGTATGTGGACCTACACACTAACACACACTCATATCAGCTTTCTGTGTTCTTAAGTTTGTAAAGAAAAGTCAATGAAAAATAATTGAAGCATGGGGATCACAGTGTCGGCTGGCTGCGTTTCTCTGTCCAGTGATGCTCTGAGAAATCTGAGTCGTGGGCTTTGTTTGCTGCCAAAAGAAGGTAGCCTACACTCTGTACTGTGACCGGAGGCATCGTGTGTACACACAAGCAGAGCACTGATGCTGCATCCTGTGCTCTGAGAACATGATGCAGGTTTAAGGAGATGTGTGTTATTGCTTGTATTAAAGGGGACTTATTATACCCCCTTTCAACCATTTAACACACTCCCCTGTGATCTAAATGAAACGTCTGTGCCGTGCTTTAGTCAAGGTATTATTTGGATCAAGCAACAGAGGAGGTTTTGAACCCAGCTCTAACAATGAGAAAAACAATGGTGGCTCTGAAGGTGAAGGGGAGGATGCAGATACCAGTTGAAGGGGCAGGTATTATTATAACAAACAATGCAGATTATGAATTAACAGTCAGATTGTGTGTTTACAGACATCCATCAGCTGACCACGAACAAATAACTGGGTTGCTTTCTTTAACAGTTTGTCTGTCAGTGGTCCTCTGGATACCAAAGTATAAGTGCATAAGTGCAATAAACTTACTGATAAGCTAGGTTTTTCATAATATGTCCATGTTGAATGACTAAAATACAAAGGATAGGGTGATTTATCAATCAGATTTAGCTTCTAAAACCTGTGCATATACTGTATTTTTATTTCTACTCTCACTGCAATTGGAGATGCAACCATACAATAAGCCTACAGTTCAATATGTGCCTCTGTTCTGGTCATGATTTTCAGTTCAGGTAGCCCAGGCTGTCAGAGTGTTTTTATTTTGCTATTCCATCCTTCGGCATTTTCAGCAAATTTTACAGACACAGCAAGTGCTAAAGAAATCAAGCATTTTTTTTTTATTCAAAAATGATTTCTTTATTTTAGTTATAAGAAAAACAAGTCAATTTTAAATACATTATTTGTGTATTATATGATAAAGAGTAAATATGTCCCCACATGCATGATGCTATATTTGTATACAGATGTTTTCTGGCTTTTATTGACTTAAAAAATAGCTTTTTAAATGTTTCTAGAAACACATTATTTCAGCTGTGGATCGGAACTGCAAACAAATAACATTGTCATATCATAATTACTCAAAGGGCTCCGCTTTTTAGCCTGTTTAGAACTGAAACTCTGAACACTACTTGGACCTGGCCGGGTTAGCTTTGCTTAGTAAGTTAGCATGGTAATCCAGCCAGGTTATAAAGAGAGCCAGCTTCATGATGCTGAAAACTCTGACTTTAAAATCAACAGATATCGTCTTCAAGTCTGGCTTCATAGCACACCTCTCAGCCTTTAATCTAGATATTTTAAAGGTGACATATCATGCAAAATTGACTTTTTAATGGTTCTCTACCTGAAATATGTTTCCCTGGCATGTCTACAAACCCCCCCGAGAATGAAAAAAATCCATTCTGCCCCTGTTCTGATTTCTCCACCTTTCTGTAAATGTGTGTGAAACGAGCCGTTTCAGACTTCCATGTTTTTGTTACGCAACAACAATATCCGGTCTGTCACGGAGTCAGAGCTCGGAGCTTGTTCAGCCCATAGACTGTATAAAATACAACTCAACCCCTCCTCCGTTTTTCATTACCTGCACACATGTGTGCTAACAAGGAGGGAGGCATGCTAGTTGTAGGCTGTCTTAATAAACACAAAGGTCGGTTTTACTCCCCACGTCTGCAGATTTGAAGATCTAGTGGATGATTTTTATTTATCATGGATTAGTGCTAGCGCTAATTAGCATAGTCACATAGCTACATGTTCATAGCTGTAGCTGTGTACCAAGACACACGTCGACATACTGACAAATAAAACAACAAGAAACACAGAATCTGTGACCAATCCTTCAGAAAGGTCCTGCTGCCTTTCTGGTAGAGGTCGGTTTTACTCCCCACGTCTGCAGATTTGAAGATCTAGTGGATGATTTTTATTTATCATGGATAAGTGCTAGCGCTAGTTAGCATAGCCACATAGCTACATGTTCGTAGCTGTGTACCAAGACACACATCTACATACTGATAAATAAAACAACAAGAAACACTAAATCTGTGACCAATCCTTCAGAAAGGTCCTGCTGCAGGCGCCTCTCCGTCAGGATCAGATTCTGGATCAGATTCAGAGGGTTGAAGTAACGTGATCTCTGAGCAGCCGTGTATATTCAGCCAACATGTAAACATTAGATCAACGTGATGGAGAGCCGAGGCACATCCACTTCCTGAGGGGGCGTGGTCAGAGAGAAAACAGACTGTTCTGAGGAGGACTGAAAAAGAGGGCTTTTCAGGCAGACCAAAATCTGATTTCAAAGTGTTTTTTTGAGCATAAACTTTAAAGACATGTTTTGGGGACCTCTTAGACCAATATATATTGATGAAAAAAGCGTGATATGTCACCTTTAATGTTAATGCTTTCAGTGCTTCATTCTGCCATTCATTGGATGTGACCACAGTGACTCCATCTACCATGACGTCATGAGCATACCCTCTATTTGTCAGCTTTCACTTAACTTTAGCGTGTATTGATTGGATATTTGCTCACTGGAGGAGTTTCCTCATCTCTGCACGTGGACTCGCAGAGAAAAACAAAACAAGCAGAGCCAGTTCAGAGAGAAAAATAATGCATGGGAAGTAGTTACAGCAAAACCAAAAACACTGCAATCCACAGTGGTTGGTGGACTGAACGGTTCAGTGTTATAATGAGAATTGTGGCATCTGTATTGGGTGCAGTCCAAATGATATAAAGTGCATGCAACATGACTCTAAAATGATATTCATGCCGACTCGTCTCTCAGCCTCCGCTTACTCCAAAAGAACAAAGTTTCATATCACACAGAATCTCCAGACGCCGTCCTCTCTCACACGCTGAACGCAGCCACAGCAAACAAACATGCCCTCATGTGATAAATGAACATCCTGCTAATCTAAACACAGCAGCTTTAATCTACAAACCCGTCTAGCTGTTTTAATCCTCCGGTTAATGCAGTTTGTGGAGTGCCAAGTGTCACACATGGTTAGTTCTCATTTGAACAAACTCATTACTCACCGAGAGGAGAGCGCCAAGTTTGTTCTAAGCAAACGGCTCCACAGGGAAGAGCTGAGGAAGACTTTTACTCCACTGCTGTAACCATTTGCTGTTGTTTTTCTTTTTATGTGGTCTTTTTTTCTCTTTCACATTATTGATTTAGCTTCCATAGGGAAGTTATTTGTTCTTTGGCACAGGCTGTCTTGTTTTAAATGATCTGACAGCTTCATGCAGGATGTCATTTAATGTAAAACTTCCACACAGACGAACAGAAATATGTGTTGACCATGTTTTCCAGCCTCGTGGGACTGAATGCAGCTCTGACAGCAGCTGACTGATAAAGATGAATTGGAACCTCGATCAGTGTGCTAAGTTCAGAGGCATGGAAAGAAAACAAGGTTACGAAATGAGGTTTAGAAGCAAACTACCTTCTTAGAGCCACACGAAAGTCTAATGAAGAAGATTACATGCTTAAAATTGGAGATCTAACTCCTTCATCATCTTTTAAGTGCCTCAATGTTTGCTGGATGTGTAAATAGGCAAACAAACAGACTTTATATCTATTCAGAGCTGTCTTTCTTGCCATCAAGCCAATGTAAGTGTAACTCTCACTGCCTTGAATCTCAGATTTCGCTCACCTGCTCCTGAGGGAAATATCTTTTGCTTATAAGTCGCCACATCCTGCATTTAACTGTTTGTGCTTTGGCTACAAGCTGTCATTTTCTGCATTCACAGAGCTGTGAATGTTCTGCAAAAACATTAGGCCTGTGTTACTGAAGCAAGGCAACTTCAGGGTCTAGAAGGTGGTTCACATCCTACTGGGGTAGATCATCATGGTAACTTAAGCTAAGCTGAACACCTAACAGGCTCCTGAGCAGGTTATGTCAGAATAACAGACCATCCATCTATTTACCATAATGCTCTAGCGCCACCCCCCATTCCAATCTTACCCCATTGGGCGAGAGGCGGGGTACAGCCGAGACCAGGGGTTCCCAAAGTGTGGGTTGGGACCCCCTGGAGGGTCCCGAGACACAAATGGGGGGTCGTGAGATGTCTTCCATCTTAAAATAGTACATTTTACCCATTATAGTAAAAAATAGACAAAAATAGTAGATACACTTGAAATAAAAACCTTGAAAATAGAAAATGTAATGAATTTTCTGCCTTTCTTTTTGCCAGATGACGTTGAGGGTTAGTGACCAGTGACTTATCTAAAGCATCAGTAGCAGTAGGTTCATTCATAACGGCACAGGAAACATGCTCATATAGGTAGGAAAAATAATCCTTAGGGTTCCAATAGGGCCTTGCTGCTCGGGCCCTAATAAAGTCCCCTGTTGGTTTTAGGATATGGGTGCAAGAGGCTTTTTTGTGCGTCCTTATGCCTTGAATATGCATGTCCGATATCATGCGTGTGGCTCAAAAAACCTCTATGGGTTTTTTGTGTGTGTATGTATTGGTTGTTGTTATGATTATTATTTGTATATGTGTGTATGTAATTTTATTGTTTTGTTTTTTTAGTTCTAGGTGGCCCTTGCCGTTCAGGGTGCCCCTGCTTGTTTGTGCTTGTTTACTGTGAAAATAACAATAAACTATGAATCATAAAAAAAAAAAAAAAAAACCCTCTATGGGGAGGGTTATTTTAGGCTAGGCTAATTTTCTGCAGACCAGCTAAATGAAGCCATGTTAAATCACTTTGAGGGACAGTGGGGGTGGCAAGTCTTTGGCATATATATTTTGGGAGTCACTGGCTGAAAGGTTTGGGAACCCCCTGCTCTAGACGACAGGTAGCCAGCTATCACATGACTGATGTGTAGAGACAAACAACAAACAACATACAACGCAATTTTGAGTGACCAAATAACCTGTTAAGCAAATTTTTGGACCGCAGGAAGAAGCCGGAGCGAACCAACACATGCACAGGGAAGCAGGAGCATGCAAATACCACATGGAAAGACTCCCGCTGGGGATTCAAATCTGGATACTTCTTGTTGTGAGGCGCTAACCACTGCATCGTGCAACCCTAATAACAGATCAGCTTAACAGAAAGAGTAAGCACTGACCAATCTGACTCTTGACCCTGGAGCTCTGGGAGCTGATCCAGAGGAGGGGAGGGAGGAGAGGAGAGGGACTGTTTGAATATGACAGATATGAATGAGACTCAAGGTTGACTTATTGAGTTAATAACCAGCTTTGAAGAGACAGGGTGAGTTGAGTGAGATACCCAAAAGATAGCTTCATCGTACAGGGCTCTGGTCCCACCAACTGTTCCCTGTCTTCTTTGTTTTTACATGTAATTTGTTACACCTTCAAAAAAAAACATCAATTACAGAAGCTTCGCGATCACCATTCTTAAAAACAAACTGATAATAACTCTGTTTGCTTTGGCAGAGAACGCCATGCTGCATTTTCTCTCCAGCTCCTCCCCTGAGAAAAACATTCATGTTCTGCCATGCACTGGAGATAATCCACCTAATTATCAGGCACAAACCACACACACACACACACACACATCTGATGTCATTATAAAGACTAGCAGAGTAAACGTGGCATGTGGGAAGAAAAAGGTCCTCAACGCAGAATATTCTGACATTTTTGTTGCAACACGTTCGCTGAAGTCAGAGAAAATGACTCGCCTACACTTCACTTAAACACCTTATCATAACCTCAACTTCAGTGTGACATTTGATGCTGAAATAATCACATTTATGAGACACAACCTGTCCTGATCCTCTGTGGGAAAAGCGTCTGTCACAGCAGCAGTAAGGCAAGAAAAGCAGAAAGGAAATATCCGGATTGAGCGAACACGCTTGGCAGTTCCCACAGTCTTGTTTACACAACATCAGAGGTAGAGAAAGTATGGCACATGGGATTTATGGTTATGAGGGGCATAAAGGCAGCAGGACTTATAAAACACACGCTGATAAACACACTGACAGATTGTGTACTTTGGCACGCTGTGTGACGGTATCAGAAGTATTGTAAATATACGACTCTTTGTGAAGGCCCTGCTTTCCAAAGCTCAGAACAGGTCCTGTTGAAACATGTGTATCAAGGGAGGAGTATTAATTCATCCTATTCACTTTCAAATACTCATTTAGAACTCAAATACTCAAATCAGGCTGTGTTCTGGTTGACTTGTGACAGACAGAAAATGAAGCACAGCTACTTTGATGAATGTTTTTGGAGCCATGATACCAAAAACTGGTTCCAAGTTCTCAAAAATTAAAAATGGCGGCTTGTTTTAGTCGTGTTTGAAAGAAAAATAAATACTTATATGAACGTCACTGTGAGGCCATGACAACAAGCTGTTTACTGACATTATTTTGGGTTCTGGAAATGTTTGATGGGAAAGTTTCTCTCTTTCCTTTGACTCAGACTCACCGGCAAGTGACTACATTATCATTTAATCAATCAAGGAAATAATACAGCAGCAGTTCTCTTTATTATCGGCTAATCTGCTGATTATTTTGGTCAGGAGTTCCCAAACTTTTCAGCCCACGACCCCCAAAATATAGGTGCCAAAGACTTGCAACCCCCACTGTCCCTTTAAGTGATTGCTTCATACTTAATTTAGCTAGTCTGCAGAGAAGTAGCCACCTACATGCACATGTGGCTGTTTCCTGTGCTACTATGAATTAACCACTGAGACTGATGCTTTTGTTAATTAACTGTAAACTAACCCTGACCTTAGGAGTCATCTAAAGAAAGGCAAAAAACTAATGAAAAAAATTTATTTGCAAGGCTTTATTACTTTAAAAAATATATTACAGTAATGGCAATATACAACATTTTTGATTGCACCCAGGGGGTCCTGACCCCCACTTTGGGAACTCCTGATTTAGGTCAATAATCAATTAAAAGTGAAGTAGAGAAAATAGCAAAATAATTGCAATTTATTGGTTTGCCAAATTAAATCAATCCATCATTTTTTATCACTTTTAAGCCTAAATTCCCTTTTTTTATAACTTTAAACTCTGAAATGCTTTTTTATTTTATTTATTTATTATATTTTTATATTTTATGACTATATATATTTATTTATTTTTCCATTTATTGAAAGAAATAATTAATCTATGTCACTCATGTCTATGCACTTTGTCTCTGCCTCTAAAGCCTAAAGTGACATCCCCAATGCACTCGCCTGTTTTCAGGTAATGATCACCTTTGTCTGTATGACCTTGTTTTCTCTATTGTATGTATTTACCTGGTACTGCTTGTTTCTTTGTTTGTCTCCCCCTAATTAATGTTGGTATGCATGTGAGGTGTGTGTGTGTGTGTGAAGGGATCATTGTTCCGGGGTGGGTGGGATCTCAATGGTGTTTTTGATAATGTGTTTTGTAACATTAGTCACAGAACTCTGTTCCTACTCACAGAACATTCTTTGTACTTGTCTGTGCATAAAAAAAACAATAAAGAAACTTTGGAATAAAACTCTGAAATGGAATAAATTTGGGGGTTTGAACTGTTAGCTTGAAAACTTAGAATATCTAGAAAATACTTTTGTTTTTTGACTAATTTCTGACATCTTAAAGACCCCAAAATTTGTCTTTTGATCAAAAACATCAATGCAAGAAAAAGCCACAATATCTCAACACTAATGATCAAATCTAAGGACCTTAAAACACTCAAACTAGCCTGAAATCACTCAAAACGATTGATCAAGTCTAATCTTTCAGTGATTAACTCTTTCCTCTCTTTGAACCTTTTCATGCACAAACTGTTAAATAACAGAGCAAGAGTTTCTCAGCTTGATCTTTACTTCTTACGACATGCAAAAGTGATGAAACTTGTAAATGCGCTGTGACTTGTAGCTTCAGGTCATCAAGCGTTCTTTGGCACTGGATTTAGATCTGTTCCTGTTGTTTTATCATACACTGACTGATAAGAGTCAGGATTATGGGATAATCCTGTGATGCTGGACTGATTAAGGCACATTAATAAACATCATGGAAAACAGGTCGTAATCATCCCTCCTCTTGAAACTCTGCACTGCACGGAGGCTAAGTCTAGAAAGGTGACGTCATGTGAGTTCTCGGAAGACTTTCCTTCTTTAACTCCACCGCAGCAACGCATAGGTCAAAGGTCAGGGTTCCCTGATTAACCCTATAGTATTACTCACTGGAAGGGCTGACTGCTCTGTGGTGTCTCAGCGTGGGACACGTCTGTTTAGCTCAGCGTAGCAGATCAGGTTACATCTCATCTTCTTGCGGCCAGCATACGAGAGGTGAGGGGTTTTCAGACTGACATTTCAGAGAGATCAGGAGGAAAGGTCACAGAGTTTATCCAACACATCCTGCTCCGGGTGACTTTTAAGTCTGTTCATGTTTGTTTGAAAAGAGAGGGAACATTTTGGGGAGTTTGGCTGTTCCAAAAAAAGGAAAAAGACTACATCAGCTAAATAAAAATGGACTTTAATGGTTTAAACAGTTCACTTAGACACAGACTGAAATAAGAGTCCTTGCTCTATTAGGCTAATGGACTGTCACGCTGTTACTGAGCCAAATGAAGCACCAGTGTTAGCAAACATGACACCGACTCCAGGGGGTGTTTTCAAAGGGGATGGTGGTGCATGCAGGATGGACTGATGAGCCATCAACGAATACCAATGAAGCAGTAAAAGCACCGCCAGGAATATTATCATAACTGCTCGATATACGATTGCATAATGTGCATGAAAACTGAAATATGATGCAGAACTTCAGATGGTAAAGAGAGGTCATGGACTACAAATCTTGCTCTGCAAAAGAAAAATGATATTCCAGCTAGCCAAGAATCATCAGGCAGACACGCTCTCTACTTTTAAGATTAGGCTTAAAGCTTATAGTCAGAGCTGGATCAGGCTTGGACCAGTTCTTAGTTATGCTGCTATAGGCTTAGACTGCTGGGGGAACTGGCGCACTGACACACTGGGATCCTATCTCACCCCCTTTCCCCCATCACTTACTTTAGCTTTACCTGCCCCATTAAAGTTACTAACCATAGACCTTTCTGGAGTCCCTGAGCTCCCTTGTCTCGTAGCTTCCTCTGAGCTGCCGTAGACGTCCTAGACTCCAGCTGATACGGATATGCTGGACTTGTCTCATCACTATCAACGCTCCCTCACTCTCTTATTCTCCTCTATCCCTCTTTCCAGGCCCAACTCAGTCGAGGCAGATGTCTGTCTAACATGAGTCTGGTCCTGCTGGAGGTTTCTGCCTGTTAAAGGAAGTTTTTCCTCGCCGCTGTAACTAGCTAAATACTGCGTGGTGCAATGCTCATGGTGGATTAAGGTGGGGTCAGACTGAGTCTTATCCTGTCTTGGTGTTGGGTCTCTGTTCAAAATTTGACAGAGTGGTCTAGAACTGCTCTGTTTGTAAAAGCGTCTTGAGATAACGTTTGTTGTGATTTGGCGCTATACAAATAAAGATTGATTGATTGATTTTGCTACAGCAACATCTTTCAAACTAGTTGATCCTCCTTCCTTGAGTTCAGTTATTATTTCACATCACTGGAGCAGCGTCTAATGAAATGAGTTATGTTCACTCTGTCTGTACTTGTACATGATATCTAACTTCAGCTGTCTGCAGATTGTGTTTCCAACTTGCATGACTCAGCCTGTGTCACGCCAAAAAGTCCTGATTTTCACACCTGGATCCAAAAAGTTATACAGCAAACATCGAGGAGTAAGAAACTGATACGCTGCATAAGTTTCTGTGTTTTCCCACTGCGCCTGTTGGACCTCAAAACACCCGACAGACAGACAGACACTCCCACAGCCTGGAGTCACGCTGCGTGTTATTACGCTTCAGAAAATGTTAATAAGTCAGGTAGGTGTTGGAGACATCAAACACACCCTTGCACTCGTGAAGCCGCGTTATGTTTGTGTGATCCTGTCCAACCAGTCTGCAGACGCGTCGTGGAGAGTCCTATAAAACAAAAAGGCTGAGGCATGGATTTTGTCTTCCTCATTCTCCACATCTGTTTCCTGAGTAAACACACCAACAACTACACACAGCTCTGAAGGGAGTCCAGTTTGTAGCACTCATGTTCAACCATCATGTTTTTAAGAGCTACAAAACCTAAACAGCTGTCTGCACCCTCAGAAGGATGTTAATCATTAAAGGTGGATGTTATGGTGGAACAATGATAACACACAAGAGCTCACACTGGAGCTGGAGTTTGGGAATCAAGAAACATCCCTGTGTTACACAAGCTTCTTCTTCTACAGTCCACAGTTTAAAGCCCCTAAAGAAGTATGTACACAACTGGGACATTTTACTTTTTCACAACAGTACCCACTGAACTTTTACCTTCTTCATAATGGAGAAAACTTTGGATATATGGCTGCCATGAGATGCAAATGCTTTGCTGTGAGATCAGCTGAGATTTTCAGTGGATCACAGGCCTCTTTTAGCTATTTTAAAACAGCAACATTCATGTTTCATGTCCATAAAAATTAAAAACATCAGAAAAATTGATGTCATTGCTGGGAAGTTACGAATTATAGGAAGGCTCCCTACACAAAAGAAAGGAAAGTTGGAGAAAACTTCAGCCCCAGGTCGCCAAATTGCAAAACTTGTGACTTTCCCTCAAGAGAAAGTTAAAAATCAGTACACTTAATGGAGGATTGAGATCAATGAGGTGAAAAATGAATCCTTATACCCTGTTTTTAAACTCCAGAGAGCGGTATCTGCCTTTAACTTCTCTTGTTGTATTGTTGGAAGTCAGTAAGTCTCAACACCTGTTGCTGAATAAAGGCATACAGATGAAGTGGCAGCAGGTGAAGGTTTTGCAGCGGATGAAGGACAGCTGATACCTGGGAGGCCAGCCAGAGTATCTCTGCTCACCACTTTTACTTCTTGAGTGTTTGGACTCGTGTCTGACCCCAGTATTATGTCCCAGAACTCATGACTGATGGAACTCTTGGACTCTGGCACTGGTGACTTGGACTTGGACTCGAGTACTGACTACATTCTGACTCTGATGATAGAGAGGAGGACTCAGACTTATTAAAAACTGCTCTATGATTGCTTTTGCACAAGGACCAAATAATGTACTCAGCTTTGAGAGAGGACTTGCAAGTTTACCTGCATGTCAGACTCAGACTCAAACACCAGAGACTTAAGATTCACACAGACTAAAGGTTCACTGACTCAACTTCAACACTATATCTGTTATCAACTAAGATGTGGACCACCTCTTTATCTCTCTGCTCCACACGTGTCACAGGTAGCATCTCGTCACCTGCTCTGCAGATGACAGACAAATAGGCAACAACATTACAGCTAGGCTACAATTCTTACTCTTCTTTTGGCTGTTTCTTTATACTCTTGTAACTCTATGATAAAGCGGAAGAACTTATAGCTTCCCTTCAAAATAAAAGCATTATTTTTTATTATTTTTTATATATATTTTTGGGCATTTTTGCCTTTAATAGCCAGGAGAGCTGAAGAGACAGGAAACATGGGGAGTAGAGAGAGGGGGAGGACATGCAGTAAATGGTCATGGCTGGAGTCGGACCAACCTATTTTATTTTACTTTGTATTTATTTATTATTATTATTTGTATTTATTAGTATTATTTGTTCTGTTTTGTTGCATTTATTTGCACATTTACTTATTTTATCTCATGTTGTCATAGTCCAATTTATTTGTTATGTGTTTGTTGTTCATTATTCTTGTTTTAAGATAAAAAAAAACTCAATAAAATTACTAATTATAAACAAAAAGGCAGGAATCGGACCTGCAACCTTGTTGTAAAGCCTATATGGGGTAAGTACTTGGCTTTTTGGCGCCCCAAAAACATTATTTTTAATATACAAAGTAGGTGTCAGTACTCAAGGTTTAAAAAGATGCAAATAAAAGAAATAAAAGCATCATATAAAAACAGTCTTTTCACTAAAGCTTCAACATAAACTGGGTTACATCACCCTCAAAAAACAGCCAAAGATTACATCACGAGTCGTATCTTATTGCATTGAGTGTCATTATTAAAAAATGGGGGACTGAGGCTAATGTAGGCTAGATGTTCATGGCACCTCTTTAATTCTAGTAGTAAATAATCCTAATTGTATATATTCAAGGCAAGAAATACACTAAAATATGTGAATGACTTCACCAACCTCAGAACCTTGCAAGTAGCATGTGAAAGCAGGGGAAGCATGCTGGCTCCCACTGAGCTATGCAACTGGTTGTTGTAGGACTTCTTGATATTCTTGGCTCATGGACAGAGTAGCGCACTGAATGTTTTTCTGGTATATTACATGCTTTGGCTACTGGAAGGCAGCCTGTATGAAAGTAGTGCCCTATATGGAAGGCATACACTGGACTTTGAATCATGTAAATGATAAAGGGAAAACAGCACTTCTCAGAGTGTATGTGAAGTGAGTATTTGATGTCAAAGAGGAAGCAAACAGCATGTTTCACACTTAAATTCACTGACCTCACTAGGGGAACATGAGCCTGGGAAAGGAGCTGCTGTTTACAGATAACTGGAGGACTGAATGAGTTTGTTTGGAAACAGAGTCTACTGATACAGACTCTGATTAACCAATCAGAATGGAGGCTTGAATGTAAGTAAATGAAATTTGTTTCAGCATTTTGTGTGTTTACCTTTTCATCCTCGTCTTCATCATCACTCTCTCCCTCCCCTGCTGCTTCTTCTGCCTCCTCCTTTCTGCTCTGCATGTCTCCTTCTCCTTCAGTGACACCTTCAAAGTCTGAGTTGTGTCCATCATCATCATCTTCCTCCTCTCCTTCTGCAGAAACTTTGATGTGCAGCATGACAGCCGACATGTCTTCCCCCTCGGATAAGGTGCGTGAACTGGAGGACGACAGACTCCCATCTCTCTCACGCGCCAGAAAGTGTTCCTCCTCCATGTTTTGTCACTGATATCACTAAATTTTCCACTCTATAATTAGCTGTGGTGATTAACCTGAGAGCGCACCTGTCCGGTCCTGCAGGGAGCTCATTCTGTGGAAGAGTCGCGAGCCCGTGGAAGGAGAGTTTGGAGAGAAAGTCACGAGGCTGTGGATGTTCAGTAAACACTCTATCCACGCGCTCTCGTGTCGCGACAGGAGGAGGTCTGCTCCTCACCTAGAAGTTTCCTCTGCTTGGATTTGGTCGCACATTACTTTCCCGACAGCGTGAGTCCATGCTGCTGTCACTACTCATCTCACACTGTGCACGAGAGCCAGCAGCCTGAAATAAACCCCGCCCACAACATGAGGGGGTGGACCAATCAGAGCCCAGCTGCTACCAAACCAAATAAATGCACTTCTGATCAATTTAGACTGCAAAAGGTATGAATCTGCAGAGGCTGAGGTGAAGTTTTAATTCAAATAAATCACATGAGAATGCTTCTGTTTTTGCATTTTTAATTCTGTATTTTGCATTTTAAAAATCTAGTAAAAATGTTAAATGTATGGTGAAAATGCTGCAAATTAGGTCAATTAAAGTGAAGTTCACTTTTATTATTTTTTTGACAATTTAACTTCATAATCAAACATTTTCCTTACTTTTAAAAATGTAGCAACAATATTAAGTGTATGGTAAAAATAGCTTCATAATCCAACATTTTCCTTAATTTTAAAAATATAGTAAAAATATTAAGTGTATGGTAAAAATGCTGCAAATTAAGTCAACTAAAGAGAAGTTCACTTTATAATCAAAGCAATAATGCAATTTAACTTCATAATCACACATTTTCCTTAATTTTAAAAATGTAAAGAAATAAAAACAATATCCCTTTAATATCTGCAAAAGCCTCACACATTTTACATATTTTTTTAATTCAATAAAATCACAGTTTTTTTATTTTTCTACTCATGCCTGATCTTAATAGTCTGTCGAAACAAGACCAATGTGCAATCTGCAGAGATTGAGGCTGAAGTTTCACACTTTTAATTCAAATAAATCACACTTGAATGCTTCTGTTTTTGCATTTTTAATTCTGTATTTTGCATTTTAAAAATGAAGCAAAAATATTAAGTGTAAGGTAAAAATGTTGCAAATTAATTCAGTTAAAATGAAGTTCACTTTTAGTATTTTTTTGCACAATTTAACTTTATAATGAAACATTTTCCTTCATTTTAAAAATAAAGTAAACATATTAAGTGTATGGTGAAATTGCTGCAAATGAATTAATTAAAGTGAAGTTCACTTTTATTATTTTTTGGACAGTTTAACTTTATAATCAGACATTTCCCTTAATTTAAAAAATGTAAAGAAATACACATAATTTCCAAAACCTCACACATTTAACATATTTTTTTAAATCAATTAAATCCCTATTTTAAAATTGTCTGCACATCCCCAAGCTTTAAAGTCTCCGTTTAAAACAAAACCAAAGTTTTGAGTTCACAAACATATAATCTGTTATGACTTTAGGGATTCTGCAGTGCACTGATTCTCAAACTAGGGGATGCAACTCCTAGTGGTGGCCCTGAGTTAGTGCAGGGGGAGTGACAACACTAAATAAAAGATAAAACAATACAACAATACTAAAGTGCTTGCAAAGTATGGACATTTTTTAAAGGACTTCCAGGTAAATATAAGACTGACAATAAATAAAGGGGAGACTTGAAATAATATCAAGTGCAGTGCATTCAGACATCAAGTTAGGAGCCAAATAAATCAGTCTTTATCATTTAACATTTTAATCTTTCTCCTGACATTTACAGTACTGTGTTTGCTTATCTACAGATACCATCAGTCTGTTCTTTTACAGTTTCAAAAAGGTGTTTACTTGTGTTCTTTGAGGACAACACCTGTTTATGTAAACACACCACACCCACAGCAGCCTGATAACACACACACACACACACACACACACAGCTTTGTTCCTCAGAGGTGTTTTCCCTCCTTTTCTCCATAAAAATTACAATCCTCAGAAAATCAATATAAATGTGTCCATCAGCATCTCCAGTGTAACTTCTGTGCTTTCTGTTTGTAAGGTGGTCTGTGATTGTCCACAAGAGGGTGCACTTACACAAACGTCTGCACACACTGAAGCTCACAAACAGGATCTTAGTGATGAGACCTGCTCTGTTATTTCAGTCCAGAACATTACGTCCATCAAACACTCAGGTTACTGCCCTGATAGTAAACATTACATCTCTTTAGTCATGTCTCAGATAGAACAGAGAGGCATCACAGGTACAGACAAATCATTAATGCTGTCAAATGTTAAAGAAGTAATTAACAAGAAGAGAAAGTAGCTTGAATCTCTTGATTGTTTTTATTTCACCGAATTGGAAACACATTTCAGATTAGACATGGAAAATCCCAGACCATAAATTAGAGTATGATTACTGACTTTATGTTGTTGAAGCACAAACACACCCATGTACTGAATGACATCAGTGTTTACACTCAGGGAACATCTCTTGGTTGCCAATGTTTTCTCTCAACTTGCAAACACATTAATGACTCATTCAGCACATCAGTTTTCATAAGCATGTGCACGGTTCCCATCGGGATGTTCGGGCACGTTTCTCACACTTCAATTCGGAATCTATAAATCAGATGATTAAGGCATCAAGTTTAAAGTTTTTATGAGCAGCAGTGAGAGCCTTTTTTCATTTATTGTGCCCTGGATTTTGACTCTCAGGCTCCAGACAGATAAACCTAAGATAAAGTTAAATTTTCTGGCTTTTATACCTTTAGTTGGAGAGAAGAGGACAGTGGATAGAGCGGGAAACCAAGAGAGAGGGTAGGGAGTGACATGCAGGCTGGAATCAAACCCAGGACATCCACTTGAGGGCTGTATCTGTACATGCAAAAGGTGATCACATTTTAGGTTTGCCTTAAGCCAGTGCTTGTGGAAATGTGTCACACTTTATTAGCTCCTCTGAACCTTGATGACATGAGTTATAACAGAAGTTGTTTCAAATGATTATGTCTCTTTTACAGTGTTAAAACAATCAGGATGATCCTGAGACAGACCTCTTCATTCAGGGAAAACTGCACAAAGAAATGCAGACTGGTTGTAGTCATAAATGGGGATCTGTGCTCTTAGTGTACTAAAAAATCAAATGTAATATCCCTCACCAGTCAGCACCAGAATTACTCCCCGGTTAAATGATTTATTGCTACTCTTCTAATGGACCTTAAATGCCGGTCAGTGAAATGGCTCAGGGTTCAAATCCACACGAGGTCTTTCATTGTGAGCTGGGAATGAAAGACTTTCTTCACATCAAAGTTTGAGCTTTGCTTTTGAACTATTATATCTGTGGTGTGATGATTGTGACTGCTGCCTTTCAGTGAAATGGACCAGGGTTTGAATCCACTGCAGGGAGAGTACAAGGCAGAGGCAGGGACAGTG
The DNA here is from genome assembly GCF_009762535.1 of Notolabrus celidotus. Classification (NCBI taxonomy): domain Eukaryota; kingdom Metazoa; phylum Chordata; class Actinopteri; order Labriformes; family Labridae; genus Notolabrus; species Notolabrus celidotus. Next base: position 4,208,937 of record NC_048290.1, read on the forward strand.
GATGGAGGACAAGTACAGATACCTGAGTGTGGACTCGGGATGTTAAGATACAATGAGGACTGAAAACTGGTGGTGCTAGCTCTGCAAACGTTAGCTCCACTCTGCACACCCATTTGACATCCTTTATTCTTTACAGACACTCCCGTGATCCTGTTTCTAACTGTTTTGAATAGATTTTGCTAATTTGACTGTTTTCTGTATGTTTTTTTGTACTTTAGATGAGTTGATCAGTCTGAATTAAATAACTGTTTGAATGACTTGGAGATGAGTGGCTTCTGATCGTCCCTCGTCACAGTTACAGTGATGTGAAGTGTCAAAATACACAAAAAAAATTATGCAATAAAACATTGTTTTTCAACATTTTTTACATGAGAAAAAAAATCATCTTATAATAAAAAATAATCTTTATTTATAGAGCACTTTTCAAACCAGGGTTTCAAAGTGCTTTACAAACAAGAAAGAAACTAAAAGACAATAAAAAATGAATTTGAGGATGACAAATAATAGAAATAAAAACAATGTTGGATGAATAAAAACAACAAAAAACACCAAGTATTCATGTCACCTTACCTCATTCCTGAGTTGTCACTTTGGTGATAACAATTTTGAAACACTATTTTGTATCTCTACGAACAGGCAGCACTGTTTTTGTTTATTTGGTTGTTTATGTTTGTTTGTTTGTCTTTCTTTGTGCTAATACTTATCTGTACCATTTGTTTGTTTAATTAAGTGTTTCAATTAGTATTGTATGATGCTCTGTTTTCAACATATTTGACTTTGTAGAATCAAAAAACTATTTAAAAAAACAGAAAATATGAAATGTGAAAAATAAATTAAAATTAGAAAATCTCACCAGTTATAATTCCTTATAAAATAATAAAAGCCTCTTGATTAAAACACGCTCAGGTGGCATCTCCTGTAAAAACACAACCTCCCCTCTTACACAATAAAAAAAAGTAAGTTCAAAATGTTTCAAGTTCGACTGAAGACTGAAAGTTTGAATGTTCAGGGATCCTTTCAAAAACAGGATATTCCATTCATCATGATTCATCTGATACAAAGAGACAAGTTTACAGCAGAAATTAGCTTACCAAACACTCAGAGTTCTGATCAAAGCTGTAAAACATGACTGAAACCCACATCAAGTCTGAACTCACCGAGCCCACAAGGTAGTTACAGCGCAGGGCTGATCTCGGGGATGATAAGACTCAAGGTGGGGAAATTTACGTAAGAGAAAGAAACGTGTGTAGGCAGCTATGTGCTGGTTTAGCGGAAATTTATTTCCTGTGATGAAGAACTTGAAATGTTATTTTATTATCTTAATCACCCATTTTTATTTCTGTCATTTTAACCTTTTAGTTCCCCCCATTTAAAAGCAGCAGCTGCCTCCTTTGACGTCAGTCCGCCTGAAGTCTAGCGTACAGAGATGAGGCACAACAACATGTTCAAGTTCAGACTTTACTGTGGCGGCTGGTGTGTTTGGGAGCAGTGTGAAGATTGAGATGGAGATAAACGGCGTTAATGAGGGGTTTTTTTTAAGCCTCAGACTGAAGTCAGCGAGGTGAGAAGTTAGCTTCCTGTGAGCTCAGCACTGAAGGAGGAACATGCTGCACAGAGTACAGTACACAACTGCCTCTCTCTGCTTCTTCTAAAGAACGAATGACAATGCTTTCTAACACTCATGCAACCTTATTTACTCACCTTTATCATCATATTACTCTCTCTTTATGTACTTTTGATGAGAATTGCTGTCTTTTCAAGTAAACAACTGTGAAGTTAAGTGACTAACTGTGTTTTCACTGCAAAAACTCAAAACTGAACGGTGTGTTTTTGTCTTATTTCTAACATGAAATGTCTCATTAGATTTAATACTAGGCAGATTTACCTGACAAGTTCAGACAGTCATTTGAAGATATTACAAACCAAAAATAAGGCTTGAGTTGCTCATATAAGTAGAAAAGAAAGGGGTTAAGAACAACGACTTGATTTTACTTGGATTAAGACTTCTTTTTTATTTCAGGAAACAGAGTTCTTAAAAAGTCGGATTCTGGAGCACCGTTGGCCTAGTGGTCTAAGTGCGCGCCCCATGTACAGAGGCTGTAGCCCTCGTCGCAGAGGTTGTGGGCTCGATTCCAGCCTTGACCGTCTTGCTGCATGTCCTCCCCCACTCTCTACTTCCCACATTTCCTGTATTTCTTCAGCTGTCCTATCAATTAAGACAAAAAGCCCCAAAAATATATATAACTTTAAAATAAAATGAAGAAATGCTGAAAACTGCAGTTTCACAAGCGTCCGCTAGAGCCTGGGTCTGGAAACCCCTGAAGCCACATACACACCCATTCAAAAAATCCGATCTTTACATTGAAAATCCAATAAGTCATTAGTTTTTAAGTTATTAGAAGTAAGAGTTTTTTACATTTAGGGACACAGCTGACTTGACTGAGAGTCAGTCACACTATAGCTGTTAGCAAGGAAGCTAAATGCAAACCTCAACTCCACCTCTGTGCCTCTTGCTAGGTCGACCAAATGTAAGATTGAGTCCAAGCGGCAACCTTCGACCGTGAGAATGAAGCCAATGCGGAAGTGCTAAAAACTGCAGTTCATTGAGGATCCGCTTGAGGCTGGGTCTGGAAGTACCAGAAACCACATACACACCAATTCAAAGAAGCAGATCTTTACAGCAGAAATAAGCATGTTTACAGCCTGGTACAAAAGACGAGTGTAGTCTGGATAGATTACGAGTTTTCCATTATGAGAGTCACAGCTGACTTGATTGACAGGCGGGAACACTGTAGCTGTTGGCTAGGAGGCTCAAAGCCCGCCTCTTTACGTCACACTCACTTGACGGAAGCTATGTTGAGTTCAACATTTCCAATATGGCTGCCGCCGCCGATTGGCCTCAAAATAGCGCTTCAGAAACAGATGGGTGACGTCACGGATACTACGTCCATCATTTATACAGTCTATGGGAGTCAGCATTTTCAATATGTTTCAATATGAAGGGAATTATTCAGGTTTTTCCTTCAAGGTGAGTTCCTCTGTCATCTCTTGTTATGACCAAGATCATTCAGGTAAAGGGAAGTGACTTAAAAATCTGGTGTAAGTGGTGAATTGTGGTAAATTCCACTGAGTATAACAAAAGTAAGACATCGGAAAGGACCTGTGGGAGCTGAGCAAATCAGTAAGCAATTCCACAGAAAGGATGACTACTCGGGTTAAGAATTTAACTGTTTAAGGAAGTAAAACAAAGAAAATCTAATGAACTACACTAACTAACCAACCCAAACAACAAGAGAACAGCACCCCTGAACCTTGTGTATTATATCCCAAGGTGAGTAAGTGTGCAGAAATTAATCCAAACCTGGTCCAGGAACAGAAACATAGATCACGTGCCTCAGAGACAAACAGCTTTTGGAGTAAGTAAGTGATTTTCAATATGTTGGCCGCCTTTAATAGTCTTCAAACCCCCTCTTAAGAAACCAATGGTTAACGTCAATGAGACTACGTCCATGTTGAAAACACATTGTGCAGAAGCCTCTTCACATGCTGACAGCTACAGCAGAGTTTCCTTCATGCGAGTACCTCTCTGCTCAGATGGGAAGACCTTTTACACAGTTCTTCACAATCTGTGTCAAAGATCAAGGAACTAGAGTGTGACCTGAACTCGCTCTGCATCTGCTGATCTGTCTGTTCTTGTGTGCATCCTTCCAATGCCATTGATTTAAGATGCAGCGCAATTTAAAGCATGCAATGATTAGAATAAGTGCTGCATCAAATATGAGACAGGCACGTTTCACTTCAACTTGAGACTAGATCCAGGTAAAGATGAGGTATTCACGAAGCATCTCAGCCTTTAAAGGAGCTCCTAGGTTTAAAGAATGTTAGAAGGACCTTTAAGAGGATCAAGCAGACGAGACAGTAGAAGAAAGGAGAGTGATTGCAACATTCAGATATTTAGAAGCTGGAAATCTGCAGCAGTTTCACTCATGATTGTACTCATGATGGGAGGCTCCATAGTGTGACTATTTTTACCGTACAGGAACACTGTGAAGTTCATTTCCTAACCACAAAGGTGTTTCAGTTTACTCTGCTCCACTAAAAACACTCATTCATAGAAACTGAGAACAGTAAGTCTGTTTTTTAACTTAGTCCTCTTCTGATTCAAACTGAAAGGCACGATTTGTTCCTGAGAAGTCCAAATTTAAATAAGTTCTTTGAAAGTGTGAAGAGTTCCTCTTATCAAAAGGGTAGAAAGTCAGCTTTAGATGCTTTGAGTCACGTCCACCTGACATTAAACGGAAGAGTTTTCAGGATCTGCTCAGAGGAAATCAAGAGTTCTGTTTTCTTTACAGTGTTTTGTTGTCGCTCTGTGAAAGCACCAAGCTCCTCATCACAGAGACACCCCTGTTTGAACTCATCACAAAAGCTGCTGCTCTATTTCTGGAAAGAAGAAGTAGAGAGAAGGTGACAGTTTTTCTTCAAACTTCAGGGGACTCTACCATCGGTTTGTTGTCAGTCTATGAATCCTCTGAAGCGTGACAGAATCTATCCCCGCCCCTCCACGCAAACACGGAGTATAGAACCCAAATATTTCCTCCTCCTTCACTGTGAGTGTGTCAGAGTTGTGAGTGATGTGAACAGTAGCAGGAGAAGCTGGAGGTGTGAGATCCCCTCTAACCCACTTTCTTGGTTTCAGTCACTGAAGGAGGCGACATGGTTGGTCGCAGATTTCAGTTAGATTTTTTACACCCAAAATATCCTTCTTATAAGAGCCATCCACATTTTTCCATTCTAGGTAAGTGATCACTTCTCTCTCTGTTACTTCTTACGTCAAACTATATAGAGAAACTGGAGAGATAAAGTATTTGTTGATCCAGTTATTCATCTAAAAGTTTCTCTCCTGCGTTCATAATCTAAGTGATGATTTCTGGCTGCAAAGTTTTCTCAGCTGTCCTCTCTTTGTGTGAGAAACACTGCAGGAAACAATGCAAGGTGTAAAACTAAGTTTACCGCACATCACTTTCTTTTTCTTTTTCAATTCATGTCTTACGTTCATTTTGACCAGTAGCTGCTAAACAGCCCGAGCTCCCTGAAGTCCCATAAGGTGATAATTTTAACACGAGTGCACAAGATGATTTTCATGTGCACACATGTTAAAGTGATCACCTTTTCAGGACACACCTGCAAAGGGTTCTCTCCTCTTGGGTCCAAAAAGGAAGGGAATTATTCAGGTTTTTCTGTCAAGGTGAGTTCCTCTGTCATCTCTTGTTATGACCAAGATCATTCAGGTAAAGGGAAGTGACTTAAAAATCTGGTGTAAGTGGTGAATTGTGGTAAATTCCACTGAGTATAACAAAAGTAAGACATCGGAAAGGACCTGTGGGAGCTGAGCAAATCAGTAAGCAATTCCACAGAAAGGATGACTACTCGGGTTAAGAATTTAACTGTTTAAGGAAGTAAAAGGAAGAAATGTAATGAACTACACTAACTAACCAACCCAAACAACAAGAGAACAGCACCCTTGAACCTTGTGTACTATATCCCAAGGTGAGTAAGTGTGCAGAAATTAATCCAAACCTGGTCCAGGAACAGAAACATAGATCACGTGCCTCAGAGACAAACAGCTTTTGGAGTAAGTGATCAAGAGGCACAGTAGTGAAGGTTTCTGCAAAGGCTGTGCACAGAGCACTGAGAAGGCCAGGGTCTTCCTCCAGCAGCACAGGTATTAGCACGTCCAGCCTCTGAAGGTTTTGAGGCTAAAGCCCGCTTTACACTCCTGCACCTGGGCCTACGCAGACCGTAGACTGACCTGCAAATCCTAATAATGTAACTACACGTCGGAATGATGCAAACCGCAAGCCCATTGATGATTGGTCTTCTGGGTAGCAACATATATGCCATAATTGCCGCACATTACATCTCCTCCATGTCTCCTCTCTTTTCTTCTTTGCAATAATTACAGTATGACCAGCTGCTGTTCAACATTCATCAGCTCCAACTTCAACAATGCGCTCAAAAGCTGCCATAGTTTCCTGTGCACAAACAAGCAGAGAATGTTGCAGGACCGTACACTGGGAAAACAACTAGCTGAGAAATTGCACTGCAGTGTTTGGGTGGATTATTGTAGACACTCTAACGCAGAAGTATGTGCTCACAACAGCGTAGAGTGACGGTGGAAGTACAAACCAGGCTTAAGAGTTGTTGAAAGGTGACCTGTTTTCATGTACGTAAAAGTAACGAATACAGAAATTATTGCAGAAACTTTGTTACTATTATAAAAACAATTTGTATTGTGATTTGATTCAGTTGTTGTTTTTTTAATGAGTATATTTGACCCATCTTCATGGATGACAGACCAAAAATGAGGGCAGGATACAACAACTGAGATAGAGAAATAGCATGCAGTCTCAGAAAATAGATCACCAGATTTTTCCCACTTGACTCTCAGGGCTTCTAAATATTTAGTCTACATTAGTCTTCAGCTTTTTTTGTAAGTATTTAAAGCCTCTTCCATTGATTCATTCATCCTGGTGAAGAAGGCCAGCTCTGTCCTGGGCTGCCCGCTGGACCCTGTGGAGGTGGTGGCTGACAGGAGGATGATAGCCAAGCTATCTTCTCTGATGGACAACACGTCATTCCCCCTCCAGGAGACCATAACAACACTAAGTAGCTCGTTCAGTGACAGACTTCTTCACCCGCGGTGTCTCACGGAGAGATGCCGCAGGTCTTTTCTTCCTGCAGTGGTCAGACTCTATAACCAATAATATATATATATATATGTGTGTGTAAGATATGCTTATTTTTTACCTCTTTAATTTATATATTTTTTTGCACTGTCTACTTTGTTACTGTGACACTTGAATTTCCCCATTGTGAGACGAGTAAAGGACCATCTTATCTTATCTTACTAAGCTAGCTGCTGTTGTTGTTGTTCTCTCTGAAGGTCTGATCCTTGCTTACTGCACTACACTCTTCTCTCAAGTTGAAACACTAACAGGTAAGATTTTTCTGCTTTTCTTCACATTTCAGAATACAAATCATAAATATGACTTTAAAGATCCTGTGAGGACTTTATGGGTTGTGTTGGCTTTGGCGCCCCCCTGTGGACAAACCTGTAGCTCGGCTAATTGCTGATTTTATCCTTTACATGTGTGGGGGAAAAAAACCTTGTTCACAGTTAAGAGTATCACTCACTGAGAATATTTGGCTTTAAAAAAAACATGAGATATGAAGGTGTTGTTTTGCAGCATGCTGTCATTGAATCTGACGCCTACCCCCTGGCAGTGATTTCAGACATTCAAATCATTATTTGAAAATAATCAGTCTGGATGCTGATGGTCTTGTTTGCTTTTGTACATCATAAAGAGGCATCCATGTTAATTTCAGGCTTTTTCATAACCAGCCAAAAACTCCTCACAGGAGCTTTAATTTCAGTGATTTTATGTTTTTTCTTCAGTTTTCTGTAAATATATTATAAGAAGTAAGTTCCAAATGCCTGTGCAGTACATACATATCTTACCATCACTGCTAACACATCCAGAATGTGTTCTTCCCCTGAAATAAAGCAGCTTTCTTTATCATTTTAATCTAGCTTCATACTTTATTCATACTCTGTTCCAGTGAATTGCAAGAAAGAGAACATTTCCTCAAAATATCAGCACTGTGCGATTCAACCAGGTAATGAAACAACGTTTTGACTCACCTCCGGCTGAATCCTCATCTGCAGAATCAGATTAGAGAAAGTTTCCTGGTTTCTATACCTGTACACTGCCTCTCTCTCCTTCTTAGGTGGAGTCCACAGTTTAGACTGCTTTGGTAAACATCATTTACTAGGCCACAAAACCTGCGAGTGGAAATCTGGGAACCAGTCATCACAGAACACATACACACTCATCAGACGACAGTAAGAGACATATTCTTTAACACATTTAAATTCTGTTAATGAAGATCTCATCTTTTAACCTTTTTCTCTTTCTAGAGGCAAAAAGTTATGCCACGCCTACTTCAACCTCAATCGGTTTTCTGAAAACATCTTTTTATATGAAAAATTCAACGTGACTGTTGAAGTTTTTGAAAACATTGAGTCAACAAACTGCACCAAAGCAGTTTTCAGTGGTTCACCAAGGAGCATATGTGAGTATAAAAACAAGGTTATCAAACTCTTCTTTGATGATAATCTCTAAAGACATGTTTTTTATTATCTCTATATTTCAGTGCGATGTGCTCCTCCAAATGACGTCTCCTTCAACCGGCACTCTGGGAAACTTGTTGTGAGTGTGAGCTGGACAGAGGAAGACAGACCTGTCATAAAGAATTACTCTGTGAGGTATAAAGCTGTGAGCAGCACGTTGTGGAGCGAGGTCAGTATGAGCGTGATAGTGGGGTCGAGTGTTGGTGTGAATTCAGTTAATACACATTGAAGATTTCAAATGTTTTTAAGTCTGATGAGATAAAAAGTGTTTTTAAGGTGGTTTACAAAGATAGAGTTGGTTCTACTTTGCACAAATTTTGCATTATAACAGAATATATAAAATAAAGTGATAGAAATACTTTGTTATACCAATAAAACCACCTTTAAGAGGAGTAAACTCTGGGCTTTTAACATGAAAAGTGTTGTAATAATATTGAAACATATTTTTTATAACAATACAATTTCAGGTTTAAAAAGATAAACACTCTTCTGTCACAGTAAACATTAAAATATCTTCTTAGCAATAAACTCTAAGTTATAATGTGAGACATAAAAAATGTGCATTAACACCAAGTGCAAGACTCCAGTCTTGAGAAATGAAGCCAATGCATGAAGTCCAAAAACTGCAGTTCCTTGAGTGACCACTAGAGGCTGGCCCCTAAAGTCCTGCAAGACACATAAACACCCAAAGAGAATGTGATAAAAAGTATTTTTAAGATGGTTTACCAAGATAGAGTTGGATTCCACTTTGCATTATAACAGAATACATCAAATCTAGTTATATAAAATACTTTGTTATAACAATAAAATCACTTTAAGAGTAATAAACTCTGGGTTTTTGACATGTTAAGTTTCTTGTTGTAGTAGAGGTTTGCATGTTTTAATAATATTGAAATTCAGGTTTAAAAAGATAAACACTCTTCTGTCACAATAAATGTGTGATAAGTAATAACATTAAAATATCTTCTTAGCAATAAACTCTAAGTTATAACGTGAGACACAAAAATGTGCATCAAGACAAAGTGGAAACCTCCAGTCTTGAGAAATGAAGCCAATGCAGGAATGCCAAAAACTGCAGTTCCTTAAGTGACCACTAGAGGCTGGTTCCAAAAGCCCTGCAAGACACAAACACACTCATTCAAAAAAGCCGATCTATACAGCAAGAGTAAACTCGTTTACAGCCTGGTACAAAAAAACGGTTTTGGTCTGAATAGCTAATCTGTCTAGCGACACACTGCATGCTGGGTACATTTTTTTTTATAAAAACTTATTTGTTTTGGAGATACAAAAGTTACAAGTTTGCATAAACAGGCACACAGCTGACTTCACTGACAAGCGGACACACTAGCTGATAGCGAGGAGGCTAAACGCCAGCCTCAACTCCGCCTCTTTGCCTCTTGCTAGGTCGACTGACAGTTAGGTTGAGTCAGCGCTTTCAATATGGCATCCATCGATGATGGTCTCCATGTTTTAATGTGAGACACAAAAAAGTGCATCAAGACCAAGTGGAAAAATCCAGTTTTGAAAAATGAAGCTAATGCAGAAATGCCTAAAACTGCAGTTCCTTGAGTGTCCACTAGAGGCTGGTTCCAAAAGCCCTGGAAGCCACATACACACTCATTCAAAAAAGCCAATCTTTTCAGCAAAAATACAGGCCTGGTTCAAAAAACAGTTTAGGTCTGAATAGCTCATTTTTTTAGCGACACACTGCATGCTGGGTACATTTTTCATATACTCATATTCAGGGGCACAGCTGACTTGACTGACAGGTGGGCACACTGTAGCCTCAACTCCAACTCTTTGCCTCTAGCTAGGTCGAATGAAAGTTAGGTTGAGTCAGCGTTTTCAATATGGCGTCCATCGATGATAGCCTCCATGTTTAAAACAGACTATGGGGCACTGGTGGCCTAGCGGTCTGAGCGCCTCACATACTGAGACTACAGTCCTCGTTGCAGGGGTTGCCGGTTCGATTCCCGGCCGCGACCATTTCCTACAAGTGTTCCCCCGCTCTCCACTCCCCACGTTTACTGTCTCTCTTCAGCTGTCCTATCAATTAAAGGCAAAAAGCTATGATCAAGACAGGCTTCTGTTTTAAGGCGATGTACTGCTTGGAATAAAGAAAACAAGAGATCAGTATCATTTATAATTCCTTGGGTTCATTTCTTGGTAATAACTCATCGCTGTGTTTTTTTGACAGTCACTCGTGCAATGCCAAAACGAAGCCAAATGTACAGTAGAGAATCTAACCTCCTCGTTGGAATACAACGTACAAATACAGTGTGTCACTAATGATAAATGCTCACAGTGTGTTTGGAGTAAAGTCTACACTGTCCCTGAAGGTCAGTCTGCTTTTTATTCATTTAAACTATAACAAACAGTTTCCATGTCTTGTTGTGTTGATGTTTCTTTCACACTTTTCCAGAGCTGACAACGCAACCTCTTATTGTCAGTCTTAATGATACTGACATTAATGGAAGAAAAGGACAACGGCTCCTCTCTGTAGCATGGACAGTGAGTTCGAAATGTGACTTTTTAAGCTTTACAATCACAATAAAATGTTGTACTATAAAGCTTAAAATATCCTGTTGGTTAGTTTCCTGCTGCAGAGCTGTACGATGGCTTCCATGTGAGCATTTGGAAAGCATCAGAAGAGGGGCCATGTGAGCGGAAGACCACGACTCGGCCTGAGATCAGACTGATCCTCTCATACTCTGCATATTACTTCAACATCAGTGCTTTCAATAACGCCAGCAACTCCCCGGCTGTGAAGCAGACGATACTGCCACGGGAAAACGAGTCCAGTGAGTACGCACTTACAATCACCTGCATACATTTAAAAAGCACTCACTGTAAGTTCCTCTGTTTTTAAAGGAGTTAAGTTTGGACTTGTCCTTGCAGGTTTGGACGATGGAAAGCTGAATGTGACGGTCCACAGCAGTAGATCTTTTACCGTCTCCTGGTCAGACAATCTCATCCAAAAGTACGTCTGCTACTCTGTGGAGTGGATGAAGAAGGGTCAGAAAGCAGCACACATGCCCTTCTATGAGAATGAAAACAACAATAGGACCTTAACGCCTTTACCTGGTACGTAAAATATTCACATATTTGATCCACACTGTTCCCTGAAGTTATGTTTTCTAGCTATTAATCTGTTTTTCTAAGAAGGAAGGAAGAACTATAGTTTAGCAAAAATTGGAGACCTTGATTTGAATCCTGAGCCTCGACTTGCATAAGCACTTTCTTTGCCCTGGGCAATAAGAACAGAGAACTCCAGTGTGTGGTTAATCACCTCCCATGCAGTCATTATACTCAATTTAGTGCAATTAAAACATTTATTCTTGTTCGTGATTACAGTCATTTTTATGTCATAATTATAGTCACTGCAGCACACCTGTTCAGAGGCTAATTACCTGCTTTCTTAGAGTGTGTCTGTGTGTGTGTGTGTGTGTGTGTGTGTGTGTGTGTGTGTGTGTGTGTGTGTGTGTGTGTGTGTGTGTGTGTGTGTGTGTGTGTGTGTTGGCTGGCTGCAGTGATCAGCAGGAGCACTTCTAATTTGGCTCTACAAAGTATGAAGACTATTAAGTCTTTCTGTGTGCTGTTAGAGGAGGATTGTGGTTTCATTCTTTGAACACTTACTGGATGATAATTAGTCACAGAGTGTTTCAGCACTGATTTTTGCATGTGATGAATTACGTTTGGTTCCTGCCTTTGTGATGACTGTTTGGGTTATTTTAATTACGCAGAGACTTTGGAGCCTTATAAGAGATACAGCATCACTCTTCACACCAGACCGAACAAAGACACCTGCAACATGAAGCACATCAACAACAGCGAGAGCACCTATGGGAGCACACTGTTCTATTTCATGGAAGGATGTAAGTCGCACGCCTTTATCTTCAAAATATGTCTGTGTTTCAATGTAAAATAACAATGTGAGGACAACCAATAACAACAGCGTATCACCCAGGTAGCAGCTTAGCTCTCAATCAAGTATTTAAATGTGGTGGAACTACATTCATTTCTACACTCATCACTCTAATTCAGATGCATCCCCTTAAGACGAAAGTACCTACCAACATATTGTTGAAATGGTGGCATTTGACTGGTTAAGTGAATACAACGACCTGCAGGTGGCACTAGTGTCATTAGGGTTCATCCACCAGGGACCATGAATGTCTGTTTAAAATTTCACAGCAATCTCTTTATTAGTGTGGACACATTTGGAATACAGGCCTACTGTGGGTACTACAGCATAAAGTTAAGGGTTCATGGTATTCAAAGGATAAATCCTCTGGAGAACAGGAATGTCTAAACTGAACTTCCATAGTTATATATAGATGTGGATTTAGTAAGATACATATAAAATCTAAATGTCATAGTTAGATATATATGACTGGATAAGCGATTACAATAACCTGCAGGTGGTGCCTAAGTCATTAAGGTTCATCCACCAGGGACCATGAATGTCTGTCACTTTACAAATAGCACACAATAAAAGACACAATAAAAGAAACAAGTTAAAAACACAGTGGAAATAAAAACATTAACAGTTAAAAGCAGTTCTGAAGAGGTGAGTTCTGAGCTGGGATTTGAATGTTTGGAGGTCAGTGGAGTTGCGTATGTGTTTGGGGAGGGAGTTCCAGAGGGCGGGGGGCAGCAATGGAGTAAGCCCTGTCGCCCCAGGTTCGGTGCTTGGTCCTACAGGGTGGGGAGAGGAGGTTTTCATCAGAAGAGCGGAGAGCACAGGAGGGGTTGTAAGGGTGAAGCAGGTCAGTGAGATAGGAGGGGGCCAGGTGATGGAGGGCTTTGTAAGTCAGGAGGAGGAGTTTGAAGTGAATGCTTTGCGGGGACAGGAAGCCAGTGGAGGTTTTGGAGGACAGGGGTGATGTGATCACGGGAACGGGAGTGAGTGAGTAGGCGGGCAGCTGAGTTCTGGATGTACTGGAGTTTATTGAGGACTTTGGATGATGAACCATATAAGATGCTGTTACAGTAGTCAATTCTGGAGGTGATGAAAGCATGGATCAGGGTTTCAGCTGCAGCGAAGGAGAGTAGTGGGCGGAGTCGGGCGATGTTTTTCAGGTGAAAGAAGGCGGCTAATAGTGTAGACACATTTGGAATACAGGCCTACTGTGGGTACTACAGCATAGATTTAAGGGCAAGTCAGTCAAATGATAAATCCTCTGGGGAACAGGAATGTCTACATAGATGATTTAGTAAGAGAGATATAATGTAAATGTTATAGGTAGATATATATTACTGGATGAGTGATTGCAATGGCCTGCAGATGGCACCTAAGTCATTAGGGTTCATCCACCAGGGACTATGAATGTCTGTTTTAAAAATGTCAGAGTAATCTCTTCAATAGTTGTAGAGACATTTGGGATACAAGCCTGCTGGTGGTACTACAGCATTAAGTTAAGATGTCATGGTATTCAAAGGATAAATCCTCTGGGGAACAGGAATGTCTAAGCTTAGATTCCATAGTTATATATAAATGTAGATTTAGTAAGATAGATATTCATGTAACTGTTGTAGTATGATATATATGACTGGATAAGTGAAAACCTGTAGGTGGCACCAGAGTCATCAGGGGTTCATTGTAGACATAAGGATGAATCCTCTGGGGAGCAGGAATGCTGGAAATAATTTTAGAATAAATGTTTGACCTGAATTCGATGGAAGTCCATTCAGTAGTTGGTGAGAAAACTTCTCTCTTAACCATTCATGTGAATCGTTTGGAATTACAAGAGGATCATGTAGAAGCCATGGTGATCAATCCTCTGGGGACAATGTTTAAATTTTGTGTCCCAGAGGATGGATCACAATTCCACACTGTAAATTTGAAGGTATTTCACTTGATAACAGAACATGTGACCTGCATGAGGCGATTGAGGAAAAGTCAGAACATCACTGGAGTCATTATGGTTCATCCTCTGAGGGACAGGGAAGTCCAAACTTCATGCCAATTAATCCAATGCCTGTTCCAAACCCCACATTTCTCACACCCACTGCTGAAAACAACAAAACATAAGTCAGGAGCTCAGAAGAAGTTGAAATGATTTATCTTCTGGTGACACTTTGAGTTCCATAAATGGCACTGTGACATTTCAGCCCACAGTTGTTGAGATGTCTCAACAAAGACCACAGTGGTGAACCGTCTGACCAGGCATGGTTGGCAAGGTGCTATTATGAATCACCAAGAGAAACTGTGATATGGCGAGGAAGGGAAAGGGTACTGGCAGCTGGTTAGAGGTCACAGTACGCAGAAAAAGTCTACCAGCCCATTAAAAACACTGCTGCTAGATCGGTATTGCAGGTTTCTTCTTATCCTACCCATCATGTGAAAGTCTGATTTCTCTGTATCGTTCTTTCAAAGCTCCCATCAGTGCTCCCACAAACATCAGCAGCTACAACATCACCCTCAATTCAGCGGTGCTTCAGTGGTCGCCCATCCCGGAGGAAGACATCAGAGGTTTTCTGTTGGGTTACATAATCCACTTCACTGAAAACCGCTACCCGGGGACAAGTATAGAAAGAAGTAAGACGCTTCTGTTCCTATCTACTCCAAACCTCTTCCCCTTGATTTTGGCTTATCCATGCACATATATAGACTCAGAAGTGTACAAGTACCTTGGATGTCTGCAGTTTTTTTCTGCCAAGAATTTTGTTTCCATTGTTTTTCCAACAATCTAGACATTTCCTATTTGTAACCCATCCAATTTTAAAACTGGTTTGTCCAAGTTGCATCGGTACTATGTTGAAAAACGTACCCTCTTGTATTCCAGATATAACAGTGGATCCAACGTTGAACTCCTGTGAACTGGAGAATCTGAAAAGCAGTACCACATACAGAGTCCAGATATCAGGTTTCACCAAGGCAGGCGAAGGAGTACTTAGCTCTGAAGTCCTCTTTAAAACAAACTTTAAAGGTGACGACTCTTGAACCACCAATCACGCCTCAAACTGAATTTATAAAAAATATATACTGGTACCAATTCCCCTAAAAAACACATTCTTCTTCTCTGCCTCAATTTTCACAGAAAATTCCAATCTCGGCAGTTTCCTCACAGTGTTTGCAGTTTTGGTCACTGTGCTGATATTTGGATCTCACATAATAAAAAGGTACTCCTACATCCATCACTGTCTTTCAAGTAAATCAATATGGAAGTCAGCAATGTTTAACTTTGATAATATCAATCCTGTTTGCACAACTCCTCTAGAGCCAAACTCATCCTGTGGCCGAGCATACCCAACCCTGGAAAAAGCAACGCCATGCAGATAACAGAGGGACCTCGAGAACTGGTGAGTGTGAGCTTGCAAATGTAGGGTTGGGAAATTGGTCCACTATTTAAAAGATGTTAATTGTATTGTTTTTACTTCCCTAAGGAACTACTAGAATTGATTAACACTCTGAAAGTAGAAGAAGGGGACACAAACAGTCTCCAGATAATTGAGCGAGAAGAAAAAACCTCTGCCTGCACATCAACGTCAAATCTACCACTTCTACATGCCGCTGAGGTGGATGAGGAAAGCCAACCAGAGATGACACATGACTGGATCCATAGTGCTGCAAAAGACACAAGCGGAGAGACTCTACCTGACAGTATGACAGACACAACCCCAGACATTCAAAGGACCGACCTGCAGAGTTCTACCTTTGCCTTTCCGACAGGATATACGACGATTGAGCTGTTTCAACAGATGATGCCTCAAGGAGTGCCAGCAAATACATCGCTCACCCAAGTGATGGAAGGAGAGCCAGAGGACGAAGATATGACTGAGCGGGGATCAAGATTGGAGTATGTTCGGCAGTTTGGTTATCGGTGCAATCTTGGACAGTGAGGGTTTGTCCACTGTTTCGTGTGACGGTACCAAGAACCACTGACGATGGATCCTTGAACCAAATGAGCTCTCTGTTGCTTCTTCCACTGCTTGGCTGGACTCGACCAAGCATCCTTGGAACCACTCTCTGTTGGCCAGAGTTGTGTTGGAGCTGAAACTATGTGGACCACCAATGGATGCAAGGAAATCTTCCTTCGCTTGGCATGGCACATCCTGCACAAACCCACTCTTTCAACATCTTCTGAACTATTGTGGGTTTACTGTCAGTGAGAACCATCTAGTAAAAAGGTGAAGGCATTGATCCACCACAGCAAAACGTTGGTTGGGTTGGACTATGTGGACCACCAATGGATGCAAGATGATCATCCGTTGCTTGACATGGCACATCCTGCACGAGCCCACTTTCAACATCCTCTGAACTATCGTGGGTTTGCTGTCAGTGAGAGCCATCAAGTGAAAAGATGAGGACTTTGATCCACAGAGAAACGCTGGTTGGGTTGAACTCTACTGGATGACTGCTGGACAGTGATCCTTCTTTGTAATTTAATACTTCAAAACATATTTCCTCATACATTGATCGCCTTAAATTTAGTTTCAGGTCTTCTTCAATGCAGTAAAATGTTCATTTTATGAATTATGGTCCAGATTGATGTAAAATAAACGATACAGCATGGTACACTTTTACTGTAGTGACCTAGGATTGACAAGTAGCTTCAACTGTAGCGTAATAAGCACTTCTTTCTCTGAAAAAGCAACCCTGTAATAGCTGTAGTGGAGTTTCGTATTACCCCCCATAGAAAGGGCGTTGTTGTGCAACTGAATAGCAAAAAGTTGCATGACTCACAGTCGGTCATAGTAACAGTTGCTTCTAGGAATTGTTCCAGGCTTCCAGCCATGTCATTTCACCAAGTCGTACTTAGAATTTGGCAGGACTCTAAAGGTCAGATGTTTGGGTATCATGAACACAAGCAGGTGTTGTTGGTTATACTCTTATATCAGGCTGCTCTGGTGGTTTGGCCACCAAATGAACTCCCATGGTGGGGTCCAGAGGAGATCATCAGTGGGTATTTGGTGGCATCATGGAGTAGTGCTTAAGTACAGGGCGTAAAATGAACTTTTTACCTCATCTGTCATTGGCTAGTGCCCTCCAGAAATGTACTGACCAAAAATTTTATTATAAAGATATATTTTTGGTCTTTCTGCCTTTATTTTATAGGACAGCTGAAGAGAGACAGGAAGTGTGTGGAGTAGAGAGCGGGGGAACACATGCAGGAAATGGTCACTGGCTGGGAATCGAACCGGCGACCCCTGCGACCCCTGCGACGAGGACTGTAGCCTCTGTATGTGAGGCGCTTAGACCGCTAGGCCACCAGTGCCTATATCATACGTTTTTATTATGAAAATCCAACTTAAGCATCACTTAAAGAATACAGTTATGTACAGATCAAATTTGATTATTGCTATTTTATTAGGTTATACTTCTGCTCCTCTTCTGGATCGTCTCCTGCCTCTTTGTTTATCCTTTTGGTTTGTGGTGGCTTCACATTCCCGGCGAATGTGTCGCCACATCTTCCTCGAAACCCTCTTCCCGCCAAGGGTTAAAATATCCTGACAGTCGGCAGAAATGGGCGAAAGTATGAAAACAAAACTTCACATACAAATACAAAATTTTCCATTGGCCACTGGCGGGTGTGTGTTTTTGTTTCACACGACAAATACATTTTTTACCCACCATTGGCGCTTAGCGGGTGTTCATTTTACGCCCTGCCTAAGTAGCAAGAATGTTCATCACAATTAATCTTATTTTCCAAAACACAGTGGTGTAACTATGGTATGCCAAAAGGGACAAATTGGGAGCATGATTAAAAATATGCAAATCAATGGGTTACATGAAGATGGTCTATGATTAAGACCCAGACTGAGGTTTATCACAGAAAAGACTTCAGTGCAACAGAAGTGAATGTAAAGTCTCTTTATTTAGTATTTTTGGAACCAGATCAGATGTTCTGATAGATTCATGAAGGATCACATACACACATCCAAGCTCTCCAGAAACAACTCCACCAAACCTTTATAAAGAATCAAAAAGGCAGACATCAAGTTTCCAACCTCCCCCCCTCCCTCCCCCCTCCCTTGCAGAGCACAATCATTAACCACCATCTAAACCTCACATAGCAGGTACATGGATATAAAAAATAAAACTCTTCACATACTGTTTGGTTGTGTTGGAATTTTTTTTTTTCTTCTTAGCTTTATCACGAGTTCACCACTTCAAACTGAAGCCTTGTTAAACATAAAAAAAAAGCAGGAAAAGGGAAAAAAAAAAGCAAGAAGATGAGTTTTTGTAAAAAGCCATGAAAGGAGGAGTTTGGCAAAGACGCTTTTTAAAATGCAACAAGCTTCAGAAACGCTCCTGTTTCCTGATTTTGGGGGGCTAGTTTGCACAAATATTTTAACACAATCACAATACTGCAAACTGCAACACCAAAATGACAGAAAATAAACTGTTAATATAAAAAAAAAATCCACTTAAGTCCCATCAATGTTAAATCTAATCTGCTATTACTCTCTAAAAGACAGCTGACAATACTTTAATATAACATCTCATTAACTATTCAACAGAACTGACAGTAAATCCAAGTTGCATCGGTCAATAAGTCTCAACATTATTAGAATATTCTGTACAATCTTAGTCTAGGCACTTTTTGACCCTTCTGGGGTTCCATGCAGTTATTTGACCTTTGACACCTCGTCTCAGCTGCAACAGTGAGTCTTCATTTACAATACCGTTCTCTCTGGAGCGTTATAAGCTGACAGACATTTTGCAAACCATCATTTTTTTTACAGTATCGGCCTGCATCGCTTCTATAAAACATTAAATAGCTTCTTTTTTTTTATCTCACAGCATTACAACAATAACATGAAAAAGAACATGATGCATTGGGATGTGGCTGCAGCTCATCATGTTCTCATACTGACCTAATAAGAGATGCCTTTTTGTAGTAAAAATATATTCGCAAGGAGGTCCAGAGAAACTGTAGAACATGATTCTGCAGACTTGACAGTGTACGTTTGCAGGAGGCGCCAGTTTCCAGAGATTTTAATGCAACGAAGAAGAAAGACGGGACGCTTTCCCTGGACCGATGAGGCTTTCAGCATCAGCAGAACATCTGTCAGAGGGGGCAACATGACAATGCACTTCTTTGACTTAATGAAGTCAGTGAAGAGCAGAATGGGAAGTTGGACACGGAGCGGCAGAATAAGAGGAAAGGCGGTTTTTTTGACACCCGACAGAGAGGCGCGTTTATATTTGTACTCCATGAGGCGTAAAGAACACTGATTTGCATGTTAGTGTGCAGAAGATTCTAAATCCACAACAAAGTCCGGATTACACTTCCATTATTTTTCAGTCTTCGTTTATGCGTTAACGAAACACAACTGAAGCAAGAGACAGTGTCAGCCTGCTCTGCTGCAGCTGCTTCACACTTGTCACCAGTCTGTCTCTAAAAAAGGAGTGTGATGAGTGACAACTGTTTGGGAGCGCTATATAAAGTAACTCAGCTATCAACCAGAGAGAGAGACAGATGTAGATCAAACTGAAAGAATCAAGTGAAGCTTTTGTTTCAGATTGTAGCCTGATGAGAGTGCAAAGCTTTACATGTGTTTTAATGCAGATGAACTTCCTTACTTTGTGTGTTGCATTAAAGTGCACATATCAATCATTTCAGAAGCCTACTTTTTAATTATCTATGATATAACACAGTTATATTGTCCCTGTGCAGCAATAAATTAACACATTATCATTTTAAAATCTCACAGCTGCAAAAATAACCCAGGTTGCACTCACAGGAGCAACATTTGATTAGTGTTTATGAATTTAGTTGCTTAATATTGCCATTAGCAATATTGAAACGCCCAGTTTTTCATTTTGGATGCATCTCACATGACACAGTAAACTTAATACTGCTGACCTGTTCACTAAAACAGGCTTTTTTGAAACTGGTATTTCCTTTATGGTGCAGCTGATTCAGAAGCTGGCATGTTTTGTGGTCCTCTGGAGTATCATGACTACAATCTTTGTATCTGTGTACAAGATTATCAAGTGAGTGGGTTGCTGTAGCAGATTGGAACCTCAACCGGGTGAGCAGGACTCGTCTAACTTTTAAGATTGTCTAACCTTCCACTCTTACACAGGACTTCCACCAGATCTGTGTCCGGTCCATCTCTGATCTGGAGCAGGACCGCCGAAAAGCTGGAGTCATGTGACCGAGGTTTTCCTGCATTAATCCCTGAATCAAGGATTCTCCTCCTCCTCTCCTCATCCATGTTGTCTTTCTGGTCCTCTGAAAACCTCTGACCTGTTGACTCCAGTCCACCCTCGCTCATCATGACGGTTTGTTGTCATAGTTAAGTGAAATACGATCTGGTGATAACACAGAGTGTTTTATTCTGAAAATTAACCGGATGTTTTCATTTTGTTTTGGTGAAACCTGACTTCCTGTCCTGCTCCATCTGCTCTATTAAGATTGATGCGTCGTGCTCCGGCATCCGACAGAAATAGAAGTCTTGTGTATCTGATCTAACGCAACGGAGTGGATCCAGTGGAAGTTAACAGATTAACTAGAATAGAAACCTATCAGATCCGGTGACGGATCAGAGACGGACCGGACACAGATCTGGTGGAATTTGGCTTCTTACTTCTTTAATAAATAGTTTTACGCCAAATAACTGACATGGACATGATTTCAATGGATTAAAAGTGGTTGTGTTTCTCTTGTTGTAAACATTTCACAGTTTTCAGAGGGAGGACTTTTTCTGCCACGCCACTGCCTCAGATTCAGTAACATTATCAGTGTTTAAAGAACAATAACTCCACGCTCTCTCTCTTTTCTCTGCATCCACAACAACGGTCTGCTCTTCATTGCTTCTGCATCTGCATGCTATAGAGAAATAGCAGACCACTGCTGTATACTGACCAATCAGAATCAGAAGGTGGACAGAGTGTTTGTGTTTCAATATGAATCCAATAAAAGCTTTAGATTCTGCCTGTGTGAAATCTGCTGTTTGGAGAGTTTTAATGATGAAATGATCATTCATGATCATCTCTGAGCCTCTAAACCCATCAATGATCTGCTGAACTGTGAAGCTGAGACTCTCTTTGCTGTCCCCAGTCCTCACTCGGCCTTCAGGTGTTCTCCTCAAACAATAACTTAAATAAAAGGATCCATGTGTTGCTGTAAAAACCAGGCGGTACAACAGGACACTGATGCTGACGGGGGGAACTCGTTGTTCGTTGGTTGGTTGGTTGTCCAGTGTTCTTGTTTTGATACACACCTGACGGGCGTTGAGATCGTTTGATTTCGTGCTGCTGTAATAGTCCCTCTGCGTCCACGCACGCTCCTCATGGTGAGTCTTTTAGCTGCCGTTGTGCTGGACGCAGGGTGATGATGTCATGTCCTCGCTGAGGCCGACCGAGTCTTCTCTGTCGCTTTCGAAGTCTTCCTTTTCCACTCGGTTGTAGTCTTTCACAACCTGAAATTAAAGAGAGGGAATCAGGTCAGGACGAGTGAGGTGTGATTTTTAAATCAAGCTCTGCACATTTTGTTTCATCCCTTGTTGAATTTCTGCAGAGTTACCCGTCCTACTTTCTGCTTCTTCCTCACTGATAATCTAAACATGAGTCAAGTGCATTTAAGGACGATGAGATACACGACAGTCTGGCTAAAAAACCTTATCTTTTCTTGTGAATCGAAACAGCTTTAAACGAGAAATCACAAAAAGCTGCAGCTTCAATTCTAGGTACTCAAACCAGACTGAAGTTGCGTCAGGCCGGTAGAGATCGGAGATAACCGGCCACCTCTGAGAGTTTCAGTGGAAACAGTGCACTGTGAGGAAATACAGACAGGGGCAGACTGGTTTAAGTGATGCAGAGCACTAAGAAACTTCTCTACGAAGAGGAGACAACACTGCAATCACCTCTGATGGGTGTGAACTGATTTGAACGTGATGACAAGACACTGCTGTGCTTCTCTGGAAGCGTTTTGCAAGTGTGCAGAATTTCTCACACACTCAGCCGCTGCTGCTCGGTGCGATGTTCTGATTGTTATCGACAAAGGAAACTTTAAGGTGACAATGTGTCGTCTTTCATGTCAAGGCTATCTCTTCACTGTTACCTTCACCGTCTCTCTGAAGTGGTCAGCGTTCGTTTGGTTTCATACTTGAAAAATGTTCATCAAAGAAGGTGAGTGTGTTATCTCCTCTCTGACCGCCTGCAGAGGATCAATGGTTACAAATTCTCACCAAGTCTTGATGCTGAGGAAAACTAAGCTTTCATGCTGCAGGAGGTTGAGACTAAGAACAGGATCTATGAGCCTCTCTCAAATCAAACTCTCCACCCACGTTCATTTCAAACGTTTCCACTCTGCTGGTGGAGGGTCGGCTCTCTGGATGTGGAGTGGGAGTGAGCTGCTAAACCTTTAAAAAAGTGAGTTTGCACTAACGCTGACTGATGGAGTGAAAGCACTGTGTTGTATTCAGTGTGAAAAGGAAGAAGTATGTTATTACACACACAAAGTTTCCTCCAGAAGAACATCTAAAACAGGCATGTCCAAAGTACGGCCTGGGGGCCAATCGCGGCCCAAGGTCCATTTAATTATGGCCCCAAGCTTCCATCTTAAAATGTGTTATTCATAGCAAAGGAATTAATCATATTCTGAATCATCTGTACATTTGCAGTTTCTTTCAAGTGCACAAACAAAACTAAAGTCAATCCAGAAACGTCACAAAAAAGTTTCATATGGACTACCTGTCTAAAGACAAAGCATGGGGAATTCATAAGAACTAGGAGAGCTTACATTTATGTTTTATTCTCTAAGGAAGGGGGAGGGTTAATACCTTGTTGGTGGACAAATACCTGCTCGCACTGGGGTTATAAATTGAATCCACTTGTTCCAAATTTGATGAAATTTGTCCTTATGGATGCTGGTTTAAGCCACCTTCTGTTCTTTCTTTTTTTCAATTGCTGTAAAGCACTTTGAGTTGCATTTGATTTGTATGAAAGGTGCTCTATAAATAAAGCTTGATTGATTGATTGATTGATTGATTAAAAGTTTACATTTCAGCCAGGATCTAACAAATTGTTCCTCTATCTGGAAAATGCTACATGTTTAAAAGTTGCATATATTTACTGAGCAGCTTATAAATGTGTGTGAAAACTATAAATGTTTGCAAACAGAGATGCTGTCAAACATGCATGGGAGGGAGTTCTTTTTCTCATGATGTGGAGCGTTTCAGTGATTCTGGCTCATTTCATTTGAGCCACATGTTACAAAAGTTTCTGTTTCTGCAGAAGAAGAAGAAAGCTGATGATGGGCAATGGATTTCAGATTTTCCTAACCTGTATTCTTTACGATCTTGAGTTGAGCTGCACAAATGTCATTGCATTAATCATAATTCACACAGATAATGAATAAAGAAACTTCTCCCTGGTTCTTTCAGCCGGCAGGACTTCTGTCACCGTTTAAGAGCCGACTGAGAGGAATCGAGGTCAGCAGTAATGTCTTCTTGTAACATAAGAACTAAAAGAGCAGCAGGAGGGAGATCCCTCTGCTCCTCTCCTTTTCATAACAGAGCGACACC
Organism: Notolabrus celidotus; assembly: GCF_009762535.1. Taxonomy (NCBI): domain Eukaryota; kingdom Metazoa; phylum Chordata; class Actinopteri; order Labriformes; family Labridae; genus Notolabrus; species Notolabrus celidotus. The sequence continues at coordinate 4,232,611 of NC_048290.1, forward strand.
TCATTTCTTCCCTCACGCCTCAGCAGTCCTGAAGTGTGATAAACCTCTGTGCAGTAAATGATCCGGAGTGAGACGGCTGTATCTGCACAGGAGAGAGTGTCATTTCAGAGGCTTTATTACCTTCACTGGCCTGGCCTTGCTCTTCGTCCGGTCCTCGTCTTTGCGGCTCCTCTTCCTGGATGTGGAGCGCTCCTTTCGGTCCCTGCTGCGCTCCCTCCTCTTGTCTTTCTTACCTCTGACAGAAGCAACACAAACGAACAAACAGAGGCTGAATCACACACAGAATTCCAAAAACACAAAGGTAGGAGGAAGTTAACCTGCACGGAGGACTGAAGGCTGGTGGTGCTAGCTCTGCTATCTTTAGAGACACTCAGCAAACAAATCTGACTTTGTTTTACCTGGAGACTGTGATCCTATGTGGGTTGTGCTCAATTCAGACTTTAACTGAGTGTCTCCTCACCTTTAGACCGGTGAGTTAATCAGAATTCAGAAGGAAACTAGTCTCTTCATGTCATCCCTACGTAAAAGAACTTGATAGCAGCTTCAAGACAAGAAGTGACAGATTTACCTTTTTGGTGAGGGTGATCTGACTTTCCTTCGGGGGCTCCGTGAGCGTTCCTTACTCTTCCTCCTGTGGCCCCTGATGAAGCACATTTATTGGATGAATCACATTTTTATAGTATTTTAAGATTACTAGATTTTTTTTTATCCATGCTGGATGCAAAAACTTATTCTGGGAATGTTATTTCAGTTTCAGGGAGTGCTGCAGATCCAGCCATAAGATGCATCAGCAGGTGATGAGGATAACCTCCAGATCTGACCTACCTCGAGCGACTGCGACTGTGTCTCCTGTCTCTGGAGCGAGACCGCTTCTTGTGGCCGCTTCGGGAGCTGTGGGAGTCGTTCTTCGGCCATGACTTCTGCGGCGTTCTGCTCCAACAGAAGATAAGGAAATGTCACTGACTAGTCTTTAAACAAACTCACATTTTAACATCATGCAGAGTAAACCCTAAACACTCCAGGGGTTTTATTTGGTCACCTGTGTTTGGAACGGGACTTTTTCCTGCGTGTTTTCGAGTGTGACCGGGAGCGTGATTTGGAGTGTGAGCGGCGTGCCCGCTTGGTCTGGCTGGAGGAGGAACTCTTCTTTAGGTCAGCTGGAGAGAGAGCAGCAGATTCAAGAATCAGGACCTGACACAAGTTCATGTTTCATTATGTAAAGCTTGATGGACACATTGGGGTACCTGGATCAATAGCAGCAGCGATGGTGGACTGAGCTTCCCTCACTTTCTTCATCACACTCTCCAGCTCTTTAGCAGCGGCCTGCGGCGTCATCTCAGGAGGTTTAACGATAGCGTTATTGGAATGATTAACCCTGAAACACATTCAAATTAAACTGATTAATAAGTCTGCCTCTGAGCTTCATTATGCTGCTGTTTTAGACTTCATCAACACATACTTCAGGGGTCTGTCTCCAAACATGACTCCATTGAAGGTCAGAGCTCGGGCGACGGACTCCTGCTCCACAAACTCCACGAAGGCGAAGCGCGTCGGCTGAGTCTCGTCTCCGGCCATCCTTACAAACTTCACGTCTCCAACCTGCTTGAAGAACTCCAAGAGCTGCTCGGCGGTGGTGGTCTGAGGAGAGAAAGGTTTCATGTAGGAGTGAATCTACTGAGTGATAAAAGGATTAAACAACATTAAGACTTTATGGATGCAAAGTTGATCAAAACTCCTAATTGCAGGAAAAGACAACTTCTTTTTCTTAAAGAACTTCAACAAAACAACTTCCACGGTCATTATTGGCCGTGCATGTGACATGTGAAGGTTTAACAAAGGTTGTGTTACCTGTGAGTTCAAGTTGCCGACATAGACCGTCCTCCTGATCTCGTCGATTTTGGAGGGATCCACGTTTCCCATGAGGGGGGGCTGACCACTAGAAGACGCTGCAGGGTCCAGAGTCGCTGATGCTCGATTCACAATGGGAAGGTTCAGCTGCAGGGATAACACACACACACACACACACACATATATTAATGACAGTCACATTAGTGAGGTAGGCCATTTAAAATCACATATCATTATGGGTTAAATGGGGATGCAGGAGGATCCTCTGGTTTGGGTCAGCTCAGGTTTCTCTAAAGGTTCAGCTGCAGGAAACTGTGTCGTCTTTAAAATTATGAGTATTGCAGAAGTGCTTATTTCAAAACCTGCTTATGATTTGAAGAGATGCAAATACAATCTATTTTTAAAACTTTATCACAACACAAAAAACAAGACGAGAAAAGCATGAGAGCATAAATATTTTTAAAGGCAAACTCAAGGCTTACCTTTTTAGTCTCACGTCTAACTGAGTTTTATTCTTATGAGAGTTTTATTATTTTATTTATTTATTATTATCTAGTTGAAATTAAGGGCACTTTTTTATGTATTTTATATTCTTTTATTTTATCTTATTTATTTATTTTAAGTATAGCATCTTTTTTTATTTTACTGGTTTAATATTTTAGTGTTTTATTATCTTAGAAATGTGTTTTATTGTGGTGAGTTTAATTTCCTGTGTTGAGTTTTAACATCTTATTTGACCTCCAGTGTTTCCTCATTAAAATATCAGGAGAGTGTTTCCTCAGTTCACTCAGGAACTTCTTTTTTATTTATTTATTTTATTTTCATTGTTGTTATTATTGTTGCATATATTGTGTTCTTAACCTTAGGATTGTGGGGTGGGTTTGGAGTCGGGCTTGGGTTGGGATTAGAATGGGGGGGCATCATTTCATATATATATATATGGCGATACCTGAGCTCTAGTCCCCTCTTGTTTTATTTATTTGATTTGGTTTCAGTTCAGTTTTACCCTAAATACACTTGTGTAATTGTACGTTATAACCAATCAATGTATATTGTGAAATAAGATGAGAATGTAGTGACAACGATTTGAGTTATAGGAAATTGTCTCATTAATATGTAAAGATTAAGTGTAATGGGAATACATCTCCTGTATGTGTGCTTGTTGTGTGTCAATTGAAAAAAATATATAAATAAAAAGTTCAAAAATAAATAAATATATATCTATTTCTTTTTATTTATTGATTCTATTTGAAGTTGTTTTTATGTACAGCACTTTGTGTTATAATGTCGTTGTATGAAAAGCTCTTTATAAATAAAGTCTGATTCATTGATTGTGGTGTACGATATGCTGACTCACATTCTGCAGCGGGGCGGGTGTAGGAATCGGTAGCAGTCCCCCACCAGGAATCAGGCTGGGTACTGGGGTGGCGGGTGCCAAGAGAGACAAAGCCTTGGCCTCCTCCGGTATCTTCCCTGCAGGACAGAAGCAGATATTAGAGAAGGCAATAGAGGGACTCGTCCCTCTGTCTCCTCTATGTCTGCACAATTAGCCCACTGTATTCTAGAGAGAAAGAGAGCATACACTTCCCCATACAGCCTTTAAAACTTCTACTGTCTACTCAAACTGGAGACCGAGCATCCTTACTTTGATTCATTAAAGGTGACATATCACGCTTTTTTCATCAATATATATTGGTCTAAGAGGTCCCCAAAACATGTCTTTAAAGTTTATGCTCAAAAAAACACTTTGAAATCAGATTTTGGTCTGCCTGAAAAACCCTCTTCTTCAGTCCTCCTCAGAACACTCTGTTTTCTGACCACGCCCCCTCAGGAGTGGATGTGCCTCGGCTGTCCAGCACGTTGATCTAATGTTTACATGTTGGCTGAATATACACGGCTGCTCAGAGATCGTGTTACTTCAACCCTCTGAATCTGATCCAGAATCTGATCCTGACGGAGAGGTGCCTGTAGCAGGACCTTTCTGAAGGATTGGTCACAGATTTAGTGTTTCTTGTTGTTTTATTTGTCAGTATGTCGACGTGTGTCTTGGTACACAGCTACAGCTACGACATGTAGCTATGTAGCTATGCTAACTAGCGCTAGCACTTATCCATGGTAAATAAAAATCATCCACTAGATCTTCAAATCTGCAGACGTGGGGAGTTAAACCGACCTTTGTGTTTATTAAGACAGCCTACAACTAGCATGCCTCCCTCCTAAGCTCCTTGTTAGCACACATGTGTGCAGGGAATGAAAAACGGAGGAGGGATTCAGTATTATTTTATACAGTCTATGGGCTGAACAAGCTCCGAGCTCTGACTCCGTGACAGACCGGATATTGTTGTTACGTAACAAAAACACGGAAGTCTGAAACGGCTCGTTTCACACACATTTACAGAAAGGTGGAGAAATCAGAACAGGGGCAGAATGGATTTTTTTCATTCTCGGGGGGTTTGTAGACAGGGACACATATTTCAGGTAGAGAACCATTAAAAAGTCAATTTTGCATGATATGTCACCTTTAAATTATTCCTCTCAGTCAATCTGAATTAACAAAATGTTAACTGTTCAAAAATAGAAGAATTTTGTCCTTGGTCTCTTTTCATAGATCAAGAAGAGAAAGAAAAAAAAACACAATGCAGAGAATGAGTCAACACTTTGATGCATGGGTCACCTGTACTGGAAACATATTGGTCATGAACCATGCGATATCAAGCATGGGCGCTTTTCCTTGGGGGGGGGGCGATCGTTTTCGCAGTGTTGGAAAGGTGTGCAACACAAGACAACCCCATTGGCTGCATCACTAATAGCACACAGGACATCAGATACAGAGAAGAACAACAATTTTAAGAACTGTAGGAAATGTTAGCCAAGACTTAGCTATAAAGAAAAAGAAGACAACCAATTAGGAGTTTTGCTCATTCCACTTTGGATTAAAATCTGCTTCTTTTACTGCAAGAAGAGTCGGCTATGTTTACAGAATAACTAGAGAATCAGAGCATGACTTTAACACTTCTACTTCAAGGAATAAACTCCAAAAGGAACGACGCAAAGTGTAAGTTAACAGAGGAGAGTGACAATATTAAAACATCCATATCAGAGCTGTGAGTAGATTTTTAGCACAGGTCAAAAGTGCAAAGAGATCTGAAAGATGAGACGTTTTTTTTTTTTTTAAAGAGGTAAAGTTGTCATTACTGGATCTCACTTTTAGAACGTCTAGCCCCCTCACTATGTCAACAGGAGGTTGGTGACAACAGAGTAAAGTGTTAGTGATCCTCCTAGCTTCCCATGTGTGATACACATCCCCACCAGCAGTATGCCGGAGCAACCTGGACAGAATTCAATCACACACAAGCTGCAGCTGTAGCGGAAAGAGAGAGGGGGGTGGGGGTTGGACAATAATCAAAACAACAAACCAAAATAACAAATATAACACAACGCTAGAGATTAAGCAATACTGTAGTTTCTAGATAGAGACAGGAGAAAGTGGACAACATGGGAAAGTATGAAAGGAAACAAACCAAAAAGAAAAGAAAAATAAATAAAAAGAGACAAGGTGTCCATCTTGGAAGGATCAGCGGGCTATTCTCCTGGTCACATTCCCCCCTTGAAGGCTGCGTTGGCCCGATCGGGGATAGTGGCTTGGAAAACAATGCCTGACTCAGGCTAGTGTAGTGTAACAGCTGGGCCAGTCTAGTCATCTGATATGCACACATAATCACACAGAAAAAACATACAAAACCAAATTAATAAACTCAGTAGCCATCCAGCACCAAGTCACGTGGACAAAAAGCATCAGGTTAGAGGTGATATCATTCGTTTGACTGTACAAATGGGAACAACAGTGGCACCAAAAAAAGGGGGGGAGGGGGGAGATTTAAAGAAAAGGAACAACAAAATGAAGAGAGAGAAATGGGTTGGAGTTAGCTGTGTTGTAATGAATTTATTCTGTATTTTCCAAGAAACAAGCAGTAATAATGGTGGATTTAAAAGGGACAACAAAACCAGCAAACGGGTTCCTGTGGAACGGCTGTTTACTGTGGACTCGACCCTCTAGACCCCCTGACACCCTGGAATCCCTGTTCCAGACTTCACTACAGCACGTCTTGATTTTAAACCCTACCTAAAGACTTAGTTTTGTACTGTCAATACTCTGTGTTATGATGTATTCTAAAATCAGTGTTTTTGTCTTTGTTTTCCATGTTCAACCCATTACAACCCAAGTCTTCATTCGCTTATGAACGCCACCAGAATGTGGACTTAGAGATGACGATGTGTTTACTTTTTAAACCATAGAATGTTTTTTTAACTGTGTGCTTTTATTTTGAAAGCTTTAATTCACTCAAAGAATTATCTGCTTCATTGATAGACTCTTAATTTTGACGTATTTGTTCAAACATTTGTTCAAAACCGTAAAACAACTGATTTGATGTAACAAGCTTTGAATATTAAAGCTCCAGTGAGGGACTTTTTTGGTGGTAATGAAAAACAGTTAAATGAAATCCTGATCCATCTACACAAACCCCTTGACCCCCAAAAAGCAAACAAACAAGACCAATAGAAGGAAGATTGATTATTTCTAAGTAGTCGTTTGATGTGATTTGACTCCTGCAGGAAGGTAGGTGTTGAACGAGCTGATTAACTGCACCCGAAATTAACATTTTTCATGCTTAAAGCTGCTGTTGGTAGTCACAGAGTAAATATCTGTTCAGATAGAGGGACTTGGAATGTCAACACTATCCCCCAGATGTCCTCTTAGCCCCCCAACACAGATCTGCCTGTGCAGTCATGATAGTGCCGGACTCATAACCAATCAGAGGACATAGCAGGGGCCGCCCCTTAACCAATCAGGACAGAGGATTGGAGATTAGCTATGATTGGTTCATCATAATGGGAACAAGGGGAATAATAACATTGCTTGATACAAAGGCATTGGAAAACGCAGAGATTTCGCAATAGTCTCAAATTACTTCACTTACAGATGAGTACTGATTGGTATTATGACCTTTTCCCCAAACCCAGCAGAAAAAAAGTGACGTTCTTTACACTATTCCTACCTACAGCAGCTTTAAGCTTCTTAGTGAATTGCACAGAGTTTGATCGTCCCACTTTGTCCACAGGGGGCGCCAGAATCCACACAACCCAAAAGTTCCTCACAGGAGCTTTAAATTCAAGATGAAGGAAAATGAAGCATCTTGCAATATTCTGTTTCTTCTTTGGAGACTGAGCTGTCAATGTTTTACCTGTTTATCATTCTCCTGTTTCTTAAGATTTTTCGAACTGCTTAATTTCCTCTATTTCTTGTTTCTTCTATTTCTTGCATTGCACCCAATTTTTAACCATTTATTGTCCCCCAATTTCTTGTGATTTTTCCAGACTGCTTAATTTCCTTGATTTCTTGATCTTCTATTTCTTGCATTGCACTTGTGTTTTTATTACCTTCTTCTCTCTTTACTGCTTTTATTTCATCTACTTTTTATGTATGTATTTTTGCTCATTTCATATCTGCTGCAATTTCAGTTCTTACACATTTTAATCCTTAAGTCTCAATTAATATTGACTTGTTCTTACTGCCTGGCTGCACTGATACATGGTATGGTGACATAGCACTTTGAAAACCCTTATCTTAAATACAAGTTATTATTATTACATGATTATAATCTTCACCAGGGGTCTAGAGAGTGAATAAAAACAGTGACATGGTGACCAGTGCTTTAACTTATTCTGCAGAAACCACCAGGTGACACCACAGAGAAACCCTGGCTTGGTGCTTGGTGCTGTGAGGGGGGATGCGACCTAATGTCAAAGTGATTGAGCCCATCACCTTCTCCACATACCCACACTTCAACCTCAAAAACCCAAACAGCAGCTTACACAGACAGGAGGCTACAGCAAGTCCTCACAGAACACTCACACATTGCAAAAAGGAGGAATAAATGTGTGCTGCACTCACCTTCTGCACATGGCACCACTATCAGAGCTCTGTCAACAAACACTGTGTTGGTGAGATGTTGCGCCACACCAACACTGGAGGGGTCTCGGTACTTTATATAACACACTTTGGAGGAGAAAGACAGAGGGGCATTGCTGGAGGGAGAGACAGAGCAGAGAGAATTAAGATTAGCTTTTTATTTCACTCATTTCTGTGCAATTTTCAGACCCCCATGAAGGCCAACATCCTCGGTGTTTCCTAGCTACGCATGCCCAGGCAGGGTGCTCTTACTCGGGCGGGTAGAGCCGCAGCTCGTCGATGTCTCCCAGGAAGCCGAACAGAGTGCGCATCTGCTCGCTGCTCACGGCCGAGGACAGGTTGGTGACCTGGACGACAGCTGTGCCTGGAATCCCGCTCATGGTGCAGACTGATGAATGTGGTTACAGTCCTTCTCTTTATTTCTCACTCAGCCTGCATGAAGCAGTTTATCCAAGCTAGCGGTGCGAGATGGTTCTTCCTCTGATTCCTGGAAAGGTTTCACAATGAAGTAAGTCAGGGACTAGCGCCCCCTGGTGGAAGGACTCTATACCTCAGACCCAGTGCCCTCAATTCAGAGTAAAGATGTGAAATTCATCACTTTATGAGAGGCTGTGAGCAAATAGTTCCTCACATAAGGGTTATGATTAGGGTTAGGGTTAGGATTAGGGTTAGGGTTAGGGTTAGGATTAGGGTTAGGGTTAGGATTAGGGTTAGGGTTAGGGTTAGGATTAGGGTTAGGGTTAGGGTTAGGATTAGGATTAGGGTTAGGGTTAGGGTTAGGGTTAGGGTTGGGATTAGGGTTAGGGTTAGGGTTAGGGTTAGGGTTAGGATAAGGGTTAGGGTTAGGGTTAGGGTTAGGGTTAGGGTTGTGATTAGGGTTAGGGTTAGGGTTAGGGTTAGGGTTAGGATTAGGGTTAGGGTTAGGGTTAGGGTTAGGATTAGGATTAGGGTTAGGGTTAGGGTTAGGATTAGGGTTAGGGTTAGGGTTAGGATTAGGATTAGGGTTAGGGTTAGGGTTAGGATTAGGGTTAGGGTTAGGGTTAGGGTTAGGGTTAGGGTTAGGGTTGGGATTAGGGTTAGGGTTAGGGTTAGGGTTAGGGTTAGGGTTAGGATTAGGGTTAGGGTTAGGGTTAGGGTTAGGATTAGGGTTAGGATTAGGGTTAGGGTTAGGATTAGGGTTAGGGTTAGGGTTAGGGTTAGGATTAGGGTTAGGGTTAGGATTAGGGTTAGGGTTAGGGTTAGGGTTAGGATTAGGGTTAGGGTTAGGGTTGTGATTAGGGTTAGGGTTAGGATTAGGGTTAGGGTTTTGGGTTTGGATTTTGGGTTAGGGTTAGGGTTAGGATTAGGATTAGGGTTAGGGTTAGGGTTAGGGTTGTGATTAGGGTTAGGGTTAGGGTTTTGGGTTAGGATTAGCGTTAGGGTTTTGGGTTTGGGTTAGGGTTTGGATTTTGGGTTAGGGTTAGGATTAGGGTTAGGGTTAGGGTTAGGGTTAGGATTAGGGTTAGGGTTAGGGTTGGGGTTTTGGGTTTGGATTAGGGTTTGGATTTTGGGTTTGGGTTAGGGTTAGAACCAGAAGTAAACATAAGCAAACAGAACCAGAACCAAACTCAAGCAAACGGAACCAGAACCAAACTCATGCAAACAGAACCAGAACCAAACTCAAGCAAACGGAACCAGAACCAAACTCATGCAAACAGAACCAGAACCAAACTAAAGCAAACGGAACCAGAACCAAACTCAAACAAACAGAACCAGAACCGAACCAGAACCAGAACCGAACCAGAACCGACCCAGAACTGAACACAAGAAAACCAAACCAGAACCGAACCAGAACCGAACCGAACCGGAACCGAACCAGAACCGAACCAGAACCGAACCAGAACCGAACCGGGACCGAACCAGAACTAAACCAGAACCGAACCAGAACAGAACCAGGACCGAACCAGAACCGAACCAGAAACGACCCAGAACCGAACCAGAACCGAACCAGAACTAAACCAGAACCGAACCAGAACAGAACCAGGACCGAACCAGAACCGAACCAGAAACGACCCAGAACCGAACCAGAACCGAACCAGAAGCGGACCAGGACCGAACCAGAACCTAACCAGAACCAAACTCATGAAAACAGAACCAGAACCAAGTCAAGCAAACAGAACCAGGACCAAACTGGAGCAAACATTATTAATGTCCTCAGGTTGGCATTGAGAAAAATCAGATGCCTCATCTTGGATGGGCTGATCCGATTTCTCCTCTCAGTGAGTATTTGCCCGGTCTTTGAGAAGAACCCTAACCCTAATTCTCTCAGAAGGAACAGATGAAGCCACGATACACAGCCTCCCCTCCATCACCTGTATCCTATATCCTCACATGCCGCCATGCTGACCAATCAAAACAAAGTTCTGCTGTGAGCAGAGCTGGGGCTGAGCACTGTGAGAGGCTCTTCTGATTCACTATAAAGCATCGTCTCTCAGAGCCGCAGCTTTTGATCATGACATCACAAATGTGTTTAATCTGTGATACAGATATGAGGGGGTCCTTGGACAATTTCCAAGGGGTCCCTGGCTCCAAAGAGTTTTAGGACCCCTGGTTTACAGGAGCAGAGATGAACACCAAAGCTGTGACAGCACCTTCAGAACAAAAATCTTATTTATGGTCATTTATTATTGACAGTTGTTGCTGGAATCACATCATTCCTGCTTGTTTTTTTATACTAAACTTAGAAACAACTTAAGTCTGAAGTTCAGGGTCCATCTGCAGGTAAGGTAAAAGGAAACACACCTGGCTCCAATCCTTCTCTTAAGGCTCTGATCAAGCCACCCCTCCCAGGCCTTCCTCCTCTTGAGAAACCTCCTCCTTCACAGCCATGTCAGGGTCTTAAAATCATTGCACAAAAAAAATGCAATCCATCCTGCAATTAATATAAATTTGGCCTGAGGGTGGCCCCAGAGGTACAGCAAAGTGTGCAGCAATCAAGGTGCTGTCTGCTAAAATTCAAATACAGATTCAAATTTAAGAAACATTTTAAAGGAGCCAAAGAACAGTGAAGGAAAAGTGATATTTTGAAGCCTTTTGATCCTGATTTTAGAGGAGTGATAGAGCAGACATTCATGCAGCAGAGTATAATGTGGCACCTTTGCATTTTTAAAGGTATAAGCTTGTTTTGAACAATCAGACTTCCTGTTTGCACTGTTTCAACTTGTGTCACATTCAATCTAATCCATTTTATTTATATAGCACATTTAAAAAACAGCAAGGTTACCAAAGTGCTGCACAACAAATACAAACAGTAGAAATAAATAATAGTAAAATTTAAAATATAGTAAATTAAAAGACAAACACAAACTCTCATGCACCTGATCAGCAGACCTCAGTGCTCTGGAGGGGGCGTAGATGTGAATGAGGTCAGAGATGCACTGAGGTGCCAGACCATTTAGTGACTTAACCCTCCTGTTATGTTTGTTTCTCTGGAACAGCAATTATGTTCCTGGGTCAATTTGACCCGGGGCATATTCTATTATCCAAAAGTGTCAGAACCCCCAAAAATCCCAAAACACATTTTTATAAATCTAATTTTTAGCGCCATTACTAACCATTTAAATCCAGATTTAGTCCATTGGTGTTCTTTAATTTCACAGATCATGGTTCAATGAGGACAACTCACTTATTTTCATTTTAATGAATGTTAAAACTTTTTTAAATGTACATTGGAAAGCCCTAAATATAAACACAATAGTTTAACATGAAATTGATTTTTGTTTATTTTATTTTAATTTTTTTTTTTTTTTTTTAAATGAAGTGATGTTGATATATTAACACCTGTTCTGTCACATGCTGCCCAGATTTTTATCCTGCTTTTAGCTGGTTTGGAAGAAATACATTGCCTAAAATAGACTTTAAAAAGGGTCAATTTGACGTGCAGCATCACGGGGATGGTTGTCACACACTATGGGGATGGTTGTCACACACTATGGGGATGGTTGTCACACACTATAGATTTGGTTGTTACACACTATAGGGTTGGTTGTCACACACTATAGGGTTGGTTGTCACACACTGTGGGGTTGGTTGTCACACACTATGGGGTTGGTTGTCACACACTATGGGGTTGGTTGTCACACACTATGGGGTTGGTTGTCACACACTATGGGGATGGTTGTCACACACTATGGAGTTGGTTGTCACACACTATGGGGATGGTTGTCACACACTATGGAGTTGGTTGTCACACTATGGGGTTGGTTGTCACACACTATGGGGTTGGTTGTCACACACTATGGGGTTGGTTGTCACACACTATGGGGTTGGTTGTCACACACTATGGGGATGGTTGTCACACACTATGGAGTTGGTTGTCACACACTATGGGGATGGTTGTCACACACTATGGAGTTGGTTGTCACACTATGGGGTTGGTTGTCACACACTATGGGGTTGGTTGTCACACACTATGGGGTTGGTTGTCACACACTATGGGGTTGGTTGTCACACACTATGGGGTTGGTTGTCACACACTATGGGGTTGGTTGTCACACACTATGGGGATGGTTGTCACACACTATGGAGTTGGTTGTCACACACTATGGGGATGGTTGTCACACACTATGGAGTTGGTTGTCACACTATGGGGTTGGTTGTCACACACTATGGGGTTGGTTGTCACACACTATGGGGATGGTTGTCACACACTATGGGGATGGTTGTCACACACTATGGGGTTGGTTGTCACACACTATGGGGTTGGTTGTCACACACTATGGGGATGGTTGTCACACACTATGGGGATGGTTGTCACACACTATGGAGTTGGTTGTCACACACTATGGGGTTGGTTGTCACACACTATGGGGTTGGTTGTCACACACTATGGGGATGGTTGTCACACACTATGGAGTTGGTTGTCACACACTATGGAGTTGGTTGTCACACACTATGGGGTTGGTTGTCACACACTGTGGATTTGGTTGTTACACACTGTGGGGTTGGTTGTCACACACTATGGGGATGGTTGTCACACACTATGGGGTTGGTTGTCACACACTATGGGGTTGGTTGTCACACTATGGGGATGATTGTCACACACTATGGGGATGGTTGTCACACACTATGGGGTTGGTTGTCACACACTATGGGGTTGGTTGTCACACACTATGGGGTTGGTTGTCACACACTATAGGGTTGGTTGTCACACACTGTGGATTTGGTTGTTACACACTGTGGGGTTGGTTGTCACACACTATGGGGATGGTTGTCACACACTATGGGGTTGGTTGTCACACACTATGGGGTTGGTTGTCACACTATGGGGATGATTGTCACACACTATGGGGTTGGTTGTCACACACTATGGGGTTGGTTGTCACACACTATGGGGTTGGTTGTCACACACTATGGGGTTGGTTGTCACACACTATGAGGTTGGTTGTCACACACTATGAGGTTGGTTGTCACAATGGTATTTCAATGGGAAAAATATTTTTTAAAAGGGCAAGAAGGCAGAACTAAATTTGAAAGTTTAATTGCACTCACAAGTGATAGGCCTACATAACTTAATGCATTTTAACATAAAATGAGCAAGGGACATGAACATGAAACATATCTTTAGGCTACATGCAGTCACTGTCTGAGTTACAGTGATGGCAAATGTAGGGTCTGTTCACTCCAACTCATTTCACCATAGATGATTTTGCTAACAAAGAGAATGTGACGACCAACCCCAACTGGATTTTTTTTGCTAACATCAAGGCTAACAACCATCTAACAACTATTTAGCTAGCTAATAAAAATCTAAACTCTAGCTTTCCCCTCACACTTTGTAAGGGTAACACTTGTTTTGTTATAAACCCATCGTTTAAAAGCCTAGAAGAAAAATACTGAGGAGCTGAATATTTACAATTTGACATGAAAAACACAAAAAGTCCTCTCACCTCAAGTTCAGCTGTCTTACTCCAGAGAAGACTATGTAGGTGAGCTCTGATCCTAATTCTGGAAATGTCCATACCCCAATTTGAGAGACAGCGCCCTCTGGTGGCGAGATATAACGAGTGTGCCAACCAACCCCGTTCTCCCCTATACATACATATAGAACCATGACTGAGCAGTCAGGGGTATTAAAGCTCATAATTAGTGCCTGGTTGAATCCCACACACTCCTGCTGTATGTTCTGTGTTATTCTTTCACCAAATGAAGACAAAGCACTCCTTCTTAAAGAGCATTAGTTTTATTTTCCACAGGTTACTTCAGAAACAGGTAATTATGTACAAAATCTGGAATGTTGGATAAATGCATATCAATCATCATCATCATCATCTTCATCATCATCTCACTGTGGCTGTTTCCAGAGAAACCTTAGAAATACTAGCTATACATTAAAACGGGTGCCTCTGCATTGCAATTTATTGCTGGTTTTACAATCGCAAGTCACTAATGCCATTATTAATTTCTTTTTCTCAAATGTCTTGGTGTTTTTTTAATTTTTTTTTTAGAGTATTTACAATTTGATTAGTAAGGTCTAAAAACCACAGAAGACTGCTAAATAAATAAGAACAGTACAGGAGCGGAAGAAACAGACCGACCGTGAATGAAGAAAATGTAACGTTGTTTTTATCTCCCAAGATTGTCTACGATGTCAGACTGCATCTTTTATTTTTTTTTCATCATGAGTATAAATAAAGTGACCGTAACCCCCAGAAAGATTTAAACCCCCCCTACTCTTAAAAGTCGACAGAAACCAGCAACAGAATTAAAACAAACAATATAAACAACAGTTCATCTGTGTGAAACGCCACATGTTCAGTGAGAAACTCGGGACACGCACTTCTTAACGTCATTTTACTCTCAAATCTAAGGGTTCAGCTTCGTTTAGAAAAACTACCTCATTTTATTTTCACTATTTAAAGAGGATTCCCCACATTTTTAAACTTGCCTTCAATCTCTTTTTGACGCATTTTGGACTCAGTAACAACAAACAGGTTCAAAAGTTTTGAAATAGCCTCAGAGTGACTGCACAGTAATCTTTGTGGTGTCATCATCCAATCAGTGCACTGCTTTTTAGCCGATGACAGACTCAAACAGAAGAGTTGCTACACATTACAACATTTCAATGAAGGCAACAAAATAACCAGGAACAATGAAGTCACAAGACTCTGTTTATAATACCAGTAACTCTTCTTTTAAAGTATGGGAGTTGTTGCTCTACTCCTGCCTCAACTTGTTATGTCTCTGTTGTGTTTCTGTGGTTTGTTGGATCACAGCGCACACCTTAAATAACATAAACAATTCAGATCCTCTAACTGATCATGGCAGAGGTAGACAAACAATTTAAGTTCAGCTAGGTTGCACAAATTCGAATTAGGGTGACGTCCTTTCTTGACAAGACAGTTATTACATCATCGCCTCTAAAGCCAGCACACTGGACTGACAAAGACATGGGAGTTGCTGGTCTACCCCTTTATTGACTGGTTATTTTCTGTTATGTTTTTGAGCTTCGTCAGATCAGAGCTTCACCCTTAGCCTCCAAGGTCAAAGAGCATTTCAGATCTACTAGATAATTATGACGTGGTAGACCAGCAAGTCCAGGTTATTTCCTAGGAACATGCCTTTTTAAATTGGAGACAGTGGTTACAGAATTTCTTCCATGGACAACAGACCATCAAAGAAACTGTAATTTAACCTTTAAAAACATGGGAGTTGCTGGTCTACCCCTTTATCGACTGGTTCTTTTCTATCATGTTTTTGAGCTTCGTCAGATCAGAGCTCTCACCTTCAGCCTCTAAAGTCGAAGAATATGCCAAATCTACTAAATAGTTACAGCAGGGGTAGACCAGCAAGTCCAGGTTACTTGCTAGGAACATGCCTTTTTTAGTTTAGGAACAGCAGTTACATAATTCAGACTCCATCAAAGCTACTTTTCTAAGATGCCATTGTGGTGTTATTGAATCAGAGCTCACACCTTCAACCACCAAAGTCAAAGAACATTTCAGATCAACTAAATAATTATGGCGTGGTAGACCAGCAAGTCCCGGTTATTTGCAAGGTGATAGAAGTAGAATATTCAATGCAGGGAACATTCCTTTTTAGTGGTTACATAATTTCCTCCATAGCCAACAGACTCCATCAAAGGAAGCAGTAATCTAACCTTTAAAAACATGGGAGTTGTTGGTCTACTGCTGCTTCGGCCTGCTTCTTTTCTAAGATGCCATTGTGGTGTTATTGAATCAGAGCTCACATCTTCAACCACCAAAGTCAAAGAACATTTTAGATCTACTAAATAATTATGGCGTGGTAGACCAGCAAGTCCCGGTTATTTGCAAGGTGATAGAAGTAGAATATTCAATGCAGGGAACATTCCTTTTTAGTGGTTACATAATTTCCTCCATAGCCAACAGACTCCATCAAAGGAAGCAGTAATCTAACCTTTAAAAACATGGGAGTTGTTGGTCTACCACTGCTTCTGCCAGCTGCTTTACTAAGGTGACATTGTGGTGGTTTAGAATCAGAGCTCACCCCATTCACACAGCAGATTCAAACACTCCAGACTGACTGGTCATGATGGTGGTAGACAAGCAATTCTGCCAAGTACTAGAAAGAGACATTTAATTGAAGGGAATTGGAGTCTTTTTTTTAAATGAGAAACAGTTGTTACATGATTGTCTCCATAACCACCAGGTCACATTGAACAAGTGGCAACTTTATCTTGCAACACATGGGAGTTACTGGTCTACCCCTGCCTCTGCTGACTACTTTCCCATTCTGTTATTGTGTTCAGTTTAATCAAAGCTTTCACCTTAAGCCATACAATTCAAACAATTCAGACTAATGGATGACAGCAGGCGTAGATCAGCAACTCCAGAGCTCTGTTCAGTAAAATTCATGCTTTTGCCAGTGGAGTTTGGGAACTTTAAAGAGAGCAACATAACTTTTAAACTTCGAATGAAGCATGTTTTCTTCACTGTGAATAATAAAAAACTCACACTTAATGGAAACATTTGACCTGAAACATGCAGCCAGTCAAACTGTAGTTTAAAGCAGTTTCATAACTTTTAATGTTGTTTTGAGTTCAAGTTAAAAAGTAGTAGAACTCCCCTTTATCATTTTCACATGACTAGTTTTTCATTTTGTTGGACTACGCCACAGTTTAAGTGTTGGTCAAACTTCTCTAAATACGGGAATAGAACAGAAGATTTAAGACGCAATCTACTGCAGATAATTTGAGGGAATGCCGTTTCAGGATGGAAGTCTATTAAATATCGTACAAACAAATTCAGTGGTCACAAATGTGCGGTTAGAGTTTATAGGGCCATTAATTAATACGACAATTGTATCATTTCCGTTCCTTTTGGAAATACGTCTTCACTGAAAAAGTTATTTACAAGTGAATGAAGAAAAGCACGGAGAAAGTGGACTTCAAACACTTCTGATAAACACAGGAATGTTCTGAGAAGCAGCTGTGACTAGTTTCTCTTTTTCTTTTCTAGGTTATTTAACTCGGATGAACATCTGAAAGTTATGGCAATCAAGCAAATAACAGTAAAAAGCCTTGGGCAAAGTGACAGACATTCACTTCAACACAATGCAGAGATCTTTTCTTTTTTTTTTTAAGCACTACTGTATATATATCCTGTGCTATTTCAATACAAAAAGATTCTTTTCACATTATAAAAATCATGTAAAATCACCAGGGATTACTAAAAGGTTGTGTTTTTTAAAAATGTGATCTGATGTTGTGTTTTCTCTCTGGATGAAAATAAAGGCTTTAAATATTGCTTGAAGCCGTTATGCTGCTAATGCTCTCAGATGATGGTGAATATGTGAATATTGCTTGGGCTCCGGGGTCAAACGTTCCCCCCCCACACTGTTCAAACAGTTCAAGGTCTATGGCACTTGACAATTCACTTCTTCCGACTCCACTCTCTGTACAGCGAAGAGAGAAAAAAAAACTGAAGGTGATGAGTAAAAGCATGATAAAACATTTCAAAAGACATGAAGGCAAACTGTGGTCTTCTCCCATGTAAGAAATTAAAACTGACAAGATGTTGAAACCTCCCCGCCTCGAATCACAACGGCTGCCCGAAAGATGAAGCCCTTTCAAAATAAAATGAATGTTTACATGATCTTATTCAGATATCTCTCTTTAGGTTGTCTCCTGCTTTTTGCCCTCCGTCCACAATTTCTAAAACTTGCTTTGGTTGACTAGCATAACCGCTAACATCTCTCTGTACTAAAAAGGAAGAGTTTTGACATTTTGGGAAATGTTCGTTTTTGCTTTCTGTTGGAAAGAGATCGGAGAAGACTGAAAACTCTTCATTAGCAGCTCCGAAGACGGAGACAGGGAAACGGCTAACAAGCTAGAGTTGTCTGAAGGTTACAAAATTTCCTGTTACCAATTTAAGATGATCAATATAAGCTAGGTTTGATGAGTACGCAAGCTGAGTTTGGAAACAGTGTGACGTATTTCAAAGGGTTTTGTGCAGATTTATGCTAAGCTGCAAACCAACCAGCACGGACTCCAGGAAGGAGTTCTGGTGCTAAGATACAGTCCAGAACTTAATCTCAGTAAAAAAAGACAACTGTTGTCAGAACTCTTGGGTTTGCGTGTTTGAAACAAACACCACATTTTAAAGCTCCTGTGAGGACCTTTTGAGTCGACTTTGGCGCCCCCTGTGGACAAAGCTGTACCTGTACTTTGCTGGTTTTGTTGTACACACTTAATGCTGATGCTCTTTTTGACTCTCTTAAGTCATCAGGAGAAATTAATTTCAATCTGTTTCGTAACTAGCTAAAAACTCCTTACTGTAGCTTTAATATTGGAGATTTAGAGGTGTTCGAAGTGTTTCGTGCAGATTTGTGCTAAGGTGCAAGGAGACCAGCACGGACTCATGGAAGGAGTTCTGGGGCTTCTACAAGAGATAGTCCAACACTTAATCTCAGTAAAAAAGTCAACTGTTATCACAGCTCTTGGGTTTGCGCATTGGAAAGAAACGCCACATTTTAAAGCTCCTGTAAGGAACTCGTGTGTCGATTTTGGCGCCCCCTGTGGACAAAGCTGTACCTGTATTTTGCTGGTTTTGTTGTACACACTTAATGCTGATGCTCTTTTTGACTCTAGTAAGTCATCAGGACAAATCTAATTTCAGTCTGTTTCATAACCAGCTAAAAACTCCTTACTGATGCTTTAATATTGGAGATTTAAAGGAGCTTGTTGGTCAGTTTTGGCATCTTTTGACGGAGCCATGCTTACTTCACTGTTCTCAAATGTGCATTTGAAAAAATGTGACGTATTTCGAAGTGTTACATGCACATTCATGCTAAGCTGCAAGAAGACCAGCACGGACTCCAGGAAGGAGTTCTGGCGCTTCAACAAGAGATAGTCCAGCACTTAATCTCAGTAAAAAAAGACAACTGTTATCACGACTGCTGGGTTTGCATGTCTCAAAGAAACGCCACATTTTAATGACCTTTTGTCGACTTTGGCGCCCCCCTGTGGACAAAGCTGTTCCTGTACTTTGCTGCTTTTGTTGTACACACTTAATGCTGATGCTCTTTTTGACTCTAGTAAGTCATCAGGAGAAATTTAATTTCAGTCTGTTTCGCAACCAGCTAAAAACTCCTTACTGGTGCTTTAATATTGGAGATTTAAGGGAGCTTGTTGGTCAGCTTTGACACCTTTTGACGGAGCCATGCTTACTTCACTGTTCTCAAATGTGCATTTGAAAAAATGTGACGTATTTCGAAGTGTTTCATGCACATTCATGCTAAGCTGCAAGAAGACCAGCAAGGACTCCAGGAGGGAGTTCTGGCGCTTGAACAAGAGACAGTCCAGTACTTAATCTCAGTGAAAAAGACAACTGTTGTCACAATTGCTGGGTTTGCATGTTTGAGAAAGACGCCAAATTTTAAAGCTCCTGTGAGGAACTCATGTGTCGACTTTAGCGCCCCCCTGTGGACAAAGCTGGACCTGATCTTTGCTGGTTTTGTTGTATACACTTAATGCTGATGCTCTCTTTGACTCTAGTAAGTCATCAGGAGTAATTAATTTCAGTCTGTTTCGTAACAAGGTAAAAACTCCTTACTGTAGCTTTAATATTGAAGATTTAAAGGAGCTTGTAGATCAGTTTTGGCACTTTTTGACGGAGCTATGCTTACTTCATTTTTTTCAAATGTGCATCTTGCAGCTGAATGCTGAATGACGTAATTTTATATATTTCTGCTGAGTTTTAATGTTGCTGTTTTCGCCAGGATGTCAAAGGAATTAGTCCCTTCAAAATAAAAGACAATGAAAAAAATCTATGATAAAAGCAAATAAGAGTATTTCCCAAAATGTCAAACTCTTGATTTAAATAAAATCTTCTGACTGGCAAAACAGGTTAAGGCTGAGCAAACAAACTACACCTCTCCTCCTACATCTCCCTGATGTCTGAATTTCCTTTCTGCTTTCATTTATTGGATGAACACTCTCCGACTGCATTTCCTTCAACATCTGAGAAGCTGTGATGTGTGCTGATATTCCCAAATATGTTCCTGTTCAAACACAGCAAAGGTAGTGGTCTGCTCAGGTGACACGCCGAGCTGTTTGAAGGAAGGTGAGGATAGAAGCGTCCGTACGCTGGAGGGTGATCACAGGTTCGTGGAAGCAGGGGGTGGACGACTTCCTCTTCTCAGCGCTCCCATTTTGCAAGTAGAGAAAGAAATCTGTCCTCCGTGAAAAAAACAAAATCAAACCGCTCCTTGATCTACATTCGTCTCCACAGGAAAATCACGTAACATCGTCCTCCATATAAGATCGCACGGCAGACCAGTAAACGGTTTCAACATCTTAAATAAAGAGTTTAAAAAAAAAAAAGGCAAACTGGATGACAGAAAAGAGGGAGCCCTGCCCCCTAGTGGTCAATTCATGTCACTCTGCAGAAATAAAACCTAATTCATGATAAAGGAGTTATGTGATTCGGACTTAAAAAAAAAAAAAAGATGATCTGTACAGAGACCACAGTAATTATTTGCTTCAGAGCAGGTCATATCTTCAGCTTCTTTTGTATAAAAATATATATACCACAGTGATGGCCTTTTGAGGACTCGTACTTGCAGAGGTTTCGCCGCCGTCTCACTTTGATCCACTACATTCAGTGGTTCTCCCCGTTGAATGAAGGCTATAAGATCTCTACTATAAATAGTCCTCTCAGGTATCGACAGATCAATCTCCTCTGGGTATAAAAATATGAGAGTCAACGTCATTTCATCCGTTCGTCTCTCTTCTCATGTCCCCACACCCGCCCTTGTCTTCAGAGGTCAGTGAAGTCTATGCTTGAATTTCTCTGATGATAGTCAAATCCACAGTGTTTGGAAACGTCTTCAGGAGGGCCACTGCGTTCCCATGATCGATATTCACAAAGTTGTATCCGTTCGCCTGAATGGAAAGACAAGATGACAGAGAGAATTGCAATAAAAGTCTCACGAATCACAAAGTTTTAATAAAAGTCTCACAAAGTTTTTGTTGGATTGCAGCGTACCGTGAGGATTTTATCTCCAGGCTGGAGAATCTTGGATGCCGGACCCTCAGGTTGAACCCTTGTCACAAAAATACCCTGAAATACAAAGAGAATGCTTTTTTAGTCACTTTGAAAAAAAGGGGGTATGTACAGTAGTAGTGATTGTTTCTTAGTGAGAAGAACAGACAGAAAACTCTACAGTTTATCAAAGACACAGCTATCTATGGATCACTCAGAGTAAAGCCTGCAGGAGGACATTATGTGTTATTTTGAAGATTTATATACTGGTTTTAACATCTTCTTTGTTTTACAGGTAGATGTTCTTCCTGCATGGCCCTTGGCCTGCCGCAGCACTACCAGTGCCTGTTTTGGTTAGCTGCAGGGTCATTAGCTGGGGACCACCACTCAGACGTTTCGCCCCTTAGCCCAGAACATCTCCTGGTGGCGGGGCAGTGAGCAGGGATGTCTCCCTGACACTCTCTGCAGCTAAGCTTCTCCAGGAGCTGCTTTTGGTGCCTCCAGTTTATTTTCTAATGTGACGAGTACACACAGCAAAGCTCCTAATCTTTAACCATACACATGAATTCAGCAGCACAGACAGGGACTGTGATGGGTGTGATATGGACTTTAACATCCATAGACTTGATATTTTCCTTAAATCTTGCTTTGTAAACCCTTCAGTCAGTCTTTTTGAAGTCTTCCAGAGTTTCTTCAGTATTCTGGCTGAACGCTGACACTGCTACTCCGTTCTACGTGCTTTCTGTCACTTGCTGAATGGCAGCCGCAACGTAACGTGCACACCCTCTGTAGACGAGTGATGCTAGTTGCTTAAGTGCAGGACAGTACCGCTACAATGGAAAGTTAGCTTTGTACACTACCAGTCAAAAGTTTGGAAACACCTTCTCATTCAAGGGTTTGTATTTATTTGAATTATTTAAAACACTGTAGATTAATACTGAAGACATCAAAACTATGAAAGAACATATATGGAATTATTTAATGAACTAAGAAGTGTTAAACAAACCAGAATATGTTTTATATTTTAGATTCTGTAAAGTAGCCCCTTTTTTCCTTCATGACAGCTTTGCACACTCTTGGTATTCCCTCAGTCTGCTTCATGAAGTGGTCTCCTGGAATGGTTTCTAATTAACATGAGCCTTGTCAAGAGTTCATTAGTAGAATGACTTGCCTTCTTAATGTGTTTGAGACCATCAGTTGTGTTGTTCAGAGGTAGGGTTAGTACACAATGGATAGCCCTATTTGACTACTGTTGTAATCCAGATTATGGCAAAACCAGATTATTTCATAGTTCTGATGTCTTCAGTATTAATCTACAATGTTGAAAATAATTAGAATAAATAAAAAACATTGAATGAGAAGGTGTGTCCAAACTTGTGACTGGTAGTGTATGTACGAAAGATAAAGGAGCAATGAAGAACTAATCTCACAAGAAATCCATATTCTCCAAAATGTAAAAGTAGACTCTATGCAATAATAAAACAAGAAATATCAACTTGTCCTGAGGCATTGCACAAGAAAAAGTCTTCTATTGCACATTATGTTTGTATGTGAAATAACTGGAGAACAATCACACTTCTGTTAAAATAATACAGCCATTAGTCACATGCAAAGCTTCCCTCAGGCATGGAAACATGAAAGGAAATGTGAATTACATTGTCATCTGGACGAAAGGGGTTTCCCCGGCCTCCCACGCCTCCTGATATACTGAAGCCCAGCTCTGGATTCTTCTCCACTTTCACACGGATCTGAAACACACCCACACACTTTCATTAGTGGTTTATTCACGGTCATTCACGCTTAGACACACAGTTTTCACACATCGACATTAGACTTGAGAAACCTCAGCAGATGGTGAGATGGTAAGGTTTTTTTTTTCTCTCACTGGCTCCATGTGAAACAAATCAACTACAGTTCTTGTGAATGAACAGAAATATCAGAGAGTTGTGTTGCACGATTTAAAAATAGAAGCAGGATTTGTTTTCTTGCCAAAGTGAAACATGAAGATCCAGACTTCCAGACTTTATCTGTGTCTGCTTTAAATGAGGAGGAAGGCAGACTGTCCACTCGCAAAGTCGAGCATTAAACAAGATTAAGGGCTGTTTTTACAAGAATAATGACCCCAATTTAAAGCTCAGTTAAAATGCTAATCAAAGCCAAAGTACAGACAATATAAGACTTAGAAAAACTTTCTTTTAACTGTTTTAACTCTTCAGTTTCAAGACAATATAGGCTTTTTCAACTGCAGGGACTTTACCCCGGAACTACATGCGTTTCGACCGGAGAAACCAGGGTCTAAATTTAGTTCAGGGGTAGTTAATCTCCCCCCTGAAAAGCCCCTGCTAGGGGGGTAGTACTTCTCAAAGGTCCCGGGACTTTCAGGGGGGAAGGGCCTGAAATGAGGAACGTGTCTAATTGGTAGATTAACCGCAGTGAGGAAGCTGTGATTCTCTTGATTTAGCAGCTTGTAACAGTAGTCTTCTCTGAACCCACAGCAAAGCTGTCTCTCCCGGTGTTACGGTTTTAAAAGTGACCCTGTAAACTGGAGACCTTCAGCTGAACGTGTAAGTGTTTGTTGAGTTTACACAGCTGTTAAAACACAGAAGGAGTTCCTGGGAATGCAAACTAGTTTAGTTTTTATTAAGATTTCAAAATATCCTCATCAGATATTTAATGATCGTCTAAAGACGTTTATGAGGGATGCATCTGGCTGAAAGTCGGCAGTTAACAGGGTTGCTGTTTAAACCAAAACACTAGCGATCTCTGCCTTGGTCGAAATGTACCTTATGCAACCGATGTTCAACATATTAATATTCACAGCTTCACACTGATCTGGGGAAGCGAAATCAGTCTCAACATACCTCACACCACTAAAGCTAACTGTCTGATGACTATAGCTCCACATTCACAGACAGATATTGGCTGGAGTTGATCTTATTTTCTAACTTGTGGCAAGAAAAAAAACATTCTCAAAAACACTTCCTTATCTTTCTCAAGTATCACACAAACTCTGCTCTTCACCTCTTGCTGCATTGCTTCGTGCTGGACTCGTGGGGGCCCCGGTGGCTGATGGGAAACTTTGAGCATCAGATAATCTATGAGCTGCTCTCTGGAAGGGTGGCGGGCCATGGTAGACTGGCTCATCTGAGGACGACCGGGAGGGGCCATCTGACCATTCATCAAAGGCACCTGGGACAACAGGATTATTATTTAGATGTCTCATCCCTCCTAAATGCATCACAGAACGCCACAGGAGGTCATTCCTGCCTGTGGTCGTCAGACTGTACAACTCCTCCCTCTGATCACTGGACAATAACAAATACACTGTGTAATATCCCTGCCACTTTAACATCCTTGGATATGTCTCCTTCATTCCCAGCGCTTTTGTACATAGATAATTCTAACTACTCTGTGCTTCTGAACATACTTTAGTACTATTTTATTTTATCTTATATTATTCTATTTTATTTATTTGTATTCATATTTATATGTTATTTTATTTTATTCGTATTTATATCTTATTTTATTCCTTCTTCTAACTATTCTGTGCTTCTGTACATACATTAGAATTATTTTATTTTATTCTATTGTTTTTTATCTTTATTTTACCTTATATTATTGTATTCTATTTTATTTTATAATTATTTTATCTTATTTTATTTATTCTATTTGACCTTTTATATATATTATTTTCTTCTTTTTTATCTTAATTTTATTTCATTTAATATTATTTTATTTCATTTAATTCATATTTATATCTTATTTTATTCCTTCTTCTAACTATTCTGTGCTTCTGTACATACTTTAGTATTATATTATTTTATAATATTTTATCTTTACTTTATTTTATTCTATCTTATTTTATAATATTTTATTTTATCTTTACTTTATCTTATTTTATTCTATTTTATTTTATAATATTTTGTTTTATTTTATCTTTACTTTATTTTATTCTATTTTATTTTATAATATTTTATTTTATCTTTACTTTATCTTATCTTATTTTATAATATTTTATTTTATCTTTACTTTATCTTATTTTATTCTATTTTATTTTATAATATTTTGTTTTATTTTATCTTTACTTTATTTTATTCTATTTTATTTTATTCTATTTTATTTTATCTTTACTTTATCTTATTTTACTCTATTTTATTTTATGATATTTTATTTCATCTTTATCTTATCTTATATTATATTTTATTTGTATTTATATCTTATTCTATTCCTTCTTTTAACTATTTTATGCTTCTGTACATACTTAAGTATTATTTCATTTTATCTCTATTTTATTCTAGCTTATATTATTTTATTTTATTTTACCTTTATTTCATTTTATCTTATTGTAATATATTTTATCTTTATTTTTTTCATCCTATTTTATTCTATTATATTGTATCTTTATTTTATTTGATCTTATATTATCTTATTTAATTTTATTCATATTTATATCTTATTTTATTCCTTCTTCTATTAATATTTTGACTTTCTTACTTACTGTTTATAAGAGCTCTGTAAAGACCGTATTTCCCTTACCGAGATAAATAAAGTTTTTCTGATTGTTGAATTGTGTCAACATGTTATCAACAAAGACGGACTGAGAACAGACAAATATGCAGTTAAAAGTCAGTGAGCAGGAGACCTACTTTTCTGTGGGGGTCCAGGGTGTAACTCTGCTGCCCTTGGGGAACAAACACATCGTCCTGAAAGGAAAGAAAGTCGTGTTTATTACTGCTGTGGCCTCATCTCACCTCACTTACACCGGGGAGATTAGAGGGGGCAGACTATTAGACACTGACATGAACATTTCTCATGTCTGGTAATGGCATTAGGCAGTGATGTGTTGCTCTAGAGGGGGAGGGCGGAAAGGGTGACATCTGATTAAAATGATGAAACACTCTGATTAAACTTCACTCACTTTCTATTCAGACACTGTAAGCTGCATGTGAGTCTCACAGCAGCCTGGAGTTAAAGGTTATCTTAAAGGTTCAGTCGTTCTAGGGGTTACAAAACACTCAGAAATCTCAGATTCTAACACCCACTTTTCTACATCACTCGGACACACACTTCTTCTACTTACCGTGAGCAAACAACAGTTTTCATCCCCACATACAAAGTGAGAGGTTATGAAGGGATCAAAAACTGAAGTGGAGATGATTAAGAAGGATTAGAAGTGCAGAGGAAGGGGGGGGAGAAAATCACGGTTGTTGAGATGCATTACAATCACAGGATTAATTTTTGCACACTGATAGTGATCATGTTTGAGAACCTGGAGGGTTGGAAAGGGGGAGTTTTGTACCATATGTAAAAATCTTGGAGTATAAATGAAGGTTGGTTCAATTCCAGTATTTCACCCGGCCCCTTAACTAATGACTAATGGGTACAAAAAGCTAATCATTGCTCCAGAAGATTTGCAGCCGGGACAAATGTTTGTAAAAATCCATGTCATCAAATGAGCATGATCAAAGCGTGTCAGAAATGTTTTTTTTTTTGCCGTTTAGTGGCTCAAATTAACATAAATAACACAAATATGATCCCTAAGTACATGCATGTTTTATCAAGAGGCATGTACTTTTTTTGGATCTAGAAAAACATGTTGCATCTCTGTCTTCCCAGCCACTAAACTTCATCAACAAAAACATTGATGTTAACTCACAGGACACAGGAGTTGCTCATCTACCTCTGCCTCCACTAGGGATGCACCGATCCGATCCTGGTATCGGCTAGATCGGACTCAAAAAGCTAGATCGGATATCGGTGACAAGGAGCCGATATATATAGTGCCGATACATATGGCAGATCTATTCATCTCAGTTCTATGTTTTTCTGTGTTTACAATATCTATCGGTTATGAAGATTAACTCACCAAACTACTGGTACACATTTATAATCTATTGAATAATGAAACTGTCAGTTTAAAAATGTTTACTTTATTTTGGTTTACAAAGTCAGAAAAGCCTGAAGTTGCCGTATCGGGACCTAAAAAGTAAGATCGGTGCATCCCTAGCATCCACCAGTTGTTTATGTATTCATTTTTCTTCTTGTGTTCTTCGTCTTTTAAATATTGTGTCGTATCAAGTTAGACCAGTTTAAACCATAGACTGTATATAAAATGAACGTCATCTCGCTTGGCTTGGAGTGAGGCTGCCACAAAAACTGCTCCCCCTGGTGGCTGGCTGCAGTATAGGTCAAAAACTCTGTCTCCTGCGGTCAAACTTTAAAAAATAAATACACGTCGTACGAATGTTTCTCACATCGGTATGCTGTGGTGATATGTAGTTATTATTTGACTGTTTTGTGTTCAAGGCTTCTTTTTTCTGAGAAGCTTCTTTTTTGTTAGTTATTAGAGATTAAAAAACTTGGTTTTACATCCCGGTTTACTTTGATTGACAGCTGCCTTAGAGGGAAACTCTGTAGGACCTTGGGATGTTACGCTGTAGGGCGGAAACACACAAATTCCCTTCTGTGCAGACTCTGGCTGCAGAAAATTGACAAGATGGCAGCGTTCTGGAACTAGAGGTGTGAAAAAATATGGATACAGCAATATATATGGCGATACTTTGACCTCTAATATGATATCGGTATTTCAACTCTTAATATCGATATTTTTGTAGTAATAAAAATTCACATTTTAGCCGAGTTGGAACTAAAACACAACTTCAGTATTTCAAAAACAATAAAGTGGAAAAGTAGTTTTCAATCAAATAGTTTTGACTTAAAGGCCCTGTGAGGAGTTTTGAACTGGCTGAGAAACAGACTGAACATGATACTGATGCCTCTTTATGACCTTCAATAGCAAACAAGTCCATCAGCAGCAACACTGACACCTTCTCTGTTGTCATTTTTAATGCCTGAAACCGCCCTGAGGGGGTAGGTGTCAGACCAGATGATGGACATCTCGCTTCAGAAACAGCCTTTATTTGACTGTTTTCATGGAAAATAATCACATTGCCTGATGAAGTTGACTGTTGAAGACAACAGGATGAGGCTTTTGTTGAAAACACTACTTTTGCATGTATAGGACAAGAGATAAGAGGTATCGCTTTGTCCACAAGGGGGCGCCAGAATCGATACAAAACAAAAGTTCCTCACAGCAGCTTTAACTTGTCCTTTCAATTTGGAGTAATATTGTGTGATTTACATTTACACCATCCCTACTTTGTCTTAGTTAACTGTGTAGAATATCTCAATATATCACAATATTGTGATATCATGATATATCGTATCATATCATGAGGTTCTTGGCAATACTCACCCCTATCTGGAACGGGATATTTTGGCTTCAAAACCATTCAATGGGAAAAGGTGGAGCGATGCTGTTCATTATATATACAGTCTATGATTTCAACTGAGTTATAGAGGCAGCAGTAGACAAGCAACTCCTGTGTTTTCAATAGAATCAGATACAATTACAGTTTTGTCAGAATGAGTCTGGTGGTGTTAAAAACAGCTATAAAAGATCAGTTTCAGGTACAAATTGAAATAAATTAATATCTTAATAAAAAGCTTCTTTCCTTGAGGAAATCTGAGCCTGTTAGTGGAAAAACAAGCACATTTTGAGGACAAACTTTAATCAGGGGAATTTACCTCCCTGGATTATGTCTCAGCTGCTACAGCTCATTTATTTCCAGATATCTGAAGCAAATCTACTGGAGTAAATCAAAAACTGTGTGTACCTAAGAGCCATTTATACCCAAAGAAGTAGGAGCAACAGTTGAGGAAATACAAGAAGGATGTGTTTTTGACACTTTGGGGCGACACCTAGATTTAGAGAAGATACAGGACTGCTGTGAATGTGTCACTAGAAACAAGAGGCACAATAACAAGACAGAAGTGTGTTCTTCTAAGTCACTTGAATGGGATTAGAAAAATGAATAATCAGTGCCGTTCACAGCAGATGTATTTTGGAGGTAGTTTCATTTTTAAAAGTCTGAATTTGATCACATGATGGTACAAAACACTCAGAGGGCCCCTTTCAAAGAAGACAATCAGCACCACACTACCAGGAGCCACACCAAAGACGGTTAAAAGACCACATTCAAGTCTCTGATACGTCAGCACACGTTACAGAAAAGGTTTGTGGTTGTCAGAAATCAGACACGGGAGAGACATACTTTCATTTGCCCATAAAAGGACAAGTGAAAGATGGCTTTCTCAGGGTCACTTCATCACCAAGGAGAGGAGGAAACAGACATTTCTTGTCTTCTACAGGATGTGAAACTAGCAGGAGCGAGAAGCCCTGGCTTTAGTATATGAGCTGCAGGAGCTACAGCAAGTTCACTCGGTACTCACACAGAAGCCCAGAGCTCCGTAGGGCTGTCCGTCCCTGGTACTAAACACAAGAGAGCCTTGGCTGGCATGCATATCTCTACAGCTGCCGTAGTGAGACCAGCTCAGCGGTGAGTTATTGGAATTATAGGAGCGAGACAGCGCGTTCTGAACAGAGGGACGACATGACACAACCAGCACCAAACCATGACGTCAGCGGTGACCATGCATGTTTACCAAAATGAGCATCAACAGAAAAAGACAACAAAAATGTTTACAGCATATACAAGCAAACATGCACAGGCTTATAGCTGGGTTAGTATGCTTTGCTGAATCTTGCATTGACATATTCATAATGAGGTTTTCAGATGTTTTGTGCATGCAGAATATCTTTGATTTATGGCTGTCACACCTTGATGATTTAGCCCAAAAAATTGGTGAGTGCGCTGGTGTACGTCGCATAAGTTATAGGTACGTTATGTATAAGTTAAGAGCACGCTGAAGCACGCTGGTATACGTCGCAGTATGGCGAGTACGCAGCGTATGGTTCATACACATCACAATGAAGGTCAAAAATGTAGGAGTGACATTTAAAATACTGTTAAATCCTGTTTTTTCCACCTCTAACAAATCTCCAAAGTAAGATCTTTCCTTTCCCCTCCTATCTGTCCAAAGTCATCCATGCTTTTGTTTTTTCTCGTCTAGATTATTGTAATGCACCTTTAACAGGTATCAGTCAGAGCTCCCTCCACAGACTCCAACTAGTTCAAAATGCAGCCGCTCAGATTTTAACAGGCACAGCAAAATATCAACATCCTGTCCTCGCCAGCTTACATTGGCTGCCAGTTTTTTATCATGTCGATTTTAAGATCTTATTGATTACTTTTAAAATTTTAAATGGACAGGCCCCAAACTATTTAAGCGACCTTTTAACCCCATATGTGCCTGGGCGGCCCCTCCGGTCCGTGGATGCATCTCTGCTGGTTGTGCCAAGATCCCACCTTCAAACAAAAGGGGACCGGGCTTCTTCAATCAGAGCTCCAAGTTTGTGGAACTCCCTGCCACTGACAATTAGACAGTCCACAACCTGAACTGCCTTTAAATCCTCACTGAAAACATTTTTATACAAGAAGGCATTTCTTACCCCTAATTCTTGAACTTGCTCTGCATTCAGATGTCTTGTTTTGCTTCTGTCTTTTTTCTCCCCTGTTTGCACCGTTTCTTGTGCTTTGTAATTCTCTGCTTTTTTGTTGTGAAGCACTTTGTAACCTTGTTAAGAAAAGTGCTATATAAATAAAGTTTATTATTATTATTAATAATATACATCCGGCATACGCCTGTCATAAGTTGTAGGTAAGTTATGTGATGGTTGACACACGTTCACACACGTAGAGCTGTGTGTCTGCGTGTGTGTGGAACCCTCACTCAGTGTCAAACAGCAGAGTCTCTGAAACAGAAGCTGAAGCCAGCACGTCAGAGTCTGCTGTTGTTCAACGATAAAGCTGCTGTTGTTGAATTCAATGAAGTTCAAAATGTGACGTTTTTGAAAGCGCTGCAGTCAATAAGTGTGACTTCTTGTAAAGACCAGAGGCTGTGTTCCTGCTGGTTTCAATCCTCCAGAGTTTTTACTAACACACGTTCTTTAATCACCAGTGAAGTGCATCTCATTTCAAAACGTATGCATCGTCATTAACGAGCGGCGGCCTTTTTATACACTTAGTCTGTGTTATTACGCTGCAGCACGCTTTGCACAAGTGGACTATAGTTGGGCATAAGTTATGAATATGTATACGTCCAAAATTGAAGAAAACATCATTGATGTCAGCGTTTTGGAGGCATCTTGATACGTCTGGAAAACGCTGGCTAAATCGTCAAGGTGTGACAGGACCATTACTGAGTGGAAACATGATGAATCAGTGAGAAGCATTGAGATGATTTGAGTGGTGCAGCATCTACAACTTCTGCAAAGGTGGAAGTCAAAACGGACCACCTCATGTTTCCTTAATGTTGGCTCACAAGTCTGACCCTCCCTCCCCTTCCTCTTCTGGACCATTCAGACTAATTCCGGACTAGCTGATCAAAGTGTTCCTCTTACATGTGACCTCCTTGTTTTAAGTTTACAACCTCATAAACACTTATTCCAGTTATATAAGCAAAGGTAAAAAAAAGAAGAAGCAAAAGGAATCATTGCAGCAGACGGGACAACATCACAGTATCACTTTTACCTTCTCCATTTTCTTGGCCTCGATGTGCCGCATCACCTGGTCCCTCCAGTCAGCCGGCACCCGCCCCCCTCCAGCTCCCCCTGCCATCTGTCCCGGCCCGTCCAGCAGCGAGTGCTCGGACTTCACCCTGGCGTTGGGCCTCTTGCTGGGGCTGCCGTGCTGGTAGTTGAAGTCGCTCACAGACATGGTCCTCTCCGGTAGCTCGTGGGGCTGCGGCCTGGCGCTCACCGGCCTGGAGGTTCCGGGTACGTCGATGCTGTACGTGCGAGCCGAGAGGGGCCTCTGCATGGCCGCGCTCATCGCTAGCGGCCCCCTTGCGAGGGTGTGAATGTCTCTATACGTCATGTATTCGCCTTCGGGCACCTGAATGCGCCTCGGGTCGCCGATGGAGGCTGTGGAAGCGGTGCTGCTTTGCCTCTGCAAGGTGCTGCTTCTAGGCTGTCCTCCAGCTGAAAGAAGTCTATCCTTACCCCACATGTCCCCTGATGGTTTGGGAGCCATGGGGGGCCCTCTCTGCTGGGGCTGCAGAGGGTATGGAGGTGCCTGATTACGGTTTGAATAGTTGGTGTTGGCTAGAGAGTGAGGAGGAGGGGGGAGGTAGCCTTGGTGCTCAGGGGGCATGGGCGTCCTCTGAGCCCAGAGGCCGTCTTTAGGCAGGGCGCTGCTTGTGTACTGGATGTTGTACTGTGGAGGAGGGATGCCCATAGCCATGCTGGAGGAGACCGGGTATCTGCTGGTGCTTGCAGCTGGCTTAGAGGAGGAGAGCAGGTCTGAGGAGGACGCAGAGGAGCTTGGGTAAATCTGCAGAGACTGATCGTTCAGTAATTGGCTTGCGGACTTGCTCCTGACGATGCTCTGACCCTGCGCTCCCGGTCCGGGTCCTGCTCCTGTCATCCTCCCTGCTGAGTCATACATGTCCCCATCTCCATCAAAGGAGTACACCTTCATACCTCCTGATTCTATGTTGCTGATGCTGTGAGACTTCATCACCTGCGGGGGATGGGGCCTTTTCTCCGGGGACAGCTCCTCTGTGCTGCGAGACAGCGACATGTCACTGCTGGCTGTCATGCCTGTCAACGCCAAATGCCCCGCAGATGTCTCCACGTGCGTCAGCTGACTGTTGAAGCAGTCGCCGACCTGCTGGTTCCCATTCAGATAATGCTCGTTTCTATAACCCTGCTTGCCGTCTGAGTCCTCCGCGGTTATCGCACCGTTCTTGGTTTTGTCCACAGAATCCAGCTGGACCATGTTGTCAGTCGGCAGCTTGGACACGTTCATGTTGATCTGATCCCACTTGGTGTAGGTTTCTCCCATGCCGTTGTTGATTCCCTTCTCGATGAAGGCCAGCCTGGCTTCCATGGAGAGGTCGTAGTCTCCCATTTTCTCTGGCGGGGTCTGCTGGGTTTTCAAAAGCGCCTGAAGGGACGTTTCTGAGCCGTTACCATTATGCAGGAGAGGGGTGGTGTCTTTAGGGGGCTGGTTCATATTCTCATCTTCTTGCCTGAAACACAAAACAACAGATTCCTTAGTTTGAGAGAGAGAGCTCGTCTTCACACTGAGATGGTTACAGAATGATACTGACCGTGTTTTGGGGAGGAAGGGCATCTTGGCCTCTCTCTCAGGGGTGCACAGAGAGTTGTCTTGACTGCTGTCTGTGGTCAGTGACACTGAGTCAGACATGCGTGAGGGCGAAGAACAGTTACTGTTGTTCTGGTTGCTGTTGGCCACTGTGTCATCCAGCAGAGAGTCTGCATCATCTGTGAATCAGACATATCACAGTATTTACACTTGTCAAGCTTCATGTATCATGTAAATTACTGCAACTTGAAGCCCCACATGAGTGCATTTTATCACTACTTTATTCATTCGTATTTTTAGGAGCCTCTCTGCAACAATGCTGAAAATCACACAGCTCCACAAATGTTTGAGAAAGCTTAATTTTGTGTGTCTCAAGCTGAAAAATGTGGGTTTCTTCATGGGTGTATTGATCCTTTTCCCCTCAGGTCTAGCAGGTGGAAGTCTGAGAGATTGTGGATGTTAAAACCCTTAATCTACACGCCATGTTGGAAATGCTGCATTCAACTAGCTTTAAGCCTGGTTTATACTTCTGCATCACCCCTACACAGCAGGGGCTGACGCGGACATGAGCACCACATACTTGTGTGTCAATGTGTCCGTGATGCGCAGCAATTCTCCACCGAAACGCTTGAGGGCAGTGTGGTCTCTCTGATAGTCCGGTGGCCTGTTTCTGGCCCGCTACGATCTCTGTTTACTTTTCCCCAGCGATTCAGAGCGTGCTGTGTTAATCTATAGCTCATACATGTTGCTGTTTATCATACAGACATGATTACAGGGAAGGATAGAGAGGAGGAGATGAAATACACGGCCGATGAGCAAGGATCAATTCTATGCATGGTTACATTTTGGAGGAGGTGCACGTCAGCTATGTGCGTAGGCTTCTGCGTAGGTACGGGGGCTACCCGGACCTCCGGTGTAGGCTGCACCGTCAAAGTATAAAACAAGCTTTAGGCTAATCCAAAAACAGGCTAAGAGGTAGAGTTGAAACCTCAGTGTAGTCAAATGAGCCACTCCTACAGTTACGCCTAACTCTCAGCCTTGATATAATCAAAACAGACAAGTTGTATGGAATTCACCGCCTGCACAGTTGTCACTAAAGACATAAGAAATTAGGTTTATATATTTTTTGTACCAAGCTGTAAACATGTTTCATTCTGCTGTAAAAACAGGCTTTTTTAAAAATGGGCTCTGATGGGGTTCGCTTGGTTTTGTAGCCAGCCTCAAGTGGACACTTCACTTCTTTTGCACTGCACTGGCTCCCTTATCAAACACTAGAGTTTGCAGGTTTCCTACATCCCTTGCACAAGTGCTCTGGACAGCCAGGGGGAGGTTTGTCAGGGCTTGTATATAAGTGAGGTATGACAGTGTGACTCTCGCTGTGGAAAGGGCATCGAAGACAGGTGAGTGGACCGGAGTAACAACACCTGCAGCCTGTGGAGGACTGATGGGGGACAGTTTCTCCACAGGGGATACAGTAACAGGGTGTTTGACCGCTGCTCGGACTATGAGTGGTACTTCAGGGACAGGGCGATGGCTTGCTTGCTTGGAGCCGAACCAAGCAGAGAAAATCCACCTCACCCAAATCTAAGTCATGATGCGGCAATCCGGTGCTGTGATTAATAGTTGAACATGATCAGTCTCTGTTTGAACAAAGGGGGTGTTAATCTCCAAACTTTACCTTTTTTGTCCTTACTTAAAGTCACCACTTTAGGCTGGTTGATGGAGATCTCGATGAGAGGGGGTCTCATCTCTGCGATCTTCATCTCCTCTTCTTCATCAGACAGCTCCTCAGAATCCTGAAGACAAAGGAGTTTCCAGTTAAAGCTTTATATAGCACTGCGGCTTTGTTTGAAATAAATCAAAGTGCCACATGACACGTTTAAATACCTCCAGTGTGTCCTCGTGGTTCATCATCGAGCCCTCTGAAGACTTGAGCGGGACTCTCTGAGAGCTGTAAGACTCGGAGAGCTCTTTTGATTCCAGTGGAGCGGGGTTAAGGGGGTAGGCCGATACTTGGGGATCCATGTCTGTTGCTGTGCCATTAGGACACGGTGCCTCGATCACCTGTGCAGAAACACTTCAGACTGTTAGTGATGATTGAAACTGTGGTTTTAATTTGAAGGTGAAAGGGGAACCAGAGCAAAGATAAACAAAGCTCTGAAAGTCACTCTGTATTTCATTAATCTGACCTTCAGTCCCACATCCTGCACTCCGATGTGGTTCCTCTCTGGTCTTGCATCTTTCCCCGACTCATCGCCAGACTCATCCTCCTTCAGCCTGTGAGCCACAGACTGAGCCGTCTTCACCATGTTCTTCAGCTCGTCTGGATATGGTGTGGGGTAGCGCTTCAGGTTGCCCTCCTGGAAAGATTCAAAGACACAAAATTCAAACATTAGAATCCTTTGGTTGCAGTTTTGACACAAGAGGGACAAAAGGAGGTGACGTGATGGAGGTGATGGGAATTACATGAAATAATGAGGTGCATGTTCACATTATATTTCTTAAATGTGACATTTTGATGCAGTCTGCTCCCTCAGAGTGAACATTAGCTGCAACAATGCCCCTGCAGTTTTGAAAAGCTACCCCACTGCAGTCATCCTTCTTTCCTAATTATGTGAAACAACTGTTTGACACGAACCCTCGGGGGCGTCTCTCTCTCATCCTTGTCCTCGTCACACTCAAAGGCCACCTGAGCTCGGTGTTTGCGCTGTTCCTCCCACAGAGCCGGATTGAAGCTCTCAGAGTCAGAGTTGGGGATGTCTGAAATGAAAAAGCAGAAACAGGGAGGATACCTCCGTTTAGAAAAGGAAGGTCATTGGAAGGGAATTGTCTAACACTGTACTTTTGATATGAAGGATGAATGTCTTTCTCTCCTTTTCTCCTCATGTCACTGATTAGGAGCTTTGATCAGTGACTGTTACTCCTCTTTAAAAGGTAGCTCCCTAAACCTGATCATCAGATCTGCTGTACTTCTTACGTAGGTCTAAGTGGGAGTTTGTTTCTGTTCTGTTTAATGCAATGTCAGTTTTCTTTTCTGTTTCAGGTCTTAAGTTATTTGCAAGGCTCTAACATTCTTCCCCCACATAGTGCATGCAAGTCTAACTTTGACCACTGGGTGGCGCAAAGACAACATAAAGCATTTGTACAAGTGAAAGGAGGCAGAGAGGAACTTCAGATTCAGGAGTTAACAGCTGAAACATGCAAAAATAAATGAAAATGAAAGTATCTGATTGCAAAAAGAAGAAATACCCGATTTGCTGAACCTTGTGTTGTAATCTGAAACCACAGTCGATTAAAAAAAAAAAGGATTGAAATGTTTGTAGGAGTTCTGAAGTCAAATTCAATCGTTTGTTTGATGCAACTCCTGCAAGACTTCTTAGAAATGTTGAATGTGGTTGTGATGCTTACTTGTGTCTTTCACCTTTGTTGTGTAACTAATAATCATCCGATGCAACACATAACTCTTAGGTGTTATTCTTGTGTCTTTAAGGGGGCAGGTTTAAGCTTTAAGGTTGTGTGGTTTCCTGTGTTAAAAGCTCTTCTCACACTCGCTTCTCACTTTTGAAAAGAAGGTAATAGCTAATCAAAAGCACCGGTGCAAACAGTGCAGGATAAATATATATTGTGGTTAATTCTTAGACAACATCAGCTGAGGTCGGAGCAGATCCAACCTCTGGTAGTCTGCGCCGTCACAGAGAGCGAATGCACTCTGGATAATGTGAGTCACCTGGTGTGTGGCCTTCGTATCAACAAGTTGTAAAACAGAGTCATTGCTGTCAGGTCGTAACTTATTCCAGCGTCTCAGGAAAAACACGAGGAAACAGATAAAGCTGTTTTGGAAAAAATCCCAGTGGGTTACTGTGGAACATGGCATAACACATAACTACATAATGGATCCTACATAGGGGCATTTTATGGTGCTACATCTCTCCAATGTTATCACAGAAATAAAGACTTCAATCTAATGTTGCAAAGATGCATTAACTATAAGTTTCTCTCGTGCAGGGATGCAAAAGAGTCAGTTCCTCGTGTGTCTGCAGGTTTCCGTGTGTAACAGGAATCCAAACCAGACTAACAGATGCTCGACAAGAAGAAGAGAGCTAGTGTTTCTCCTGCAGCTTTGTTCTCAGGTAACAAGTTCCTTCATAAAAAATGAAAACGGGTGATCCATTAAAGTCACATGCAAGGTTAAGACTGGAGACCTGTGGGTTAAGACGGCTACAACAAAGATGGAAGTCACGATCATGCAGGAGGAATTCACTTCAGAATACTTGTAACTCACCTGATTTGTAATACTTAATCGTGCATGCTTACAAAACCGATAACAGTCAGTGTTGCATTGTTAGTGTTCTTGTTCAGGAAGTGAGGTGTCAAACTAGTGGCTGATTAACAAGCTTAAATCCCTCATATCCCGCTCTGTTTCTAAGAACTCAGTGAAGAAAACAGGTCAGAAACATTAGCAGTTTGATGGTCTGCCAGATTCGCCATGAAAGAGAAATTCAGTCAGGGTACTCACAGTCCTCGGCCCTGGTTTGCTGGGGGAACATGTAATTAGTCAGCACGGTTTTGTGCGTCTCTGGGTCCTCCTCTTTCTGGAGCGGGATCAGGGGCTTTGACTGTGGGAGACAGAAAAGTAGGTTTGAGTGTTCTGTCTGCAATCAACTGTGCTTTGTCAGAGCTGATGTGGCCACCTTCATTTTCAACGGTTCTTCTCAGGCAACATTTTCCCAAAGCTTCACCGGCTTACTCTTCTCCCTCTAACCACTGAAACTTCCTTCCTTTGATAAGACAGAGCTGAATGTCTAGAATAATTGATGAGTAGTCGACTGTCAAAATAGTTGTTTTCTGAAGACAAGATCTGAATCATGTTTAAAAACACAACTGATGGACTGATGGTCAAAATAAGGTTTATTTTATTACCAGTCTTGTTTTTTCCTGTTATACAAAAGCCTGTTCAATAAATCAGCTGACCTATATTCTCGCTGGTATTCACTCAATGCAGATACATTACTATCTGTGTATATGTCAGCAAATACATGTCAAGACATTAGAGCAAACATGTGAAACGTCATATGTTTTTGAGGCATTGTCATCATTTTCAATTAGGGATGTACTCAATAAATCAAGTATCAATTAATTGATTGTTAAGAAATTACTCAAACCACATATTTTTGTTTTAAATTGTCTATCACGTGGAACAAACATCATGTGGTCTCGTTTTACACTCAGCGATCAGGGAGGTGTTTTGAGTTTAAAGCATGTTTTGATGTGAATCAGCTGACTGAAGGTGTTGCTGTGCGTCAGGTTTCCACGAGCGCTTCTTAAAGAGGTTCCATACGCAACTGCTGCCAACAACGACACGGACGCGAAGGTTGAGAACTTTAAACAGGGCATTCGCCAACAGACTGTTGCTTGTACGCTTTGTTTGCAGACCAGCAACATCAGAGCCGTCTGGGCTTTTCTGCCGCTGGACTGATTATGACCAGGTTGCGCTCCCGTCTGACACCTGATCATGCACACATGCTCATTTTTCTCAATAAGAAGGAGTAGACGGAAAACTGGACACTGTGAGTCTGAAGCACGTTTCTATTAGTAGTTTGAGCTTTCACTTTGTAAGACTATGTCTGCAGAGAATATTTTCATGAGCCTGATCGTTGATAATCAGTGTTAAACATCAGAATCAGAATCAGCTTTATTCGCCAGGTATGCTTGAACACACAAGGAATTTGACTTTAGTAAACTGTGCTCTCTTTGTACAAGGCATAAGAATAAGACCTACAAAATAAAAATATAATAACAATAACATCAGCTATAAATACAAAAGAACAACAAATAGGCATGACTAATACGTACAGGCTAAAATAATATGATAAAAGTGCAGTGGTGAGTTGCAGAGGTAGTTTTTACATTATAAAAATAGTAGTTAAATATTAAAATAAATAGAAATATGGAATTCTGCTTGGAGAATTGTTGCATCGTATATTTACAGAGAGTATTGATCCAACAGGTATGACACTGTTATGGTTTAGTGTTCATCATGTACCTGTATTCAATACCGTCAGTCATGTGCATTTTGTTGCTGTGGAAAATATAATTTAGGTAGAAAACAACACATTTGTTTTGTTTTTGACATGTGACATGTTTTTTTTAATTGGTTAATTGATAATTGATCATTAACATTTCCAAAATCGATCACTGCAAATACTTAAAATTGACATCCCTGTTGTCAACACAGCAAATCTTGAATCAGTTTGCAAATCAAGCCTTCAAATGTTGGAGTAAAGATCAGTAAATGATCCTGAACTTCTGAACTTTTCTCTCTGTGTTTGTAGAGCAGCTGCTTTGAGGCCAGCGCAGGGCACACACGGGCTCCTCGGACGTTTCTAAAGAACAGCTTTTCTGCAGCGTTCTGAAAGGGGTTGCCTTTTTCCAGAGACAATTTGTTAAGGTATTTGAGCAGAGACTCACAATAGTCTGGCTAAGATGAGAAAAATCCATGAATAATTGATTTTAGAATGCGCTCAGAGTCAACAGACTGTAATTTGGAAATATTTATAAGCTGTAAAAAGCGAATAGACTCCTGCAGTGTCTCCTCCAACTTTGCTTTTTAACACGTTAAAACTTTTCTGCTGGGATGGGTATGACTACTTCAAGAAGTTCTCTCACACACACACGCTGCTCTGACAAAAATGGGACTCCAAAACCACTTCGTGAGCCGAGCTGAGCAGACTCCAAT
Source organism: Notolabrus celidotus (assembly GCF_009762535.1). Classification (NCBI taxonomy): domain Eukaryota; kingdom Metazoa; phylum Chordata; class Actinopteri; order Labriformes; family Labridae; genus Notolabrus; species Notolabrus celidotus. The sequence goes on from NC_048290.1 coordinate 4,272,739, forward strand.
GTTTCCACCTCTGATAGTCTTATCTCTCGAGGGCAACACACAGGACTCTACAGCTCAAGCACAACAACATGCCCGGTAGCATTCATGCCACTTTGACTGAGAGGGTCAAAACGCTGAAGTTTTAACTTCGACACGCGACTGGTATAAATAAAAAATACAGGAAGTAATACTGAATTCTCTTTTAATATCACAGCAAAGGAACAAAAAGCTCTGGTCACACAAACTAGGACATGTTTTTTTTAAATTCCCAAACTGCACATGATGCTGGCACAGAAAACCGACTGAAGATACACCAACACATTTTTAAAATGTTAAAAGTAAAGCAAGAATGAGGTGAGTCTTCCTAAAATAATCCCTCAGAGTCTTCACTGATGTCCTACTAGAAATATGTGGAGGTGCTGTATTGGAAAGAAACCTGCCTCTCCCTGCATTTTCTCATTATTTCGCTGTGCACGTGATTTTGTTTCTTGGCTGCAGTCACCGGGCAGTGGCGTGGATCCTGCAGATCATTGGTGTCTAAGTCTGCTCTGTGTCTACCTTGTGCATCTGATTAGCTCTGTTTTCACCACAGGAATTCTCCCCTCAGAGAAGGGACTTTCTGCAGAACTCCTGCCGTCCCTCTTCCCCACAGGGGGCAGGGTCTTACTTTAGATCTGGGGGACATTGTTTCATACACCAAAAAATCCCTGCTCCAGGAGGGTAGTGCTTTCCAAAATGTTATGAGCTCTGGGGATGGGACTTATAGCACGGATCATTGCAGAATTCAGAAGACAGGTGTGGCAGCTATTTTCTTAACCATCTGGATGTCTTGTAGGGTCAAATGCTGTTATCAACAGGGCACTGTTGGCCTAGTGGTCTAAGCGCACGCCCCATATACAGAGGCTATAGTCCTTGTCGTAGAGGTTGCAGGCCCGATTCCAGCCTAGACCATTTACTGCATGTCCTCCCCCACTCTCTACTCCCCACATTTCCTGTCTCTCTTCGGCTTTCCTGTCCATTAAAGGCAAAAATGCCCCAAAAATGTTGCCCTTAACTAAACTAATATCTTGGCTTAGAATGAAAGTTTTATTTGAGTGATTATTATCTTACTCTCTCTCTTTGTTCTCTCTGTCTCAGGTGTTCAAACACTGCTGCTCTTGCTGCTCTAGTCACGGCTTTAAGTCAAAGATTTGATGGTAGATGCGTCATTTTAAGAGCCTTAAGACATTCAAACTATCAGACGCAAAAGCACAAGACATCTGAATTTCTTTAAGACACTTAAATATTGAAGCACAGATACTTTGACATCTGTAGCTGCTGCTTTTCTTCAAAACTGGACCCCTTTCCTTCTGGTTAATGTTGTATCACTTTGCAGGATTTAGCCTACCATACTGTTGTCTCCCACACGTATTAAGCTTAAGATAACATGTTCTAACCTTCAACAGGATCCGTCTACACGTTAAAAATGTAGACTGTAGAGTATCACTATCACCATGTTTAGATCAAATGTCCTGGATGTGGTTTGTTGCATTTTGAATGGGTTTTCCTGGAAGCTGCTTAGCTGAGTGGGATTAATTTACAGCTGACTGTCGTGGTGTGCCCTGCTGTCAAAACAGCTTCTATAGTCAAATGAGCTTCTGACAGTTCTGAACTCAACAGCACCTTCTGTCAAACACTTTCCCTTGTGACTCATACATAACACATGTGATCCTACCTGATTTTCAGAGAGCCACATTGCAGTCATCTGGTTCAGTTTAGTGAAGCTGTACGGGAGATTCTTTAACCTGCAGCGGAGGAGAGACAACACAGGTGTTCAGTCATTGTGAAATAACAGAGACTCAGACAGGGAACAAACGTACCTCTGTTCAATGTGTGGGGAACATTTAACATGAGGACGAAGTATTAAACATTCTTATAATCAAACTAAAGACCTACCTTTTTAGTTTTATTCTTAAAACAGTTTTATTTCACCTTACTTTATTTATTTTTTAATTAAATAATTTATATATTTATATTTATTTATTTATTATCTAGTTCAAATTTAAGTCAATTTAATTTAATTTAATTAATTAATTAATTTGTGTATTTATTTATTATCTACTTCAACCTTTTGTCACTTTTTATTTTATGTATTTTATTTTATTCATTTATTTTCTTTTTTTAAGAATAGCATCTTATTTTCGTTGAATAGTTAAAATTTTAGCCAATTTATTTAAATAATTTATTAATCTATTTATTATTAAGTTAAAATTTTAGTCATTTTTAATTTAATTTAATTTATTTATTATCTAGTTCAAATTTTTGTCACTTTTTATTTAATTTAATTTACTTATTTATCTATCTAATTATTCTTTTAATGGTTTAATATTTTAGTGTTTTATTATCTTAAAAATGTATTTTATTTTGGTGATTTTAATTTCCTGTGTTGAGTTTTAACATATTATTTTACCTCCAGTGTTTCCTCATTCAGATATCATGAGAGCGTTTTCCTCAGTTCATTCAGCAACTTCTTATTTATTTTTTAATTTATTTATTATCTAGTTAAAATTTTTGTCACTTTTTTATTTTATTGTATTTATTCATTCATTTATTTACTTGCTTATTTTAAGTATAGCATCTTATATTCTTTTACTGGTTTAATATTTTAAGTGCTTTATTATCTTAGAAATGTTTTTTATTTTGGTGAGTTTAATTTCCTGTGTTGAGTTTTAACATCTTATTTCACTTCCAGTGTTTCCTCATTAAAATATCTTGAGAGCCTTTTCTCAGTTCGTTCAGCAACTTATTTTTTATTTATTCAATCGTTTATTTATTTATTTATTATCTAGTTCAAATTTTAGTCACTTTTTATTTTATTTTATTTATGTATTTACTTATTTTAAGTTAATAATTATCATTATTATTATTTTAATTATTATTTATTATTATTTTATTTATTATTATTATTTTTATCATTATTATCTAAAGCATTGTTTTAACATGTATTTATTTATCTTATTTATTTATTGTGTTCATCTGATCTCGTTAACTCTACCTTATTTCTAACTTTTATTTCCACTCTTAATTATTTTATTAATTTTACTGTGTTGAGTTTCTTTTCTTTTTTAAGTATTTCTTTTTTTAAGTCATGCCTTCTATAATTTTACCATTGCTGTTGTTTTCTTACTGTCTGTTACTCTGTGAAGCACTTTGGAAAGGTGCTATATAAATAAAGTTGAGTTGAGTTGAGTTAAGTATAGCATCTTATTTTCTTTTACTGGTTTAGTATTTTAGTATTTTATTATCTTAGAAATAAATTTTATTGTGTTGAGTTTTAAACATCTTATCTTACCTCCAGTGTTTCCTCATTAAGGTATATTGAGAGCGTTTCCTCAGTTCATTCTTTTTTATTTTTTCATGTATTTACATATCTTATTTCTTATTGTTATTATTATTATTGTTGCATATATTGTGTTCTTAATTTTCATTTTTATATATCTATCTTTTTTTATTTTATTTATTTATTTATTCTATTTTAAGTTGTATTTATGTAAAGCACTTTGTGTGAAAAGCGCTTTATAAATAACGTCTGATTGATTTATATTAGGGTTGGCTGAGGCTGTGTTTAATTTCTTCTTTAGGAATATTTGAGTGCTGTGGGGATGAAGCCAAAATTATTCTGCATATTTGGCACAGATGAGACACCAGGAATGGAAAAGCCCTGATTTAAACCTCAATAAGGTCTTAGGTTTCAAACCAAACCCCCTTCTTCATTCTAACTCGAATCAGGACCCTTCAAATCTAATGTGGTAATTATCTGGTTGTGTTTCAGGCTCTTGTAAGTGTGACACCAAGATTTTCTTTGGCTTCTCTGTCAATTTAAAAAAAAAGACAGATTCATTTTATACTGATGTAAAAAAAGAGAGAAGTGGAGCAGCTTCTGCAGCCAGTGAAGAACTGGACTATTGTTTTAGAGTTACTTTCATGAGGCCATAATTCAAAATAAACAGACAAAACTTGATATGCCCTTGCCCTTTAAACTTGACCCTCTCTATGCATGAATACTGCCGGTCCAGACTCACTTGTTGTTGCTGAGATTTATGACTTTGAGCTTCTGCATGTCCCCCATCTCCTCGGGCAAAGTCTCCAGCTTGTTGGAATGCAGGAAGAGCACAGTTGCATTTTTCCAGCTTCCCATCTGCAAAGGAGTCAGAGTCATGAGCTGACAGGGCTAACTCGGACTGCTGAGCAAGCTGACACACCACACCGTTTAACACACAACACACACACACATGCTTTTACTTCAGAGTGAATCACTCACCTCAGGAGGGAGCTGGGCCAGGAAGTTGTGATCTGCTGCGAAGGTGCGGATGTTGACACACTGACCGATGGACGAGGGCAAGGCTTCGATCTCGTTGAAACTGCAGTCCAGCTCGTCCAGAGCGGTCAGCCTGGAGACGCAGGGAGGCTTTTACTATGTGTGGTAATACTTCACATACAGAACATACCATGAGGAACCACTTTTGATCTTATCTGAAGAACTTGGAATGTCTCAGTTACAGTGATACACAAGATATTCAGTACAGTATTCCTAAAACAGCACACTAAATTGAAAAGAACGATGAATATTGTTGCAGGAGAGAGAACCATTCCTTGACTTTGACTCTAAAGAACGGTATGTGCTACCATGCAATGAGCTTGAGCTTCATCTGAGCAAAGTGTGCAAGCATGGCCAATATACAGAGACCTAATCTCATCACTATCACCTCTCCCTGTATCTCTTATTCTCCTCTATCTCTCTTTCAAGACCCAACTCGGTCGAGGCAGATGCCTGTCTAACTTGAGTCTGGTTCTGACCGAGGTTTCTGCCTGTTAAAGGAAGTTTTTCCTCTCCGCTGTAACTAGCTTAATACTGCAAGGTGCAATGCTCATGGTGGATTAAGTTGAGATCAGATTGAGTATTACCCTGTCTTGGTGTTGGGTCTCTGTTCATAATTTGACATAGAGTGGTCTAGACCTGCTCTGTTTGTAAAAGCATCTCGAGATAACGTTTGTTGTGATTTGGCGCTATACAAATAAAGATTGATTGATCGATTGATGACCTCCATCCAAAAATAAATGTACACATGTTAAAGAGAAAGCATGGCTAGTTTAAATGAAGTTTACTGCAATAAATCAGACTTTTTCCATGTGTTCAGGGCAAACGCTCATACTAGGATACTGCATGATTAGGAGGTTTTGTGCAGCCTGCTTACAAATGCACACATCTTCAAAACTCCACACCCTAACACAGGCTTTGTTGTTACAGGGAGTAGAGCTGTCAACAATTGATTGTTAAGAACTTACTCCAACACATTTTTTTGTTTCCATTGTCTATCAAGTTGAACAAACATCATGTGGTCTCATACTTCGTTCAGCTATCAGGGAGGTGTTTGAAGTTTAAAGCATGTTTTGATGTGAATCAGCTGACTGAAGGTGAGACGCTCAGCTGGGGGCTGCAGCTGAGTGACAGGTCTCCACGAGCGCTTTTTTTCTCCGCCGCCGTACTGATTATGACCCGGTTTCCCTCCTAGCTGACACCTGACCGCGTTCACATGCTTATTTTTCTCAATGAGAACGAGTAGACAGAAAACTGGACACTGTGAGCCTAAAATATGTTTCTGTTCAGTTCCCTTGTTGAAGTCTGAGCCTTCACTTTTATGACTGTGTGTCTGCAGAGATCATGAGCCTGCTCCACATGTTGATATTCAGCATGTTTAACGTTTTGTACACCTCAGTACGATCCGTAGATATTCAATACTGTCAATTATATACATTGTGTCAAGAAGGAAAATTTGTTTTTGGGGAAAAAACACATTTGGCATCGTTTTGGAAGGAAAACGTTTATGTTTTTTAAAAAGATAAATCAATAATTGATGATTAACATTTCCAAAGATCGATTAAGGAAAACACTTGAAATTTGCATCCCTAATAGGGAGTATGATTTATCAAACTCAGAGCCACAGACGCCATTGTGGAGCAGGCCTTAAGTGGACATTTGAGGAACTGCAGTTTGCAGCTCTTCCACATTGGCTTCATAATTCAGCACTGCAGGCTGCCGCTCATGTGAACCCAGCATCAGTAATATTTAAAACTCTTCCAAAAAGGAGTCTTCAAACAAAACTAAGTTTGTCTTTATTGTCATAACAGCTAATGAAACCGCTTCTTCAACAAACAGTTGGAAGCCCCCCCGGAGGCGTTCACAACAACAGCGATGCGTTTTAACAGCTTCATAGGACATCATTCAAAAGCTGTGACATTTTAAAGTAAGCCCATGTTGACACAGAAGTGCCTTGAAGCCGGGGCTTTCAGCTGAATGAAAAATGCAAATGCATTCTGGGAATTCAGATGAATAGAGACGGAGTGAGACGAGCAGGAGAGCTGCTGCGTTACAATACCATGAAATTCCAAAACACAGGATTTGACCCCTCTCTGCAGAATACATAACAGGGACAAAACAACACTGTGCAACCAACAGTGGGCTGAATCAAATCAGCTCGGAATGAATGAATGAAAAAAAAAATCAGCTTGCTTAAGCTAAAATCCTTGCTTGGGATTAAGCTAAACCAGAGGCTTTATCACATAATCTGTATCAAATTACACAAGGAGACACATTCTGACATACGGGACAACCGAGGGTGTTTGTTGTTTGGAAACAATGGAGGGGAATAAAACCTTAGAGCTGCAGGAGTAATTGTCACTACATGTAGATTTGTCTCTCCTGTAGATGTGTGAGAGGACCAATAAAACACGGCTGGATTAAATCGGAGCCTAATCTTATGCTGGGCTGCGGTGATTCCGAGCAGACGAAGGGTCAGGGTAGGACCTGGCTCGCTCTGTCAGGCTTCAGCAGCTGTTGATGCTGGATTCACCTGTCTGCTGCAGGGGAAACATCAGTCCTCAGACTGAGGACGGCTACAGCGGGGTTTTAATCCATCAGTGCCACCGCGTTGGAGGGTCATCTGGCGGGAGATTACGATCAACCCCGCCACAATAATAAAGCTAAACACTGTGTTCATAAATCAACATGACTCTGAAGCATAACACTCAGTTACAGCCGCTCATGCTTCTTAATTATAGTCTCTATTAAGTCACTCACTATCATCAGAACGTGCTTAATGTGAATATCTGATTAATCCAGACGGACGTTTTATGTGATCAGCAGGAGATGAGAGAGCGCTGCAATAATCCACTGATCTGTGGGTTTATTCTGTCGATTATTAAAGCTACTGCTGTTACACTCACCCGCCGATGGAGTCTGGCAAGTACATGAGCTGGTTCTCATCCACCTTCAGTGCAGTCAGTTTCTTTAGGGAGCCTGCAAGAGGAGGGAAAGAGATGGAGAGAAACAGAGAGAGAGAGTTAGAGGGATGCGGCTCAAGGCTGTTAGTGATTATCACTCACTGTTGCACAACAAAGAGTGATATCCATTACAGAAGTTAATTGGATTGATTTATACAGTCATCAATACAGTAATCAAGCCGGGCTCTACAGCACCGTGCAGCAGGACTCATCTGATTTCATTAGACTGGTCTTTACTCATGGACTATACTGTCCCCCCAAAGGGATGAAGGAAAGTGGGCAAATACTGGACTTTAAATCTGGATTAAACACAAGACACTGAATACACATGTGGATCTAAATTAGTCTAATCAGTCTGAGCGGTCATTAGAGGGACACTAATGTGTTCAAAGTTCAATTTTGCAAACCTAAGGTTAATATCTCAAGTGTGGACATCCAATGTATTCAATTTAAATGTATTATTTGTATGCATATACTGTAAAACTTCCAATTGAAGCCTTTTCCCAATTAAAGGCAGGGTCCCTTTAAGTAGCTTGGTGTGGCTGCATGGTATGACAAATAAAGGCCTGCCTCAATTAGAAGCCTGTAGGCGTTTACTGTTTTTCTGGCAGTCTGTGCAACGAAACGCCTGATTTTTTGTGCCGACACTGGAAGGCCACATGTCATATTTACTGATCACCAAAGCAGGGGGTCCTGAATGCAATCAAGCTTCCAAGTTTGCGTAACAAAAAGCAGCAGGATGACAGTTTTCTATTGATTTTTAAGAGAATGGGAGGAAACATGGCTGAACTTCAACTCATGTCTAAGAAAGATGGTGAAAAGTGGTTGCAGAGTGTCAGGAGGAGGAGGGTTAACGATCAGGTAGAGGGTATAAAGGAGTGTATCCAGTGTGCTAGCATGGCATAGATCGGCGTTACAATCTCCTACATGTTTATCAGGATGAAAGCTGAAGAAATGTAGCCTTTTATTCAGTTAAAACTCACCATTTTCACAATCTGCACTACTATAACATCTCTAAAACAGCTACAGCAGCTCCTTTCTTTCAGCATTTCATACCTTAATATTCATTTTTAAAGTTGGTGCACAACAGGGAGGATGGATCCAGAAATGAACAACGCATTGGCTTGAGTTAAAAGAGACTAAAAAGGTGTTTCATAATAGTTTCATCAAATGAGACGTGTGTGTGTGTGTGTGTGTGTGTGTGTGTGTGTGTGTGTGTGTGTGCGTGTGTTGCTCTATTTACCAATGGAGCCTGGCAGCTGTGTGAGGCCGTTGTTGGACAGCAGGAGGTCCTGCAGACTCTCACACCCGCAGATTTGCTCATCGACCATCTCCAGGTTGTTCTTGGACACATCCAGGTACCCAAGCTGTTTGAGCGTCCCCAGCATCTGGGTGCATAAAAATAGACACATCGAATCAATACACAAAATGCCACTTGTGTGTAATTATCCTCACTGAGCGTGTGCCAATGATCGGGCAGTGGCGTTGGTTAAATATAGAAAGCGCTGGATTAAAGCGACCGCTGAAACATTCTCAGAAGTGTGGTAAAAATATTGAAATGATTAGTCCAATAACAACCTTTACCACAGGAAACAGTTACTGTATTCATACAAACGTCACTGCTCCTAAAGGCCAGGCTGTGATTACAGTTGATGCTATTGAAAAGCTGGCAGCAGAACAAATGCTTTAATTGTGACCCAGTTAGAAACAAGCTGGTCATTTGGATGAAAAATGAATCCCTTGTATCACATTCAGACTATCAAAACATCATTATGAATTAATAATGTTCTAACAAATAATTACTTCACATCTGCATTTTTTGGTAATTGTAACTGGGACATCAGGAAACCAGAAAGTACTTGTTCCTGTAAAACAGTCCAAAGGTGCATTTCGACCAAGAGTTCCTGGGTCTTTTAGCCCCCAGAACTACTTTACCAGGAACTAAAAGGCAAGCAGCAAACTCACTTCAACACGGCTTTAAAATCGTTTTGAACTCAAAAAGCCGTGACAGAGATCGGCCGGTGTTTTGGTTTAAACAGCGACCCTGTTAACTGGAGACTTTCAGCCGGATGCATCCCTCATAAACGTCTTTAGACGATCATTAAATATCTGATGAGGATATTTTGAAATCTTAATAAAAAACTGAACTAGTTTGCATTCCCAGGAACTCCCTCTGTGTTTCAACAGCTGTGTAGACTCCACAAACACTGACACGTTCAGCTGAAGGTCTCCAGTTTACAGGGTCACTTTTAAAACCGGAACACCGGGAGAGACGCATTCACGGTGGGCTGAGAGAAGACTACTGTTACAAGCTGCTAAATCAAGAGAATCACAGCTTCTTCTTTTGAAAAGTACACACACATACAAAAAATATAGAACAAATAAAAACTAATGAAAGAAAGAGAAATCAAGTGAATCACAGATGTGTGTGATGTTATTGTGGACGGAGGGAGGAATAAAAACACTGCGGTTAATCTACCAATCAGACACGTTCAGCATTGAAGGCCCTGCCCTCAGAAAGTCCCGGGACTTTTGAAAGTACTACCCCCCTAGCAGGGCCTTTTAAGGGGGAGATTATGTACCCCTGAACTAAATTTAGACCCTGGGTCCACCGGTTGAAACGCACGTAGTTCCAGGGTAAAGTTCCCCCGGTCAAAAAACGCCTCAACTGTGATCATCAGGGAGAGAAACGTCTCTGATGCTGCTTTTCACAGACCTGAAAGTCTGATGGGAACTGACTGCCGCCCAGTTTGAGTAAGATTGAAGACGACAAGATGATTTAAAATAAGACAGAAGTGATCTTAAGACGACGTTTCAGGCAGCAGCCACAGACTGAGTTAGTGTGTGTGTGCAGCAATGAATTAACGTCATACCCCAGGTAGAAACGTCAGTCTGTTCCCGTCCATCCACAGCTCCTTGATGCCAGTCAGCTGCTCCAGTACCTCAGGCTGTGGATGTACAGAGGAGAAAGGAGGTTAAGTGATAGGGATACACAGCATTTTTGTGACAGGGTGTGTTTGCATGAGTGTGTGCGTGCTAGGCTGAGACAGGGTGATGAGTTTAACTCATAAACAAGATAAAAATGAACCATAAGGCCATTTATTCACTCCACTATCACGTTGTAATAAAAGTACAAATGAGTTCTTTCTTTATAAAGACCAAAAGGGGAACTCTGGTATTTTAAAACCTGAGCCCTGATATTACATTATTTCTGGTCTACATGACTAATGGGCACTAAATCTGAGATGCTCCAGTGGATTGTTTTAGCAGTGAGCACGACACTGCGGGCCAATCCTTCCATTAGAGTGTCTTTTTTTTGTTTTTTGAAATGAGAGCATCATGATGTTATTGAATACATCTATCAACATCGAGACAAGGAACCCTTACTCATTCTTAGGTGGGGTTCAGATGTTTAAGCCATCAAACATCTGTAAAATTAGGGCCAATGTTTTTAAAAGAAGAGAAGAAAATAGAGCTTTTTTCCTCATGTTTCAAAAAATGTATGTATAAGGAAATGGGACAGATTAAGGACAGAGGAGGTGAGGTCACCACCAGAAAGGTAGGAAGCCACGGGCATCAGCAGACTGACAGATACTCACCACTTCAGTGAACTCATTACTCCCCAGGTCCAGCCTCTCCAGCTGCGTGAGCTTATGCATGCTCCTGCAGACACACAGAAACAGGCAGGGTGTGAGATCTTTAAAAATCAACAGGGAAATCACATCACTCCCCTAAGACCCGTGTCACACCAGTTCAATGTTTTCACAAGTGGAGAGAGTGTCACTAGAACCGATCCCTTTTTGTGAAGACAGAAGGGACAGTAAGGATTATCGGCAATGTGGGCCATGTGCTCGGAAACACAAGCCGGGGAAAGAAGATTTACCGTCAATGCTGATGTGAAATATTGGACAGTAGACATTCTCTGACTTCACTCCCTCAGCTCGGTTATTTTACAAGCAAATAAATACCTTTGAGCTCTCAGGCGTGACAGAAATATGCTTTAAATAATGGAAAATGGATGACGTATGCTCGCTCTAAGCCCTTGCTTGAGAGTTTTCTCCCCCACATTCAGGTCACGGTTTCACATTCTGAGATGTAAAGTAAACAAGCAGATATAATCCAGGACTATTGAACTGTTTAAAAGGCTTATATTTAACTGATCACCAGTTACCGGAGAGAGGCTTATTTCATACGCTGAGTAGAAAACGTGGGTTTGCTTCAGTCTCCAGTTTGTAGAAATCAGCTGAGAGACTATTTATCCTCCAAACGATGCAGTAGGTACACAACGAAAGAAATATAGGCTGACATCTGAAACTGAAAAACTCAAAGCACAAGTCAAGAAGACCCCCATTTGATTTATTCCCTTACTTTTAGGAAGGTAAAAGAGCATACCAGGCTTTAAACCTTACAAATAAGAATCAAAATGACACTTTGTAGAACAGATTTTGTAGAAACTGGATAAAATATTGTGTAGAGCTGCCGCCGTCCTTGTCCACAGCCTTGTCACTTCCCGTCTGGACTACTGCAACTCTCTCCTCTTCGGCCTCCCTCACAAATCCCTCCATAAACTCCAACTGGTCCAGAATTCAGCTGCCCGTATCATTACCCGAACCCCCTCCATCCACCACATCACTCCTGTCCTCCAACAGCTCCACTGGCTCCCTGTTCAGTTCCGTATTCAGTTCAAAGTCCTTCTGTTAACATTCAAGACCATCCACAATCTCGCCCATGATGGATTAAGGTGGGGTCAGACTGAGTCTTACCCTGTCTTGAAGTTGGGTCTCTGTTCATAATTTGACATAGAGTGGTCTAGACCTCCTATGTTTGTAAAAGCGTCTTGAGATAACGTTTGTTGTGATTTGGCGCTATACAAATAAAGATTGATTGATTAAAGTGAACTCTTATACTTTCATGTAGCGCTCCTGCCCTTCGTAGAGGCTGCATCACACGCTCCTTTACACTGACTTTAAACCCACACACACACACATGCTGTAAAGAGGTCAAAATATCAAGAAGTAGAGCTTTAGATCTACAGGAGTTATTTACACACAGGTCATTCACTGTTCTTTCCATCGTCTGAGTTTGACGGATTAAAGGGCATTCCGCTAAACTGTTCACAAAGCACTTGGTGGATTAACGGTTCAAATTGTAGAACTCAGGCAGAATATGCATACTGAATGATTGTATTTGTTCCAGCAGGCCTAACAGTGAACACTGACACCTTCACCTAACACTTATAATGGATTATTGACAAGTGAAAGGAGCATAAAGTCTCTCCTTATATGGGCGTACGTTCACACACTTATATATATAGATATTCATTAAAGCCTCAACTGTCCTTTAGCTTAACTTCTCTAATCCCACAAACGCTCATAAACTCGGCAGACCGCCTCGTAAATCTCCGTTTCTCTTTTTAAACAGCGGTGAAGATGTTTGGATGAGAAGTTTCTTAAGAGGGGATCAAAAGTTCAACTAAATATGACTTCAAGTCAAAGTAACGGAGAGAGACAGTGAGTGTAGATGAAATGGAGACGTACAGAGTTGTGTTTGGGAACAGAAACGATGATCCTCTCGCAGCGGGCATGAACTCTCCGAACACGGGGAGGAGTGAGACTGAGCAGAGGAGTGGAAAGAAGAGGCCCCACCGACACTTCAGTGGAGTCTGTTTTGTTTTCTCGCTGCTCCTCATAAAAGGAGAATGTAAGACACGCGGCACAAATTACAGATATGATTTAAGCCCTTTAGTGTTTTTAAGTGCTCGCTGCAATGTGAAAACTATTATGTAGATGTTCTTGATCGGCGGCCAACTTTGTCACATTCTTACCTCAAAGTTGGCAAGAACACCAGCGACCCCCGTGTGAGCTGAAGGGGGTAAGTAAGAATGAGGCGCGCTGGCTCGTCTACAGAGCGAGTTCACACTTTGCCTTTTGACCCCGAGGAGAGAGGAACGCAGCATCCTTCTTTAAAAGTACAGACTAACGTTAGGGTTCATGCATGGGCTCCGTGTGTGAGAGAAAAGAGGCAGCACTTTGTACGTGGGAGCCCTGAAAAGACTTCTGCAGCGCCCCTCTGTGCACGCACACATTTGTTTACATCTCTGAAATGCTTGTGTGTTACTCTGGCAACGTTCCCAGTCATTAGTCCCTTTCTTTGTTAGAGCTCCAGCTTTTAACGGGTCTGGCCTCTGTCACATAAACACAGCGGGAGGAGAGGAGAGGATCTGCTCAGAGCTGCGGCACAGGCCTGTCTGTCAGTCAGACAGAAATAAGAAAAGGAGAGCGAGTGATAACAGACACTCCGCCAGAGGGAGGAAGGACAAAAAAGGCAAAGAGGGATGCAGCTTTTTGCTGAGAAAAATGGGAAGGACAAAAAACAAAAAAAGGTGCAGCAAGCGATGCATGAGAGAGAGGACGGAAACAGAAAGGAACTTCTCTCACAATCACCTGGAGCTTTCTCAAATATTTGTGGGACGTTTTTGTCTCCCAGTGGTTCTCCTCTGATGGTGAAATAACCCTCAGCGCTGTCTCGGCGGAGGATTATAAAACCTGCCACAGCAAGCAGCCAAAGAAAGGGGGCTCTTATGTAACACCATGGAATTTAATACTACAGTTAGAGGGGTGGGGAGGGGATGTTCGGTGAAAAAAAAAGAGGCAGATTGGAGGACATAGCAGAGACACTGCAGGGGTTTTTTGAGAGGGGAAGATAAAGAGGAAGTGTGAGTGAAAATCTAGACCTGCACGCTAAAACTCAACAATTTATCATTAACTGAGAGGAGGAGGACTGAGGATGGGCTTTTAGAGGAGAAATTCACCTGATTACCAGCAATCAGTCAATACAGACTCTTCTTTCTTTGTGTACTGTGCATCATTGTTGCAAACGTTTCAAGACGAGTGGTTCCTTTTAAAATAACTTGACCTGATTATTTGTAATCAACCAGCTCAAGTCTGTTCAGCTCCTCTCTGTACATGTTCTGCAAGCGGTGATGGGAGTTGTTCTAAACCAATAGGTGAAGCGTAATTTGCTGGACAAACTATGTTCTTAAATTATTTCAGAAATGGTTTATACTTTGTTAGCATAGCGGTTTAGGCGTGTGCCCAACATACAGAGGCTATAGTCCTCGTCGCAGCGGTTGCAGGTTCAAGTCACGGCCTCAACCGCTTGCTGCATATCTTCCCCCACTCTCTGCTACCCACATTTCCTGTTTCTCTTCAGCTGTAAGCAAAAATGCCCAAAAATATGAGAAAAAAAAAAAAGTTTGAGATTCAGAAATTTAAGTTAAAGTATTGTTTTTGCAAAGTGTTTCATGTGCCCACACGGATCTATTCAATACCAATATGTCCCACATACCCTAACATAGTCTGTCAAATCACTGTGTACACAGCAACACAGGGGCAGAAACTGTGGTAGGCTGTAAACTATGCAAAGTCTCAAATGACCCAAAATCAGAAAGCTGTCTATAATCATGGAGAAAGATGACAGTCGCAAAAGGTAGTGCAACTCAGTTTGCTGCTGAAATGAGCTCTAAAAACTCTTCTTTCTGATTTCATCACTGAATAATAGCAGGGCACACACTTATACTCCCCTTACTGAGAGGAAATCTAACACAGGACTTCCACCAGATCCGTGTCTGATCCGTTGCGGTCCTGCTCCGTGCTCTCTTGTCCGTCAACACATACCGGTTGCGATTTCAGAATGCAGCACGGAGCAGGACCGCCGGACAGCTGGAGTCATGTGACCGAGGTTTTCCTGCGGTAATCACTGAATCAAGTATTATCTGACTCCTCTCCTCATCCATGTTGTCTTTCTGGTCCTCTGAAAACCTCTGACCTGTTGACTCCAGGCCATAGTTCAGTGAAATGCGATCTGGTGATAACACAGAGTGTTTTATTCTGAAATTAACTGGATGTTTTCATTTTGGTGCCTGACTTCCTGTCCCGCTCCATCTGCTCTGTTGGAATTGATGCGTTGTGCTCCGGCATCCGGCAAAAATAGAAGTCTTGCGTATCTGATCCGTTGCGTTCCGACTTGCTGGATCAGAGATGCAACCGGAACACAACAGAGTGGATCCAGTGGAAGTTAACACATTGACTAGAATAGAAACCTATAAGGTCTGGTGCCGTGACAGATCGAAGACAGATCGAAGACAGACCGGACACGGATGTGGTGGAATTTGGCCGTAAGGTATAAAGAAGGAGAAAGGCAATAAAGAGCTATTACGAAGGTAAACATGAGACTTATATGAGTATATAAAGAAGTTCAGAGCGGATCTGAAGTGAGAAGAAGGAGCATAAGAGTCAATTCTCTGGATTGGGTGCAATAAAATTGGACCATCTAGCTGTTGTCAGAAACATTAGTGATACAGCAGAGTGCATTAAAGACCAGATTACATTTCTACGTTTCATTTGGGAAACCATAAAAAGCAAAAACAACTTACTTTGGCAACATCTTTAACTGGTTCTCCCTCAGCTCCAAGATCTGTAGTTTAGTCAACCTGCAACAAAGTAAAAGTCAACATCATAATGAGTGAGAGCAAACAACCAGGTTTAATATTTGAACTACTGTCCAACAGGTGATCTTCATATCGCAGTATCCTCTATTTATTCACTGTAATTGTGAGCTGACACCCTGTGTTTGTCTTACTTGCACATGATAATGATTCTTCAGTACCTCTGAGAAAAGGGAACCTTCATTACCCTCTGCCCTACACTCAGCTATAATTTCCTCTGATGGTTTCCTCTGCTCTGTTTTTCAGCTTCAGACCAGCTGCATCACACGTGCACTCCGTGGTCATTTCATTTCTAAGAACACAGCATCATCTCTGTAGCGCTGAAGTAGGGGGACCATAAAGGAAGTAGTGTGAGGACAGATGCCTATGGGCCGAATAAGTGCGTCAAATGTTCGGCGTCATAAGGAAGCTCGGCAGCACGAGTTGTTTAAAACATTGAACAATGAGAGCATCACTGATCCGGCTGGTTTCAAGAGACCGGTTGCTCTTGGCGTGTAAGAAAAGAAACCATGAAAAATTGAGCATATCAAAACAAGGAGATAAATAAATGAGGCACATAATAGAGCATTACATTCTTTAACATTTAAAGGCCTTATAAACTTGTACAGAAAGAAATAGTGCTTTGGAGCCATACTTCTGGTGATAACATGACAAAGATGAATCCAATAACACTCTTTCTTTGGCTCTACTTTGGTCTCAACAAACTCCTAGGGGAATTATCTATCTCTTTAGCAGCTACATGTCTCAGGACGGCCACACACTCATCAATTTAAGGCCTGATTTAAGCCCCTATTTGCCACAACTACCACAAACCTTAAGTGTGTGGTCGAGCGGTCTTCTGCAATCGTCTCGGATTGAAATGTTAAGAGTTAGTTGGAACTGTCCTCGTGTGTGGTCTCCAATCGGTCAGGATTTAAAAGCGGTCTTGTGTGTGGCCAGTCACTCGGTTGAGCAGATACTCCCATTACTGTCTCTTCATTCCTTTTTTTTAATTTAAAGGTGACATATCACCCTTTTTTCATCAATATATATTGGTCTAAGAGGTCCACAAAACATGTCTTTAAAGTTTATGCTCAAAAAAACACTTTGAAATCAGATTTTGGTCTGCCTGAAAAGCCCTCTTCTTCAGTCCTCCTCAGAACACTGTTTTCTCTCTGACCACGCCCCCTCAGGAAGTGGATGTGCCTCGGCTCTCCAGCACGTTGATCTAATTTTTACATGTTGGCTGAATATACACGGCTGCTCAGAGATCACGTTACTTCAACCCTCTGAAGCTGATCCAGAATCTGATCCTGACGGAGAGGCGCCTGCAGCAGGACCTTTCTGAAGGATTGGTCACAGATTTAGTGTTTCTTGTGGTTTTATTTGTCAGTATGTCGACGTGTGTCTTGGTACACAGCTACGAACATGTAGCTATGTGGCTATGCTAACTAGCGCTAGCACTTATCCATGATAAATAAAAATCATCCACTAGATCTTCAAATCTGCAGACGTGGGGAGTAAAACCGACCTCTACCAGAAAGGCAGCAGGACCTTTCTGAAGGATTGGTCACAGATTCAGTGTTTCTTGTTGTTTTATTTATCAGTATGTTGACGTGTGTCTTGGTACACAGCTACAGCTACGACATGTAGCTATGTAGATATGCTAACTAGCGCTAGCACTTATCCATGATAAATAAAAATCATCCACTAGATCTTCAAATCTGCAGACGTGGGGAGTAAAACCGACCTTTGTGTTTATTAAGACAGCCTACAACTAGCATGCCTAGCAGGTAGAGAACCATTAAAAAGTCCATTTTGCATGATATGTCACCTTTAAAGTTATACTGTTGGGATTTTACACCTTTATTTAAAGAGGGGAGGACAGTGGATGGAGAGAGAGTGGAGGAATTACATCCAACCCTGGTCACCCGACTTATCCATTAAGCTGAATCTGTGCCTCAACTGCGTCTTTCTGATGAGCTGAATGTGTTGAGTACAACCCCAGAGCATTTTCCTACTAAGGATGCTAGGGCTGTGCAATATGAGTTACAATGCTCAATCAAAAATATTGATTAAAGCAGCTGTAAAATCTGCTGCTTTAAAATAATGAATACAATACAAATTACAGTCTGCTCCTTTAATTTAACACATCATTAGCTGTGTATCCATCCTGCCATAGACACTGCTGTATTCCCCCTCTACTAACATTTATTCTAAGTATGGGTTTAGTCATGTTACCAAACAGAAAGCAACTTTATTTGTTCAAAAGCTGCATCACTGATGTTATATAACAGAGATCTTGTCAGTATGTTACAGTGAGAGGAAATCCCCCTTCCTGATCTTACCTTTTCAAGCCGTGTTTCAAATGTGCAGTATATTTTGTGCAATGCTTTCACTACATTTTAATGTTTTGGGGCATGATTTCATATGTTTTAATAAAATGCATACAGCATGATTCATAATCAGATAAACCCTGTGCTGTTGGAGCAATGTCCACTTCTGCAAGTGGCTTCCCACCAAATATTCACTTAGAGTCACGGTCAGCGGCTTCAGTGCACACTTTGTACAGTTTGTAAGAAACATTTTAACACTGATCCAAAGCAGAGGGGAACACACTGACCTGCCAAAGCTGGCTGGTAGAAACTCGAGGAAGGCATCATTCAGGTAGAGCTGCGTCAGACTCAGGAGCTGGGTGAAGCCTTCTGGGAGCCTGCGAACACATCGATCAATCAAATTAGACATTATATACAGCTCTGGAAAAAATTAAGAGACCACTGCAAAATTAACAGTTGCTCTGATTTTATTATTTATAGGTATGTGTCTGAGTAAAATGAACATTACTGACAACATTTCTCCCAAATTCTAAATGAAAATATTGTCATTTAGAGCATTTATTTGCAGAAAATGACAGATGGTCAAAATAACAAAAAAGATGCAGTGTTTTCAGACGTCAAATAATGCAAAGAAAACAAGTTCATATTCATTTTTAAACAACACAATACTAATGTTTTAACGTAGGAAGAGTTCAGAAATCAACATTTGGTGGAATAACCCTGATTTTTAATCCCAGCTTTCATGCGTCTTGGCATGCTCTCCACCAGTCTTTCACATTGCTGTTGGGTGACTTTATGCCACTCCTGGCGCAAAAATTCAAGCAGCTCAGCTTTGTTTGATGGTTTATGACCCTCCATCTTCCTCTTGATCACATTCCAGAGGTTTTCAATGGGGTTCAGGTCTGGAGATTGGGCCGGCCATGACAGGGTCTTGATCGGGTGGTCCTTCATCCACACCTTGATTGACCTAGCTGTGTGGCATGGAGCATTGTCCTGCTGGAAAAACCAATCCTCAGAGTTGGGGAACATTTTCAGAGCAGAAGGAAAGCAGAACGCATCTGCCCGATTCCAGTCTTGCTGAAGCACCCCCAGATCATCACCGATCCTCCACCAAATTTCACAGTGGGTGCGAGACACTGTGGCTTGTAGGCCTCTTCAGGTCTCCGTCTAACCATTAGACGACCAGGTGTTGGGTAAAGCTGAAAATTGGACTCATCAGAGAAGATGACCTTACTCCAGTCCTCTATGGTCCAATCCTTATGGTCTTTTGTAAACCCCAGCCTGGCTCTCCTCTGCTTCTCATTGATGAAGGGCTTTTTTCTTGCTTTACACGACTTGAGCCCTGCCCCTAGGAGCCTGTTTCGAACCGTTCTTGCCGTGCACTTCACCCCAGCTGCCATTTGCCATTCTTTTTGTAGGTCACTTGATGTCATCCTCACGGTTGTTGAGTGACATTCGAATGAGTTGACGGTCATCCCGGTCAGTGGAGAGTCGTTTTCGCCCTCTGCCGGTCTGTAGCTTTGTTGTCCCCAATGTCTGCTGCTTGACCTTGTTCTTATGAACAGCCGTCTTAGACATTCTAAGGATGGAAGCAACCTGACGCTCACTGTATCCCTCTGCCAGTAAAGCCAGAATTGAACCCTTCTTTTCCTCAGTCAAAACTTTTCTTTTCAACTCTTTTGGCATGGTAAATAGTTATTTTTTTGATTCCAATTACTTTAGAGGTACTACTAGCACTGTTTTTGCCATCCAGCTGGTCCTATTGCAAGAGAATAGTGATGACCTCAGCAGTGGTTTTTATACTTTTGCTCGTTAAATAAGATTTGTTTCAGGTTATCACCTAATCAGTACCTCATTAAGTAGAATGAGGTGTGCTTGTGTTGGAATTCAACATACACTGGAATGGAATGGCTGTCATACATGTAGAGATGCTGATTTCAGAAAAATGTGCAGTGGTCTCTTAATTTTTTCCAGAGCTGTATGTGTGCAGGGGATGCAACTCTCAAACTAAAGCACAGACATGTTAAAAAATAATGGAAACAACCTGCAACACTGGATTAAAATGAGGTTTATTTATGTTGAAAATGAAGGTGGGCGGTACTCACTTGGAAATGGGGTTCACGCTCGCTTCTACAACCGCTAGGACTTTGCAATTCTTGATATTTTCAGGAAACTCCTGGATACCTGAAGAGAAAATGATGACAGGAAAAAGTGTAAGGCTCCTTTAACTGACTTTTTAACTGCTAACACAACAAATGACCCCAGAAGATGAGGCATAATGAAGCCATCTTGATTATGCTCTGCAGGAGAAGCTGTGTGAATGTTAAACAGGTGCAAGCAGAAAGACTCTGCAGCACCTTCCCTTTCTTCAACACCACACACGAGAGCGCCTGAGGTGACATAATCAAGAAGAGCCAAAGAGAAGAAGATGAAATACTGAGAGATAAAAAAAAGTTCTCATGATGTTTTCATTGTGTGATCGCTGCATGAATGAGATGTCGCAGAGTCTTGAGGTTTTATTTCCACCCACTTTGTTTTGTGTCCACAACACTTAAAGTGGAGTGCTTTGTAAGGGAAGATAAGCTTCTTTTAATGTCAGCAGGGCACATGCAGCTCTGGATCATGACAACACAACATCATCCTTCAACATTGGTTTAATCCAGGCCGTCTGCACGCTCATCCATTTATATTAGATCTACCTTTTAACCTTCTTTTTCTCCTCCGTGAAAGGGTTTCGCTGAGCATGCACGCTCCTTTTCTGTTCTGCTTAGCTTCAAGGTTGCACAGTGATCATCAAGTACCTGATGCCGCTAGCTGCAGTGTTACCACTTTCTCGATGATCTCAACATTAAATACTGCTCAACCTTATGTAAAAAAAAAAGCAACAGGAGCATGTTTTCACAATAGCAGAGCCACCTGAGTGATCGCTCACGCATCTGGGCATCATAACAGAGACCTGTCAGACACCTTGCAGCTGGTTTTTGTTCTAAATGTCAGCCGGGGACAACACTGACAGCGGAAAGTTCTCATCAAACAGGCAGAAATTGAAAGGACTTCCAGTACAAAGCTCTCTCCAACACATTGAACAGTGCAAATGTTTATCTTCAAAGAAGGTAAATGTCACACTTTGACAACTGCTGTCACTTTCCCTCTCAGTGAAACCATCGACGAGGCACTCTGAGCTGAATCACCTTGTGCAGATGTTTCCTCAGTTTGTGTCGGAGACATACGTGATGCTCAAAGTGACCTTTGAGGTCTGCAAAGTGAAACCAACGCTGAAGAACTTGTTTTTCTTTTTTAACGGCCATTCAGAGAAGTCTATCATAAGTAAGCCTTTAAAAAACATGTATTTAACACATTATTAATAACTTCAGTGGACAGTTTAAGTCTTAATCAATACAACATGACGTCCTTTTTGTAAGTTATGGTCTAATTTAAAGAAATAAACAATAAAAAAGGCTTATTCTTAAGTATTTTGCATACTTCTGTAATTCTTTGTGTTTGTTTCTCAAATGACTGATGTGGTTTGGTGTTGTAAGATTGTTGCTGGTCATCCCTCTTGTCAAAAGGTCACTGGAACATGTCCTATAAAGTGCATGCAACTGATCTTTCTCAGAGGTGGTGTAATACTCTCAGTCTGATTTATTTTCTTGGTCAAATGTGAAAGAAAATGTTGGCAGAGTTCATCCAACAGATGAATAATCAACCTTTAAGTGATGCGATAAACATAAGTAGCAATTTAATAGGGATAAACATCGGCTACTGGCATCTACAATCAATAGATTGAATCGATTACTTTGTATTTTTGGTTCCTCTGTGGGCTCTCATACTTCACACCCTCCCCTCTTGTTTCCTTTCTGCAGAGACACACGTAACAACAACAGAGCTGCCAGCATTAATGAAGCGTTTGTTCCAAAATAAGGCACAGTGACACAGTATTGGCGGTCGTTTGGAACCGGTTTGGTTCTGCGGTGTCAGATCTTGAATGAACCACAGACTGCTGCAAAGTTTGTTCAAGGTCTGTTGCAGCTAATGGAGGCAGTATGACCGATTGATGTCGATACCTTAAACAGAGGCATGCAGCCGAGTGGGAGACGTGTGTCCCAATCCTGAATGCACAAACACCTGCTACAATACAGCCAACATAAGTCATTTTCCTATAGCATTGCATATGACAAGAGAGAGACACAGTGGAAACTAACTTCTGATGCAGCCACGCAGCACAGCGCTAATAATTTAGTGCCCATATAAACAGTGGAAAGCCTGAGTTTATCTACATGCTTATTAGTATTGACTCCAGGTAGGTGCTACCCAGCTGCAAGTATTTAGCTGAAGTTGTCCTGCCTCATACGTAAAACTCAAGGCTGGTTTAGACTTCTGCGGACGTGAGCACCACATACTTGTGCTTGAGGGTAGTGCGGTCTCTCTGATAGCCGGTCGCCTCCTTCCAGCCCCGCTACGATCTCTGTTTACTTTTCCACAGCGATTCAGAGTATGCTATGTTCATCTACAGCTGATACATGTTGCTGTTTATCATGCAGACATGATTACATGAAGAATAGAGAGGAGGAGATGAAATACACGGCTGATGAGAGGGGATCTATTCTATGCATAGTTGCATTTTGGAGGAGGTGCATGTCCGCAACGTGTGTAGGCCTCTGCGTAGGCTACGCCGTCGTTTTGACGCAGAAGTATAAAACAGGCTTGAGGCTAATCCAAAAACAGGCTAAGAGGTAGAGTTGAAACCTCAGTGTAGTCAAATCAGCCACTCTTAATTTGTGCCTAACTCTCAGCCTTAATATAACCAAAACACACAAGTTGTATGGAATTCACCGCCTGCATAGTTGTCACTAAATATATAAGATGTGATGTGAAATATATTTTTTGTACCAGGCTGTAAATATGTTTAATTCTGCTGTGAAAACGGACTCTTTAAAATGGGCTCTGATGGATCCCGGAAGTGCTGTAAATGCAGGAAATACAATGCCATGAGCCGACCAATCACATGGCTTGCTGTCCGCGTCAATTCTACGGGTAGTTACATTTTGGAGGAGGTGCACGTCAGCTACATGGGTAGGTACAGGAGCTACACAGACCTCCAGTGTAGGCTACGCTGTCGATTCGATGCTGAAGTATAGGGTGAAAAGGTCACTAAGGTAGCTGGAGGGGATGTTGTATTCCATTGACACACTGGTGCATCTCTTCTTTCATGTGTCCCTCCCTTTGGATTTACATGCTAGGAGGCATCATTTTTTTCCTGCATTTATTCCACACTTTCTCTTTAAAGCTTGTTCAAGCTAAAATTATTATTCCAATCAATACTACAGTTACACTTTTCTTAACAATGTAGCTACAGCTAGCTTTGGCTGGTAGCTTAGCATTTGCCAACCTTTGGAACACAAAGGTTGTCATGTGATGTCTTCACAGTCTCAGAGGGCCAATTTTCAGTTCTTCAGATGATGTGGGAATAGTAATAAAGACTTCATATTGGCCTGTGGTGGTCACTTTTTAGATTCCAACTCTTAACATTGTGTGGGAGAAAGGAACAGGAAGGAAAGGATAACATCTTTGACAAGTGTTACATGCAATCTTATTAAGTTTAATGTCCATCGTGGTCAGTAAGCGTATGTGTTTCCCTTTTCTTGCAGCAAACCAAAAGTAACGCTTCACATTCGAACACTCTGTTGAAACTAAGCGTGTTGCTCCTTGCCAACAGATTCTGTGTTATATCCGTTTATGGAGCTCTAGTGTTGGCTGACCCCTCGCCTCACGCTAGATCCGCCCTCTCATCCGGATGCGTTCACTTCTGGCTTCAAAAACCAAAAACGGCAAAGGTCGAACTGCAAAACTCAAGTCTCAAAATGATGGATCACAAACCAGAGGTGATGCCAAAAGTGGTTACAAACGCTTGAATGTGCTCTCTAAAGTGAGAAGCAGCTCTAAGAAGCTTTAACAGAAGACAGTGTGTGGTGTTCTGCAGGTCTGAGCTTGTCCACTTCCCTTATCCGTCACATCAGTTCTGTGATGCAACATGAGGTAAATGAGACAAGCTGTGGCGTTTTACCTTAGAATATCTTGCAATCTACATGTGGAGTCAGTTATTGAAATCTTTCAGGAGAAATTCATCCTTATGATGGACGCCGTTAGCAATACGATGACGGCTAGGATGGCTACACAGTTGTACTTCACAGGTCACTGAACCCGTGTGTGTGTGGTTAGATTTCAGGTCTCAGCGACGTGATGTGATGCAACAGGTTTACATGACTCATTAACCTGCCAGTCAAACATACATCTGACCTGAATCTGCAGACAACGTAGAGGTGCACTGTAAATTAAAGTGTCCATCCTGCTTACTGTTTTTGCTGACATCAAGCTCCCTGAGGTTGATGAGGTTTGCGATCGCTGCCGGCAACACCGTGAGGTCATTATCTGGCATGCTCAGCCGGTGGAGGAGCTGGCAGTTAAACAGTTGCTGGTGGAGGGAGAGAAGAGATAATACAGTTTTATCAAGAAATGCATTGTTTACCAAGAATATGCTGCAAAATATGAAAAGTTTTGAATGGCCTCATTGTTCCGTTGCATCATTCAGAGGCTCTGCTTTTGAAATGAATATGAATGAAGTCCACAATGCAAGCTTTTCATGGAGATAAACTAGTTTCGCCCGCAGAGAGTCTATACTCAGGGCCTCGGGAGAGATGCTTTCATGTACTTATGAAAGATTTTATGTAGAGCATAAACATAAAGTTCTATACATCCGTGTGTGTGTGTGTGTGTGTGTGACTTACTTTAGGCAGCTCCTCGATCTGGTTGGCATCGAGGTAGAGTTCCTGCAGAGTCTTCTCAAAGCTAAAGATCTCCTTAGGAACAGTCTCCAGGCTGCAGTGGGAGTAGTCCAGCGATGTTACTGCCTCCTCCTCACCCCGCAAGCAGCGGCACGGCACCAGACGAACAAACAAACTCCGCTTGGACATCCTCAGGCACTGGAGAGGGGCAAACACAGCAGATAAGAACAGGGCAGGGAGTAGGATCAGGAAGAGATGAGGAGGTGGGCATCTTTCTACTGCTTCTTTTTCCTTTTTACCTTCGCACCTCCTACGTAACACACATGTAATCGTTTTAGTGCAGTTTAAAAATAAGCCCTCTTGAACACACACACACTCACACACTCACTCACTCACACACAGATCTTGATATCTGATCTGTACATCTGATCCACGACCATGTGACTGCAGCCCTATTTGCCAGGACAGAACTCATACGTTGTTTTGTGGTTTCCTTCCACAGAACAGATGATTGTCAGCAGTCACAGACGCAAATGAGTCACTGAACGAAACAAATGAAGACATAAATATGAGAATGTGATTTATTCTCCGAAGCGTTAACTAGAACTGAGTCCTGACTCGTTAAACTAAAAAGATAAGAATGGAAGTCTCATCTTTTTTTGTCTCAAATCAAACAAGCTGTTTATTTTTATTTAGAAGTGATCAGATAGGATATGTGCATCCAGACATTATCAACCTATCTGCGTGGGTTCCTGCGGTGATGACGTAGACGTCTGTTATGACATATTCTTGTGGTATGGCTCTCCCACACAGGAGGCATGAGAAACTAAGATTCAACTTCATGCCCTCAAAACAATCTCACTGTCAGATTGCGGTGCAGAACCATTTCATTGCACTGGATGAACTTAAGATTTTATAAGATCGGCAATCGTCTGCTCATGTCTCCCTGGTTTGCAACAAGCACTTGAAATCAGATTTAAGCAGCCAGCGCTCTTAGATTAGACTTATAGATGAAGTAAATGTTATTCATATTTGAGAAGTTTGATTTTTTTCCCTTGTGGCCACTTGGATAGTCTCCCGGTATGATGTAAGATCTGATGTGGATTTGGAGTAAGGACTGGAGCCAGTTGAAGTAGCACCACAGCAAATGTTAGTGGAGTTCATCCAGTGAGTGTTTGGAGGGCAGATTGTTCTCTACATTTAAAGGGAGGTTGCTAAAGATTTAAGAGACAACACTTTGGAGCCTGCTTATTCATTTCTTTTAAAAATCTCTGTAAAACTCCAACTGTTGCTTTAAACATGGAACATGTTGACAAAACTACATTTGACATTCAAGCCAAAAAGTAGCCTACATTTTTTTGTTTTTAAACAGTCCTGTTACCCACAATAATTCAACAACAACGCAGTGTTCAAGAGCAAAGTGAGACAGTGAATCATTACAAAATGTACAATCAAGCTCCATCGTAGATACCGTTCAGGATTTGAGGAACAAAGACTCAGACTTGTGCTTTATGCTCCTTTAGTTGTAGGAGTTAAGTCTCATTACGCTACATAATCATCAAGTTTGGATTAAAGTCTGCAGGACTTCAATGGGTCTACTTTCTGTGATGTTTTTGTGGTTTAAGTGGAGACTTCTTACCATAGACTGTATAATTATGAACGTCACCCATCTGTTTCTGAAGTGCTGTTTTGAAGTCTATTGTCGGTGGCAGCCATATTGGAAATGTTGAACTCAACATAACTTCTGTTGAGCGATTGTGACGTAAAGAGGCGGGCTTTGAGCCTCCTAGCCAACAGCTACAGTGTTCCCGCCTGTCAATCAAGTCAAAAATTCACCCCCGTACAGTGTGTGCCGATCAAGTAATGAGCTATCCAGACTACACTCGTCTTTTGTACCAGGCTGTAAACATGTTTATTTCTGCTGTAAAGATCGTCTTTTTTTGAATGGGTGTGTATGTGGTTTCCTGTGTTTCTGCAGCCAGCCTCTAGTGGACGCTCCATGAACTGCAGTTTATTACACTTCCTCACAGGCATCACATTTTGAGAACGGATGTTGCCGCTTGCTTCTTACGAATGTAAAGTTTCCTGAGAAGCTGTAGGCGGTTTGCGGTCCTATGTTAAACAGACTGTAGGTGTAAGCCGTAAATTGGACAAGAATATTTGAATAACACCCGATGATGACAAATTCTGGAGTTCCCCTTATATAATATAGTATCGTCGTTTGATTCAGAGGTTCTCTTTTTTTGGGGAACTGCTCTTGAAAAAGTAAATATCCGATTCAGAATGTGGTGTAAAGGAACCACAGTGTGAGCAATGCAGCAGCATCAGAGGATGAGCAATGGCTCTTCAGGGCAGAGTCTCTGTTGTAGAAAGACCTTTCCAAACAGCCGTGGGTTTGCATCATGCACACTCAACTCTATTATTTCCTCTAAAGTGTTGGGCTGCTGGTGCTCTTGCCAAAGTTGTAGATGGATTACAGCTGATCTGTCACAATGCAGTGCAGGAGTACTCTACACCAGGGGTTCCCAACGTGTGGGTCGGGGACCCTTTGAAGGTTGCGCGACACAAATGGGGGGGTCGTGGGATGTCTTCCAGAATGTTTTTTTTTTTTAAGTTATTTAAAAATATTTATTATTCTTATTTATTTTTGTTTATTCACCTTGTTTTATTTTGTTTATCTTCCTTTTTGTTTGTACTGTTTATTATTGTATTTTTTTATTCCTGTTTTTTTTGTATTTTTTTGTATTTATTATTTTTTTCTTTGCTTTGTTGGTTTTGTATTACTTATATATAATTTGTTAACACATGGTGAACAAAGAAATACTGAAAAAAATGCAATAAAAAAAGTTGAATGACAAAAGTGCCTAAATTAAAAATGTATTAAACTAAAAAGAAATTAATATAATATAATAAAATAATAAAGAAAAACATAAAACACTGTAAAAAATGATTTTAAAAAAATTAAAGAAATAAAAACAAACAAAATAAAAGAATATTAAAAAACAAATAAAGTGCATCTAAAAATAGTATATTTTATTTTACCCATTTATAGTAAATAATAGACAGAAATAGTAGCTAAACTTGAAATAAAACTTTGAAAATAGAAACTGCAATGAGTTTTCTGCATTTCTTTTTGCCGTATGACTCCTAAGTTTAGGGTTAGCGAACAGTTAATTATCAAAAGCATCAGAAGCAGCAGGTTAATTCATAACGGCAGAGGAAACACAGACACATGCTAAACTATGGAACAGCCTGTCAGAGGATCTGAGGGGAGCTGATAGAGATGTTGAGACATTTAAATGTAAACTAAAAACGTATTTATTCAGTCTGGCTTTTATGTACAGTTTTACAATTTTATTACTTACTTTTTACTGTTATATTGATTTAAATGTTGCTTTATTATTTTACAAATTTTAGCTGTTTATTTGTATCTATTTATTCATTCATTCATTTAAATGTATCTACTCAGTTTTATTGACATTTCACCTTAATTTTATTCTCAACTTTTATCCTTATCCTTTTTTAATTGATTTATTTAAAAAAAAAATTATATTCTTAATATTAATTTGACGCTTTAACTTGTTTTAATTACACATATTTTATTATTGTCGGTGTGCATTAGTCTCTTTTTTAAAGTCTCTTTTTTTAAATCCATTTTTGTTTTTTAACATGTCTTGCCATTATTCTATTTCTGCTTCTTTCTTGTTTTCAATCGCTGTAAAGCACTTTGGATTGCATTTAATTTGTATGAAAGATGCTATAAAAAATAAAGCTTGAATAAAGTAGGCTAATTCTGCAGACCAGCTTAATGAATCCACATTAAATCACTTTGAGGGGCAGTGGGGTTTGCAGGCTGAAAAGTTTGGAAACCCTCCTCTACACAACTGATGAAGTATTAAAAACTGGCATATGAAGTATATCCACTAAAAACAGCGTCCCAGAGAAGCTCCACATAAAATGTTAATTTTCAAGTTTCCCTTTACTGTTGTTTCTTCAGGGAGAAGCTGTTTTCTGCTTCTGAAATTTCCATAGGTGGGAAAAAAAAACTGCTTAACAGCTGCTTAACATCATGGGTTTACTGAATCCTCTGCTGAGTTGAAGCCGAGAATAAAAATGCAAAACAGGTAGGCCATGAATCATTTCAGAGATCCTGTTCCTTGACTATCAGAAACTCTCCCTCCTGCTAAATTAAGAGATAAAGACAGAGACGATCTTTCAGCTGTCAATCTGTTTGAAAGCTCCAGAGAAAGGTGGGCGCATGAGCTGTAAACCTGTCTCTTAACTTGCTATAGTGATGTGAATGTAAACTTCAGAGTGAGCTTAAAGTCAAGGCAGACATGTTCACCATGTACAGTATGTAATATGGAATGTGTGCTGGTCAAAAGAGGCTTTGTTCCTCAGAGCATGTAGAGAATGTGACTTTTCCTCCCCCCTCGTTTTAATCTGAACGCCGCCACAGACCATAATCTAGAAGTCCTTCACTGGCTGTGTACCCTGACTGGATAACTGAGCAGTAAAATTGTGATAGCCTTGACCCCCCTGCACTCTCACTGCAGACTATGTGTGGGTGTGAGCGCATGTTTCTGCAAGTTTTGCTACAAGGAAGGATTTACTGCAAAATAGTGTCTTCTTCTTATCCGTGAAAATGTTTGCTCATCTTTCCACAAACATGCCTTTTTCTGACGAAGTAGGTGGGAATATTTTTGTAGCTGCTCAAAATATAACTTAATAGCCTCCCATGGCGTTAGTCATGATTCTATAATTTCATACAGCGAGAGAGAGCGCGCACAGGGAGCTGCAGAGAGCTTCTATAAGCATCAGAAAACACAACATACATCTTTCCAGGACACCAAGATTTAATCCACAATCTCTTTGGACTATCTCGCCTTCATCAGAGTGTTGATGAAATCAAGACACAGTACAAATGAATCTTTGTAAACTAAGGCTGGTTTTAAATGCCGACAAGACTAAGGTGATGTATTTCTCCAAGTCCAAGAGGACGGTGAAAAATGAGTCTAAGATTTTCACCTCCACAAATGAGGAAATCGAATGTGTCCCATCATTTAAATACTTGGGTTTTCTCTTAGATGAAAATCTTTCTTTTAATCATCATATTGAGAGTCTTACTAAAAAACTGAGGGTGAAGTTGGGTTTCTTTTATAGAAACAGACGCTGTTTTTCCTTTGCTGCGCGTACAAAGCTCATTCAATCAACCTTTGTATCTGTAACTGACTCTGGTGATGTTCTTTACATGCATGCTTCCTCAGCCTCTCTGAAAATGTTGGACTCTGTGTACCATGCTGCATTGCGGTTTGTTTCTGGTTTAGGTTTCCGCACACATCACTGTATCTTGTATGAGAAGGTGGGCTTGTCTTCCTTATACAACAGAAGAATGGAGCATTGGTATGTCTTTCTTTATAAGGCCATACTCCAGGAGCTGCCGTCTTATTTATGCTCCTTATTGACTCCTAAAGTTGTCACTGGCTGCCACCTATGGAGAGAATATTGTGTCTTTAATATGCAATCAAAAATAATGGATTTGAGAACAAAAAACTATTTTGCAAACAAAATTATGATTTGAAAAATATGAAATAATGCTATGAATAAAGGAAATATATTTGTAAATGTATCTTTATAAATCCACTCTTTTTTTGTTACAAACAAAATTATTATTCTCACGAACCACAAATTCGTTTGCGTTTCCAGGTTTTGCGTTTGCGTTTCCAGTTTTTGCGTTTGCGTTTCCAGTTTTTGCATTTGCGTTTCTATAACTGTCATGGGCGGGACCTCCCCTGAGAGATGCAAGAAGCCTCCTGATTGGTCAGTCTCACTCAGAGAGACGGTGTGACAACTTCCGCCCCAACAAGTTGTTGCCGCGAAGGGAGACATATCAACATCGAGAAACAGAAGAACGAACGACAAGTGTAACCTTAATAGCACCAATAAGACAGAAAATAGACAGGAATGTTACGCAAAACGTATCTGTTTCTCGATGTTGATATGTCTCCCTTCGCGGCAACAACTTGTTGGGGCGGAAGTTGTCACACCGTCTCTCTGAGTGAGACTGACCAATCAGGAGGCTTCTTGCATCTCTCAGGGGAGGTCCCGCCCATGACAGTTATGTAGAAACGCAAATGCAAAAACTGGAAACGCAAAAACTGGAAACGCAAACGCAAAACCTGGAAACGCAAACGAATCTGTGGTTCGTGAGAATAATAATTTTGTTTGTAACAAAAAAAGAGTGGATTTATAAAGATACATTTACAAATATATTTCCTTTATTCATAGCATTATTTCATATTTTTCAAATCATAATTTTGTTTGCAAAATAGTTTTTTGTTCTCAAATCCATTATTTTTGATTGCATATTAAAGACACAATATTCTCTCCATAGCCACCTTCAGTCCCATGGACAGATTCTTTTATTCATTCCTCGGACTCGCTCTGTCTTTGGTAAAAGTGCTTTTAATGTCTTTGCTCCGTCTTCTTGGTTTGAGCTTCAGGGTCGCCTGAAACTGGACTGTTTAATTCGATTGGAGGATTTCAAAACTAGGATAAAGGATGATCTGATCAGCTTGTGCACATGTTTTAAAGCTTAACACTGCTAATTTATAAATCAATGTAATAGTTACTTGCCACTAGTGCTGTGCGATATTACGATATAAATCGTAGTGCAATATAAAAACGTCCACCGTACGATATAACCCTCTGTCGTTTATATCGTTATTTTGATGTGTAGGGTATTGGTCTAGCTCTGTTGCTTCACTGACATTGTATGAACGATGATGAATGCAGGTTAATGTAAGCTGCAGCACCGCTACTACTTTGCGGTAGCATTTTTACGTCACTCACAACTACTAGTTTACGGCACTGATAGAGCATGGATGTAACAACATGGCAGAAGCGGAGAGCTTAGCGGAAAACAAAGTGGAAACAGAACCGAAAGAGGAGTTGGTGCCGAAAAGAGGGAACCGCAATTCCATGGTTTGGCTTTGGTTTGGTTTTAAAAAGTCGGACGTCGACCAGAAAACGGTAATCTGCAAAACATGTCGCCAACAAGTCGTTACGACCGACTCCAACACATCTAATCTTTTCTACCATTTACAGAGGCGACACGAAGAACAGTACAGAGACAGCGTGAAGCTGCGACAAAGCACTAACGTGACATCAAAACCACCCAGTGATGAAAAGAAAAAAAACACACCAAACGAGTCTGAAACAATCGTTGGTCAACGGCATCCCGTACGACAAGCAGTCCCGCAGACACCGCGAAATTACAGATGCCATCGCTAAATTCATATGTCAAGACATGGTTCCAGTATATACTGTCGTTGTATATACTGTATTTTATTATGTTTTTATACATAAAATATGTGTTTCATAAATAAATTGAAAAATATGAGAGAAAACTGCCATTCATTTCATGTAATTTTAAGGAAAAATACTATATCGGGAAATATATCGTTATCAGGATATAAAATCACCTATATCGGGATATAAAATTTTGTCCATATCGCACAGCACTACTTGCCACTGTATGTTTTGTCCTGTTCTATTTGTGAAACTTTTTATGCTGCAGTCTTGGCCAGGACTCCCTTGAAAAAGAGACTTTGTATCTCAATGGGAATATTCCTGGTAAAATAAAGGTCAAATTAAAAAAGACAGGCAAAACAGAGATCAGCAAATCTGGCCTGTATCACAGTGTTGTGCAACAGCTTTTGATTCTGATTAGTTGTGCTACTCCAGAGATTTCTCATTTTCTTAATAAAGCAAAATTATAAGACAGTTGAAGTCAGCGCAGAGTGACAGGTCAGCCACCCCTCTATCTCCCGCTCATTAAAAGAGCTTCATGTATGCACACACCCACACTCACATGAGGTAAGCACAACCCACAGGCTGTCAGCCTCCCACACTCTCGGCTCGAGCAGCAGGCAGCTCATGTATAAATACTCTGAGTAATCTGGTCTATCACCAGAGGGGATGACAGAGGGCTTGGCTTCGTTCACCCTGAGTAACGAGAGCCGAGAGTATGAATGACGCATGCTATCCGGAGTGGGAGGAGAGGCAGTGGGATATGGGTTAACAAACAGAGAAAAGTGGGTGGTGGTGGGTTATTGGAAGTTATGCAAGAAAAAGCAATCAGGCCCGGCTCGAGCTCGAGCGGATACAGCGTGGAGAAAGATCCAGTTGTGGGGAGAGAGAGGTATATGGTTTTAAAGATTAACGGGACGGCAGCAAGAGGAAATCAAAGAAGCGTAAAGTGGACGTGATGAACATGTTGAAGCTGGTGGAAGAATTTAATCTCAGTTTAAGGAGTAATATGTGTAATGGACAGAAAAGGAGAATGTTGGCTGTACTCAGGCTCAGGGATGCTTTGAGCTAAACGCTATCATAGACAGCTACACATTCACTTCGGTTGCACAAGAATGTTTATCAGTTGCAAAATATACAGAGTTTATTAGTTAAGCATATGATGTGCGGCTGAGGCGGGAGGAAATGTGACCTGCTTTGGTTTCAGGTCATAAGGAAGTATCGATGACAATCCTCACTACGTGTTCTCACTTGATGAAGACGTGTAGTAATACTCTCTTTGTAATAAATCCAGGGTCCAGACAACAGCAAAGAAATGACTTAACCCATCAGACACGTGGTCTTTGCGTTTGAACCAGGGGAACAAAGTGTGTTAATCCTAGAGCTGGGCGATATTGGAAAAAGATGCAATCACGATAACATTTTTCATATCAGTAGATATCGATAATTATCAAGATAAGTATCATATAATTATTTAATTTAAATTTAATGTCAGATTTTTGCTCCTGAGTGAAATTTAAAGACGGTTTGTTAGCTTGTATGTGGATTTAGTTTTCTGATAAGCTTTTTGAATCCATCATTTCTGATGGAGTTTCAGTTTGTAGATTCTTATTTTTCTCAGGTTGAGATAATTTGAATAATCAAATTGTGTACGGTGCATCAGTTTATAGAGTAATATTTTTTAGCAGTGCACTCCCCTGTAATGTCACTAAGGATTAAGGGCAGAGAGATATTATTTCCCACATTGCAGTGAATGCATCACGGTCATTCAGTGTTCAGTTTTCCTATGGTTGCGTTGGACATGAGATGTGTTCAAAATGCACCGCAGAAATTGCTCATCTTTACCCACATCCTGTAAGTATAATTAATGAAGTGAAGTAAGTTAAAAGTTAAAGCAGAGTCGACAGTGTCAGACTAACGACCCTGTGTTGAGCTGGTAGGTTTTGAGTTGTCTTCAGTGTCGCTGTCGCTCGTTTCAGCTGTGTTTACATTCCACTCCAGACGTCTTTAAGCCCCGCCTACATCTAACCCTGTGACATGATTGGCTGTTCAATGACGTCTTCTTCTTCTGTCTAATGTTGGGTGGCAACTAGTAGTGTTTAAGGCTCATTAGTGCCCCTGTTTCCAGTGGTTGGGGGTTAGAATTACAGGTTTGTTTATATTGAATTTCTGTCAAACATGAGAAAAATTACATCACCATAATTATCATTATGGGATTATCGCCCAGCCCTAGATGAAACCTTTTCAGAACACAAATAACTTTGTGGGGAACAGACCGAGCAGGTTAGACAGAAAGAAGAGGGGCATTTTTGGTAGAAACAAATACTGAAAAACTGTGTTGCAAAGTGAGATAATAAACAACTGCAGACCCTGAATGCTAACCATATGAGTTAGCTGCTTTGCTGTACTGAGACTCCAAACAATCTTACAGGAGGTAAAGTTTAGTTTAGCCGTTCCCAGCGGGCCGGCTGTTTGTGATACCCAGTAAACAATTCAGCAAATACATGTATAAAGCATGCATAATTCCTTTAACATTTGCATAATGCATAAAACATGGTTAATGTAAGAGTTTACGCTCCGCTCTGCTGCACAGCTGAAGCTTTTTGTGTACTTGAGTGGTGCACTTAGTGGGTGAGGTTGTCTGTCTCCCTTCTCTTCTATCAGAGGAGTGGATAAAGTTGTGTGACCCCTTTACTTTTCTGCAATGACGGTGGAGTTTTTACTTTCTTCTGCACAAACAGAAAGTTTCCCATCAAGGAGGAAAAGCAGTGAAAGGGGCAGGATGACGATGGTTCTGCTGCGCTGGCTGGCTGTCTGAAGTCCCTGAGAGTAATCTGGAAGGCAGCACACTAATGAGAACCGGACTGCCTTCAACAAAGATAAGCTTATCCACTGACCTACATGTTACTGGAATGATCATCCGTCCATCAAGAGCCCCCTTGACTTCTAAACCAAGAAAGTTCACAACCGTTCAGTGGAGATTTCCAGACATGCTAAGCTCTTGGCGGAGATTTTCTATCTTAGTCTACTTATTTAAAGAAACACACTTAAGAGGAGCGTGGAGTGACAGCGGGGAAATTGTGAAAAGAGGCGTAAAAGCACCGGCTGTATTTTATTCAGAAATCCCAAAATGTGTGGGCATGTGTGTGAATGGTGGACATGTGACTCTGCAGCCTGGCAATGATCCCCGCGGCTTCCTCTGTGCAACGGAGAATTAAAAAGACCAGAGGGCAGACCCAGTCACAGATTCCCACTTTCTTCTCCCAGTGAGAGCCAGGAAACCACTTCCACTGTCACAACCCCTTTTCCCTGTAACCTAAGTGCCTCCTGGGTCAGTGCCGTTGCTATAGAGACTGCGGTCAAGGGTAAGACTGGCTCTCTGACCCTTGAATTCATACACAAAACAAAAACTGCTGAGCTTGCTTAGCTGCTAATGAAACGAGTATCGACGGAAGAGTTGTGCAGAGGGTGACAAAAGGGTCAAAGCCAGGCAGTGCATGATTATAGAGAGACATTTCAGAGAGAGGCAGACAGAGATTGAGATATCTGGGTGTGTTTCCAAAGGCCTCAGAGTTCTTTCACGGCAGCCAACTAACACTCAGTGGCCTACTTCTGGTTTAGAAAGTGTTGGGAACAAATTAGCGGTGTGTAATGTGTCTAAGCTTCAAAAAGACCCAAATTCCTGCAATTTAACTAACCTAGTTGGTTTGTTGCAAGCTCATAACTACACAGTGGGGCTTTGTGAAAAGATGCCATAATACACAAGAAGTAAAAAAAGGAGCGTACGGGGGGATTCCAGTGTTTTAAATGACGGATAGTTTCAAAATGTTTTGGTGTTGCTCCAGTAGATTGCTTCAGCTGCATTCCATCCTTTGGGAGAAAGCACCCGATCGAAGTACATCTTTAACACAATCTAAGATTGCACAACATTCGTGAGAGTCCTTACAAAAACATGATCCACAAACGTCTGAGACTTCTCTGGGCTTTAATCAAGCGGCAACTTCTGTCCGTGAGAGTTGAAGCCAATGTGGAAGAGTTAAAAAACTGCAGTTCATCGGGTGTCCACTTGAGGCTGGCTCCAGAAGTACAGGGACACATGTTTACAGCCTGGTGCACAAAACTAGTGTAGTCTGGATAGCGCTAATTTCGAAGGTATTAAGATTACAAGAGGCACAGCTGACTTGATTGACAGGCGGGAACACTGTGGCTGTTGGCTAGGAGGCGCAAAGCCCACCTCTTTATTTCACACTCGCTCGACAGCAGTTAGGTTGAGTTCAACATTTCCAATATGGCTGCCGCCGCCGATTGGACTAAAAGCAGCGCTTCAGAAACAGATGGGTGACGTCACGGATACTACGTCCATTATTCATACAGTCTATGGCCTTAATCCATTCAGGATGGCTTGAGGTAGGAAGTGGAAACTGTCTGGGTTTTGGTCCGAACCAAACTTTGACATTCTTTTTGGAAATCATGGATGCAGAGAAGAGGAGAGGGACCACCCAGTTCAAAAGCCTGCATGCATGATGGTGCGAGGATGCTTCAGTGCCCATGATATGGGCGGCTTACACATCTTGGAAGACACCTTAATACTGAAGAACAGGTTTTGGTGCAACATTTCAGGGAAGTCCTTTCATATGTCAGGGAGATAATGCTAAACCACATTGATTTCAGGTGTTGAACTGGCCTGCCTGCACTCCTGACTTGTCACCAAGCAGCAACCTCCAGTCTTAAAACATGAAGCTTATGCAGAGGTGTTATGAACTGCAGTTCATCGAGCGTCCACTAGAGGCTGGCTGTAGAAACATCGGCAGCCACATACACACTCATTCAAAAAAGACGATCTTTGCATCAGAAATAAACATGTTTACAGCCTGGTACAAAAAATGGTTTCCATCTGAGTAGCTAATTTCTGTATTAGCACACACATACGGGGTGACATTTTTTGAACTCTATATTTTTGAAGGTATTAAACTTACAAGTTATGCCCAAATAAGGGCATGGCTGACTTGATTGACAGGTGGGAACACTGTAGCTGTTAGCGAAAAGGCTAAAGGCCAGCCTCTTTACCTCACACTAGCTTGGATGATGTTCGGTTGTGTTCAACATTTCCAATATGGCATTTGCCAACGATTGGCTTCAAAACACAACTTTGGAACAGATGGGTGACGTCACGGATACTACGTCCATTAATCATACAGTCTATGGTCATCCATCGCAAACATTTGGTGCATCAAAAATGCAACAAAGGAGACCCTGAACTCCTGTGTTTCCTCACGTTTACAGAGTGTTGTTAAAAGAGAAGAGGGGCTTCACAGATTCTTACAAACACATAATCCTGTTTGTTATTGTGTGTTGATTGAAGTCTGTGAACACACACTTTTTTTCTCTAAGTAAAGGGTTAAGCGGAAATGAAACTGCAGCGTCTGACAGAAGCAAAGCAGCTTGCGTTATTTATAGCAAGTAGTACTCGTCTGGTTGATACGGTAGAATGTGATTAGTGCTGGCTGACTCTGGCCTTGTGAAAGAAGTTCTTGATCCAGATTGCAGTGGACTGATGCAGGGTTTCTGGGCCACGGCTGAAGTTTTACATCAGGGGTTAAAGCAACAAAACAATACAGGAAGAAGAAAAAAAAAAAGAACACATAAGAGCCAGCAGTGCCTGTGGGATACACTTGAACTGCTTCTGTCTGAAGGAAGCGGAAAAAAGAAAGAAAAAACACTTCCTCAATGCGGGGCGGAGTGCCAGCAGGCTATAGGGTTGTTCTCTTACCCTTCCTATACTGTAGCTCCTCTCATATGGGATTGTGGCCTTTCCCATGGAGCACCACTGCATTTTTTCACAGACAAGAAAGCAAGGCTGCAGGGGCAGTCAGAGGTTGGCAAAATGATCCCTTAAAGAGTTGACGAAACCGCTCACAGATGACCCTTAAAGTATATCTTCTCTTTTAAAAACAACAACAACAACAACCCCATCGAATTCCACTGGGGGTCTGCTCTTTGTCTCCTGTGCATCTGTTAATCGTATTGGAAGTGTTACCGGTTGAGCCTCTCTCTTACAGAAAGGTCACTTTCTGGGTATTGTATGTCATCAGCAGAAAGTCTTCTGATGTGAAGTGAAGCTGTAGTCTCTCAAATACAGTTTGTAGTGTGTGCAGAGGATGCAGGAGTAGAGCTGGGCGATAATGCAAAAGATGTTATCACGATAAAAAGTTTCCTATCTGTGGATATTGATAATTATCACGATAAATATCAAATCATTATTCCATTTAAATTCAAAGTCAGTTGTCAACTTGTGTCTGGAATTTAGTTCTCTGATAAGCTTCTTGAATCCATCATTTTTGACGCTTCTAACAGGAAGCAGGTCTTTAAAGGTGACATATCACGCTTTTTTCATCAATATATATTGGTCTAAGAGGTCCCCAAAACATGTCTTTAAAGTTTATGCTCAAAAAAACACTGAAATCAGATTTTGGTCTGCCTGAAAAGCCCTCTTCAGCTATGAACATGTAGCTATGTGGCTATGCTAATTAGCTCTAGCACTTATCCATGACAAATAAAAATCATCCACTAGATCTTCAAATCTGCAGACGTGGGGAGTAAAACCGACCTTTGTGTTTATTAAGACAGCCTACAACTAGCATGCCTCCCTCCTAAGCTCCTTGTTAGCACACATTTGTGCAGGTAATGAAAAACAGAGGAGGGATTCAGTATTATTTTATACAGTCTATGGGCTGAACAAGCTCCGAGCTTTGACTTCCTGTTACAGACCGGATATTGTTGTTACGTAACAAAAACACGGAAGTCTGAAACGGCTCGTTTTAGACACATTTACAGAAAGGTGGAGAAATCAGAACAGGGGCAGAATGGATTATTTTCATTCTCGGGGGGTTTGTAGACATGCCAGGGACACATATTCAGGTAGAGAACCATTAAAAAGTCCATTTTGCATGATATGTCACCGTTAATGTATCATGAGATTTTTTTGAAGTTTTAGTTCTAAGATTCTTATTTTTCTCAGGTTGAGATCATTTGCATAATTTGATCTAAACTTACAATAAAGATGTATCAAATTTTGTATGGTGTATCAGTTTCTAGATTATTATTTTTTTTTTTGAAGCCTCTTTTTTTTAATGCCGTCTTCTTCTTCTGTCTAACATTAAGTGGCAACTTGCGTGGTAAGGCACATTAGCGCCCCCTCCCTTTTCAGTTGGCGGGTGTAATTACAGGTTTAAATATATCAAACTGTTATTTTTTTTGAAGTTATATTTTGGGGCTTTTACACCTTTATTGATAGAGGTAGAGGACAGTGGATAGTGTAGGAATCTGGGAGAGGAAGGAAGGAAGGAAGGGAGGTCGCAGGCTGGATTCGAACCTGGGACACCGGCTACATGGGCGCGCAACTTAACCATTAGGCCAAGTC
The DNA here is from genome assembly GCF_009762535.1 of Notolabrus celidotus. Classification (NCBI taxonomy): domain Eukaryota; kingdom Metazoa; phylum Chordata; class Actinopteri; order Labriformes; family Labridae; genus Notolabrus; species Notolabrus celidotus. Next base: position 4,312,372 of record NC_048290.1, read on the forward strand.
TGCGCCCAAATATATCAAATTTTATCAAACATTTGTTATATTTGTTGTATAAAAATACATTTCTTTATTATCGCCCAGCCCTAGTAATGGTCCGCTCCATCTGCTCTGTTGAGATTGATGCGTCGAAGTCTTGTGTATCTGGATCCAACAGAGTGGATCCAGTGGAAGTTAACACATTAACTAGAATAGAAACCTATCAGATCCGGTGCCGTGACGGATCGGGGACAGACCGGACACGGATCTGGTGGAATTTGGCCGTAAGCTGTGTCAGGTCAAACTATAACTACTTGATCAGATGTATGTGTAACTAGCTCAGCCTCTCTCTAAGAAAGGTCACTTTCTGGGTATTGCTTGCATGTGACATTGTTTGTCGCAATATACTCTCATCAGCAGAAAGTCTCCTGATCTGAATGGAACCTAAAGAAACCTGCAGTCTCTCAAATACGTTTTGGAGTACACACAGAGGACACAGGGGTCTCACTTGGTGCTTGTTGTTTGACAGTGCTCCCCCCTAAATTAGACACCACTCTGTGTCAGCCCTGGGACTGTAACCTGGTTTGAGAGGGTGATATCAAGATGATTAACTACTACTTTGATGGATTGTATAAAGGTTTAAGAGTCAACAAGCATAATCTTTGGAAAAGAGCAGCCCAACATGTCCAACAACCGTACAAATGCACATTTTACTCAACATACATCACCATGATTGCATGCCAGAATAAGATATCAGACTGCTCTGGAATGCAACTTCAGGTTCGCAAACAGGACTCCTTATCTTTTACAGCTCTGACATGTTTTTTAAATTCTCAGCAGTGCTCTTGGAGCTTGCATCACATACCAGCGCAACAAACAAGCGAAAGGCTGTTTTGACACTGGAAGGGACACAGATTGAAGCCCGGTGACCACCTGAGAGAGGACAGAGTTATGCAACAGAGGAGAAAGGACAACTCTGAATTGTCTTCAATCACATGTTTTAATCACAGTTGGCTCAAAAGTTTGTTTGTATAATCAGGTGTAAGGGTGGGAACATTTCTACGCTCATGAACAGTGTGCGAGAAAGTCCCCAGTGATGTGTTTCCTCTGGGCACCTCATTAACGGCACCACATTCAACTCCAGCTGGCACAACAGGAGAGCTGCTGCTTCTCAATAATGCAGGGAGATATTGAGTTAAGAGGACAGCAGTTCAGCAACGGACTGACACAAACACAGCGATGTCTCTATGCTGCATACTCTCAAAAACCAACAACAGCTTTTGACGCATACCCATCTGACTGTACAAGGATTGGCGTTTTACCCACAGCTGAGCTTGATAACAAAACATAGGAAGCGAGCCACGCATACAAAAACCACAGAAACAGGAAGAGATGGCTGGAATTACAGACGAAATAAGGAGAAAGACAACCCTGTCTTCAGTATCTGTATTGGCAGGGGGTATGCAGCTTAGTGGAACCTGAAGTTCCAGTTTTTCTCTCCCTCTGGTTTTGGTTCTCACCAGCGTTCTTAGGTCTCAGTGGTCTTGCGTGTCTCCGGAAAACAAAACCACGATTGTTGTCTTTGAATCTGTCGTGAAATGAGGGTAAGTAATCCGATCTGCGACAAAGACAAAAGTGCCTTTTACAGCATCCTCGCAGACTGCTTCTGAAAGACTGGACTCATCACAACAACAGGACTTGCAGTTATTTCCACATTTACATGTTACCTACACACATTCCTCCACATTTGAATATGTTTCTCTGCAGCTTTGCATTTCTTTTCTCTCACAGAACAGGACAAAACTGTGCTGTGGTTGACGCAAAGGTCACAGTGTCTCATATAAATATACATGCACAAAACAGGCTGCAGCTTTTCTTCATCTCTGGGAGTTTGCATGTCTTTTATAAAATATCAGAGAGCTCATTAAAACAACAAGCAGATCATAAAGTACAGAACACTGCTGATGAAATACTTGGAAGGAGTCCAAGAGCTTAAGTGTTTAAAGTATTCACAAAAGAAAACACATCAGCTCTCTGCCAAGCCTCTATCTGTTTCACTGCTTCCTACAATACTCGGTATTCACCATGAAGCGCAGTGTGTTTAACGACGCAGCCTCCCACATGCGATGACGTACTGCTACATGCCTCCAGCACGTCTAGGAGAAACCGGTTTTAAAGCTAACATTTGGGTTTGAGGAAGATCTGCTTGTCTCACAAATTTAAAAAAAAGGTACAGCTGAGTTATTGACATCAAACATATTTGTTCCATGAAACATTTCAGGGATTTGACTCTTCTCACTTTTATGTCTCAACATACACATCGTACATGAAGCGCTGCAAGAGAAACCAGGCGTTAGACTGTAAGCTCTACAAATCAGGGTCTCAGTGTTCGTAGCTCACTTGTTTCTACCACAGGAGTCAGGATATCTGCAGAGATCTCTTACTCTATCAAACAAACAAAGCAGTGATTCATATCTAGGAAACACTAAGTACTTCCTTGTTAATCGTTGATGTTTCTCTGACCCGTTGTCTTTGGCGGACATGAAGAAGATCAAGAAGAGGCTGTGCGCTGAGCTGCCCTTGTCTTAGTTAATAGGTCAGAATTCCTTCAGTATAAATCATTTACAAGGTTTTCCCCTTCATTTCTCAGGATTAAACAAACAGGATTTGAATTGGTAAAAACTAGACATTTAGTTGATTAAATGACATCACCTTCACTCGTTACCACCTGATAACTAATCAGGTGTACGGCTATATTTGTAGACCTGAAATACTAGTAATATGTTGTGTCTAAGCTGTAGTGCAGCCATCCGAAACTAGCTGAGCTGTAGCCGCCGCTTAAGGCTACTGCCATAATATTTGAATGATCTACTATCTGTATGCAAACATGCACAGATGGCAGATGGTATCTCTCTCTCTCTCAGCGTGGCCCAGTTTGTCAGTATTTTGATGCAGAAAATGGAGTGAAAGTTGCATGTGACACGGGACTTCCACCAGATCTGTTTTTCGGTCTGACTCTGTGTTTTCTCGTCCGTCAACACCCACCGGTTCTGTTCTCAGAAAGCAGCACAGAGCAGGACCGCCGGACAGCTGGAGTCATGTGACCGAGGTTTTCCCACAGCAATCACTGAATCAAGGATTCTCCTCCTCCTCCTCTTCTCATCCATGTTGTCTTTCTGGTCCTCTGAAAACCTCTGACCTGTTGACTCCAGGCCTGACTCCGTCATCATGACTTTGGTTTGTTGTTGTAGTTAAGTGAAATACGATCTGGTGATAACACAGAGTGTTTTATTCTGAAAATTAACCGGATGTTTTCATTTTGTTTTGGTGCCTGACTTCCTGTCCCGCTCCATCTGCTCCATCTGAAGTCTTGTGTATCTGGATCCAAATGAGTGGATCCAGTGGAAGTTAACACATTAACTAGAATAGAAACCTATCAGATCCGGTGCCGTGACGGATCGGGGACAGACCGGACGCGGATCTGGTGGAATTTGGCCGTAAGCTGTGTCAGGTGAAACTATAACTACTTGATCAGATGTATGTGTAACTAGCACAGGTATGTGGACCATAAACCTGCAAGGAAACTCAGGAGACCAATGTGCCAATGCTTGCCTGCAGACCTTGTGCACCCATGTTTGGCCATGTGAAACAAATTGACTGCTTTTGAATATCTGCAGTAAAAACCCTGGATGAAGGATTTTTAAATTAGGAAGTATTTTGTCTCGCCAATGCTTTTAGGTGGAATTTGGAGGCTGTAAGCTGAGCTACTAACTTTAATAAATATTTGTCTGAGTGGTAAATCAGTCATCTTATGTAAGCTGACACTGATGTTGGTGGTGAACTGTAAAAAGATGAACTGATAAAGCTTCACAGCCAATCTGATTTCACTGACACATTCCTGAGATGCACTAAGAGCTAATAGTAAACACAACAACAGCGTAGAGAGTATTAAATTACAGCGTACCTTCAGTATCTAAAAAGAGCAGCTCGTTAAAGAGGTTATGAAGAAATGTGATTGTTAATATAACCATCAGGTGAAATGGAGCAGGAAGAATCCTTAATTGATCCATTACATAGAACTGAAATCACTTTGTTTAATGGGGTACGTTGTATCCTCTGTTTTACTCTGCACACTCTTCACAGAGCAGAGCATCTCAAACATTCTGACTCCAGAGTGCCTTCACTTCCATTCCCCTGAGATGACCATCATAATCACTCTAATGAATAATTCCCACGTGTTTCTTTAGACACGGATGGGCCGGGGGCAAATGAACGCTCTCTTATCATCATTTCATTTGTTCGGGTCGTCATAGCCGTGGAGGTCATAGAGATGTCACGGATCCTCCAGAGGACAACAAAGACTGGGAATTGAACAGTCCACTTCCAAAAGGTTAGGTCCTCTGTACCAGGCGAAGAGGTGATTAAAAGGCGAGTTTATCTCCTGACCTTTCATGCAAGCTGTTAACAGTCTGTCCTAAAATCCGCTTAGTATCAGAATGCCACCGTGTATGAGATATGTAGAGCAACTACAGCAAGGCTCTGCTGACCTGATGAATACACTCAGCTTTTTAAACAAGCTAAAAATAACTGCTTTACAATAAAGGAACTGACAACATCAAGATGCAACTAATCTTTGTTTCATGTCTTAGTCTCATGAGAATGAACTAACATAAGATTTATAAAAGCAAACTCAAGCGCTACATTTTTAGTCTCACTTTTAACTGAGTTTTATTTCACCTTACTTTATTTATTTATTATCTATTTCAAATTTTAGTCACTTTTTTAGTAAAGCATCTTAGTTTATTCTACTGGGTTGATATTTTAGTGTTTTATTTTCTTAGTAATTTATTTTATTTTAGTGAGTTTAATTTCCTGTGTTGAGTTTTAATTTTATTTTACCTCCAGTGTTTCCTCATTAATATATCATGACAGAGTTTCCACAGTTAATTCAGCAACTTGTTTCTTTTTCATTTATTTATTTATTATTATTAATAATAATATTTTAATATTATTATTATTAGTAGTAGTATTATAATTATTATCTTGAGTATTATTATTAATTTAATATTTTTAGTATTATTATATTTAGAAGTATTTCTTAGTATTATTATTATTATTATTAGTAGTAGTAGTATTACTATTATTATAAGTAGTAGTATTATTGTATTATTATTACTTTTTTTAGCATTATTATTAATATTATTAGTAGTAGTATTTTTTCTATAAGTATTATTTTTATTTTTTTATTATTTTTATTATTATTAGTAGTAGTAGTATTATTGTTGTATTATTATTATTGTTAGATTTAGTATTATTACTATTATTATTATCATTATTATTATTATTATTATTATTATTATTATTATAAGTAGTAGTAGTAGTAGTATTATTGTTGTATTATTATTATTGTTATATTTAGTATTATTTTACTATTACTATTATTATTATTATTATCATTATTATCATTATTATTACTATTATTATTATTATTATTATTATTATTATTATTATTATTATTATAAGTAGTAGTAGTAGTATTATTGCATATATTGTGTTCTTAACCTTAGGATTGTGGGGTGGGTCTGGGGTCAGGCTGGGGTTGATATTAGAATGGGGGTCTTTTTTTAATGTTTTCTATGTCCAGTTGTTTTTATGCACAGCACTTTGTATTACGAAGTCATCGTATGAAAAGTGCTTTATAAATAAAGTCTGAATGATTGATTGACCTTAAACATCCAAAACTAATTCCTGTCACATCACTTAGATCTCCAACTTCAATGATGACTTTGCTTTGTTCAGAAAAAGATACGTCTCCCAGAGGAAGTGACCGAGTTACTCACTAAGTGTTGTCATGTGTTCTGTTATGACATGGCTCAACTGTGCTCTGTTGTAATGCATGGACAGATGGAAATAACAGCAATCACGTGTTTTACTCTAGGATAAAGTGAAGGATCTTTTTGTTCCTTTTGAAGTCATAGGTGTCACTTGATGATGAACATGTTGCAAAAGACTCTGAGAAGAAAGGAATAAGATGAACTTTTTTAAGTGTAGTGGATGGAGAGTTGTGGACACATGGGTGCAGATTTGTTTTGGTGACTGTGCGGTTAGCTAGCCTAACATCTGAGGAAGCAACAGTGTGAAAAAAAAGTGTTTGAGGAGGACTTTGAGTTAAAAAATTAATATTGTGGGGCACTGTTGGCCTAGTCTAAATGTGCCCCATATACAGAGGTCGCAGGTTTGATTCCAGCCTTGACTATTTACTGCATGTCCTCCCCCACCCTCCACTCCCCACATTTCCTGTCTCTCTTCAGCTGTCCTGTCCATTAAGGATGAAAATGCCCACAAATATAACTTTAAATAATTTTGGAATACTTTAGTTTACAACAAACGGTAAAACAAGGTCAACAGGAGAAAGACAAGGGGACTGCAAGTTTGAGCTAATATGCACTCTGCAATACTGCATGTTCAATCGTCCTCAATATTGAACAGTGCTCATCTTCTTCTTACACTGCAGGCCTTGTTGCAAAAGCATGATACCATGCAAATGTCCCTCAATGATACACATATTTCAAGACAATCTGGTACACAGCTATCATCAGATTTGCGGTTTATGCTAATTTAGCAAACACAGGATTTACAAAGTCATCCCTTGCAACAACCACACGTGTCCTCTTCCTTCAAACGAGCCAGAGCTGTTGAACATGTCTGGTGCTGTACATACAACGCGTCACGATCAGACAGACATGCTGCAGCCTTTTAAGGACTACCTGGTTGAGACTGTGAAAGCCACTTCCTGGTGACAGTTCTGCTGACATGTGCAGTAGGGTATCCTGTGAGACAGGCGCACAATTGACGTCAATTTAGTTGTCAATGCAAATAACATCAAAGAAAAAGACTTTGACTATTTCCAACCCAGACAGAACGCTTTCATTTTCACACCGGATGGTTTTAAGACGTCTGGTCTTACTCAAGGTGTGGTTCTTTTGGTTTAGATTCTTAGTGAGGAGCGTTGGTTCCTGTGAAGCTTACCTAATGAGTTCAGTAAGTGTGGTAAAGTGCATTTCAAGTAAGACCAGGGAGTCATTTCACCTGCTTGGTATTCCATGTGAATCAGAGGAACAATGGAATTAAGAAAAGCCGGTGTATCAGACTTCTGTGTGTAAGAGATGAGCTGCGGTATGAACTGGGAGCCGACTATCCTCTGAAGCAAAACCCTCTGCTCATCACGTTTCCTCTTTTCCACTCCCTGCTTGCACGCCTTTCTCGTCTTGCTCGATGTCCCACTTCCACACTGGTCCAAATATTTCAGAGGTCTGCAGGGACTAAAGAAGTGCTACAAACCTACATTTCAGCCATCTTAGCTTAAGGAAACCACTAGTGATGAGCACAAAGGAGCAACAAGATGAATGGGACTGCTGCTGACCTGGTTTTTGTGTGTCTTGACTTTCATTCTAAATAATCCGGCTGGTGATTCCTGAGCTTTCTCTTTTCTCTTAAAGGTGACATATCATGCAAAATGGACTTTTTAATGGTTCTCTACCTGAAATATGTTTCCCTGGCATGTCTACAAACCCCCCGAGAATGAAAAAAATCCATTCTGCCCCTGTTCTGATTTCTCCACCTTTCTGTAAATGTGTGTGAAACGAGCCGTTTCAGACTTCCGTGTTTTTGTTACGTAACAACAATATCCGGTCTGTCACGGAGTCAGAGCTCGGAGCTTGTTCAGCCCATAGACTGTATAAAATAATACTTAATCCCTCCTCCGTTTTTCATTACCTGCACACATGTGTGCTAACAAGGAGCTTAGGAGGGAGGCATGCTAGTTGTAGGCTGTCTTAATAAACAAAAAGGTCGGTTTGACTCCCCACGTCTGCAGATTTGAAGATCTAGTGGATGATTTTTATTTATCATGGATAAGTGCTAGCGCTAGTTAGCATAGCTACATAGCTACATGTTCATAGCTGTAGCTGTGTACCAAGACACACGTCTACATACTGACAACTAAAACAACAAGAAACACTAAATCTGTGACCAATCCTTCAGAAAAGGTCCTGCTGCAGGCGCCTCTCCGTCAGGATCAGATTCAGAGGGTTGAAGTAACGCGGGTCTCTGAGCAGCCGTGTATATTCAGCCAACATGTAAACATTAGATCAACGTGCTGGACAGCCGAGGCACATCCACTTCCTGAGGGGGCGTGGTCAGAGAGAAAACAGACTGTTCTGAGGAGGACTGAAGAAGAGGGTTTTTCAGGCAGACCAAAATCTGATTTCAAAGTGTTTTTTTTGAGCATAAACTTTAAAGACATGTTTTGGGGACCTCTGAGACCAATATATATTGATGAAAAAAGCGTGATATGTCACCTTTAAAGGTGTAAAAATTACTGATTGTTTTATTAAAATAACTTCTTTCATCAATCCTAAAAAGAGATGAGAGCATGTCTGGATTTAGTAATACATTGTGTTTGTACTCCAGTGATTTCACACCAGTTAACAAGAATTATGACGATAAATGTTCGTCAATGACTAATTTTTTCATGACGAAAACGAGACTATGACAAGCTTAAGTGCATCACTGATAAGAAAAAAACTCTGATGAACGTTTGTTTTGATTTTGTTGACGATATACGAAAACATTAAAGCTGCTGTTGGTAGTCCTGATATAAACATCAGTTCGGAGAGAGATTTCGAATGTCAACACTACCCCCCTCACCAGATTTTGCCTACTTCTCGTGCGCATTCTATGAGGAAATACTGCCGGCTTCCCACTCAACCAATCAGGACAGAGGGTAGGAGAGTAGCTCTGATTGGTCCATGATAACGGGAACGAGGGGAATAGTAATATTGCTTGATACAAAGGCATTGGAAAACACAGAGATTTCACCATAATCTCAAATTACTTCAATTACTGATGAGTATCGAGGGGTATTATGACTTTTTTTCCAAACCCAGCACAAAAAGTATCGGTTTTTACCCTATTCCTCCCAACTGCACCTTTAATGTCTGACCGCCGGACATTCAAAATCCATGTTTCCCCTCACTGTGCGTCTAATTTTCAAAGATAACAGTGATGCATTCCTGTGACAGGCTGAGTTATTATTTGAGGGGTGCAGTGTTAGCTTGGTCTCTACCTGCAGCAGGTGTGCTTTATGAACCAGCTCTCCTCACCTCCATGCATCTGTCTTCTCTTCATTGAGGATTTTTACCCCCCGGTGTGCGTTAGTGACAAAGACACAATCAGGGGACGTCTGTTTAATATTTGAGGTTTCTGTTTCTGCCTCTATTATCGTAAAAAGCTCAGCGTCTACAGCTTGGTTTATTCCAGCTTGGTGATACATCAGACACATTTAGCAAGTTTTGATGAATTCCTTGTTGAAAGATGCAGATGCATTTCAGAGTGCCATGAACTGACTGTCTGTCCAGTGCGCCTGTCACTGCAGGTGCATTCAAGGACCGTGGCAAATGTGAAATACAGCCCTTCCATGGCATTTTTCTGTGAATCTAGAGAGCCAAAATACAGTCACAGTGGTCACATCAAGTATGTTTTCCTTTGACTTTTTAGCAGGGCCAGGCTGAATTATTTAACTTAAGATATTACACAAGCAAAAGTGTTAAAAGAGACTAACTAGACTAAACTAGACTAAAACTTTAAAGGGCTGAAAAGACTAAAATGTGACTGAAACTAACAGGCATTGTCGCCTAAAGACTAAGACTAAAACTAAAATAGCCACCACAATTAACACTGTTCCACACTAGGGATGAGTCATGATTTTAATATTTCAATAATTAATAACTTCTAAAAATCAAAGTCAAAATACAACCCTGGATATCTGGAGAGTGTTTCTTTCCTCATTAAAGGTCTAACCGGGGCAATGGCAGAATCCGCCCTGCTGGTTATAAATAGTCCTCTGCTCCAAAATCCCCTCTGCCAGTAAGTTCTTAATTAAATATGAGATCCAGTTAAATATAAGCCACTGAGACATGGTTCTGCAGAGAGGAGCCCCGAGCAGAGACATTAGCTCTTATTAACACTGTTGCAGTCTCTATAAAGATTATGAAGAGGATCTTAATTGTGGTTTTCAGCTCCTTGCAACAATAGATTCACATATACAGCTACGACATAGAGACAAAGAGAGCTTCCCCTTGATGTCACTAAAGTTGGTTTCACTTCAACCATATGATACGTATAAATCTATCACTACTGCAGTGACTTTCTGTTGTGTCTAACACGCACAACTATTGTTTGATGCAGGCTAAAACGTAGCAGGAACAATAACTCACAGCTTAATGTTACAGCAGCTGCAAATAATGCAGCCTGCAAAAACAATGGAGAGCTTTCCTGTCCTGATGGATTGCTGTAAATACGAGTAAACTATGATACAGCACAAATAAACAACAGGCAGCTGGTTCAATTTATTATGTGCTCAATGGCTGAAAGAAACAAGAGAAGGAGACTGTGGTGACATTCTGCACGTCCACAATCACTTTAAAATGCTTTGCTTGTTTAAAGATGCACTGAGAATTCAACATCCAAATATATTAATATATATATTTTACTTTCTTTTCATGATTCTTTAATCATTACTTTGAATATAAATGTATTACCACTATTTTGACTGTTACTTTTATTTTTATTAACATTATTACTTGCATTGTTTTCTTATTTTTATTACTATTATTAATCTTAATTTGGTTATCATTGTTATATTTATTGATTATTCAGCTTTTTGCCGATTTATTTATTAGAAGTGTATCACCCAAAATTATTTTAATCATTATTATTTTTTTTTATTAGTTTTATTTTTATATGTATATGTATATATGTATGTATGATTGCATATACAGTACATATATATTTATTATTTCAATTTATTTATGTATGAATGTATATATTTAGTATTAATTAAGTTACTATTATTAATACATTACATTTCTTTATTACTTTTTAATATTTTTAATTTTTTTATATGTACATATGACTGTTTAAAACAAAAAATGTTTGATTATTTATTAGTATTATTATCTTTTTTATTAATTTGTATATGTATATGCGTGTGTATGTATGTATGCATATACAGTATAAATATATAAATTTATAATCTTAATCTATTTATGTATGTATGTATCCACATATTTAATATTATAGTTATCATTAGTTTTATATTATATTTCTTTATTTTTATTTATGTATTTTTTTTTATTTACATATTTTTTTCATTGTATTATTATTTTTTATTATCTTTATATGTACATATGACTATGTTTAAAACATAAAAAATGTTTGAATATTTGACCTGTAATGTAAAGTTTGCGTTTTGCCAATAAAAACAAATCTTGAGGGAAAAAAATGAATTAAACGGCCATCCAAATCCTGCACAAGCCACAGCATTTAATGCCTGAGGGTTCTTTCTCTACTGATATTTCATGCAAAAAATACATCATTGCAAAACCATGAGTCGAGTTAAATCTATATAGTGTGCAGCATTTTTAATCATCCAGCTTTTATACATTTAAAAACTTCTAATTTGATTATTTCAAACCCATTTGTTGCCACATGAACAGCAATAATGGCGACACCATGAGTATTTATCTTACCTGATGCAGAGTTGAGAAGATAATCTGCTTTGCACGCTTTGAATACACAAAGTTACCCTGTGTATAATGTTTACAGTGTATTAAGTTTGTGTATATGAACATATAGAAGGTTCAAGTGCAGCAGACTGAAGATGCCTGTCTTGTTTCCGACTCACAGAGCCGAGGAGGATCTGGAGGGCTCACTGCTCATGATCTATGCTGCTCACACAGATGGCCAGAAATGGAAAAGCAGGGGAATAGATATCCAAACAGCAACACGTGCATAAGAGGCACCACATATATAAAATATATATATAGTGAATGTAAATATCTTATTTCAGCTTCATGTGGCCCTTAATTAGATGAAGAAGGCATCTGAAATGTAGCTACTGTAGAACAAACAGAAGCCCTCAAACATGTCAGTGACGGAGGCGGTTAAAGGTTGAAGGTTAACCGTCGAGGGCAGTCACAGGATTACATATCAGCAACAATCGCCTGTCTGTTTGTCTGTGTGAGCGAGAAAGACAGAGGGAGTGAGATGCAGTTTGCCAAGTCTCAATAACCAGGTCAGACACATTTAGGTCAGAGCCATGACTCCATGCAGACAACTGCCGCATTCTCCCTGTTTGCCTTCTGGAGAACATGGAAGTGGATGAAAACCTCCCCATGCCTTTTTTTTTTTTAAAAGTCACAAAGTCTGCTCGTTAAAGTCGATTTAAAGGAGACAACAATGAGGAAGATGGTTGGATATGATATCTTTGGATCCCTCTGAATAGAAGTGAAGCCCTTCAAGAGTTACAGAACACTGTGATGAGAGTAGTTGGACATGATCGTGTATCAATTACAGAAAAGGGCGTATTTTGAAGTTTTTAAAGGCCTTCAAAGAGGCTGTTTTTGTAACCGTCTGCTACAGACTACCTAGAAATGTAGTATGCAGTACGTACTGTGTTTTAAGGTAGTGTCTAGTATGACTGTTCTTTTGGATCCATTTTTTTGGGGGGGGGGTTAGGCGTCGCTTGATTTCTAGTTTTGGAAAGCGGAACTAAACAACGGCCCAGCTGATAGAGAAACTGCTTCTTTAGCATCACTTATGATTTAAAATGTCAAAAAGTGGCTTATATGGAATTTAATCATCTTCCCAGCACCTAAAAACTGAGTGCCCCGTTATAGACAGAAAAAAGAAGAATTGGAATGTTAGCGCTGTGCATTGTGGGAAACAGTACGTGAGGGAGACTGGTCCGCTGCATGCTGAGAATGTTCCCAGATCAGTTCGACATCCGGGGAGATTTTGGGCATTGTGCAGATTTTGCTCGGGTTCACATACTACATACTGAATTCTGGCCAAATCAGTACATACTGCTAGTACAGTAGGCGGTTTCAAAAACAGCCAGTCTTGTTACTGTAACGCCTAATTTATACGTGAACATGTGTACGTGACGCACAGCAATTCTCTGCCGCAACGCCTGAAGGCAGTGTGGTCGGTCTCTCTGACAGTCCCGCGGCCTGTTCCCAGTCCCGCATCGATCTCTGTTTACTTTTCCTCAGCGAATCAGATCGTGTTGTGTTAATCTACAGCTGATACATGTTGCTGTTTAGGGAGGAATAGAGAGGAGGATATGAAATACACGGTCGATGTGCGATCCCGGAAGTGCTGTAATTGCGGGAAATACAATGCAGCCGAGCCGACCAATCACAGGGCTTGTGGTCCGCGTTGATTCGAAGCGTGGTTACATTTCAGAGGAGGTGCAAGTCAGCTACGTGCATGTGCCTCTGCGTAGGTACGGAAACTATGCAGACCTCTGGTGTAGGCTACGCCGTCGATTCGTCGCAGAAGTATAAATAGCTAGACATTTAGCAGATATGGAGCTAATTTCCCTCAGGAGTTGGTTGAGAGAAAGAACAAAGAACCAAACTGTTAGACTTAAATCCACCAGGTAGATGGATGATAGCTGCAGGTTGGTAAATTCATGGTTTGCTCTGCGGCCCAAATATCTGTAATTGCAGGTTTAAAGCTCCTCAATATAACACCAGCAACAGTGCATCAATATCCAGGATAATCAGAGGATCTCATCATGCTAACAGCACGGTCAGCTCCAACTGAGCATTGGACTCAATCAATTAGATGCTCTAGTACAGATTAGCTCACACATATAAAATCACGAGGTGGTCGTCCCTTCCCAATTCCAATAACTGCCACTGAAATACGAGCTTGGGCGTCCCCTACAACAAGATCGAAGCCGTCACTCCATGTCTGTGGTAACAGAGACTCCCGGCTGCAGTAGATTTCATACACTGATGGACCTCATACTCATACAGAGCAGCACCAGACACATAGATCAAATGTCCCGTCACTTATGTCGATATTCACGTTCCCTTTGGGAGTCTTTAAACAACAAATAGTATCAGTCTTTAAACTCACATCATGTATTGATCCTGTGGCTCAACGTATTCTTAGTGAAGTCTAATGGAGCCCTTTAATGTCCATTTACATTTTCTTCTTGCAACTGGTGTTGAATTATTAAAAATATGTATAGATAAAGTCCACATTACAGCCAAAACTACTGTGGGAATAATCAGGAGTGTTGATCTTGGGTGAGATCCAGGTATCAAATGTAGATTGATGAAAAACCTGCAGCAGTGTGAGAGTTACGCAAACAGAGAGGCCCGGGTAAAAGCCAAGCTGTCAAACAAGTAAATGATGAAATGTTGCTCTTTAAAAACCCTTCATCGCTGAAAGATGATCCTGTTCCTGTCAGCAAAGCTCACTCGAGTGGGAGAGAGACGTGCCATGCCTCTATCATCTGGACTCAAAGTGTTCACTATTCAGGTCACAAGACGTGTGCGGCCATATTGTCCTGCAGACAAAGTCACTTTATGGTTAACACTGAGCGTCTAGACGTCTAGAAATGTGTCATGTGTAGTAAATGTTTGGAGGACAGAGGTCAAATTGGTGATATTAATAAGACAAAGTGAGATATTGTGCTCTGTGAGGCAGCGTGTTGCTGAATGTGAGGCTGTGATGGTGACTGCAGAAGTGGATAATGGAGTATAGTCCAGCAGAGGTCAATAGTTATCTGTGTCAATCTTAAAGGGTGCCTACACTTTTTTCATGGTCAAATTCAAGGACTTTTCAAGGTAATTTTTCAAACTTTTCAAGTACAGCGTTTCAAGGCATACAGAAAGAGAGGCATGACGATTTGCACTGGGTGGGCCAAATTGTATCATCTGTAGTCGTGTCATTTTAAGACCTTAACAGGACACATCAGCCTGATGCTTTCCTAAGGAGAAATGGTTTAATTTTTTCATCTTTTCTTCTGTTAAAATTGATAGTGTGGGGCGCTGGTGGCCTAGTGGTCTAAGTGCCCCATGTATCGAGGCTATAGTCCTCATCGCAGGGGTCGCCAGTCCGGCCGGTTGACCATTTGCTGTGTGTCTTCCCCCACTCTCTACTCCCCACATTTCCTGTCTCTCTTCAGCTGTCCTATCAATGAAGGCAAAAAAGCTCCAAAAAAAAATCACTGAAGAAAAAAATTGATATTGTTATTGATACTGTTATTAATAAGCCTTCAATGTTCAGACACAAGCAGTGGCCGCACTGCCGTCACTCGCTGGGGCTGGTCACGGGGGCTGGTCACCGTGGTCGGTCTGTGACGGGTCTCGATGAGAAACACCGTGTCATGCCTTCGTATCCAGCGGGAGAGCCTCCCACTCCATCCCCGCCGTCTCAGGCACAACACGGTACTTTTAGATGAGACTTGTCGCCAACCATCATGCGATAACCTGCCCTGAGCTTCAAACCCCCCACGGGTGACCGTGGTACGGCTGCTGGGAATCATCACACCACCTACACGTTAAATGGCACAGTGTTTCTACATCACATGTGCCTAGCATGTAGCATCAACAGACGGTTAGCATGAACAAATAATAGGCTAATTAATGTGTAGGGCTAACGTTGTGTCGCACTGTCCTCTAGGGGGTCACTTCACACGACAACAGACCAGCATGTCACACATGTGAGCCCATCAGGGAGAGCGGTTATTTTTTATTTTACATTTTACTATTTTATTTCTCTCCATTTAATCCATCTGTTGAGTCAGATTGCTGTTAATTGTGAAATATGTGTTTTCAAACCTTGAAAATGCAACATTAAAATGTAAGCATTTTCAAGGATTTCAAGCACCCATACGAACCCTGAATCTTGCATGCATCTTCTTGACAGGTTAAAGCTTTAAATGCCGTGATTGGAAATGTGTCTTTACAACCCATAAAGCAGGCCTTTAGGCAACCTGTACTGATGACATGCAGTGTTATGCATGAACAGTATGAACAGTAAAGAGCCAAAAACATGGATGTGTCCTGTTACCTTCTAATTAAAGACCAGGAAGTGTTTTACTACTTTGTATTCTGGTATCAATGAGGCTATGAGTCTAAAATAACAGTGCAGCTATAATGGCAATAATGTGACCTTAAGATGAAACCAGATGCTCATTGCACACAGAGCTAGTTTGGCAGGTGTATCACGTGTCATGGCCTTGAGGAGAACAGGGTGGGGCACTCTTGTTGTTTCTTGTCAAGGCTGGACAAATGTTTGACGTAAAAACATCACTCGTGCGACGGCAAAACTCTTCACACAAGGAAGTTTCCTACTAAAGCCACATCAGAAACAGAAAAAGGAAGCGAATGACAAATTGAGCTTATGTCTAATCACTGTGGTGAGTGTTACCAAACTACTGAAAACAAAACAGGCAAGACCACAAAGTAATGGCTGTGTAACCTGCAGGGTAGAGTTACTGGGATGATACAAGCGGGAAACATTTGTAGCAGTGGGTAACGGCATGACATGAAGGGACTTCTTCACATACCTTGTCATTTAGGACTCAAGCACCTGGATCCAAGTGGATTGCAGATGATAGATCCGACAGCAACAACTTGCTTATCTAATGAAAGGAACAAAGACGAGAGACAACATGAGCACAGAGTAAACAGCAAACACAAGACAAACAACACTTCTTCAGCTGTTTCAGAGTCTAGTAAACGTTGTCATCCATTTCTGACAGTGTGTGTGGCAGTGTCCTTACCCAGTTACCCTGATGGGAGGATATATAGCTACATTATAACTATAGACTGTATAAATAATGGACGTAGTATCAGTGACGTCACCCATCTGTTCCTGAAGAGCTGTTTTGAGGTCAATCGTCAGCGGGTGCCATATTGGAAATGTTGAACACATCCAACTTCGTCCGAGTGAGGCCTTTAGCCTTTTTGCTAACAGCTACAGTTGAAAACATGAGTCCAATGTGGAAGTGCTGAAAACTGTAGTTCAGCTAGGAGTTCAACATTTCCAATATGGCTGCCGCTGACAATAGGCTTCAAAACAGCGCTTCAGAAACAGATTGGTGACGTCACAGATACTACATCCATTATCTATACAGTCTATGGTTCCCACCTGTCAATCAAGTCAGCCATGCCCTTATTTGGGCAAAACTTGTATGTTTAATATCTTAAGAAAATAAGGAGTTATAATTACTATAATTAATAGTAATGTTTATTTCCGCTGTAAAGATCGGCTTTTTTGAATGTGTGTGTATGTGGTTTCCTGTGTTTCTGCAGCCAGCCTCTAGTGGACGCTCGACGAACTGCAGTTTTTAGCCCTTTCACAAGGGCTTTGTATTTTGAGACCAGGGGTTGCTGCTTGTACTTTCCCCATTCAAATTATTAAATTACAGAACCTACAAGAGCTTTTACACTACTTGTTGCATTCACCCACTCATACCCATTCACTCACTGATGCTAGAGGCTGCTAATGTAATGAACCATCAGTGTTAGCTGATCTCTTGTTCAGCGGGAGCAATTTGGGGTTCAGAGTCTTGCTCAAGGACACTTCGGCATGTGACTGCCGGAGCTGAGATCGGACCGCCAACCTTCCGATTGAAAGACGACCGACTCTACCCACTGGAGCACAGCCGCCCCAAAAGGTATTATATCATCCTCTGTGGTTCATTATCAGCCATGCCGATGGCTTGTGGCCTAGGAAAAGTCACTCCACGATCACCAAATATTGCATTTAAGTGGCCTACTGTGGCTGCCAACTTTTATTTACATACTATGGCTAGTGCTTTAAAGTATTAGGAGTATATAATCACTGGATTCTCATGATTTTTCACACAACAATACATCCTTCTACTTTTATGTTAGTGAAACAGCTGTTGAGTGGCAAAATAACACAGGCAGCCAGAAATCAGATAAGTTCTGATGGTGATGATAACAAGAGTCTTGCAAAACATAGTGCTGTATTGATCATTCCTCTAATCCCCTGCAAGTGTTGACGGAAAACTGCCAAAATCCCACCTGATTAATTGGATTAGATTAAGCTGCTGAAGACCTGAAATGTTCCATGGTGCATGTTAATTAGCAGTTAGATTTAGGTCAAAAGAGCCTCTTCTTCTCTCTCATCGTGTTAAGTTATTCCTGGTGGGGGTTGGCTTTACAGTGTGGGAGCTAATGTTCAATATGTTGGACAAAAAAAAAACTGGTTTGTCAGCAAATACTCGTGGAGCTGTTGAATGGAGGAATAATTTATTGAGTGTGGGACGCTCCTCCTTATGAGCAGTGAGTCCAGCCTGAGGACACAAGAAGCACAGAAGCTGCTTGTGTGAAAAACATTGTAATGCACAAAAAAAAAATGTTCCCAGTTTGTTGAAATGTGTGTATTTATGGAGGTAATCCAAAAAAAGAGAGAACAAGGACTTGAACAAGTCTCAGCGACAAAATCTTGCTTCTTATGTCTGAGCACAACACAGCTGAGGATTGTCCCTGCATGCCTGGAAAAACATTAGCCTTGCTAGCTGATCTGAGACTAACTGCGCCAGCGAGGAGATAGCATCATCCCTGCACTATCTCCATCACGCACAATAGAGCTACAGAGCAGGGAAGTAGGGAGGGTTCAAAAGAGGCAAGACAAGAGGTGAGGAGAGAGAGATATTTTGACTTATTCATAGGGTCTCCCAATCAGCTGGGAACACGCTGGGCTGAACTGACTCATTAGTTTCTGCTCCACTTCCTCCCGGGTGCCTTTATCCTCATCTCATCTATTTAGGATACTGAACCCTCGCCAAACAAAAGTTCTCTCTGTCACAAGCCGGAATAAAGCATGAGAAGTGTCAATTTTTTTTTTAAAAGAGGGGTGTTGACAGTGGGGGGAAGGGGGATCTGCAGCTCTAGCAGAAGCCTCCTTTCATTTACAGCTCGAGCCTCATCGCTACTGCAGCTGAAACTGTGAAGCATAAAGTAGACCGTAAAGGAAATCACCTTGAGCCTTGAGTACTTTATCAGGTGCACAAAGGATTTCTGTGCCTCTGCATCGGGGCTTTGTGTGCTCATTAATTAAGAAGAGTATTCTAAAGGAGAAGCTGAAAATATAGGTCACCATTTCCGGTTTTCATTCTTTGTGCTCAGCCTCCTCTCTCTGCACATTTTAATGACTGTGGGGGATAAAT
This sequence comes from Notolabrus celidotus, assembly GCF_009762535.1. Taxonomy (NCBI): domain Eukaryota; kingdom Metazoa; phylum Chordata; class Actinopteri; order Labriformes; family Labridae; genus Notolabrus; species Notolabrus celidotus. The sequence goes on from NC_048290.1 coordinate 4,331,411, forward strand.
AAACCAGGGCTTTATCAATAAAACGTCAAATGGCATCACTGGTGGTTTCAGTGGCATAACAGGGGCGAGACGGGACCACTGTTAGCCGACAGAAGAGCACTGTGTTTGTGTGTGTGTGTGCGTGTGTGTGTGTGAGTGTGAGCTGTGTTTACCTCTCATGCTTCAACGCTATAACACAATGTGAAATGACACACTGGGACACCAACATTACAACATTGCGTGATCAATATGAAAGAACAAAAGGCGCGATGACGGCGTAGCTTGGTTATGGCGTTGTCAGCGGACTTGTGGAACATAAATCAGTGCAACTGTGTATGTCAAGGGTGTATGTTATGTCCTTTTGAACTCAAAAAGCTGTGGCAGAGATTGGCCGGTGTTTTGGTTTAAACCGCGACCCTGTTAATTGCTGACTTTCAGCCATATGCATCCCTCATAAACGTCTTTAGATGATCATTAAATATCTGATGAGGATATTTTGAAATCTTAATAAAAGCTAAACTAGTTTGCATTCCCAGGAACTCCCTCTGTGTTTCAACAGCTGTGTAAACTCCACAAACACTGACACGTTCAGCTGAAGGTCTCCAGTTTATAGGGTCACTTTTAAAACCGTAACACCGGGAGAGACGCATTCACGGTGGGTTTAGAGAAGACTACTGTTACAAGCTGCTAAATCAAGAGAATCACAGCTGTGTGTGATGTTATTGTGGACGGCGGGCGGAATAAAAACACTGCGGTTAATCTATCAATCAGACACATTCAGCATTGCAGGCCCTGCCCCCTGAAAGTCCCGGGACCTCTGAATAGTACTACCTCCCTAGTAGGAGCTTTTTAGGGGGGAGATCATCTACCCCTGAACTAAATTTAGACCCTGGGTCCACCGGTGGAAAAGCATATAGTTCCCAGGTAATGTTCCCCCAGTCGAAAAACGCCTTTAGACACACCTTTTTTTTTGGTATTGACACATATTTAGGTTGAAGCAGGATTTGTTAGTAGAACTTAAACTCCAAAAGGCTTTTAGAGGCTTAAAAATATAACATGAATGTGTATTTTCTGGAGATATAACACACAAAACTTACCAAACCGTATGATAAAAAGCTGACCTCTGTTATGAAACTTGGTGAAGACGGGAAGGGCTTGTCTCTGCTCTCTATGCTGTCCATCACACAGATAGAGCCGCCTGATAGAGTTACTTGTTTGTTTGTTTGTTATGTTTGCTACGGTAATAACGCCATTACTCCTGATTACAGCCCTAATTGAGTATTAGTTATACCAGTTCCTCTCTGCTAATACAGCCTCTGCAGCACACAGGAAGCTAAGATCCCATTTGGCTATTTTCAGAGTCCTCTGTTCAAAACACAAAGCCTGTGACCCTCACTGCAGGTAAAGGTGTGTTTCATAACGACATCCACACTGAAAAGTGATACCCGTGGATTAAGGCGGGAGAGGACGTGGCTCTGTAGCAGTGAACAGAAGATGTAAACACAATCAGTCACGTGACATTATGGGCAGGCCGTGGTGAATTAAGGTCAGTGCACAAGGTGCTGCTGACCAGCCTGTGCCCGTTCAGCCGCGCTGAAATCGCAGCACACGGCAGCAAGTGAAAGGCAACCGTGGAGCTTCCTTCAGGGACCAAAACCCACAACTTTGACTGTGCACACAAAGCAGAGACTTTATCATATGAATTACTGCATCTCAACCTTAGATAAGAGACCACATTTAGCACTAAAAATGAAGCTGGGTGACAAATCAACAGCTCTAAAAACACACTATGTGGACGCAATGATTTGGACAACAACTCAGCATAGGTTCTGATAGGTTTCCTTTCTAGTCAATGTGTTAACTTCCACTGGATCCGCTCCGTTGCGTTTCAGCTGGGTCTCTGATCTGGCATGTCGGAGCTCTCCAGATCAGATACACAAGACTTTGCCGGATGCCGGAGCACGACGCATCAATCTCAACAGATTTAGATGGAGCGGGACAGGAAGTCAGGCACCACAACAAAATGAAAACATCCGGTTGATTTTCAGAATAAAACACCAGATCGTTTTTAACTTAACTACAACAACAAACCGTTATGATGAGGCCTGGAGTCAACAGGTCAGAGGTTTTCAGAGGACCAGAAAGACAACATGGATGAGGAGAGGAGGAGGAGAATCCTTGATTCAGTGATTACAGCGGGTAAACCTCGGTCACATGACTCCAGCTGTCCAGCGGTCGAGAACGCAACCGGTGGGTGTTGACGGACGAGAGAGCATGGAGCTGGACCAGACACGGATCTGGTCATTGCATATGTCCAAACATAGACCTTGCATTTCATACTGTATCAGCAGGAGCCATGTCTTTCTCATACATTGCATGCAAAACAGAAAAAGCAAACCACAGTATACCTTAGAAACTACAATCACATCATGAATCCAGATCAGACAAGAGTAGAACATGGTCTATCTACTTGTCTTTGAGGGCTGGAGGTGGTCCTTGATAATGGAGGCGGTGTGAATACTAATTTGTTTATTGAGTAGGAGAAAATAACCAATCACAAGCCATCACTTGAGAAATGTGCAAGGTGCATGAAGCATTTAAAATCCCATTTATTTGAGTTAAAGTTAATAGATCTGTGTAGGAATCTAGAGACATCAAACCTCTCTGCAGACTATCGGGGAATAGATTCTTGATGTCCTGGTCTGACCCTGACAAGGACGTAATGCAGCACACAGATCGAGATTAAATCATTCTGAAGAACAGTTTATTGATCTTCTTGGGGAATCACAGAGTCAATCCAGCTCCGAAATTAGATAACATGAGTGGTTACAGAAAGGACACAGAATGTAAGGAATCGATGTAGAGTACAGGAACTATACAATATTTATAGACTACATTTTTGGCTGCATGTTCCTCTGCAGTGAATATGAATGAAGATGAATATGGATGAACCAGGCTGCACTGAGTCCCACTACTGTCTTAAAACCTCATGAAGCAGTTTCTGGTGTATCTTATGTGAAGTATATTATGTTATTCAGTGCAACAGGATCCTTTACAGACCTCCAAAAACTCCAACATGTCCAGAACTCAGCTGCCCAGTTACTCACCCACTCCCACTTCAAGATCCTGCTCAAGCTCTCAGTAACCTCGCCGCCCTCGTACCTGACCGACCTCCTCAAATGCCACTCCAAATCCTGATGCCTGATTCCAATCTCCTGTCCCCTATCACCAAGACCTAGCACTGCACCTTGGGGGGACAGAGCCTTTGCCATCGCTGCTCCAACTCTCTGGATCTCTCTCCCTCCAAACATCCAAAACTCTGACTCTCTTCAATCATTTAAAAACCACCTCAAGACCTTCCTGTTCTAAAAAAGCATTCAACACGTGACCTCTGTGATTAGTTCCTCCTCTCTGCAAAGATGCGACCCATCCTTGACTTTCATTTTTAATGTTTGGGAGACCTTGCAGGGGGTGACTCAGACTTGCAGTATATTATTATTTTCTTCATCATGAATTTTGCATGTCTCCTTTATAAGATAAAATTCATCCCATTGTATCAAGGTTACTTGTGGAGATATTGTTTACCTCTGTGACCAACCCAATGCAGTACGCTCAGTCTTAGACAGCCTGAAGACAACGCACTGCCCGGTCTACTGCACATAAAAGCTTTATGAACACATCTGATGATGGACAGAAAGACTGAAAGAGGAAGCAACAGATTTATATTCTCTTCACTTGGTCACAGAAACTGGACATCATGATGGAGAAACTAAATCCATACATGTTTATGTAACTGACTGAATATAAATACTAAGCAGTATTTTTTAAGACAAGATACAGACTCACAAAACTCGGTAACCCATCCAAGGCCGACCTTGCACTTAATCGGCTCTTCATTCAATACAGGCATCAATAAGTGTTAATGTGCATGATCTGCTACTTATTAACCGGCTTTAATGGCCACTGAGCAGCAGACTAAGAAATATAATCAATAGACATGGGTTTATAACTTTGATTTATCATTATGAACAACAGAGTGGTGGTTACGTGTTGCTGCTGCTCAACAGAGCTTCTTCAGATTGTCAATTTAATCACACGCCATGAGTTTGTGTCGAACAGAAATCATCTGTTTAATTGATCAGCTAGGAAAAATTTGAATCGCTGGTTAATTGTTTGAAGATACATAAGATAAGATATTTTAATTTAATTTTAATTTACTTTATTTTCATTTAATTATAATACAATTTTGATTTAAATTGTATTCGTATTTCTTATTTTATTCATTCTTTCAGTAATTCTTTGAAGATATATAAGATAAGATATTTTCATGTAATTTTAATTTGTTTAACTTTAATTTAATTTAATTATAACTTAATTTTAATTGAATTCATATTTATCTTATTTTATTCCTCCTGTCAATAATTTTTTGAAGATATATAAGATAGGATTTTTGTATTTTATTTGTATTTATTTTATTTTATTCCTTCTTAAATTAATTGTTTGAAGATACAGAGGATAAGATATTTTAATTTAATTTTAATTTACTTTATTTTCATTTCATTATAATACAATTTTGATTTAAATTGTATTCGTATTTCTTATTTTATTCCTTCTTTCATCAATTGTTTAAAGATATATAAGATAAGATATTTTCATGTAATTTTAATTTATTTAACTTTAATTTAATTTAATTATAATTAAATTTTAATTTAATTCATATTTATCTTATTTTATTCCTCCTGTCATTAATTGTTTGAAGATATATAAGATAGGATTTCTGTATTTTATTTTTATTTTATTATAATTTAATTTCGATTTTATTCGTATTTATCTTATTTTATTCCTTCTTTAATTTATTGTTTGAAGATACATAGGATAAGATGTTTTTATTTGATTTAAATGTATTTAATATTAATATAATTACATTTTTATTTTATTCATATTTATCTTATTCTATTCCTTCTTTCTGTTAATATTTTGATCTTCAAATACTGTTTCTAAGAGCCTATTGTAATTACTGAAATCAAGTATTCCTGATTCTGATATCTTTAAGTCAGGGCTGTCAAACTCATTTCAGTTCAGGGGCCACATACAGCCCAAGTTGATCTGAAGTGGGCCAGACCAGTAAAATCATTACATAATAACCTATAGAGAAGGACAACTCAGAATTTTTCCCTTTGTTTTAGTGCAAAAAAGTACATTCTCAAAATGTTCACATTTAATGAACTATCTTTCTACAAAAACAGCTGTTGTATTTTTCGCCATGATCAGTCTCATAGTGGGGCCCAAATATGATATTCTTTGACCCCTGAAACCTGCTGCGAACACACCAAACACACAGTGTCAGGTGAATGGGGTGTAATGTTTACAGTAAAAGAAAAGATAGATTATAATAATGAACAAGGTAAAGTTGACTATTTTGGACCCCCCAGCTCCAGCATGAACAGTTTGCTTGCTGGACAGTGTTGTATGCAGGGGTCCAAAAAGTCTGAATTTCTGCCGATTATGCAAACTGCAAATATTCTTTTTCCTCACTTTGAAAAAAACTGTTTCTTAGTGCTGTTCAGGTGCTGTCTGTCAGCTGTTTGATTGTAGGACAAAATTTGAAATAGTAGGTACTTTTATTGAAAAATTGCAGTTAATGACTTCTCACTTTGCAAAGTCATCCCGCGGGCCGGATTGGAACCACTGGCGGGCCGGATTTGGCCCGCGGGCCGTATGTTTGACACCCCTGCTTTAAGTATTACGTAGTGTTTTCTGGGTTCTTTTGCTCATCTATAATAATTAAGTGAATATTTTTGGGCTACAGAAAAAAACAAGACATTTGAGGATGCCATTATTGGCTTAGAGAAACCCTGGTTGCAATATTTCCGCATTGTCTTTAATCAAAAAAAAAAAAAGGTGTGCATTTGTAGGGCTGGGCAATAAAAGGATATTGATAGGGTATTTGTATATAACTCAAGTTTAAAGACAATTAGTTACTATATACTATTTATTTATTTGATTTATTTGTAAAGGGACCATGAACAATATTTAACATAAATGTCACCATTTGATGCATAGTACCAGAGTTAGCTTAAAGCTAATTTACATCTGCACTCATCTGTACTAAGTATGAATGGATTTTTTTCCTGCAAATAAAGTAAACACTGGAGTTCAGACCCACTCCCTCCAGCAAAGCATTAAGCTAGTTGTGAATATGGACAAACAAATGGTCCTGAAAGTGTCAGGATATGTGATCAATTATTACCATCTAAAGGTGAGTTACATATTGACGAATAATGAAACATAACATCAGTTGTTTGGAGCCACTCTCACCAGACTGTCAGCTGTAGAGCGTCAGATAAGCACAGATTTATAACCTGAAACTTCTTTGTTTTGTGTTGTTGCTGGTTTTTGTTGCCATGTCTGTTTCTTTAAAGGAGATAGAGACCTCCTTGGATTATTTATCTCCTGTTACAAAGATGACCAATAAAAAAAACTTACAGAGACAAGCAGAAATCCCTAAATCAAGCCATGCTAATGTCAGCTGTTAATAATTTATAACGGTGAAAGATATTACTCATGAAAATCCAGCTAGCTACAGCAACAATGACTGTAAGGAAAATGGTGACAGGCCTCTCTTCAAGAGTGTCTTACAGAGCAGATGATCTGAGTTCAGAGTGATGTGTCAGTGCTTTTTATACCGGCTGAGTCAGGTCAGTGGGACTGAAACATTACCATAAATTATTAATATCAGCTGGGGACATCCCTGGTCTGAATATAGCCTGCTCCAGATGAAGTTAGCGGTGCTGCAGCTTCAGTTACTGCAGTGATCTACGCCATTGAAGGAAAGCACACTCCCTGTTTGTCTGGTGTGATACCTGGACTTGACAATGGTTTGACCACAGGTGGGAACAAATCAATGAAACCACCCACTGCTGTGCTCGCTAGAACTTGCTTTAAGGAGTAAGATGACCACGAACACGAGGCAAAGAAACTCCAGAACCCAGACCAGGAACACAAACACTAAATTTACTGATAGCTCAAACAAAGACGTCACACCAGTTCAAACACTGAAAACTGTGTGTAGAGCAGAAAGAGGCTGAAAATGTCAACACTGTGTTTACCGGTCTGCAGAAGCCAAACTGGAATAACAGTGACAGAGAGCTTGAAGAGGCTCCACCTTATCTCCCCCTGATAGCTTGTAAAGTAGATCTGTGCGACCACAAGGTGAGAAGAGGGTTTGACAACAAAGAAGCTTTTGATGCTCCAAATCCATTACCTCAGTGGTACTCAACTTTACTATCTAGTAGGTACATTTATATAAATCACACAACCACGATCAAGGCTGATTTGTCCCACATTTAACAATTTCATGAATAATAAAACCAGGATCTATGATTTGATATTGCGCCCGCCCTGTTGTTTTGATTAATCGGGCAGGAGGAGTTTCCAGTAGAGCACATGTGTCTCCAATCTCTACAATGACGCACTATTAAACACATGTTTCAGATTATTTGTGGTGTTGCATTAGTATAAAACAAACGGCATCATAAAATAAGGATTAAAGATGAATACATCTTTACAAACTGGCAGTTTGAGAGCAATCATTAAGGAAGCACTGATGCCAATGACAATCCTTATTTATGTGTCTTAGTACAAAACTAAGCATATCAGTAAATCAGAATATATCTCTAGTGATTCACCAGCTCTGTCTCTCTTTCTTGATTCAACACAATGAATGATCCAAGCATGTGGTCTTCAAAGTAGGGATGGACATTTCAAGCCAAAATACTATTTGATAATCGCTAGCATTTATTCAGACACAGCTGTCCCGTTAACGGTCCATTTGTGTGGCAGTGGGGTTAACCAGCACCGGGACGAGGTGCTGCTAGTAGCGGGCACTGACGGCGTCTGTCTCGACCTTCATGTCCGTGTTTCTGTAGCGGGGTGTGTATGTTTCATAGACTGTAAAAAATATGGACGTAGTATCCGTGACGTCACCCATCTGTTCCTGAGAGCTGTTTTGAAGCAAATCGACGGCAGCAGCCATATTGGTAATGCAGAACTCAACTAGGCAGAGTGTGAGGTAGTGTGAGTCTCTTAGCCAATGGCTGTGTGTTCCCGACCGGGAGTCACGTCAGTCATGTCCTTATTTGGGCAAAACTCATAATCTTAATATCTTCTTAACCGTCATGTTAGAAAAAAATTCACCCCCCGTACAGTGTGTGCCATTGGAGAGATTAGCGTTGTAGGGCCAAGCCGTTTTTTGAACCAGGCTGTAAACATGTTTATTAATGCTGCAAAGATCGTCTTTTTCCCATTCATATCTATGTGGTTTCCGGTGTTTCTGCAGCCAGCCTCAAGCGGATTTTCGATGTATTGCAGTTTATATCACTTCCGCATTGGCTTCATCGTTTGAGACCGGAGTTTGCCGCTTGGTATGTTTACATTTAACGGTCATGCTCAGTCTTGGCAATTTATCCATTTCTGAATCTCACACCACTACACACGCATTTCCAGCGACTAATGTTTTCTTCTTCTTTTGGTATTTAATGTAGTTAGCATTCTTCTTCTCCTGTTAGCTACTTGACCCAGTTAGCAAACAGCTTCAAGACGCTTTTTAGCCACCGTCTGGCAGGAATACCCAGTCCCTCCAGGAAGTTGCGATTTCGCGATCGCAACTATCAACGCAAATTCAACCAATCAGCACGATTTTTCCGCGGCCTTGCAATTTTATACAATCACCGCAACTTTGACCAATTACATTAATCTCAGCCCCTGTGCGTCATCGGTTTCGTCATCAATTTAACTTCCTTGGAACATAAACGTAAGTCCTCACTTGATCGGCACTTTTCAAAAATAAAACACGCACAGAGAACGGGTGAAAAGAGGGGACAGCAGGCAGGACAAGTGACCATGACAACGTTGTTATTTATAGATTGAGGGGCTCAGTGTTAGCTTGGTCTCTACCTGCAGCAGGTGTGCTTTATGAACCAGCTCTCCTCACCTCCATGCATCTGTCTCATCTTCATTGATGATTTTTACCCCCGGTGTGCGTTAGTGACAAAGACACAACCGGGGGACGTCTGTTTACTATTTGACGTTATTGCCGCTATTACCGTAAAAAGCTCCACGTCTACAGCTTGATTTAATCCAGTTTGGTGATACATCAGACACATTCAGTAGGTTTGGATCAACTCCTAGTCATCAAAGATTCAGATTCATTTCAGAGTGCCGTGAACTGACTGTGCATCAGTCGCTGTGAGGTGCATTCAGGGACCGTCGTAAATGTGCAATACAGACCTTCCATGGCATTTTTCTGTGAATCAAGACAATCAAAATGCAGTCACAGTGGCCACATCAAGAATGTTTTCTAAAAATCTGTAATTTAGCTTTTTTACTTGTCCCTGAGATGTTATTGGAGGAAAAAAGCAAAAAAAAAAAATCGCTACTTTCACCGCAATTTTTTCAAAAAGCTGTCGCAAATTCAGGCTTTTTGGGGCGCAACAATCACAAAAAAATCCCACGAAATCCTGGAGGGACTGAATACCATATTACAACTGGGCATCAGGGAAAACGGTGAAAATGTGTGCTTCTGAAACAAGATAATATTTGCCTTATATTTTTTTCTTTTTTTAAGTTACATTTTTGGGCTTTTTCACCTTTAATGGATAGGAAAGTTAAGGAGAGACAGGGAATGTGGGGAGTAGAGAGCGGGGGAAGACGTGGAGTAAATGGTCGACCGGCAACCTCTGTGACGAGGACTATAGCCTCTATACGTGGGGGGCTTAGACCGCTAGGCCATCAGCGCCTCAAGTCTTCCATTTTTAACAAGTGCACGAATATTCGACTATTCGAAAATCGCGTCCCATCCTTACTTCGAAGGGTTAACTTTAAGCCAGCCATCAGTCTAAGTTAAAGCTGGGGGTGGTAATCAGATTTAGATACACTTTTTGTTATACTGGTTAAATGATCTTTATGTCCTGATGGCGATCAATACATGATGTGTTCTTAAAAAAGAGCGAAAAAAGCCGCTATCTACAGCCGGAGTAAACCTGGGAAAACACCAACCAATCCCTGCCATCAGGAGCCACATAGAGTCCTGAGGAAATGCTACATTCAAATTCATGCTAGTTTTCCGTGACTACCAACCCTAGCTTTAAAGGATATTAGATTTATATGATAAGGGACTAAAAAACAGCAACTTAGAGGCTGGAATTAAGAACTGCCTGGACTATCTGCTGAGACTCGGGCTGATCCAAAACAACTAATATCCTTGTTTCACAAACAGAAACTCATATTCCCACTGACCAGCTAGTCTGGAGGTAATTACACGCTTGAAAACAGTCATAATTTAGCACAATTTAACCAACAAGGCCCAAGGAGGAGCTGGAAAGTGTTGCTTGGGAGAGGGATGTCTGGGTCAACCTGCTAGGACCCAAGCCTGGAGAAGTGGAAGAAAATGGATGGATGGATGGATGGATGGATGGATGGATGGATGGATGGATGGGTAACCAACAAGGCTAAAGAGATCACAGAGTCTGCAGGTGAAGGATGTCAACATGGCTGACATACAGTACGACTTTATCTCCATTTTCTCGATCAAAACTGCCAAAGTATGGTGTTTATATATGAACAGTGAGTTAGAGATTCATACACAGATTATTCAGCTTTATAAGGACGTCAATAAAGAAACTCTCTGAAGCTAATGCACCTGTTTTAAGAGGGGGAGGAGGCCATGCTGCTAACTCTAGTCTCACAATCAGCCTAAAGAAACACTAAAATAAACCAACATTCCATCTTTACTGGTGCTTCTCCTTCCCTGCGCTATTTAATAATATCATAAAAGCTGTGATAATAATGCAATAAGACTTTAATAGCAGCCCCATTAAATCTGAAATCTGAAACGAATTGAAACATGTTCTGGCTGAAACGATCATGTGAAGAACATTTGGCCAGCCTATAGTGTTTTTCTCTTCCTTCTAAAGCCATTGGCATACTGCAGCAAATTACAAACAAACACAAATTGGCACACTAACTAAGAACATTTCAAGTGACTCATTTCCCAACATAGCAGCATATTCTCACAGGTTTGTCCGCTGTCGCAATACGACGTCACTGCAAAGCCTCAACGTCACCTGAGTGTTGAGACATTAACATGTGCTCTTTAGGATTCAGGTGACAATGAGTAACAAGTTCAAAGTACATTTAAAGGATCTTACAAGACCAGCTATTGAAGGACTTCTTCCCAAAAGTGTGCCATCAGACACCAGACAACCAACAGTCCAAGTGAGCCAAGAACAATACATTTTCCCACAGTGCTCAGTTCAGCAGTCGTACAACACAAACACACCCTCCTGACCCTCAGATGTTTTCTCTTCAACTGATATCCTATTGGTTCACAGTTCGGGATGATCGCCGTGCCTGTGTCCCGTTTCAACAAGCATTACATCATCTCAAGGAAGTGCAGATAACATTTCATGTGGCTTTTAAAGGTTTCGCCATTAAGAGAAACCAGATTGAGCTGAAGCCATGGAGTGTGTAATTAATGGACGAAGTATCCGTGACGTCACCCATCTGTTCCTGGAACCAATCGCCTGTGGGTGCCAGACAAGCAGTCCAAACTGAAGTGCTAAAAACTGCAGTTCATAGAGGACCCACTTGAGGCTGGCTCTGAAAGTACCAGGAAACCACATACACACCAATTCAAAAAAGAAGATCTTTCCAGCAGAAATAAACATGTTTACAGCCTGGTACAAAAAACAAGTGTAGTCTGGATAGCTCATTTCTTGATCGGCACACACTGTACGGGGGGTGAATTTTTTCATAACAAGGTCATTTCAAAGATATTGACATAACGAGTCTTCCAATGAGAGGCACAGCTGACTTGATTGACAGGCGGGAACACTGTAGCTGTTGGCGAGGAGGCTCAAAGCCCGCCTCTTTGCGTCACAATCGCTCGACAGCAGCAATATGACTGCCGCCGCTGATTGGCTTCAAAACAGCGCTTCAGAAACAGATGGGTGACATCACGGATACTATGCACTGCAAGAACTCAAAACTAAGCAAGTGTTTTTGTCTCATTTCAGGTAAAAAAAATATCTTCTTAGACTCTAAATAAACCACATTCATCTGAGAAGTCAAGAGAAAAATCTTATCTGAAGATTACACAAGCCATAATTAAGGCTTGAATTGCATCTAATGTGTAAAAATGATTCTGTCAATGGAATAAGACAAGTGTACTTGTGAAGTTCCTTGAATTAAAACATTATTCTTATTTCAAGTTACTTTCATGGTACATTTTTCTGATTCCATTGGCAGATTTTTTTGCTTATTACAAGCAATTCAGGTCTTATTTATTGCAAATTTTAGTATCTTCAAATAAGATATTTTTCTAGACTTGTTTGGCGAATGTGGCTTTTTAAGTCTAAAAAGACATTTTATACTAGAAATAAGATACTTAGTTTTGGGTTTTTGTAGTGTGTCCATTATTTGTACAGTCTACGGTGCCATATTGGAAATGCTGAACACAACCTAACTTCTGTTGAGCTAGTGTGGGGTAAAGAGGCGGGCTTTGAGCCTCTTAGCCAACAGCTACTGTGTTCCCGCCTGTCAGTCAATCAATCAATCAATCAGTCATGTCCTTATTTGGGCAAAACTTGTAATCTTATCTTCTTTTTGGACCAGGATCTAAAGATCGTCTTTTTTGAATGGGTGTGTATGTGGTTTCCTGTGTTTATGCAGCCCGCCTCTAGTGGACGCTCGATGAACTGCAGTTTGTAACACTTCCGCATTGGCTTCAATTCTCCAGACCGGAGGTTGCTGCTTGCTTTAAGCCCATTAAAAAGGAAACACTGTGGGGATTTTAAAAAGGAAAAAAGTGGTGACCTGGGATTTATCCAACAGGATTTTTCATTTCAATTGAAATTATGATGCGGCAACATGAACAAATACAACAATGGAAGCATTGTGTGCAGTGAATTAACCATTCAATAGCTACAGAAGCTTTCTTTTGATATGCAGTCATGATAAGGAAACATGGCACTCCAACTTTTCTTACTTTTCCTACCAGCTCTACTTTGGCAGCAGTGTGAGAACTGAGCCATGGAGCAGGGGGTGGGGGAGGCTTTGTTTGACTGAACCTTATCTACTGTTCATGATAAGGTCTGTCGTAAATGATCACACAGGGAAGTCCGTGCATGACATGTTCACCAAACACAGGCTTTCAACACATCCACACATACCACTGTGGGAAGTCCTGCTTATGTGGATTGTGCAGGTCATTATAGTGAGGATCAGGCTTTATTTGCCTATGGTGAAGGAGTGACCAAAGGGCAGAAGAGGAGTGCAGAGTGTGTTGTGGTTTCTGAGAATCAGGCTAGAATTGATTGTATGGTTAGAAGTCTACTGCAGAAATTACCCAACAACTATTTATATTACAGATTAAATTGTGTGAGTATCTTTTAAAGTTGAAAGTAGTCAGGCTTAGGCCGGCCACACACAATCCTCTGAGCACACACACTAGTATTTATCTGAACCACTGGATGAAGTATAAGATCATCTGGACACTCAGCCTACAACGCTGATAAGAAGCTTCTGTTTGTTTACTATTCGGCACAGAAAAGACGGCCTTTGAAAGCTGAATCAGATACCACGTCTGTTTGACAACATAACAATACAAGTCATCAAAGTGACGGCTTGAGTGATGAAGGAGCAGAAGCCTTAACAAGATATCTCAATGGAGAGTTATCTGCTAGAGTCTTACACATCGAACTTCCACCAAATCCGTGTGCGGTCCATATCTGATCCGCCGGACAGCTGGAGTCATGTGACCCAGGTTTTCCCACGGTCATCATTGAATCAAGGATTCTCCTCCTCCTCTCCTCATCCATGTTGTCTTTCTGGTCCTCTGAAAACCTCTGACCTGTTGACTCCAGGCCTAGCTCTGCTCATCATGACGGTTTGTTGTTGTAGTTAAGTGAAATACATAGCGGATCCAGTGGAAGTTAACACATTGACTAGAATAGAAACCTATCAGATCCGGTACTGTGATGGATCGGATACGGACTGGATACAGATCTGGTGGAATTTGGCCGTTAATACGGAGGTGCAACACATCAATTCAAAGATCCACAAATCAATATCATCTCAAACCCTTCCCTTTAAGGATGCACCAATCAATGCATCAGAGAACCAATAAATCTATACCTGGATTTAAGGAAATGATTGGGTCTCATTTGCATCAGCTCACAGTCTAACTATTCATTCAGGGTTGATTTAAATATAAAATGTGTTGTCTTGTATCCATTGCAGGCTACAGGAATTACTCAAATCTCCATTTTATTGCTGCAGTCACCAGATTTTGAATAATTATCCAAAGGCTCTGTATATGATGTATCATAAACACATCTTATTCACAACTTCTATGTCTCTGCAACCCATTTTGTCGAGTGTCAAGGTGTTGTTATGCTAAAAATGTGTCTTAAACTGGAGTGGTTTTGGGATGGTAGGCCAAAAGCTGTGTAATTTGAGGTCGCCAAGTTAAACACTGCATGCATAATGTCATGCTCTCTTTGCCTTGTGGAAACCACATCAACTACAGGATGTCATTCAGGTAGCTGTTGTTGTTCTGCACCTGAATGTTACATGCTTCATGATTTCCCTGAGATTTTTCTGGGGGCTGCTTTATCTTCACAACATTTCCAATTTAAGTAGTGTAAAAAAAACCAACAACTCATATGTAGGGATGTAGGGATATATCGCAGATCGGTAAAAAATTGATACAAATAAGGGTGGATTAAAATCGATTCAACATCATTTGTATCGGGATATTATTTTTAAACAGTAGAAGGCGCTATCTGCATTATACTCTGCTTGTTCAACATCATTAAGTCTCTTGTGCTGCTCTCTCATCACCTCAATATAATCTGTAGCTGATTAATACCATCAGATAGGGCAGCAGTAGCTCAGTCCATAGGGACTTGGCTTGGGAACCGAAGGGTCTCTGGTTCGAGTCCCAGTATGACGAAGTTTGGCAAGTGGACTGGTGGCTGGAGAGATGCTGGTTCACTTGCCTGGGCACTGCCGAGGTGCCCTTGAGCAAGGCACCAAATGATGGCAGTATCCTCACTCTGACATCTCTCCCTTGGCATGTGTGTGTGCATGATTGTATGTATGTACCAAAAAAAACTGTGCGTGTAGCATGATTCAAAAAATTGAATTTCCCCCCTGGGGATCAATAAAGTATGTTTCTTTCTTTCTTCTTTCTTTCTTATATACATTATATCGTGAAGGAAATTTTGATTTAGGGGGAAAACAATGCATTTGGCATTATTTTTGACATGGACAACGTTTGTGTTTCTTTAATGATAAACGATAATTGATCGTTTACATTTCCAAAGATCAATCATGGAGAATACTTGAAAGTTACATCCTTAATTCAAAGAGATTTACCTTATTTGTTTTGGGGTTTTTTTAAGTTATACTTTTTGGCCTTTTTGCCTTTATTTGATAGGACAGCTGAAGAGGGACAGGAAATGTGGGGAGTAGAGAGCGGGGGAAGACATGCAGGAGATGGTCAACCGGCCAGGAATCGAACCGGCGACCCCTGCGACGAGGACTGTAGCCTCTGTATGTGGGGCGCTTAGACCGCTAGGCCACCAGCGCCCCACCTTATTTGTCTTAATATTAATTATTTTCATTTGGGAATCGTTCACTTTCCATTTCTTTATAATTGTTCTGAAATTTTCCTGCAAGGTATTTTTGTGCAATCATTTTTATTTTTTTTGCAAGGTGCAGTGGTTTAATTTAAGTTACAACACACCTTAAAGACACTGTGAGGAGTTTTTCACCAGCTGAGAAACAGACTGAAACCAACACTGATGCTTCTTTATGATATTCAAAAGCAAACAAAACCATAAACAACAACGCTGCTACCTTCTCTGTTGTCATTTTTAATGCCATAAACCACTCAGAGGGGGTAGGTGTCACACCACATGATTGACATTTGGCTTTAGAAACAACCTTTTTAGGCTGTTTTCTTGGAAAATAATCACATCCAGTGATACATCTGGCTGTTAAAAGACAACACGGTGAGGTTTTTGTTGAAAACACTACTTTTGCATGCACAGAATAAGAAATAAGAGGTATCACTTTGTCCACAATGGGGCGCCTAAATTGATATAAATCAAAAGTTCCTCACAGCAGCTTTAAAAATGAAAAAGGATGACTTTGTTTACAAAGAAATATAGGAGAATATATAAATTGCATCTGTCCATATCTGAGGGTTTAAATAAAATGATAGTTATTTAAATTTTGAGTTCAATCCAGTTTTCTTTAAGATCGTTAGAGAATCGTGAGTGCATCGAATCGTGGGTTGAGTGTATCCTTACATCCCTTCTCATATGGCATGGACAGACCTGCTGGAAAATCAAACCTCAGAGATTAACTCCAACATCTACGTCCAATCTTAATGGGATTAAATTACACTGGAGTTAAGTGTGTGTGTGTGTGTGTGGAGGGGGGGGATTGTAATCTGATTAGTGGAGAGAGTGGTGAGAAAATGAAAACGCTGATATGTTGAGGGGGACAGAGGACTAATCCTTTGGTAGAGCTGAAGGTGCTCTGCAACAAAAGATGTCCCTGCTGCTGCTGCTGTTGTTGCACTGCAGCTGTTTACATTAAAGTGAATGACACCAGTATATAAAGAGGCTATTACATGTTCCTTTTAAATGCATCAGCCTATCTATGTGTTTGCTGGGTGTCTCAGAATAGACAGGAGGACAGCTGTTGATGTGAAACATACCAAAAAAACAGACAGCTGCTTCATTCAGTTACCGTCTAAAAACACCATTCCAATGCATCACATCAATGATTAACATCATTAATTAACACATAACGTTGACATGACACTACAGTTATAATATCAGTGCTTTGTTTGGCTGGATTCATGTGAAAGTGGAGCATCAGAATGGGACACAGAGGATACTGCGCTGATGCTAGCAGCCATGTTAGCATGTTGTATAGGGGAGGGGGGGGGGGGCACATATAACAGAAGCAGCAACTTGCGGTACACCTACCTTTGTGAAAGTAGAGTCAATGTCTCCCTGTTAGACGTCCAGGTTGTGTCAGGGTGTTACTATCCAAAAGATACCTCGAAGAGAGGGCATTAGCCAGCCTCACTGATTCGCTTCAGGGTAGTTCAGTTCCAGTTTTAGCTTGTGTGTGTGTGTTAGCAGCTAGCTAACACTTAAAGCTGCTGGCCCTGAACGCTCCTCAACTTCTTTAACGTTTCTCAGCCTCGAAAGTCTTCACCTTCTTGTTGTTGTTAACTCACACAAAGTAGCTGAAGATAGGTGGGGGAAAAAATGCTCCTTAATTGGTCAGACTTTGTGACACAGAGCATTTAAAAAAAAAAAAAAATTCAAAATGTCCACGACATTCAGCAAAGGAAATACAAAAGGCAGAGAAATGCGCCGTGCAGGTTCCTCTCTCGACAGTGTGCCGCACCCAGGTGTTCTCAGGTGTTTCCACTCATAGTCTCCTGTCGGTTCACCGTGCAGACGAGGGGAGCTACATGGAGGCTGTTGGAGAACAACATGAAGCGGTGGGGTTTCTTCTCTGCGACCTCTGAGAGAGTGTGTGTGTGAGTGTGTGTGTGTGTGTGTGCATGAAGAAGAAGTGGGCTGTCCACCAGAAGTCGCTTTTCCAGCCCAAGTGGTGATGCGTTCAGGGTCTCGCACACACACACATCCATGAGAACACTTTTCCTTTCTGTAAAAGCTCAACATGGGGATTTACATATATATAATAAAAACAAATCAGACCATTCTTGATTATGAGAACAGTTATATTAATTTTTCGTCATATTTTTGAGCTCACATCAGTGTTTCTTATCAAGTGGCGCCCCCTGGTGCACATGACTCCATCTCCTGCAGGGGAATCTGTGCAAGTCCTCAAAATATGCAAACCTCAATCCTTCCACAGTATGGAAATTAGGGTTGCAAAGGGGTGGAAAATTTCCTGTAAATTTCCATGGGAAGTTAAACTGGGGAATTTTGGAAATATTCCAAATTGGAAATTATGGGTGATTTATCCGAGATCAGGAGATTTCATTTAAAGCCCATATTAATAATAAGAAGAAAGGTACTTTATTAATCCCCAGGGGGGAAATTAAATGTTTTCACTCATGCTATTTTTTGGACATGCTACACACACAGTATATACATACAATCATGCACACACATGCAGTGAACATGCTTAGGGAGAGGCAAGGCAAGGCAAGGCAGCTTTATTTGTATAGCGCATTTCATACACGAGGGCAACTCAATGTGCTTTACATTAAAACATTAAAAGCACTGGAGACATTCAGACAGGCATAAAAGAACACAATTAAAATGACAAATATAATTAAACAGAAAAGAGAAGGAAAATTAGAAATATATTAAAAATTACATTAAAAGTTTAATTTAAAGTGAGTTAAAATGAGCTAAGATAGGAAGGCAGTGGCAAATAAAAAAGTCTTAATCTTGGATTTAAAAGAGGTGAGAGTTGGAGCAGACCTACAGCTTTCAGGGAGTGTGTTCCAGATATGTGGTGCATAATGACTAAACGCTGCTTCATGTTTCATTCTGACTCTAGGGACTGAAAGCAGACCAGTACCTGATGACCTCAGAGGTCGAGGTGGTTCATAAAGTAGCAGCAGATCAGCAATGTATTTTGGGCCTAAACCATTCAGTGCTTTATAAACCATCAGCAGGATTTTAAAGTCTATTCTCTGACAGACAGGAAGCCAGTGTAGAGATCTAAGAACTGGAGTGATGTGGTCTACTTTTTTGGACCTTGTTAGGACTCGAGCAGCAGCATTCTGTGAGCTGCAGCCGTCTGATGGAGAGATGTCAGAGTGAGGATGCTGCCATCAACCAGCACACCCCGAGCAGTTGGGGGTTCGGTGCCTTGCTCAAGGGCACCTCGGCAGTGCACAGGCAAGTGAACCAGCACCTCTCCAGCCACCAGTCCACTTGCCAAACTTCGTCCATACTGGGACTCGAACCGACGACCCTTCGGTTCCCAAGCCAAGTAAGTAGAACTTTATTAAGTGTTAAATATTTTATTGAACCATCAATTCTTTCATTTAAGAACAAAAACGTGAATGTTGAGTTAAATATTACTCATCCCCCCTGACCCAACCCATTCAAATATTAACAAAAATGCAATCCCAACAAAGTTCCATTCAACATGCAAATAAAAAGTGCTATTTAGGGGGCATGGTCTCAATAGCCCTGCAGTAAGCAGTGTGCTATGTGCATGTGATTGAGGAGTAGATATTCAACTGTACTTACATGTAATCTGGTTGTTTTAGTCAGGAGGATTATGCTAGAATATATTTTCCCCAACTATATTTAAGTTCCCTATTAAGAGCCAACCTTCAATTTAGTAAATTCCTGGTTTATTCCTGTTAATTCCCATGGAAAGTTTCCAACTTTGAACACTATATATCACTCCAAAAATATGCACAACTTGCAGCTGTGCATACAGCTATGCCTTTATTATCAAAAAAATCAACATGTCAGAAAAAAAACACAGGTGTTCACTTTCAGGGTCATTTTTTATATGAATTGCTCACATATCAACACACTTCGATGGCTTACTGCAACACCTAAACACAACACATCCACATCATTGGTTATACATCTGTTTGTCACACTGTAAAAAAATTAAACTCTGCTTTTTAAAATGCCTATTGTACATTTTATAACAAGGACTCTCCCTGATGTAGTGTACATCTTACAGGTAGAAATCATCAAGTAGAAAACAAACACAAATAATACAATTCAAGCATCAACATCATTTCTACTTTCTACAATTAAATATAAACCTTCTTTGACAGAAACAACCGTCAGCCTTCATCATATCACAGTCTTTGTTTCCTTCGTCTTCGTCAGTCCTTTGCATTGAAAGAAGGCGTCCTGGCGTGGACTGCGCCCGAGGAAGGTTTTCAGCATGTCCATCCCGTCCACAGAGCCGCCAGCTTCCAGAATCACCCTCCTGTACTCGTTTCCAACCTGTGTAAAGCAAACACGCAGCTGTTAAGATATATTATCAGGTAAATGGATACAGTATGTGTGTGATATATTGATACGAGACCTACCTTTGGGTTCATGATGCCCTCCTTTTTAAAACGATTGAAGTAAATGTCCATGGAGTAGACTTCACTCCACAGGTAGCTGTAGTACTGCCCATCATATCCTCCAGCCAAGTGGCTGAAACTGGCCGTCATGTTGGTACCTGAGAGGACAAATTCACACGTTCACTCAGGTTTACTGTTTGTGCTTCAAACTGGAAATCAAACACAGACCCTTTCTTCCTGGATTGAGCTGTTTATCTTATTTTAATATTCACAGTTTGAGGATTCTTGTTAGCACATACCTGGTGTAGCAGGGACACCCAGGATATCTTCGCAGTGTTTTGCAAACACTTCAGTTGTGTCTGCACAAGAGCTAGTGTGTAGCGTCTGGTCCACTTTACTGAGGACGACCTGGCGCAGGTTCATCAGTCCTGAAGAGTAAAAACACGTCAACAAACTCACAGAGACATTCAACTCCTGGATAAATGTTAAGTTTATGGCGAGTCTGGAGTCTGACCAGTGTTGGCGACTCTGGATGCGATCAGCTTGTCGAGCAGGTTGTCCGGGATCGGGCTGCCGTCCTTGTAGTGTCGGGACATTCTTCTCAGCGGCTCCTTCTCCCAAACCCAGTTCTCAAGCATCTGTGAAGGCACCTCCACAAAGTCCGTCTCCACAAGGGTCCCACTGAATTCTGAGAATGTGGTCTGAAAACGAACACACACAAAGTTCAGGCCTAAAATGCAACAAACTAACAAATATAGTGAAGGTGCTGATCACAGCTGCCCACCTTAGAACAGAGCTCGTGCATCACATGACCAAACTCATGAAAGTAAGTTTCCACTTCATGGTGCTGGAGCAGAGAAGGCCAACCTTTTCTGGGCTTGGTAAAATTAGCCACCATAGCTGCCACTGGAAGTCGGCGTTTTCCATCAGGTCCTTTGCAGCCCGGCTGCAGCCCGAAGCACGCTGCGTGGCCGTACTTTCCTTCCCTGGTGGAAAACAAGGTCAGAAATGTCACACAGTGAAAGACTGTGACAGGAAGGATCAGGAGCTGCAGGCTATGCTATCTCAAATTATATACTCTAAGATTTTATGGTCTTCTGTGAACTGATTAAAGCTGGGTCAATAAATTAATTACTTGACTAATAGAAAATTAATTGGCATCTATTCCATGATAAGATAAAGCAAGGAATAATCATCTTATATCGGTCTCACAGCAGGGAATCTGTGTTAGAACAATAAAAGTGATAGCAAAAGGTTAAACAGGAGGAACCAGATCCAATAAATAAATAAACAGACTATAAGTGAACGGGCTATGAATATGTAAACAGTGACAGCTGTTTGATTTACAGAGCTGCAGGAAGGAATATGCTTTCACAGGACATATCTGAAGGTCTTATTTCTTGTTATGCACCGCACTCTCTCTACCTTGGATGTAGGTCCATGTAGAACTGTCCGATCTCCTCTCCTGTTTCGGTGTCCTGGGCTGAATAAAGCATCACATTTTCGTGCCACACCTGAGCGTGCTCCACCTTTGTGAAGGAGAGACCCAGCAGCTCCTGGTAGATACCCAACAGTCCTTCTGTCACCACGTCCAGCGGGAAGTACTCGATGAGTTTGTCTTTGTTCACCGCGAACTTGCACTGCTCCACCTGGTTCATGTAGTACGGTAAGTCCCAGGCGTTGATCTGTCCGTCAAAGGGGAGGCCTTTCATCAGACACTCCCTCTTCTTCAGTGCCAGGATGTATTTCCTCTCTTTGATTCCGATGGGCTTCAGGGTTTCATAGAAGGTGTCTGCAGAAAGAGAGTAAATGGAGTCTTAAAGCCTCTGGAAACGTAAATGGAACATTTTAAATTATTATAGAATATCAAAACTGAATGTGTAATCAAGCTTCAACAAAAATCTGTGTGAAATTAAACATCCACATATATGAAAAAACAGCTTATTTTACAGGTCAGAGGATTTCTCTGGACTGTGTGGGCGTGGCAGGTTTACTCTTTGATTGACAGGTCAAGAGAGAGTTCACAGCCTGCATGTCTGAGCCGTCTGACTTTGAATCTTAAGACATAAAAACTCCAGAATCTGAAAATTATTCATTTCAAATGGTCTCTGAGTGCTGAGTCACAAAATACTTCAGAATCAGGACTTCTATCATTTATTAGTTTTATCACTCAGTAGTCTCCGGGGCATCAGGATCATGGGACGCCCGGAGCAGCGGAGGCTGAAGTGTAGCATGTGCCCGCAGAGGAGCTCGGCTCCGGGTCTCCTGGCTAAATTCTGAGCTGTTTGGGGAAAGTTAGTGAACCGGTCCTGGGTAAAGTTAGTGAACCTGTCCTGGGGAAAGTTAGTGAACTGGTCCTAGGGAAAGTTAGTGAACCAGTCCTGGGGAAAGTTAGTGAACCGGTCCTGGGGAAAGTTAGTGAACCGGTCCTGGGGAAAGTTAGTGAACCGGTCCTGGGGAAAGTTAGTGAACCGGTCCAGGGGAAAGTTAGTGAACCGGTCCTGGGGAAAGTTAGTGAACCGGTCCTGGGGAAAGTTAGTGAACCTGTCCAGGGGAAAGTTAGTGATCCGGTCCTGGGAAAAGTTAGTGAACAGGTCCTGGGGAAAGTTAGTGAACCGGTCCTGGGGAAAGTTAGTGAACCGGTCCTGGGGAAAGTTAGTGAACCTGTCCTGGGGAAATGAGCCCAGCACATGCAGGAATGCTTTAGCCACTCGGCCGCAGCTCAACTTAACCGCGTCCCAAAGTTTCCCCAAGGAGCGGAGTAGTTTTGTTGAACATGTGTGCACATGGCTCAGTGTTTCATTTATGAATGGTTAGATATTTATTTTGTCATAAATATTCAATTTAACCCTGCATTCTTTGTCCTAGCATTAGAACGGTATCAGAAACTTAACTGATAATACTTCAAAAGTTGATTGAAGTTCAGTTCCAGTATTTTAAATATATATTTAATAGTATGTAAATGTGACTATAAATATCATAGGTAGAACGTTTTCATTTATTTGGATTACCAGAGGCTTTAATGTTCAGAGGACACACTGTTGAGTTTCTGTATCTCAGCTATTGCTACAACTTTAAATGTTTACATCTGAAACAGTGAAGTGAAAGACTCCTCACAGGAGCTTTAAACTTTATACTATGAAAATAAGACACTGATACAGCAATGAAAGTCCACTTCCCTATGTGATCTACGACCACGTGTGTGTCCATGAGCTATAAATTACTGGTTGTTACTCTACATGCAAGAGGCATGTCGAGCAACATGCATTGCGTTACATGCAGCATGTAAGCGGTGTCGCCTTTCTTTCCTCCACCGAGCCGGTATCTCCCTCCACATCCATCCATACATTTTTATAATCCCGAGCTGTAATCAGATGGCGTGATATATGTTGCTGTGTATTCGTACACGTGCATGTGAGGTGAAATGTCACGGAGGGGGTCATACCTAAAAAGTCAGACACATTGCTGGCATTCTTGGCCATGTTGATCTGCAGCACGTAGTTGGCGTGGCTGCTGTAACCCAGTAAGTCTGCCACCTTTGCCCTCAGTTGTATCAGCTGCTCCAGGATGGCTGTGTTTACCTGGGTAAGAGAAAGGAGACAATAAAAAGACTTAACTGAATGATTGACATTTAATTACATAAATACATTGATTTTTTGCTTTATGAGTAAGAATTGTAGAAAGTAGCATGCCATAAAATAAATATATGTGAAATGGAAACAAGAAAATATTTCAAATTTAACTTATTCACATTTATCCACATCTATTAGGCAAACTTTCATAACTTTAAAAATAAAAATGAATATGGTTTGATAGGAAATAAACATTTGTTTTAATAAGTCTGAAACACCAATGAGAGTTTCACAGATTCAACTTTGTCATTTAGTTATTTATGAAGAAAATTTTAGATATTTTCTTAACATCCTAGGTTTGCTCATTTTTCAAAAATTCCCCAAGCCTTGAAATTGCTATCTTTCAAATTCCATGACTTAGATATGCATAGAAAAATTCATAAAAATAATACAAATATCCTTTAAGAAATTAGCATTTAATGTTTATATGATATAATTTAATTCTTCCAAAATTTCTTATATTTAAACATTCTATATTTATTTCAGAATAGCTTTTATTTTGGATCTTTATTTATTTATTTGCTTATTTTTTTCTCAATATATCTGGGTTTTGTCCAAGCGTGCCGGATACGGCCCTGGTGGTGAGGCTTTCAGCAGTGTGACTGCCCCCTGGTGGCTGGCTGCAGTATAGGTCAAAAAATCCATCTCAACTTAAAAAAATAAATACACAAAACTTCAAAGGACACACAGCGTCTTGTGACGTTACGCTGTAGGGCGGAGCTTATTACAAAGGCTTCACAGGCTCTGGCTGCACAATGGCTGCGCCCAGGAGAGGGATTTTTTGACTTCAGAACTGTACAACGGGAAGAGGCGGAGCAACGCTGTCCATTTTTATTTACAGTCTATGGTTTTGTCTTACTTGCTACTTGTCAATAGATGCTAATTTCTATATTTCACTTAATGTCAGATTATCTATCCTTTTTTATTTTATTTTTGTATTTATTTATGTGTTCTATTATTATTCTTTTTATCTATTACCATCTGTTGGCTTGTCATTTAGTGTTTCCTGTTTATTCCTCTTCCTGAATCTCCTTCATTGCTCTGTATTAAGGGTGAGCCCTTGGTCAGGGGTGGGTGGGTGGTGTTAATGTGGGGTAGTGTCTGTACAAGTTCAGTGTGTTGGTATGTGTGTTTATGTTTATATGTTGAATAAACTCAAAACTTCATAAATAAAGTTTTTTTTTAAAAAGAATAGCTTTTAGTTTTTATTTTCCCTTTTGTTGTCACGCTTCCTTGAAAGGGAAAGTTGTTGATTAACTGTCTTTAGGTGTGTCTTTTAGAGTAATTTACATACAGCAATAAGTAATAAATAAATGTGAGACTAAATTAGAATATTTAATTTTTTGTTTGCTTCACATTAATTTAGTTTTCCTAATTATTCCTTTTTTAGCACACTACAAAAGCTCCATAATAATGCAGCAAAAGTATCTCAAAAAAGCACCTGTTTATTTATTTCCCTGCAGCCAAAAGTCGATCAATAACTGTCCTTTTTTATCACCCCACCTGCAACCATGCTCTGACTTAATGCAGCGTACAGCATGAGTAACTGTTCCAACAAACTGAGTTTGTCATTTTGTTGAAGATTTGGACGTGAGGCCCGTCAGCTTGTGTAACAGCTCACCGAGAGGCCTCCTGTCTCACATCATGTTTCACCACTTTAAAGGTTTCAGAGGGAAATGTTGGTTTACAGTAGCAGAAATGTAATACTGAGCTGATACGGCTTTAGAAAGGTTAAACAAAACAGTGCTGCTGACATCAATGAGGCACAATTGCACACATAGTAACACTGCGGAACATACAAGTATCATTTTCACTGATGCCCTTTGTGGTTTTGTGGGTAATTTGATTCCTTTACAGGCTTGGCTTGAGTCCAAACAGAGTTTATTACAGCAACAAAATGAGTTCAGGGAAAGGCGCCCTGAATAACTTTGAAAACAGGTTATGACACCTTAAAAATGTTGAGGACCACTACTTTAAGAACTGTGCTTCATAACAGGATTTTAACAGCTCTACAGGTTTAAAAACATGAAGTGAGTTGACATGATTTAATGCAGTCAGGTGTGTGTAGGATGAACACATGTATGATCAGACCTCTTTGCACCTGCTGTGAAAAGCCGTTTCCATCCTCCTCCTGGTCTCAGGATTGTGACACCTCTTCATGAGCGGGAAGTAATGTGGATACTCGAGTGTCACTTTATAGCGCCCATCTGCTGTTTTGTCCAGGCCATTCAGATAGCTATCAGCCAGACCGCCTTAACAGAAAAGGACAACTATATAATGAAAAAGTCAAAACACATTAATAACACCAGACTGGGTTCAGGTTTAAAGGCTTACCCAGTTCATGCTCAGAGAAGACGAGGTGAGTGTTGTCCTCGTTCAGGTTCTGGTTGAACTCGATGGACAGTTCATTTATTAGCTTGGACGTTCTTTTTATTTCCTTGGAAAAGAGAAAAAGAAGAAGAAGAGTATTCAAGATGAGAGAATTCGACTTGATTTTAAAGGGGACATATCACGCTTTTTTCATCAATATATATTGGTCTAAGAGGTCCCCAAAACATGTCTTTAAAGTTTATGCTCAAAAAAACACTTTGAAATCAGATTTTGGTCTGCCTGAAAAGTCCTCTTCTTCAGTCCTCCTCAGAACACTCTGTTTTCTCTCTGACCACGCCCCCTCAGGAAGTGGATGTGCCTCGGCTCTCCAGCACGTTGATCTAATGTTTACATGTTGGCTGAATATACACGGCTGCACAGAGATCACGTTACTTCAACCCTCTGAATCTGATCCTGAGGAGAGGCGCCTGTAGCAGGACCTTTCTGAAGGATTGGTCACAGATTTAGTGTTTCTTGTTGTTTTATTTGTCAGTATGTCGACGTGTGTCTTGGTACACAGCTACGAACATGTAGCTATGTGGCTATGCTAACTAGCGCTAGCACTTATCCATGATAAATAAAAATCATCCACTAGATCTTCAAATCTGCAGACGTGGGGAGTAAAACCGACCTTTGTGTTTATTAAGACAGCCTACAACTAGCATGCCTCCCTCCTAAGCTCCTTGTTAGCACACATTTGTGCAGGTAATGAAAAACGGGGGAGGGGATTCAGTATTATTTTATACAGTCTATGGGCTGAACAAGCTCCGAGCTCTGACTCCGTGACAGACCGGATATTGTTGTTACGTAACAAAAACACTGAAGTCTGAAACGGCTCGTTTCACACACATTTACAGAAAGGTGGAGAAATCAGAACAGGGGCAGAATGGATTTTTTTCATTCTCGGGGGGTTTGTAGACATGCCAGGGAAACATATTTCAGGTAGAGAACCATTAAAAAGTCAATTTTGCATGATATGTCACCTTTAAGGATGTGACATAACAAGCCTAACAATCAAACTACATAATTACAGCACTGCCACTTTCCATTAAGAATGCATGATACTGGACTCCTGCAGATATCTGATGAGGAGTACTGATATTTTCACCTTTTTCCACCTGACAGCAGCGAGCAGCAAAAGTCTTTTTTCCTTGAATTTATATTTAAAGATCCTTGCAACAGATTGAAATTAATGTTTCAACTTTTTTTTAAGATGTATAAAAGAAAACGAGACCAACGACCACAAGACTGAATATTCCTGCAATGTCATTTTTGATGTCTTTAACAGCTAACAGTAAAAATATTAAACTTTCCACAGTAAATATTCACAATAAGTTACATATTTAATTGTTAAAAGAAAATAAGGGTAATAAAATTCTCACTTAGGCAGGAAAAAAAAAATCACCAAAGAGGTGCAATGTACAGCTTTGTCCACAGGGGGCGCCAAAATCAATGCAAAACTGAGCATTTCCCATAGAAGCTTTATAATCCCAGGCTGCAGCTGAATGGTCTTTTCTTGGTTAGGAAGGTTCCAAAGTGAGGGAACTGTTTGAATTAGGGCTGGGTGATAATTTTAATAACGATAATTATCTTGATATAATTTTTCTCAATAAAAATATCCCAAATGTTCAATAAAATTTTATATATTTAAACCTGTAATTACACAGCCCAATCACTGGAAAGGGAAAGAAGAAGAAGAAGGCATTGAGCAGCCAATCATGTTGTGGGGTGAGAGGTAGGCGGGGCTTAAAGATGTTTGGAGTGGAGTGTAAACACAGCTGAAACGAATCTTTCAGGATGTGGGTGAAAGACGAGCATGGAGACAATTTCTGCTGTGCATTTGGAACACTAAACAAACAACACCATAAATCTGGATGGAGAGGCACTAGAAGAGGTGGACACATACATATACCTGGGAAGCATTGTTGGGAGGGATGGAGGCAGCGAAAAAGACATACAAGCTAGAATAGGGAAAGCTAGAACAGCTTTTTTAATATTACGGCAAGTATGGAACTCCAAACACATCTCCACGCAAATTAAACTCCGCATCTTCAACTCCAACGTCAAGTCAGTTCTACTGTATGGGGCGGAAACATGGAGAACCACAAAAGCAACAGCAAGCAAACTGCAAACATTCATAAACAGATGCTTACGACACATCCTAGGAATCTACTGGCCTAACACCATCACAAACGAAGAGCTCTGGCAAACCACACAACAAGAACAAATAGAAACACAAATAAGACGCAGGAAATGGGGCTGGATCGGGCACACCTTGAGAAAACCATCCTCCAACACAACCAGGCAAGCCTTAACCTGGAACCCCCAGGGGAAAAGAAAGCCGGGAAGACCCAAAAACAGCTGGAAAAGGTCTGTCGAGGCAGAACTCAAGGAGAAAGGAACATCTTGGAAGGAAGCAGAGAAGATCGCTCAACGCCGAACCAGCTGGAAGAAGTGATTACCTATGCTCCCCCAAGAGCCAAAGGGTTTAAGTCAAGTAAGTCATTTGGAACACGTCTAACCGTAGTACAACTTAACTTGAACTTTCACTCAGGAGCAAAAATCTGACTTTAAATTTAAATGGAATAACGATTTGATATTTATAGTGATAATAATCGATATCGACTGATATGAAAAATTTGAGCGTGATAACATCTTTTTCAATATCGCCCAGCTCTAGTTTGAACACTCTAAAGGATAAAAGCATCGTCTTCTTTTATTATCTCCTTCAGCACAGGATACACTGCAGCAGTATACGTGCAGTTAGAGTTACAGCTTTCCTTCCCTGTCCTCTTCCTCACACCTTCCTCTGACCCTGTGATGTTTTCCATTGAGGTTGCAGGAAAGTGCTCAGGGCGAGACGGGGTGATATTTAAGACTCTTTGACCACAGGCCTGCTCTTCTTTTAGAGGTGATCATGATATTTATGTAACCTTTAACAGGCATCACCTTGTTTATAAGAGAGTGTTCTGATGGTGTTGGATCATCTATACAGTTAATGGGGCGTGCACTTTGAGCTTAATTAGAGCATCATTTCATCGACCTGTCCTGTCAGCAAGGGGACACTAACATGACATTTCTAAGACATTATCTGCAGACATCAGCGTGCATGACTATTCACAACCCCTCCTCAAACATTTAGCTTGTCTTGTGCTTTTTTAAAGGGATGAAACCTTTTGTTATCTACTTTACGATTCACACACTGCATTACCTCTTGTATATCTTTAGACAGATGTAATCCCTTCTGCTTCCCAAGTGTAACAAGCCTGTTTAGGAATCTCTTCTCTTCAGGTAAAAGGTTGTCCTGGAGCTTGTTCTGTCAAAATAATCACACAAGACATAAAAAATTATTTCATACATGCAGAGGTACGACTATTATGTCATGCAGTTTCCCTATTTTTACTAGCTGGCAGTATAAATGGGTCAGCTAGTTAGTCCAGAGTGGAATAACATATGGCATTGGCTGGCACTGATTAGATCAGACACAGTTTCTCTGCAGAGCTAAATAAGAAGCAGTGACGGGGTCAGATGAGGGGGAAATATCCTTGATCTCAACATAAGACCCTGAAGTTATGCACATCAATCACTTGCCCTCATTTTCCTCTGAGAGATAATCCAGCTAACGTGATTAATGTGTCAAATCCTCACATATTACATTTAATTAGCCTCACTTCGACTCCGTTAATGCCTGAGATGACTTTAACACCTCATTACTATCTTAGTGCACCAGGGTTCAATAAAGGACAGTTGTGATATCACCTTTCACGTCCTTCTTGTTGTGATGGATGTGTTTAAATCTGAACGAACCTGCAGGGCGGTGATTCGCTGGAACACATCTTCCCTCATACCGATTTCCACGTCAAACTCAGACAGCTTCTTGTCGGCGTCCGTGCTCGCCGTACGAACCTCTTTGGACGGACAAACGTACTGGGGGAAATCGAGGACATGGCGTGAAGCTGAGGGGGGAGAATGAAAAGAAGACCCCATGAATGTGGGCATGATTAGTGCAATGCTGGAAAAACAACTTTAGATTAAAAAATAAAGTGTTTATATTTGTTTTCACTGTCTAAAAATCTCATTTAAACGCAAAGCAAATATGATTTTATCCCTGTATTTTTCAACTCAGCTGCTAAACATCAACATTTTCAGAAACTGTTCAAATTCAGTGGTGGAAAAAAGTAATATTGCATTGAGAATCTATCTTAGGTCTTATTTTTTGTTCAGTTTTGAACACATTCTCTGTTATTTCTTGATTTTGATACCAACAATGTTGAGAACTGGCATTTTGAAACTGTCAAGAATTTAGCTTTGTTAGTTTTATATCATTTGTATTTGTTTATGTCTGTCTAATGCTTGAAACACAAAAAAGATTTTTCCAAAAATATTTCATGACAATATTTCAGATTATGTAAAATCTTAAGGGTGTCCGAGAACTTTTTTCCACCACTGTACATCGTTTTGTTTGCAAAAGGGCTCTGTGATTTCCTAAAACTGCTTGTCCCACTACATTTTTTGCAAATTAAAGGTATGATATGTGATGCATTTAAGGCCCTGTGTCCACTAATGGTGTTTTTCAGTCATGCGTTTTCAGCACTCAACTTCCTCAGTGCAAAAACACCCTCAGCCTCCACTGTTTTTGCTCACTCTGCACTCTCAGTTAGAAATTGTTTCCTGTTTTGGAGCACCATTATGCTCATCAATGTCACTTTCCAGTAACTGACCAATCAAAACCAAGAAGGGGCGGGTCTTTTTGGAGGAGAAACTCCCCACGCTTGTTTATCAAGGGTAAAATTAAGAGTCTGGGCTGCTGCTAATGCCAGGTCACAATTCTTTTTAATTGTTTTAACATTTTCTTTGTAAAATTTCCTAAAGTATACAGAGCAATTCAAAACAGACCTACAAGTCACTACCAAGGGAAGTGGAAGTGCTGTGAGATCACTTTTGTGGCTGAAAAACAGCTGTTGTTGATAGTATGATTTCAGGGTGATATGGAGACCCCTAGTGGCAGAAGTTTCACACTGCCCCTTTAACTCAAACACCCTGTTCAGGGGTTTATTTGGTACTTTTCTCAGCAGAGGATTATGTGACGACCTCACCGCCAGGCCACAGGGTGTCCCTGTCTAGCTCTGCTGTTGTGAGTCCTGGTTGAGGTTCGACAGTCAGAGGAGTTCAATCTGAGGTCAGTTCTCCTGAACCTCCTGGTTCCTTTAATCAACCGGTCCCTGACTCTCTGGTGCTCCCTGGCTTTCAGTGTGCATGTCCTTAAGATGCCTGGTTTCTTCAGTTCCTCTGTTTTATGATGACGTCTTAAGTTTTATTGAATTAATCTGTTTTATTAATGCCAGCTCATGATGTCTCCCTGTTTTCCCAAAAACTTTGATTCAGGTTATGACAATTAACACACATTTGGGGCTATTATGATCAATTATCCCTTTATTAAATGAGAATTACTTCTAGAATAACTTCATGTCTGTTAATAAAAAGGTCATAAGGTGTAACTGTGTGGCTTGTTGATTTATTTTAGGAGAACAATTAAGCTCTATCGCAAAGACAAGTAGCATCAAGTCTTTTGTTTTGGTCTTTTATGATTGTAGGTAAGAAGACAAACATAGAACACCAGAGTTACTCACATGCATATTCCAGTTTGGCATTAGCCAATGCTTTCAGTGTGTTTTCCACTGAAACGCTGTCTATCTGTAGGGATCCGATGTCGTCGTAGACCTTCTTGACTCTGTTAATCAAGCTGTCAGCGGCTGCCCTGATCTCAACTGGAGACAGGTCCCATCTCAGCGGGTTTCTCTTGTTTCCAGCCTGAGAGCAGTCTCTGGCAGATATCACACAGTTGTTCTGGATAGTCATCCTCAGGACGGGGTGAGAGACTCTGGAAAAACAAGACAGCCAAACCGGGTCGAAGGTCGTTAAAAACAGATTAGGGCCAAGGTAGGGCAAGAAGAAAAGAAGGAAGATTAAAAATCAAGAAGGAAGATTATTTTTTCTTACTTTCTTGGATTTAGAGTAAAAGGCAAAATGCTGACAAAGACATGGTGAAAGTCAAAATTTTAGTAATGCTATAACAGACCACTTTACTGTATTCTCAAAAAATGCAAACAAAAACAACTAAAATATATATTTTTAAAAAACCTTTCCCCTGATTAATTTTATGTAAGCCTGACTCTCACTAAAAGTCTGAGTTTTTTCTAAACTTCTTTAATTTCATTCTCAAAAATCAATATAAATAATCAAAAAAAAAAAAAAAAATTACATAAAAAAGGGAGAAAGTCAAAATGTTACACTGTAAAACTTTTGGTATTAAAGCTTGAAGATTCGGCGTGTAGAAATTGAATATTTAGCAACATCGAACTAGATCTAGATTGAAACGCTCCCCTGCTCACCCCGCCCAGAGGTGAAGCTATGGTGGCCTTTGAGGACAAGAAACTCCTGCGATGCACGATAAGTCTGACGCACCATTAGTCATGTTATTTCAAGATGCAAGATGGCCGCCTCCATAGAGGGGGTCCCATTCCTTATGTAAGATATTAATGGCTCATGCTAAGTTAACTAGCTTTCTATGAATATTGAAGTCCAAGATTTTGACTTTAATCTCAAAATATGAATAGAAACAAAAATATTATTTATATACGGAAGCCCTTAGTGGACATGTACGTACATTTTATTCACTCTGTTTTTGATGAAAGCTTATTTTCTCAAGATCATCAATTATTTTTCTTGTTATCTCAAAATAACAAAGATGGTTTTCCTGCAACAGAGGATAAGTTTGTCTTCAGCTCAAGACAATAAGTAATTTTAACTGTTATCTTATTCTATTTTTATGTATTTATTCATTCATTTATTTATCTACTCAGTTTTATTGATACTTTTTAGCCTTAGTTTTATTTTTCAACTCTTATCCTTACCTTTTAAATCTATTTATTTAAACAATTTTTATTTGTTAATTTTGATGCTTTAACTTATTTTAATTACACATATTTTATTTTGGTGTGCATTGGTCTCTATTTTATTTTATTTTTATGTTGTTCTTATTTTTCATTTGTATTTTTATTAGTTTTATTATTATCATTATTATTATCTTCCACTAAAATGTCTTAGCATTGTTTCATTTTTGCTTCTTTCTTGTTTTCAATCGCTGTAAAGCACTTTGGGTTGCATTTTATTTGTATGAAAGGTGCTATATAAATAAAGCTTGATTGATAAAGCTTGAATAAAGCTTGTTTTCTTGTGATAATAAGATACAGAACAAGTTATTTAAAAATAAAACTAATAGGCTGGTCACTAATAGAGATGTAATGTTCAACCTTTCAACCCTGCTTTGTAACTGTTTTAGCTAGGTTTACCTGTATACATTTTATTTATAGTATCATTTTAATCAACAGCCCCCTCCTATTTTAGTGCGTTTTATAGTCAATCCCACACACCCCATTTTATTTGTATTATTTGATTTGATCTTTTAATTGTTTTTTTTATCTCCAAATCAAAAAAATATATATAATAAATGATCCTATATAATGACTTTTGATACTCTTGATGCATTTTTGTTTCTAAATGTCACTGTAACTGACTCAATATCATTGTAAATGAGGGTTGCCTCTCAATGATCTCTCCAGTATAAATAAAGGTTGATTGATTGATTAAAACTGGGGGGACAGGGCCTTCTCTGTCACAGCCCCCACCCTCTGGAACTCTCTCCCCCAACACCTCAGATTCTCTCCCTCACTCACCAAATTCCAATCCGGACTCAAAACCAACCTATCTACAAAGGCTTTTAACATATAACTGATTGTCAGATAAATACTCTCTGCAAATATACATGTAGATACACAATGCAACAATTCTCAAGCAGAATTCCATATTTCTATTTTTTGTATTATTTAACTACTATTTTATAATGTAAAAACTACCTCTGCAACTCACCACTGCACTTTATCATATTATTTTAGCCTGTACATATTAGTCAAGCCTATTTGTTGTTTCTTTGTATTTATAGCTAAGGTTATTGTTATTATATTTTTATTTTATTTTTTATTGTAGTTCTTATTCTTATTCCTATTCTTATGCCTTGTACAAAGAGAGCACAGTTTACTAAAGTCAAATTCCTTGTGTGTTCAAGCATACCTGGCGAATAAAGCTGATTCTGATTCTGATTCTGATTGCTTTTTTGTTTTGTTTTGTTTTATTTTTTCTTGTTTTGTTTTATTTTGCTGCCTTGCTTTCCTTTGCTTTTCTATTGTATAATTTATTTTCTTGTAAAGTGTCTTGGAGAATCTTTTAAAGCGCTTTTAAAAATAAAATGTATTATTATTATCATTATTATTAATAATAAGGGAAGTTAAAGGAGTTTGAGTACAAGTTCTGATCATCTGAAGTTGAATTAAGGTCTCAAAGAAACAACTGAAATCAGAGTCAGTAAAATAAATGAATGTTTGTCCACTTTGAGCTTCCGTACACAGCCTACTTTAAAAACTAGCTCCTTGATTTGTGTTTAGTAAAGTCTACCACTAATTTAGGAGTAAGAGTGAATACAATATTTCAACTTTACTCTCAAAAAATAAGAAATAGAAAAATAAAGTCCTCCTCTTTTGTTATGCACCTGACCTCCTTCAGAGAGTGTAACACTTCACAGTAAAGCTGCAGGATGGAGCTCAGGAGCTCAGGAGCTCAGAAACAGGTGGCAGCAATGCAGGCAATAAATTCTTCAACGTCGCATTAGAGGCATGCTTTGCATATCTTCCGTGCTCAGTGGAGACCTTTTCCATGTCCACTCAGTGTCCAGTTTCACAGCAGGACATGGAGAGGAAGATTGTCAGAATAAGTCCATATAGTAAAGGCGTTGGATAATTCCAAGGCTGAGCCAAAAACACTTTCAACCGGCTCAGCTATTTCTAACAGCTCAGAAACAACTATTACATATCAGTTTAATTTATAACATGACATCGTGGGAATGAAAATGCATTGCATGAATTAGAGGTTGACTGTAACATTTAAGAAATGAGTTGCACAGAGGTTAGATACACACTCAATATGGCAGCGAGCAGGCGGTGTAAACACAAAGCATACCTGCACACTGTTCGGCAGACTCTTAACGCACACATGCCGGAGGATTCATGCGCTTCAATCCGAGCTACAAGCACTGAACTCCTCCTCTTACTGTCGCTCAGTCTCAGCAGCAGCAGCAGTAGCAGGAAGAACACAGATGAAGAAGCTCCCTCTCCTCTCTCACATGTGGAAAATGTTTCTCCTCCTTATTTCCGCCGTGAACTTACAGGCCAGGGATGGGAAGTTCGACTCTCTTGCGTGAGCCGGGTCTTTTGGCTCGACTATGCAATGAGAGTCGGTTCTTTTTGTCCGGCTCTCAAACAGCTTATATTTTTCAGTTACATTTTTCAGTTTCTTGACCTATATTTATTCTGAGTACACATATAAGTGTGATCATTTTATCACATTTATACTGAGTTTTACATATCCACAAATGTTTTACTTTAATTAGATATTATCAAATATTGTAACATATCTGTAATGATATATATTTTTCTTATTTTCAAGCATTGTACAAGACAGAAATATGCAATATTATGTAAACCATCCATCCATTTCCATCCATTTTCTTCCGCTTATCCGGGGTCGGGTCGCGGGGGTAGCAGTCCAAGCAAATTGACCCAGACATCCCTCTCCCCGGCGACACTTTCCAGCTCCTCCTGGGGAATCCCGAGGCGTTCCCAGACCAGGCGGGAGATATAATCCCTCCACCACGTTCTGGGTCTACCCCGGGGCCTTCTCCCAGTTGGACGTGCCCCGCTAAAGGGAGGCGTCCGGGAGGCATCCTTATCAGATGCCCGATAACGTTCCACGTCCAAACAGCCAGTCTATGCCACCGGGGATCAGCACGCCCAGGCCTCCCGCCCGGACCGCCACCCGGCCTCCTACGCACCCAACCCCCATGCCTACCCCTGCGAGTGGTGTTATTTTTTCGAGCTGAGCCCGACCGGGCTTCATGGGCAAGAGCCCGGCCACCAGACGCTCGCCATCCAGCTCCCCCCCCGGGTCTGGCTCCAGGGGGGTGCCCCGGTCTCCTTCTCCGGGCGAGGTAGCTCTCATCCCCAATTGCCGTTTCATGAAGGCTTTTTATGGAAACCAATTCAATTAAAAATTCAGGTGCTAAAATTACCAAAAATGCTAATTAATTAATTCCCAACACATTAATTTCTAAGTTATCTGATTCAAATAAAACACCACTTAGTAATTTATGTAATAAGTGATGCCACAACCCAATACAGCAGATAAACTTGATTTAAAATTCCTGATGTAATAGATTTTTTTAAAGTTAGCTCTGCTCAAAACTTTGACATGACTTCTTTCCCTTTGATATTAATCCCTAGTTGTCCCTCAAAGTTGTTGGTAAAGTGAGATATCCCTGCATGATAATCTATATCTACATGAAATTCACACCACCCTTTTATAACACCTTGTTTTAGTTTGCAATATTGATGCAAATACGTCATTCTGCTTAAGCCAGCACAAGGAGCTGAATTGGAAAGAGAAAAGAAAAATCAATTGGCCCCAAGATGTGACCCTGCTACCCTCTTGTACTTAAAGCTGGGGTTGGTAGTCACGGAAAACTAGCATGAATTTGAATGTAGCATTTCTTCAGGACTCCGTCTAAGCCAGCTGAGTGATAATTTCATAATGATAATTATCATGATATAGGTTTTCTCAATATAAATATAAAAATGTTCGATAAAATTCTATATAAATAAACCTGTAATTACATCCCCCAACCACTGGAAAGGGAGGCGTAATGAGCCTTAAACACTAGTTGCCACCATAGACTGTATAAAATATGGACGTAGTATCCGTGACGTCACCCATCTGTTCCTGAGAGCTGTTTTGAAGCCAATTGACGGCGGCAGCCATATTGGAAATGTGGAACTCAACCAGGCAGAGTGTGACGTAGTGTGAGCCTCCTAGCCAACAGCTATGTGTTCCCGACCAGGAGTCACATCAGTCATGTCCTTATTTGGGCAAAAACTCCCAATCTTAATATCTTCTGAACCGTCGCGTTAGAAAAAAATTCACCCCCGTACAGTGTGTGACATTAGAGAGATTAGCTTCGTACAGCCAAGCCGTTTTTTGAACCAGGCTGTAAACATGTTTATTTCTGCTGCAAAGATCGTCTTTTTCCAATTCATGTCTATGTGGTTCCCGGTGTTTCTGCAGCCAGCCTCAAGCGGATTCTCGATGTATTGCAGTTTATAACATTTCCGCATGGGCTTCATCGTTTGAGACCGGAGGTTTCTGATTGGTTGCCACCCAACATTACACAGAAGAAGAAGACAGCACTAAACAGCCAATCATGTTGCAGGGTGAGAGGTAGGCGGGGCTTAAATACATTTGGAGCCAAATGTAAACACAGCTGAAACGGACCCAAAATTTGCCTTTAGATTTAAATGAAATAATGTTTTCATATTTATCGTGATAATTCTCGATATCGACTGATATATTTTGAAATATTTTATCATGATAACATAATTTTCAATATCGCCCAGCTCTAACATTATGTATTGAGCTTGGATTAGAAATATGGCACAATGTATGTCAATGGAGAGAATAACATATACCTTATTAATTACTAATTAATACTGCCTGTAATTGCTGCTATTTAATTTAAATTCCATTTGTAACATTGTATATATCTAAATTGTATTCTAGCTTTATTTATCTATTTTATTTTACTTATTTTTATTTTATTTTTATTTTTTTAATTTATTTTTATGTTATTTTGTTTTATTTTTTTGTTTTATTTTTTATTTTTATTTTGTACTTATTTTTTTTTAATCTTATTTTGTACTTATTGAAACTTCTTTCTTGATTGTACTTATGTCTGGGTTGCTGTAACAACTGAATTTCCCCCCCGGGGGATCAATAAAGTAATATCTTATCTTATCTTATCTTAAGAACAAATTAACTGTTTATGAGGGAATCTGGAAACCATTTAATGATTATATTAAGAGTGGAGA
This sequence comes from Notolabrus celidotus, assembly GCF_009762535.1. NCBI lineage: Eukaryota > Metazoa > Chordata > Actinopteri > Labriformes > Labridae > Notolabrus > Notolabrus celidotus. The sequence continues at coordinate 4,369,534 of NC_048290.1, forward strand.
TATAGGAGGGCTTTTACAGGCTGAAAACCAAGACTGAGATACTTATATGGACTTGTGGTATATCCCAGAAAAAAAGACGAAGACACTGAGAACCGGTGTAACTTAATTTTTTTGCATATGTGGATGTATTTTTTACTTTATTCAAGGTACCTTTAAATGTAATGGAGATTCTGTCTTGTGTGTTTAACACACTTTGAGAGAGAGATGAATGTGGGTGGGACGGGGTGTTTTGTTTGTTTGTTTGTTTGTGAGAAAATACAAAAAATGACTTTTGTATTGTACAAAATGTTAATGTAATATTTATGTCTGTGTAAGGCACATTGTACATGGAAAAGTCAATAAAGATATTGTTAAAAAATCATTATGTATTGATTGCCATCAGGACATAAAGATCATTTTAGCCAGTATAAAAAAATGTATCTAAATCTGAGTACCAACCCCAGCTTTAATAAAGATGCTGTTTCTTTTCCCTGGATCGTTCACGAAGTGCACATGATCAGCGCATGCGCAGTGAATGAAGCTGCGTTGTATCAATCTTCCAGAAATCCTCATGACGCGGTAGCAGGCAGCAGACAGCTGGATAAGAGCTCAGGTAGGTGGGCGGGGGAGGATGGGGGACACCGAATATCTCCCTTTGAATCTCTGTTATTTATAAATGATCTTCGGGGTGTTCGGGGGGATCTGAAGCTGACCCATCTTTCATCTCCTCGCTGTGATTGTTTTCATCACCTCGAGCTGCACACTGCGCGAGCCCTGTTGTCGGGACGGTTAGCTTGGATGTGTTTCTAGAACGCGCACTTCCTCTCAGTGTCATCAGCTGAGTGATCTGCAGAGCAATGCTTTATAATAACAGTCTGTTTAATGGATACAAACACCTCTCGTGCACCGTTATGGTATTACATCACAGCTTCTGCATCACTGCATGTGTCAACACACACACACGCACACACACACACATGCACACACACACACACACACACACACACACACACACACACTGGGAGGAGGAGAGGCTGACTGCCAGCCAGACCATAAGGAACATAACAGCGACTGGCTTGGGCACGTGATGGAAATATGAGGCAGTGTTTGCACCTGTAAACATTCCTCCCTCCCTGAGGGTGAAATGACAGTAAACAGTGGCCTCCTCTGCACCCTGCTGCTGCTGCTGCTGCTCCTCTGTGTGCTTCATGTGTTTGTAACTGCAAACAATGTTGGTGTCATGAGGAAGAATGAGGTTTGCTTTCATCCTCCTTTGTGTTGTCTTGGAAACAGGACCCAAACGCAGCATCAGCATCCTTAATTTTTGTAGCTGCTGTTAAAATAAATGATAACTCTGCTGGATGAATCTGACTCTGGGGAAACAACCGGCTGTTATTAGACTTATTCAGGTTGTGTGCTGTGTTAGCAAAGGGCCCATCTATATGAGCTACATTAGATACATGTGTGAAAATTCCTTCACAAACATGATATACAGACTCAACAAAAACACTTAGACATGCTGGAAATCTATGACTCCTTGCAGTTTATTATACAGCCCTGTAAAATAATATACAAGGATTTAGTTCCCTGATTTATGTCGGAGGTCAGAGGTTTTGTATGGTATCATACCGTAATGGATCGTATAACCTTGTTTTGTATCATATCGTACCGTAATGGATTGTATAACCTTGTTTTGTATCATATCGTACCGTAATGGATTGTATAACCTTGTTTTGTATCGTATCGTACCGTATTGGATCGTACAACTTTGTTTTTTATCGTATCGTACCGTATTGGATCTGTAACCTTGTTTTGTATTGTATCGTACCGTATTGGATCGTACAACTTTGTTTTTTATCGTATCGTACCGTATTGGATCTGTAACCTTGTTTTGTATCGTATCGTACTCTATCGGATCGTATAACCTTGTTTTGTATTGTATCGTACCGTATTGGATCGTATAACTTTGTTTTGTATCATATCGTACCGTATTGGATGGTACAACTTTGTTTTGTATCGTATCGTACCGTATCGTATCGTACAACTTTGTTTTGTATCGTATCATATCGTATCGGATCATATAACCTTGTATCGTATCGTACCGTATTGGATCGTACAACTTTGTTTTGTATCGGATCGTACCGTATCGGATCGTACAACTTTGTTTTGTATCGGATCGTACCGTATCGTATCGTACAACTTTGTTTTGTATCGTATCGTACCGTATTGCATCGTACAACTTTGTTTTGTATCGTATCATATCGTATCGGATCATATAACCTTGTATCGTATCGTACCGTATTGGATCGTACAACTTTGTTTTGTATCGCATCGTACCGTATTGGATCGTACAACTTTGTTTTGTATCGGATCGTACCGTATCGGATCGTACAACTTTGTTTTGTATCGGATCGTACCGTATCGGATCGTATAACCTTGTTTTGTATTGTATCGTACCGTATTGGATCTGTAACCTTGTTTTGTATCGTATCGTACCGTATCCGATCGTACAACTTTGTTTTGTATCGGATCGTACCGTATCGGATCGTACAACTTTGTTTTGTATCGGATCGTACCGTATCGTATCGTACAACTTTGTTTTGTATCGGATCGTACCGTATCGTATCGTACAACTTTGTTTTGTATCGTATCATATCGTATCGGATCATATAACCTTGTATCGTATCGTACCGTATCCGATCGTACAACTTTGTTTTGTATCGTATCGTACCGTATCCGATCGTACAACTTTGTTTTGTATCATATTGTATAACCTTGTTTTGTATCGTATCGTACCGTATTGGATCGTATAACTTTGTTTTGTATCACATCGTACCGTATCGGATCTGATCGTATCGTATATCTTGGTTTTGTATCGTATTGTATCGGATCCTATCGTATAACTTTTGTTTTTTTCGTGTCGTGTGTGCAAATTCCTTTAGATTCATGACATACCGACTCACTAAAAATGCTAAGACATGCTGGAAATCTATGACTCCTGGCAGTTTATTATACAGCCCTGTAAAATAATATACAAGGATTTAGTTCCCTGAACTTAATTGTGTTAGAAGACTTTCAGATCGGATCGTATAACTTTGTTTTGTATCATGTCGTATAACTTTGTTTTGTATCATGTCGTATAACTTTGTTTTGTATCGTATCCTATCGTACTGGATCGGATTGTATCGCATTGTATCGTATCGTATAACTTTGTTTTGTTTTCTTCGTGTCATGTGTGAAATTCCTTCAGAAACATACTGACTCACTAAAAATGCTTAGACATGCTGGAAACCTATGACTCCTGGCAGTTCATTATCCATCCCTGTAAAATAATATACAAGGATTTATCTCCCTGATTTATGTCAGAGGTCTACAGTCCACACTGACAGTAGAGATATCACAACATGTAACAAACCATCTGTCTACTATTGGCTTATTATTACAAGTTAATGTAAAAAAAAACATCAACTTTGACACAATAATGAGAAATAATACAAATTAAATGCTATTAAACTCATTCATTTTTAATTGGCTTCCATGTTGAGTAATGAAAATCATCATAAACACTGTTTACTGTCAACATTGGATCACTTAGAAAGTCCACACATGCCTAAAGAGGGAGATTAGCAAGGTTTTTGTCTGTTTAACTCATCATAAATATTAAAAATGTTGTGTTTTGTTACCTTTGATGTTTATTTACTCATTAATATTTCATGTTGTAGAGAAGTACTTGGGCTCAGTGTTCAGATGCTTGATTACCAGAAGTATGGAGTCCTCCTGCCTCCTTGAAAATAATGGCTGGGTCATGATGAGTGTGGATGATTACTGTATGCTGAGAAAATAATCATGTATTGTTAACTCACAGTGACCTTCTGCCTTCTGCAGTACTTTAATTCAAGACCAGTGTCACCAGATGAGCTGCAATTCAGTTATGTAGTCCAGATCGAGCATGTGATCTAAACCAGAGACAATGTTCAAGCTCACAGAAAAACAAAACAGGCAGTCAGTTGCAAAAATTGTCATGTTGCTTCATGACCCAGTGGTCTTAAAGTCATATTTGCAAGCTCTTACATGGAAAGTGAGTTTTAAATTATTCAAATTTGACATTTCTTATTGTTTTTGAAAGAACTGTAGTGTGTAGCTCTAAAGGAAACCACTCATTAAAGCCAAAACAGCCGTGTTTGTCTATCCTGTAACAGCATGTAGGCGTGGGACAAAACATCAATACAGCAACATCATTGTCCTGACTCATGTGGTACAATTAACATATATTACCAAAAGTATTCGCTCACCTGCCTTGACTCACATATGAACTTAAGTGCCATCCCATTCCTAACCCATAGGGTTCAACATGATGTCGGTCCACCTTTTGCAGCTATTACAGCTTCAACTCTTCTGGGAAGGCTGTCCACAAGGTTGAGGAGTGTGTTTATAGGAATCTTTGACCATTCTTTCAAAAGCGCATTGGTGAGGTCACACACTGATGTTGGTCGAGAGGGCCTGGCTCTCAGTCTCCGCTCTAATTCATCCCAAAGGTGTTCTATCGGGTTCAGGTCAGGACTCTGTGCAGGCCAGTCAAGTTCATCCACACCAGACTCTGTCATCCATGTCTTTATGGACCTTGCTGTGTGCACTGGTGCACAGTCATGTTGGAAGAGGAAGGGGCCCGCTCCAAACTGTTCCCACAAGGTTGGGAGAATGGAATTGTCCAAAATGGTTTGGTATCCTGAGGCATTCAAAGTTCCTTTCACTGGAATTAAGGGGCCAAGCCCAGCTCCTGAAAAACAACCCCACACCATAATTCCTCCTCCACCAAATTTCACACTTGGCACAATGCAGTTCGAAATGTACCGTTCTCCTGGCAACCTCCAAACCCAGACTCGTCCATCAGATTGCCAGATGGAAAAGCGTGATTCATCACTCCAGAGAACGCGTCTCCACTGCTCTATGGTCCAGTGGTGGCGTGCTTTACACCACTGCATCCGATGCTTTGCATTGCACTTGGTGATGTATGGCTTGGATGCAGCTGCTCGGCCATGGAAACCCATTCCATGAAGCTCTCTGCGTACTGTACTTGGGCTAATCTGAAGCCCACATGAAGTTTGGAGCTCTGTAGCAACTGACTGTGCAGAAAGTCGGCGACCTCTTTGCACTATGCGCCTCAGCATCCGCTGACCCCTCTCCGTCAATTTACATGGCCTACCACTTCGTGGCTGAGTTGCTGTTGTTCCCAAACTCTTCCATTTTCTTATAATAAAGCTGACAGTTGACTGTGGAATATTTACGAACGAGGAAATTTCACGACTGGATTTGTTGCACAGGTGGCATCCTATGACAGTTCCACGCTGGAACTCACTGAGCTCCTGAGAGCGACCCATTCTTTCACAAATGTTTGTAAAAACAGTCTGCATGCCTAGGTGCTTGATTTTATACACCTGTGTCCAGGCCAAGTGATTAGGACACCTGATTCTGATCATTTGGATGGGTGAGCGAATACTTTTGGTAATATAGTGTATGTCTTGGTCCAAATATTGAAATTTCGTATCATTTTGTATTGCACTGTATCTTACCTTAATGGATCTCTTCTGCGGATTGATTTGACAGGACTTGTGATCAGTTTGCCTCTGGTGTTGCTCATGTTAGTGAAAGTTAATAACTGTTGTAAAGGGGTTGTCAAGGGGTTTTGACCAAACAGAATCAAGCATCTTACACAGCCGAAAGATCAGCATGAAAGCCGGGTAATAATGTATCATGTTTTATCGTGTTACACCTTATCTTATAGTATTGTATTAATTCTTAATAATAATAATATTCACTTCCAAAAGGTGGAAAGAAGAGTTTGTTTTAGTGATTTTTCAGAGAGCTGAGAGCGTTAGTTAACTGTTGTATTTTGCAGTAACTTGTAGATGTTTTCATCTGACCCTCACTTTAATAAAAACAGCTGGATGCTGTATTTCTTACAGTGACGTTCTGCAGACACAACATTTTAAGATGAAGTGTTAACATTCACAAAAACATCACTGTGTGTCATGCATTTGCTCTGTATTGGTGCTGCATGTGTCTGCTGTACATTCACCGGTGTGTGGGCTCCTCTCTCCCTGTGTCCGGCAGTTTCGAGGTAAAAAATGGCAGTGGAGAAGCGCCTGGCATTCTCTATTGTGCAGTTCCTACGAGATCAAACACATTGCGGTGCTCTGAATTCTGATGAGCAGGAGAGCCTCGAAGGTAGGCCAACACACCGGGCACTTACATTTTTAAAAACACTCACTTTTATCCTGTACATTTCAGACTAATACTACATGTTCCTGGTCACTGCCCTGTTCTTAGGAGGAGGGTTCAATCATTAAAAGATAATAATGATGCTGTGTGCAGTTTGTGCAGACGGGCGTTTAATTGAATATGAAAGATGAGACAGTGAACGTTTCTCACTCTGGATGTGCAGCCAAGTTCTGACTCACCACAATAGCTGTTATATTAAATGTTATAAACCCCTCGCTTATCATTCTGTCTCCACAGTTGCGATTCAGTGTTTGGAGACGACCTTTAAGATCAGTTCAAGTGACTGCCATCTTGCCGTACCACAACCCCTGACGGAGATATTCCTCAACTCCCTGCTGAAGGTGGGTGATCCATTCTTTAAAGCAGTCATTCACAAATTAGGGCAGACCCAGACTTGGTGTTATGACAATGCATGCAGTGAGGGGAGATGAAACCATGCACACTTCTCTGCACTGCTGACGAAGCATGGCTAATTATGTGAAAGGACTGCGAGGTAAACACAACTACAAAAACAAAGACAAGAAAATCTGATGAGTCATTTCACCTCAGCGTCACCTGTACACTGATGGGTAATGAAGAGAGACCCACACTGTGTGCTCTGCTTCTTGATTAGCTTCTAACAGCATGAAGCCAAGCAAGTGGAGACAAGCATTTGGAGACGTCACATCTCGCAGCACGCAGAGAAGCCGCGTTGATTTCTTCAGAGAGAAAGTGAAGAAGTCATTTGTTGTGCCCGAGAGTGGCTTTAACAAAAGCTGCATCTGTGCCATCAGAGGCTCGGCTCGCCCCTCTCTTAAAGCAGTGACGGAGCCGCTCAGTGTGGGAAGCTGCAACCTAAAAGCTGAGGAGTCAATACGGCGAGCTGAAGGCTGTCTCTCTGTCTCAAATGTAACCATTGCTGGGTGCTTTTATGACGTCAAAAAGTATTGAGGAGCAGATTAATAACAAAACATGGGACATCTGCTCGGCTCTGTTAATTAAGGGCGAGTCTGATAGTGTGGTTAATGAATATTGATGTGTCTGAGCCCTGCAGAAAAACATTGGGAAGCACTGCTTTAAATATGGATTTTATTCCATTATAAACATTTCTGTGTATATATTTTCTGCACTAATTTAATGCTACATTTTTTGGGCTCTTTGCATATACAAGGCAGAAAGCAGTGTGATTTAGAAATGCTGTTATTACAGAGTTAGTCCTGCAAAAGTCGCTCTGACTGCATTATTAACGAGACTCTCAGCAGTGTCTGCAGCACGTGTAGCAGAGGATCACAGCTGAGCTCATGCATTACGTCATCTTTAAAGCTCCAGTGAGGAAGTTTGGGTTGATTTTGTCCTTTCCTTGTGCGAAGTGTTTTCTGACAAAACCTCACTCTGCCTTCTTTGACATTTCAAAGTTTCCCTCATTGAGAATCTTTGCTCTTTGCTTAAGGTCTCAGCAGATGTGTGTCTAACATGAGTCTGGTCCTGCTGGAGGTTTCTGCCTGTGTAAGGAAGTTAGTCCTTGCCACTGTAACTTGCTAAATGCTGCAAAGTGCTCTGCTCATGGTGGATTAAGATGAGATCAGACTGAGTCCCGTCTGTAATATGGGATCCTGTCTATCCCTCTCTCTCCCCTCTCTCTGTATCCCACTTACTTTAACTCTTCCTGTCCCATTAAAGTTCCTAACCATAGACCTTTCTGGAGTCCATGAGCTCCCTTGTCTCATAGGTTTGCTCTGGCATACTGCTGTGGATGGTCCAGACTCCAGCTGCTACAACTACTACTATCCGTCTCACCACTATCGTCTCTCTCTCTCTTCATCTCCCTCTATCCCTCTCTCCAACACGGTCTCAGCAGATGTGTGTCTAACATGAGTCTGGTCCTGCTGGAGGTTTCTGCCTGTTAAAGGAAGTTTGTCCTTGCCACTGTAACTTGCTAAATGCTGCAAAGTGCTCTGCTCATGGTGGATTAAGATGAGATCAGACTCAGTCCTGCCTCTCTCTCTCTCTTCATCTCCCTCTATCCCTCTCTCCAACACGGTCTCAGCAGATGTGTGTCTAACATGAGTCTGGTCCTGCTGGAGGTTTCTGCCTGTTAAAGGAAGTTTGTCCTTGCCACTGTAACTTGCTAAATGCTGCAAAGTGCTCTGCTCATGATGGATTAGGAGGAGGTCAGACTGAGTCCTGTCTGTCAGATGGGACTGGATCTTATCCTGTTTTGATGTTGGGTCTTTGTTAATAATAGAACAGAGTACGGTCTAGACCTGCTCTGTTTGGAAAGAGTCTTCAGATAACTAAGTTGTCATTTTGTGCTATATAAATACAGATTGATTGATTGATTTGCTGTTGAAAAATAGCGTGCTGTTAATCACTTTATTTGACACCTACCCCCTGGCGATGACTTCAGACTTCTGACCATCATATAAAAAGAATCAATCTTTATACCGATGGTCTTGTTTGCTTTTTTAGGCCATAAAGAGGAATCAGTATTAATTTCAGTCTGTTTCAAAGCCAGCTAAAAAAATCCTCGCAGGAGCTTTAATTATGTATCGCCGTATTGACACAAAGGGGCTGCATAGAGGTGCAGGGGTTGGCACTATTGCTTCACAGCAAGCAGGGTCCTGGTCCAAACCCTGGCCATGCATGCACATGGGTTCTCTCTGCGTGCCCTGGCTCCTTTTATCCTCCAAAAACATGCCCTCTAGATTATTTGGTCACTCTGAATTCCTCTAAAATGTGAGTGTGCATGAAGGGTTGTTTGTCTCTGTTAGGCTGGCAACGTGTCCAGGGTGCAGCCTGCCTCTCGCCCAATGACAGCTAGGATAGCCTCCAGCAAGCCCTGAATGGGATGAGTGGTACAGATAAAGGATGTATGGATGCATGTTGGTACAAGAAGTCAAGGTCTACTTTCACTAGAGCTCAGATCTTCTGCATATCAGTACCCCTATAAAATAAATGTTGGCATCCATCTGAAAAGTCAGGAGCTATTATCCAGAATGAATAGTGTTTGAAGCTACAGTAGTTTGATGCATGTTACATTATCCTCAGACAACACTATAAACCTTCCTCACAGCAGACATTTTGATTCTGGCTTCACTCCAACAAAGTTTGCCAGCACATGCTGCCTCACTGGCAGCGGTTATTGGCAAGCTGATGGAGAATAAATCCCTCCTTAATGACATTAGTTACACCTGTTATTCTCACGCCACCACAGTGACACCCTTCTGCGTACGGTACAGTCACAGTTTGATGAAAGAGAAGTTCACATGAAGGTAAATCATCATGCGACTGTTTCTCTTTGACTTTCCTTAGAATGACAACCTCACCGTACCAGAGACTTCTCCGTCTCCAGAGGACATAGAGCGAGCGGAGCAGCTAAAGAATGAAGGTGAGGTGTAAACTCTGATTTTAACACCAATTTCATTACAACTGACACCTTAACAGCATCTCCTGGTTGCAGATTGTTAGCTGTCTGGTCTCTTCATGAAAAAAATGCACTATGTCAGGGAACTTCTAGGATGGAAGAGAAGCAAAATAGAAGATAAAGCCTTAAAACAGAGTAAATGAGCTTCACATGTGCTCTTATTTTGAAAGGATTGTGCTCAGACTGCAAATCCCAGACTTCAGGCACTGGTCACTTTTTATCACCTCAACATTATGCACCATATAAGTAACATAAACCTTTAAAAAACAGAGGTTTCTTATAGTAGAACAGCTGATAAAGGAAGTTTTGAGGTGCAGAACTTCTGATCTATCTGTTGAACGCTGCAGGACTCACCAGCAGGGAAACCTTGTGTTTCACATTAAATCACATGATCCCAAAAACAGAGAAGCCCAGAGGAGCATTAAAGAGGAACATCTTGGAGCTCTGCAGCTCCTTCCACCTTGAGGATGACTTATTTATTAATAGCTCTATTTTCAGCCCCTGGCAAAAGTACTGTATTGATCTCTGAGGGTTTCGAAGATGAAAGTGAGGGCCTGGTAAAAAATGAAAGTGCAAAACGGCCACATTCATCTTCTCTTCCTCCTATAGATGTAAAAAAAACAGCAATAATGCTTCAATTTAAACATGAAATCCTGTATTCTGATGCTTTAAGGTCAGCACAGATATCTTGCACTGTGGCCTTGATTATGGCTTACTGGTGATGTCAGATAAATCCAGATTTACTGGTATATATCTGCCAAGAATTGAACTGTTTTGAAGGATTTTCTTGTGATGATAAAAAGTGAAAACAGCTTTGACTCAGCGTTCTTTAATGTGTGTCCTCAAACGTTTTAATTTCAGGGAACAACCACATGAAGGAGGAGAACTACAGATGTGCAGTGGAGTGTTACACAAAGGCCATCGATCTGGACCTGAGAAATGCTGTGTACTACTGCAACAGGTATTTACTACAGCATGCTCATCTCCTTACACTCTCATCCTGGTAACTTACATATTCCACCACATGACCTCTTATGTCCCCGACAACCCAAAGATAAGGATAAATTGGGATAGAGAGAGCCAATACATCACCACAGTTATCACTCAGGCTCTTCCTTTCATCCCTGTTTCATCAAGTTAGGCTCAACAGTTAGCTTCAGCATCCCAGATCCACCCCCGTCCATGCTAGCTCTCACTTTCCATCTTACTCTATACATCAAAAGAAAGAAGAAGCAAAGACACGAGTATGTGGAGAGTCCCCTGCTGTGCTGTTTGCTCTATTTCCCTGTACTTCCTCTCTTAAGTGAGGAGAAAGAAGAGATGTAAACAATGTATCCTAACACAATTAAAGCTCCAGTGAGGAGTTTTAAGATGGTACGAAAGTGACTCAAATCGATGCTTATGTCTCTGTATGACTGTCGCTAATGTTTTCTTCTTCTTTTGCTATTTAATGCAGTTAGCATTCTTCTTCTTCTGTTTCTTAATGCAGTTAGCAAACAGCTTTAAGACGCTCTATAGCCACCGTCTGGTGGGAATACCGTAAAGGCACCGGTAAAAATGATGAAAAATTATACTTTTAAAATGAGAAAATATTCAAAGTAACTCTTCCATTTTTACAAAGTGAATGAATATTAGAATATTTGAAAATCGTTGCCCACCCTTAGCTTATAGTCACATTTGTATGGCTTTAACTGCTGCAGCAGGGTAGGTGGCAGATGAGTGGATCGACGATGTGCTGTATAAACAGCAAAAATTAAAGATGGATGATGCATTTGGAAGTGAAAAGGAGAAAGGATCAAATTTTAGTGGCAGGAAACACAACTAACACATGTACCGGACGTATCACTGATGACCACAGGGGGCGCCAAAGTGCCTCATAGGAGCGTTAACTCTGTAACTCTTGAGGAAAGGCAGATTTTGTGACAGAGTCATGCATGTAGATTAACTGTCGTTGTGTGAATAAATAATGAAACATGTCTGGGTGTAAAACACTGCAGGGCTGCAGCTCACAGTAAACTGGGGAATTATACAGAAGCAACTGGTGACTGCGAGAGAGCCATTGGGATAGATCCAACCTACAGCAAAGCGTACGGGAGGATGGGGTGAGTGAGACCAAAGTAATCCTTTCATGTGATCTAATTTGTCCTGTATTGATGTTTGCATACAGATTACCACAAAAGACAACTAACAACAGTATGTGTGAAGAACTGGGATCTTAAAATAAAAAGCAGGAAAATAAACACACAACTTCATCTCCAGTCCCCCAAACCAGGCTAATGCTGTTTGTTTTAATCCCTGCTCTGTTGTATTTCGAAGTCTGTCTGAAATAACGTCTGGGCCTTTAATTTGTGTCTCCAGTTTGGCTTTGACCGCCATGAGCAAGTATCCAGAGGCAATTACCTACTTCAAGAAAGCGCTGGTGTTAGACCCCGAGAACGACACGTACAAATCCAACCTGAAGATCGCAGAGCAGAAACAGAAAGAGGCAACCAGCCCGGTGAGTGAAGACAGGAGCTTTTAAGTAACATGATAAATGCTCTGTTTAGTTCCCATGTATGACTGAGTCATGGTGATTCTTACTTGAGTTTGTTTTTGTGCTACAGATCGCTGCAGGATTGGGATTTGACATGGCGAGTTTAATCAACAACCCCGCCTTCATCAGCATGGTAATAACCCCACACCCTCTGAACACAACAAACCTGACTGCTGTTCACTGAACTCACCATTTGTCCCGCAGACAGGTGTCTTATGCTTGTTTTGTCTCTGGCAAGGTTAGAGCAGATAGTTTCCCTAATTAGTCCCTTGAGTGACATCCAGGCCGTTAATCAGCCGAGTTCTGGAGGAGCGGAGGGGACTTGTCTCGGCGCAGTGAGTTCGGACTTGTTAGACGATGACACATGGGAACGTCTGCCAGGACAGGAACGCTGCTACGAGCATGCCAGAATTTTATTGCACCAACAATGGCCAAATACATCTTATTCAGACAGCTGTGTGTGTGTGTGTGTGTGTGTGTGTGTGTGTGTGTGTGTGTGTGTGTGTGTATCCAGGCCTGTGCAGTGATGCCAAAGTAGAGGTGTAAACTGTCCTTTTTAGAATATGAAGAAAAAACACAAGGTACCTAAGAAAATATAAAGCAACATGTTTTAGTGTGGTGGAAACGGGCAGATCCAGAGGAATGGCCCTCCTCGTGCCACCTCAAAACCCTCACCTATGATTGGCTGTTTGCCTTAAAGAGGGGAACTTTTCCCTCAGTTGGTACTTTAAAGCCTCTGTGAGAACTTTTTATCTGGTTATGAAACAGACTGAATTTAATCGTGATGCCTCTTTGTGATCTACAGAAGCAAACAAAACCTTCAGCACCAAGACTGACAGTTTCTTTGTTGTGAATATTAATGCCTGCAATCACTGCAAGGGGGTAGGTGGAGGACCAGACGACTGACAGCACACTGAAGACAGACTTTCTAACTTCTAACACAGCATAAATTTACAATGAGTAATATATTTGATTGTTAACAGAAAGCAGATGAGATTGTTGTTGTTTTTGCCAGAAAACACTACCAAGGCATTTTAAAGGATAAGATCAGCAAAGAAATAGAAGGAATTACTTCTCATGGAAGCTTTAAATTCTGACATATGACTGATTTTTGAGTCCCTAAAGATTGGTCGACCCAAGCCAAAAAGGTCTGGGTGAACACCAATGAATGGCTTTTATAGAAACGTCACTAAGAAGACATATGAATATTAAAAAATCAAAACACCTAATCAAACTACATGTCAGCGTTCACATATCACAGTGCAGAAATTAAATGAAACAATGGACAACAAATAAAGAAGCAAGAGATTTGGCCAGACCAAGGAATGGCTGGTTGCAATGTACATTATATGAATTTGTTTGGGTCTATGATGCACATCACTGATATATTGTGAATTTAGACATTTATGCATCTCAGTTTTGCATTAAGTTAAGCACCATATGCATCAAATTACCCAGCAGACACAGTGACGTGTGTGGAGTTTGTTATTTCAGCTCAGTCTTCCCCTCACACAGTGTATTTTGATAATGTGCACATATCTTCTGGACCATGGTTTGTATCATCATGCCATTAAAAAACAATAAGAGCCGAACACTTACTGTGATGATGCACTTCCATTCAGTGTTTCTGGTTTTCTGGTTTAACTCCTGAATACTGGAGAAAGTCAGAAACAGACTTCTGGTCTTTGCAGCAGCTGGACTCTGGTTGGTGATGGTCGCACACTGCAGCCCTGTTTAATCTACAGGTTCATCTTAATCCACTAAAGTCCAGAAGTGATGTTGTTACCAAGTCTCACGAGTGACAAAAAGTAGTTCTCCCAGCTCGTGCGCATTAGCTCGCAGTTCACACACCTGCAGCACCAGGTAACGTGGGTCTCTCGTGCTCTCCAGATAGCATTGACGCTCACGTGCGTTCAATCACCCTTACCTCCTACACACTCCGGCTCATACAGGTGTCCACGTGCGTTCACGGTGAACGACATGTCATCTGCGCTGTCAGATTCACTCATTATTAAGTTTGGGTGTTCAGACGTGGACAGCTGATCAGTGCGCTGCTGCAGGCGGAGGAGCACGTGTGTGATGCGCCCGAAAATAGTGCAAAAACTGAGGGCAGTTTTTCATGAATGGGGTTGAGCCGACCAGCATCCTTTATTGCTAGAACAATTACTAGTGACATGTGACTCATAGGCCAACAACCCCATTAAAACCAATCTGAAACATCCCTTTAATGTTTCCCATTAGCACTCTTAAAAGATGCAGAAATTCAATCAATCAAGCTTTATTTATAGAGCACCTTTTATACAAATACAATGCAATTCAAATAGCTTACAACGAATGAAAACAATTAATTAGAATAAGTTAAAGCATCAAATTAACATTAGGAATATTAAAATTAAAAATAAATGAATAAAAAAGGTAAAATAAAGGCTAAAATTATCAATACAATTGAGTGTATAAATAATAAAAAACTGATTAATATAATAATCAATAAATAAAACATTAAAATCAATATAAAACATTACAGTGATAAAATTGAGTGGATAAATAATAAAAAAACAGATAGTTAAAAATAATAAAACAGCATTTAAATAATAAAATTGAGCAGATAAATCATAAAAAACAGATTAATTATAATACAATAAACTGATAAAACAACATTAAAATCAATATAAAACATTAAATTAATAAAATTGAGTGGATAAATAATAAAAACCATATAGTTAACATGAATAAAATAATAAAACAACATTAAAATCAATATAAAAAATTAAAGTAATTACATTGTGTAGATAAATAATAATAAAAAGATAGTTAAAATTAACTAAATAGTAAAAAAAAACATTTAAATAATACATTTGTTAAACCCTACATAAAAGCCAGACTGAATAAATACATTTTTAGTTTACATTTAAAAGTCTGAATATCTGCAGCTCCTCTCAGATCCACCGGCAGGCTGTTCAATCATCTAGGAGCGCAGTGGCTGAAAGTAGCGTCTCCAAAAGAGGAACAGCTAACCTGTGCAAGGTCCTCTTCCTGTAACTTTTATGTTTGTATTTTCTTCTCACTCAAACAGTCCTGTAACACTTTATGTGATTGCATCTTGTCTGTTTTCTTCAATTTGGTTGAAGTCTCATCTCCTTTCCGTGGATTGATTTGATATGGCGTGTTTGATCATGTTGTCCCTGGTGTCCCTCTTGCTATATACTGTAGAATCAATTACCATCGTTATGGCATTTTGACCAATCAGCAGCAGGTATTTTCAGCACAGCCAGGTGATGACTAAGACAGCTGGGTAAATAACTGAGCTTGTTTTCTGTTTACAGGCTGCCAGCGTGATGCAGAACCAACAAGTACAACAGCTGTGAGTGTTGACAAGAACTCATTGTATATGAGGATGTTTGTTTTTGAAGCCTGCTCTGACTCACTGTCACTGTGTCACTGTGGGCTCAGTATGTCAGGAATGATGTCGAACGCTGTCGGGGGTCCAGCAGCGGGAGTGGGAGGACTGTCAGACATTTCAAGTTTGATTGAAGCGTAAGTAAACACAACTCCAAACTCAAAGGAGAGTGCTCGTTATTTACTGATTATGTATTCAAAATAATGAGACTGTTCAACACCTGGGCATAGCTGCTTCCTTTAAGGACATCTGTTTCTCATGACTGGCTTCCTGCTGCATGTTTTCACTCTTAATACTCACCTTAAGCTACCTTGTGAATATCATATTTACTGTTAAGACATTAGTGGTGAGGGATACAAACCACGATGGTTACAGAGACTTAGAGTTATGTCCTGTGTGTTTCAGCGGACAGCAGTTTGCCCAGCAGATCCAGCAGCAGAACCCCGAGCTGATCGAGCAGTTAAGGAACCACATCCGGAGCCGCTCGTTCAGCGGCAGCGCAGAGGAGCACTCATGATCTTCTTAGGTATTTTTTAAACACACTTCACATCCTTTGATTTGCAACCACAGCCCTCACTCACCATGTAGGATCTTAAAGGTGACATATCATGCAAAATGGACTTTTTAATGGTTCTCTACCTGAAATATGTGTCCCTGTCTACAAACCCCCTGAAAATGAAAAGAATCCATTCTGCCCCTGTTCTGATTTCTCCACCTTTCTGCAAATGTGTGCTGAAACCAGCCGTTTCAGTGTTCAGTGTTTTTCCCATAGACTGTATAAAATACAACTCAACCCCTCTGTTTTTCATTCCCTGCACACGTGTGCTAACAAGGAGCTTAGAAGGGAGGGATGCTAGTTGTAGGCTGTCTTAATAAACACAAAGGTCGGTTTTACTCCCCACGTCTGCAGATTTTTGAAGATCTAGTGGATGAATTTTATTTTACAGTGCTAGTGCTAGTTAGCATAGCCACATAGCTACATGTTCGTAGCTGTGTACCAAGACACACGTCGACATACTGACAAATAAAACAACAAGAAACACTAAATCTGTGACCAATCCTTCAGAAAGGTCCTGCTGCAGGCGGTCTCTCCGTCAGGATCAGATTCTGGATCAGATTCAGAGGGTTGAAGTAACGCGGGTCTGTGAGCAGCCGTGTATATTCAGCCAACATGTAAAGATTAGCTCAGGCATGTCCAAAGTGCGGCCCGGGGGCCAATTGCGGCCCAAGGTACATTTATTTATGGCCCCAAGCTTCCATCTTAAAATGTGTTATTTATAGCACAGATATTAATCACATTCTGAATCATCTGTACATTTGCAGTTTCTTTCAAGTGCACAAACAAAACTAAAGTCAATCCAGAAACGTCTCAAAAAGCTTCATATGGACTCCCTGTCCAAAGCCAAAGCTCTGGGGATTCTGCAAGATGGCAATAAAGAAGAAACACAAGAACTCTTAAAGCTGACAGTTTTACAAATTAATGTTTTTATCATGATGTGAAAATGTTCTTGATGAACACTAAAAGTTCAGAAGACACAAAAGAGAACACAGGACAAGATCAAAATCAGGAAATTGTACAGAAAAGGGAAAAATCTGGTGCTTAAAAAATGTTCGGAATGCAGGAAAATAATTATTTTGTTCTTAAAAAGTTGTCTGCTGGTCAGAAAAGTCTTAAAAACAACATGAAAAAGAAGTGAGATGAAATCCAGATTGTGATCCTGCCATAGGAAAATAATGATACAATATTTTTCCCACATTGTCCGACCCGAATGAAAAACATTCTCCCCCAGAAGAAGATAAAGTTTGACCATGTTTACATGGCTTGTAGAGAACTGAAGACTTCCTAGTTACTGATTTATTGAGAAAAAAATGTAAAATAATTGTTATTCAATAGAGATTTCATATATAACTTTTAGGATTCCTGAGTCTCAGTAGGATCCACTGGCCCCGAGGTATTCTGACAACATCAAATGTGGCCCTCTTTGAAAAAAGTTTGGACACCACTGCATTAGATCAACGTGCTGGAGAGCCGAGGCCACACCCACTTCCTGAGGGGGCGTGGTCAGAGAGCTCATTCTCATTTAAAGGCACAGACATAGAAAACAGACTGTTCTGAGCAGGGCTGAAAAAGAGGGGTTTACAGGCAGACAAAATCTGATTTCAAAGTGTTTTTTTGAGCATAAACTTTAAAAACATGTTTTGGGGACCTCTTAGAACAATATGTTTTGATGAAAGTATATTTAAAGTATATATTGGTGTTATAAACTGACTTTCTTTCATTGCAGCGTCACTTTTTTTTCCAAGAAAGGGCAACCATTACGGCGCGATTACAATCTCTACACCCATTTCTTAAAGTCAAATCCCCGGCAGAGCTGGACTGAAGAGACAAGGATGGGGGTGAAGGCACTTTACTGTGACTAAAGGCCCTGCAGCAAAGAAGAGACGAGGGCCTGGAGACCGGACCATAAAATGAAGCATCCCCCACACATCTTAGGGTAAAAAACATATTGTAAACACATAATCACATAAAAAGAGCCAAGAATGCATTCAGCCGGCTGAGAGGGCGTCACAGCTTCTACATCCTGCAGAGGTTGTCGTGTTTTTTATGTGCCGAACATACAACTCGCTTCATATTCCGAGGAAAGGATCCGTCTGACTAGTCGTGATGAATAATGGAGGGTTCTGGGAGGAATGTACTTTTACAGCATTGCAGGGAACATTTCAGCTTTTTTCTCATTGAATTTCCATAGGACATCAGGTTTGCCTTGTTTCTACTGCATCTCTTATTTTTGTAGACAGACTCACTCCACTTGTGTAAGGGTGATAAAACACATTAACGAGTAGGACTCTCTTCACTGCTTTTAAAACGAGGACTACTTCAGTTTTAATCAAGACTACAGTTTATTGTATAGCAGTGTTTGCAGCCTGCATTATGTTGTTATTGCACTTTAGTAAAAAAATAAAGGTCCCCCTTTAAACCTATTTATTGTTCATAAACTGGTAACAAAGTATTCAGATTGTTCTTTTTGCATGCTCTTACATCTGGTATTTGAGATCAGATGATTTATGGAAACAATAGGTATGCTAGGACAGCACGATGTTTTGTCTATAACATGTTAATAAATGTCTTGAAATTGAGAAACGAAGAGACAGTCTTCTATTTATGATTTTGTGTCATTATGTAAATATATTTGATCCAAGCAGCTTCCATGCGGAAGTGTTATAAACTGCAGTTCATTGAGTGTCCACTTGAGACTGGCTCCAGAAGTACCGGAAACCACATACACACCAATTCAAAAAAGCCGATCTTTACAGCAGAAATAAACATGTTTACAGCCTGGTACAAAAAACGAGTGTAGTCTGGATAGCTCATTTCTCGATCGGCGCACACTGTACGGGGGGTGAATTTTTTCATGACGCGACAATTTCAAAGATATTTAGATTACAAGTCTTCCAATGAGAGGCACAGCTGACTTGATTGACAGGCGGGAACACTGTAGCTGTTGGCTAGGAGGCTCATAGCCCCCCAGTTATGTTGAGTTCAACATTTCCAATATGGCTGCCGTCGATTGGCCTCAAAACAGTGCTTCAGAAACAGATGGATGACGTCACGGATACTACGTCCATTATTTATACAGTCTATGATTTGATCATATTCAAGTTCAACCGGACGTATTTCATAAAATTTTGGCTAATCACTCACTATGAAATCTTACAAAAAAAAATACTGTTCAAAATAAAAAATGAATATTTTATTTGTGATTTTAATCTGGTTCAGACAGTAATGGCGTGCTCACTTGAAGCTACTCAAAAAAAAACTTGGTGCTGACTTTTTAATTGTAGAAATTTGAGGGATTTTATTCTAAAATTAAAAGTTTTGAACTGTATTGCGAGTGCTGACATTCTTCAACTTTTAATCTGGATCAAACAACAGTAAATGAGTTTCAACTTGAAACTGCTGAGCATTTGATCCAAAATATTCTGGATTATGCTTCCCTCAACTAATTTAAGGAACACATTTATAAGATTATTAAATTGATCCAATAATACAACATTTGTATCCTTACTATGTACGGTAACATATGGAGCAACGCCTGCGAGCTAGTTCAGGCAGACAACTTGAGCTGCACTGATATACACCTCACATGTCCCACTCTCATAACCATCATCCAATCCTGCCCTTTGCCTCTCAAATTGGCATTCTATTTAAACTGGGAAAATCTCCCATCTCTGCCTCTGCCTGTCAATGACTCTGCTGCTGCATGCCTATTGCTGATTTTTTTTCATCCCCATCGCCTCCCCAGCATCCACCTGCAGGCTCTGGGGTGTGTTCAGTATGTTTTGCTCATCACTCCTCAATGTCTGCCTGTAAATTTATCTGCAGGGAGTGATGAGGCCGGAGCCTGGGCACCGAACATGAATATGTATTTGCTGCTACAATAGACAATTTATACGTGAGTTGTCTGACTGAAATAGAGTAAGCAGGTTGTAACATGGCTGTGATTAAAGCTTGATTCTGATTGGTCACTGAATAGCAAACATTCAGACTAACTGTAATCGTATCAATACGCCGAAAGAAGTCCGGTTAATCTGAAGACGTTGTGTTTACTGGAGGCTTTGATGGCTAAATTAAAGATGGCGTATTAAGTAAATTAGTATTGTGCAACGTTTAAGGACTCATGAATGGAAGAGAAATGTCACCGACTGCACCACTTTCCATGATTAGAGCTGAGGTCTGTTCTTTGTTGCAACCCTTGCTGTGAACTGACCAATCAGAATCAAGTACCTAAAACAGCCGTTGTAACCTCCATTAGTGACGTATTTAAATTGAGAATAGTACAGGAAATAAAAGGATGTGGGCTCCATAGAACAATGAGTCAGACAGCTTTAAATATCAAACAAAGTTGAATTATTTCAAGCTTTAATTTTGATAACGGCTGCACAGTCACACTGAGAAGTGATTCCCCTGCTGGCTATCACAGATCCTGTTTTACATCATTAAACTGAGATATTTAATCTCATTAAGAACACTGATAATCCAGGATGATCTAATTCATCACTGCACTAAAAAAGGGCTCAATATTAGGATGGATTAGCTGGTCCTAGATTACAAATATGGGATTATTTAATTGTAGATAATCTTAGTTTAGCAGTCTCACATCAAAGTAGTGATGCACATAGTGATGTGATGCCTTCAGGGGACTCTGAGAAGACTTCTTAGAAACAGTCAGGAAGACTTTCACATGAATGTCTACCTTATTTAATCAAAGTAAAGCAGAGGGGATGATTCAGTGTCATAAAACGTGGATAGAAAAGCAAAGATAACAGAGAGTTTATTAACATTTATGCACATTTACATCATTATTTTCAGACAAAGTGATTTATATTATTCACAATTCATTTTAAAATACAGTTTAATCCCACGCAGGGTTGCAAAAAGAGAGTGAAATATGTCAGCGTTAAGAGCAGAATTTCACTGTTGGTCCGTTTATATCCAAAATAAAACAAGGTCAATAAAACTCCTAGCACTCATTGCTCGTGAACGGGCACACCACACACACTTGTGCGATGTCATCATACTCGTACGTCCTCTTCAAGAATGTGTCTGTGAGTCTCAATCCAGAGATACTCTAAAAGAAGGAGAAGAAGATAAGATAAGATGGAGGGAAAGGAAGTTTGTATCATAAAGAGTGTCAGTCTAAAAGTCTGGCTCATACCTGCAGACCCTGGACGGAGGAGAGGAGGATGAGGGGCAGGGAGAGGAAGGCTGCAGGACTTAGTTTGCCCAGCTGTCGCCCTGATACGCCGCACCAGTGGATTGATCTGGTGTTACACATCTCCAGCACCAGGTCCATGGTTCTCTCACTGCAACACAGGGTTGAGAAAGCTGGTTGTAGCTCATGAATCAAATCATTTGTAACAGAAATAGAGAAGAAAATATTTTTAGACTGACCTGCAGTTGGTGATTTTACAGATTATTTCAAAGGGCTCTTCAAGGTTGACGGTATCAGGGATCATCTCTAAGGACAACCGGATGTCTCCGTACCCTGGAGCCTGAAAAACAAGGATAGAACATATATTAATATAAAGCTGCGTTTCCACCTAAAACACCAGGAACTTTTTCTCCCAGTAGCACTTTTTATGGGGCTAAATGGTTCCTCCTACTTGCTGCAACTACTTGACCAATCAGAAATGTAAAGTGCATCAACGCCCACCCTCAGAAATTAGTTCTTAAGGGGCAGGAACTTTTCAGAGTAAAATGAAGTTCCTGGAACTTAATTTAAACCCTGGAACAAGTCTTGAAAATGTCCCTGAGAACATAGATGAAGAAACATGATACAAAAGGACATCCTGATACCATTCTCTGCAGCTGGCTGGTCTGTAGCCTCCCTCTCTCCCCGAGGTTGGTCTTCCATACGATGTCCAGCTTCCCGATCACCGTCACTCCTTTGATGATCCCGGCCTTCTCTGCGTACTCCGGCTTAGGCTTCAGGCAGTACAGGTACTGCCGTGTGTCCATGGGCTGCAGGTAGGACATCTTCCCGAATGTGGACTCTCTGGGAGCAGAAAGTTACAGACTGAGTCCCACCATTCATTCACCTTTAAGAAGACTACACAGAAACACAGAGATGCTCTTACCCTTGTTCTCCATACACCACCGTGTTGAGCTCCGTCACATTGTACATCATGGACGGCTCCAGAGAAACCTTCTCCATGAACATGGGTGAGGTTGTGATGTTCTGGATCTGAGCCTCGAGGAACACTTCATCTGTCTGGAGCCGATAAATCAACAGTCAAACTAATATGTTTCCTCTCAGCTGAGTAGATGAGCTTTTTTCTCCAAGGCAAACTGAGCAACACATCAACTTCATGATATTAGGAAGTGTTAGGTTTAGTGAAAACCTACTGCCTTAAAGAACAGGGTCACATTTTTAAAGTCTGTCGTGTTTAAGAGGGACTGGTAATGGTTATTTCCCCCGTGTCTATACTGGGAATTAAGAGATACCTCCCTTTTCATACCAGAAATAAGGGGATTAAATCCACAGCTGGATTATAATTGGCTAATAAATTTAACTTCAGCTTTAATACAAGGCTTAAACACGTCTAAGTTAAGTCACTTTCTATTGCAAAAGCTATCTCTAGGTACTAGGAACCTATAAAGGAACTCAGGGGGAACTCAGTAAGACTGGATAGTGGTGCTAATAGCACCAAGATTTGTCTATAACTTGGCCTCACTAAGAGCCAAGAATCCCGCTCTGCAGCTCTGTGCAGTTTGCTCTTGTTTTGCATCTGATTGTGGAAATGAGCTGTAAGCATCTCTACTCAAGAGCTGCACAGAGCTGCAGTGTGCTCTCTCACACGGGACTTCCACCAGATCTGGAGTGTTTCATTCTGAAAATTAACCAGGTGTTTTAATTTTGTTTTGGTTCCTGACTTCCTGTCCTGCTCCATCTACTCTGTTGAGATTGAAGCGTCGTGATCCGGCATCCAGCAAAAACTGAAGTCTTGCGTCTCTGATCTGGAGGGCTCAGACCTGCCGGATCAGAGACACAGCCAGAACGCAACGGAGCGGATCCAGTGGAAGTTAACACATTGACTAGAATAGAAACCTATCAGATCCGTGCCGTGACGGATCGGAGACAGACCTGACACGGACCTGACACGGATCTGACACAGATCTGGTGGAGGAACTCAAGGGGAATTCAGTAGGACCAAGAATTGTGTATCATTTGCCCCTGTTGAGTGCAAACACGCCCATTCTGCAGCTCTGTGCAGTTTGCTCTTGTTTTGTGTCTGGTTGTGGAGATGAGCTGTAAGCATCTCTACTCACTGCTGCACAGAGCTGCACTGTGCACTCTCATCCTGACAGAACTCAACTCATGTCCACATGTATGATGAGCTGGATGAGGAAGGGAACGGTGCATCAACACTTCGGCATAACTTTAAAGTTGCCGTTTTTCTTACTGTTGTGATCCAGAGGGGACATAAGTACTGAGTTAATTTTCCTGCACTAGACAAAGGATACTTTTTTTTTTGAGACAGACTTAAAAAATGTGAACTCATCCTTTAAGCTACTCTTGAGGTGATGTGAGAGTCATGTAGTGAATTACATTTAATATTCATTAAACTTCCTGAATTCTATGAAGTTGCTCAGTGAACCTTTGAGGACATTGTTAGTAGAAGTGCTGACCCGCAGAGTGTACAGTAGAGGTTGCACGACAACGTTTTTTAACAAGTCATACAAAGAGGTGAACGAAACATCAACTAGTTCTGTTCTTTATTCATAAACGGGGGTATCTAAGGGAGCCTTTACTCCTGCACCAGAGCCTCTTAAAGGGGGTTTGATTACTGTTCTATTCTCCTTTGTCTTGTTTTGTTTGTAGTTAGTTTTATTTATTAATAACAAATGTGGAGGCACTTAAAAGAGGCCTGGAGGCAATAAGCTGCTACTCTTTAGACCTACTGCTTCTGAGCAGCGGCAGATTCAAGTCCTGTGCATATATAAAATACACTGTTTTGTCATCTTTCTTCTATAAAACTTCCCTCCCATGTCACGCCTTGGTGTTACTATAGGGCTCTTTTTTTTCCTTTAGGCAACTGGTTGATGCTTTGGAAAAGAAACACTCAGTGCAACCTCTACGATACAGTGAGACTGGATGAGAGAGAAGCAGAGATTAGTTCATGCCTGCAATTCATCACGGAAGAACTGACCAGGAACCATTCGGAGTATTTTTCATATCATCCATGTTAAAGTGAAATCACAGAGCTTAGCGTCTCTGCTCCATGCAAAGCCATTCCAAAACAATCCCTGAAACCTCATCACACCTCTCGCAATCATAGACACGGTTTATTATCAGTAAAGTAATCAGGACCCACTGGGAGGTGATTGGGATAAAAGGGTAATTTCGTAGAATCATTAACAATAACAGCTTCGTGGGGAATTTTAAACATGCAGCCTATTTGGGGTCTTAATGAATGATGTGAAATTGCTCCAGTAGATCCCTATAGCTGACCACAATGCAACAGGCTGCATCAGAGAGTTATTCAAAGGGGATCACATTTTAAGAAAGGATCCCAACAGACCAACCTTCTGGTTCAGGTAAGACCTTTCAGTTCAGACCAAAAACAGCTGATGCATGAACCACAAACACTTTCTTTGGCTGTAACAGAAGTCACGGGTCCACTGCTGCCTGGTCCAGTCACTCTGATTGTGTTGTTGGTGTTTTGCACAGCTTGTTTGCAGCGCAATATTTGTGTTTGAGACCTTAACACAAAAAAACTCCAAGCAGCAGTGGAAAAGCAACACTATGTAACGTTATCTGCAATGGAAATGTTCATTTTAATGTGAAATGTAACAATCTCTGCTGCCCCATGACTGTGGAATGCCCTCCCAGACCACCTGAGAGCACCCCAAACTACAGACTCCTTCAAAAAAGAACTAAAAACCTCTTTTGAAGGGAATTTCCCTAGTTTTTTTCTGCCCTCACCTGCTGCTTTTATCTGTTTTATTTAACTACACTGTTTCAAACAAGTGTCTGCAATTTATTGTCTGTTTTTAACCCTGTTTTTACTTTTTCTTGTTCCAGTGATGTGTCATGTAGCACTTTGAGATTTGTTTCTGAATGTAAAGTGCGTAACAAATAAAATGTATTATTATGATCATCATTAATTAAGCAGGTTTATGTTTTATCCTTGATATTACTGCGTCCTGCAAAGTTGCTAATAAGGACCTGCAGGGAGATCATGTGTCTTGTCTACCTAGAGAGAATCAGATACACCATCAGAGGTTACACCAGGACATTTTTTAACACTTGGCAACCGTTCATATCCTATGTTGAAAACATGGCAGCTGCCAACATGACTCTGTAATGCCCTCTTTACTTTTTCATTCTTATTTCTATATAAATGTATATATTTTAGTTTTTTTAATTACCCATATATTTATATTTTTTGTGTGTGCGTCATGTCTGCGTGCTTATTGAGGATCTAGTGCTGTGGGAAAAGGGAGTAGGACATGTTTGTTTTTGTCTGTGACTGTCCTATGTTACTGTTGTTGTTTTCAATGTAAATGTTTTTTGTGACTATATCTGAAAAATAAAAAAGACTTTGATCAAAAACATAAGGAACTGCAATCATGGAGGCGTTACAGGGGTCATTTTATTTAGCTGTGTAAATAAATAAATTCTAATATCAGAAACATCATCTTTAAATTAATATTTGTATGTTCTTGTTTATGTCTTTAGTTGGTCTCTGGGTAATAAGCAGATAATGTATGGTGAGCAGGAGGTTATGAGAATTAGAATCCACCCCTTCCCTATACACTACCAGTCAAAAGTTTGGACACACCTTCTCATTCAGTGGTTTTTATTTATTTTAATTATTTTCAACATTGTAGATTAATACTGAAGACATCAAAACTATGAAATAATCTGGTTTTGCCATAATCTGGATTACAACAGTAGTCAAATAGGGCTATCCATTGTGTGCTAACCCTACCTCTGAACAACACAACTGATGGTCTCAAACACATTAAGAAGGCAAGTCATTCTACAAATGAACTCTTGACAAGGCTCATGTTAATTAGAAACCATTCCAGGATACCACTTCATGAAGCAGACTGAGAGAAACCATTCCAGGAGACCACTTCATGAAGCGGACTGAGAGAATACCAAGAGTGTGCAAAGCTGTCATGAAGGAAAAAGGGGGCTACTTTACAGAATCTAAAATATAAAACATATTCTGCTTTGTTTAACACTTAATTCCATATATGTTCTTTCATAGTTTTGATGTCTTCAGTATTAATCTACAGTGTTTCAAATAACTAAAATAAATACAAACCCTTGAATGAGAAGGTGTTTCCAAACTTTTGACCGGTCCTTTCCTTCTCTTCTGCTTTCGTTCTCACGTTCTACGTATGGCTCTAAAGGAGGTTCATCTTGCCAAGGAGCTTTCTAAACCAACAAGAACTTTGAAGCCAAATTCATGATCATTATTCCAGTTAAATGAATAAATAATTGTCAAGCTGCATCCTGTTGATGGCTCGGTCCTTGCCAGTGAAAGATCTGTTGTCAGCTCTGATTTTTACATTTGCAGCGTCTCCAAAAGAAACACGGTAATAATGATTTAACTGATTAATCCAGCATTTTTTTTTTTTTAAGTAATTTTTGGGGCAATTTTGCTTCATCACACATGACAGTTAAAGAGAGACAGGAAGTGAAGGGAGAAGAGAGAGTCAGGGGAGACCTGCAGCAAAGGGTCGTGGCCGTGATTCATACCAGGGACTGCTGGGACGAGGTCTGTGTCCTCTCTGCTGGAGGGTTAACAGGCAACCTGACACAGAACTTTTCTTAACAAAGTCTCAAAGTGTTTCACAAACACTTTACAGAATCTAAAATATAAAACATATTCTGATTTGTTTAACACTTTTTTTGTTCATTAAATAATTCCGTATATGTTCTTTCATAGTTTGATGTCTTTGGTATTAATCTACAGTGTTTCAAATAACTAAAATAAATACAAACCCTTGAATGAGAAGGTGTTTCCAAACTTTTGACTGGTAGTGTACATCATCTCTTACATAAGTCGAGGTTGTCAGTTAAAAAAGATCAAAACAGATCAGTTTCCTGGAGTTGTTGCAGCCGTTGCAGCTCATTTTAGCTTCTCAGGGAATCTACTGGAGCAGCCCCAATGGTTTACACCCATTAGAAATGAAGACCCTGAAGTCTGTAGAAACAGGACCCTGGTTTAAAAATACCAGATCCCCCCTTCAATTTGCCCGTGTCATCAAACTGTTAACTTCATCCATGCGGTACAGTTATTTCAAAGGGGGTAAAGCTTTCGACCACCAAAGGTCATACCTGCAGTGTTACATAATCATTAGCATCTAAACCAATAGAAAATGAGAGCAATCATTATATAAACTCACAATCCCCATGATGATAATCTGCTATGGAATCAATTCAATCCTCACCCACCAAAGTTTAACACCGCACACTTCAATTTAAAAGTCAAAGCCCTGTGTAGGATGAGCTTGCAAGAAAGCATGAGCGTCCAAAGAAAGGGCAAAAGACAAGACGATGGAAAGTTCATGTGGAGGAGTCACATGTTAAAGTGAACATGGGCACGTTACTTGTTTATCTGTAAGTATTCTAGAAGGTCTTCATAAAGCACATCACTTTCCATTCTTCTACTTTGCACCTTTCTGTTGGCCCCGGAAAGACATAAAAAAAAGTCTGCTGCACCAAAAAGGATTAAGAGAAGCTAATGCTCAGCAATGAGAACAGAAGGAACAATTACCACAGAACTGAGGTCACTCTAATGGAGAAAAAAAATACAAGACATTATAAAACAAATGAGGTTACATGCTTGAGACTAGAGCTGGGCGATATTGCAAATTATTTTCACATCAAGTCGATTTTGATAATTGTCATGATAAATAACAAATCATTATTCCATTTAGATTTAAAGTCAGATTTTTGCTCCTGAGTAAAAGTTAAAGACGGTTTGTTAACTTGTGTCTGGATTTAGTTTCCTGATAAGTTTCTTGACGCTGCTAACAGGAAGCAGGTCTTTAATGTAGGATGAGATTTTTGTGAAGTTTAAAGCTGCTGTGAGGAACTTTTGTTTTGTATCGATTCTGGCGCTCCCTTGTGGCCAAAGTAATACCTCTTATCTCTTGTCGTATACATGTAAATGTAGTGTTTTCAACAAAAACCTCATCCTGTTGTCTTTTAACAGTCAACTTTATCAGGCAATGTGATTAGTTTCTATGAGAACAGTCAAATAAAGGCTGTTTCTGAAGCGAGATGTCCATTAGCTTGTCTGACACCTACCCCCTCAGGGCAGCTTCAGGCATTAAAAATGACAACAGAGAAGGTGTCAGTGTTGTTGCTGGTGGTCTTGTTTGCTATTGAAGGTCATAAAGAGGCATCAGTATCATTTTTAGTCTGTTTCTCAGCCAGTTAAAAACTCCTCACAGGGCCTTTAAGTTTGTAGATTCTAGTTTTCTCAGGTTGTGTTAATTAGTAGGGATGGGCAATGAATTTTGAATATTCATTCACATTGTAAAAATGGAAGAGTTACTTTGAATATTTTCTCATTTTAAAAGTACAATTTTTCATCGTTTTTCCCGGTGCCTGGTTGTATTATGGTATTCCCGCCAGACGGTGGCGATAGAGCGTCTTAAAGCTGTTTGCTAACCGCATTAAATAACAGAAGAAGAAGAATGCTAACTGCATTAAATAACAGAAGAAGAAGAATGCTAACTGCATTCAAATGCTTTCTGTTTCTGAATTTCACACCACTACACACGTTTTTCAAGAGACTGAGCATGGCTGTAAAATATAAACACACTCCACACCACACAGACGAGCTGTTAATGGGACAGGTGTGTGTGTGTATGTGTGTGTGTGGGGGGGGGTTGACTATTCAAATAATGGTCGAACAGATGGCAATGATTACTGAATAGTATTTTGGCTTTAAATGCCCATCCCTATTAATTAGCATAATTTGATTTAAAATTTAGAACAAAGAAATATCAAATTGTGTACGGTGTATCAGTTTATAGAGGTTTTTTTTTTTATAGTAATGCACTCCCCTGTAAGGTTACCAGGGATTATGGGTGGAGTGATATTGTTTCCCACAGTGCAGTGAATGCATCATGGTCGTTCGGTGTTTAGATATACTACGGTCATGTTGGACATTAGACGTGTTCAAAATGCTCAGCAGAAATTGTCTCCATGCTCTTCTTTCACCTACATCCTGAAAGTTAATTTAATGAGGTGTGTTAAGTTAATAGGTAAAGCAGAGTCGACACAGTGTTAGACTAATGACTCTGCATTGAGCTCTTAGGTTTTGAGTTTTCTTCAGTGTCGCTGTCTTTAAGCCCCGCCTACCTCTAACCTTGCGACATGACTGGCTGTTCAAAGCCTTCTTCTTCTTTCCCTTTCCAGTGGTTGGACTGTGTAATTACAGGTTTAATATATCTAATTTTATCGAACATTTGTTATATTTATATTGAGAAAAATTGCATCACAATAATTATCTGTATCTAATTATCGCCCAGCCCTACTTGAGACGATGACAATGAATATTTGCAGACAGCTAATATCAAAAGCTACCGGTGAAAATATGGGAGAAGGGAAAAGCTTGTTGCATCTATGAGAAAAACACTTGATCTCCAGTGAGTGAAACAGAGATACTCTAACAGGATATGTTCCTGATTTAAACCTGGACCGTATTTTTACTAACACTGGGGTCTGAATGACTGAAAGGTACAAAAAAATGGTTGCAGAATTTCTCCCGTAGCTCTCTTTAGCTGCATTACAGGCTGTGACTGCTGCACTGTAATCTTTTACTGCAAATAACCGGTCAAAGTACGTCTGCTGAAGTCATGTGTTTGCAGCCTACAAACTCAGATTATTATGATACTGTCTCACAATTATTAAGAAATCAAAATGTTCCAAGTGAAATATTGTTTTTGTTTCGATAAGATGCTTTTTGAAACCAGAAACAGACACTACAAATTCTCTTTAAAGCCACCACACTCAATTTAGTCAAACTGATTTTAACTTGCAGAACATGCAGGTTGCTGATCCACCACTGTAATAATATTATTATTATTATAAAGATCATGTCTTATTGTGGGATAGGACAGTGAGAAGGGTCAGACACAGGGTGGAAAGTGCAGATTACATGTTTCTAAAGGTCAGGGGTGGAAGTTGAACTGGAGGCCGCTGCCCTGTCGCCTCTATACATGACTGGCATGATTTAACAGCTGAGAGAAACCGCTGCCTCAGCTGTCACGCACTGTTAGATTTTATATTATTGAATTAATCTGATGTTTGTTTGTTTTTAAAGATTGAATTTTTACACATTACATATAAAAGATCAATGTAAACAATTAAAGCAAGTGATGCTTTTTATAAAAGAAACACAATAAGTGAATGAACGAAAAAAGAAACCATTAACAATAAATGATAATAATTTAAAATAAAAGATAAACAAATAAAAAGGAAAATAAATAACAGTGAAACTGTAATAAGATGCATAGGTTAATATTTAAAGGATACATAAGTGGAAAATGTAAATAAATAAATATATATATTAAAAAATAAATAAAAATAAATAGAATCTGATGTTTTAAGATGGGATAGCTTGGATCCATCAGAAAGCAAACTAACCTGAGCTGATAGAGATTTTGAGACTTTTAAACCTAAACTAAAAACGTATTTATTCAGTCTTGCTTTTATGTAGGGTTTAACAATTGTATTACTTACTTTTACTATTATATTGGTTTAAATGTTGCTTTATTATTTGATTGTTGCTTAATTTAATTTTACTTTTTTTTAATCATTTATTTATTTATTTAAATGTATCTACTCAGTTTTATTGATATTTTTAGCCTTAATTGTATTTTCAACTCTTATCCTTACCCTTTTTAATTTATTTATTGTAACTACTTATCTTCTTAATATCAATTCAATGCTGTAAATTATTTTAATTCCACATATTTTGTTGTTGTCGGTGTGCATTAGTCTCTATTTCAAAATCAATTTTTGTTTTTAATATGTCTTGCCATATCTGCTTCTTGTATTCAATCGCTGTAAAGCACTTTGAATTGCATTTGATTTGTATGAAATGTCCTCTATAAATAAATCTTTACTGATTGATTGATTTTTTTTGTAGAGTCTGGTAGAACGAGCATGTAATGACTTTTTCTGGTTTCTAAAACAGGAAGTTTCCTTTAAACTAACTTTTCCATCTCAGTCGGGAGATTGAATTTAAAAATAGGACTCTTTGAAAGTCATGAGAAGCACTTCTTCAGGCTGCACTTTGATCATTTGCATTTCCAGTGAAACATTACGCTGCACACATGCAGGAAGCTGAAGCAACCTTTGTACCTTTCAGTCATGCAGACCCCAAACATCATTAAAATAAGGCCCAGGTTTGAAAATCTAAGTCCCCCTTGGTGAGGATCTTCCTGGAGGTGAAGGGTTTTCCTCTGACTCCTGTCTCGTACTAACTGCCCCTGTCAGCATCTTGAAATGTCCCTTTGAAATGAAACATGATAATGAAGCATGTCATATGTGCTACAGTAAGAACTTGCATGTCATACAATACAGTTCTTCTATTTGCAGAATGATGTAGGAAATGTGAGTGCGCAGACTGTGTATGTTGACAGCAGCACTTGATCACCGTGGTGTTATCTGAGAGCACTTCACTTACCTCTGCATTGTAGAACTTCGTCTTCACATCCAGCGGCTTCAACACCTGATTCAAAATAGATTGAAAGCTGAACGCTGAAGTTTTCTCACACTGCGGCTCCATTACGGCAGAAGTAATATTTCCATGCACAAATGTCTAAATCAGTCTGGAAATCTTCGCCTATGAAGAGGATTAAACAGGTCTTGCTAAAGGGAAGGGAATAGGATTACAGGCGGTTCACAAACTCAGGACCAAAGGCCGCTGGGCGCAGACTCCACAGCCTCGCTTGGTAATTGCTTTTGCTCTGTTGAAGCTACCTGTGACATTTCTCAGGTCTCCTCCAAGCGTACACGTCGATTTACTGCTGTCATCTAATGAGAAAAGTCAAATATAACTCACCTGGAATTTGAAGAACTTCCGGAAATAGAGCTTTTCCCCGTAGTGAGTGGTGTAACTGACGGCACAAACTAAGCTGCAAATTGAAAGAGAGGACAACAGAGGTAAAGGTTGTCCGCAGGTTGTTTTGGCGCAGGTGAGAAAAACTGCAAAACAAGGTGTTAATCTCACTTCCTATCATGTCCAACATGTCATGCACCTCGAATAAAGAGAGGAAGATGTGCATTCCTTTGCCTCATGTAATCAAAGTTCATCTAAAGTTACATTCTTGATAAATTCATCCTTTAAATGTTTGTTGGGCTCATTTCTGTTGTGCAAAATAAGTAAGAAAAGGTCATCTTTATTTCCTTTATTTCCTTTACAACATATATATTTTGATTTGATCACTTCAGGATGGCAATTTTGACGAGTCATGTTTAACTCAAGGGGTCAAATGTACCAGCAGGGCGTATGAAGGGGTCTGGCCTGACGTCCGACTCAGAGCTGAGCACCAGTTAGGCTTCAGCTCCTTATTGTCACACCTGGGTGTAAATGTTACACCTCGGAAGGAGTGCACAAGTCTGTAAAGTCAGGCTAGTCTGCCTATTTTAGTTAATCAAATGAAAAAGTAACAGACCTTTTAAAAATGTGATAGCAGCCTGTCTGGATTTGAGGATGAGTGATGAAAGTGTGTCAAGATGAGAGAGAGTAATGTGTGATCCGATCTGACACTGCTCAGACAGTCAGCTAATGTTTTAAGTTTTGTTTTTTGTCCGTCTCTCTCTTCAACTACAGTGTGTGTCAGGTTGTGCCGCAGCAATGTCCTCGTCCTGCAGGTGATCATCGCTCTCAGGTTGTGTGTGACTGAGGCTGTCAGCTTTGAGCTGTCACTTACGTCAAGTCCTGAGAAAGTGGAGGAGTTCTCTCCAAATATATTAAGGATTACGCTGCTTTGAAGGGACTGTTCTGAGTACAGACCTCCCCTGATTCAATGTTGATAACTTCTGTTTGTTTTTGTTGGTGTAGATCAGTTTTGCAGTGAGAGGGTTATTTTTGAGGGGCATTTTTCACCTTTATTGATAAGACAGCTGAAGAACCTGATCTCTGCTACAAGGACTATAGCCTCTGTATATGGGGTGTGCTTTTTCTGTTAGGCCACAGGTGCCTTGTGAGAAGGTTTTTATGCTCTGCATTCAAATCTATGAGTGTCAGTATTTCACTTTCTGTTTTTTCTCTCTTGGTTTGAGTGATCCGAACCTCCTGCGTATGTTTTCATGTGTGTGAAGTGTGCTACTCTGTAACACCACACTGCTAATCTTCATTTGCATGCACAAGATGAGACTGGGCGCAGCTATGACCAGTCTTGGTGCACTCTGTCTAAGTTTGAGGGAAAGAGTTGGTCATAGCTACGTCTGACATGAGAGGTAAGACCAGCTTAGTTTTCTCCTGGCTGGTGCACTCAGCCCCAGGTGAGGAGAGTGAGGCCAACAGAGTGTAGTGACACCAATCACAGGGAGCCTCCAGCAGGTACCAGGGAACTGACTGTGTGAGTCCTGAGCATACTGGTTGGCTTGTTTGCAGAGTACCTTTAGTTTTATACAGTACCAGCTTTTTAGTGTGTGTTTGTAGCCTGAATAAGTCCTGCATGCGTGTTCATCCTTTCCTCTCACACTGCCTGCCCTCCACATGTGCAGCGGTAGATTTCATCAGTAGAAAACTCACATGTGTGTTCCGATTTCTTTGACTTCGTGGTGAATGACGTCATCGATGCAGCATTCAGGTTTGAGTTCAGATACCGCAGAGTTTGACGCCGAGAGGTTGAGTCTCTGCGAGCTGGTCTGTAGATCGGCCTGTGCAGAACCACATCGTGAAGAGGTCAGTGAAAGCAGGAGTGAAGAGTGATGAGAGCTAAGCTTTGTACAGCATGTAGATCCTGCAATGAGGCTGCTTCCTCAAAGGTATAACTTTAAACAAGAACATGTTACATTGTTAGAGACTGTCAGCCAGTTTCAGAGTGAGGTTTGAGCTCACTCTGCTGGACAAACTGCAGGATGACACCATTTCTAAATCTCTTAAACATATCACCCCATTTTGGATAATGCATACCCAACTGATATATCAGTCAGGCTCGATTAAAGATCAGAATTTATGAGGTTTCTTTTTCTGTATTTTTACAGTCCATACCTTTACAAGAATGTCCTTCACGACCTGGTTGCTGTCGTTGTGCACGCTGATGTAACTGGAGAAGGTCTCACCCAGGAAAATATTTCTGCAGGACGCAAAAAAACATAGAACAATAAAAATAGACTCATAGAAACTCTTCATACAGACTTGTTCATTTGACACATGTAAGCTTCAGTTACCCAAAGTTCTGCGGTAACGTGAGCATCTCTCCCAGCATTAACGTCTCTGCTCCTTTGATGGTGGACGGGTCCTCCCTCATCAGCTGAGCGAACAGATCCCCTTTAAAACAGGACACACGTTTATATGAGTGAGACTTCATGAGGCTCATGTTTCACTGAGAACAGCAGCACAGATCAAACATTAACACACAGCTTAACACGATGTGTGTTACAGCTTATTGTGTGTGTGCCAGGAAGACATAAACACCGGCATTCAAAACAGACTGTTATTAAAATACTGATGTTTATTATTGTATCTAATTATAATCTTTATCACCTTCTATTTCATTTTTAACAGATCTCATTATTAGACTCTATTCGTCTTCTATCTTTTAATCACAGCTCTTATCTATAAAGATGTTCATGTGAAGGTGTTGTACGATTCAAGGCTACCTATAAAGATTGTTAATTTCATGGCACAAGTCATAACTAATAATAACTCATAGTAAACTAGGTTTTGTTATTTGATTAGATTGTTCTTTTTTATGCACAAACAATTTCAATAAAAACAGAAACAGACATTTGTATCTGAAAATATCCAGTTGGGTAAATGTATCTCCTCAAGGGGTTTGTTAAAGGAACCAACCTGACCCTGACATCCCAACATGAACCCTTCAGATCCTGACGTTGTCACCAGAGTGATGCTTGTGCTTTTGTTGAGGAGAACATTAAAAGTCTTCTTATCATAAAAAATTAATTGAAGGTGATTTGTTTCCATTTACTTTTAAAACTTCAAGCGTATAAGGACTAACCTGACTCAGGACACTGTTTAGAATCAAATTTGACACTTTAAAGACCCAAACAAAAACAGAACAAACAGAGGTATGTGATATTTGAGCATAAATCCAAAGTTTAAAAGGTTTGAGGTCTTTTGCAAACCTTCAATCTTGTAAGTCGCCTCATAATCATAGTTTTTCCCTTCAAACTGTTCCCTGTTTTTTTCATCTTGAAGCCAGATTTCCCTGAATTTGCATTTTCTCTTCTTCTGTTTCTGATTTTTGAATGCTCTCATAATACGCTGCCATAAATGCTCATAGTAAAATGTCATGTGAAGAAGCAAATCTACCAAAAAAAGAATAATAGTATAAAAAGAAAAATCATATAACTCTAGACTAGATGGTGTAGATTTGATCAAGTATTCAGAAATGTTTCATTGTTTCATTCCTGTGAAATTTGAGACCTTTGAGAAAAATAAGACTTTTTAAAGCTGCTGTGAGGAACTTTTGTTTTGTATCGATTCTGGCGCCCCCTTGTGGACAAAGTGATACCTCTTATCTCTTGTCCTATACATGCAAAAGTAGTGTTTTCAACAAAAACCTTATCCTGTTGTCTTTTAACAGCAAACTTTATCAGGAAATTAGATTATTTTCCATGAAAACGGTCAAATAAAGGCTGTTTCTGAAGTGAGATGTCCATCATCTGGTCTGACACCTACCCCCTCAGGGCGGTTTCAGGCATTAAAAATGACAACAGAGAAGGTGTTAGTGTTGTTGCAGATGGTCTTGTTTGCTATTGAAGGTCATAAAGAGGCATTGGTATCATTTTCAGTCTGTTTCTCAGCCAGTTCAAAACTCCTCACAGGGCCTTTAAGATATTTTTAGAACCTTTTTAAAATTGTTGTGTTTTTTGTGATCTACAGGAACTCAACAAACCTGCAGTTTTTTTTTAATTAGAGTTTTTTCCTTTTTATTTTTTTATTTTTTTCCTTCACAGTATTTTTATTTTCTGCATTTTGGAGACTTCCTGATCTGTATTTAGTTCCTCCTTTTTCTTTTTTTTTAATTCTTTCAAATTTTGAACCTTTAATTTTGTTATAATTAAATAGATTTAATCCTGTTTTATTGCTCTTTGTTTCTACACTTCATTCAAATACTCTCATTCACCCACATTGCTTCTTACTCCGATCGTCACTACGTTTAGTATTCAAAAAACACAGGACAAGATGTATAGCATCCTCTAAGTGCTGGCACCTACTAAGAGAGTATTAATATATTCAATGCATATCTGTAAATCTGTTGTTCATGGTCTATGATGCGAACACTTTCTGGGAAGCATGAGGTTTTATAGAGGTGTGAGAGTATTCGAGCATCAGAGGGAAAACACTGGACCTTTGAAGATCAGGTGTCAAAGCCTGAAGTCTGAACCACAAAGGTTTTCAATGGGATCAGATTTCAGTCCTTCTGGGCAACAGGTTGGAAACATACATCCATCTCTAACAAGATCACGAACACCATGACTCACACACTCCTCTGTCTGATGCTCAGGCATCTATTCCTGTTGTTAATTACAACACAACAACAACAACAACAACAACAACAACAAGTGGATTGCTTTGTAGGCGGTTAAAAGAGAAACACGATCGCAGAAATACAAACGCTTTTACGTTCCTGTCAAATTGAAGCGATTCATCTTTGTGCACTTTACCTCCTGCCACCGCTCACTGCGTCTCTCTTATAAATAGCGATGCTACCCAGAAGTGTCAGCGTGATTTATGGATTCTAAGGATTCAGTTACCGGCACAGTGTACACATTTTTCTGAGCTGGATGGCACAGGAGGAGAAACAAACACGGGGACTCACAGCAGTGGGTCTGTCTAAACGTAGGAGCCGGATCTGAGAGGGCTAATCTGAAATACAGATGTGTGGACGGCTTATTACATTTAATCTGCCTTTCTTCTTGTTGATTTGACACTTTATGCGATTTACTCTCAAATTTAAGTTTGTTTATGTGTTCACATGAAATTGCAGTGATGAATTCTTAACACTAAAGTCTGCCTCAGCACAAAAACTAAATTTAATTACTCCTCTGCTCTCTGTTAAGTTTTAATGAGTTTTTACGACGTCTCCAGACACTTCCTCTCGCTGCTTCACAAACATGAACTGTTCTCGGCCTGTAAATGTCGTCTCCCGTCTTCACTTGAAGCTTTCTTATGTCCTGAATTTCTTATTTCCTCTTCCTTGAAAGTCTTATTTTGAAGAGGCGCTACTGTCACAGAAAGCAGAAGCAAAGCTGTGAGCCGGCTCTGCTCTTCGTCCTTGAGTTGCTTCTCTTTGAGGAAACTGCTGTGAAAAGTTTGCATTCGTTAAGAAACGTGTCTCCGTTAGTGATCAGTTGTGTTTTTAAGGAGACTTTCTGAAACTTTTTGCAGAGTCTGGCTGTCACTTCAACAACACAGGAGGAGAGGAAGGAGTCACTGAATTAATCTGTGAGACAAGAGCATGAAAAGTTCAGTTCAGTTGCTTTCAACAACTTGCTTTTGAAAAACAATGAATTAGAGAGCTTCCAAGTTATTTTATTTTAAAGCTTTCATCTCAAGACTTTGACTGGTTATACTCTTCAAAACAAAATCAACTATTTTAATGACATAAAAATAGCTAGAGAGGACCCAGACGCTGACGTTTTCTCTCCTGTAATCTTAAATATGACCTGATGATGACCTTAGTGTCTTGGATGTAGGCAAAGAAAAGCGATCCAGGATTTAGACCTTCAGGAGTTTGCATGCCTCACACGTGTCTGCCTTGGTTTTCAACAGGTGCTCCGGTTTCCTTCCACAGTCTCAAGACATGCAAGTTACATGTTACATAATCCATCCATCCAGAAAACCACTTTTCACCAGCTGTCAGATAAACTTACAGAACTGCTTTCTGTCTGTCTGTCTGTCTGCATTCGATCATCAAACAGTAAATCAATCAACACAATCAGATCACTCTAACAAGACCATGATGCTTGCAAACTGTAATGACATCATGATCCTGCAGAAACATGTATAAACAATAATAAAAGGTTCTTCCTCTTCTGCTTTAGGTCTGTTGATTTCAGAGAGACTAACTCAGGTGTAGTGTGTGAGGCTTACCTGGCAGATCTCTGTCTTCACATGTCACCGGCAGGTTTGTGAAGAGTGTCGGTTTTGTTAACCGCATCACTGCAAAGAAAAGAGACATTAGTTGGTTATTCATACACAAGTAGTTCAGTATTGTAGATGTTGTAATGCCATAACTTGTAGTTGCTCTGTTAAGCCAAAAGCATGCAGGTTTTCATTTTTTTAGTCATCAGGCAATCATCTATTGTAGTTTTTTCAGTTATGTACAGTAGTTCTGAGCAGAGACTCTGTTTGCCAATGACAACAAGTTGATTTCAGGTGTTTTCTCGACATTCCAGCTTATCTTTTTTCGGAAACAAAGTTGTTTTTCTCATCATAACACTTATTTTCTTGTAATAACAGGATGAGCTTTTGAGAAATCTAGAAGACAGAACAATATACTGGTCACTGAGATGGGCCAGACCACAACATGCCAGGCTGCCCTTGTTTCCACCAATGAGCTACGCCTACTTCTATGTTTGTTTTGTGATTTTGCAACTCTGAGGGTGAGGCATTACCAAAGCACATGGATGCATGTTCACTTAAGGCTTCTGTACTTGCATAAATATAGGTTCTGTTTTATTGCAATGAAACTTTCTAGTCAAAAATGCTGCAGTGACTCAGTTTGTGGGGACTTGGATTGTGACATGGAGAGTTGTGGTTCAAGTCCTGGATTGGATCACAGTATGGTGACTGGAAGTTGTTGCTGAAGAGATGCTGAAGTTGTTCCAATCAGCAGACTCATTTGCTTCTCCCTCACTCTGACATCCCTCCATTAGTGCAGGTCTATTCGATCCTGTTTGTGCATATGTGTGTTTGTGTTTCTGGTCTATTTGTGTTGCCTGTTCAGTAACAATGTGATAAAATTGAAACTCAGCTTTATTTATAGAGCACCTTTCAAATAAAAAAAAGCATGCAGTTCAAAGAGCTGAGTGACAGAAAACAATAGAAATGGGTGAAATAATAAAAGACTGAAAGAAGAAAGAGGATGGTATTCTTAAAAAATACAAAAAAATTAAATAAAGTAAATACAGTAAAATCAAAAATAAGTAAGAAAATAAAGCAACATAAAAAATCAAGATCAGATAAATACAAGAAATAATTAAGATGAACAAATATTGTTAAAAAAGGATTCTAATAATGCAAAAGCAGCTGAAAGTGTGATATGAGTGTTTGATTTAAACTCATTAATGATTTCAAGTTCAGCAGTTATCAGTTTTTAACCAAAAGTTACAACAAAAATCTGCACATAGCATCTTAATGTCCTTAAAATAATGTGTTTTGGCATTTATTTGATCTCTTAAATAAACCTTGTGTTCATGTTTTAATGGGTACAAAGTTTTAACAACAAGGAAACTGACTGAAGAGCTGCATGACACACAACCTTACATTGCACAGACACTCAGATACACAGGAAACTTCTTTAAGTGCAACAAATACAGACATTAAAACTCATTAGAGTAAATATAAG
The DNA here is from genome assembly GCF_009762535.1 of Notolabrus celidotus. Lineage (NCBI taxonomy): Eukaryota > Metazoa > Chordata > Actinopteri > Labriformes > Labridae > Notolabrus > Notolabrus celidotus. The sequence continues at coordinate 4,409,438 of NC_048290.1, forward strand.
TGGAGTTAACTCGTCTATTTGTCTTAAAATCATCGTTGTTTCTATGCTTTATAAGCTACAAACACAGCAGCAGATAAGCTACATTAACAGCCACAACCTGTATCAAAATGCACCAATATAACATCCAATAATGTAAGAAATATCACCCATTTAAAGTCACATCTGTTAAATAAAGTTGTGTTTGCTTATAATCAAGATACATGTATTTGACTGTGTTAGCTAGCGCTGTTAACAACATTAGCAACAACAACTGACAGCAGTCCTCTGCACTGAACCCTTTAACGCTTTAAAGTTAAAATATCATCAGTGTCACCGCTTTTTATTCACTGCAAGGAAGACGAAGTACCTTTTAAAGCAAGTAGATGCTCCTGTTTCGCCTGATTTACTTCCATTTTAACGGGGAAATGTTCTTTTAGGGTGAGGTCGGCTAATATGTTAGCTAGATTTTGTGACAAGCTAGCAGGGCAACTTTGACCTGAGAGAGATTCTTCTTCGTTGGTTTATTTTGGTAGCTGTCATTCTGGGAAGCTCAATACCGCCCCTCACAGGCCGGAGTGGATTCTACAACAACAGAGACTAACCTCTTTACTTCTCTTGTTCTTTCTTGTTCTTTCTTGTTCTTCTTCTTCTTCTTCTTGTTCTTCTTCTTCTTGTTCTTCTTCTTGTTCTTCTTCTTGTTCTTCTTCTTCTTCTTCTTCTCCTCCTCCTCCTTCTTCTTCTTCTTCTTCTTCTTCTTCTTCTTCTTCTTCTTCATCTTCTTTGACTCCTGTTCTTTCTTCTCAATTCTTCTCTTTTATTTCATTATTTACTCTTTCATTTTCTTGTTTTGTTCACTTTAATTTCCCCTGTAATATCTCCAAATCTCTCTTGCTTTTTGGACATAGGGATGTTTACACCATGTTGCACAAATACAGATGATAACCTTGTTGACAGCACCATGAAAAGCATTGCCTTGACTTTTCTTGTCAATATTTCTAATATGAATATTACAAAAACAGAATAAAATAACTCAATGTACTTTACACCAAGGGCGATTTTAGAACCATGTTTTTAGAGGTTGTGATATGATATAGTTTCTTGCATGTGTCATCACCATCCGGCTCCCTCTCTCTCTTATTCTCCTCTATCCCTCTTTCCAGACCCAACCCAGTCTCAGCAGATGTGTGTCTAACATGGACCAGTCCTGCTCGAGGTTTCTGCCTGTTAAAGGAAGTTTTTCCTTGCCCCTGTAACTTGCTAAATACTGCAAGGTGCAATGCTCATGATGGATTAAGGTGGGGTCAGACTGAGTCTTACACTGTCTTGGTGTTGGGTCTCTGTTCATAATTTGATATAGAGAGGTCTAGACCTCCTATGTTTGTAAAAGCATCTTGAGATAATGTTTGTTGTGATTGATTGAAAACCTACCAATAAGCCAGTCATTCACTCAACAATAACATCTATTTTCTGACTATATGAGACTTCTATTCACAATAATACCAAATAAATTGTGTTCTGCACCATAAAATGTTTAATAAAATTAAAGATTGAATGTGCTGCTTTTGTAAAGATATTGATATTGAAGATATTAACCATATTTTAACCCCATAGTTTTTACTAATTTAAAGTACTACTTTTTCATATGTATGTGATGAAAATGTATGTAAAAGGTCTGTGTTCTTACACTAACTAACAAATCATCTGTATTTTTAAACCTCTGTGTTTTTTCAGAGAGAAGAGACAGGCAAGCTTATCAAACAGACCCTTAAAAACAGACTTAAAATTAAATAAAATCACACAATAAAAGCTTTCCTGTAAAAATGTGTCTTGAGTAATGACATACAACAAGGGACTGATTCTGCAGAGTCTGATCTCCTCCGGCAGGCTGTCCCAGAGTGTAGGAGCCTTAACTGAAAACGCCCTGTCCCCTTTGGTTTTCAGTCGGGTCCTTGGAACAGCCAGCAGAGCACTGCCAGAGAATCTCAGACTGAGACCAGGTTTGTAGGGGGATAAAAGCTCAGAGATATATAGAGGGGCAAGTCCATGGTGCTTTAAAAGTCAGTAAAATAATCTTAAAATCAATCCTAAAATAACATGGATGACAACAACATGTTTAAAACATAGATTCAAATATTTAAATAAAGATAACTGTAAATGAAACATAAAGGCAATCTACATTGTGTACTATCCTGATGTGTTACCATCTGCACTACACTGACCTCTGCTGGGTTTAGTCTGTATTAACATTATTTATCTGTGTATGAAAAAAGTCACTTCAACAATTTCTACTCACAGCCAAAACGACACAGCTGATTCTTCCCACCCACACATCATCAAGACAAATTTAAGTCTTATTTAACCTTTAAAGACATGCCAGATAGGGAACACTGACACAGCTGGATTCAACACTCATGGATTTGGAGCAACTATATGTGTGAAAACGAAGCCCTGAGCCCCGTCCAAGAATAATTAAATCTGGATCCAGTGCGCTCAGCAGGAGGTAATTCAACATCTCAGAGCTGCCAGAGGAATCTGAGTGTGCTCCTTTGAGGTTTTTTTGGGTGGCTTTTATCATTTAATTATTGTTTATGTTACGCTTATTTTGTGTTACAAACCTTGTCTAATGAGCTCTGGGAAAGTCGAGTCCTAAACAAGATTACAGGGAAGATGATGATATTATAATCACGAAAACTACATCGTTTATTGCTTAATAACTCTTGTTTTTTTATTTTTTGGTTGAATATCAATGTTGGATTCCAAATCTTTATACTGCAGCCAACTAACAAAGTGTATTTAACATTATAACATGCCTTTCTGTCATTTTCCCTCATAAAAAGTGGCTTTTTACACACAGGGGGTCGTTATAAATGAGTTAAAGCCTCAGTGGAGGGTTTTTCTTTTTTCTTTACTGGTGATGAAACAAGCTGCAAATAACAGTGTGTCTCTTTATGAGTGACAAAAGCAAACAAGACTATCAATGACAGGACTGACAATTTCCATAATTACATGTGAGAGGGGGGAGGTGTCAGGTGAGACTACTAAAAGCCAGGGGCGTGTCCAGAGGGGTGGCACGCACTGCTTTTACGAGGGCATGATGAATTCAGCAAGGATGTACGAGGTATCAATCTGTCTATAAGGGGCACTAAAACAGACACAAATAGAAAGTGGGTCTTTTAATGCAGGGCCTATTGGGGATTGACTCGTTTTAAGAGCCAGCCTCAAGTGGCCAATCCAGGAACTGCAGTTTTTGGCGCTTTACTGTTAGCTTTATTTTTTTTCCCTTGGAGGTCATAGCTTGGAAAAAAACAGGATGTTTTCATTTTGTTTTGGTGCCTGACTTCCTGTCCCGCTCCATCTGTCAGCGCGGATCCAGTGGAAGTTAACACATTGACTAGAATAGAAACCTATCAGATCCGGTTCTGTGACGGATCGGAGATGGACCGGACTGGACACGGATCTGGTGGAATTTGATCGTAAAAGCTGCATGCACAAACTGTCTTCAGTTTGAGTGTTAGTCAGACCTCTGCAAACACAGGCTCCTCCAATCCCCTCAATGCAACACAACAGCATGTTCTCTCTGCCAAACACTGTTAGGGAAACACTAAGGTGAATGTAAGGATATATGCAAAGCAGGAGGACTTTAAAAGCAGCACACACAAAGAGAGATAACAGCAATAAGAACTCCAGTACACTGAAAATATTGAATTTGCAAGTTTATTTCGACGTGCACTCGACAGCAGCACAATGCAATCTTCCACTGTGTCTGTGTGTGTGCAGAGAATAATGGTTCTAATCTACACGTCATACAGCAGCACAGTAATCGGAGCACTCAGCACCATGTTGTTTATGAGCATCTTGGCACAAATGTTTTCATCGTCTTCGTCCTCCACATACACGGACAGGTAGTGCTGAGCGTCCCAGGGCACGTCCTGTGTCTGAGAGGCCAGCACGCGCACGCAGGCGGCATCTTCCCTAAAGGTGAACTTTTTACCTGCAGGGAGAACAGACAAGTTCTTCTCTTCGTCGGTTCCAGACTGAGAGGTTATGAAGGCGTCCATCTCCAGAGCTTTCTCTCGGACGAACACTCGGACGTTTCTTTTGCTGTAGTTGCTCATCTGGCAGGTGGTGCTGGTGTTTCCCATTTTGTTAGGGCAGGTTTTGAGTCAGGTGTTTGGACAGGACTGAGAGTTAGTCTTGCTTGAGGCTGTAATTTAGAATAAAAAGAGACATTCCTCAAAACTGGGTTTTAAATGAAATTGCTCTGCATCCAAGGCCAATTCACAATTCTTTAGAGCCGATTCAAACACACACTTCTTTGTTATTTAGGATTTGACTTCCAAGTGAGATCATAAAAGTTCCCCTCAATGGGAAGCAAAGATGCAAAGTATTGAAGCTATGAAAGAGACTTGGCTATGCTACTGACATATATCTCCTTGTGAATGCATCTGGTTCTTCATAAAGTTTAAATTTGAGACATTAAAAGTGTCCAATACAAGAAATAATTCAATGATTTCACACACTAAACCCAAACCAGTTCACCAATAAGATTACTGTTAGCACTTTTTAAACACCTGGTCTCTACATCACACAGAATGAGCTCTTACCTGCTGCTTCAGCGTCGGTGATGTGAAATGATATCCATCCTGTCTTGACCTCAGCGGGGTGTGTGTTCTGGACTGAGTCTGATTATATGCAAAAGACAGTTAGCACAGTTAACACAGGGTAATATACTGTTAGACCTGCTTCAGAAGAGCAGAGACAATGTGATATCTGTTACATGCAAGTCTAGGACCTCACTTAACTTTGAGACAATATTCATACAAGTTATAAACATCTACTTTAAAAGTTAGAGCAGAGAAAAGGTGACAGGTTTGGAAGTATTTCTTTAGTTCTGTACTTACAGTTTCTGTACTTACAGTTATCCATCCTGCTGGACTGCAGGGAGCTCAAAGCTGTCAATCAAGGTGTAAGAGAAGTGCTATTCTTTTGGTCTGCTAAACTAATACCCACAACATTTAACCACACACATTATTTCTACATAGCTTTCTGTGAATAGAGCAACTGTAATGACTGAATTCCCCCCCCCCCCCTGGGATAAATAAAGTATTTCTGATTCTGATTGACCCAAGCGGCAACCTCCTGTCTAGAAATATGAGTCAATGCGGAAGTGTTAAAAGCTGCAGTTCATCAAGGATCCGCTTGAGGCTGGCTCCGGAAGCACCGGAAGTCACATACACATGAATGGGAAAAAGACGATCTTTGCAGCATTAATTAATATATTTACAGCCTGGTACAAAAGATGAGTGTAGTCTGAATAGCTCATTTCACGATGTCCTCTCACTGTGAGGGGGTGAATTTTATTGAGATTACTAGTCTTCCAATGAGAGGCACAGCTGCCTGCAGGAACACTGCAGCTGTTGGCTAGGAGGCTCAAAGCCCGCCTCACTACGTCACACTGGCTCGACAGAAGCAATATGGCTGCCGTTCCCGATTGGCTTCAAAACAGCTTTCAGAAACAGATGGGTGACGTCACGGATACTACGTCCATATTTTTTACAGTCTATGGATTGACCCTGTACACTGTCTGTGGCATTTTGTCCCATTAACCCTCCTGTTATGTTCAGGGTCAGATTGACCCTTTTCAAAGTTAAAAAAAATAAAATAAAGTGTTTTTTCGGTATGAAACTTCTTCTACTTGCCTTAATTAGCGTAATCAACCCATAAAATAAAAATGGACATTGAGGGGACTCTCAGCAGGGTAGTGATGTGTCATGATCAAAAGCTGCTGCTCTGAGAGCTCTCACAGTGCTCAGCCCCAGCTCTGCTCACAGCAGAACTTTGTTTTGATTGGTCATGATTGGCATGGCAGCCATGCGGCCAATCACATGTGAGGATATAGGATACAGGTGATGGAGGGGAGGCTGTGTATCGTGGCTACATCTGTTCCTTCTGAGAGGGTTAGGGTTCTTCTCAAAGACCGGGCAAATACTCACTGAGAGGAGAAATCGGATCAGCCCGTCCAAGCTGAGGCATCTGATTTTTCTCAATGCCAACCTGCCTCTTGTTTTAAGGTTGGTTACTTTTAGTATTTTTATAAAGTATTTAATTTAAAATAACAATTTTGAATAAACAAACAACTTTTAATATATTTTAGAATGCAGTTTTTCAGTTGTGTAGCTGTCACACAAAAGCAAACTGTTTAATTAAAGTGGATTTTCTTATAGTAACAAGATTACAGTGTTCCTATTAAACTCACTCTTCCATTATTTAAAGTTCCCTCTTTGTTATGGCTGCACTTTATTAGATAGAGCTGAGCCTCTACTCGCCGTGTTTTGCATATTCAAAGCAACATGAGAAAAATGCAGTAAAGATAAGAGTGTTACTGTTGGCCCTATGCTGCTTCCTTCAGTCACTCTTTCTCAGCACAATGAGGCCCTGGCTGCTGCTGCTGTCTCTGCTCGTCTCTGACCTGAGTCCCCTCGGAGACGGGGACGGGGTCATGGAAAACTGGAGTTTATGCAGAAAAGTGCGTCTCAATGGACAGACGACTCCCAGAGGACCAGAGATACTTCGTACCCGAGCTGAAAGCTGCAGCATCTGCATCCAGAGAAACTTTGTGCACAAGTTTAAGACCTCCTCCTGTCACTGGACGGTCTGTGATGGTCATGGATGCAGTTTGTCAGACCAGAAATGTCTGGAAAATATCCTCAAGAATCGACTTCCGGTAAGAACTATGAACACCATGGGAGTAAAGCTAAGTTATAATGCAGTTATTTCTTTACTTGGAATGTGATGCTAACCTTGGCTAACAAGTTCAATTGCAACATGTTACTTTAAATGGCAGGTTTCATGTACATGCAGTGGGGCAGCAGCTGATACTAAATTTCCTGGCTTTAAATGGTTTTATGTTCCAAGCAAAGTTTGTTTCCTACCTGAAGTTTAATAAACGTGTTGTTTTTTTTGTTCACTGGTGAACAAAATTTTAAGGTGTTATCAGAGTGATTTCACTGTGAAGGGAAAGTAAATGTTGGTATCAAATTTCATGCAATTTCATCCATAATCGTGGAGATATTTCACTCGAAACGGGTGGAAAGGGCAATGTGGGAGTGCAAAAAACTGCAATCCCTTGAGTGTCCACTAGAGGCTGGCTGCAAAAGCCCAAGGAAGCCCCATGTGGTCCCACTCAAATGGTGACCTCCGGCCAGTTGCGGAGCCGGGGGATGGCCATGGCCACCTCTGAAAACTGATTGGCCACCCTGAAATTCTTAAACATGATTGGCTATTTGCCATGTCAAAGGCATTACTTATATTGAAATCAGCTATTGTGTTGTTGTGTTTCAACAAGCTGCAGAGACAGTAGTTTCTTTGCATTTGAACATTATTTTTGTTGATGCTTTGCCTTTGAACAATCATCTTCATTTTGAGTCCTGCAAGAGTTTGTTTCAGCAGATTTAAATGTTGACACTGTTGAGTTACATTTTTAACGTTAATGTTAGAAATCTACAAAAATTGAACATTTTAAAAATGATTTTATAGAAAGAAGTTAAAGTAGGTTTGGGGTAAGCCCCTAATGTTTCCCACGCCTGGCCACCCCTTAACAGTCAGTGCCCAAGTTTGGCCACCCAGGTCAACCTGCAGTTCATTGAGTGTCCACTTGAGGCTGGCTCCGGAAGTACAGGAAACCACATACACACCAATTCAAAAAAGCCCGCCTCTTTACCTCACACTGGCTTGACAGCAGTTATATTGAGTTCAGCATTTCCAATATGGCTGCTTCAAAACAGGGCTTCAGAAACAGATGGGTGACGTCACGGGTACTACATCCATTATTTATACAGTCTATGGTTAGAATGCTCAATTTTAAGCACAGGGGCTTTACATGGGATGTTTTTTTAACCTGTCTTGATAATATTAAGAAGAAGAGTCATGCATAAAATTGCATAACTAGTGGAATGACTGAGGTGGCTGATAGTTAGGCCCCTCATAGCTGTTTGCTAGTTAGATTGAGACAGCACTCTCAGTATGGCGGCCACCATCGTTGGACTTTATAGCACCTCTTCAGAGACCAGGGGATGATGTCACTGAGACTCTGTCCGTGTTTTATACAGTCTATACTCTACACCAAGCCTACAGAATAAGCCCCATGGTTGCATTAAATGAGGATTACGAGAGTTCTTAAATTCTGGAGAGCATAAACATTTGTGCAGAATCTCAAGGCAATCATCTTATACTTTTATGGAAATTTCTTAAACTAGACTGAGCTGTTTGGCCAACTAAGTGACTTCACGGTCCCCGGGGTAAAGCCACGAGCAGGGATGAGAGTTTTCACATGAATGGAGGGGCGTGCTTTAAATGCTTGTTGTTAAATCATGACTCGTGCATTTTTCTAGAGGCTGTTTAAACAATTTCCATCTTCCTCTCCTGTCTCTTCAGGTTGTTTCTCTGCTCTGTGCGAAGAGGGAAAGTGCTTCAACATTGACAGAGCAGCATGTTGTGGACGAGACCGCTCGTATTCCAATGAGGATGATAAAAGAGCTCCTATATTCAGGGTCTGCATGGTTTCTGCATCATCACTCGGCTGCCTCGGGCTGCAATTTTAAGGCCTTTCTGCTGAAGGAATCCAAGAACTGGGACCCTGCCGTCAGTGTTTGGCTGCAGAAAATGCTGACAAAGAGATACAGTGTTGCTGAAACTGTGGTTATATCCTGCTGTTTTAAAGAGAGTGGAGAAGAAGGAGCGCTGTCCATCAAGAAAACTTCCAAAAATGAGAGTGTGAAAGGACAAATAAGAGAAAAAGAGAGCAAAGAGCCGGCGCCGGGCTTGAAAGTTCTCATGAAGCATGATGGACAGCCAAATTCAAAAGGTTTCATCAATCGATATGACACTTTTAAAGCGGCCTCTTTGTACTCTTCAGAGAAAGCACAGTTACAGAAACAGAGGGATGCAGGCAGAATTATAAAGAAAAGGGATCATTTGAGCTTCTTGTTGCAGAGGAGCGTTCAGAGGCAGCAATCTTTAAAAGCGTCGAGTGTATATGATGATGATGATGGATTTTATATTAAGAGGAAACTCTTGTTGGTACCCAGAGAGAGGCCAGAATCCATAAATAAACCACAGTATAAAATAAGGGTTACTCCTGATGATAATAAAGAGAATTTCAGCAGGAAGATAATCACAAAACAAGCCGAGCTGCAGCGCCCGGAGGGGGAAAGAGCAACGGAGCGATCAAATAAAAATATTGAAAATGGAAACCAGGAAAGATTAACATACCAGCTACAAGCAGGATTTACACATAAAACAGATAATAATGGTGACAAAGAAATGCTTAGTGAGGTGGGAGATGATATTTTAATCATGTTCTTCCTTCCACATGCAGAGAGGGAGACACAAATGGAAAGAAAACTTATTCTAGATTCAGGCATTAAGTGGAAAACAGTAAATATACCCATAAAAGAGCTGGATGACCCTCCACCTATACCTGGAGTTATGGTGGAAAACTTTATTATTGTAGCACATAACTCTGAATGTAAATACCTGAAAGGAATCCTGTTTTTATTAGATATTTATGCAGTGAGGGAGGATATAAAACCAGCCGAAGTTACTACAAAGTCTGCAAAAACTGAGAAGCAGGTCAAAGCAGCAACAGAGAAAATAGAGCTGACCGAGACAAACAATGCACCGGGTAAAAATATGAGCATAAATCATACAAAACAAGACGCACCATCAGAGGAATCAGTCATCCCCTCACCTCCCTCAATCAAAATGAGTGAGTTAGAGCCGGTGGAAACAGAGCACACAGCGGAGACAACCACGGTATACACGGAGATAAAGAGACGACATCAAGCGCAGACAGCTTCAATCAAAGCGGCGCCGAAACAGAAGACGGACCGCAGAGTACGACCGCGACGAATCAAGACTCTGAGACAGACGCAGAGCCGAGATTTATAAAATGTACGACTAAGATTAATGCACAGACGACAACTGAGAACTCATTGTCAGGCCTCAGGATGAGAGAGGCCTTCTCGGTCAAACTCCGTAAAGGCAGAAAGAATAGAGAACGAGCTGCGACGAGGAGGCCGGAGAGCGAGAGGGAAGAGAGGGAACCAAAGGAGGACAGGTTCACGACTGCAGGGCCCGCGAAAACAACCCAGACTCCAGCTACAGGAACGCCTCAGAGAGTAAGTGCAGTGGAACAGTGTGAACAGTAAACACTTATATTACACAGTAGAAATCAGTTGCATGGTAAAACTATTATAATGGTGTCTTAAAATGTTAACCTTTACCTTAATGAAGAAACAAAATAAACACATTTATTTTCAGTTATGCACAAAGATATGTGAAGGGCTAATAAGTGAGCTAACAGCTAGCAACGATGAAATGTTCAAACCAAGCCAGAAACCTTGGTGTAGTCTTAGACTCAGACCTTAATTAATTACAGCAGCCACATTAAGACAATTACAAAGTCTGCCTACTATCACCTTAAGAAAATATCGAGGGTTAAAGGACTTATGTCTCAGCAGGATGCAGAAAAACTGGTCCATGCATTTATCTTTAGCAGACTAGACTACTGTAACGGGGTCTTTACAGGACTCCCTAAAAAGTCCATCAGACGGCTGCAGCTCATACAGAATGCTGCTGCTCAAGTCTTAACAAGGACCAAAAAAGTAGACCACATCACTCCAGTTCTTAGATCCCTACACTGGTTTCCTGTCTGTCAGAGAATAGACTTTAAAATCCTGCTGATGGTTCACAAAGCACTGAATGGTTTAGGCTGATCTGCTACTGCTTTATGAACCACCTCAACCTCTGAGGTCATCAGGTACTGGTCTGCTTTCAGTCCCAAGATTCAGAACAAAACATGGTGAAGCAGCGTTTAGTCATTATGCACCACATATCTGGAACACACTCCCTGAAAGCTGTAGGCTGCCTTGCCTTGCCTTGCCTTGCCTTGCCTTGCCTTGCCTTGCCTTGCCTTGCCTTGCCTTGCCTTGCCTTGCCTTGCCTTGCCTTGCCTTGCCTTGCCTTGCCTTGCCTTGCCTTGCCTTGCCTTGCCTTGCCTTGCCTTGCCTTGCCTTGCCGGCGGGATTCAATACACTAGAATGCTGGAATCTTTATGAAGCTAAGCTAAATGCTAGCAGCTGTAACCTTAAGAGAAAGATGGTAGCGTTATCAAATTTCTAATTTCAGTCCACATGAGATAAAACATCTTCATTAGTGAGCTTTAATTTAGCTGCTTATCATATTTTGTTACATTTGAATGAAGGTTAAGCTATTTAAGCTAAACAGCAGCTTAGCTAACACTTAATTTATCACCTCACTTAAAGAAATAAAACAATTAAATGTTGTTTTATTATTTTATTGATTTTATTTATCTCATTAGTTAGCCTCAAATTTGCAGGTAAGCTAGTTTTGATACCCTGGAATGAAGCTTAAGCCCTAAGCCAAGCCAATTTAAAGCTGTTGTTGGTAGTCACAGAGTAAACATCTGTTCATAGAGAGGGACTTTGAATGTCAAGACTTTCCCACCCAACCAGATTTCCTCTTAGCCCCCCAACACAGATCAGTGTGCGAAATCATGACAGTGCTGGACTCATAACCAATCGGAGGACGTAGCAGGGGCCGTCCCTTAACCAATCAGGACAGAGGATTGGAGATTAGCTATCTAGGGGAATAATAACATCGCTTGATATCAACTCACTTAAAGAAATGAAACAATTAAATGTTGTTTTATTATTTTACGCTTTTATTTATCTCATTAGTTAGCCTCAAATTTGCAGGCAGGCTAGTTTTGATACCCTGGAATGAAGCTCATAGCCCTAAGCTAAACCAACTTAAAGCTGCTGTTGGTAGGAATGGTGTAAAGAACGTTACTTTTTTTCTGCTAGGTTTGGAGAAAAGGTCATAATACCCATCAGTACTCATCTGTAAGTGGAGTAATTTGAGACTATTGCGAAATCTCTTCGTTTTCCAATGCCTTTTCTATCAAGCGATGTTATTATTCCCCTTGTTCCTGTTATGATGGACCAATCATAGCTAATCTCCAATCCTCTGTCCTGAGTGGTTAAAGGGCAGCCCCTACTACGTCATCCAATTGGTTATGAGTCCGGCACTATCATGACTGCACACGCCGATCTGTGTTGGGGGGCTAAGAGGAAATCTGGTTGGGTGGGATAGTGTTGACATTTGAAGTCCCTCTCTGAACAGATGTTTACTCTGTGACTACCAACAGCAGCTTTAATCGGTTGTGGTTTTAGCTTTAGCAGAAAGACTCCCTGAAACTTGCAATTTGTTTATTTGCACTAAATATATTTCAAATAATTTGTGAAGACAGTTTTTGCTTCAGTGTCATAATTTATGATATAATGACATTTCTATTTACTCTCAGACCTTTTTTGGACACATCTACAGAGTCAGTAAATGATACATAAGAATACACCTGTTTTTCCCACTAAAAACGCCTCAGATAATACTATAATAAATGGCTGTAACTTGCTTTGTAAAGGTTTGATACTGACAAAACTTCATTTGGAAGTCTAAAACACCTAAGTACAACTTTCCAACAAAACAAAACAAAACATCCTGATGTTTTGTCTGAGTTCAGAGTAAAACAAGAACAAAATTTCCAGATTTTTTTTTTAAAAAAGCTAGTATTTTCATCCATTATCAAACTAAACTGATTTAAAACTGGGACTTTAAATGCAGCACAGTGAAAGCTAAGGTTTTCCAGAATCAAATGATATGTGGCGCTTGATGCTGAGTGCTTCAGTAGGTTAGAAAATCAAAATAATACAGGAGAGTCTTGGGCCCCCAAAAATGGTCTAGGTTAAGTGTCTTTAAGGGTTTAGAGTATTTCAGAGAGTAAGCCGGGCTCCCCTTGTTTCCCCTTGTTTCAAGTCTTTGTGCTTGGCTACCTGGAACCTGACTGTAGCCTTATATTTAACAGTCATATAATAGAGGTATCAGCCTATTCTTTAAAGTCTGTGAAAGAAAACAAGCCTGTTGTCACTACATTTTCAGCTTTGACTTATTGTAGAGCTACATATTTTTTTTAAATCCCCTCGTCTGTCTTCACTTCTTGCTTGGCTTTAATTCAGAGTCCATGCATTTCTCAGCAGTGCACACAGTGATGAAAAGTTCTCCTCCACAGAAACATGACAACATGCCACCCTGCAGAGGATTAATCCATCGCACTGAGGCTGGCTGGAAACACTGTGTGCAGAGATATTCAGGAGCTGGATCAAAGATATTTTCCTCAGGGGAACCCGGCGGTGTGTTTAAGGATGCAGGAGGAGAGAAGAAGAAAGAACCTCCTTCATCCATCAGGGACCACGGAGACAGTGACGATGATGAATATGATCACTTCTATTATTTTGATGGAGTGCTGAAAAGGGTTCGAAATAATTTTTACCCCTATTACAAGAGACAAAGACTGAGAAGAAGGAGACGTGATAACGCAGAGACAAATGTTTTCACCCAGAAAGAGAAAGGAGAGAGTCACGGAAATCTCCTCAGTCAAATCCGACATCTGTCCTCCAGGAATAAAGACAGGCAGCCCAGATGATCGGAGGCTGAGGATGACGTGCAGACGGCACTTGCTTTATCTGAGAGGACCTAAACATGTCAAGAGCACTGAAACTAATTTAAAGGGATAGTTCGTGTATTTTTAAGAAGGGTTGTATAAGGCAGGGGTTCCCAAACTATTCAGCCTGTGACCCCCAAAATATAGGTGCCAAAGACTTTCAACCTCCACTGTCCCTCAAAGTGATTTAATGTGACTTCCTTTAACTGGTCTGCAGAGAATGACCCTACCTATATGAGCATGTGTCTGTGTTACCTGTGCTGTTATGAATTAACCTGCTGCTACTGATGCTTTTGATAATTAACTGTTCCCTAACCCTAAACTTAGGAGTCATCTGGCAGCAAAGAAAGGCAGAAAACTCTTTACATTTTCTATTTTCAAGGTTTTATTTAAAATTTAGCAACTATTCTTTTACTATAATGGGTAACATTTACTATTTTTCTTCTTTTTTTTTTGCATTTAGTCAGTATTTTTTTGTTCACTACAAATTATATAATGCTGATGAATTTCTCATAGAAGTTATTATGTAATCACTGTTTTGAAAGTCTTTGTTTTATTAATTTTTGGTGCCATGTGTTTGTTTCCATTATTTTGTAGTTTAATGCTACTCATTGTTTATTTACTCAGATACTTAGTTTGTTTTTCATTTTCAGTCTCCATCCATTATCTTGACCGCTTATCCCGTTAGGGGTCACGGGGGGCTGGAGCCTATCCCAGCTGGCTTCGGGCGGAAGGCAGGGTACACCCTGGACAGGTCGCCAACCTATCACAGGGCTAACACAGAGAGAGACAGACAGCCATTCATGCACACACTCACACCTACAGGCAATTTAGAGTGATCACCTGAGTATGTTTTTGGATTGTGGGAGGAAGCCGGAGTACCCGGAGAGAACCCACGCATGCACGGGGAGAACATGCAAACTCCACACGGAGAGGCACCCACCCGGCCGGGGATTCGAACCAGGAACCTTCTAGCTGTAAGGCAACAGTGCTACCCACTGCACCAATGTGCAGCCCCATTTTCAGTTTCGATTTTTATAGTTGTCTGCTATTGCATCTTTGTTTTATGGATAATGTGTGATTTTAAATCATTGTTTTTCTTGATTTTGTTTTGTTGTGTGGACCCCAGGAAGACTAGCAACCACACTGTGGAAGCTAATTGGAATCCTAATAAAGAAATAAATAAATAAATAAATGAATAAATATATAATTAATACAAAACTAACTAAGACAACAACAAAACATTCTGGAAGACATCTCACCACCCCCCATTTGTGTCTCATGACCCCCCAGGGGTTCCCGACCTAGACTTTGGGAACCTCTGGTATAAGGTGCTAGTCAGTGTATTACCCATAGTGGATGCTGGTAGACAGATCCAGGATGAGGATGAGGCAGCTGCTGCTGTGTGCTGCAGGCTTCAAGAATAGAAGGTCTGAAGTGAAGAGTGTACCAGACCTTTTTATTTGAGGTCACCTGTTCTGCATTTTTAAGGTCTTATAGATTTTCAGATGAGTTTACTCTCTGTAGAAAAAGGACACCAGGTAAACAGCTTACTTTTCTTGTTTTAAAAATGTAATTGTTGAGACTCTCTCGTTATTACTTGCATATTTCTTATTATTGCATGTTCTATATTTGCTGTATTAAAGTCTATATTATGGTACAAGTAAGTATAACTTTTAATGCATCATAGATAAAGCCACAGGAATATACCAGACCCAAGATAATCCTGCAACCAAGATTATGACATTTGAAATCTAAACATTTTCCTCTTCTGTAAGATGTGAGAAAAAAGCAAACATCCAAAGCGATTCCTTTCCTTCAACACATTCCTGGATCTATTTTTCATGCAAGCATCAAAGAAACCTTCAGTTCAATCAAAGACTCCAAACACAGTGATCTGTACAAAACATTTATTTGAACTTTACATAAAAAGTTTTGACATATTTGCATAATTTATATCTGAAATCCAAGACAAGCAAACAATAACTAAGGGGAGGGAGAGATGGCTTTAAGGCAGAGTCGTGTAGAAACTTTGTACAAAAGCAGGAGCAGCTGATTGATCAGCTTTGGGGACTTGCGAATGAAATATGTAGAAGTGAAAAACTCAGAAAATGTTAAAACAAAAAGACAAACGGAGTGAACAAAACATGCAGAAGAAAGTCGAACAGCTGAGAAAGGGGGTTGTGCAGCGTCCCTAGGAATTGATGCAGGCTGTAGTTTCATTGTCTGTCAGTAGATGGCAGTGCCGGCACTGTTGCATCCCTCAGCATTAATATATAACTCTGTAACTCTTTCCTATATATACAGGAGACTGCAGGAAAAACGGGCAAAATATAGTTTTACATGGCACAACCTGAACATTTAACACCTCTGCTTGTGCTTTCTCCTCAGAACAGTCATTCTGCTTTGTTAATCCAGCTGCTTATATACATTACACTCTGAAAGGCACATTTCTATGTACATGGGGGACATTATAGAGGGATAAATTGGAGCTTCTTTTCTTTTTTTTTAAATCCAGAAATAGTTTCCTTCATCTTGTCCGAGTCTAACCTAGACAAAACAATCTGTACCTGCACCCAGAGGACGGTTTGGTCACTGTGTGAACTGGAGCGACAGGTAAATCCTCATTTTTTTTTAATGGATCGACGTCATTTCAACTTCAACTTCAATTTGAAATGACACCGTCTGCATTTAGCATCATGAAGAGTAGACAGGCGTAACATTAACAGTGTGGAACAGAGTGCTACACTATAGACGAGAGTTCATTCATTTACATGTTTCAACCACACCTTGAAAAGTTTGGATGTCAGTCATGTCGCCCCTGAGGCTAAACCCACGTGTTCTCCTTGCAGGGTTGTTGCTTTCTTTTGTTACTTTTTGGCAACGGTATAAATAATGAAAGATAATTATTATTCATTAGAATAAATATGACAATAAATAAAAAAAATGACCTGGACATATTATGGAAACATTTTTTCTATAGTATTAACAGTTACTCCGACAGAAACAGCTCGTGAAATTCCTTCTATAAACGTTGCTTGTTGAACGTAAAGAGTGAAAACAATCCTCCAAATCGTGACGTTTTTGAACTATACGCTCCATGAACATTATCAAATCATCATAAAAGATTAGACCTAATACATTAAGATGATCAAATGGCACTGAGAAGGTAAAGTTTATGATTAGTAAGGCAAGACTTTTGACTGCTAAGGACATTTTTTTTCCTGCTCAAATCAGAAAAAGTGTTCATGAACTCTTTGAAACATACAAACAATAACTAAAGCATGATTGTAGTTTTACATCCTACATGTGCCAGAGGTCAGTGCACCAGTATCAGTGACATATTTAATGCCACTCCTACAAACCAGTGTATAATCTTGTCTCCAGGTTAGTGTTTTGTACTCTGGGAGGAAAACCAGATGAGTGACACGCGACTGGAGACGTCTAAGCTTTCAGCATGTAGCTTCGTTGGCTTCGTTGGCTTAAACGCAGCCACTACTGCATTTGGACACCTTCATGTTGTTGTGCTCTAAATTTGGAGACTTTTTCATCATCGTCGTCGTCTTTGTTGTTAAAAATCGGACAAAGAAACGTATGCTTCATTCTCATTTTTCGGCAAGTAGTCGACATCCAAGGAGCTCCAATCAGTCCGGCTCGACTTTCCCCTTTTTTGTGTTTTTCTTTTTAAACTACTGGCTTCTGAAAACATGGCCGCTCAGCCACAAAGAGGTAAGCCTGTTCGTCAGACACAACGTCCACCTTCAGCGTCTTTTATGTGCTCTTCCTTCACGCCGCTCCCTCAGGGTGTGTCCGCGTGCTTGTAGAAGCCTTTCTGCAGGGCGGCGGAGGCGATGCTCTCGGCCGAGCGCCGCTGGTCCATGCCGAGCAGGGCTTCCAGCAGGTCGTTCATGTCGGCTTTGAGTCCCTGCCGCTGCATCCAGCTCTTCAGCAGTTCGTACACTTTGTCACCGGGGGCGCCGTTCTCCGCGATACGAATGTGGTTGTCGCTCACGCCGATCCGTCTGAAGAACTTGTTGTGGATCCGAACATCCAGGTACTCGTCAAACAGATCGAAGCTCTTCTTCAGGGATTTTTCCGAGCCTGGGAAAAAACAAACACAGAGAAATTAAGATTATGAAACACAAAATAGGGATGAAGGTCGTTAAACTGTGCATGAAATGTTTATCTGATTGGACGTACTGTGCTTTCTTCCCCTAATTAAAATCAGTTTCAAGATGTTTTTGTCAACAGAGGGGCAGCTTGTCTTAACAAATGTTGGATGTGAAATTATAAAAATCAGGTGAGGATATCAGATCTTTAAAAAACAAAAACAAGGGTATAAAAAAAAATTCTTTGATGGTTTGAAACTATGTTCTTACGGTAAGTTATTATTATTTATTTGTGTTTTTTTTTTTAGCTTTTTGCCTTTATTTGATAGGACAGCTGAAGAGAGACAGGAAATGTGGGGAGTAGAGAGCAGGGGAAGACATGCAGCACATGGTTGAACAGCCGGGAGTCGAGCCGACGACCTCTGCAACGAGGACTGTAGCCTCGATACATGGGGTGCTTAGACCGCTAGGCCGACAGCGCCCCATCTCTGCACATTTTTAAAATTAGCTTCAAGATGTTTTTGTCAACAGAGGTGCAGCTTGTGTTACCAAATGTTGGATGTGAAATTATAAAAATCAGGCGAGGATATCAAATCTTCAAAAAACAAAACTAGGGTATAAAAGAAATTCTTTGATGGTTTGAAATTATGTTTTTAAGGTAAGTTATATATTTTTTTTGTTATATTTTTGGGCTTTTTGCCTTTATTTGACAGCTGAAGAGAGACAGGAAATGTGGGGAGTAGAGAGCAGGGGAAGACATGCAGCACATGGTCGACCAGCCGGGAGTCGAACCGGCAACCTCTGCGTTGAGGACTATTTGGGGCGCTTAGACCGCTAGGCCACCAGCGCCCCATCTCTGCACATTTTTAAAATTAGCTTCAAGATGTTTATGTCGACACAGGTGCAGCTTGTGTTACCAAATGTTGTATATGGAATTATAAGAATCAGGCGAGGATATCAAATCTTTAAAAAGAAAATGATGTTTGAATTGATGTTTTTAAGGTAAGTTATTTATTTTTTTATTTGGTTACATTTTTGTGCTTTTTCGCCTTTATTGAAGACATGCAGTAAATCAGGGGTCGGCAACTAAGTTTGGCCAAAATTACATTTTCATCAGGCAATACTTTTTCAGGTCTGTCTCTTGAACTTTTTTCTCATCTATAGGCTTAAATCTTGTACAAAAATGTAATTTAATAAAGATAATTATTTAAAATCAATGAATTTGCTACAGGCTGTTATTACAGTTTTGGCTCCACTCTGTGTCAGCCTGATTAAACAGTTAGGAATAGTGAAATGGATGTGAAATTATAAAAATCAGGCGAGGATATATAATCTTAAAAACACAAAAACAAGGGTATAAAAGAAATTCTTTGATGGTTTGAAATGATGTTTTTAAGGAAAGCTATGTTATTCAAATGCCTCTAAATTCTGGCAGGTATTCATGGCTCAAGGCTCAAAGCTTTTGTAGAAAAAATAAACCACAAAATCTTCACATTTGAAAATCTGCAGTTTTTCATTTTGTGGGGATTATTTTCACCACCTGTTTTTGGGTTGATTGTTATTTGTCAAATGTTTGGATCAGTCTTAGAAAATCTTGCATCCTCTCACAGAGAAGTAAATGATGTCTTTAAATCCCTAGATGTCTAACTCCGTCCTTCGAGTTGTGAAGGATCTTTCATAACTGATTGTAAACAACGCCTTCCAACCAGGGGAAATTCTTCAGAAGCATCTATGGCATCATTTGGTATGACGCAGTAAACACATTGTGCTTAAACAAGTATCAAAAGAATCGTGTGTACGTGTCACTACATCTTCCTTCAGGCAAACACTTACAGCAGACAGGAATTCTATTAGAGGATCAAACAAACCGGTTCAGCCAGATTTTCTTAACTTTATCATGAAAACAGCAAATTGGATGCCATGTTCCAGCCCCTCGCCCCCCCCTCCCCCCTTAAGGCTTCTGGCCTGACTGTCATGAGATTATTAATCTATCAGGCGGCTAATGTGAGATCTGGATGAATGCTGTTGATTTGATTTCCCCGTGGACTGACATGAACTGTGGTAAACGGTGCTGCTTTTCATGTCAGCTGCCTTTCAGGCGAATCAAGTGGCATGAAAAATTCATGAAATTAGTGAACGAGTGTCTCGTAGACGGGGGAAATCTCCCACTCCCACTGCAAGAATCTTACCTAGAAGTGGCAGCAATCGATGTTGCAGAGGATCATCCTGCAATGAGAAATACAAACACGAGGGTGTTAAGATTTGATGGATTACAGCTCGTGAGACTGAAAGTTTGAGGCCTGTCTGAGGTTTTTCCCTCACCATGTCTGCAGGGGGCAGTCTGGGAGCAGTGGGGCTGTGGTGGGGGGTGTTTCCAGAGGAAGCAGCTGTGGGCAGGGCTGACAGGCTGGTCTGAGAGGAGCTGGTTGTGTTTGGCAAACTATCTCCA
This sequence comes from Notolabrus celidotus, assembly GCF_009762535.1. NCBI lineage: Eukaryota > Metazoa > Chordata > Actinopteri > Labriformes > Labridae > Notolabrus > Notolabrus celidotus. The sequence goes on from NC_048290.1 coordinate 4,429,554, forward strand.
AGGCCTCTGTCTTCGTCTTCCAGAGGAGGGGAGGCTTTAGTCATCCCGGACTGGGTCTCCTGCAGCAGGGGCCGTGACTCCGGGCGGGGCTCCTCTCCCTCCAGGCCGGCGTTCTGATCGTTCTGCCTCTCCTCGGCCGTGGATCCGCTCTCATCCTGAAGGCAGACAAAAAAGAAAAGCGGAGTGAAGCACGGCACCACAGATGACAGACCACAGCTGACTGCTAACATCCGAGACTAACGGATTATGAAGTCATTAAAAGCTACATAACAAAAACAAGAACTCACGATGGGAATCTTCACGATTTCACTGGAGTCACAACTGCTCTTCAAACCTGTTTCAAAAGCACAAGAACAGCATCAGAAGCACGTCCTGAAGAAGCAGAGGAGCATCGCTAATGTACAGTACACAACTCACATGGTGTCTCACATGACCGCCGCTTGATTATGAACCACCACACAGCGAAGGCGGCAAAAAGGCAGGCGATGATTAACAAGGGGATAGACACAGGAAGAACTGGAATAAAAAAAGCACAAACAAATCAGTGAGGTTTCAATAATCTGTGATGTTGAGGAGAAGGCTTTGGATTAAAACAAATGTAGTTACCGGTGTCCTGAGGAGAGGTTGGAGCTGATGTGGGAAGAGCTGGGGTGGATTCAGTCGGGGAAGGATTCAGTTTTCGACATACAGTGTTGGCGTCAGAAGTGCACTTCGTCACCTCCTCCTCTCCTGGTTTACACCTGGGCCAGGACACAAAAGAGAAAACATAAGAAAAAACAGCACAATCCCCCTGAAATGACGACCTAACGATGGGTCGGTCTCGTCGAGCAGGGTGGAAGTAGGTGGAACTTACTTGGCGCAGCGTTTGCAGACTTCACAGGCCTGATCGGGGACACAGAAGGTTCCTGGTTTGCACATGCACTTGGTGTCTGTAGTCGTGGTGCAGGACTCAGTTTTAGTCTCATCTGTAGAGAGAGAGAGAGGAGATGATTGACGTGAGTTTATTTGTGAACTATCCAAACAATGAAGGACCGGGGTGTAAACAGATGTAATGGATAGAGATAAACACACAAGGTTTCCTTGCTTCAATTATTTAAAATCTATCCTGTGTACGGCTGCAGCTAACTGATTTATTTACCTAACTACTCCACTGATTGCATTCTGGATTAGTCTAATAGCTGTAAGGTCAATAAAATACAAAAAGAAATGTTGCAATATAGTGGAAAACGTTCATCTGTTTCCCACAAGCTCAACAGGATATTCCAAAGTCTTGTGAAATATTTTCTACAACTAAAGATATTCATTTAAAAGTGTGTGAACCCAACTTTAAGAGGATATGGAAACCTTTCATTGTATATCTGCTTGAGCAGCTGTGAGATTTTAGTAATGTATTATTAGTTACACACACCTTCTGTATTGTTTATTTACTGATACTTATTATTTGGCTTTGTTTTTGTTTATCATTCATTTCATTTTAATTTGACGCTCAGACCATGATCACATGGTATGGAGCCACAGAACATAAATTACAAATAACAAAACAATATAATGATGGCACACAGATGGCAGATCTTACTTAAACAATGGAAGGACATTCTTCAGAGAAGCACCTAATTTACAGATAAGTTTTGGCTTATCTGATTGCAAGGGCAGAATTAATTTAAAGGTGACATATCATGCAAAATGGACTTTTTAATGGTTCTTTACCTGAAATATGTGTCCCTGGCATGTCTTAAATTAAACAAAGAATTTTGTCTTACTTTTTAAAACATGTGCAGTTTTATTTGTAGATCTTAGAGGTTAGCATTACTCAAACTAAACCTGTGACCACTGGCAAGAGAGAGAAAAACCACAGCAGACTTTTCAGCTGAAATTAAAGGAGGTGGTTTTGCTTTCCAGCTCAGCCAGGTAGAACACACACACACACACACACACACACACACACACACACACACACACACACACACACACACACACACACACACACACACACACACACACACACACACACACACACACACACACACACACACACACACACACACACACACACACACACACACACACACACACACACACACACACACAGGAGCAAACTGTCTTCCTTGGTAAAACCTGGCATGGCTTGCTTTATATTTTTAAGATCATGAGCCAGCAGTCCTTCACCTTGGATGAAATTTGACGCCCATGCTGCCAATTCAAGAGAAAATTCAGCTTGATTAACTAGTTGCCAAAACACGACCGATCAGGTTTCACATTTTGAATTTTTGTTTTTATTTTGTTTAAGTTGAAAACAACTTTTTAACATATTCCTCTCAAGTGGAAATGTATGAGTCCAAACTCCTAAATGAGGTCACACATGAAGTCATAGTTTCCACAGAGTCCACAATTAGTCATCTCCTCGTGATACCTGTGTCACTTTTATTGGGGTATGATTGGGACTAGATAAGGTTTTATTGGCAGAGTTTTTATTTGTATCTGTCTCATTTGAAGTCGGCGTCTTTAAGTTCATTGATCCAAACGGACATGTCGAGACATTTCTCTTTGTCTTCTCTCTACACTGAGTTCTTCAGAGGATCGTAATCACAGCCAGGACTTGTGTAATATTCAAGGGAGGAAAGAATATGCTGTATATACGGGCAGAGTTTGCAGCTTGAGGCAAGGAGACCGTGTGATTATAAACACATACAAACCAAGTGTTTACTAAAAGGCAGAATCATGTACCGTCTAAGAACTGAGCTCACCTTATAATTGCTGATTTTGAATATTCACAGATTTGCTTCTTTTATTGAGGAAAAAACTGGCTTCCATTTTTAAGATAAATATTTTTAAAGGTTAAAAACACGACATTACTATTTACAGTGGGCCTAGAGAAGTCGCCGGTAGTTCTGGATCATATAATCATCGCTGTCGGGCAGAAACCTTGTATCTCCATATTTAATATATTTATTATTTTTTAATTAATCAATGCTATTGGTCTTCCTTTATCTCTGTAAGTAGGCTTTGTAAAATAAAACAGATGAAATCATCAAAGAACAGGCCCCTGGCTGAATCGTCTCAAGTGTTGATTTTTGACTTTCTGGAAAGTAGTGGTTTTTGGAGATACAAGGTTTCTGCCTGACAGTGACTGCATGGTGCAGTTCTAACAAGCATTTGTGAACGCAGCAACAAACTGTGGTCACAGGAACTGGTTTTTGGAAGTGATTTTGAGCCCATGCGGTGACTTCCACTACAGAGTCATGTCTGTACCTATTTGGTACAGAGATTTCTCCAGATTGTGTGAATCTTTTTATGATATTCTGTGCTATAAATGCTGAAAAATAAATCAAATTTCACACTGAGGGGCATTATTCTGAGATTTATGGAACTATTTGCTCACGCAGTCTCTCACAGAAAGGTGAACCTCTACCCATTTTTACTTCTGAGGGACTGAGACTCTCTGGAGAGCTCTTTTAATACTCAGTCATGTTCCTAACATGTCCCAAATTAATCTTATTAACTGGAAGACATTCCTCTAAGAGTTTGTTTCATCATAACAACTTTTTCAGTGTTTTTTTGCCATTGCTCAAACTTTTTAGCATTATTTTTTAAGCTGTCTTTGCACTATTTTCAGTTAAATAGAGGGTTTAAATGATTAGTAAACCACAAAAATCTACTTCTATTACATTTTACACAGCATCACAACTTTTTGGGGAATTTGGGAATTTGGATTGTTCATAGCTAGCTCATAATGTGAGCGTTTGATGCCTGCTTACTTGTTTTTATGCTCTTATTTTGTCGTGTAGCACTTTGAGATTAGTTTAAAATGTAAAGTGCATTATAAATAAAATCTTAAAAGACATTCCTCTAGGTGTTTTTTTCGGCATAACACAACTTTTTCAGTGTTTTTTTTGCCATTGCCCAAACTTTTTAGCAATGCAACAACATTTTTTAAGCTGATTTTCAGTTAAATAGAGGGTTTAAATGATAGTTAAACCACAAAAATCTACTTCTATTACATTTTACACAGCATCACAACTTTTTGGGGAATTTGGGAATTTGGATTGTTCATAGCTAGCTCATAATGTGAGCGTTTGATGCCTGCTTACTTGTTTTTATGCTCTTATTTTGTCGTGTAGCACTTTGAGATTAGTTTAAAATGTAAAGTGCATTATAAATAAAATCTTAAAGACATTCCTCTAGGTCTTTTTTTCGGCAGAACACAACTTTTTCAGTGTTTTTTTGCCATTGCCCAAACTTTTTAGCAATGTAACAACATTTGTTAAGCTGTCTTTGCACTATTTTCAGTTAAATAGAGGGTTTAAGTGATTGTTAAACCACAAAAATCTACTTCTATTACATTTTACACAGCGTCACAACTTTTTGGGGAATGTGGATTGTACATAGCTAGCTCATAGTGTGAGCTTTTCATGCCTCCTTACTTGTTTTTATGCCTGTTTCTTGTCGTGTAGCACTTTGAGATTAGTTTCAAATGGAAAGAACATTATAAATAAAATCTTAAATCATTCTTTTTTTATTATTATTGTGATTAAAACTATTCATCTTTATATTTGCCTCTTGTCAGTGTTACGTTTTGAGCTTTTCCCAGTTATTTATTGTAGCACATCACTTCTAAAGCACTGTGTGTTTTACATAATTAAACACGATTACATTTTAACAGTTTTCCAAGATGAATTGATTTCCTCGGGGGGCTGTTTTTCCTCTATTTCACAAGGTGAAGACTCTTTTACAATTTGATTTATTGCAATGTTGTCAAACACTCTGCAGCCCTGCAGCACACTATCAGCCCTAAAGCATGTACACATGTATGTGAGAGTAACAAATAAACTCATTGACTGTGATAACATCTCATAAAAATGCTTAAGATGTTTATGTGTTGAGCTTTCTTCACACAATGATCTCTTTAAATGAAAGGGAAAAAAAAAAAAAAAAAAAAAGCTTGAGAGAAAAATATGTATGAAGAGTTAAATTACAGCAGCAGTTCAACAAAGCAGACTCTGTTTGAATCAGAACACGCTGATGACATTGTACAAGTACGAATGATCCATTTTTCACATTTCTACTTAATCGTATCAAGATAGAAAAACCGAGTCGTGTTCTTCCAAATGGCAGCGGAGCCATTTTACACGCTGTTGACAACTTTGTGCTTCCTTCAAACCGTGTCGCGTCGGACTCTGTTTAGAGCCCATTGTGCTCTAACGCAGCGTGAGCGGGGCCGTAAGTCAGTAAGCAAACACATCATGGTCTTCAGCTCTGTTACATAAATGCACTAAGTGTCGACTGGAGTACAACGCAGGCAGAGGACGGCAACACAGGTTTTAAATAGGAAGTGAGTCAGGGTGAACCTAAGCCCCCCCCTATTAAGAAAACATCCACAAGTGTTAGACTGGAGACAAGTCAGCACTCAGACACCAGGCAGGCAGCTGGCACTCTGTCATTTCTTCATTATGTTAGTCTTTATTAAATTGGCAGGTGTTTGGGGTTAATATGCATACAGGGGGCGGGGAGGGCGGGGGTTTACACGCCACAAATTATACAGCAGTGTCAGTTTAACTTAATCTAAATATGAAAGCCTTTTCTGTGTATTACTCGTGTAATCATCATAGGATTAATCAAAGCATCATGCTAACAGAGCTAAGACCGGACATGAACGCCACATTGGAAGGATTTCACCTGCTGTGGGAGAACAGGATACAGGAGAGCAAGACTGAACACGCTGATGAAGAAGGCCAGCTCAGTCCTGGACCCTGTGGAGGCTGACAGGAGGATTATGGCCAAGCTGTCGTCTCTGATAAACTTTTCTTTTCTATATACAGTATATATCTTGTTGAAATTCTTGTACTGTACACCTTTTTGTTTGCTGCTGTAACTCCATGAATTTCCCCGTTGTGGGACGGATAAAGGAGTATCTTATCTTATCTTATTCTTAAACCTTAATTCTATATGGGGGCGCTGGAGGCCTAGCGGTTTAAGCGCCCCACATATAGAGGCTACAGTCCTCATCGCAGAGGTCGCCGGTTTGACTCCTGGCCATTTCCTGCATGTCTTCCCCAAGGGAGAGGTTCTGGTGGCTGGTGGTGAGGCTTTCAACAGTGTGACTGCCCCCTGGTGGCTGGCTGCAGTATAGGTAAAAAAATCCGTCTCCCCCATTCATTTGAATGGGGGAGCAGTCAAACTTTAAAAAATAAATACACGTAGTACGAATGTTTCTCACATCCGTATGCTGTGGTTATATGTAGTTAGTATTTGACTGTTTTGTGTTCAAGGCCTCTTTTTTTCTGAAAAGTTTCTTTTTCGTTAGTTATTAGAGTTTAAAAAACGGGGTTTTACTTCCGGGTTTTCTTTGATTCACAGCCGCCGTGGAGTGAAACTTCAAAGGACACATGGCGTCTTGTGGCGTTACGCTGTAGGGCGGAGCTCGTTACAGTGGCTTCACAGGCTTTTGCTGCACAATGGCGGCGCCCAGGAGCAGGATTTTTTGGCTTCAGAACCGTACAACAGGAAGAGGCGGAGCAATGCTGTCCATTTTTATGTACAGTCTATGGTCTTCCCCTGCTCTCTACTCCCCATGCTTCCTGTCTCTCTTCAGCTGTCCTATCTAATAAAGGCAAAAGCCAAAAAATATAACTGTGGAGACCACAGCCTCACCTAGAAGGTATCAATTAGAGATAGACCGATATGTTTTTTTCAGGGCCGATACCGATTATTAGTAGTCAAGGAGGCCGATAACCGATATTTGGAGCCGATATTCATTTGCAGTAAAACGGAAAATATTGGCGTCAATATTTTGAATAATACAAACTCCAACACTTAACTTCGTTTAAATGCCTTTAAGCACATGTTTATTAAACAGCTTTTCAGATTTGCAAAAAATGAACTGAGTGTCAAAGTGAAGTGAGTGCTCGGTCGGAATTTTTCAAAATTCACTAAGTCACGTGGCAGAGATTACACCGTCTGCAAAAACGGTAGGCTAGCTTGCGTTCCATTTCTCCCTGCAGTTTCTCATTGGCTGATTGGCTGTTACTCGTGCCGTGGTTCTGCGTGTAACCAATCAGATGGTGTTGTGAGTGGAACAATGCTGGAGACAGACAGAGAGGTGCGGCTGCATCAGAGCCAAAATAACCCAGTTTTAAATTGATCTCTTATCGGGCATCAGATCTAAAAAAAAATGCCGATGCCGATATGCGTCAAAATGCCGAATATAGGCGCCGATAACCGACCCGGCCGATAATCGGTCTATCCCTAGTATCAATTGGTTCAATTACCTCCTCAAGGATGTTTGATATACTTGAACCATGCATGGACTGTATAAATAACAGATGTAGTATCCGACCGTGACGTCACCCATATGTTTCTGAAGCGCTGTTTTGAGACCAGGTGGCGGCGGCGGCGGCAGCCATATTGGAAATGTTGAACTTCTGTTGAGCGAGTGTGAGGTAAAGAGGTGGACTTTGAGCCTCCTCGCCAACAGCTACAGTGTCCCCGCCTGTCAATCAAGTCAGCTGTGCCTCTCATATTGGAAAACTTGCAATCTTAATATCGTCAAAATTGCTGTGTTATGAAAAACATCCCTCGTACAGTGTGTGCCGATCGAGAAATGAGCTATTCAGACTACATTTGTTTTTCTAACCAGGCTGTGAACATGTTTATTTCTGCTGTGAAGATGGTCTTCTTTTAATTTGTGTCCTGCATTGACTTCAATTCTCCCGGCCAGAGGTTGGCGCTTGACTCAAACATGTGCTTATAGTAAACCTATCTCAGTTAGCATCACATAGTTTGCTTCAGCATCATCGCTTATAACTCACAGCAGCACTGTTGGCGGCACATGCACAGAATCACAGCTGTGGTCCGCACTAGAGCTTCATGAGAAAGTATGACAGTGTTTGCTGCTTTTGCATGTTTGGGCACAATTCACGAGAGTAGAATACTTTAATTCGAATACAAGAATATAAGTAAGTAGTAACAGAATCAGTATCTAAAATCCTGCAAAGAATTTCTACCTTTATGCAGGATGTGTCTTTTCACTCTGAGCTGAACCAGATTCAGTTTGTTCCTCCTAAAGTTAGTGTTTTTAGAAGCATACTGGTTTAAAAGAGCAAAATCAAATCCCCTCATGACACCAACAAGGTCACATTATTGTTGTGTTTTGAAAAAAGAGTTGAGCGTTTATGGATCAGTTTTAAGATCTTCAAACGTAATAGAATCATCAAAAGTTGAGTCATCAGGCTCCTCAGGTGCTCTGTGACCTCGTGGTTTGAGTTAAGAGCATCAGGCTCTGTAACACATGGAGCATCTAATGGAGGCTGATCATCATGTGGACAAACAGCTGTGTGTGTTCAGGGGATCAGTATGTGGAGCTCTTTACCTGCAAACTGGATCAGTTTTTGTCACATATGTCTTATCCTTGAGTATGTTCTGTATTGTGTGGATGCTTTTGTGTTGATTTGTATTTTTTGTACCTCCCATGAGGAGATAAGGAACGCAGAGTCAGTGACATCTTTTAAATCTCTTCTTAAAACTCAATTTTACAGACTTGCTTTAATGTGACTTCATCCTTCTAACTGCTTTTACTTCAAATTGTATTATTATTTTTCGCTTTTACCCAACTAATTAATTGTTTTACATTTTATTTGATTATTTTTTGTTTTAATTTATTTATCTTTTTTTTAATTTATTATTTTAATTTGATCCTTTTCACTTTTATTTTCACTCTAATTTTCCCGATGTGATGTCATCTATCCATTTTTATTTATTGACTGAATCCTTCTACCGCTTTTACTTCTATTTTATTATTATATTTAGCTTTTATACAACTAATTAGTTGTTTTAAATTTTATTTGATTCTTCTAATTTATTTTTCTTTTTTTAATTTATTACTTTTTCTAATTTTCCCGATGTGATGTCGTCTATCCATCTTTATTAATTAATTGTATTCATTTATCCTTGAAAAGCCTCTTAAACAATGATTTCTTGGTCTATTGTCACACCACTTCATTCTGTTTAATTTACATGTACACTTTTTAAACCTTTGCGTTGAATATATTCTGTTTTGCATTGTTAAAATTCCTCCTCCCTGTCTGTCAAAAGGTTTACTTTGTTACTCGAACCATGCTTCGTCATATCTGTCATATCACTTTGTAAACATCTGTTTTTAAAGGTGCATTATAAATAAAGTTAATATTACGTATTTAAAGGCCTATTTAGGGACAGGGATTGCAAATCAGCTCTGGCTGCAACTGCTGCAGAGCATGGCGTCTGTTTTGCTGTCTCATACTTGAGCCTGTGCAGATAAAATCACATAAATAGAGGCATGATGAGTGATAAAATGTCTCTTATGAATGCATATGCTGCCTTTTCTTCATTTACTCAGACTATGATTAGAGAGACGACCAAATTCAGAGCTGGGGGATTGAAACACGGTCCTGTTTCCACATTTTCAGAGACTGAAGGTCAAAAACATGCGAGGTTATCGATTCTTCTAAGAAGTCTTTCAATCAAATTGTCATCTAGTCTTCTGTCTGAATAATAAAATGTACAAATAGATGAATCAATAAAGACTCCAGTCCCTTAGAAGGTTTGATAACGGTCTCAATATGAATGAAAATGATTATTGGACAGATAGCACCCAGGTTGTGTAAAACAGGCTGGAGTACATATTAAAAATGTACGAAAACTAATATCTCTTTAGTTTTCAGGACAACATGACGTCATCTTTAAGACGGTAACCTCTTTCAAGCTCAGAGATCTGCCAACAGGAGGTTGTAAGAGTTGCAGACAGCAGGAGTTCTTCTTAATTGCATGTGATCCATCGCGTTTATCCTCTACGTGTTCCAGTTAGACATAATGTGCTTGCAGAAAAGTTAAAACGGGAGTCTAAAAAACACACGCAGCTCTACCTTTAACCTGCAAAGAAAGAGCACAAAACACATCCTATGTAACTGTAGTCTCTTTTCTGTGGCTCCAGCCTTTCATGGGACACAAAGACAGCCCAGTGTGGGAGACAATGAGACACGGCCACACCCAGTTCAGCCAGGTAGGACAGACACACAAGCAAATCTCAGGAGACGGCTAACACGCTCACATTCAGCCCCCCGAAACAAAACAACAAAGACACGCCCTGCTACTCCGTGTAACATCATAAGATCACATTTTCATGAGTGGATCTGAGAGGAAGGGGGGCGCAGACAAAAAGGGATTAACTTTCCCTAAACAATATATCTTAGACAGACTGGATTACTGTAGACTTTACTTTGGGATTAAAGGGCAATCCACTCAGTTATTATTTAATTTATCATCTTTATTCCTTTGTCAGCATTCAGAGGGGACAAAGATATTTACTTCACATGCCTATGCAGACAAAATCACAAAGCAGTGCTCTCATTTTTACTCGTCACTGCTGTGTATATCTAATGCTGCTCTATTATTATATCACATCACCTCGTATGTTATCATCTATTCACTTACTTCTGCTATTACCTACACTGCTTTTCTCATTCAGGGTCACAGAGTGCAGCAGCCGAGCCAACCTGTCACTGGGCGAGGGGCTGAGTACACCCCGGACAGGTTGCCGGGCACAGAGAGACAGATAACCAGACACACTCACACCTACGGGCGTTTCAGAGTCCCCAATTAACCTAACGAGCATGTCTTTGGACTGTGGGAGGAAATCTGTGCATGCACCAGTGAAAATGCAAACGTCAACACAAGACAGTTTGCTGTTGGAAGGAGAAACTCCAACCATTGCACCAACTTGCAGCACAAATACATGGAATATTCGTATTTTTCTTTTACTTTAAGTAGTTAAAAATATGTGTAAATTATGATTTATCATGACTTAATTTTCAAATTGAAAAATAGTAGAAATTCACTTTTTCCTTCTGCTTAAATATGAAAATATTCTGTCTTGTTTTAAAGTTCTGTAACAGTAAATTAAACATCTCAGGCTAACTCTTTTTAAAGCCATTCTTTGGGGGCTTTTTCCCTTCATGAGACAGGACAGCTGAAGAGAGACAGCACATGTGGGGAGTAGAGACGAAGAGAAGACTTGTAGTGAACGGTCAAGGACGGGAGTTGTACTTCTACCTGGCTTTTCTCATCTTTCCAACCAATCTAAGCACTTCACACCACATTCATGCACTGATGGCAGAGGATTTGGGGCCGAGTCTTGCTCAAAGACTTGCTCATGCGACTGCAAGAGCTGGGATCGAAATTCTAACCTTCATATTGAGAGAAAACTCCCTGTACAATAGAGCCAGACTACACCTTCTGCACAGCTTTAACAACTAAGCCAAACTGGCACACCCAACTTACTGTCAGAAAAACACAGACATCTGAATATGTTGACTCAGAGTTCATATTTTCTGACTTTATACTGAATTTGTTATTAATGAATCAGGAAAATACACAAAAAACAGCTTCAGTGCTGAGAATAAATTCTCATTTCAGCCCTCTGAAGATGTGGAAAACACATGGACCAGACTTTTATAAGAGTCATGGGAAGTTTTGACCCAAAGGTGCAACAACAAGATGCACATTGTACAAAAAGAAGAAGCACTGAATGTTCACTTGTTCAAAATAAAATATACACTACCAGTCAAAAGTGTGGAAACACCTTCTCATTCAAGGGTTTGTATTTATTCTAATTATTGTAAACACTGTAGATTAATACTGAATGCATTAAAGCTATGAAAGAACATATATGGAATTATTTAATTAATAAAAAAGTGTTGAACAAAGCAGAATATGTTTTATATTTTAGATTCTGTAAAGTAGCCCCCTTTTTCCTTCATGACAGCTTTGCACACTCTTGGTATTCTCTCAGTCCGCTTCATGAAGTGGTCTCCTGGAATGGTTTCTAATTAACATGAGCCTTGTCAAGAGTTCATTTGTAGAATGACTTGCCTTCTTAATGTGTTTGAGACCATCAGTTGTGTTGTTCAGAGGTAGGGTTAGCACACAATGGATAGCCCTATTTGACTACTATCTAAAACCAGATTATTTCATAGTTTTGATGTCTTTGATGCCATTGTATGAGAAGGTGTGTCCAAACTTTTGCCTGGTAGTGCACATTGAGATGCAGACAGCCTGCTTACCTAGTCGACAGTGTGTGCAGGGTAGACAGCGGTTCATCCCGTTGGAGTGCTCCGTGTAGGTCTGCCCGTGCTCACAGGAGTGACAAGTCCCCTTTTCCTGGTCTCCATCACATCCTTTCTGCACAAAGGTTCCTGTAAATAAATTAGAAAAACAATCAAACAAGTCCAGTTATAAATATAAACACTACATACTGCCAGCTAAAGTCCTGCAAGTTTTTATTAATGTGACGTGCTTCCTGTTGATGTAGGATGTTTGGACAGGACATACCGAAGCAAGAGATAACACCACTGATTCGCTTAATGCTTTAAACTGTAAAACAACGGGACGTCAGCTGAGAGGGGACAGGATGTTTGATTTGATAGAAGTGCAGAAGATGAGGGTTTTAAGATTACCTTTTAAACTGTGCATGATTGACTGTCTTACATGAGATTTCTAGGAAGATAAATCCACATTTCATGGGGAGTTGAAGAGAAAGAGGAACTACAGCAAAGCTAACGGAGCTCAAATGTCATGCTAAGAATTTTTATAGTCAATTTACACAGGCTATAAAAAGAAAACACTTGATACTCATGTGTTTGAGGATTTAAGACAAAAAGGAGGGCTGTAGAAAAAGAGGAAAAGGAGCTGAGACGTCTTTAATGATCTCATTGGGTATTCAGAGAGCAGAGGATTGTTAATGTGGTTAAATCAGGCTGTTACACTTTGTTTCAACACAATTTAACTGTTGGTTAAAGTGATATTCATCATGCATCCAGCAAAAACAAAGTGTCTGCATGTATAATAAAATCTTACGCTGACAAGAGGAAGCAACAAGCAAAGATTTCATACAATTAAGTGGTCACAGTGGCTTTTTCGGACTGTGGTAACGACTGACCAGAAAGCCGAATCACAAGAGTGGGAAAGACATAAAAAACCCACGAGAAAGAAGATGATCTTACAGGCCTGTGTCATTACCAGGGAATAAATCCACTAATTATCTGTCCCCCCAGTAAACTTTATACTTCTCCGTCTTTATAAACATTGTGGATTTTTCTGAAAGGGCAACATTTTCTTAGCTTCTGTAAATAATGACGGTCAAACGTACCCCATTAGAACAGCTAAATTAGTGAGAAGGTCAGAGTGAATCTGCTTTTAGAAGTCAGTGGACATGCACTTTAATAAAGAGGCTTGTGTTTAATGTTTAGAAAAAAAGATGAGCTGATACATGCTGTAAATTTTGTGCCACAAGACCAAACCAGAAATGATCAAATCAAAAGATTTCTTTGAATTGAGAACAGTAAATGAAATTATTTGATCAGCCAGCAGCAGAATGCAGAAATTACATTTTGGGAAAATATGTTCTGAGCTAAAAATACACTTACAGTTAAAGTTAAAGTCTACAGCCTTCCTTAAGTCTTTTTATATAATACATTAAAAAGGTTGGGTACTTTTAATTACTCTGGATTTTCCTCCACATTTCTCGCTCTCTTCTCTCGTCTCTGAGCTCCAATTTATTCCACAGAGATGGAGCACTTTTTCTTCCTGCTCTTGGACTTCATGCATTTTTTCCAGCCAGGCAGAGACTCATTTGGGAAACAGTTCAGGGTTCTGGGTTTGACATTTGACTCAAGTTTTTTTCACACACAAAATGCCATTTCAAATGTTGGCCCTGACGTGCTCTCAGAAGAAATAGGTCAATGCTTCAGGACAGCGGTTCTCGAATTGGGGCTCGAGTACTTCTCGGGGTACTTTGAAGAACTGCAGAGGTTATTTTTTAAACTGTTTATTTAAAACAATTAAATAAAACTGTTTGTGTGGATTTTGGCACCCCCTGTGGACAAAGTGATACCTCTTACATCTGCATCCAGCACATACAGAGGATAGCAAAAGTCTACACACCCCTCTTAAAATGCCAGGTCTGTGATGTGAAAAAATGAGACCAAGATAAATCATGTCAGAACTTTTTCCACCATATTATTATTATTTTTTTATTTTTTATTCTTCCCCCTAAAAGAGTTAACATTTTTTTCCAATTGAATTGTTCACGTTATAGGTCACATTAAAGGTGGAAAAAGTTCTGACATGATTTATCGAGGTCTCATTTTTTTACATTTCAAAACCTGGCATCTTAACAGGGGTGTGTAGACTGTATGCAGTGTGCTGTTACTTTAATTTGTTACATACTTTTAAAGTTATAAATAAGTTCATGTTTTGAATAAATAAATAAATTAGAGTTAATGTAAGAAGAGTTAAAGGGTTAAAAGGCAATAAATAATTACATTTTAAAGTGGAACTAAAGTTCCAGGTTTTTGGTTCTGCTATGACAGAGTTTAGGGACGGACTGCATGCAAAGGCAGATGCTCGTGAACTCCCATGCTTTAAGAAAACTGCAAAAGACATTGTAAAGAATCAAGAACCTCTTTTCACAAGCGGCCAACGAGATCTCACTGTAGCTCTCGTCACAACGACACAGACACGGGCTTTTAGTTCTTGGTGCTCCAGAAGACCGCTCCAGAATTAACAACCGTTTTAAAGAACTGACCTGTGTCTGTGTCGTCGGGAAAAGAGCTACATGTAGCTTATATTTTAAAACTAAAGATCTCATCTTGTTGTCTTTGAATGGTCTGAATGCTGAGTCTTTGCTGCAGTAAATGTATAAAAAGATGCTATGGCTGAGTAAAGTTGCTCATTTCATCCAACACCTACTCCTCGCAAGCAGCTTAAAATTAATTTTCATGCTGCAGGTCTTATTTGCTTTTGTAGGGCATAAATAGGCATTAATATTAATTTTAGTGTTTCTTAACAAGCTAAATATATCTTCACATGAGCTTTAAGTCATGCATAACTCCTAAAACAATTCTTATATTAGTACAATTAGAAGTAAATGTAATCTGGGTAGTATATTTTGTACTTAAAACCCTAAATTCAAATGCATTCATTCACAAACTTGGTGCAAAAAAGGGCATTTAAGTTTCTTTTTTTGTGTTGTTTACAGTTGCAACAAGTACATTTTGAAATAAATCAAGAATGTAGATTTATTGTTGAAATGTTGCAGAAAATGCTGAGAAATAAGTTAAAAAAAAAAGGATCCTATGAATCAGAATAAGTATGAGAAATAAAATGTTTAAGTGCTCGCAGTAAATCCTTTCAATACTTTTCTTTCTCCTGCTGGAAATGTTGTTTTAAGACGCTGCACCTCATGAAAGATTTGCAGTTAAAGGGTAAAGGTTTAGAAATACGACCTTAAAGGAACAGTGTGCTGCTCTGTGCCTGTTAATAAGAAACATTTTATACTTTGGTTAAGGAATATCAAAATGAGGGGTGGTTTGTGCACCAGGGAACATTTTTGGGTAAAATTGGAGAAGCACCGCTTTAGGGTAGAAGAAGCTGTTTAATATGTTGCAGGATCAGAGGCCCTCATGGCTCCTATGATTGGTTACAAATGGCGCTGTAATTGGCGATACTGTAAATTGTACTTGATGCAATTTTCCATACCAGCCTGGCAGTTGAGGCAGCAGTGTCCCTGATGGAGGTACTGCTCGTTCTCCACACATGTCCTGTGCCGTCGTAAGGTAGAGTTTTTGAATTCATCGCCGGACCTCTGAGCCGCTGGAGGTTCTGCTGCGTGACAAACCAGCAAGAGGAGCGCTGCCACCAACACCTGAGTCATGAAGGTCGGTGTGAGAGAGAGGGAGAGAAAAAAGGAGAAGGTTTTTTGTTATTTTTATACATCCACTGTACACAAACTCGCCCACTCACAGTCGTCAGATGAAAAGACAGTAAAGAGGAGAGTCTATCTTCATAGGAAACCTTGTGTGAGCAAACTACAACTTAATTTGAACCATCTGATGCGAACATCTGCCGTGGGAGAGCAATTAAGGGAGC
Source organism: Notolabrus celidotus (assembly GCF_009762535.1). Lineage (NCBI taxonomy): Eukaryota > Metazoa > Chordata > Actinopteri > Labriformes > Labridae > Notolabrus > Notolabrus celidotus. The sequence goes on from NC_048290.1 coordinate 4,445,511, forward strand.
CATCCAGCCGGGTAGAGCGAGGAAAGCCAGGAAAGCAGCTCCGTGATGCAGAGCTATACATGCAGCATAACTACATGCAGCACCAAACTTAATTACTGCATGATCTTGTTTTCTTGTGGGAGAGGGTTTTGAAAAGCAGCGGCCGTGGGTGTGTAGTAGAAAAGGTTTGATAAAAGGTATCCTGGCTAACAACAGCATGGTGCCCGTATCAAATGTGGTTCCAGAAATCTATTCATGTGCAGGATAATAACAGGCTTGTATAGGTGGGGTACCGGGAAGAATACAGCCGAACACTTTAGTGTGGCCCCCAGGCGCTGGTGTTTATTCACACGCTTTTCACCATGTCAATGTGAGAAGGCTCCATTCATTGGCAAACAACACACTTTAGTGCCTCTACTTCAAATGACCCACATTCTTAAACCCCGGCTCTTTGAATGCCGCGTCATGTGACACCGCCACGAAGCGCCCCAAACGCAATGCGACACCCTTATGGGTAAATGAGAGGCCTAGATTCTGTGGTTTTGTCTCCCCCCCCCCATCCACCTCCACCTCCACCTCCATCTCTGCTAACCAGCCCAGGAGAGAAAGGGAGAAAGGGAACAGGTTAGGGTGGAGAGGGCTGGGCTGCGATGGGAAGAAAGAGGAGGAGGAGGGTCGATTCAAAGTGAGAAATTGAAGCCAGAGCGTTAAAGATGGGACGTTCAGGAGGGAATTGGTCGTCCGAAAAAAAGACAGTGTGGGAGAATTAGAGGGATAAAGAGTGAAAGAGCACACAGACAGAGGTAAAGAGAAAAAGGGACAGGCTGGAGCTGACTCTTGACGCTAGACTTGGCTCTCTGGAGGGCTGCCATGCCTTGTTGTTCAAAAGAACTTTCCCCTCTCTCTCCCTCTCACTCACTCAGCCTTTTCCCTTCTTCCTCTGCTCACGTCAGACTTTCCAAAGACGCTGAGAGGCAGACGTGGAAGGGCAGACGGCCGGTAGAGCAGTCACAATCACACCATTTAGATCTATCCAAACATTCTGGGGAAGGAGGGGAAGGCAGAAGAGAGAGAGAAGGAAAGGGGGAGGGAGATAAAATGAGAGAAAGAGAGAGGGGGGGCGAACAGCTTGCATGACACAGGCTAAGTATTTAGACTTGAATACACTATGTGTATGACTGCAGGCAGAGTGGGGGGTGCAGAGAAATGTGGAATTGGGAAAAGAGCAAGTGAAAGGCCGTGTGAAAAAGCACGGAGAGAAAAATGTGCACAGGAAAACGGTGGAACGAGAAGATGAGGGGAAAAAAGACAACTAGGAAAGAGTGACCTGCTGCAGCCAAGGTAACTCTACACGATGTGGCACAAATACAACTTTTATTTATCCAGGTGGAGGCATGTTAGAAATCACTTTCAGCCAATCAAAAGTCTAAACTCAGGTGTCTCTCTCTGACCGGCATGGACAGCATGGAGATGACATCATTTCCAGGCTTTGTTCATTGCAGAGACTCTAATCCAAAAACACTTCCAGGTGCAGACGCCCTCCTCAATGGCTGACCTGTTCTTCTGCAGCAGTGGAAGACTGCCACTGTGCAAATACCCAGTCACATCTTATGAAGAGAAGGATTGATTATTATCTCAAGTTATTGCTGTTTGATTTGGTCTTTGAGACACCAGAAACAGCAGAAAATGCCCATCTAAATTCCCAGAATGCAAGATGATGTCCTAATGTCTGCAATCCAAAAACACCACAATGTTCATTTCAATAAGGCTGCCTCTTAAAATAGTGTAATCATCAGCTAAGGTGCCCAAAATCGACTTGAAGTAGGCAGAATGATCTCTTCACAGTGTTTTGTTTTTGTTTTGAAGATTACTTTTTAAGCTTTGTGCTTTTATTTTGATAGGACAGCTGGAGAGTTAGAGAGAAAAAGGGTTCGACATGCACCGATTCATGTCTGTACCAAGCTGCAACCTCCGGTCTCAAAATATGAAGCCAATGCAGAAGTGGTAGAAACTGTAATTCATCAAGTGTCCACTAGAGGCTGGCTGCAGAAACACCGGAAACCACATACACACCTATTCAAAGAAGAGGATCTTTGAAGCAGAAATAAACATGTTTACAGCCTGGTACAAAAAACGGATTCGGTCTACGAATCTAATGTCTCGATCGGCACACACTGATTGGACTATAAGGACATGACTGACTTGACTGACAGGCGGGAACACATAGCTGTTGGCTAGGAGGCTCAAACCCCGCCTCTTTGCCTCACACTAAGCCTGTTTGAGTCCAGCATTTCCAATATGGCTCCAAAACAGCACTCAGGAACAGATGGGTGACATCACAGATACTACGTCCATTATTTATACAGTCTATGGTCTGTACTGAGGATTGATCCTGCCACCAATGCAACGAGGTCTAGCCTCTGTACATGGTGCTCCTACTCTACCAACTGAGCTAACCCAGCGCTCCTGTGCACTCTTTTTTTACTGCATAATTTCACTGAAAGCAGAAACCAAGTATCATGCTGACATTCTTCTTCTGTTTTAACCAGGAGCCAAATTATTCCTCCACTCAGTCCTCTGAATAAAATAATCTTTAAAATCTTATAAAGTAGTTTCAGGGTAAGAATCTGTGTTTCGTCCGTGGTCTTCAGTGAAGCTTCTGCGGCTCAAACTGTGTTCCTTCTTACTCCAACTCTCCCTGTTTTTCTTAAGTTTGGATCCAAGCTTCTAATGACTAAAATTCTTTAATCAAATTAAATGATAAAGTTATAAAAAAAAACACAAAGTGTAATGTGACATGAAAGGCTGAGTCAAAGCCGAAGCAGTCGGCTGGAATTGTTTTGATGTCGAGCAGAAAGTCGGTGGTCATGGAAAAACTCGGATACACTTTCATCTGGAACGATCTGCTCGAGGAGATCAGACCGGCGAGTTCCTGAGTCCTCTTTTAAAAACACATTTATGTAAGCGTGCTTTAGCCGAGTTTAACTGAGTTTTATCTCATTTTTGGGGAATTTTAATTGATTCTTTTTGTCATTCATGGATCTCCTGTTGACTGATTTAATCTTGTCTTTTATTTTGATGTTGTAAATCCTTCTTCCACACTTTTTAAAAAGTGCTCTATAAATAAAATTCACTATTATGATCGTTATCTTATCAGTGGTGTGTTCGAGTCACCAAACCTCAAATCTGAGTCGAGTCTCGGGTCCTCAGTGTTCAAATCTGGGATTATTAGAGATTACTAAGACTATTGCTGCTGTTTCAATCCAAACTATTGATTGTATGAACTTTTACTGACTGTGTTAGACCTTTTGGATTCTAATCATTAACATAAGACTCTGGCTGATCCTGTCGCTGTGTCTGGAGATTTAAACCCTGAATAAAGTCATAGTGCTGCTGTGTCCCGTGCCTATATGTACACTTGGTATCACTGCAGGTGTCTAATAACCTCATAACACCTGCAGCTCATGCTTTTAAAATCTGAATTTTAACTGACCAAACATCTCCCACTCTGTGGTTGAGTCACTTTAGTTGCTGACATTACTGTTAGCATGCTAATCATATTGCAATCCAGAATCCAAGCACCTTTAGCATCTCACATGCTTTTCTGGGTGCATCCTGAACAGATGTCGGTTTCCCTTATTGCACATGTTGCCCTCCTCTTACTTCAATTTCCTGTAAAATCTTTGAGAGCAAAAAACGCACAATTTGCATAGCCTCTTCAGACATCCTGTCAGGAACTGCGGCTGAACAAGATGGCATGTGAAAGCGCATGCAGGCAAACACACGTGACATCCCTTGCTCCAAACTCAGTGAATCATAAGGGCCTTCAACTAAAATTAACAACAATACAACCATCTTTATCAATACATAAGTCTGCATCATCCAAGTTCTAATGGAGGCAAGTGCATGGGAACAACACCAGAATCATGTCGCTGATGCAGGAGTTTGATGTGTGGGTAAACCAAATAGTTGAAAACTAAAGAAACAGAAATGAAAGAAGCTGAAAGTACAATTTTCTGTTTTTATTCTCTCTCTTTTTTGAGCCACTAATAAATCAGACGGCTAATTACTCCAGCTCAGTGAAACAGGAAACCCAGAGCAGAATGCTGCTGAGAAAGGTTTACAGACGGCTTGTTTTTACAGGACAGCAGAGACATACGAGTGTCTAATCACTTCTCCATGTGCTCCTGTGGGAATCTTTTATTTTGTAATAAACACAGTCGAGTTAGTCTGAGGGAATCCCGCTCTGTGGTATTTTAAACACAGCCTGCTGACAGACAAGGAAAACAAACAACGCCACTAACATGTGTCCACCACACCAGTGTCCTACGGCTTGCTTAACTGCACGAGCGAAAATGTTCTGCAGACATTACGGCCTGCCACAATGTGGCTTAGTTTTACCTCTACGAGCAAGCGAGGAGGGAAGACCGGAGTGACCGTAACCTCAGCGTCGAAAGCCCTCCAAACCCACAATTCCTGGAAACTCTCCAAGTGGTTCAGTCCACTTCACAGCAGTTCTTATCCTCTGTGCAACGGGTGGGCTCAGCGGAAGATTATTTGGTATAACAGTGTCCTATTGTTGGGCTTTCAGAGTGCATGTATGGTAGGTTAGGATGTAAGTTAAACTAATAAAAAAATACAATAAAATACTGAGGGAGCTTGTGTTTATCTGAGAACAGTAGCCCCCCTACGCTTCCTCTCAAAACGCTGGTTTCTTCCAAATTGCCTTGGCACAAACTCCACACATGCCATGTACACTGAGCATGCATTTGTGACTAAATGACAGGACATCCTTTCAGTTGACCTGGGTTATCAATGGGCCATTTAGAGGGCTGTGATCACTCTGTGAGCCTGAGGGGGGGTTACAGTGAACTCCATTATAAAACAAATGGGCAGAAACGGAAATCAGAAAACGCACACACGCTACACAGCCGACAGATAAACCTCAGGAGATTCCTCATTTCATACCGGACAGATGATTTCAATCACAGCACCCTGATAAGGAGTGACACGATGCACCTCATTATACTCCTGTATCCGGACCTGCTTTGCCGTGTCACGTTTTTCCCATTAGCCGGTCGTCTGCTTTAATCAAATGTGACAGCTGGGATAGAAACTGTTTTGTACATCCGTGCGCTCAGACATCAGGAGGAAGAAGAAAGAGCTCCAGGGAAGTTATAATTTTAGGTATGCAGTAGAAAGAAATCAAAAGTATGGAAAGAGGATTAGGGCCACTGAAAATAAATATAAAAATTGAGGACAATTTCTTGGGGATTAGTATCAACCTGAGAATTCTGACTCTGATTTGTAACATTAATCTCATAATTCTGACTTTAATCTCAAAATTCTGACTTTAATCTCATAATTCTGACTTTTTTCTCATAATTCTGACTTTAATCTCATTATTCTGACTTTAATCTCATAATTCTGACTTTTTTCTCATAATTCTGACTTTAATCTCATTATTCTGACTTTAATCTCATAATTCTGACTTTCTCTTAATTCTGTCTTTAATCTCAAAATTCTGACTTTGATCTCATAATTCTGACTTTAATCTCAAAATTCTGACTTTTTTCTCATAATTCTGACTTTAATCTCATAATTCTGACTTTTTTCTCATTATTCTGACTTTTTTCTCATTATTCTGACTTTAATCTCATAATTCTGACTTTAATCTCAGAATTCTTACTTTCTCATAATTCTGACTTTAATCTCAAAATTCTGACTTTAATCTCATAATTCTGACTTTAATCTCATAATTCTGACTTTAATCTCAGAATTCTGACTTTAATCTCAGAATTCTTACTTTAATCTCAAAATTCAGACTTTAATCTCAGAATTCTGACTTTAATCTCAAAATTCAGACTTTAATCTCAAAATTCAGACTTTAATCTCAGAATTCTGACTAATCTCAGAATTCTTACTTTCTCATTATTCTGACTTTAATCTCTGAATTCTTACTTTAATCTCAAAATTCAGACTTTAATCTCAGAATTCTTACTTTAATCTCAAAATTCAGACTTTAATCTCAGAATTCTTACTTTAATCTCAAAATTCAGACTTTAAATTCAGACTTTAATCTCAGAATTCTGACTTTAATCTCAGAATTCTGACTTTTAATCTCATAATTCAGACTTTAATCTCTGAATTCTTGATTTAATCTCATAATTCCGACTTTTTTCTAAGAATTCTGACTTTAATCTCATAATCCTGAGTCTGACATTAATCTCAGAATTCTGACTTTTTCCTCGTAATTCTGACTTTAATCTCATAAATCACATAATTCTGACTTTAATCTCATAATACTGACTTTAATCTCAGAATTCTGATTTTAATCTCAGAATTTTTACTTTTTTTTGAGAATAATAATTTAAAAAACAATTGACAATGATTTTCTCATTTTTTTCAGTGGCCCTAATCCTCTTCCGTACAAAAGGTTGTCTGTTTTGCATCCAAATGTTGAATTTCACCTGAGATTTGTTAATCAAAAAACAACATAAGCACTTCTTTGGATTACAGGTGATCAGCAGCAGCTGGAGCGTCTGACAAACAACCCTTGAGAAATGTCGTCTCATTCTCATCATATCTAAAATAAATTCAAAGCTGCTGAAGGAGGTAAGCAGTCAACATGTCGTACCACAGCTGCTGATCCGAATGCATCATAGATGACATAAATCTGAAACATTACATCAGTTCAAATGTCAACGACGTGTCTCTCCCACAGACCCTACAACAGCTTAATCTTTATCGCACGTCATAACCTCCCACAACCACATCTGCTTCACAGCTGCCACCGTTAGAGTCACACTGATGTCAGAGTTTAAACGCCGCTCTTATCACATCCCCAGTGATCCGGTCTCTTTTGGTACCAAAGAACATAAAGCTGGTGTTGCCAAAAAAGTCCCACGTTACCTAACACAATACATAAGTGCTCACTGTCTTATGTAACTGGGACTTGTAATGTCTAATTGAACAAATAAACTCGGAGACACAAGAACATTATCTTTATTCACAGACAAATCCACTCATTATTATCTGATTCCAGCTTTAAAAGTTTCATTTTGTGTGGATTTGAGTCTAAACCCTGAAAGGTAGACCGTTAACAATGACATCTGATGAAAAGAAGCTGCATGAATACACCCGTGATGAGCTGTAACCGGAAACTGAATATTAGTCCAAGCTTAAGGGCAATAACAAGATCTTGAAACCGGATTAGGAAACAAAAATTAGGATTTCTTTTATAGATAATAAAAGATCTAAAAGCCTGTGACACATCAAAATAATCGGAGCTAACAACAGGGTTTCTGCATCCCTTTAATAATCAAATTTAAGACCCAAGCAAGGAAAATGAATGCCTGTTAACATGCACAGTTCAATTGAGCTACAGTTATAGCTTGATGAGCAAATTGGAGGTGGTGATACGCCCACTTTCAGCTACTTAACAATAAACAAGCTAGCAAGAAGCTAACTGGTTGTGGAGCAGTAAAAACAAGGGCAGCTTTAAGGCTCTGTATCTTTCGTACATACTCTACAATTAAGATGCATGCTATCTCTCAGGCTAATGGTGATATCCAACATTACTACCTGGCTTCCCTCTATGCATTCATGCTGTTCGATTCCTGAGCATGTGCAGAACACCGAGGCCAGCTTGAGGCTGATTGAGGTGTATACATGCAAGAGAAAATAGATCCCCAATCGCATTATGTATGCAGATTTGGGGATGCATGCTATCTCTCAGGCTAATGGTGATATCCAACATTACTACCTGGCTTCCCTCTATGCATTCATGCTGTTGGATTCCTGAGCATGTGCAGAACACCTAGGCCAGCTTGAGGTTGATTGAGGTGTATACATGCAAGAGAAAATAGATCCTCAAACTCATTATGTATGCAGATTTGGGGAAATTCACCTTAGTGCAATTTAAGTCAGACTAAAATTTTACCATGCATTTTAAAAGTCCTGTTTTAATTAATCAATTAATTAATTATTATTGCTTTAACATTTAGTTATCTTATTTACTGATTTATTTATTGATAGATTATTATTTATTTATTTATTTTATTGTTATAATCATTGCTTTAACATTAAGTTATCTTATTTATTTAATTATCTATTTATTCTTGTATTCATCTGATCTTATTAACTCTATCTTATTTTTAACTTTTCTTTCAACTCTTACTTATTTTATTTTATTTTTAAGTATTTTATCTCTAATCATGCCTTTCATAATTTTACCCATTGCTGTTGTTTCCTGTTTGTTCTATTGTGAAGCACTTTGGGCTGCATGTTTAATATGGATGAAAGGTGCTATATAAATAAAGCTGAGTTGAGTGATTTACTTATTTTTATTTCTATTTTTCTCTTCCTTCCTTTTATTTCTATATATATTATTTACTCTTATTAATTTATCTATTTAAAAAGGTATGTCTTATGTTTTTATGTTATATATTTAATGAAAGTATATAGATAAAGATGTATAAATGACTGTTTAAGTTGCCTAAACCAAAATAAAAACTAAGTTAAAGAAAGTCCAGTTTTAGTCAGACTTATACAATAAATATATATCTTTTAACATCCTGTAAATCAATGATTAGTCCACAGCAAAAATTGGCTTTTAACACAGGTGTAGCATTTTTTTTAAATCTTGTAAATCACTTAAACTAGTTGTTCTCCCCTTCATAGAACAATTCAACTCCCTGTATATTTGATCTTGTAGCCAAATTTCCTTGAACTTACATCGCCCAATCTCCTTCTCTCTTTTGTTTACACTTTGTGAATGCATACGCAACATGCTGACGTAAATGCTGTAAGCAAGAACATCCTAAAACACTGACTGTCCAAAGTTTACAGGTCCGTGTCTAAAGTTTAAGACCTCTTGCACAGAAACATAAAACATCTTATGACCTTCAGTTTTAAGAATCTAATGCAAAACTTTTCAAGGAACAGTGTGAGCTCTGATTAAATTATGAGACATATGAAGAAGAATCAATAGAGCAGAATAATCACAAGCATTTCTTTGCTATACCACACATCTGTGATTTACAGAGGTTACACAACGTCTGCTTGAAAACAACTGAGGGAATCATCCGGTTGATTTGTTCATTGTTTAATTGACTAATTGTATCATCTTCCTCCTCGACTGCATGCTTACCTAACCATAACTGCTCTATTGTTCAGTGTGATTGTGAGGTTTACAGCAAAACACCATAACACAGGAACCCTGTCCTGAACGGATGTCTTCTAATATCATTACTTTATCAGTGAAAACTTATTTCCACTTTCAATACTTGAGCTTTAAACCCACTTCTAATTGAACCAACATACCTCAGTTTATTGTTCAGAATGAGTTCACTTTGACCCACTAATTCAATATGATCTATAGTCTTCTGTGTTTCAGTCCCCTTTGAGTTATCTTACTGAAACTGTTGTGTATTGTACGATTGAAATTCCTCAGGGCTGACCTTGACAGGACAGTAAATGTTCTCTGGCTCACAGATAAAGCCTGCCGTTCCCTGGAGTCAGGGGGTGATCATGCATAACTTTCCTTGAGTGATAAATTACACTGACATTCTGTGTTAGATGATGAAGACAAGTACAACCCAGCTTATGTCGGGAGAGGGAATTCTGACACTTTGAATAAATCAGCCGAGCTCGCAGACATTCATCTTTACAAAGCCGAGCGCTGCGAAATGAAGAGAATGACTCCTGTGTCGTTTTTAAAAAGCAGTTCGACAGGCAAGTGTGAAAACCACATTGTTGCACCACGAAGAACTGCAGACACACACACAGTGAAGAAGACACATACAATAGAGTGCACATACAGTGTATGTGTGGGAGCGTGTGAAAAGCAGCTGCCCCCTCCTCTCAGGGAGCACAGGAAGCTCAAGACAATACAGAGGCTTCATGCAGGGTTCAGCTCCAAACTGTTCCCTCCAGCAGCAGCCTGCCTCCGAGCAGGCCCAGCAACCGATCAGACCCACAACATATCCGCTAGGCTGGATATTTATAACTCAGGGAAGCTGCAGCTCCGCGACACAAATTCTTGAGTTTCCTCAGGAGGTGCGCTTCACTGATGAGATGAATGCAACTGTGTGTCACAAGCAGGTTAGGTGACATTCACCTATGTTGCGTAGTGAAAAAGCACCAAAACAAGGGGATGAAAGTTCAACTCACTCCCCTGACAGTCAGCCACCAACCACAGGTGACGTGGAAATGAAACCCTGACGGTGACACTGACGAGGGTTGTTCGAACTGAAACTTGGTGGTGAATTACAACAGAATAAAAAAGGTCAGGTACTGTTCACCTCTCAGAAAACTTAAATTGGGTTCCGATAAATAAAAATGAAAGCTTTGCATCGTGTGCACAGCTTCCTGTGAGGATCAGTCTCAGTGACTATCTCGTAAATTAGAGCAACCGCCTGTCCAGTTGTATAAACATGAGCTACCATGCATGGTTAATGTTGCAGTGTTACAATATCATTCAGGCAGATGAGTTTAGTCCAAAGTGACACATCTGAGAGGAAGCACAACACGAGCAAGAGGAACACATGTAAGTGCCACTACTTGCTTCAAGTTTAATCAGACACAGCTGCTGACAGGGAGCTCTACAGGCAATACGCAGGGTTTGTAGAAGCACTTCTTTGGTGTGTGTTTTTAAGTTTTGTCACCCGTTTCATCATCATTATGAAGATTCTAATTCAAGTCTGCAACATCCCCAGTTTAATCCATAGACTGTACAAGTAATGGATAGTATCCGTGACATCACCAAGTGGCAACCTCTGGTCTAAAAATATGAGGCAAATGCAGAAGTGCTAAAAACTGCAGGTCATCGAGTGTCTGCAGAACCGGAAACCACATACACACCAATTCAAAAAAGCTGATCTTTACAGCAGAAATAAACATGTTTACAGCCTGGTACAAAAACAAGTGTAGTCTGGATAGCTCATTTCACCATCGGCACACACTGTACAGGGGGGTGGATTTATAGATATTAAGATTACGAGTTTTCAGCTGACTTGATTGACAGGCGGGAACACTGTAGCCGTTGGTGAGGAGGCTCAAAGCCCGCCTCTTAATGTCACACTAACTCGACAGCAGATAGGTTTAGTTCAGCATTTCCAATATGGCTGCCGCCAACGATTAGCCTCCAAACAGCGCTTCAGAATCCAATGGGTGACATCACAGATACTACGTCTATTATTTATACAGTCTATGGCCGTCACCTATCTGTTCCTGAAGCGCTGTTTTGAAGCCAATCGGCGGCGGCAGCCATATTGGAAATGTTGAACTCAACATAACTTCTGTCAAGCTAGTGTGAGGTAAAGAGGCGGGCTTTGAGCCTCCTCGCCTCCAAGTCAGCTGTGCCTCCCGCTAAGGAAAACTCATAATCATGATATCGTCAAAATTGCTGCATTATGAAAAAAGTCACCCCCCGGACAGTGTGCCGATTGAGAAACGAGCTATCCAGACTACACTTGTTTTTTGTACCAGGCTGTAAACATGTTTATTTCTGCTGTAAAGATCTTGTTTTTGGAATTGGTTTGTATGTGGTTTCCGGTACTTCCTTCCAGACTCAAGTGGACACTTGAGGAACTGCAGCTTTTAACACTTCTGCACTGGCTTCAATCCTGGCGGCCGGAGGTTGCCGCTTGGTTTCACCATCATAATTGATGCCATTTAAGTTGTTTGTAGTTGAAACAGTCCAAAACATGGACAGGAAAAGATCCACACTTTAAAAGAGGACAAAGCAACAAAGCAAAGTGTAATGCATATATAAAGAGATGATGAGATATTAATTATTTAGCACTCTGAGGCAGCTGTTTGTGTGGACTCCAATTATTCTGAAACATGACTTGTAAGATTTATGTTCAAAAGTTCCCTCCATGTATAAACAAGCAGATAAAATGTAACCAGTGCTGTCTCTGCTGTTTTATGAGTAAATACACGAGACATTAATAATCGCTACAGGCTTTAAATTTGAGTATTATTGATGGGGCATCAGTTTACAGGGATAATTATAAAATGTTCGTTCTACTAATCATCCAGAAACAAGTGAAAGTCAAAGAGAGACGCTACCTCATGAATACTTTGTGGTTAAAGACGGTGAACATGTGTGATGCGGGTGTGTATTTGCCTCCTGTGTGTTCAGCTAGTGTTAAAAAGAGTACAAAAATAAGTCACCTATATTTGAACCTTGACTTTTCTTTTTTTACTCATTCAACATTTAAGCAATGAATTAATAAGAAATGAGATCTTTACAATCAAACTGTAGGCTGACTATAGTGTTAACCACATGAAAGAGAGCTCTTTGTTTTGATGACTGGAACAGAAAGAGCAGCTGAAAGTTTGCAGGGTTTAAAAGTTGTAAGCAGGTGCAGCAGTGTGACAGAAGTTTTCCAGTTTGTTTGTGTGGCGAGGTTGGGGTGGTCTCCGTGGTTTCTAAAGGGTAGGCTGCTGAGTGAGTCACACAGCTTGTTATTAAGGGATAAGCAGGGACTTTGAATTCGAACGTCAATCCACAAATTGAATTTAGAGATTCGTGTGCTTTTAACTTGGCCATTTCAAATTCTGATTAGGCTCCTTCACAGAGAAGCTAAGCAGCGTCTCACAAGACATCCAGGAGGGAAAAGGCCAAGAAGGGATGACTAATAGATTAAAGTATGTGCAGGAATCCATCACCTCGCTCTGCAGACAATCACATTAGCTCCATTAAAGCCTGTCTTTGTGTAAAAGGAAAAAAAAGCTCCTTGAAGCCCGGGCAGTTTATAGCTTTCTCTATAAACACATCACAGCAAAAATGTAGAATATGTGGCTGCTAGCAGGTCAACAAGCTATAAAATGACCATCAATACTTGGAATTTATGTTGTATTTATGTCTTTGTAAACAGAAGTCCATTCTGTGGACAAAGGTTGCGTTTGTTCCAAGACTCTCAGAAACTTTTGTTCTAATCCGTTCATTCATCCAGGAAAGCAGGAAGTAAGCAGATAGAGCACTGATGCAAACCTTATGCTGCTTTGGTCTTGTGTTGTGTCGCGAAAAGAGGCCTTAACTGAGGTCTGATCGACTGAGGTCGACTAACATGACAGCTTTAAGACTGAACAATCAATCAATTAGTCATCTCAGTAATCGGCAGTATATGTTTTAAAAATCAATCCATTCTTCAGCTAATTGCAAGGATGAATATGACAAAACTTTGTGCACTTTTTGTTGTGTATTGTTAGATGCAAACACCAGTGATTTTTCTTGATTATATGCTGTGTTAAGTCAAAGGTTAAAACCACAGACTGACATCACCCATCTGTTTCTGAAGCGTTGTTTTGAAGCCAATTGCGGCGGGTGCCATATTGGAAATGCTGAACGAGCTAGTGTGAGGTAAAGAGGCAGGCTTTGAGCCTCCTAACCAACAGCTATGTGTTCCCGCCTGTCAGTGGATCCTCGATGAACTGCATATTTTAGCACTTCCTCATTGGCCTCATATTTATAGGCCGGAGGTTGCTACTTGGTGACGTCACACATCTGTTCCTGAGAGCTGTTTTGAAGCCAATCTTCGGTGGTTGCAGCCATATTGGAAATGCTGAACTCAACCTAACTTCTGTCAAGCTAGTATGAGGTCAAGAGGCGGGGTTTGAGCCTCCTAGCCAACAGCTACAGTGTTCTCGCCTGTCAATCAAGGCAGTCATGTCCTTAAATGGGCGAAACTGGTAATCTTAATATCTTCTGAACTATCACCCCTGTTAATTGTGTGTGGATAGAGAAATTAGCTACTTAGACCCAAGGCTGTAAACATGTTTATTATTATAAGATTGTCTTCTTTGAATGGGTGTGTATCATAGACTGTATAAAATATGGACGTAGTATCCGTGACGTCACCCATCTGTTTCTGAAGAGCTGTTTTGAGACCAATCGGCTGCGGCAGCCATATTGCTTCTGTCGAGCCAGTGTGACGTAAAGAGGCGGGCTTTGAGCCTCCTAGCCAACAGCTGCAGTGTTCCCACAGGCAGCTGTGCCTCTCATTGGAAGACTGGTAATCTCAATATCTTCGAAATTGCCGAATTAGAAAAAAATTCACCCCCCTCACAGTGAGAGGACATCGAGAAATTAGCTATTCAGACTACACTCATCTTTTGTACCAGGCTGTAAACATGTTTATTAATGCTGCAAAGATCGTCTTTTCCCCATTCATGTGTATGTGACTTCCGGTACTTCTGGAGCCAGCCTCAAGCGGATCCTCGATGAACTGCAGCTTTTAACACTCCCGCATTGACTCATATTTTTAGACCGGAGGTTGCCGCTTGGTGTGTATGTGGTTTCCTGTGTTTCTGCAGCCAGCCTCTAGTGGACACTAGAAGAACTGCAGTTTATAACACTTCCACATGGGCTTCATATTTTGAGACCAGAGTTGCCGCTTGGTTAAAACAGAGAAAAGGTCAAAGATCACTGTGCAAAAATTCAATCTATTGCAGCTGTGAAGTTTTAAATGCAGGACTGACCATCAATCATTTTCATAACTGGGTTATCTGTTGTTATTTATTCTGCAAAATGTCTGAAATTGAGAAAACTACCCATGATACTGCTCATATGCTTGAACAAAGCAGAACTCAGTGACCGCCTCAGCAGAGAAAAGCAGCTAAATGTCACATTTCAGAAGCTGCAGCTCAGACATTTCTAATCTGGATTAACCACTTTAACAGTTGACCGTGCGTATTGGTGGAAACCTTTTTCAATAAACACCCCTAGGCTGCAAGTAGTGATGATTATCGCTGTCGATTAATCCACTGATTAGATTTTGGTTAAAATCAATCATTCAGTTTCAAAAAATATTTCCAAAACTAGTTATAAAATGTTTCACAATTTTCCATTGCCTTAGGGGGAGTCTGTAAATAGATCTTTTATCCGTCCAACAGTCCGAAATCCAAAGAAAGCGCGCTCATTATGCTTTGTGAAACAGATAAGAGCAGAAAATCCTCACATTTGAGGAGCTGGGACCAGAGAAGAAGTAATGGAAGTAATGAAGACAATAGATCTATTGTCAAATATTTGATCACTGACTGTACTCCTGTTTGGCAGCATTTGGGAATCGCATTTTTATACTACGTCATGCATCTTACGATAAACACCTTAACAAACCTGTAAACATACCAACGCCACAACAGCTGATTCTCTCTGTCATAAAACCCTCCAGTGAAGATGAGCCATAGGATATTGATCAACAGGTAGATTAAAAATAGAAGAGTGCACAAAAGAAGAAGAGGAAGATGAGAAAAGCTTTCTACCCTTTGGCTAGTGGAGGCCATCCCTCGTGCTGTGAGCGTAAAGGACAGTTAACTTTTACTCATGTGATCTGACCCATCAGATGACTTGTGTACACACGAGGGAGCTGCGTGTGAGAGAGAACTGAACCTCAAAGTCGTTCACATTCCTTCAAAACTCAGCGGGCTATGAAATGTAGTTGCTATTTGGATCTCAAAAACATATTGACTGAGGCGTAGTGAGGAGAAAATGTTTACCTAGGGATGTTTGACACACAGTAAATTATCCTCACTTATCTAAAAACCCTTTGGACTAGTCAGGCGTGAGCACTGACTTGTCTCCATTGGTATGCATGACATGAGCACGCTGCACCTTCACAGGTGGCACTCCCTCCGTGAGTCAGCAGGTCTTTTATACTTGATTCAAGTAAACAGCAACGATGACGATGGCAACAGAACCTTCTAGAGTCGGGCACCATGTCACAACTCTAGTTATAGTAATCCTCCTGCATTGTTGAATACTACTCCCTAATTTAACAATACTACATGACTGAGGACTATTATTACATAAAGAAGTTGTGCATCAGACATTTTAAAGGCTGTTGAGCTGTCTCATGTTAAATTTAGTGTTTCCTTTATGTTATTGTTATTTTTGTTGCTGGGGCATTTCTTGGGGGACTTGGGGCTTAGCTGAACCAATATTAGCATAGCTTGTTTACAAGGAGCTCAGTTGTTATGTCAATATTTCTTTCAAATTTTAGTGCCTTATTTTATTTATTTACTTATCTTATTATTTCCTTTTTTAATTTAGTTTTTTTAGTTTTTATTTATTCATATTTTTTGATCATGATCATACTTATTTATTATTATTATCATTATTAATATTATTATTATTTACCGTTATTCAAATATTCCTAAAATGTTTTTCATTTTATTTTTTCTTATTTTCATTTTACAAATTTTATTTTGTGTATTTATTTTATTTCATCATCATCATCATTATTATTATTATTATTATTATTATTATTATTATTATTGTTATTGTTATTATTAATATTATTATTATTATTATCATTATCATTATTGTTATTGATATTATTGATATTATTATTGTTATTATTAATATTAATATTAATATTATTGTTGTTATTATTAATATTATTATTATTATTATTATTATTATTATTATCATTATTATCATCATTATTATCATCATTATCATTATTATTATTATTACTATTATTATTATTATTGTTATTATTATTATTATTATTATTATTATTATTATTATTATTATTATTATTTCTTACCATTATTGACCCTTTTCTTCTTGTTTTATAGGTTTTTCAGGTATTGGGTGGTTCAGGGATGTCCATATATATATGTATGTTTTTTACATAAACTTGTTCAAATATTCAGATTTTTTTAATGTTGTTTTTTCCCTTTCTTTTTATTTTATGATTTTTTTAATTTATTTTTTATTCCTGACTGTTATTTATCCCTTTTTGTCTTGTTTTATAGTTTTTCAGGTATCAGGTGGTTGTACATGTATGTGTTTGTACATATACTTGTTCTAATATTCAGAAAAAAGATATAAATAAAGTTTAAAAAAAATAAGAATTCAGTGCCATGCTTTGTTTTTCCCAAACAAACAGACCTCTTAATTAAAACCTGTGTGATACCAAAATAAAAAGTCACGCCGTTCCCTAAAGCTCCCACCTTTTTTCAGCTTAACAGCAGACAATTGTTTTCTTCACCAGCCACAAATATGCCTCTGAATGGAATGTAGGTGTGTACTCAGGTGTGTTAACTCTAGACTAATATGCTGTTGACACATATCCTGCTGTGTTATCGGCTGTTTGATGACTCTATATAGAAAAAACTGTGACTTGATTACAGAATTTATGTAAAATTAATCGTGATCCCCCGTTGTGAGGGTTTTATTATCCCGCCCCGACTCCTCCAGAGTAAGTCATTCATCCAGTTTAAAGAAAAGACCAAACACCAGTAAAAATCTGCCCTGTAGACTAAACAGCAAACTGTGACCGGCAAACATTCAAAGGTCCAACAACCACCTGGTATCTCACAGTGGGCTGGTTGCACGACATTGCATCATTCAGTGTCCATGTAACCTTTCGAAGCCACAGGCTCAGTTATAACAGTTCACATGGCCATCATGCAGAGCAGCAGTAAGCAGCAGTTGCAGTATTAAGTAGAAACTCTAGAGCAGCCAATTTGTTGACCACTTCTCGGTCCCCAGCGGCACAGCTTGGCCTCCACTTGTCCCAGATGTCAGTCCTGCCCTTGTCTGTGTTGTCCACAGAGACAGAGAGGGATATTTCCTGTGTGAACCAACACCCAGACGCAGAGTACGAAAAAAAACCCCAACAATCACAGATAACAATCTAGTGTACATTTGCATAGGCATGACAATTCTCAGAAGTAAATTGATGCCACTAATATCAGCATATCTGTGTACTCTAGACAGGAAGTTTACTGGACAGCCAGGCACGTACACTCCGGCAATTTGAAGGGGTGTGGAGGGGGGGGATTAGAGCAGGGAGGGGGGGGAATGGGGGTGGAAGGACGGGGAGGCAGGGAGGCAGGGAGGAGGGGTTGAAGTTTCCTCACAGTCCCATAGCAACAGGGCCTGCTGGCGAGGGAGGCCTCCAGAATGCACCGTAGTTTACAGAAGAGATAAACATTGACTTTGCCACCCGGAGAAGCAAATCTGATTTCAGTAATGGCGCACTGCATGACTTAAAACACAGATCAGACAACGCCGAAAAACAAACAGTGAAGCTGCAGGCACATCAGCAGATGTTACATCTACTTTGGCTGCAGAATTAAAAGAGAGAGCACAGCAGGTATCTGGGACACTAATGCCACAGTATTGAGGTTTAACGGCTAACGCTGTTGCTTCAAATCAACCACAGAAGAAGAAGTAGAAGCCAATCCTTTATTTGCTGTGTCATTATGAACAGAGCATTACCTCACAACTTTATTTAAGCCAAGTGTTTGAAGCCACTGGAAAACCATATAATCTAAAGGAGTACTTGGAATCACAGTCAATCCAAATAAGACAGATTGACATTTAAGCGTGTGTAAACTTTCTGGATTTGGGATCCAATAGTTATGGTAAATATTATGAAAAGCAAACAGTTAATGTGACCAACACCCAATCAG
This sequence comes from Notolabrus celidotus, assembly GCF_009762535.1. Taxonomy (NCBI): domain Eukaryota; kingdom Metazoa; phylum Chordata; class Actinopteri; order Labriformes; family Labridae; genus Notolabrus; species Notolabrus celidotus. The sequence goes on from NC_048290.1 coordinate 4,463,925, forward strand.
AAGAGCAGCAACATGCACCCAGGATAAGCTTTAGGCATTTCAGCTAACTACTCTACTCAGAAGTAGGCATTTTACAACTCATGACTGTACATGACTAATTAATATGACTAATTTCAGATGGTAAGGCTTCTTCTTCTTCCTCCTGTTTCTGAATCACAGGCCTCAAATGTATAAAAGCAGTTTGTGTAGCAAGACAGACATCAATCAGAAACTGTCTTATTTAAGTGATGAACCTCCACTTTCTCTAAAGACGCTCATTGAGACCTTTAACTTTGGTATCATGCATGCATTTCTACTATTTCACGCCAACTTTCCAGAGACTTTGAAGGGGGATCCATCCATGCAAGCGCTCTTCTTGCGTCCCATATTCAATCACACACTTTCCATTAATCCAAAAAAAAAAAGCCTTTCATAAATTGGTTACACTTAAAGGCTCTACAGTGAGTATACATACAGCATTTATAGCGTCAGGCTTTGGTGCTGCACTGCTGGAAAAAACAGCAGCAGGCTGAGGAATGAAAAGACGTCTCTGTGAAGGTCTGAGAGTGGAAGAAAACTTGACTGGAAAATACTTTGGAGAGACTTTGCGGCTTTAATTGACTAACTTGAAGAATCGGGTCTTGGCTTTTTGGGAGGCGAAACAGATTACGGCTTTAAACATGTTACCTCTTATTCTAATGCTATTAAGGTTTAACACGAACACTACCAAATGTGCTGTCTTATAACTCTGTTTAAGTTAAACCCATGTAACCCATAGGCTTCATATCTCATTCTTACAAACTCACAATATTTCTGAGTATTTCTGATGTAAACAACCAGAATAGTCACACTAACATTATACATTGCAGGCAGTAAGTCATTGTAGTTTTTGTGTCTTTTTCCTCCTCTTGTGATTGTAGTTTCCTGGCCTCAATGTGTGTTAATTTTATACAAACCCAATGCTTAAACTTGGTTTTTGCAATGAGAACCCCCTATGAAGTAAATTGACCCCCCAAAACCAAACCACTTGTTAAGGTTAGCTAAAAAAAAAGGACATAATTAGGATAAAATTAAGTTAATATGGAATTTTTACCATTTATGTATAGCAAGATCTACCTTCCTTGATCAAATATTGCACTTTAAATCACCTTATGGCATTTTTATTGTGTTTTCAGGTAGTTTGATACTTTTTTAAGGCGGTTTTGGAATATTAGCATGCTATGTGTTCAAAAATAATGTTCTCAATGCATTAAATTAGATATAAGTGCAATTTCCCACCAATTTAACCATCTGAAGATCCAATGATTAATGGATCAGTTATTTATTTGCATTAAAAGGTATATTTTGATCTCATATTTGCCTATTATTTGATCAAAAGTACATTTTAAAACTCATTCAAACACAGATTTAGTGTCCTGAAGTTGTTCCATTCACTGGTGTTCTGTTATTCAGTAGAACAGCACTCTCTCCTGTGGTGGGATAAAATGTAAACACCGCAATTCAGTGGAGCTCACTTGTGTGATGCAATATCTGCCACCACATATTATCTAGAATAATGTGGCTCTCTGAACAAGTGGTGTCAACTTTGACTCAACTCATTACAACTCCATGCGTCATTGTTGTAGCGATGATGACATTCACCCTGCACTTTACATTTTAGGGGGAATTTTGTGTTCCATTGTTTACAGATACCAGCTTTACCTGTTTATGACATAATCTATTTCACTGAATTCCCCCCGGGTAATTAAAGTATTTCTGATTCTGATGAAGCTATCAACAGCCTTGCTTCTCCATACATCACTGATCTCCTGTCCTGTCATGTAAATGTTCCTCATGTGTCCCTCACAAGCGGCGACCAGGGAGCTTTCTGTTTTTATGCACCTAAACTGTGGAGCTCTCTGAACATTTAAACAGCCAGCCTCCTTGGTGTTATTAAAAGTAAACTTAAGATTTACCTTTTTAATCTGGCTTTTAACTTGGTGTAATTTCATTTTAGCCCTGGACTGCATGATTACTTTTATGACCATCATTTTAGCATCATTTTTATTTATTTTTTAATTATTCTATTTATTGTATTTTTCTGGTATTTATTTTATTTTATTGTTTGATTTGATTTTAATTAATTTATTATTATAATTAAGATTATTTAGAAGCTTCGTCCCATCGGCCATAGCACTGCTAAATAGAATGCCATTGTAATGTGTCCGGTGTGTTTATATGTGTCCGGTGTGTTTATATGTGTCCGGTGTGCATATATGTGTCCTGTGTGTTTATATGTGTTCGGTGTGTTCATATGTGTTCGGTGTGTTTATATGTGTCCAGTGTGTTCATATGTGTTCTGTGTGCATATATGTGTCCAGTGTGTTCATATGTGTTCGGTGTGCATATATGTGTCCAGTGTGTTCATATGTGTTCGGTGTGTTCATATGTGTCCAGTGTGTTCATATGTGTTCGGTGTGTTTATATGTGTCCTGTGTGTTTATATGTGTCCGGTGTGCATATATGTGTCCAGTGTGCTTATATGTGTCCAGTGTGTTTATATGTGTTCGGTGTGTTTATATGTGTTCGGTGTGTTTATATGTGTCCAGTGTGTACATATGTGTTCGGTGTGCATATATGTGTCCAGTGTGTTCATATGTGTCCTGTGTGTTCATATGTGTTCGGTGTGTTTATATGTGTTCGGTGTGTTTATATGTGTTCGGTGTGTTTATATGTTGTATGAGGTGCACCATTGTTGTGAGGCTGGATGGATGTTTATTGTTTATTGTGGTTATACATGTATTCCTGTACAGATGGTGGCAACAAATCTCCTTATTAAGGACAAATAAAAATCTATCTATCTATCTATTATTAGACAATATTTCATATCACATTCCTCTATCTTGCTTTATGCTTGTATCATTGTATCTATTGCTGTTGTTTGCTGTCTCTGTTCCTAATGAGGCATTTTGGGCTGCATGCTTGACTGTATGAAAGGTGCTATATAAATAAAAATGAGTTGATTTTGCAGAGCCATTATACCTTGATATTATCCCTGCCAATATCGGTATCATACCGTACCGTATCGTGAGTCACCCTGAGATTCCCACCCCTGATAGCCAATAAAAGCAGAAATCTGGTAGTTTGAGTTGCTGAAGCCTGCCTGACTTTAAGTGTTCTGCACAGCAGGCCATAACTGCTCTGCACTTATTAATAGAGTCTTTAGGGACACAGCCAGCTTGCTACATCCGCTGTGACAGACCATACGAGAGCTATCATATGCTGAATGTCTGAACAATATGACCACATGATGTCCAACACAGATGGTGGATGTAATGTTGAGGAAGAAGGGGTGGAGGAGGGAGGGGGGGTGAGTGAATGATACAGCACATGTACTGTAAGATAGTGAGCACAGGAGGATTCAAGATGACAAAAATTAACACAAGAATAAACAACAAATAAACACTTTGTTGCTTCCTGCGCGCAAGAGCTCTTCAGGGACAATGAGCGTGCTTGTTTCATCTCCATCTACTTCACAGGCCTTGGCCGTGATTTCTGCTCACATGTTTCCCTGCAAACCTTCCTCACAGGGTCAGGAAATGTCAGGCACAGATTTTCCAAGAGCTCAGCGGCTCATTTAGTCAATATCTCATTTGTATTAAGCGCCTTGAAAGTCATGCGTTTTGCGTAATGCGCGCATTAACGTGCCAAATAAGAGCATATCCGCTGTTAAAGGCTTATTAAAAGTGACATTTCCACTTACAGGAGTCTGTTATGATGTAATGCAGTGGTATACATTGTAACAAGTGTGTATCAGAGGAGTTTTGGTTACTTACAGAAAGTTTCCTGACCGGACCGAAGTTCATTTTGGGAACTCCGAGAAGAGAGGAAATCCCTGGGATTCAGACTTCGCTGTTTGAAAACCCCACCAGCTTTAAAGTCTCAAAAAGGACAAAATTAGGGTGAAGAATGAAAACAGCCACGCGAGTCCAGCTTACAAACTATCCGTGGTTTGGTTTCTTTCATGGGTTTCCTCGGATCACTCCAAACTTTAGCGCAGTTTTCAGGGAGAGGAGAAATCGGTCTGAGTTGAGAGGAGGACTTTTTTTTTTCTCCCTCAACGCAGCGTCTGACGTCACACAACCAATGAGCCAATCACAGCGCGTCCCCTTAGAAGACGAGTTAATGAGCGTGTGCGCAACTAGTGGCACAAAAACAAGTTCTCAATGCAAACAAATCCTGTTATCTGACTTTATACCTTACAAGTACTTTATGTTGGAAGGAGTGGAGAGTAAACAGGGAGATATCAGGTGGCTGGACAATTATTACTTTATGTTTGACCTTAAAAGCTTGAGAAAATGGATGGATTTGTGGGTAGTTAACCAGGCTGATTGGATAATTATTCATCAATTATGTAGCATATTTCTTTATTTTTTTATTTTACCTTTATTTTACCAGGAGTAGTCCCAGGAGTAGATACAGAGTCTATTTTACAAGGGAGTCCTGGCCAAGACAGCAGCATAAAAAGTTTCACAAATAGAAAAGGACAAAACTTAGCAGTGTTAAGCTCTAAAAAATGTGCACAAGCTGATCAGATCATCCTTTATCCTAGTTTTAAAATCCTCCAATCGAATTAAAGAATCCAGTTTCAGGCGACCCTGAAGCTCAAACCAAGAAGAGGGAGCAAAGACATTAAAAGCACTTTTACCAAAGACAGAGCGAGTCCGAGGAATGACTAAAATAATTCGTCCATGGGACCATTTAATATGCATGTATATGCAGGGGCGTTGTGGGAAAAGTGGGACTGACTACCTATGGCCCAAGTGGGGAGGGGGGGCTTTAATGGGGCTGAAATAAAATGTGTTTTCTACTTTTCTTTTGTTTTGTTATAACTGCGATAAGATAACTATGGTCTGAATATATAAACAAACATTCAGAATTCCTTTCTGGAGTTTCTTTCCAGCTCTGTGAGATGCGTGTCTCATGCCTAAATTGGGTTCATATTTTCATAGCATCAAGTGTGGCTGAATCTGATTGAGAGTAGGTTTTTAGATTTTTATTTGACTACATGAGGTTAGATTAAACCAGATAATGCCCCCTTGTTGTTATTCAAGAAGTCATTTGGCTTCAAATAATCTTGTTAACAGAGGTGGACAGTCTGAAGGTCAATATTGTGCAGTTACATTTGGAGAAATTGTAAAATTAAAAATATTGATATGTAGCTTAGATTTGAGTCAGTTAACCAGGATAGTTTTAAGCATACATTTTTGTTTAATGCAAATAAACCAGTATTATAGCAGCAATGTTATATTTTGTAGGGTTAGCTGTGGATATCTTTTCAGGGGGGGCAGAATTCCTGGCGACGCCCCTGTGTATATGTATGTAATGTGTATATTTAACCACTGTTATTTAATTATGCTCATCTTGTAGTGTTGCAATCAAGGTTTATCATAATCTGCTTTCATATAAATGTGTTTTTATGCTAATGCTAATACTACCACTGTGGTGTAACGCATATATTTTTGTGCTATTTTATTATAAATATCAACCATTGTCTTTATGTGTGTGTCAATTTAGTATTTTTAATTCATTTGTGATATTAGAACATTAGAACAGAGTTTTCTGCCCCTTCCTGCACCTCATATTATTTATCTTTGTTCTTTTTTCTTGTGTACTTCTCCAATTGTGCAAATAAATAAACAAAAATTTATTTCAGTCTGCTCATTTTAATGTTTATTTATCTTGGGAGGGGAAAAAAGTCAGGGATCCTGATGTTTTAATCATCCTTCTTTTTACTCTTTGAAACGGGTTGTTGTTGCAATATAAATTGCATTTAATAATATATTTTAAATTCTGCCTCTCCTTAGGCAAGGCAGCTTTATTTGTATAGCGCATTTCATACACGAGGGCAACTCAATGTGTTTTACATTAAAAGATTAAAAGCATTGGAAACATTCAGACAAGATAAAAGAACACAATTAATTCACTCTGTTTTAAAAGCCTGGGTCATAACTTGTTCATAAATTCAGTCAACAACAGATACAACTTGAAAATTTACAACAAATATGCATAAACTTTGAGTGAAAACAAAACACAGCTTAGAACAAAACTTAATAATACATTCATTAAAACATTGGTATATTCAGTTAGACTCATTTTATCTTTAAAGTGCAAACTTTGCATGAAGTGTGAGAGGTAAAATCTCTTATTGTAAATTAAAAAATATATATTCATTATTATTTTTGAAGATCTGTTTTCATTTTAACATATTTTTTAAATGTTAAAAGTTTTAGACTGACATCATTAAAATAAATTTAGCTCACAGACCATCTCATACATGTACTTGCTTTTAATTCATCGGTGTGTAACAATAACTGAAGAGTGAAATGTGCAGCTTTGATTTCTACACTTTGAACCCAGCTCGCCATTACTTAGAAGGTTAAGTCTCATCCTTTGATCTCCATTTACTCATCAACAATTCACCATAGCCATTAACTAGCATATGCAATGTGTAACTAACTATTAATAACTAACTTAAGTGCAACAAGTTGAAACACCGATGAATCAGTGATCTAAAAGGTTGACCTTTGGCATAAATACACACCCCAGACCAGTGGATTCCCGAGTGGAGACACTTCATGGGGCTTCAAAACAATGAGGAATAGACTCTTCTTTCTTACTTATTCAAGCTGAACAGAGTGAGAAGTGGAACACATTTGCACAAGTTTCTGCACTTTCAGAACCCTGCAAAGGAAGCACACTACTGTTTAATGAAAGCACAACATTAGTCCACTAGCTGAAGATCAAACCACAAACATCCTCTCTAAATGTGGTTCCTGCTGACAAAATCTTATCAGCAGTGGGGCTGGGGGTCTGAGGCTTGTCTGTCTGGGGAGGAGAAAGCGGAAGATGTTTGGGCAAACCTCTGCGAGATCAGGCTTGGGTCATTTACAAACCAAACAAACAAGTAAACAAACCAATAGTATAAATAAATCTCTGGCCTGGCATTTTAGTCAGATGGTTTTGTGGTGGCAGACAGATTGAGCAATTTGCTATTGATTGAGTAAACGCCGTCTGGGGTATGTCTCACTTCTCATTCACTATGAGTCTACAGAAAGTCGAGTTGTGAAATATTACAATGATCTCTTTAATACCTTGAGACCAATCTGATGGTGGGAGTTTACTTTTATAGTCAGTAGTCGGTTTGTATGGCGAAACAGGGTCAACACAGGGTTGATATAAACTATGATTTGGAAGATGCTGCTGGCTAAAAATAACACATGGGCTGAACGTCTGAGAAAATCACTGACACGACAGTTCTCACATGCTCATGTTGTTTACTCACACTTAACTGCTGAATGCAACCAATGTGATCAGACCTAACGCTCCGACATGTGGAAGGAAGAAGAAGAAGAGCTCAGTGCGTTTGCAGGGTTAAAGAAGCAGTGGGAGAGATATTAAAGACAGGGATCAGACTTAATAACACCCAATATTCTCTGGAACAAACAACAACATTCCTCCATTTGCACAACAGATGCATCTCATCCACTCCTGCCAAACTTAAACATGTGCTCCAATTAAAACTATCTAGGAAACCTCTATCTGTATCTTCCACTCAGAGCACATCCTGCGCTCCTCCTTCTGAGGTCACGACTACGTGCTGGAAAACAGGAAGTGCATGATGGAGTTATTTGCAGGCTTATCCTGAGCAAGTCGGTATTTATGGCTTCTGGGGTTGATTAGTTCAGAAAGTTAACTTCTTTAACAACAAATGTTGCAGAAAATATGCAATTTATCATGTGTAGTTCAGGGGAGAGTCTGACTTTATAAAGTTAGTGGCTTAATGCCTTGTAGCTTAAGATTAATTTGCATATCCTGTGTGGGAGTATGGTGTGATGGTCATTGTTTGTGTATACTGGTGTGTGTGTGTGTGTGTGTAGAGCAGATGGTGGAGAGTCAGAGGGTTTTTGCATAGAAGTGACCTGCGGAGGAAAAGTCAGAAAAAATAAGAGGAAGGGAAACCTTCCTGAGCGTCAGTGACTTATCTTGTGACGGCTGCTGGGTATTGTTTCACTTGCTGTGAAGAAGGTTTGGAACAAAACAACAAAGACAAAAAAGCTGATTAAAAATGCAAGAAATAAGACTTGAAATGGTTTTATATTTAAGCATTATTTGTTAAAACAAAAACTAAAGTATCTGCTTGAGGCTGGCTCCAAAAGCCAAAAAAAATCTCAAGTATGTCTCTTATTAAAATGTTTGTTTTCACAGTGTAAATTAGCATATTTGCAGCCTGGTGCAAAAGGGATTTTTGGCTTCTACTTCAATTCAGAAAACCAGTACTGGGGTATATTTTTATGTTACTTACCTGTTTTAATCAAAACAAGCCTCAAAGTTTAGGGGAGTGGTCACTATGAGTGTTACATGGGACAGCCCCTTGAGATGCAGCATCTTGTTTTCAAGGGGTCCCAACAAAAACACAAAGCAAATGAATACACACAAAACAGTAAATCACAACAAACAGAAATACACAAACACAGACAGCTCTCCCTCACCCTTACTCCTCCTGGACCCACCCGGCACCCTGCCATTAAACAAAACCTTGACAATAGACAGCATCAACAAAGAGAAAGGCATCAAAAAAAGCACATTAACACACATCAGAAACAGGAACAGCTTGTTTTTAAATGATAAAAAAAATCAACATTTGATTTAAAGCAGTGAATGGAGGTGGTGGATTTAAGAGAAGGGGGTAGATTATTCCAATCGGATGGGGCTTTGAAATTGAATGACCTGCGACCAATTTCTTTATGGATTCTGGGGACAATGAAGAAGGGATGTTGCGTATGTCTGAGGGAATATGAAGATGAATATTGAGCCAGGAACTCTTTTAGATAGGGCGGACAGTTAATATGAATACAGGCAGAATCTCACTCTGTTGGAAATATCATGGAAATCCAGCAAATTATCAGCTAATAAATTTGCCTCAGAGTAGACTTTGTAGCTTTGACAGTTTAGAATTTGCAAAACCCCTCCCCCCTTCCAAGCAACACCCTCTCCTCTAACTGGTGAAACCTTTCGGTGGCACCCAAATGCCAAACTCAAGGCTCAAGGCTTCATTAATGCAGTCAAACAACCAATAGGTAATGTTATGGTTATGACCATAGACCATTTACTGTAAATAATGGACGTAGTATCTGTGGCATCACCCATCTGTTCCTGAGCGCCAATCATCAGCGGGAGCCATATTGGAAATGCTGAACTCAACCAAACATCTGTTGAGGTAGTGTGAGATAAAGAGGCGGGGTTTGAGTCTCCGAACCAACAGCTATGTGTTCCCGCCTGTCAGTCAAGTCAGACATGTCCTTATTTGGGCAAAAACTCATAATCTTAATATCTTCTGAACCGTCACGTTAGTAAAAAATTCATCCCCTTACAGTGTGCGCTGATAGAGATTAGCTAGATAGAGCCAAGCTGTTTTTTTTAACCAGGCTGTAAACATATGGAGCGACGCCTGCGAGCTAGTTCAGGCAGATAACTCGAGCTGCAATGCCATACACGTCACGTCCCACTCTCTTATCCATCATCCAATCCTGCCCTCTGCCTCTCAAATTGTCTATTTAAACTGGGAAAAAATCTCCCATCTCTCCCTCTGCCTGTCAACGACTCTGCTGCTGCATGCCATTGCTGATATTTTCTTCTTCCCCGCCGCCTCCCCAGCTTCCACCTGCAGGCTCCGGGGGTGTTTAGTATGTTTTGCTCATCACTCCTCAAAGTCTGCATGTAAACTTATCTGCAGGGAGTGATGAGGCCGGAGCCTGGGCGCCAAACATGAATATGTATTTGCTGCTACAATAAACAATTTAAACGTGAGTTGTCTGACTGAAGTTTAATAATGCTGCAAAGATCGTCTTTCTTGAATGGGTGTGTATGTGGTTTCCGGTGTTTCTGCAGCCAGCCTCTAGTGGACGCTCAATGAACTGCAGTGTATAACACTTCCACATGGGCTTCATATTTTGAGACCGGTGGTAGCCACTTGAATAAAACCAACATATTGGCAGCCAAACTTAAGGCTTTCATTCAGTCAAACATCAAGTAGGTAATGTCATGGTTGTGACATACATTATTTACACCCCAGAGTCTCTGGATAAGCCACAGTTGGAGCTAAAAGTAAACTTTGTGCTTCACACAGCATCTTCTGTGTTTCTTCTGCTCCCGGGATGAAATGAAAACAATTATAAATAGTTGTAGAAAGAGTTAATATGATAGTTCTCTTGAAATGAGTTTCTGTGAGAGCTCTCAATAACAACAACAGCCAGAGGGCCATGTCCGCCTGTTTACAGCTCAAGGTCAAAGGTCACCGTGTGAATGCACTGAGAAGAAGGGCTGTTGCTTGACACAGAAATTGATGATTGTTTGTATCTCTTGCTGTGTTGGGGGGAATGGAGCATGAAACAAGTCCTGTATGCATAAATACAGACATTTGACTTCAGTGAAAACACATCAGCATGTGTGACGTTACATATAACACATATTCTAACAAACGCCTTCAAGTCAAAGAGGTTAGAATCAATATCTTTCCATCCCCAGTGGATCACATGAACACTTGTTAGTGAACAGGGTTTCTAGTGATGACAAACCTACAGAAAAATGTCACACTCCTCTGCGGTTCTTTTTATCTATATCCTGTGTTTTAGCTCCTTTCAGCTCATTGTTTTGGTATCTTGCTTCACTATCACACTTAGGTGTGGTTCACAGAACTGTGTGAAATGACTCGACTTTTCACACTGCAGTGATTTTGAGGTTCAAAAATAAGTAACTAAGGATCCAAACCAGAACCTGTAAATTCCTACTGGTACTAATGGTGCCTGAGAGGGTTAGGGTTAGGGTTCTTCTCAAAGACTGGGCAAATTCTCACTGAGAGGAGAAATCGGATCAGCCCATCCAAGCTGAGGCATCTCATTTTTCTCAATGCCAACCTGAGGACATTAATAACGTTTGCTTGAGTTTGGTTCTGGTTCTGTTTGCTCGAGTTGGTTCTGGTTCTGTTTGCTTGAGTTCGGTTCTGGTTAGGTTCTGTTCTGGTTCGGTTCTGGTTCGGGACTGGTTCGGTTCTGGTTCGGTTCTGGTTCGGTTCTGGTTCGGTTCTGGTTCGGTTCTGGTTCGGTTCTGGTTCTGTTTGCTTGAGTTTGATTCTGGTTCGGGACTGGTTCGGTTCTGGTTAATTTCTGGTTCGGTTCTGGTTCGGTTCTGGTTCGGTTCTGGTTCGGTTCTGGTCCGGCTCTGGTTCGGTTCTGGTTCAGTTAAATCCTGGTTCTGGTTCGGTTCTGGTTCGGTTCTGGTTCAGTTTAATCCTGGTTCTGTTCGGTTCTGGTTCGGTTCTGGTTCAGTTCCGTTCGATTCTGGTCGTTTCCGGTTCGGTTCCGGTTCGGTTCTGGTCGGTTCTGGTTCGGTTCTGGTTCGGTACTGGTTCGGTTCTGGTTCGGTTCTGGTTCGTTTCTGGTCAGTTCTGGTTTGGTACTGGTTTGGTTCTGGTTCGGTTCTGTATTGGTTCTGGTTCGGTTCTGGTTTGGTTCTAGTTCGGTTCTTGTTCTGTTTGCTTGAGTTTGGTTTTGGTTCTGTTTGCTTAAGTTTAGTTCTGGTTCTAACCCTAACCCTAACCCTAACCCTAACCCTAATCCTAACCCTAATCCTAACCCTAACCCCAATCCTAACCCTAACCCTAATCCTAACCCTAACCCTAACCCTAACCCTAACCCTAATCCTAACCCTAACCCCAATCCTAACCCTAACCCTAACCCTAACCCTAACCCTAATCCTAACCCTAATCCTAACCCTAACCCCAATCCTAACCCTAACCCTAACCCTAATCCTAACCCTAACCCTAACCCTAACCCTAATCCTAACCCTAACCCTAATCCCAATCCTAACCCTAACCCTAATCCTAACCCTAACCCTAATCCTAACCCTAACCCTAATCCTAACCCTAATCCTAACCCTAACCCTAATCCTAACCCTAACCCTAACCCTAATCCCAATCCTAACCCTAACCCTAACCCTAATCCTAACCCTAACCCTAATCCTAACCCTAACCCTAACCCTAACCCTAATCCTAACCCTAATCCTAACCCTAACCCTAATCCTAACCCTAATCCTAACCCTAACCCCAATCCTAACCCTAACCCTAATCCCAATCCTAACCCTAACCCTAATCCTAACCCTAACCCCAATCCTAACCCTAATCCTAACCCTAACCCTAACCCTAATCCTAACCCTAATCATAACCCTAACCCTAACCCTAATCCTAACCCCAATCATAACCCTAACCCTAATCCTAACCCTAACCCTAACCCTAATCATAACCCTAACCCTAACCCTAATCACAACCCTAACCCTAATCCTAACCCTAACCCTAATCCTAACCCTAACCCTGATCCTAACCCTAACCCTAATCCTAACCCTAACCCTAATCCTAACCCTAACCCTAATCATAACCCTAACCCTAATCCTAACCCTAACCCTAACCCTAATCCTAACCCTAACCCTAATCTAAACCCTAACCCTAATCATAACCCTAACCCTAATCCTAACCCTAACCCTAATCCTAATCCTAACCCTAACCCTAATCTAAACCCTAACCCTAATCATAACCCTAATCCTAACCCTAACCCTAATCCTAACCCTAACCCTAACCCTAATCCTAACCCTAACCCTAATCTAAACCCTAACCCTAATCCTAACCCTAATCCTAACCCTAACCCTAATCCTAACCCTAACCCTGAACCTAACCCTAATCCTAACCCTAACCCTAACCCTGATCCTAACCCTAATCCTAACCCTAACCCTAACCCTAACCCTAATCCTAACCCTAACCCTGATCCTAACCCTAATCCTAACCCTAACCCTAATCCTAACCCTAGGATTAGGGTAAAATGCGAAGGTAAAATATACGGCTACAAAAGATCCTAAATTAAGAGCCTATGCATTACAATAGGATATGATTCAGTTTGATAGAATACAATTTAATGTCCCCCAATCTTAATAATCCACATGTAAACAGAATAGCACATACCATTGGAAAACCACAAACAACACATGATGCATATTACCGGATTTTAAAGTCTATTCTCTGACAGACAGGAAGCCAGTGTAGAGATCTAAGAACTGGAGTGATGTGGTCTACTATGTTGGTCCTTGTTAGGACTTGAGCAGCAGCATTCTGTATGAGCTGCAGCCGTCTGATGGACTTTTTAGGGAGTCCTGTAAAGACCCTGTTACGTTAGTCTAGTCTGCTAAAGATAAATGCATGGACCAGTTTTTCTGCATCCTGCTGAGACATAAGTCCTTTAATCCTTGATATATTCTTAAGGTGATAGTAGGCGGACTTTGTAATTGTCTTAATGTGGCTGCTGAAATTAAGGTCTGAGTCTATGACTACACCAAGGTTTCTGGCTTGGTTTAAACACTTCATCTGTGCAGATTGGAGCTGAGCAGTAACCTTTAACCTTTCTTCCTCCAAAAACAATCATTTCAGTTTTTTCTTTGCTTAACTGAAGAAAGTTCTATCTCATCCAGTCATTGATTTGTTCAATGCATTTACTCACTGTTTGTATGGGACTATAATCCCCTGGTGATATGGTGATGTAAATGTGTGTCATCTGCATAGCTATGGTATTTTATTTTGTTGTTTCTTATTATCTGACCTAAGGGGAGCATGTAGATGTTGATAAATCACACGTTTGTGTCTTACACTGCACTATAAGACACATGATACTGGAGATCAGCATGTTGTGTTATTTTACTATTGCACATCTTGTTTCCCAGCAACATGTATTGACACTGTCCCGTTTTCTGTTTTCACAAAGCCCTCGAGGTCTCACACACTCACACACTTTACGTCATTTAAGTCCGTGTGTGGTTGGTGCTGTTCATGAAAATGAGTGTATTAGCATGCTAACTAGCATGAATTAAAACTCTTGGACTGATGGGAATATGGTTTCATTTTTGTTCAATGGACAAAGTATTGTAAAATGTGACCATTGTCAATGCTGGTACTGATTTTACACACTGCAAAAACACTGTTTGTAAACAAGCATATAATTCAATTTTTCTCCAAGAATTAGATTTGTTAACTTTAAGAATGAAGTCTTTCAATCCAACGAGAAAATTAAGTTTAAGAGCAAAGAGTAAATGAGGCAGACTTCTGTAACTTAATAAAGAGACGCAGTTCCATGAAATCCTTGAAATTAGTTGATTTCTGCAAAATAAAATTAATAGTGAAGAATGGAAAACTCATGAAGAGAAGAATACCTACAGTGACCTCTTGGAAAATCAGAATCAGCTCATGTGAAGTTTCTAAAGCCATTTGACAAAGGCAGAAGACAAATAGAGTGGGAGTTCTTGGCAGAATATCCTGGAAATATTTTGTCAAGTGTCTTATTGTTAACAAGCTCACACATCACACAGTTTGGGGAGGATCTCTCAGGCTCCCGGAGGTGTTTGCTTGTGACTCAGAGAAACGGGTTAAAAAGTGAGGCTGAGGCAGGGAGCAAGAGGCGTGAGAGACGACTGGTTTTGTCTGGTTTAAGTCGGGCTGTATATTAACAAAGCGGATTAGGATTGACGGAGGAATGCTTGTCTTTTGTTGGGACCTTTGTGGTGATGTCATCAGTACTTTCCCTGGCACCACCTGGGCAGGAGGCACAGGAGGGGCCAGGCTGTTTAAGGCAGTGCTTTAGTTTGTCGTAATGTGGCCTGATTAGTCACCTGACTGTGTTTTTTTAAAAAGCGATCCTCGACAAAAGACAGGCTTCAGTCAGCAGTGCCATAAAGATTAGCTGCCGGGTGAGCTGTGTAAACACACAGACGAGTGTGTGTGTATGTGTGTTTTCACAGGAATGTGTGTGGGTGTCGGTGTCTGTTTGCTGTTGTATATATGCTGCGTGATTGAGGGGAGAAAATGGCATGAATAAATAAAAAGACAGATATGAGTGAGTGGAGATGGTTGGAAATAGAGACAGTGTGTTTAAAAAAAAAAATGTGTGTGTGATGGATAGAAAGCTGGGGGAAAAGTGTGTGTTGGAAAAAAAAAGGCGGTGAGTGGGAATTAAAGGAGGGCTCGTGGCAGAACCCACAGTGCTGATGTTAGCTGTCTGATCCACTGAGACACAGTTGGCAGCAGACTGTCTACCAGCCGCAAATGTACAGTAATTTAAAGCATGCGACGTGACGCCGTTCCCTGGGAGCAGGGGCTGCAGTCACCCACCCACGCACGCACACACACACACACACACACACACACACACACAAATGCAGAGAAGAAAACACACTCTGTAGAAGTACGAATCAACTGAGCGCTCAATTCCACGTGATGCAATTATTCACAGTTCCATGGCAAATTTTGGCTGACGCTAATCTCATAACTAAATGGCATGGTGCCTCTTGCAGAAGCCAGATCCTCTAAACAACTGTAAGGAATTCAGCCTTTTCAGTGTCACCAGCCCTGCTTAACCGCAATCAAAGTTTACACGACAAAAAGTTGTCTCACTTATCCCACAACACTTACAGTCTGAAGTGTGCAAAAGGGGGTTTATTGTCTCAATCAATTAGCATTTGGCGGCCAAAATAAACAGACTGCTGCTGCAGAGAAGTCAGCACAGTGAAGTATTTTGTTCTCAGAGAAGCTGCTGGTCTGAGGATGAACATTAATAGATCCAGAAATGAGACTAGAGCATAAGCTTGTGACAGAAAAACACGATTGTAACTTTTGTAAGTTAGTTCTCATGAGCTTCACATGACTTGCATTTAGCCCCCCTCCCCTCTTAATTCCCTCCCTCCCCCCCCCCCCTCTTCTCTGTGCAGCACATAGACTTCCTGTGTGTCCTGGCCTGAATGGTATGTGCATGGAGTGGGTGTCTGGGAGGCCTTTCATCCGGCATGGAAAGAAAAAAAAAAAGAAGTCAAGTGAGAGAGAGAGAGAGAGAGGGTGAAAAAAAAGAAAGTGAGAGAAGAGAGTCGTCTTTAATCCGTTTGAGTCAGAGCAGTTGTCCAGAGGCGAGCGGGGTGGGGCGTATTAGATGAGGGGTGAGAGGGTCTCTGGTTGTGCCAGGGATGTGAGTGTGTGTGTGTGTGAGTGTGAGTGTGAGTGTGTGTGTAATGTCTGGAGGGGAAGAGAGAGGCCTGCTGGGAAAGCCTGCAGCCTGTTTGCCTTCCTGGGACAGATGACATCCGGCTGTGGACATTTTTGCACGGTCGAGTGACAAAACTAAACTAAATCAAGTATAAAAACTAAAAAAATGAACCAAAGTTTTCCTGCCCTTCTGCGGGAAAGTGCTACATCAATGAAATGCAAATCACAAAATGACTGCACGCCGTTGCAGAAATGGAATCGGATCCTTGAAGCCCCCCTGCAGCCTTGGTGTGTGGACGCTAAGCTGCTGTGGCGTTGTCAGACAGGGTGTAGCTGCTGCAGAGTGCCAAGTCCCTGACGAGACCCTGCCCACACTGTGAAGTCTGCAGGATGACCTCGTGTCATGGAAACAACCTACAGAGTTGTATTTATGTACATATGTCATGCCAGCACATAGAATGTCAAGACAGGCCTGGAAAAGATAACCTCCAATACAAAGAAAGCAAACAGCGCCCTCTGCTGTTTAGGGTTGGAATAGAATCTGTTAGTTGTCTTACATTTAATACCTGCATGATCTTTATTACTGTTGGATAGATCTTAAGCAGTTTTTATCATAGTTGTGACGAGTTAAGAAACTAATCCTGATTCCTCTTTAAGACAATCAAGGAAAAAATTTAACATTTCTATGTGTGGTTATTTCTAATGTCTGTTTTTGCTGCGACCAGCTGGCGTCAGATTTAATAATTTACTTCATGCAGACCAGAAATGGCTGTGTTTACATTTTCCACTGCAAAGATTCAATGTAAAGATATAAGCAGGGATGCATGATGCTATTGGCCTAATATCTGTATCGGCAGGTAAAAGTTTAAAAAAGTTAATTAGGTAATAAGGTGATGCATTAATTATGTGCATATGATGTCAGTACATGCGTGCCAGTTCATGAGTTTCAACATTTTGACTGTATGGGAGTACTTTAAAGTGTCATAAACAGACATCAAAATAAGTATTTGCACTGCTTGTTAAGCACAAGTGTGCCCTGTGATAGGTTGGCGACCTGTTCAGGGTGTACCCTGCCTTCCGCCCGAAGTCAGCTGGGATTGGCTCCAGCCCCCCTGTGACTCCGAATGGGATAAGCGGTCAAGATAATGGATGGATGGAATGTCAAGCACAAGTGACGCAAGGAGGAGCAAAACAACACTTTTTCAATACGACCTATTTAATTGTAGGTCTCAAGATCTGTCATCCTGAACTTCACCAAGAGTTTCCATTAAGTAAACACAAAAAATGTTGGCAGTCATCATATAAAAAATGCTGACTCAACCTAACTTAGGGTTGACCTAACAATAAGCAAAGAGGCAGAGTTGAGGCGGGGCTTTAGTCAAGTCGGCCATGCCGCTAATTATTTGGAACTCACAATTTTAACAACTTTAAAACTAATGACATGAGTTTTCAAAAAATTGCAATTGTTAGCACTTTTACATTGGCTTCACTTCTCAAGACCAGAGGTTGCTGCTTGGTCATTCAACCAAGCTAAGAGATATAGCAGGAGCCATCCAAGAGCACAACAACACCATCATTCAATTCATTGCTCTTCATCATCATATTTGCAGTGTGGTGTGAGATGCAGGTCTCTGCAGGCTAATGAAGTACTTGGATTAAGATAAGTATGTGTATCACGACTGGCCAAAATTAGTTTGAAAATATCTGCATATTGGATATCGGCAAAAATAATTGGTACCCCTTTGTCCACAGGGGGCGCCAAAGTCGACACTACCCAAAGGTGCCTACATCTTTAATATATGGAGATTTACAGTCGGCACATCACGCCATTGATTATGTATAAAGGAGGATGTGACACCACCTCCTTCTGCTTCACTAAAGGCCAAACTAGCCCCTGCAACAGGCGCTGACGCCCTCTGGTGGTGGCAATTTGGGAGCCAAAGTCTGCCCAGCAAGGATCGGCTGGGGGAGCCTGTAGAACTGACGTCCTTTCCTTTCCACACATTCAAATGAAGGATAAAATATCCTTGATCTCTGAGGTCCCCTGCATCACAGCTTATTGTGTCGGTTTAAAGCAGACACAAACTGTTATGGGAAGTTCAGTGACTCTAGTGTCAGTGTTTACGTGTCCTCTTGCTGTTTTTGCCAATGCAGTGCACACAGCAATCTGGAAACCACATTTGTTGACATAGCTGTCAATCATGATGTTAGACTCATTTGTACAGCACCAAATCACTCATTAAATCTAAATATGTCATAAAAATGAAGGTTTGGACATGAACCAAACATTGTACGAAATGTACTGCATTACACAAGACAACCAGTGTCACATCTCCCCGCCCTTGTTGTGTCCTGCTTTCCTCAGACACACAGAGAGTGCACTGCCTCAGCTAAAACAGTGCTGTAAGCTGCTTAGAGCAGGCTGTCTGTGTGTGATATTACCATTAATTAAAGTTGTTTTAATTCAAACAGGTTTATGAGCATTAAGTCTTCACACACTAATTAGTACATGAGGCTAGTTATTAGTAGGGGGGCACAAATCATTTTGCTTTTCACAGTAAGAAGCACACCATTCATTATAAACTCTAAGATGATAAAAAAACACAGTATATAATTTACACATACATTCCTCCCCATTACGCAGTCATTTTCTACCTTCCTATCTGCATGCACAAGGTGAAGTCATGAAGGGTTCAAAGTAAATCATAATGTTATTAAATGAGACTGCCGGGCACAAAGTTCATTAACCTTATAAATGGTTTTAAGTGTAACGTATACGTTTTCACAGCCTTCAAGCTCAGCTTTAACGGGTATTTCATTTAATTCAGTTCCTCCTGTTGTTGCTTAAAGCGCTCATGAGTGGGAGGTAACCTTCACTGCTGAAGTAAAACACTTGAAATACCTCATTAAGATCACTTAAATTAATCACAGCACATGTGCATAGCTGTAAGACTCTAAGCCAATTTTAAATATGTGCTTTACTGGTGTGCTCGCTCATTACAGAAGAGTGAGATTACAAACCCCAAAGGACACGTTCATAGGCTTTTTTTGTCTTTGCATTATGACCCATCAAATCAAATATATTCCTCCCGTTTTCATATTTTTAGACTGTTCTATTTTATACTAGAATACTATTGGCTATGACACGATATGATACAATACGATACTATATGATACGATAAAAAATTAAACAAGACAAACAATACAATACAATATGACACATTGGTGACACTTAAGGCTGATTTATACTTCTGCGTCTCCCCTACGCAGCAGGGGCTGACGCGGACATGAGCCCCACATACTTGTGCGTCGATGTGTCCGTGTCGCGCAGCAATTCTCCTCCGAAACGCTTGAGGGCAGTGTGGTCTCTCTGATAGCCGGTCGCCTGCTTCCGGTCCTCCTACGATCTCTGTTTACTTTTCCACAGAGATTCAGAGCGTGTTATGTTAATCTACAGCTGATACATGTTGCTGTTTATCATACAGACATGATTAAATGAAGAATAGAGAGGAGGAGATGAAATACACGGCCGATGTGTGGCCGATGTCCGGGATCCCGGAAGTGCTGTGAATGCTGGAAAGACAAAGCCGTCGAGCGGACCAATCACAGAGCTTGCGGTCCGCGTCGGCTCTACGGGTAGTTACATTTTGGAGGAGGTGCACGTCAGCTACGTGCGTAGGCCTCTGCGTAGGTACGGGAGCTACGCGGACCTACGCCGTCGGCTACGCCGTCGATTCGACGCAGAAGTATAAATCAGCCTTTAGTGTGGTGCTATGTGACGTGTTTGGGGTGCATTTATCCTGCACCCCAAGAAGCTGCCATTTCTTAACCCTAGTTTATACTTCTGAATCGACTCCAAAGGCTGATTTACACATCTGCGTCAAATCGACGGTGTAGCCTATGCCGGAGGCCCGCCTAGCTTCTGTACCTATGCATAGGCCTACGCACGTAGCTGACGTGCACCTCCTGCAAGATGTAACTACCCGTAGAATCGACGGAGACCGCAAGCCCTGTATTTGGTCCACTAGGCGGCATTGTATTTCCTGCATTTACAGCACTTCGGGTATCCAAGCTCATCAGCCGTGTATTTCCTCTCCTCCTCTTTATTCTTCATGTAATCATGTCTGTATGATAAACAGCAGTCTAAGCGCCTTACATATAGAGGCTACAGTCCTCATCGCAGAGGTTGCCGGTTCTACTCCCGGCCGGTCGACCATTCACTGCATGTCTTCCCCCGCTCTCTACTCCCCACATTTCTTATCTCTCTCCAGCTTTCCCATCCAATAAAGGCAAAAAAATGCCCAAAAATATAACTTAAAAAAAAGGAAAAGAAGAAGCTAATAAATACTGAACAGCAGTTTATCTACTGCAATTTTTGCAAAGAAGAAAAGAGGAGAGACGTCAGAGGAGATGAAATTTACAGCAGCTGAATCAGCATGGGCAGAGGACAGGGGACTGTGGCATTACCGGAAATGTCCACCACCATGAGGGGCACGTCAGGTTACGTTTGTAGGCTTCTGCGTAGGTACAGAGCTAAGCTGACATGAGGCGTATGCTACAGCATAGATTCAACACAGAGGTATATATCAGGCTTTGTACTGAAGAGGAGCGAATGTTGAAGCACAACTTACGAGAGGGAATGTTGAAGGTGACATATCATGCAATATTGACTTTTTAATGGTTCTCTACCTGAAATATTTGTCCCTGTCTACAAACCCCCCGAGAATGAAAAAAATCCATTCTGCCCCTGTTCTGATTTCTCCACCTTTCTGTAAATGTGTGTGAAACGAGCCGTTTCAGACTTCCGTGTTTTTGTTACGTAATAACAATATCCGGTCTGTCACGGAGTCAGAGCTCGGAGCTTGTTCAGCCCATAGACTGTATAAAATAATACTGAATCCCCTCCTCCGTTTTTCATTCCCTGCACACGTGTGCTAACAAGGAGCTTAGGAGGGAGGCATGCTAGTTGTAGGCTGTCTTAATAAACACAAAGGTCGGTTTTACTCCCCACGTCTGCAGATTTGAAGATCTAGTGGATGATTTTTATTTATCATGGATAAGTGCTAGCGCTAGTTAGCATAGCTACATGTCGTAGCTGTGTACCAAGACACACGTCGACATACTGACAAATAAAACAACAAGAAACACAGAATCTGTGACCAATCCTTCAGAAAAAGTCCCGCTGCCTCTCTGGCAAAGGTCGGTTTTACTCCCCACGTCTGCAGATTTGAAGATCTAGTGGATGATTTTTATTTATCATGGATAAGTGCTAGCGCTAATTAGCATAGCCACATAGCTACATGTTCATAGCTGTAGCTGTAGCTGTGTACCAAGACACACGTCGACATACTGACAAATAAAACAAGAAGAAACACAGAATCTGTGACCAATCCTTCAGAAAGGTCCTGCTGCCTTTCTGTCAGAGGTCGGTTTTACTCCCCACGTCTGCAGATTTGAAGATCTAGTGGATGATTTTTATTTATCATGGATAAGTGCTAGCGCTAGTTAGCATAGCCACATAGCTACATGTCATAGCTGTAGCTGTGTACCAAGACACACCTCGACATACTGATAAATAAAACAACAAGAAACACTAAATCTGTGACCAATCCTTCAGAAAGGTCCTGCTACAGGCGCCTCTCCGTCAGGATCAGATTCTGGATCAGATTCAGAGGGTTGAAGTAACGTGATCTCTGGGCAGCAGTGTATATTCAGTCAACATGTAAACATTAGATCAACGTGCCGGAGAGCCGAGGCACATCCACTTCCTGAGGGGGCGTGGTCAGAGGGAAAACAGAGTGTTCTGAGGAGGACTGAAGAAAAGGACTTTACAGGAATGCCAAAATCTGGTTTCAAAGTGTTTTTTTGAGCATAAACTTTAAAGACATGTTTTGGGGACCTCTTAGACCAATATATATTGATGAAAAAAGCGTGATATGTCACCTTTAATGTTTTACAGAAACACTTGACATATCAGTAACTTTGGACAGTATTATATTTTTATAGCATTCAATAATTATTATTGATTGATATACACAGGATATTTTGTTCTTTTTGAAATGAATACATATATAAAAACATAGGTCTGTCATGGTGAGGCGGTGCTCTAGCGCCCTCTGTTGACCAGCCTCCTCTCCTTTGGGCCCACTTGTGATCAAGAACAGCATCACATATTGGTTTGTGTACCGGACCGTTGAGCAGAATGAGTGAAAAAACGCTCGGCTGCTCTTTTTTCAACAGAAGAGTGGTCTTTGAGAAAGACCAAAGGTAATCTGAAAGGAAATCAATATGTGGAAAACACAGACAAACAGTGGGTCTTAAGCTGTCACAGCGTTTTTATTTCAACACATTACAGTATATATATATACTTTCAAAATAAAAAGCAGATCTTTGTAAAAAGGAGAAGAAAGAAGAAAAAAAAGATCTTGGCATAAAGAACATCACCAGTGATTAGCAGAATGACACTTTTCACCTTCTTAACAGAAACATTCAGAATTAAAATGTTAAGTATGCTGTATGTTTGACATATTTCAAATTAAATATACTGTATATAGAGAGGAAAAACATTGCACTGCTTACATAAATACTGGAAGAGAAATTAAATATCAATAAAGATTTCCAGCGGTGAGTGATTTGAGAAAAAGATTTCAAAGGCAGTAGTTTATTCCTTGAAAGAGGCGCAGAGAAACAGAAACAACAATCGAAAGAAAAACCCAGAGTAATAAATAATTGAATGAAACTTTCAGCATGTTTGGTCGACTGATAGACTCTCACTTAAGCGCTCAAGGTTTTCTGTTTTTCTCCAAAGCAATGCAGAGCTCAGATAGTCGGCTGTAAGGAAAAACACGTTACGTCACATGTCTGGAGAAGCTAAAAGAGTAGCACTACTGTAGGCTGGATTTTTCCAAAGACATGTAATACAGCTTCATAAAAGTAACACACAACCTTACTTCACACACTCACACACACACACTCACTCTAAGCGTATGTAGAGGACACTGACGAACACACTCCTCAACTGACAGATGGTCATATACGTCTCAGTCAGTCAGAGCTAGCAGGTCTAAATGCTTAATGTTTGAAACACCTCTGCAGTGTGTGCAAGGTGGGCGCTGTGCATGGACGATTGAAGAGGAAGAATTCAGCTTGCATATAACATACTAGTTTTTTTTTTTACATGATGTATAACAATAAAAAACATTCTATGCAGACCTTCAAATGACACCAAACCAACATGGAGAGGCACAAACAGTTGGAAAATGGTGATTTATGTGGCGCAAAGAACTGGAAACAGGAGCAAGTTGATGCACCAGGCCAAGAAACAGTCCTTTAAATAACATCACACAACACTGAGAACTGTTTTTTACACACCAGGCTTTGTGCTGTTTGAGCAAATAAATACCAGGTGTTCGATTGTAAGCTTTAGCTGTGTAATCTGCTGTTTTTGGACCAGGGGAGCTGTTTGTGGTGGACAGATTTAAAGCTCCAGTGAGGAGTTTTTAGCTAGTTATAAAACAGACTGAAATGAATGAGGATGCCACTTTATGAGCTACAAAAGATATAATAGACCATCAGCAGAAAGAAGGACTGTTTCAACATGATTAGTTTTTAGACTCTGAAAATGCTGAAGGGGGGTAGATGTCAAACGAGGTGATGAATTGCTTGCTGCAAAAAACCCTCAAGCTTTTCTTAAAAAAATGGTCCAAAAATCTTCAATAAGTGATAAATTTGACTCTTAAACAAAAGCAACATGGACAAGTCAAAATTAGCAAAGACACAGGAGTTATCACTTTGTCCATAGGGGGCGCCAAAACACTCACAAACCAAAAGTTCCTCACAGGAGCTTTAAGTAAGACCTCTTCTGTGTAGTTTGATGTATATTTCTGTTTGTCTAGTGAGACTAACTCTCTGTTTGTGTGTATTTGGCGCCCCCTGTGGACAAAGTGTCACCGATCACATCTCTGCAAATTTTGTCCTGTAAATTTGTAGGTTGTGTTTACTGACAAATATCTCATCCTGCTTTCTTTGAACACTGAAATATATCACTCACTGTGGGAGAATTTAAAAGAAGCTGTACCTTCAGTGTGACGTGAACAGTCTCGTCTGACGCCTTGTTTCAACTTATGTACGTGTACGAAGGTGGGTCAACCGGAAGTGCATTCATTTCTATGGGAGTCTCTGTGAAATCTGATCTGCCTTTGAAAGATAATTTTTCAGTCCAGAATCTGCCTCAAGCACGTTTTGAAAATTGAACCTTGGCGAGGACTATTTGAGAGACAATGTGACAGTGTGCTAGCTTATCTAACAGGCTACTAACTAGTGAACAGGCTATTTCCTTCAATTCAGTTATTTGTTGAGTGAGTTTTTATGATTATCAGACAAAGTTAGCCTCTCTCCCATAGGTAGTTTCTATCAGGTTTCTATCCATCCTTAAAGGTGACGTATCATGCAAAATTGACTTTTTAATGGTTCTCTACCTGAAATATGTGTCCCTGTCTACAAACCCCCCGAGAATGAAAAAAATCCATTCTGCCCCTGTTTTGATTTCTCCACCTTTCTGTAAATGTGTGTGAAACGAGCCGTTTCAGACTTCCATGTTTTTGTTACGTAACAACAATATCCGGTCTGTCACAGAGTCAGAGCTCGGAGCTTGTTCAGCCCATAGACTGTATAAAATAATACTGAATCCCCTCCTCTGTTTTTCATTACCTGCACAAATGTGTGCTAACAAGGAGCTTAGGAGGGAGGCATGCTAGTTGTAGGCTGTCTTAATAAACACAAAGGTCGGTTTTACTCCCCACGTCTGCAGATTTGAAGATCTAGTGGATGATTTTTATTTATCATGGATAAGTGCTAGCGCTAGTTAGCATAGCTACATAGCTACATGTCGTAGCTGTAGCTGTGTACCAAGACACACGTCTACATACTGACAAATAAAACAACAAGAAACACTAAATCTGTGACCAATCCTTCAGAATGATCCTGCTGCCTTTCTGGTAGAGGTCGGTTTTACTCCCCACGTCTGCAGATTTGAAGATCTAGTGGATGATTTTTATTTATCATGGATAAGTGCTAGCGCTAGTTAGCATAGCCACATAGCAACATGTTCGTAGCTGTGTACCAAGACACACGTCGACATACTGATAAATAAAACAACAAGAAACACTAAATCTGTGACCAATCCTTCAGATAGGTCCTGCTACAGGCGCCTCTCCGTCAGGATCAGATTCTGGATCAGATTCAGAGGGTTGAAGTAACGTGATCTCTGAGCAGCCGTGTATATTCAGCCAACATGTAAACATTAGATCAACGTGCCGGAGAGCCGAGGCACATCCACTTCCTGAGGGGGCGTGGTCAGAGGGAAAACAGAGTGTTCTGAGGAGGACTGAAGAAGAGGGTTTTTCAGGCAGACCAAAATCTGATTTCAAAGTGTTTTTTTGAGCATAAACTTTAAAGACATGTTCTGGGGACCTCTTAGACCAATATATGTTGATGAAAAAAGTGTGATATGTCACCTTTAAAGAAATGCACTTCCTTGCTTTGGACACATCAATGATCTACGGATGCCAGTTACATAAGAAGGAACAAGGCGTGGCCCTCGCAGTATTTGCAGGTATTAAAACCACAGTATAGAAATTGTCAATCCTGCTGTTGATGATGTAGTTGCGTTTGTGCATCATAAAAAGGAATCACTGTTAGTATAGATTTGTCTCATCAGTGGTCAAAAAACTCCTCATAGGAGTTTCAAGAAAACTGTGATGTTCAATAAAAGCAAGAGAACTCCAGAGTTCACAGGAGGTGATTGAAATTTCAAATGTACTCATCAGAAATAGACAGCGTTACACCTTGTTGCAAAAAACCTCAGTTTGAGCCAAAGCAGACGGCCTCCTGCCAGTAAAAAAAATCAAGCTCTCCAGAAACAAAATCCAAACGTCCAATTTAATCTTCTTTCCAGCGGTGGTTATTAAATCTTTAAAAGGTGGCAGGGAGCCAAATTTGGTCTTGTCACTGTTGGTTATAGATCCGTATAGTGAGGTGTGGCGCCTTTCCTGACTGCAAATCATTAAAAATCTGGGAATGATGATCACACTCTGACAGCCCTGGAATGAATATTAATAAAGTAAAAGCTTTGGTGGAGTACTTTCCACTGTCATGTGTAAATAAATTGTGTGCTGTTGGCCGGTTTTATCCCGTCTCTACAAGACATTTCTGTCATGTCTGAAACCAGTTCTTTAAATGCAACTTGCTTGCTCAGTAGACCATCAGCTTTTGTCATTCTGCTCTAACATCCTGATCCTTGTTAAGACATTTTAAGATGGTTGTCAAGACTATTTTTCCAAGTTTTCTGTCCACTGGAGTAATTCCTCTCAGTTGTTGGTGTGGTTTTGATGTTTTCCTGGAGTTTGTAGTCAAAGGAAAAGTGCCTGAGCTCAAATTTTTGGCTGCATGTCTCATTAATTCAGGCTAAATGCCAACAAATATCCCTGCTGTCATCCGTTTCAGGCATTCTGCTGGCTCGGCTTTTTTGTAACTTTTGTACCTGCCCTAAAAGCTCTCTCTGCCCAGCTTGTATAGAGTGCTGTATTCCATTTCTCCTGATCCAATGAGATCTGATCTATCCGTAAATACAATAAAAAAAGTTTGTGATGAAAGTTTTTTACCAGAAGTGATTTACTGCAAAAAGCCTTCTGTGGAGGATTCAGGCTATTTTCTTTCTCTTCAGCAGAAAGGTCAACTCCTGATTTCGAAGGAGTCAGCTCTTGGAAGTGATGATACATCAGTGGGATATGTTGTGGGTAATCGCTCAGGAAACTGTCTTTCAACTCAAATGATTCTTCCCTTTTCTTAGAGCGACCACAGCGATAATCTTTTTTTCCAAGAAACGTAATGTTAGGAGCCATTAGCCAACGCTGCAGCTCTGCAGCAGGTACCAGACCTTGAATGGAGTCCTTGAGAGATTGCTTGTCCAGGTGTCACCATGGGAGACATTCATCTACAGGTGTCAGTGTGATAAGAGTTACTGGGAATTTTTTGTTACTGGATGGAAGATGTTGATCTGAAATAATAGCAACAAGTTTCTCATAAAGTAACTAAGTCCTTCGTCTGAGAGTGAGAACATGTTTAGGGGTTTATCTCTGAAACTTCATGGTTACACTCACTGCATGGAGAGGACAACTTTTTCAACATCAGAAGTTTAGTGCAGAATGTTAATAAAGGTTTTCATAGTTGTTTAGTCTCAATTCAACATTTTCACCAACACGGCATGATGTTCATTTTGCAGATTATACTCCTGATTAGGTTTTAATAAAGGCAGGATATGCTCTAAAGTCATTGCTACCTAATGATTGGTGATTTTTTTGACTCATGTAGACTAAAGGAGACTGCGATTTGTCCATTCATTTGTTGTTGTTTCAATTGGTAAACTTCCATTACAGAAATTAGCCCCAACATTTTGGTTGAAGCCATTGCAACCTGAAAAATGTCTCTAAAAGAAGAGGTTAAACTCTAAAACTTGTACTTTTGGTAGTTTTTGTTGGATGAAATCTGCATCCCAGTTTGGACCATTGCAACCTTGCAAACATCTTTTTTCATGTGAGGTTGAGCACTAAAATGTTTTTCATTAGCTGAAATTAGCATACCAATTTTAGTCCATTGAAACCTAATATTTATCTTTTTTATTTTTTGACATGTGTTGTTGAGTAAAGGTTAAGTAAAAGACGCACTGAGGATGTGGCTGTTTGTTTATCTTCCCTACTTGAGGCATTTTATTATCAGCGAAAAATAGCACCCAAATTTTGAACCATTGCAACCTCACACGTGCCTTTTTATGCATTCTGTTGAGCTAAAAGACACATTAGAGATTTGGCTGTCCATTTGGAATTGAATTAGCTGTAAAAATATGACACTTTGATCATTAACTGAAATTAGCATCCTAATTTTGGACCATTGAAATCAGGGATGTTATGGAGGGAATAGTGTCCTAGTTGTTTAAACATAACTTCAATCTTAAGGTTAGAAAATGTTTAGAAAACATTCAGACTTTAGCACGGCTAACACAGGATCACAGAGTCTGCAGGTTAACAATGTCAAATTGGTTTGCATGTTGTGGCTGACATTAGCATTAGCACTATTTGGGAGGTTAAATTATTCAAATAGTTATAGAAGGATAAACTCCAAATGTAAGTGTATGCTCTCTTTTAGCCAAGCTTTTGAGCCTGGTTGCTGCACAAGTTAAACCTCTAGACTGCTCCACTAAATTGAGCAGCTTTTCCTCAATAGTCAGTAACCAACATGTAGCATCAAGAGGTTTCTTACAGGTACTTTAGTTTTACATGCATATAGAATGGTGATTAACTTGTCTTGGATTAGTTGTTTGAATAAGAATAATAATCCATAGGAGTCTCCACCTCAAGATTAGTGTGAGGATTCTGTGGAGCGCCTGAAGAATATCAAAAGTTGTAATAAAGGGTTTGGTTATTTTTTTGTTGGACAGAAACGTGACGCTCCAGCTTCTCAGGTGTAAATATCTTTAAGTTGTGACTGTTGGTTTAAGAAAACAAGACCTTCAAATCTTTCAACTTTGGACACTAAAACTGGTGGTTTCCCTATTTTCTGATTTTACAGATTCATAGATGATGAAAATGACCACAAGTCAAACCCTCAGTTACTCCAGCCAATTTGAAACAGTATGGGGAAAATAAATCTTGATAATCCTGCCATATAATATATTTCTAAGCCAAGGCGTAGATCTGTAGAAATTGGTCTCACTCTGCATATGTCATCTGCAGAGAGGCTTCCATGTGAGTCGGCTTCTTCCATGTGTTAATATATTCCAAGCTTTGGCCTTTTACACAATGACCTTTTCAGATGATAGCTGAGGATCAGCTCTGTGTTATTGAGGTTTTTCTTTCTGTGTGCTGTTCTTTGATCCGTAGAGATAAAATGACAAGAGCCCGCTGATAGACCACCGGTCGGTGTTCTTCTCAGTTTGATTGCGGGGCAGTCATGGCTCACTGAAAACGGGTTTTGAGCAAGTCTGACTACCGGATAGAATGAATTCTGCATGTTCTTTTGCAGCCTGATTATATAACATAAGGAGAGTTAGTTAAAAGGAATTGTTTGACATTTTGGGAGATTAGAATAGTCTGTGTCTTATCTTAGCGTGGCATAAACACAAGAAATTGCTGAGGGTATTTCATTTGCTGGTTTGGTAATGATTAAACGAGCAAAACACACATTTTGAGCCTTAAAGGTACAGTGTGTAGAAATGGGAATATTTTGAGATATCTAGCGGTCAGACTCCAGACTGAAAAGCTCCCTTGGTCACCCCTCCTGTTAGTGAAGCAACGGTGGCCTTCGAGGACATAAAACTCCTGCAATGCATGATAAGTATGATCCTCCATTTGTCAAGTTTTTACTATAAAAATCTCCTTTCAATACAAAAACACATGAGGCCCGCACTAGTTTGTCCTTTCTGTGTTACAGTAGAAACATGGCGATGCAAGATGGCGGCCTCCCTTATTTGGATATAAAAGTCTCATTCTGAGATACAAAAACAAAAATAATTGTATATTCAGGTGATTATACACTTACTTATGAATTTTATTCCATTTCTACCAAGTCTGTTCCTCTAAATACTGCTAGATACCACACACTGTACCTTTAAATGTTGATTATGTTGTCTTAGAAGAGAACTAAGCGAGCTGATTCCCCTAGAGCCCAGTCGTTATGTGGAGAGAAGCTAAGCAAAGCCAACTATTTACCAAGAATATCAGTATGGTCATCATAGGCGTTTCTAGCCCATTTTTGGGGGTGCTGAAGCCCCTCTAAATTGAATCCCAGCAACCCTAAAATTTGAGAGATTTTTACATTTTTTTTACTGTATGTCCTTTTTAACAAGCTAGAAAAGTTTCAAAACCATACAGTACTTGGTTAAAACATAATATTTTAACAACAAAAATACAGAAGCTCCATCCCGTTTTACATGTGCATTCCAAATGAAAGTCCAAAAAATAACTCCAATGTCAATTTTGGGTATTTTTGGTACTCACTATAGGGGGCTGGTTTACTCCAGAAACAGAGGAGCTGCTGTATCAAAATGAGTTGTCTTTCCCCAGAAATGAGGGTTACCATGTTTCTTTTATGATTCCAATCCATTTCTCTCTTGCTGTGTCTCAGCATTTAAATAACCTTTATCAGATTTGATGGTTTAGTCACAGACTTTCCCAAAAAGTGTTATACTTTTCTTTCACAAGTGTGGGAATGAAATTGCATTCAAATGTACAAAACAGTGACATTTATCTCAGCACCCCTAAACATCCAATCTTAGAATCGCCCCTGATGGTCATGATCTCTTATCTAATTCTTGGCAAGAAGTGACCAAAATGTGGAAATATGCCTTTAAGATTTGGACGGAGGAAAGGAAATCAGCATTGTTTTAATTGGTCAGGGTTAATCTTAAATATCAAACTCTGCTGCACATCATCAGCCTTTAAAAGTGTTCTATAAGGAAGAACCAGAGGTTTTCATAAAGCTATATTCCTCATCTAAAGGTTTGTACATCCAGACAAGTGTTAAGCGTTTTAATTGGCCGGTAATTTAATCATATTTCGGGTAACCACCGATGAAATGTCAGGCGTGTTGTGGAGAAGCCTCTAATTCATACTGCACAAGTCCCCTAGGTCTTATCCACAAATAGCAGCTCCCTCAGCCGTGTCTAGGCTTTTGGTGCAGTTCAGGAGGCCACTCCATCCAAACTTAGAGTGCTTTGGAAAGTTCTTTTCCATCTTTCTAAAAATTGGACTTTGTATGGGCCTCTGTTTCATCTCTTTGCTGAAACCACTTTTTGAAGATTTACTGTAGCTGATTTCTCCTGCGTTCAGCATGTGGGCTGTCAGGCCTTTTAAAAAGTGAATTGAATCCATTGAGAGGATGAAAAGAGAGAGCCAACACAGAGTTCAACACAAAGTCACTTTTATTATGTTTAGGGGGGCAGGTGGAGCAACTGAATGGAGGGATCCTCCTGATCATGAGGGTATCTTTGTTGAAGTGGATGCTGGCTGTCTCTCAGAGGAGATAAGACAGAGGAGTGGGAGCGAGAGTCGGCTAGTGTCTCCAGATAATGATGTCCGAGTACCCGATGATCCATATGATCCGAAAAAATAAAAAGGACAGGCAGCTCCAGCAAAGCCACACATCAAAAGTCAGAATTTAAATTTCAAAATCAAGAAGAACTCAGTCCCAAAGGGTCTTGAAAGTACACACCACTTAACCAACAGTTTGCAGTGTTTATAATGTTCTCACTGTCTGACTGGTTCTAAAGCCACTTATCACACAGCAAGGCAGTAATTTTTCCTTCAAAAGAACCAGAAGTTAATCACTAGACATAAAGGGATGTGGTGCACCTTTGACTGCAGTGCCAGGTGCATTGCATTTTACATTGCAGCAACTTCCCTGCTGCAGCCTCTGCTTTGACAACTAGATCTGCTAATGGGTTCTATATGTGGATGTCTCTTTAAAATGATGGTTATCCATATAATCCACCAAAATAGCTCTCTAAAACCTTTTTGAATAATCTCTTAAACTGTGTTCAGACCAAACGTAAAGCAGAAAATTGCAACTTGTTACTCAGTCGACTTTGACCGTCGACTGTTATGTCAGTTTTTGCTGGTTTGACAGAAACCATCATCACACCGCTCAGTAAATCACACCATCTTCTCCAGGATCTGTCTGGATAAACTTGCAGACGCTTTCAGCTACTTCCTTCTTAGTACCAGATTTTTTTAAGGACCCAAATGCTACAAAGTGCCCGTCCATTTGTATCAGATGAGTGTCAGTTTCACTGTGCCTGAAAGGTCACACATCTGCTGCAATCTGGCTCACTACAGAGGTGTGAACCTAAAATACACTGACTTTGCAGGAATTTAGTGACAATATATCAGGCTAAAGGATGCTGAAATGACTTGAGATGTTTTCCACTGCAGGGACTTTACCCCTGAACTACGTGTGTGTTTTGACCAGAGGAACCAGGGTCTAAATTTAGTTCAGAGGTAGATAATCTCCCCCCTGAAAAGCCCCTGCTTAGGGGAGTAATACTTTTCAAAGGTCCTGGGACTTTCGGTTGAACATAACAGTGTTTGTGGTGTTAACTCAGTTGTTGAAACACAGAGGGAGTTCCTGGGAATACATACTGGTTTGTTTTCTCCATACGTCACTGGCCTGATTTGCAAAATCTACCCGTGACTTCAGCCTGCGGTCGAAACGCAGACAACAATGGTTGCACAGGAACCTTTTAGTTCCGGGGAAAGTAGTTGTGGGGGCTAAAGGACCCCGGAACTCTTGGTCGAAATGCACCTTTGGTCATGACGCAGGTTTGAAAATGGAAAGAAATAAAGCTATGTCAGATCTGGCGGTGATGCAGCAAGAGGGTTTCTTTTAAAATGCTTGTCTTTTATATGGAGTTTGGTGCAAGCATGACAACAATAACAATATCAGGTTGCAAGCACAGTCAAGTCTAATAGGCTTTCACAAAACAGCCTGGTGCAAATTTTGTATCCAAGTTACAAAATATGACTGAGACTTTACGAGTGACAGGAACTCAAGTGAGTGGCGGTTTCACTGTATCTAGCAAGTCACACATCTGCAGCTACCGTGTTTACTGCAGGGATGTGAACCAAAAATAAAACTGTCTTGCAGTGAATCAGCAATGTGTTGGAAAAAAAAGCATCAAAAAATGAGTTGAACATGATGGCAATATGAAAAATACATCATGCTTAATAAGATCACTTTTAAAATGCTTGTTTCTAAATGGGGTTTGGATTTGAGCACAGCTGATCCAGCATCAGGGTGCAGAAAAATCTCCACCTGTTATCCTTCCACAACACAGCCTCTTGCAAATTTTGTACCAAAGTTGAAAAATGTGACTCACAGACTTTGTGAGTAAGGAATCTGTCAATCAGAATGAGGTGAGTGGCAGTTTCGCTGTATATTGCAAGTCATACGGCAGCTGCTACCTGGCTTACTACAGGGGTGAGAACTCAAAACTGGCTTTGCAGTGATTTAGTTGAAGTGTGTGGGTTGAAAGGATGCCAAAATGACTCCAATATGATGCAGATTTTTTAAAAGATAAAAAAATGCTTTGTCAGGTCTGGATTCAGGACAACAAGATCACCAATTTTTAAAAAGCTTGTTTTTTTAAATTGAGTTTGGATTGACCATGACTGACTTTATATCAGGTTGCAGGAAAATCTCATTCTGATACTTTCACAGCACGGCTTTGTGCAAATTATGAATCCAATTTGATAAAAATGTGACTGTGATTTTGTGAGGGACAGGAATTTGTCCATCTGTCTCAGGTGGGTGGCAGTTTCACTGTATCTTGCAACTCACACATCTGCTGAGATTTAGAGGGAATTTCTTGGACAAAGGGAAGCCGAAATGACTTAAACATGATGTGGATGGGGCGCTGGTGGCCTAGCGGTCTAAGCGCCACACATACAGAGGCTACAGTCCTTGTTGCAGGGGTCGCTGGTTCAATTCCCGGCCGCGACCATTTCCTCCATGTCTTTCCCCGCTCTCTGCTCCCCACATTTCCTGTCTCTCTTCAGCTGTCCTATCAAATAAAGGCGATACAGCCTGCAAAAATGTAGCTTAAAAAAACAAAACAAAAACAAACATGATGTGGATTTGCAGAAAGACAGAAACTCATGCTTTGTCAGGTCCACCTCCAAAATACAGGACAAACTCTTTAAATGCTTGTTTTTTGAGTGGAGTTTGGATTGACCATGACTGACTTTATATTAGTTTGCAGGAAAATCTCATTCTGATACCATCACAGCACGGCTTTGTGCAAATTGTGAATCCAATTTGATAAAAAATGTGACTGAGATTTTTTAAGCGACAGGAATTTGTCCATCTGTCTCAGGTGGGTGGCAGTTTCACTGTATCTTGCAAGTCACACATCTGCTGTGAGTTAGAGGGAATTTGTTGTACAAAAGTAAACTGAAATGACTTTAACATGATGTGGATTTGCAGAAAGAAAGAAACTCATGGTTTGTCATGTCCGCCTCCAAAATACAGGACAAACTCTTTAAATGCTTGTTTTTTGAATGGAGTTTGGATTGACCATGACTGATGTTACATCAGGTTGCAGGAAAATCTAAACCTCATACTTTCACAGCACGGCTTTGTGCAAATTGTGAATCCAATTTGATAAAAAATGTGACTGAGATTTTTTAAGCGACAGGAATTTGTCCATCTGTCTCAGGTGGGTGGCAGTTTCACTGTATCTTGCAAGTCACACATCTGCTGTGAGTTAGAGGGAATTTGTTGTTCAAAAGTAAACTGAAATGACTTTAACATGATGTGGATTTGCAGAAAGAAAGAAACTCATGGTTTGTCATGTCCGCCTCCAAAATACAGGACAAACTCTTTAAATGCTTGTTTTTTGAATGGAGTTTGGATTGACCATGACTGATGTTACATCAGGTTGCAGGAAAATCTAAACCTCATACTTTCACAGCACCGCTTTGTGCAAATTGTGAATCCAATTTGATAAAAAATGTGACTGAGATTTTTTAAGCGACAGGAATTTGTCCATCTGTCTCAGGTGGGTGGCAGTTTCACTGTATCTTGCAAGTCACACATCTGCTGTGAGTTAGAGGGAATTTGTTGTACAAAGGGAAGCCAAAATGACTTAAACATGATGTGGATTTGCAGAAAGACAGAAACTCATGCTTTGTCAGGGCCACCTGCAAAATACAAGACAAACTCTTTAAATGTGTGTGTTTTGAATGGAGTTTGGTTTAACCTCAACTGATGCAGTATTTTCCTGCAGGAGTATCTCAACCTGAAGGGCTTTTGCAATGTGGCCTTGTGTGAATTTTTACTGAAATGAAAATGACTCAGTGATTAGAATTGCATGGTTCACCTTGCCTGGAACACATTTCCATCTATTTGCATCTCTGCACTGACTGCGTTTGTAACCTCAGTGTGCAAAAAATGTGCTTCACGTTTGGTCTGATCACACCTCTTAAAACACCCTTACACTATTTAAACCATATAGACATCATCAGATATTTTAAATGCTTATCAGAGCGAACAATCATTGTCACTGATCACATAGTACGGACAAGAAGTTCAGTTAAAAACTAATATCCAACATTCCTTACTTCCTGTTTTTCTCCTCAATCTCCAGCAGCAACAATAGAGACACAGTGCAGGAAAAAGAAAGAGAAGCGTTAGAATGATCTGGAGAAATGAATGACAACATAGTGACGTTACACTAAACATTTTGACAGCCCAGAAGACTGTTTGAGGGCAAGTGCCAGCACATCCGATCCCGGGAAGGTCGCACCAGCCGCTAGATTGGCAGTCTGTCTGAAACACACTCTGAGAGTCCTCTTCACATAGATTTGTGTTAATCCTGGTGTCAGGAGATGACATTTCTCAATCAAAGACGGGTGTAGGATACTTAAACCTCCTCCAAAATGTTCTCTTCGTGCTTCTCAATAACACAAACACTTTAGTCTTTCGGCATTTGCTCCCCCACTCTTTTCCTCCTCTCCTTTGGTCGCTCCTCCGTTCCCATCTGTCTCTACGTGCTGTTGGTTCTAGCAGAGGTGTCCCTTCTTTAGTAACAGTCCAAAATGGAGTCCTCCTCCTTCCTCTTCCTCCTCCTCACGCAGGTTAGCTAGCACACCTGATCGTCAGTGTTCATGCAGTAAAGGTTCATCTTAATCTGATCTGCCGTAGACTTGACCTTACCCAAGTTCAGCGAACTCAGAGTCCCGCTCTTCTCTGCTGCAGCCCAGAGTGGCCGTCCGCGGGGACTGGACCCTGCTGATTTCTTCAAGGGCACTGGCCAGAGAGTCCAGGTCCCCTGAGTCTTGGTGCTGGACTTCCCACAGACTCAGGATCACTGATGACGGGCTTTCTTGACAGGCGAAGTAGCAGAGGTTCCTACGAGCAGGGGAGAATGTGATATTGGATTAGAGTGGATCAGGGAAACCAGAAAATGACTTAGAAATCCATTTACTGAGACAATAAACAAAAGTGACAAGCATCTCCTCAACACACAGTGACAGCAATGAGGCAGGTGACAAGGACATGGAAACAACAGAATGCACCTGGACTAAAGCTTTGGTTAACAACTACAGAAAACTTGGCACAAACAAACTGTATGACTACGACAACAAATAACACTTGGTAGACTAATTATATCAACTTAAAGCTCCAGTCAGGAGCTTTTAGCTGGTTGTGAAATTAACACTGATGTCTCTTTATGACCGAAAACAGCAAACAAGACCGCTAACTAGAAGAGTGACTATTTATATTGTGTCTGAAACCACGAGCAGGTGGGTAGGTGTCAGACCAGGTGATGGAGCGCACGCTGCTGTACCACCTCCTTACAGTTTCTATGGCTAGATGATAAGTAAACATTTGACTTGTTAAAGAATAACCTCACCTCAGAATAACCTTCCACCTCAAACAAATCTCCAAAATAAGATCATTCCTCTCCTCCTCCGATCCGTCCAAAGTCATCCATGCTAGATTATTGTAATGCACTTTTAACAGGTATCAGTCCGAGCTCCCTCCACAGACTCAGACTAGTTCAAAATGCAGCCGCTCCGATTCTAACAGGCACAACAAAATACCAACACATCCCCACATAGCAGAGTTGGTCTGGCCCGGTTCTGGCCCACAATACACTTAGACTCGGCCAACATACCACAAAGAATGACGGCCCTTAAGTGGCCCGGATAAAGTTTGCCAGAGACGGCCCACACATAGGCCAGCTTAATCACAAGCTCAACCTTAATTGGCCCAGATGTGGCATGGACAGATCTGGGCCACATAAACCAAGCCACAATCGGGCCAGATGTGGTATGCCATCATATATACAATGCCATCATTGCCAGACCTGGTCCCCGTCCGGTTGACATACCACTTGCCATGCCAGCAGTCAGCCAGCAGTGCTTGATGCCAGATCTGGCTCAGACCTATCAGAACCAATTTTGCTATGTGGGTCACTCCTGTCCTCCCCAGCTTACATTGGCTACCATTTTTTTATCGTGTCGATTTTAAGATTTTATTGATTACTTTTAAAATTTGAAATGGACAGGCTCCAAACTATTCAAGAGACCTTTTAACCCCATATGTGCATGGGCGGTAGGGGTGGGAATTGATAAGATTGTATCAATGTCAATGCCAGTTGATTCTGCTTATCAAAGTAGTTCTACACAGTCTTCAGCACCAAAAGGAACCATTTTATTGTTTCCAAAATTATGTCTATTCAACTTGAACATACTGAACAATAGGTTGACCTCATTCTCGGCTGTGTGAGTCCGGACGTGGACCCTCAAGCCTGGATAAGACTTTGAATTGATAACATTTGAGGTGTACAATTCTGATGGAATTGATTAATTGGAACCGGTTCTAAGTTGGATCCGGTTTTTGATTCCCACCTCTACTGGGCAGCCCCTCAGGTCTGTGGATGCAGCTCTGCAGGTTGTGCCAAGATCCCGCCTTAGAACAAAAGGTGACCGGGCCTTTTCAGTCAGAGCTCCAAGACTGTGGAACTCCCTGCCACTGCCAATTAGACAGTCCACAACCTTAACCACTTTTAAGTCCTCACTGAAAACCTTCTTATAGAAGAGGGCATTTCTCCACCCCTAAATTGTGAATATTGCTCCACATTCTGATATCCTGTTTTTCTTTTTTCTCCCTGTCTTCACTGTTTTTTATGCTTTGTAATTTTTTGCATTTTTTGTTGTGAAGCACTTTGTAACTTTAAGAAAAGTGCTATATAAATAAAGTTTATTATTTTATTATAAATAACTTCACATGTATAGGACAGAATGCAAAGACTGCTTTGTCCACAGGGGGCGCCAAAATCAACACAGACCTAAAGTTCCTCACAGGAGCTTTAATAGACACTTTAATCCCCAATCTCTTCTCACCTTTCCTTTTTCCTCTTTATTGTAGTAACGTTGTTTTTTTGTCATTTTTATCTGTTAGTTTTTATTCACTGATTCATGTGATATGTTAAACTCTCTGTGAGGTCCTCTATAGAAACAGCTGCCTGGGTTAATTAATTAATTTCTCATAATTGCAACTAAGGGACAAAAAAGAGACATAGATCAGAGGCTCAGAATTAGAGCGGTTATAATAAGAAAGCCAATAGAGAGACATTTTAAAGGGGTACTAAAGTGACTGAACGTTTGTTAGATTTATTCACTCCCCATGAGGAGGACCGCTCAAGAGAGGACTTAAAAAAGTGCAAAATCAAAGCAAAAGAGGCCGAGTTTCTCTCTGCTTTTGAGTCTCTCGTGTGGATCAAACTTAAAAAAAAAAAAAAACACTTTATACATTTCACACAACTCAGCTCTTTGTTAGGGCTGACTGATTTCAAAGAGATATCTCACTGTGCCTGTTTTGACTGATGTTGCTGTTGTGGATTTCAGAAAACATTTGAAATTCCCTTTTATTGTGAGACACATTAGGAGAAGTGTTGTGTGATTGTTGGGAGGATCAGTCGCGGGCAAAGACGTTTTAGAAGTGGGCACAGTTTGATGTGAAGGCCGAAGCATCTCTGTTGTCTGACAGAATTCATTTATTGCTTCTTTTTTAGTATTTCACCCTTTAGATGAGTCCACCATCTGAAATGAAGGAGGCTGGAACGGACCAAATTGGGCTTTCAGAACTAAAGCATGAAATCCTTTGTATAGCTTTGGATGAATGCAATATCCTTCATTTCTATAATACGTCTGTATTTCTATCCTTTCTCACAAATCCCTTTTTCTTTTGGATTGTGTGTGATTTGTCATTGGGCTTGGGAACAAGACATTTTCACCTCAGAGACTGAAGTATATTTCATCTTTCTTCAAAATACAACCAGATATTGCTCCCATCAGACTTATGCTTCCAGGTACATGATCACCTTTCTGTCACTTTGCGGTTTAGATTTCAAGTTTAGGATTTCTGCTGGAGTTATAAGTCAGAAGCCCGGACACATAGGATTTTATTTTTTAAGGTAGTTTTGTAGCTTTTTTGCCAAGGGCAGAGACCAGGAGTAGAACCAGTGACTGCTGCAATGAAGACGACTGTCTCTGTGGATTGGGCGCAAACTTTCACCATGACATCTAACTGCTTTCCCATCAGGGTTAACTTTTACAAAGACAGTTGTATGATTGTTTTCAGCCTTTATACTGAAGTAGCTTTAAATGACAGACAGATCAAGTAACTCTTAATGTACACTACCAGTCAAAAGTTTGGAAACACCTTCTCATTCAACGTTTTTTATTTATTTTAATTATTGTAAACACT
This sequence comes from Notolabrus celidotus, assembly GCF_009762535.1. NCBI lineage: Eukaryota > Metazoa > Chordata > Actinopteri > Labriformes > Labridae > Notolabrus > Notolabrus celidotus. Next base: position 4,503,334 of record NC_048290.1, read on the forward strand.
GTAGATTAATACCAAAGACATCAAAACTATGAAAGAACATATATGGAAATATGGAATTATTTAATGAACAAAAAAGTGTTAAACAAAGCAGAATATGTTTTATATTTTAGATTCTGATGGCACTGGATTTGGGGCAGAGGATTTGGGGCCGAGTCTTGCTCAAAGACTTGCTCATGCGACTGCAAGAGCTGGGATCGAAATTCTAACCTTCATATTGAGAGAAAACTCCCTGTACAATAGAGCCAGACTACACCTTCTGCACAGCTTTAACAACTAAGCCAAACTGGCACACCCAACTTACTGTCAGAAACACACAGACATCTGAATATGTTGACTCAGAGTTCATATTTTCTGACTTTATACTCAATTCATTATTAATGAGTCAAGAAAATACACAAAAAGCAGCTTTAGTGCTGAAAGTAAATGCTAGTTTCAGCCCTCTGAAGATGGCTCAAAGGTGTGGAAAACACATGGACCAGACTGTTATAAGAGTAATGTGAAGTTTTGACCCAAAGGTGCAAAAACAAGATGCACATTGTATAAAAGAAGAAACACTGAATGTTCACTTGTTCAAAGTAATGATACACTACCAGTCAAAAGTTTGGAAACACCTTCTCATTCAAGGGTTTGTATTTATTCTAATTATTTGAAACACTGTAGATTAATACTGAATACATCAAAACTATGAGAGAACATATATGGAATTATTTAATTCACAAAAAAGTGTTAAACAAACCAGAATATGTTTTATATTTTAGATTCTGTAAAGTAGCCCCCTTTTTCCTTCATGACAGCTTTGCACACTCTTGGTATTCTCTCAGTCTGCTTCATGAAGTGGTCTCCTGGAATGGTTTCTAATTAACATGAGCCTTGTCAAGAGTTCATTTGTAGAATGACTTGCCTTCTTAATGTGTTTGAGACCATCAGTTGTGTTGTTCAGAGGTAGGGTTAGTACACAATGGATAGCCCTATTTGACTACTGTTGTAATCCAGATTATGGTAAAACCAGATTATTTCATAGTTTTGATGTCTTCAGTATTAAACTACAATGTTGACAATAATTAGAATAAATAAAAACCATTGAATGAGAAGGTGTGTCCAAACTTTTGACTGGTAGTGTATCTCAAGCTGGTGTCTTTAAAAAACCCTGATTTCAGCTTCAATCTGAGCCACTCTATTTTAACTGGTTAATTATCTTGTTTGCACATTACAGTCATCAAGTCATCTTGTGCATGCAGGTTATATCTTGTGAGAACTAGTCCATTATCCTGAGCCCACAATATCATTTTCATGTGGGAACAAATTACTATCTTAGGTGCACAAGATACAAACTTGTTCCCACAATATAATTACCTTGTGGGAACAAGTTGTCAGACAAGTTTAGTCTTTCTGGTCTTTCAAGGATGAACCATTTTTTAGTTACCTTCATTGACAAGTCCAGAAATAAATCTTGTTTTAGGAAATGTAAAGCCTGATGTGAGTAAACATATCTGTTAATGACGCAAGTATAATTTTCTTGAATTACATATTTAATCTCATTTAAAGAAACCAATCAAGAAAATTCAGTTTTGAGATTTTGCAGTGTTGAACGGCTCGGTTTTAAATGTGCTTCAGATGTAAGTTGCCTCTTCTTGCAGAAACATCAACAATTATTAGTTTTAAAGTGATTGTACATCAAGTTTACAACAATACAGTCCTGGTATTGATAGTTTACAGTGTGAAGAAATTGTCTCCCAGCTAAAGTTAGAGCTTCACACAAGGATTCTGGAACACAGATGTTCCTCCTCTGCTGTTGTTATAACACCCATCCAACAGAGTGCACTGTTTCATTACAATGGGATTTCCATTGTCCCCCTCTCCCCTCTCTCCCACATCCCCTCCTCAGTTTGAACTACTCCCACACAGTCAGAGAAATAATTACAAAATCAGCTTAACCAGGAAGAGACATTCCCATTACATGCTTTCTGGTGTGTTCGACTTTGCTGTAGAAACTCTGAAATCCTTTCCCCTTCCTCGGTCACAGATGTTTGTTTTCAGACTCGCTTTAAGTGAAATTCCTTAATCACATAGTTTCTGCCACAGTTTCTTAGTCAACTTTCCCCTCTTATGTTCCTCCAACTGGCAAGACGGAGAGGATACTCACACTTAGCTCTTCTTTCCCTCAAGAGCTCGACTGCACAGATCTAAGAGTCTTCACGGTCATCAGCATTTGATTATTGACTTCTCTTCTGAAGTACAAATAGAGATCAGCTCGTACTGAAACAACTCAAAAAACCTCACACTGCCTACGCAAACACTGACCTGGCTCAACCTCTGGAGAGTTTAGCCAGGGTTGAAGCGGGGAACACATGCAGAGATGCTGCTAATGAAGAGTGCTAACACGAACACATTTTCTTGCCAGAGGCTGGCCTGTCAGCGGTCTGAGACCTTCCTTCAGATTTCTGCAAAACACGGCATTTTTCTCTCCAGTTATTCTGACTGTGCTGCGTCTCTCTCTCTCACTCTCTCTCTCTCCCTCTCGTTCTCCCTCTGTGTATGTGTTTCTAGATCTATAATGAAATCAGCAGTGTGGCGTGTTACTGAAGGCTGGTTGGTGATGGAAGATTAGGGCTGACACGGTGCCTAAATTCTAGATTAAAAATAGTATTCAAAGTGGGACAACATTTACATACTGGAGGAGACCTGAACAGGCAGTTTTTCCTGCTTTCTAGTCAGAACGCTGTGAAAACACCCCAACAAAACAAACACGCCAGGGTCATATTTTGGAGCTTACGTGACTCATCGATGACTCAGCAATAACACAATGACAACTGAGTGCAACATGTGCAGGATAATGCCAGATGAGGAGTCCATTATCAGGGATGGATGGACTCCATAGAGGCGTGAGGCCTCCCTGTCAGCCACTAATTCCTGTTAATGGACAAATCAAAGGCGTTGCACTGCGTGGATACATCATAAAGAAGAAAGTCAGACCATCACTCTGTGTTTTCACAACTTATTTAACCCAATGCTCACAGTTCTTTCCTCAGTCATGACTCTGTTTCCTTGGTAATGCTTCAGGGTTTGACTAACACCTGAAACACTCAACGCCATCCCACAAGGTCTTCAGCTGAAATGTTATTCAACCACTTAGAAACCAAACTCAGAGACAACAGGAGGGGTTTCTAGTCCTCTTAGCACTTAGCGCACTTCATTAGCATACAGGTATAAAACGATTGGTATATCAACAAGATCTAATAACAACACTGCATGTGCTAGATACTTAGCAAAGAAACCTAAGAGCATGTTTAACTAAATCAGCAACCTCAGGTCTAAAAATATGAGGCCAATGCAGTTCATCGAGGATCCACTTGAGGCTGGTTCCGGAAGTACCAGAAACCACATACACACCAATTCAAAAAAGCCAATCTTTACAGCAGAAATAAACAAGTTTACAGCCTGGTATAAAAGACGAGTGTAGTCTAGATCAGGGGTTCCCAAAGTGTGGGTCGGGACCCATTGTGGGGTCGCGAGACAAAAATGGGGGGGTCTTAAGATGTCTTCCAGAATGTTTTTTCTTTAAAGTTATTTAAAATAGTACATTTTACCAATTATAGTAGAAAATAAAGACAAAAATAGTAGCTAAACTTGAAATAAAACCTTGACAATATAAAATGTAATGAGTTTTCTGCCTTTCTTTTTGCCAGATGACTCCTAAGTTTAGGGTTAGTGAACAGTTAATTATCAAAAGCATCAGTAGCAGTAGAAACACAGCCACATGCTCATATAGGTAGGCTAATTTTCTGCAGACCAGCTAAATGAAGCCACATTTAATCACTTTGAGGGGAAGGTGGGGGTCCCAAGTCTTTGGCACCTTTATTTTGGGGGTCGCAGGCTGAAAAGTTTGGGAACCCCTGGTCTAGATGGCTCATTTGTCCATCGGCACACACTGTACGGGGGGTGAATTTTTTCATAACGTGGTAATTTCAAAGATATTGAGATTACAAGTCTTCCAATGAGAGGGACAGCTGACTTGATTGACAGGCGGGAACACTGTAGCTGTTGGCTAGGAGGCTCAAAGCCCGCCCAGAAGTTATGTTGAGTTCAACATTTCCAATATGGCTGCCACTGACAATTGGCCTCAAAACAGTGCTTTAGAAACAGAAGGGTGACGTCACAGGTACTACGTTAATTATTTATACAGTCTATGATGTAGACTCAGTGACGTGATGCTGGTTTCAACTAACCTCCCACCAGCTTTCAACTCCAGCAAAGAGCTAGAGTTGATGCCGCCTGGAAACCAACAACAATTCCTCTCAGTCAAATAGGCCACGCCCCCAAATATACCTTATAATGCAGAACTCTCAGCCTAAATACGATATGAGTGAAGGTGTTATGAAATAAGCTGCAGTCTCCTGTGTTCAAAAATGAAGCAGGTGCAGAAAAGACTGCAGCTCCTCCAGTGTGTGCTTGAGGCTGGTCAAGGCCTTGGCCCAGAGCCAAGGAAACCCCAATAGGTCCCATTTTTATAGCAGAAATAAACATGTTTACAGCCCGGTTCAAAAGGTGGTTCTGGTCTGTGTGGCTCACACTGAACGAGGATGAGGTTCTTTATTTATAACACATCCGTTTTTGATTACATTGGGGCAGACAGTTAAGCACACATTTGGACAAACAGGGGCATGAATGAGTTGACAGACAGGTGGATGCACTGTAGCTTCACATCTGCCTCAGCTCCACCTCTTTGTCTGTTTCTAGATTAACCAAAAGTTAGTTTGGGTCAGCATTTCCAATATGGCACCATTGTTGGCATCATAACACCTTTCCAGAAACCAATGGATGACGTCATTAATCACATTTACATGACCTGACTTAATCAGTTTGGTGTTTACATGTTCCTACAAATAGAATCAGCTGCTTGACATTTGCAAGAGATGTTATTCCATCTGCGCCCCTCTCCTCCTCCAGGCCCAAGCGCAAACAGACTCTTTCGTTTGGTCAGCTCCTTGTCCTGAAGATGGATATCCACCGTGTGTTCAGCGGAGAAGTTTCTATTATTTTGCTGCTCTTCTTCAAGCAACAGCTTGAGCCTTACTCCTACTGAGTGCAAGGAAGAGGAGCTTGAAAGCTTTGGTACTACCGCTACCAGGCAACACATCACCTTACTGCACTGCCCCCCTTCCGAGACGAGAAAGCCATGGATTAAGAAGCGTACGTCACTATGCATGCACGTCAAGATGTTGGCATGCGCTGGAGGAACACAGCAGGAGGGGAATCAGGAACACGGATAAATTGGACTATTTTCATTTTGATTGGTTTATAAAAAGGTTTACTCAATCCCTCGGCAATCGCATGAAATTTAAATTGGCTTGGACCTGCTTTTGCTCCAGCTACTGATACTACAATGTAATCAATGTTTCATACAATCTTTGGTTGAAAGATTCAAATTCATCCCCCCAAACCTCACAGTTTGACAGCTACAGAAATGTTTGCACAAGGCTGGAAATATAATTCATACTACTTTAGATTTGGCATTGTAACATGGGCTCCAATGGGGTTTTCTTATACCTCTTTTTGACTGAGGCAGTTTCAGGGCCGGTTCGGAGCCGGCGCTCAATTGAGAACCGGTTTTTCGAGTGTGAGTGAACCAGCTCCTGGCCAGGAAAACTGGTTCAAAGTAAAAAAAAAAGTTCAGAGTCTTCTTTATTGTCAAATAAACTGCAGTATGCACTAGACATACTGAGGATTTGATATTGCGTTTTCTCTCTCAGACCCTTAGCGTTGATTTGGAGGGGGGTCAGTGACCGGGCTAAGTCTGTGAAGGGGGCACTATGGGAAGAGGGGGGCAAAACAGGGAGAGAGTTCAGCATCCTGACTGTCTGGTGGATAAAACTGTCCCTCAGTCTGCAGGTTCTGACCCGGAGACTGTGTAATCTCCTTCCTGATGGCAACAGGCTGAAGAAGCTGTGAGACGGGTGGGAGGGGTCGCTTTTCAGGTGAGGCGGGGAGAGTAAATGTCATGGAGGGAGGGGAGAGAGGCACCAACAATCTTCTCAGCTGTTCTCACAATGCGGGATGAGGGTCATTCGGCAGGACGCAGTGCAGGCCCCCATACCACACAGAATGCTCTTGATGGTGCCTCTGTAGAAGGTGCGCAAGATGGGGGCAGGGGCTCTAGCTTTCCTCAGCGAGCCAGAGAGGCTCCAACTCTTTGCTGGTCTAGAACCGTGAACCACTTATGTCAGGGGTGAGGGGCGGGGTTGCCGTGATCCAAAACAAACCAAACATTTTTTCCGCCATTGTCCTGTAGCAAAAAAATAAAAAAGACTAACGGATTCCAAGGCAAAGCAGTGGTCGGCCGAGGAGACAAGCCGCCGTTGTCCGCCATAGTTGTTGTTGTGAAGGAAAGTTCGCGCCAGCACTGCTGGGAAAAGCAGTCACGTAAATCTGACGTCATGACATGCCTCTTCCACGGACTCGAGCGGGAGGAAAACAAACATCATCCAGCTCTGAACCAGAGCAGCACCAGCCCGGAAATACAACCTGGTCTGCGTTGGTCAAAAAGAGGTATTAGATTTTGGAGCAAGCATCTAGTGGACACTCGAGGAACTGCAGTTTTTTTGCACTACTGCTCTTCAGAGGACGCTGCTTTAAAAGGTGACATATCATGCAAAATCGACTTTTTAATGGTTCTCTACCTGAAATATGTGTCCCTGGCATGTCTACAACCCCCCCCAAAAATGAAAAAAATTAATTCTGCCCCTGTTCTGATTTCTCCACCTTTCTGTAAATGTGTCTAAAACGAGCCGTTTCAGTTTTCAGTGCTTTTTTCACACGTCACAACAACATCCGGTCTGTAACCGAAGTCAGAGCTCGGAGCTTGTTCAGCCCATAGACTGTATAAAATACAACTCAACCCTTCCTCCGTTTTTCATTCCCTGCACACGTGTGCTAACAAGGAGCTTAGGAGTGAGGCATGCTAGTTGTAGGCTGTCTTAATAAACACAAAGGTCGGTTTTACTCCCCACGTCTGCAGATTTGAAGATCTAGTGGATGATTTTTATTTTTCATGGAAAAGTGCTAGCGCTAGTTAGCATAGCCACATAGCTGCATGTTCGTAGCTGTGTACCAAGACACACGTCGACATACTGACAAATAAAACAACAAGAAATACTAAATCTGTGACCAATCCTTCAGAAAGGTCCTGCTACAGGCGCCTCTCCACAGGATCAGATTCTGGATCAGATTCATAGGTTGAAGTAACGCGGGTCTGTGAGCAGCCGTGTATAATCAGCAAACATGTAAACATTAGATCAACGTGCTGGAGAGCTGAGGACACATCCACTTCCTGAGGGGGCGTGGTCAGAGAGCTCATTCTCATTTAAAGGCACAGACACAGAAAACAGCCTGTTCTGAGCAGGGCTGAAAAAGAGGGGTTTACAGGCAGACCAACATCGGATTTCAAAGTGTTTTTATGAGCATAAACTTTAAAGACATGTTTTGGGGACCTCTTAGACCAATATATATTGATGAAAAAGAGCGTAGTATGTCACCTTTAAGAGATAACATCAGTAAATGTAGAGGGGTAGTGTGCTTTCTGCAGCTTGTGTTTCAGACGTCATCCTGTTGTGTTCACAGGTACATAAGGATTACAGTGAGTGTTCTATATTGAACAACGTTATCCCCCTCCATCTCCTCAGCTACCTTGCGGACGCTGAAGTTGTCATATTCTCTAAATAGGTTGAAGTCCCTCTTTGTGGCGGCGAGGTGACAGCTTGTTAATCAGCTGCAACTGAAATGCAGGCTTCCACTGCCTCTCTGCTTCTATGGTTTACCACGCTGGGTGATTTGTAGCAAGTGCATTAATTATCGAACCAAACTACTAAGGAGGTGTCAGTTGTCAGAAATTAATGGATACCCTGCAGCCAACCAGAATCAACGACTCGCTCAGATCGGGGGTTTTAATCTGTAAATGAACTCAGAAGTTCATTTATGGCTTGTGTTTCTCACGGATGACTCAGCAATAAAGGGATGACAACAGTGTATAATAAAGAATGATATGTCGGTTTTCGGAGCGCTATAACTCATACCTGTCAATGTGCAGCTTCTGAGCCAAGAGCTGCCAGTCCTTCCCCTTGGCATTAGCGGTGTCAAAGGTGGCGCTGATCCGCTGACGGATGGACAGGGGGATTTTAAAGGCCCTTGACCCTGTCTGAGAGGTGATGGTGCAGTCTGACTGTGTGAAAAAGGGAACCACTCCCTTTTCATTCTGGCAGCAAAAATAAGAAAAAAGGTATGAGTGTGATTTTTACACTGCTGCTGAAAATCTCAATATGAAGACAAGGACAAGGACTTATTAGGGCTATTTAGCAATCTATACATGAAAAAGCTCCCCGAGAGGCTCATTAAGCAAGCTCTTGAATCAAATCAGGAGTTATTCAGCGTAATAAAAAGAAGCTATTACCAAACTGCATGACTGCCCACGCAGCCAGCACTCATAATATCTGCTTTTTCCCCCCTCACCTCCACCACAGACGTGTAGACCTGGAGTATCTGCTCCTCGCCTTTGACCTGCCGGACGCTGATCTTGCAGGAGAGCTGCGACGAGGAGTGGCTGTAGCGCTCCAGAGAGAAGGCACACTGCAGGGGACGCTGGTTACTGGCCCACACCTGAGAAAAGGAGAACTCCTGCAGAGAGAGAGAGAGAGGAGGGAAGGGAGCCGGAGGAGAGGAGAGGGTGGACAGGGAGAACGATGAAAGGATTAGAGAGAAGAGACATTAAGCCCCCGCTAAAGACGTTTGGTTGTTGAATTCTGCTCTGCCGCCCACTTTGCTGTTTACATGATTAATTAAGACTGAAGAGGGGCCTCTTTAGCCAATCAATGCTATTGCCTCATCAAGCAGTTTACCCATTAGAAACAACATTTAGAGCCCCGTCGTCGACATGTAAAAACGCTGCGATCATTAGAGAAAAATGAATGAAACACCTTAATTTACTCACTGAGAGATAATTAAGATTCTTTATCTTACTTTGGTCAGACACCCTACAGCATGGGTGCTCTAATAGGCCCTCATTAGATCAAAAATATTAGATTTAGCAAACATTATTAGCAGAAACACATTATGCAATCCAGAGAAGTCATCCCCTGAGGATATGTCATGAGCCCAAACACAGCAAAAACTGAAATTGTCTCATTTTCAATCAACATGTCTCATCCCACTTGATTTAGGATACATTTACCTAACAAGTAACATTTGAGATAGATAGAGGGACTTCATCTCAAATATCTTGTTAAGTCAATCAATCTTGAAATGATCTTGTTTTGAGTTGTAATTAAGAAGAAACAAGGTTTATTTTACATTTATAGATTTTTTAAGCTGAGATCTTATTTGTAGAAGACGGATAATCTTGATTTAAGACAAACACTTTACATGATTTAAGTAAATGCATTCTATTGGAGAATCTATCAGAAAACAGCTCCATTGATAAAAGAAAGAAAGGAAGAAAGAAAGATAGGAAGGAAGGAAGGAAGGAAAGAAGGAAAGAAACAAACAAACAAAGAAAGAAAGAAAGAAAGGAAAAAAAGGAAGGAAGGAAGGAAGGAAGGAAAGAAAGAAAGTAAGAAGAAGGAAGGAAGGAAGGAAGGAAGGAAGGAAGGAAGGAAGGAAAGAAAGAAGAAGGAAGGAAGGAAAGAAAGAAGGAAGGAAAGAAACAAACAAATAAAGAAAGAAAGAAAGAAAGGAAAAAAGGAAGGAAGGAAGGAAGGAAGGAAGGCAAGAAAGTAAGAAGAAGGAAGGAAGGAAGAAAGGAAAAAAGGAAGGAAGGAAGGAAAGAAAGAAGAAGGAAGGAAAGAAAGAAGGAAAGAAAGAAAGAAGGAAAGAAAGGAAGAAAGAAGGAAAGAAAGAAGGAAAGAAAGAAAGGAAGAAGGAAGGAAGGAAGGAAGGAAGGAAGGAGGGAAGGAAGGAAGGAAGGAAAGAAAGAAAGGAAGGAAGGAAGGAAGGAAGGAAGAAAAAAAGAAAGAAGAAAAAAGAAGAAAGAAGGAAAGAAAGAAAGAAAGAAAAGAAAGAAGGAAAGGAAGAAGGAAAGAAAGAACGAAAAGAAAGAAGGAAAGAAAGAAATTAAAGAAGGAAAGAAAGAAAGAAAGAAAAGAAAGAAGGAAGAAAGAAAGAAAGAAAGAAGGAAAGAAAGAAAGAAGGAAAGGAAGAAAGAAAGGAAGAAAGAAAGAAAGAAAGAAAGAAAGAAAGAAAGAAAGAAAGAAAGAAGGAAAGAAAGAAAGAAGTAAGGAAAGAAGGAAGGAAAGAAAGAAAGAAAGAAAGAAAGAAAGAAGGAAAGAAAGGAAGAAAGAGGAAAGAAAGAAAGAAAGAAAGAAAGAAAGAAAGAAAGAAGAGAAAGAAAGAAAGAAAGAAAGAAAGAAAGAAAGAAGGAAACAAAGAAAGAAGGAAAGAAAGAAAGAAAGAAAGAAAGAAGGAAAGAAAGAAAGAAAGAAAGAAGGAAGGAAGAAAAGGTGTTTTTTTAAAGGGTGGGTTTCAGTTTTCAGGCACTGTTCCTTCTAAATCAGATAAAAATATTCATCCTTAACTACATGAACTACATGCACAAAATGAAACACCTTCTTTAGAGCACAGCTGGCTTCTCCTAAAAAACAACACGACTGAATATTAGTATATCCAGCTCACTATGAGAAGACATTATATCATTGTCTTACATCATATTATTTTAGCCTGTACATATTAGTCATGCCTATTTGTTGTTCTTTCTGTATTTATAGCTGATGTTATTGTTATTATATATATATTTCTTTTTATTTGTATGTCTTATTCTTATACCTTGTACAAAGAGAGCACAGTTTACCTAAGTCAAATTCCTTGTGTGTTCAAGCATACCTGGCCAATAAAGCTGATTCTGATTCTGATTATATCAAAATGCTCAAATTAAACTTTGTCATCTTATTCCAAGTACAAGATGATCTTAAACCTCGAGAAGTGCCGCTATAATACAACTCAAATTAAGGTGAATATATCTCAACTGAAGAAGTTGAAGTGAAATCAATTTTTTTGAGTGAAAAAATATTAAATGTTATCATTCCTGTCTTATTCCCAGACACTAAGCTTTAAAACACTGGTAAAGTAATGCTTAAAATAAGTTTTCCCTGCTAATTTTAAGATCATAGTTTTCTAAATATCACGTCTTATTTTAAGAAATCTTAACAAGCAAATTTTCACTTGTTCTATTGGCAGATTTCTTTGCTTATTTCAAGGTAAAAGTACCTTCAAATACATTTGGAGGGGCATTTTTTTCCAGTGAAGCCCTTAATTCAGTCTCTCCATGTCATATTTACCTCTTTATTGACTTTTCTGAATTCTTACTATCAAAATATGCCTTCATTATTCTTGTGAGTGCTAATCTGTTAGATACACTAATGTGTTTACAGAATGAGGACAGAAGTACCTCCATTTAACTGCACTATACTTCGCCCTAAAAGTGGCAGCAGATAAATCACACAAAAGAAGCTTTGGTGTAAAATGGCATCTACGAGGCCAATTTTATCTCCCATTTCTAACCGCTGTGTGACCCAGACGGAGACGTGATGAGAACGGGTCAAAAACACTGTTTTACAGATGAATCATCCCCTCTTCAGATCCATCAAAAGGCAGGACAGCTGCTTGTAAAAGCCTCTTTAAGGTGAAAGTGGTGTCTGACTGGAAGCCTAAAGTCCTCTCCTCTCTGTAGGAACCTCACCTCACTTTTAAGCTCCTCCCACTCCCTAAAAAAAAAAAAATCCCTTGTTGCAATTCTGGAGGCGCTATGGTGGGCTAATTCTGCTAATAGGATGTCTCTTCTGGGCTAAACATCATAGGGCAGAGCTGAACATGCAGCATGCAGACCCTTAGGAAGTTTTGTGTGTGTGTGTGTGTCTGTGTGTGTATGCCTGGTGGTCATAATTAATATTGTACGGGGTGTGTGTGTGTGGGTGAGATAGCTAGCCTCAGTGATCTCCTGCTGTGCCCTTGCTGCTGTCCTCTGCGGCAGCTTTGATGTGACCATGTAAGTGAAAGGGAAACTGGGCGAGGAGAGAGAGCGGTAATAGAGAAACTATAGACTGTGTATGTGAAGTGGGAGCAGCCATGGCGGTGTTGTCTGTTGGTTGATGGATTTCCTGTTCTGAAGCTTTGGAGTGTGGCATTAAGGCTGGGGTCGTATTGGTCTTTTGAAGCCAGCTGTGACTAAATTTAGACGAGGGGGAGGACATGCATTGCTATAGTTCATGGTAATGAAATCTCAATAACAGTAGCTACAAGTTCATTTGAGCTAAAACAGGACAAACATCTAAAAATAAACTTCATGATGTTTTAAAAACACTTCAGACTTTGCATTAAGCCCATAAACTCAATAAGGAAATGTTTCCTGAGGTGAGGAGAGGTCTCGTTTTCTTATAGACCTTTACTGAACACATTTTTGCTCCAAGTAGAGTGCCCCCTGTGGTCATGAGGAAGAATGCATGTTGACGGCAATTGTGAATTTAAAACTGGAGGCTCTGTCTGCTTCTTAAATAAAGTTAAACATCTCCATGTTATGGTTTAGAGTTGGCTGTGCACATTTTTCGTCAATCAAAGGAAGCAACGCTCTTTAAACTCTGAAAGGGACCTTTAAATATAAATTAACATAATGCGAAACAAAAGAAGACTTTGAACTATTACTTCTCTCCTAAATCTCATTACAAAAATGTCTTTTAGTCAACAAATCAAGTTAGCAATAAAGCCATTTCTCAGGCTTACATATAACTACATTTCTTTGCAACAACTGCTCGAGTAATTCGATTTTAATGTACATTATTCAATCTTATTTTATTTGCACTGTGTTTATGTATCTTAGTATTGTATGTTTAGCTTTGTTTGGGTTATTTTTGTAATTTCTTCTGCTTTTGATCTGAACAGCACTTTGGTCAACCCCGGTTGTTTTAAACGTGCTCTATAAATAAAGTTTGATTTGAGTTGAGAGTTGCCCCTCAGTGCTTATTATAAATGATGCATGTTTAAGACAATTATTAAATTGGCTTCACTTTGAAAACCAGAGGCTCTGCCTTCTTTTAAATTGATTCTAAGGTCTCTACTTGGTTCAGGGTTGGTAGTTCAGATACCTAGCAATGTCCCAAATCACATCTGCTTAACCATAATTTTTATTTTATTTCTAAAATAATTTTTGGGGCATTTTTTGCCTTTAATCGATAGGACAGCTGAAGAGAGACTGGAAATATGGGCAGTAGAGAGTGGGGGAGGACATGCAGTAAATGGTCGAGGCTGTAATTGAACCTGCGACCTCTGCGATGACTGCTATTGCCTCTGTATATGTGGCGCACGCTTAGACTGCTAGGCTAATGGCGCCCCTAACCATCATTTTTTAAATTAATATTTTGCAGATAAATTAGACTAGCAATTGAAAACTTAAATTCAGTTGCAAATGTTAACTGAAGTAATAATTCCAGCAAAAAGTGTCCTAATTTTCCTCTTTGGTTATGTACGATCACGCTCTTTTTGTGCCAGTGGTCGCCCCCTGCTGGCCATTTCAAAGGATGCAGGTTGAACAGATTTTCATTTAAGCTTCACTTTTGAAACCAGGCTACATCTACCTCCATACACAGTCTATTAAACTGAATGAGAAGCTGGGTCACTTTCTTATCTGTAGCCACACATTTAGACCACTTCTTACAACAAGTGGCTTCCTATAGGGTATAGGCTGTTAAAAAATGCAGGTTTGAGGCTCTCCTGCTCATTGGCCTTCGTCAACTCGTTGTATACAGTCTGAGCATTGACAGAGGCGGATGGAGAGTTTAATATAGTGGGAGATTTACAGTCTTAATGATATAAGCTAACATGGTAGCTTCAGAATAATAAGAATGCACTGATATTATAGTGGCATCAACTTCCTTGCCTTATGAGAAAGTAAGTGAGGAAGCTGGAAGAGTAAAGCTGCAAATCTGGAGCTCCACTAAAATTAGAGCTGAGGTGCACATATGGTAAACTCTCTCCCTGCTTTACATTCCTTTACACTTAACGACACACACACACAGTAACACACAGCATACCTGGCAGGTGGTGAAAGGCTTGATGCTCCACAGTAACTGTGGGACGTCCTGGATGGACACCTGGAGGCTGAAAGTGTTTCCTCGGAACAGCATCATTTTGGGCTCCTCCAGCAGCCGTCCGCCCCTGCTGCGCTCGCCCACTGCAACCTCCTGATAAGATGAAGAGAGGTGGGGGTTGTTATTTCCGAGAGGTGGGTGGGGCGGGGGGTTAGAGAGGGGGAGATAAGAGCTAGATATTTTTTTTATATATCTGATAAGCTCGAAGTGTACCAAGCCAGGACTCACAGGTGCAGCTCTCAGCTTTTAGAGTACAATAAAAAGGTTCTGTTGATTCATAATTAAACAGGAACAATAAACACGTGTCTCAGAAAACACACACCCACAAATCTGAGGCTAATTGTTTTTGGTTTTATGTCCCTTCTGTTGGTGAGATAACGTGGAAACAGAAGCACGACTGTAACTCTTTCTAGGTTGAAGAGTTAAATTAAAAGAAGTGAATCAATTTGCTGCTTAATCGAGCGTCAAACTTACTGTCAGATAATTTTACGATTAATTAACTGCTTTTATTTGATTTGAAAAAGTGAAGTATTTTCAGAATTTGGGGACTCTTCTGTGACAGTTCACTAAATTTGGGTCTTAGTCTGTTGGTTACATGAAGAAAACACAATGTAGTGGACAGTTAAGGAAGCATATTGTGTTCATTGGAGAAAAAAAATTTCTTTGTTCACCACAAGTAAAATTTTATATGTTATACAAAATCAACAAAAAAAAGAAAAAGATATTAAATAAAGAAATAATAATAATAAACTTTATGCACAAAAAGGAGGATAAACATAAGAAAACAAGGTAAATAAATGAAGAGTATAAATAAACAGAAAAAGAAAAGCATCTTGGTTTATGTTTAGATCCCATTATTTCAATAATCTCAGAATAACAAGACAAACTTGTGACCTCAAAATATATTTTGGAGCATTTGCGTGAGTGCAGATTGTTGTGGTGCGACCTCTTTGCGACTGATGCTGGATTAGTGATGCCTTATGAGAGATGCAGTGTTGTGAAGTCAGTCAAGAGCAAAGTGTGCTTTTTTATCAGGCACTACTTCTGTTCAATCCATCACAAAACGTCAGCTTGTCATGTAACTTTCAATGCTGATTTCACATAGATTAGTCTCCATCACTCCCTTCCAATGTGCATCATTGTCATGTGACAGAGAGCTAACTAGTGTGAAATCAGAAGAGCAGAAAATGTAACTCCTGTAGTTGGTGATGGAGATGAAGATGTGGTGCACCAGCGTCAAAGAAGGCTCACAGTTTTCAGAAAGAGTGGTTGCAAGACTTTAAATGGCTCTTCCATGAAAATGGCACAATGCGTTCAGTGTAAAGCCTGTGGGACACAGGTTGAAGGTAACACTGTGTTCAAAGTACATCCTCCTGTTATTTCAGTGTCTGCTCCTAAATTTAGATGGTGCTCCTAACTTGAAAGTGGGATCACTAGTGCTGCTGAGTAAAAAAGTTACAGATGCCTTAAAGAGAAAAATGACATTTTTTTGCAGCCATGCACTATATTTAGACACATTTAACCCTTTTTATTAATTAATTTATTTGTATTTTTGTATTTATCTGATTATTTATTCTTATTTCATTCTATTCTTTTAATTTTTATTCTTTTTTATTTGCTGGAAAATATCATCATGAAATGTTTTCCTATATTCACTCTTGGAAATGTTGCTTTTTCAGCACTACCTTTTCCATACAAAAGAAAAGAAGCCCCTCAGGACCCCCCAAAGTTTCAAACAACGTCCAAAATATACATTAAACCCTGCAAAATAAACAACATTGTTAGTTATTGACAATTACTTAACTATTTTTGTGCAGTTTTTACCTGAAATAGTGAGTATTTTTCATAATTTGAGGATTCCTCTGTGACTAAAAACTGAGTTAAGATTTTGGTCTGTGTGTTTTATGAAGCAGTCACACTGAATTTTTAATATGGTGACATTTCATGGAGCAAAATTTACTCCAGAGTTGAAAAAAAACAGAGGATGATGACCTCAGTGATGTAGCTGCCATGAAGCAGTGTTTTCTTATTTTTTGTTGATAAGTTTTAAGAATAAGTTTGAGAAATGTTACGATAACATTAGCACCCCTTAACACAGAAAAATGAAAGCGCCTCAGGGCCCCCAGAATTTTGAATAACGTCCAACCTAGCACCCATAGAAACCATGAAAAACACAAGAAAACAAACAAACAAAAAAAACAATCAATGAAGAAGTCCCCTCCAGGAGCTGTTAGTCGGTGTGTTTATTGGGTTTCAAGCCATGTTTGTGCTTCTTGTCCCCCCGGGGGTTCCTCGTCTTTTATCTGCCTGTGCTCTTTGCACATTTTGAGAAACCCTGTGACCACGAGGAAGAAAAAAAAAAAAAAAAAAATCAACCCCATACAAACAATGAAAACAGTGTGGTGCATTGTTGGTTTCTTTTTTTTTTTAAGCTTCAAAAGTCATCTAGCGTGATTGAAACCCCCGAAAGTTGAAAAGCTCGACTGCGGCCTCCCAGGAGCCACCGCTGCTCACAACTCATGACCAGACACAAAACAGATCAAACCGACAGACTGCAGGAGCGACAAACTGACTCTGCTGGAGCCGAAAAATTGGATAAAGAGAGCAGCTAGAGTTGTGCTCATGAACAGAGGGAAAAAAATCAAAATAAAAGTCTTCTGTCAATATTTCACTTTTGGCTCCCGGCTTCGTCATATTGTAATATTTCCAGATCTATGGACAACAATAACAGCTGTGAGCATGTGCTGGTGTGTGCTCGCATGTTTGTGTTTACATTTTGTGCCTCCTGACGATGATGCAGGGGAGGAGGGGGGGGGGGGTTAGAGTGTGAGTCCTGTATGCACGGTGCTTATCCAGTCGGTCTCTGAGCACACAGAGAGGGGAAATGCAAAACATACAGGCTGTCTTGAACCTGATCAATTCCTGCTGCAAGCTCACAGGGGAAATTAATTGTTGTATGAAGCACAAACAAAAGCCAGCAAAAAGGGAAGCAAGTGCACAAATAACCACGTCTGATGGAGAGGTGGAGTGGATTAGCTCACAGCAGCTACATCCAATTTCAAGTTCCAAGTTTTGTTAGCTGCACAGGTAGAGTGCCAAACAACTGCACCATCAAAACGGAGTGTGTGTTTACGTACAATATGGTAGGGGTAACAAGGCCAAACTTTTTAACAGAGCACAACTGCGATGAACCCGTGCGGCGTCTAAGGATGTGTCTCAGACTAACGTGTTCAAATGCTTGTCATGTGGAATGCAATGTGGAAACACGTTTAATTAACAGACAGCAAATTAAATTACGCAAAGAAAGGGCAGGGAAGCAACCTTGGAGCATCTGTTGTCTTTGTAATTAAAAGTCCCTCTTTGTCTGCTAGTCATCAAGCATCTCCCAGTGGCAATGTTACTGAGCAGGCTGATCTTCAGCGGAGCAAAAAGAATCTTCAGACAGAAATTCTTCCAGGCAAAAATACACCAGACACATCCACCAAACCCTTCTAATTAAAATTTCTTATATCACATATTTAGATCAGAATATTCACATTCTGTTGGAGGCCTGGCCGGTCGGACAATCTGTCCACTCCTTCCCTGCAGACTGAAGTAGCCCTCCAGACATGAAGAAAAAGAGTGCCATGAAATTTTTCAATTATGACTGTTGTTCCTCTAGTACCACCGTGACACTGACATTTGTGGTTTTGGGACAAATGTGAACAAACATCGGTTGGATGCACAGCTGTGTCATTTGGTACAGGCATTCATAACAAGCTCAAGATAAGCGCTAACAATACTGGATCCTTTAACTTCTAATTACAGTTCTGCCAATACAATGTTCAAAAACTGGCCATTAGAGAGATATTCAAGATATATCTGCATTTACAACCCAAATTATTATAAAGTTGGAAGAGTGTTCATAAAAGTAGAATTTAGGGTCGGTCAAGTAGTCCAGAAGTTGAATAAACTTCAACTGACAGCATTGTGAGTGCAGCTACATAAACATCTGAATCTGAGGACTCATTGTGCTGTGGATGCTGAGTGTTTAAAATGCTGAGATGCATGGGTACTGCTGTTAGTGGACACAGGCCCTAACTGTCAAACTCTGCTTTAAGTATTGTCCATTAACATTTTGTTTCCCAAGTATGACTGCATCCAAGTATTTGCTCTTTCATAAAAAATATCTGCAAAACTGATGACAATGCATGCTTTGTTTTTAGCTGTTTTGCAAATATTAGCATGTTTACACTTCAAACTACCAGTCAAAAGTGTGGAAACACCTTCTCATTCAAGGGTTTGTATTTATTCTAATTATTTGAAACACTGTACATTAATACTGAAGACATCAAAACTATGAAAGAACACATATGGAATTATTTAATTCACAAAAAAGTCTTAAACAAAGCAGAATATGTTTTATATTTTAGATTCTGTAAAGTAGCCCCCTTTTTCCTTCATGACAGCTTTGCACACTCTTGGTATTCTCTCAGTCTGCTTCCTGAAGTGGTCTCCTGGACTGGTTTCTAACCAACATGAGCCTTGCCAAGAGTTCATTTGTAGAATGACTTGCCTTCTTAATGTGTTTGAGAGCATCAGTTGTGTTGTTCAGAGGTAGGGTTAGTACACAATGGATAGCCCTATTTGACTACTGTTGTAATCCAGATTATGGCAAAACCAGATTATTTCATAGTTTTGTTGTCTTCAGTATTAATCTACAATGTTGAAAATAATTAAACTGAATGAAAAACATTGAATGAGAAGGTGTGTCCAAACTTTTGACTGGTAGTGTATATAACACTGGAATGAGTGTGTGATGGTCAGGTCCAGCCTTAAAGGCAAAGTGAGAGAACCGAACACAACTTCCTTTGTTTCTTTGTCATATTTGTGATTCAAACCTTGACCCTAAAAGGCAAATGGACTATGTTGAAGTTCTTCTAGAAGAAGCCCTCCTCTCCTCAAAGAAGGCTTCTTCAATCCTTGACTAGCAGGTGGACAGAGCTAGACATGTAAGCCTTGACCAGCTCCATTCACTGGTCAGTTTAGAGCTGAGGAAGCTTTATGGATGAGAGGTCAAACATCTCCAAGAACTACGATGAACCCATGTAGCCTTTTTGGATCAAGCTTTGAATAGATGAGTGAGAACCTACATAGATATCCAAGATTTGTGTGCATTCTCCTGTCATATACTGCATTGTTGCACTCTGCACCACTCAACAAGTTGGAAGGAGTGCACTTTGGTCTACAATAAAGTTTGTTTCTGCAAAGTATCAGGGTGTTTTCTGCTGAAATGTGAGTGCTGTGGATCTCCTGTCTGAAGTGAAACAACGCAACCATACACTATTATGTTCCCACCACCCCAAGTTCAAAACATTTGATCTGTTATATCTCAATGTTTCTGCCCAGCGTACATCTTCCACACTTTACCTGAAATGCATGAGGCGTGTCGTCCACACAGTAGACCCTGAGCGTGAAGCCCAGAGAGTTGCTGTTATCTGGACTACCGAACACAGCCAGCCTCAGACGCTTGGCTGCCTCCTGGTTCAGCGGCTCCCCCACCAGGGCGTAGCGACCTGGATGCTCCAGCAGCACGTGGCACCTCTGAGCCTCCAGTAGACAGTAGCAGGACGTGCTCTCCTCGTCCACTGACATCACTTCCTTTAGAGGGAGGAAGCATGAGCAGAGAAGAGATTCAGTCTCGGAGCATTAAAGCTGGGAGACATAAATAGTTCATTTTAGGGTTAATCAGGAGAACAGCTTCGGGAGGTTTTCTTGCCAGGGGTTTTTCGATTTTTTTGTTTGAGGATTCGGCTCGCAGCGATACAGAGTGGAGCTGATTTATGAATGTTAAAAACACTGTCAGAGTTTATCTGCAGAGGGAGAAGGATTTTAACCACAAACTAAAAGCTACAAAGTATACAGGCTGTGTTATGAGAGTCTGCGGTTCAATAGGGAAACACTCTTTCAGCCGAGTACCCCTCCACTGGCTCAAAATATTCCAGGTTGTAAAAAGGCGAGTAAAGAGGGCTGAACATAAGTGTGTGATTCCCTCAACAACAACCTAATCATTGAAAATAATACTCTTTGGTTTGCTGTCTTCATGCATTTGTTGGTTAATTTCCTGCTGCAAAGAAGAACAAAGGTTTGGAAAGGTAAAAAAACAAACACCAAAACATTTTCTTTCTGATGGCTCCACCTTTGAGTCTTGTTCTGCTCGGGGACTCTGCCTAAGAAAGTGACAACTGTGGCAAAGTGTTGGCTTATTGGTGGATTAAGTTTACACTCTGCTCTCTGATATTGACAGCCCTTGTTTTTTTCATGCAACATGCTTCAAACCAGATTAAATGCAAACCACATCCACAGTGGTAGATAGTAGGAATGAATCCAAATCTCGAAAGGCATGTAAAATGAGATGGACAGATATTTTTCAAATTCGAATATGCTCCATCACTTGGATATTTGAAAATGAAAGTACATTTATAAGTTATCTATTTCATCTGTGCATGAGTCTCTGCAGCTCCAACCATCTTCCTCTGTGGCTTCGTTTCAGTCAAACCTCCACCATGTACATCAATAGAAAGCCAAGAAACTGTAGTTTTACAAGAAACCACCTTCATGGCCTTTGTCACTCTTTTAGCCAGACGCTTAATATTGCTTAAATGGAAATCCCCCCCCACCTCCTTTCCTATATATATTGTGGATAAAGGACATGTTTCACTTTATGAAGCTGGAGAGAATCAAACACTTAGTGGGAGGCTCCCTGAGGGGATTTCACAGGATGTGGGACTCGTTCTTTAAGTATCTGCAGGAGGTGGACCTCTCTGAGATCCCTGATTAGGTGATTACCTATTTTAGCAATTTTCAAAAGTGATGTTGAGGGCGGCAGACAGACCAATAACTATTTATTTATTTTTAATTGTATTTATTTTATTTATTTTCAATTTTATTAATTGTATTTATTTTGTTAATTGCATTTATTTTATTTTATTTTATTTATTTATTTATTTAATTTATTTAATTAATTAATTTTATTTTATTTTATTATTTTATTTTATTTTTGAATGTATTTATTTACTTATTTATTTTGCCATTTAATAGAATATATATATTAATATATTAATTTGTATTCACTTCTCTATCATTTAAATTTTAATATGATCTGTGTTGTTGTTGTTCTTCTTGTGTGTCACACTGTCTGTATGCTGTATGTTTTGTGTTGTTCACATTTAACAAAATGTCAATAAACATATCTGTGAAAAAACAAAGAAACTGTAGTTTTAGTGGGATGTATTAATTTCATAGTGTTAAAAAAGCTCCAGTCAAAAGTTGTTTAATTTAGTCCACATTATTTGAGATATTCACCAGATATTGTGGACCCTGTCTCTCTACACGCTGGCAGCAGGCTGCAGAACTAATAAAGTATCCGTGCGGCACTGTCTTGCATTACTGGAGGCGGCATCAATGGTTCAGTTTACATTAATAGTGCATTATAATGAAGCTTAGGAGCTTTCGTTTTCACTGTATGCGTTCATTTCCTTCATTTCAACACCCAGTTGTAGTTTCGTTTGTCTTCATAGGGAAACTCAGTCTCACACTGAGGAAGAGAGGTAAAGGATGGGAGGAGCTATCGCAGGCAGACAGTTCATTAAAACTTTAGAAAGAAACAGATTCAACTTCAGTATGAAGAGATAGAGTAATCTGATTCTGTCTGTTCTTATCTTTTATGATAATTGTTGCAAGAAAACAAACCTCTCCAGGTATTAGCCACATCCAGTTCAGGTTTTCTATCTGAGTACAGATACAGATAATGACGTCCCTACACGCCCTTAGCAGCATACTAGATCAAATATGAAACCACATTTTCCTCAAACATCCTCTCTGTCCTTACAGTAACTTCTTCTCCATCTGATTTATGTTAAATATTTCAGAGAGTTTTGGTTTTATTCGTTATTTGATGTTTAAAGATGATTGACTGACACCTCCGTTGACTAATGCAGGCTGCTGCCGCGGCACACTTCCCTGGATTAGCAGAGCCGAGGAGGAACAGTGAGAGAGAGAGAACATAACAAACGCTGACACGAGAGTCATTGAACTTCCCGTAACCCTGAGTGTCTGCTTCGAATTTACACAAGAATCTGTTCTGCTGTGGACTGTACCGACCCAGGGGATCTTTGACGTTTGATTTGTAAGTGAAATGTGTGTTTTGATTAGACAAAGAGACGTCAGTCCCCCGGCTCCACCAGCCAGATCGCTTCTGTTCACGCCCTGCCTCCACCAGCGCTCGGGGCCCACCGAGGCAGAATTTTGGTTACATCTCACAACGGGAGAAGACACGTGTGGTCCATATTAAGACACAGTCAATGCTTTTTAACATGAAGCTTTATATTAATCTATAATTCAACTCAAGACACAGCTTTGCTCTTGCAGTGAACTTTGATGTAATTGTGTTTTTGAAACAGTTAAAACTGCTGAAAACAAGAATTTGAACTTTTTATTTTTCACTAAACTTCTGAAATCTGTTTAAAGACACCATGAGTAGTTTCTTGTATATTATTTTGACTCCTTCGGATGAACTCTGTAGACTGCATTTCCCATGAGCACCATCACCCACTGTCAGTGGCTCATGCTGAAACTTGCATTTGTTGTGGAAGCAAATTAATGGAATTACAGTTTTCTCTTTTTATACTGCTTTTCTATTTTAAGACATTTTGCAAGATGCAGAGTGATGACGTCATGTTTTGATTTGTAGGTACTTGGAATGTCAACAATAAATCGAGTATCGATTAATTGATTGTTAAGAACTTACTCAAACACATTCTTTTGTTTCGATTTTATATCACGTGGAACAAACATCATGTGGTTTCATACTTCGTTCAGCTATCAGGGAGGTGTTTTGAGTTTAAAGCATGTTTCAAAAGGTGTTGCACACAGCGGAGACCAGCAGCCTGTTGCACCAGCTGTGCATAAGTTCAAACGTAGCCTAGTTTGAACGTAAATTCTCATTTAGGATGAAGTTTACACTCTACTAACGTTTTGGGCGTTGCACCAGCTGAGATAGTTCCAACGTAAGCCTAAGTTGCAACTTAATTCTTACACTTGGGTCCTAGTAGGTGTAAAGTCCTCCGTACAGTATATCGGCTGCCATGGCGCGTCGTTTTGAAAAGTGGGATGATGAGGAGATACAGAGGGTCCTCCCAGCTATATGACATCTGCAACCATAGACTGTATATACGCGATATCCACGAGAGATTAAATCCTTTGGAAAAATATGATGACCAAGATTTGCTCTCCTATGATCAACATATGTTGTAGTTGATAATTGTACCACTCGATGTCACTGTTATTATACACACACCGTAGATTAAGGATTGAGGCTGTAGTTATCACCTTGCTTTAGTTTGTTTCAGCCGTTGGTCAGTTCTGAGACGATTAGGCACGAAAGATAACAATGCATCAAAAGTGGTGCTTTCCTCTGATTGGCTGCTGGAAGTGTAAACGTCATATCTGCGACAATGTTTTGGTTAGTTTGGACGTTACTGTCTACTAGTTAAGATGAACCTTACGTCTCCGTGGTGCAACCAAACTATGTCACAACTTAAGTTACAAACTAACTAGTTTCAACGTATGGTTTAGGGAGGACTTTACACCCTAACTTAGGACTCAACTTATGCACAGCTGGTGCAACAGGCTGCAGGGATGCATCCGGCTCGGATGGTGGTGAAGCTTTCAGGGGAGTGTCTGCCCCCTGGTGGCTGGCTGCAGTATCGGTCCAAAAATCCGTCTCGCAGTCAAACTTTAAAAAATAAATACACGTTGTACGAATGTTTCTCCCATCAGTATGCTGTGGTGATATGTAGTTAGTATTTGACTGTTTTGTGTTCAAGGCCTCTTTTTTCTGAAGAGTTTCTTTTTCGTTAGTTATTAGAGTTTAAAAAACGGGGTTTTACTTCCTGTTTCCTTTGATTCACAGCCGCCGTGGAGTGAAACTTCAAAGACACAGCGTCTTGTGACGCTACGCTGTAGGGCGGAGCTTGTTACAGTGGCTTCACAGGCTCTGGCTGCACAATGGCTGCACCCAGGAGCGGGATTTTTAGGCTTCAGAACCGTACAACGGGTAGAGGCGGAGCAACGCTGTCCATTTTCATTTACAGTCTATAGTGGAGTCGCTCAGCCGGGGGCTGCGGCTGAGTGACAGGTCTCCACAAGCGTGTTTTTTCTCCGCCGCCGGACTGATTATGACACAGTTGAGCTCCTGGCTGACACCTGACTGCGTTCATGTGCTTGTTTTTCTCAATAAGAACTAGTAGACAGAAAACTGGACACTGTGAGTCTAAAAGCACACGGTGTAACTCTTTTGTTCTCAAAGAGCAGTGAATCATTTAGTTGCCTCCCTCCTGTCCTGCTCTTTTAGCTAGCAAAGCCCTGTTTGCAGAGTTTCTCCGTCTGAAGCAGAGAACTTACGTCTGTTTGATAATCCTGCTGCAGTATCAGCCATGGAGGACAAATCATTATGTCAAAAGAAAATCATCTAAAAGTAAAAAAACTCCTCCTGCTTACTGTCTGACCTCTACTGCCGAACTTTACCAGCAGAGCTCTGAACTGAGACACTTCAGGGTGAGTGACGAGTACTGACTCAGCTTTATTCTGACCAGAGCACAGACACCAACTTATCTTACTTATGATAACTTGTCTCTTATAAATCGTATTTTACTATGTAGGTCATGAAGAGGCATAAGTACAAGAGTGACACTATTTTAATATCAGTTGAAGACTCCTCACTGTGCGTTTCAGAAGTCCACAGCAGCCTCAGGGCGCTGACTGCTGTGGCTATTTGAGTCGTATTGTTTGTTGCTGGATGTGTTTTCTGAGTGTTTTCTGTCAGGTCTGAAGGAAAAAAAGCCAACGAAGAAAATAAAATGCAAAGCAGTAATGGAACAAGCCATGAGGGGCTCTTTTCCTGCTTTTTACTGTAAATTTATGAACTGACAAGCTACTATTAAGACACAGACAGTAAACTGGAAACTGTCCCTCTTGCACACATTCAGGATGAGGGAAAGTGCGAAGCTGAATGTGGGCCAGATGAATAATCGCACATCTCACTAAACAGATGGGGATACAGTAACACTGACAAAACGGATTAGCGAGGTGAAGTCGTATCCGATGGCCAATTGCTCATCATCTCGTGCTCAATCCGCCCTAAATCACCTCTGAGACAGAACTGTGACCCGCAGCTCCCCTCTGCATATGGCCTGGCTGAGGCATAAAAAGCAATGTGGGGTAATTTAGTGGCCCACGGATTCCTAAACCTGCCCCATTAGCGCTGCAGCGGACATGAAGGATCTCCATGACATAGCTCATCCCCGCCGGGCGGCTGGGGAGAAATGATGGAGTCAAACTCTGGCGGTACAAAAGTGCAAGCTTTAATGGGGATGAAACTGTGAGGGAGACGGAGCGAGAAAAAGGGGAAGAGACAAAGACATAGGGGGAGAAAGACCTCCATCTCACATTATATTACTAATTCCAGAGATTAGGTTTTGAGTGAGCATCCTTCCTAAGATAAAGGGCTCATTATTTCACTCTGACAGAGACGGGTCACAGAGTTACATTTTCTTAGAGAACATCTCCTCTCCTTTCTCTCTCTCTCTCTGAACCCGCCTGTCTTTCTGTCTGTCTCTCTCCTCCTTCTCTTCTTTTCTCTCCTTTCCGATGGCATATAGCTCCCATCAGTGACAGTCTTTTGATAGCTCCCTTTTGTGCAACACGGCTGCTGGCAAATTACATCTGTGTAAATGTCACGCAGAGTGAAGGGACCAGGCTGGGAGGGAGCCACGGGCCCTTCAAGGTCACACAAACTCCACGACTCGGGGGTCACTCCGCCTCGATGAGGTCCCCGAAGCTTCTTGATGAGGTTAGTTAAATATTAAAAGAGCATCTTAGATATGTCGACTGTGCTGCCGCTGTGCCAGATAATGGATAGAGGGTGTTTGGATTGAAGTCGGATGTCTGAACAAGTCTCTGTGAGGCCGGGGAGTAGCTCTGCAGGGCGAGGTTGAAGGACTTTTCAGGAGGTGTGATTTTACTGAGAGAGCTATTTGTGAGGGGGAAAAAAAAGCTCCCAGCAGCGATCACAAAGATAGCACTACACTGTATTTATAGACATGGAGTCTTGAATCTTTTAGAAAGCACACACTTGGCAGGTTCTGACCTCACACTGAGGGTTTCAGAACGGACCAGCTACATAAACTGTAGAGCAGCATCTTGTGAAAAACACTGGACATTTAGTTTATAAGCAGGACAGGAATGCACATCTCACTGGGTTTACCCAAGCTGCAACCTTTGGTCTCAAAATATGAAGCCCATGCTAAAGTGTTATAAACTGCAGTTCATCGAGCGTCCACTTGAGGCTTGCCGGAAACCACATACACACCAATTCAAAAAAGACGATCTTTGCAGCATTAATAAACATGTTTACAGCCTGGTACAAAATCAGCGTACCTGTACGTAGCTCTTTGAATTTTTTTCTAACGCGACGCTTCAGAAGATATTAAGATTAAGAGTTTTTGCCCAAATAAGGACATGACTGACTTGATTGAGCTGCACCCCTGGCGGGAACTAGGGCTGTCAACGATTATTCTAAATTCGAATATATATTCGAATATTAAAAAAAAACTGAGATTCAATTGTGAAAATTAATATTCGCTTGTGGAAAAAAACACATCAGCGGCTGCTTTGCAAGTGGGCGCACTGCATGACGGGTCAGGAACAGGTCACAGGAGTCACACATGCACAGCGTGAAGCAGACGGCAGAGAGAAATCTTTCCGTCCCCGGATCCTCAGTGCGCTCTGAACACGTCTTTTCCTCCACTAGGAACATAGTGAATAAAAAGAGATCTGGCCTCTTCACATGTGAACTGTCTTCTTCACATGTGGACTTTCTCGTGTTTTTGGCAAATAACCTGTCAGTCCTAAGACCCTGCATTGACAGTGGACTAAAAGAGCCCAACAATCAGTGACACTGGGTTAAATGCAGTTTTTCCTCTTTTTTTCATACTAGCGCCAAGAATGTAAGTGGACTACTTTTTCGTTTTTAACTTCAATTAATGTTAATAATATTTGCTTCAATCACTGAATGAAGCCTGCCTAGATTAGGGACAAGAGGGACCTTTAATTGCTCGCACAATTCTTGTTCAGCACTCACTCAGCGCATTACGCACAGAGAGGGGAGGGGGGCGAGCGAGAGGTCTTCAAAGTGTTACGGTATAGACCATTAGGTAATTTACTTGTTTTGTAATGTGTAGGTATGTTTTAGGCATGTTATATCTTAAATAAAAATACATAAACAAGTATTTATGTGTCCTTGTATTAGTTCGTCCACCTGTGATTGACATAATGCCCACATATAGATATTCGAATGGTTCAAACCTATGTTTTTTTTTAGAGCGAATATTCGAACGTCACTTTGGAGCAATTTTGACAGCCCTAGCGGGAACACATAGCTGTTGGCTAGGAGGCTCAAACCCCGCCTCTTTACCTCACACTCCGCTTGGGTTGAGTTCAGCATTTCCAACATGGCTCCCGCCTATGATCGGCTTCAAAACAGCGCTCAGGAACAGATGGATGACGTCACGGATACTACGTCCATTATCTATACAGTGTTGCGGCAACACTGTCCAGAGTATGGGGGTGTGGCTGTCGAGCTACAGGTGGGCGGACCTTCCTGGTCACGTGACCAAATTATCAATGAGACGGTAACGCTGTGGTCCTGATTAGCTCAGGCAGACACCTGCTAGAGGAGCGAGAAGAAAGAGACGCCGTTGTCAGAAGCCGTAGAAAGACATTCTTGGGAAGTTTTCCCTTTTTTTCGTGTGTTATAGATGTCACCTTAAATATGAACTGTCATCCGAAACCCTGAGGGGTAACGAGAAGGAAGCAGCGTGAGCTGGTCCCGGAGCCGTGAATGGTGTCCTGGAAAGAAGCCGACACAGGTAAGGTCCGCCTTTTCCCTTTGCCTTTTGCTCGACAGTCACCTGATTCCTTCTTTAGTATGGCACGGGCAGCTAACGCTTGGATGCCCTAGACCGAGCTCGTGCCAGGGTTGTGTTGCCGTGACAACAGTCTATAGGTTTACCTTCTATTTTCAAGTCTGACAAATTAGGGTAAAATCTAGTCTCATTTTTGGAGGGGAGAAGGTTTTAAACTGTGTTCCTGCATGAAGACTTCCATGGCATTCAGCAATGTGCAGTTTCCATGCAGATCTGCAGCTCTTTCAAGTATCATATTACTGCCATCATGCCAGCTACCTGTACAGTGGTTCAGCCCAGCCTACAGTTGTTTGCTTTTCTGTAAAAATGTGTCTTGATTAATGAAATAAAACAGGTGGCAGTATATTCTCTTATTCACATACATACATATTTGAAATGTTGTTTTATTTTCATTGATGCTATCCCCATTTAACACTAACATTCTGTTTGTAATCAGGGACAGTGTGTCAGAGATGTCGACCACTTTCCAAACCGGCTCAAATGAAGTAGAAACATCAACGTGTCAGGAAACACATCCTGTCTTTCAGTTTTGATGAAATAATCACGTTAGAGGTGAAAGGAGGACGGAAATGATTATTGTGACAGTGTTTCTTCAAAGTAATTTTCCAGCGGTCGATCATAACCCATTTACACAAAGATGCTATTTCACACTTTTTTATGTTTCATATAAAATCCAAAACATGCTGATTTCACTGTTCAGAGACATCGGTAAGAGAGCGGTTTTAAAAACTCCCCACAGAAGAAGAAAGAAGAAGAGTGCTCATGAGCTGAGGTGCTGAAACTGTGCAGCTCTGACTGAAGGTATAAGACCCCTGACAGGCTGCTGTGTTTACAGATGGACTGTTATGAAGATGTTTGCATGATCGAATCCCACCTACCTCCTTTAATAATTATACAATCTTTTCAGGCACAGTATACAAGATGCTTCAGAACAACTCCATCTATGTGGATGTGTGAAGCAGACTTCCCTGTCATGAGTTGCTCTTGTTGAATTATGTTTATTCTTCTTCCTGTGTTATTTGTACTCGTTTCCCCATGTTTCATGTCTTGTGTTCTTGTATTCCTTGTGTTTGTATTTTTAGTTCAGTCACCAGTTCTGTTTCCTGTTTTATTTTGGATTACTTGTTTATTCTGTGTTTGGTTTAGTTTCACTTCCTGCCCTCTTGTTTCCCTCCAATTTGATTGCACTCATTAGTTTCACCTGGGTCTTATGTCACACCTGTGTTGATTACACTGTGTACTTTCTCTCTTTCCTCTTTCCTGTGTCAGTTCATTGTGTCTTACCTGTTGGACTTAGGATTTATTTATTTATTTATTAGTTATATTTTTGGGCTTTTTGCACCTTTATTAGAGTGGGGAGGACAGTGGACAGTGCTGGAAACAGGGAGAGAGTAGGGAATTGACATGCGTGAAAGGGGCTGCAGGCTGGAATTGAGCCCGGGCCAACCACTTGATGGGCATGCAATTTAGCCATTAGGCCAAATCCATGCCCAGGATTTAGGATTTTGAGTATGTTTTTGTAGAACTCCTGATTTTTGTTCATTAAAGCTTTTACTTTTTACTCTTCATTTTGGGTCCTCTACTGTTTGTTCCCCTTAAACCATCCCATTCCCAGTGTAATCTGATATGAGCACGGATGTTTAATCAACTTCTTAAATTAGTTGGTGAAAAATCGTCTTGTACATCTTGTTTCTTTAAAGATTTTTTGGGGGACAGTCTTACTTTTATTGATTCAGATTCAGTTTCAGATTCAGAGAACTTTATTGATCCCAGAGGGGCAATTTAGTTTGCAATCTACCAGCTCGTCAAATAAACAACACTAACACTAACACTAACAAACAGCCAAACACGAACAGTCACAACACTCAACAGTCAACATGTCAGTGACAACAACAGGGCAAGATTGGGCTTATTTTAGGAGTAAAATAACAGGTGTTGGACAGTAGGTGCAGAGAGACAGGACATGAAGGGAGCAGAGAGATTGGGAAGACATGCAGCAAAGGGTTGAGGCTGGGAGTTGAACCAGTGACCGCTGCGATAAGGACTATAGCCTCCATACATGAGGCATTTGCTTTACCGCAGAGCCAAACAGGCACACCAAGTCTTGAGCGTCTTTTTAATGGCGGCCATGGACAACTACACATTTTATCAACAGAGAAGTGCTCACCTGGTATAGACTGGTGATTACAGAATAAGGAAATACATGAACTTCAAGACATCATGCTTACAAAACAGTGAAGACTAAGGGTCCAACAATCTGTTTACATATTGATGTCTATATATTTCATTCTCTGGTTTGGACACTGAGTGAATATTTGTGTCATATTGGTCATAAGATAGAAAAGGTGTAGGACCAAATGAGTGTAAACTTCTTCCCAGCATGCACACAGTTTGTTTTGTGTTGAATATGGCAGCTGATATTGTTGTTTGAGTTTATTTTGTCCCTTAAGGCTGATTTATACTTCTGCGTCTCCCCTACGCAGCAGGGGCTGACGCGGACATGAGCCCCACATACTTGTATGCGATGTGTCCGTGTCGCGCAGCAATTCTCTGCCGAAACACTAGAGGGCAGTGCGGTCTCTCTGATAGCCGGTCGCCTGCTTCCTGTCCCGCTACGATCTCTGTTTACTTTTCCACAGAGATTCAGAGCGTGTTATGTTAATCTACAGCTGATACATGTTGCTTTTTATCATACAGACATGATTACATGAAGAATAGAGAGGAGGAGAGGAAATACACGGCCGATGTGCGGCCGATGTCCGGGATCCAGGAAGTGTTGTAAATGCGGGAAATACAAAGCCGCCGAGCGGACCAATCACAGGGCTTGAGGTCCGCGTCGGCTCTAAGGGGAGTTACATTTTGGAGGAGGTGCACGTCAGCTACGTGCGTAGGCCTCGGCGTAGGTACGGGAGCTACGCGGACCCCCGGCGTAGGGTACGCCGTTGATTCAACGCAGAAGTATAAATCAGCCTTTACTCTTGTTGTTAACTTTTATATCTACTCTAATTTTAATAAACATGATTCAAAATAAAGATATCAATCAATCAATCCCTCAATTGATCAACATGATACCCATTTCTTAGCATCAGTCACATAGAAAGTAGTGAACTTATGGAGCTTTTTGAGTTTCTCTTACATCACGCCTTGCAGAAACGTTCGAGTGTAATGAAACCCTAACAGTCAATTCTCAACCCTCCTTATATTTCACAAACAGATGCCAATAATAAATGACAAAAACAAATAAAGAAAACAGAGGCGCCGAACAGAATTATCAAACATATTTGTCTTTTGTTCTCACTGTCATGTAAATTGTGTTTGTTGTGTTCAGAAATTCATTAACAGCTGCACTGCATTGAGCGAACTCACAGAATCATGAAAGAGGAATGCTTTAAAATACCATTATCATCTTATCAAGTGGAAAAAGAAATGAATGTTTCACTGACTAATAGCAGTCATTTGCATTTGCCCTGACATTTCTTTTGGATGTATGACAGCATGAGGTAGAGCTTGAAAGGCTGAATTTTTATGCAGAATGACGAATCTGAGCTGGCAACCCTGAAATCTGCTCCGTGCTCGCATGACTACACTGCAGGATGAAAATGTTCATCAAAGAAAGTTGTAGCAGTTTTATCGCTGCGTATTGATATTCTGGGTGTCTGGTCAAAGCAGTGTGTTTGGACTTGTTAACATTCTGTGTTGATGTCACAACAGAGAGTTTAGAACCTGATAATTACGACTGAAGGTAAATAGAAACAGCTCACCTCCCACTTGTTCTCCTGTATTTGTCTCTTTAGCCGGATGGTCCAGTTGTCAGGAGCGACCTCAGCACAATGGGCGATGGTCATGGCTATGGGACAGGTCAGGTCGAGGCCGGGTGGGCCGTACG
The DNA here is from genome assembly GCF_009762535.1 of Notolabrus celidotus. Lineage (NCBI taxonomy): Eukaryota > Metazoa > Chordata > Actinopteri > Labriformes > Labridae > Notolabrus > Notolabrus celidotus. Next base: position 4,535,364 of record NC_048290.1, read on the forward strand.
TCACGGCCGGGCTCAGAAAGATCTCTGGGCCGTCCTCTGACACAGCACTGTAAACACACACAGGGGCAGAAGAAGAATATATTAAAACACAAATATGGCTGATCAAGCTAATTTCAGATTGCTAGCTTTAATGAGCTAACAATTAATACACAGTGAATGAAATACAGAAGGCAGCTTTTAGATGTTTGAAGGGAATGGATAGAGTACTGACACGACAGCTAACATATTCAAACGGCAGCTAATGTTTCAGATATAAAGCTGAAGGTGCTCAAATGCTGTTGTGATGCTAACTTGTAACTCAGGTTGTAAATCCACAAGTAGAGTTTCTGACAAATGTTGTCATTTCACCACTTCTTGATTAAAATGCATCTAAAAAGACGAATGATAGTCAAATTCAGAGAAAAAATTTAAATATTTCAACACCTATTAGCGACAATGGCTAATGCTAGCATTCAAACAATATCCAACTAACATTATGTTATCTGAGACACAGCTAATCTAGCATAGTTCAGATAATAAGCTTCAATAAATTACCTATTAATTCACAGTACAGTAAGTTGCTGTTAACTGATGTACACAATTTGATAGGGTACTAGCATGTTAGCTAACCTAGCCGCCAAATTCACATGGCAGTGATCTATTTCTGACAGAGTTCAGGGTGCTATGTTGCTAACTTGCAGTATTTGATGGTGTACACCAATATATTTAGGGTTACTGAACATTTCAAACATTTCACTTTAACACTTCTATATTAAAAATGTTAAACTTCAGAGAGACATCTACGGTAAAACAACATTCTTTGATACCCATTAGCTACAGCAGCTAATGCTAGCATTCGACCACTTCTAAGTAAAGATTATGTTACCTTATATGAAGCTAATCTTGCTCATTTCCGATTTTTGGCTTTAATAAGCCACTTATGAATACTCAGTGTATTAAAGCTGGGGTTGGTAGTCACGGAAAACTAGCATTAATTTGAATGTAGCATTTCCTCAGGACTCCGTCTAACGGCCTCCAAAACGACGCCCCCGCTCACATGCCGAGCGCCGCTGATTCACCACCATATGATTGTGACTGATTCAAAACCGGTCCTCAGCACATTGTGTTTTACTACGTCAACTCATGTCTCACTCAGCGGTAAGAAAACACCAAAACATTCTCATAGTGAGAGTTAAAAACACAAACATGAAATGTACGCTTTGCAGGAGGCGGGCAGAACGGCAGGACAGGATCTGATTGGTTTCATAATTTGGCTCCTGATGGCAGGGATTGGTTGGTGTTTTCCCAGGTTTACTCTGGCTGTAGATAGCAGCTTTTTTCACTCTTTTTTAAAGAACACATTATGTATTGATTACCATCAGGACATAAAGATCATTTTAACCAGTAGAACAAAAAGTGTATCTAAATCTGACTACCAACCCCAGCTTTAACTACAGTAGGTGGTGGTTAGCTGTTTGGAGGTAAAGAGGGTGCAAAGTGAGGCGGTGAAATAATTAAAATATGTTCCAAACAAAGAATCAAACCGACTATTTATCAAGCAGAAGAAATATGATGGTTTTAAATCATTATAATGATTACCAAATCACCCTGTCGGGCTTCAGTCCAGTAAAAAAACCTGCTGATTGTACATTATTCCTTACATAAGAACATTATACAACCCCACTTTAAATAACAACACCGCCCCTTTAAGCTCTTCCATCTGCTTTTTGATGCAGTTACAAACCAGCGCCTTTTAGGACAGTATTAAAATGAAGGCATAAACACCACCGCTAATGAATCACTGCTTTAAATGGGTGTTCGTGTAGCAGAGTGTGACCCTTGCCTTGGAACAAAGTAAACTCAAATCCTGGGACACTCATAATGAATCAATCCCTGACTAGCTGACACACAGACACACAGATAGGGGAAGATTAAAGCACCAAGACTAATGGACAGTGGGGCTGGGGAGGACAGGCTCTAGCACACAGCGTGTAAGCTCGGCGGGTCGATGGAGCTTATGAAGCCTGCTCTGCCCGGCCCGGTGACAGATTAGCTGGGCCAAGCTGCTCTTGGCCGGGGGCCCAATCTTGGCTGGAAGCCCTGAAGACTGAGAGCAATCAATGGGACCACCATCAGTCATGCAGTTGGCCCGGCTGGACACCTCACACACACAGGACACAATATTGGTGGGGTTGTCACCGGAGCAGCGTGGATATTTCTCAGTATCATTAATACAGCTGCAGCAGGGACAAACTGTGACATGATGCATCTCAAACGTGCAAAGTGGAGCCACACGTGTACGCACACAAACGTAGGAGACACCCGCGGAGTGAAAAAGCGTGGAAAGTGTGATTTTTATAGGTTCCACTTCTCATGTTGACACATAAAAACTGAACCAGCTCACTCCATATATAACTGAGTCAATAGCTGTGTTCAGAGGTCAACCCTACACAAATTCTGAGAGGGTTTCAAGTGTGGAGCTTGTTTTAAAAAAAAAGAGCAGTGGCAAAATAAATATCCAGAGCAGTCCACATAAATATGGAATATTTTCTTATTTTAAATTTAGGGTTATTCATACTTTTGTCCCTTAAGTGCAATTATGAAAGCCCAGACTGTATAAATAATGGACGTAGTATCCCTGACGTCACCGATCTGTTTCTGAAGTGCTGTTTTGAGGCCAATCGGCGGCGGCAGCCATATTGGAAATGCTGAACTGAAAAGAACATCTTTCAAATGTGTTATGAAAAATATCACCCCACCGTACAGTGTGTGCCAATCAAGAAATGAGCTATCCAGACTACACTTGTTTTTTTGTACCAGGCTGTAAACATGTTGTGGTTTCCGGTACTTCCGGAGCCAGCCTCAAGTGGACGCTCAATGAACTGCAGTTTTTAACACTGTAGCATTGGCTTCAATTCTTGAGGCCAGAGATTGCCGCTTGGGAAAGACCCAAGAAAATGTCTTTGCAGAGTTAAAGCTCCTGTGAGGAGTTTTTTAACTGCTTATGAAACAGACTGATATTAAAGGTGACATATCATGCTCTTTTCATCAATATATATTGGTCTAAGAGGTCCCCAAAACATGTCTTTAAAGTTTATGCTCAAAAAAACACTTTGAAATCAGATTTTGGTCTGCCTGTAAACCCCTCCTTTTCAGCCCTCCTCAGAACAGGCTGTTTTCTGTGTCTGTGCCTTTAAATGAGAATGAGCTCTCTGACCACGCCCCCTCAGGAAGTGGATGTGTCCTCAGCTCTCCAGCACGTTGATCTAATGTTTACATGTTGGCTGCATATACACGGCTGCTCACAGACCCGCGTTACTTCAACCCTCTGAATCTGATCCAGAATCTGATCCTGACGGAGAGGCGCCTGCAGCAGGACCTTTCTGAACCATTGGTCACAGATTTAGTGTTTCTTGTTGTTTTACTTGTCAGTATTTTGACGTGTGTCTTGGTACACAGCTACGAACATGTAGCTATGTGGCTATGCTAACTAGCGCTAGCACTTTTCCATGTAAAATAAAAATCATCCACTAGATCTTCAAATCTGCAGACGTGGGGAGTAAAACCGACCTTTGTGTTTATTAAGACAGCCTACAACTAGCATGCCTCCCTCCTAAGCTCCTTGTTAGCACACATGTGTGCAGGGAATGGAAAACAGAGGAGGGATTGAGTTGTATTTTATACAGTCTATGGGCTGAACAAGCTCCGAGCTCGGACTCCGTTCCAGACCGGATGGCGTTGTGACGTATGAAAAACACTGAAAACTGAAACGGCTCGTTTCAGCACACATTTACAGAAAGGTGGAGAAATCAGAACAGGGGGAGAATGGATTATTTTCATTTTTGGGGGGTTTGTAGACAGGGACACATATTTCAGGTAGAGAACCATTAAAAAGTCGATTTTGCATGATATGTCACCTTTAATACTGACGCCTTTTAAAGACATGTCAGAGCAAAACAGACCATAAGCATAGAGATTGATATTTTCTATATAGTTATTAGATGTTAAAAAACACAGTGGAGGGGGTAGTTGTCAGGTGTACAGCAGAATTAGTTCCAGCAAAGAAGAACAAAAGGTGGACAGTCAATTTATTTGTTTTTTTATTGTTGGAGAATGAAGCTGAAATGTCAAAATAACTTCCTCCTCCATTATCAAAGGAACATTAGTTCACCTAATTTCTTTTCCGGCACTGATCCTAAAAGTTTTGCAACTCCATGAAAGTCAAATTAAAAAAGCTGGTCAACAAGTCCTTTAACTTTTAAACTCTCCTGATTAAAAACAACACTTTGAGAAGAGACAAACTTTCTCTTAGTTTCCATTTGTTCAATAACTACCTGTTAAAGCAAGAAGAATGTTTGATACAGACAGAGGTGTGAAGGTGAGGTGTGATGTATCCATGTGTGTGTGCTAAGATCTCAGTGTTCCCCAGCGACCCAGTGTGTGTGCGGGTTGATTTCGTATGAATTGCGATATCTTAACAGTTTCTGCTGCCGAGTTCTTTGTGAAACTGGATTCTTCATTAAGCTGTTACCAACAACACTAAAAAATTTAAAGGGGTTATGATCCGCTGTCTAAAAATAAAATCACACATTCAGACAGCTCCGTGGCCCTGCAGCTGCACTTTTGTGCTAATCAGCCCCCCGGCTCAGAGGAAACCAAGGTTACCTGCTGCTGACGCTATGCTAATTAGCCAGATTCCCTGCAAGCAAAGATTAAAGACTGTTATTTAGCATCTCTGATTGTGCTTATGAGAACAAAGAAATATCACTCCACCATAATACGTAATGTGTAGATAGGTAATTGGGGTTATTCCTTAAGTCTTATAATTGCAGTATACACAACACACCTCTCTCCATTTTTCACACAATAATATTCACCTCGACATTCATTCTTTCCCCCCTTTCATCAGACAACAATTACAAAGAGCATCTTGACTCTGCCTCATTAGTTATCTACAGGCTGTTCCAAGCTCTCACAGAGGAGGTAATCAGGATTTAACGAAATAAAAGAGAGGAGACGGAGCTTCAAAGGCGTCACTTATGGCGGAGTTAACATTTCAAGGTAAAAGATAACTACGCTAAGATGAAATAAGTGAACACAGCAAAAAAAATACCCCAACAAATTATCATTTAATCGAGCTCAAGCGGGAAACCTCCTGGGTTGAAAATGAAGCCAAAGTGGACGATCAGAAAACTGCAGTTCCTCCAGTGTCCACTTGAGGCTGCAAAAGCCAAGGAGTCCTCATTAGAGCTCATATTAACCTACGAACACTATTGCCTGGTGATTTTCACCCGAGCAAACACATTTACATGATTTTATTATGTTGCGTTTGTCTGAGTGTCATGGGTCCCTGGGTAGCTTCAGCATCATCTTTGACGTCTTTGAAGGTGTTGGTGTTTCCTCACTCCAAAACCCGCTTTTTTCCTACAGGCATGTGTTTGGGTGATTTTCACCCTTTTTTTTTGTTTCTCTCTCCTGCAGCTGTTTGTGTGTCAAGGAGACTCAGCCTTCACCAGGGAAGTCTCAAATTTTCAGTAATTTTTCAGCATTTTTATAGGTTCCCCCCATGATACATTTTTTTTTCATTTTGTTAAACATGGCACAGTTTAAAATAAAAGAACACTACTCTAATTTGTCATATTTTGATATATTTTGATAAGTACTTTTTATTAGGTATATTATATCAGGTAAAAAAAACACCCGGCGTCAGTGATGGTGTTACTACTTTAGCAATAGTGTTCTAGGGTTTTAAAAGCTCATTGTATGCAGCTATTGCATGATTAGAGGTGTGGCTGAGTTGACAGACTGATGGGCATGTTGTTGCTGTTTGCCAGGAGGCTACAGGCCCGCCTCAGCTCCTCCCCCCCTGCCTCTCCTTTGATTGCTCAAAGTTAGATTGAGCTTTCTCTTGTGATGTGGCAAGCACCATCTTTGAGTTTCTTAACACTTCTACAGAAACCAACAGGTGACATCACTGAGACTACATCCATGATTTAAACGCTCTATGATCTCATCATGCAGTTTAAAATTGGAGATGAATGTGGCTTCGTTGTGCGGCTTCCAGTGGAGGCGCCCCCTGCTGGCTATTAAAGAGAATGCAAACAAAGTCTAGAAAGCATCTTAAATCATGGTTGTGATTTGGCACCACAAAAACTGTATTTAATTTAGAAGCTAATGTAAAAATATTTAGCATGCCACCCTAGACCTGCTGATTAGATCAGGCAAGCCACATCCTTGTCCTCTTTTAAAAACACACTTTTTTTAACTGTGCTTTCTCCTTTTAACTCATCTCTATCTTTTTAATTTCTGCATGGTTTTTATGATTGTCTTTTACTCAACTCATTTTAGTTCTCTTAAACCATTGTCATGTGCTTTTGTGTTTTTTCTCTCTCGCTATGTCTTGCACTCTTTAAAGCACTCTGTAAACCTGTTTTTAAAAAGGTGCTTTATAAATAAATGTATTATTATTATCATTATTATTTAAGACTGATAAAGTGTTGATGTTGATTTGTTTCTGCTGGACCTTTTACTAGGCTGCTGTTCTGGATTTAAAGCTTTAAGACTGTCCCTAAAAATGAGGGAAGTCAGGTTTTCACAAAAGAAAATCTTGATTAAACATTTAATGTTAGCTCAAATTTTCAAAATCTTTTTTACAGAGGGCTTCAATAAGATAGGGAAACAAAAGAGTCTTAAATGATTTGGTTTGGAAACAAAACTGACATTAATGGAGGCAAAAATAGGATGTTTTAGAGGACATAGATGTACAATATATATCTATAAAAAACGCAAGGATGTAAGGACGACATTAATTGTCAGCTCAGCTTAGAGGTTGTTTCTAACGTTAATTACATATATTTTAAATCATGTAGAGACTACAATTTACAGAAAGCCCAGAGTGAGACAGGTATGAGTGGCACTCATATTTTAGAGTATAAGGTGACTCCTTACAAAGTCGAGCACGATACCACTAAACTCTTCACTTCAGCCTGTGTGAGTGGCATCATATCAGGGTTACCTCTTCACACGTTGTGATTCTGTCATAGGTATACCAACAGCTCCACCATCAAGCTGTGGAAGATCTCCCACTAAACCCCGTCGCACAGCCAACAGGATGAACACAACCCCCTGTGAACACCTGAAACTAAACCCGGGCTGATCGATTTCCATTCTTCTCCGAGGAAAGCGTCGACTTATGTAGATGGCCGGGGTTTTGAATGGGAAGAAAAAGGATCCAATTTCTCCTGCGGACTCTGCGGCTGTCAGAAGATAGGGCTTTGACTGACAGCTCAGTGGTGCACGGCTCCTGCAGCTTCTTAAACGACAGCCAGAGAAGTAAACAGCATCGGGCTTATCAGAGCAAAGCAGGAGCCTGGAGGGCAGCAGCTTGGCTGGATTGGAAAGGCTTTAGGCGAGGGAGTGTATTACCCTGACCACTAACCGAGCTATACGCCAAAACCTATAACTGACCTTTGATCTGTATCTTTACCCAAATGATCCCGTAGACACTTTGTGGCTCGGTGGAGGTGAGGTAAAATTCCACTTAATAATAAGAGCAATACTAAGGTGTTTGAATTGCACCTGTCATGATACAACAATAAGCAAAAACAGATGCACAGGAAAAGAGAATATGATTTAAACAAGGATCAAATACAGTGCCATAATATAAAGATGGAAGTATGATTCATGATGATAGTTAGACTGAGATTAAATCTAAAGAAATCTAAATGAAAACCCTAAATAATAAAAATAATGTCCTACATGCAAAGTGCATATTTTCAAACCAAGTGAAACCAACATTTAAATATGTTTCTAGCTTCCTGTTTAAAAATCGAGAGCTACCTTCCCTTATGTAACCGGTGGAAATCTGCGTTGTGTTTGTTTAAAGTTGACTAACGACCAACACCAGGACTTCGTTTGTTCTGCGTTTATTCTCTCCCCAAGGGATAACATACAAAAGGGGAGAGGGAAGGGGGCAAATCAAATATAAAGGTCAAGATACCAACAAAGAAGAAAATGACCGGAAGACAAGGCTGCACTTCAAAATACTTTTGGGAAAAGAAATATACAAAGAGGTTCTACACACACACACAGGTATACTTTGTGTAATTATAATGAAATAATAATTAATACTGCATTTTTAACCCTGTTACACTTACATCATCTATAGTCTTTTTTATTTCTTATTTTTTGGGCTTTTTTTTGCCTTTATTGGATAGGACAGCTGAAGAGAGACAGGAAATGTGGGGAGTAGAGAGTGGGGGAAGACATGCAGTAAATGGTTGACCGGCCGGGAGTCGAACCGGCAACCTCTGCAACTAGGACTATAGCCTCTATACCTAGCCTCTTAGACCACTTAGGCCACCAGCGCCCCACATCATCTATAGTTTGTTCAAAACTTCAGGTATAGGGTGCAGACTTGGCCTAATGGTGAAGTTGCGCGCCACCTGCATGTAGTGGGTGGCCCGGGTTTGATTCCAGCCTATGACCTCTTTCCTGCATATCATTCCCCCACTCTCTCCCAGTTTCCAACACTATCCACTGTCCTCTCCTCTATAAAATAAAGGTGTAATATATATATTCAGGGAAACTCTACTTAAAGCAGCGGATGGTCGCAGTGTTCTTGAAGGCAACTAGCAACAAAGGAGTTAGCCTGTTAGCTTTGTCTTTGCATTCTTACAATGTAATTCTATGGTTAACATCTACACTGTACAAGAAATTACTTTTAATACACAGTTGAAATGCTAAGTTTTTGACAGCCTGTCTGGTTTCTTATTTGGAACTAGATTTTCACACCCTACGTTAGCATAGTCCCTGACTGATTTTTTAAAGGCCTGCTTCACTAATTAAAGCTGCAGGCGTTGCAGTTTAGCTGTAATAACTTAGCATTAGCCAACAAAATTATACGGCACTAGCTAATCCTGTGCAGCCATCATTTAACATAAGTCAGAAGAATTATATAGCCAGCTAAACCGACATAACAGCACTAGCTAAACCTACCGTTTAACACTAGCTAACAAAATAAAAAGGAACCAGCTAGCCTTATGCAGCTAACACAATTATAAGGCACTAGCTAACTAAACACAGATGTCATTTAACATGAGCTACAGAAATTGTGTTGCACTAGCTAAGAATTTGTAGGCATCATTTAGTATTGGCTAACAAAATTATACAGCACTGACTAACTTTATGCCTTCATCCATTAACATTAGCTAACACAATTATACGGCAATAGCTAACCATATGCAGTTATCATTTGACATTTAACATCATTCAGCTGATATAATCATGTCACGCTTGGTAGCCGTATGCAGCTATCATTTAGCATTTTAACTGCAGAATCTCAGCTAACATGACCTTTGTGCAAACATGTGCTAACTGCTAACCAGGACAAAGGCAGCTTAGGATTTCAGCAGCTGACAGAAATACATATTTTCAGTCTTCTTTCTCATCCTCTGATTCCAACTTTAACAACTCCAACATACTTTGTGAGGCTGTGAAACAATTCTTGATAGATGTGCTGTTACTGTGTGAGGAGCTCAGCTGTTAAAAATCAAAGGCTCACTGACCACGCCTCACAGTCCAACACATAATGAGCTGTTTTGTTTGCTTAATGAGACTCCTGACCTTGATATCAAACATAAATTTTGGGCTCTAACAGTTTAATTTCAGACAGCTGTTAATCACACCTTTAATTCTGCCCTGGATGCAGAATCTGAATTTGTATGAGAAGCACAGGCCAGTGAGCGGTGTTCAGGTGATATCTCGCTTGCAGGGTTTCACACAGACCTGCTGACACGCTGATACTGTCTGCTGGAAATCAAGAACATGTCCAAAAAACTGACTTGTGCTTGTCAGATAACTTTTGAGGCTCTGCAGCGAAGAAGTCAAAGGTATTAAGACTCCTTTTCAAATGCTTCTTATCTATCCTGCCATTTCCTCCTTAAGTAATAGCGTTGTGAAAATCTTGACGGAAAGGTTGCAGAAATACACTCCTGCTGGAAATGAAACTTTGCAGCATATCACGTCCTAACAACCCCGGAAACAACAAATCAATACCACCCAGAATCCTGACTCTACAAAGTTCACAATCCTCACCACTCCAACCAGTCAAAGTGGGAAGAGATATTGTCACAGTTATGTCTGCAAACACAAAACAGGCTACCAGAGTCATGGAGAGTATCTTTCTCTGCTGAGACAGTTGCTTAAGGCGGTAATGCAATCTGTCTGCAGCTGCCAATGCATTTGTGACACATCTTGTCCTCCCCTGTAGTGTCTGCGAGATGAGCAAGGACCCCTCGCTGGGTGTGAATATGCCTGCATCTGGATGTGTGTAAATGCAGAGCACATGACTGTCTCATGAGAGGATCAGTGTATGAACCTGTGCATGTTTGGCAAAGAGAGGAGGAGACGGCGACGTGGCAGAAAGAGAGAGAGATGAGAGATGCAGCACGACAGGGTTGAAAAGATTAAAAGCAAGCAGACTAAGAAGCAGACTGCCTCTCCTCAGAGAGAGTCCCTCACCTGCTGTCCTCCTGGTTGATGATCATGTACATTTCCCAGGTAGTGTCTTCAGCGATCCCCCCATGAGGCACCAGCAGACTGATACCTGCAGAGAAGGAGGCACGCAAGAGCTGATCAACACATGCACAGTCGCGCACACTGCATACACACACCTGCCGGGCTGTCAGGCCTCTTTACTGGAGGTGACAGCCAGAGAGGTGACGGCCCCAGAAAAAGGTGACGGGGCCTACTCCCGAAGGCCTTGTGAATCAATGCTGCCAGCAGTCTCTCTGTAAGCGACACACTCGCAGACTGTCGCTTTCTTGGAAACAGACACACAACAAACACACACACACACACATTATTGTACTATATGATAAACAATTACTGCCAATCTACACTGCAGTAGATAAAGGCCCTCCAGGGACAGGATGATGAATGTAGGCCAGGAGAATGAGCTGCCCGAGTGGTGTGGCAGACGGAGCATCTCAGGTTTGCATCAGAGGATTTATTAACATTTTCCTCTTGTGGATGATATTTATCATGAAATGTTAAATCTGAATGCTTTAAAAAAAAAAAAAAAAACCATACAGGGAGAAAATCTAAAATGTGTGCATTGACATCGGTTAGGAAAGCTTTCCATACCTTGAGAAATGTTAATTTGGTTTATATGGAGGCAGCGTTCAGTTAATAATGCCATAGCTGTCAAACTCCACATTCACATGACTTAATTGTCCATTACATTTACATAAAATGGAAATTCATGTGTGGTGCGTATACCGGTACACATAATTATATATTAAGATAACATAAAAATCATGATGTTGCTAAGTGACAGAGGTTGTAATAAAAGCAATGAGTGCATTTTTCATTCAATGGAACATGATACACAACAGGACTTAACCCTTACAGCTCTGAAGTGGAAGTCACCGCCAGTGCCTGTGTTGGTGTTCAACCTACTTTGAGGACTTCTGATATTTTAGCATCCGTTTCATTTTTCATCAGACACAAAGCATATTGTTGTCATCATTATTCAAAGTAGAAAATTGCAAACATAAGATGTTGAAAGGTGTGCTCAGATGAAATGTGAAGATCAGAAGGGATGCATACATCCCCCCCCTCTTCAGATATGACAGCAGCAAACACAACAATGTTTAATTCATGATTCATCCCCTGGAGGAGATTCCTCTGGTGGATGTGAACTTCAAGCATTCTGTTTCAGCTGTGGAGCCACTGTTCATGGGTTTCTGGTGAGTCTCAGCTTCACTGTAAATCAAATTAGAGGCTGCACTCACAAAAAGGCAACTTTAAAGAAATTCATTGCAAATAATAGATTGCAACTTGGCTAAATAAAAAATAAAAAACGGATTAGAGATGTGCATGTTCAGTCAACTAAAACATCAGACATCATCACCTTCATGGTCGGCGCCAGAATTCCTAGTCTGTTGAACAAATTGTGATTTAGCTGAAACAGCCACCTGCTACTAGCTGGTGCCATAATGCTCTACTACCCTGATGTAAACATGCACAGATAATAGATTGCATCTCTTAGTGCAGCATGGTTTGGCAGTATTTTGATCCAGAAAATGCAGATAAAGTCGTATGAACGCTTGTGGTGCTAGCTCTGCTAACTTTAGACACACTGCGAATCAATTTGACATTGTTGACCCATAGACATTTAGAGCAGGGGTTCCCAAAGTGGGGGTCGGGACCCCCTGGGGGTTCGCCGTGAGATGTCTTCCAGAATGTTTTTTTTTTTTAAGTTATCTAAAAATAGTACATTTTACCCATTATAGTGAAAAAAATGGACAAAAATCCTATCTAAACTTGAAGTAAAACCTTGAAAATAGAAAATGTAATGACTTTTCTGCCTTTCTTTGTTGCCAGATGACTCCTAAGTTTAGGGTTAGTGAACAGTTAGTTATCAAAAGCATCAGTAGCAGCAGGTTAATTCATAACGGCACAGGAAACACAGCTACATGCTCATATAGGTAGGGTCATTTTCTGCAGACCAGCTAAATGAAGCCACATTAAATCACTTTGAGGGACAGTGGGGGTCGACTCTTTGGCACCTATATTTTGGGGGTTGCAGGCTGAAAAGTTTGGGAACCCCTGGACTAAAAGAGACATCACCTTCGTTAATCTGTGCAAGAATTACAAGCCGGTTGAACAAATTGTGCCGCTACTAGCTAGGGCTGTAGCTCCATTAATTAATAATTAATGCCATAATGCTCCAATGCTCTACTACCCTGATGAAAACAATCATGGACGACAGATTGCATCTCTTAGTGCAGCATGCTTTGGCAGTATTTTGATCTAGAAAATGGAGGTAAGTTGTATGTTTGCTTTGCCAGATTGAAGCAGCATATATACACTTAACCAGAAATATGCGTAACCAACACAGGTATGTGGATGTTAACCTGCAAGGAGGACTGAAGGCTGGTGGTAGCTCTACTAACTTAAACCACACTCAGATGCAAATCAACTTGAGCATCATGAATCGTGATGCAGATTTGTAAAAAAGCAAACACTCATGCTTTGTCCGGTCCGTCTGTGAGAGGACGAGGAAACAACTTTTAAATACTTCATTTCCCACAGAGGTCGGATTAGTTATTTCTGCTGCATCAGAGGAAGTCAGGAAAATCTAAACACTGATTTACTTTTGCAACACAGCATCCAGTAAATGTATTGCTATAAGATACATATAGATATAAAGATACAGAAGATATAAAGTTTGAAGGCATTTGTGTTTTTCTTTCACTTAAATCTTAACAAGGTTATGCAAAAACAGTCCCCTGGGGCCCGCAGCAGGAGGCCTGTTTTCATAGATTTGAACTGTTTATTGAAACAGGTGATGCTGTTTGTTGCAGAATGCCCTGTAGACCTTTTAGAGCTGCTTTGAAAGTTCAGGAAAAACTACATCCATATTTGTTTTCTGACCAAATCGATGACATTTCCACAGTCTCGCTGCAGACCAACAAGGTCAAACCAACTTGGAAATGCATCACTATATGCCTTATGTGAAGCTCAAACTCCCAGCCTCTCTGTGATTCACAGCTTTATGTTGAAGGTTTGCAGTTTACACACACAGAGGAACGTAGCGAATGAAATTTTCCCCGCAGTGGACTCACCTGTGTTAGGTACAACAAGCCTCCCTCCAGCATGACCAAACACCGCGGTCGCTTTGTGAAGAGGTCTGCTGTGAGTCAAGGAGACCTGCGGAGTGAAGAGGTTTTTCCCTCTTCTGCCCAGCGTCGTCCCCACTGCGACCCCTTTGTAGTCCGGAGCCAGGCCCCTCGGAAATGTCTGAGGGTGGGACATGACATGGTACTCTGCCCTCTCTGACACCCCTGGAGAAACAGTGGAAAAATAACTGCTGTGGTCAAACATGGTCAGCCCATGAACAAGGGCAAGAGGAGAGAGTGATGTGTGATACACTGCAGAGGAAAGAAATATATAAAGCACAATAACACACTGGATTTTGTCAGCCTGGTCCTCCTGATTTTCTGTTGCACTAACAAAAGTAAAAGATATAAAAACATATAAAGCTGGAAGTTAATTAAGCTGTCAGTTCATTTTTATTATAGGCCAATTAGCTCTTCTGCTAATGCTGCTTCCTGATAGGAATGCTAGATCTTTCCAGTCTTTTTCTCGTCTTTGCGGTTATGAGAAAATCCAACATATATAAATTAACCACATGTCTTTTGTCTTGTCTGTCACCAACAACCGTGCACTCCTGCCAGCACCAGACAGGAAGCTGCAAACTAGCAAAACAGGGAGGCCAAAGTTCTCCTGGACTGTGAAAAGGGAGGATAAAAAAAAAGGAAAAAGCGGCAAAGGACCAAAAGTGGACAGAAATTGCCAGAGCTATAGCTAGCTAGCTAAATAGTTAACCACTGTTTCTGAATGGGGTTTTGAATTTAGTCTTGCAGTTAGTGACCCTGCAAGATCCACAGTTCTTGTATACGAGGCATTAGCTGGGAAGCAAAGGTTCAGTTTATTGCCATTCAAACAAGCTAAGGAATAGATAACAATACAGTGTAACAGCTAAATGGGACCCTATAAATACATACAAATACATGATATAAAGGCCAATAATGGATACAACAGATATTTAAAAACTGAGCAGCATGTTAAAAGAATTATGCATCAATAGCTGCATGCAGTCGCAGCAGTAAACAGTGCAGAGGACAGACTTTCGGTCAGGAGTTCACAAGCCTCACAGCCTCTGGGAAGAAGCTGCACTTTAGCCTCGTTGTTCTGGCTTTGAGGCTGCGCACCCTGCTGCCTGAGGGGGGGTGAAAGGTTCATGTGCCTGCACTTGCTGACAAAAATGTCCTCTTAACATAAGTCCTGCGTCTGATGAGGCAAATCCTAGTTAAGGATTTTGGGTTGGCACATTGGGTGGCCAATTAAATTTTGAGGGGGGCACAGTGAGGCAACCCCTGGCCATCCCTCTGGGCATGCCCCTGGGTGTCAGTACCATAGACTATGTAATGAATGGATGTAGTATCCGTGACGTCACCCATCTGTTTCTGAGGCCCTGTTTTGAAGTGGATTTTTAGGTGGGTGCCATACTGGAAATGCTGACTCAACATAATATCTGTTGAGCTAGTGTGAGGTAAAGATGCAGGCCTTTAGATTTCGTACTAACAGCTACAGGGTGCCCGCCTGTCAATAAAGTCAGGCATGCCCTTATTTGGGCAAAACTTGTAAGTATAATATCTTCAAAGATACTGATTTATAACAAAAATCACCCCTGTACAGTGTGTGCAGTGTAAACATGTTTATTTCTTCTGTAAAGATCGTCTTCTTTGAATGGGTGTGTATGTAGCTTCCGGTATTTCTGCAGCCAGCCCCTAGTGGACACTCAAGGAACAGCAGTTTTTAACACTTCTGCATAGGCTTCATATTGTAAGACTGGAGGTTGCCGCTTGGTCAGTTCTCATTGTGAGGGGTAATTTGGCTTTACTTCTATATACCTGGAGGGGTGGAGACATTCCTTCCATCTCTATATACAGTCAGCGATCTGAAATCAATGGCCCATTGTTTCAAATTCAACCATGAAGCTGTTGTGGTAAATCTGTAGCTGATATCAGTGTAGACTGTGTGTGTGTGTGCCATGGAAGAACAGAGGGTTTGACAGGCGTAGCAGGAGTAACTAAAGGGGACGTGGCTTATTGAACGGTCAACCTGTAATGCCCTTCAAGGTGATGACCATTTTTTCTTTGTATGACAGCTTTCTTATAGATTGCCTCATGGGAAAAAAAGAGCTTCAAAACAAGATGGATTATCCTCCCCAGAAACAACAGCAGAACAACTCTGTAATTCTTTGCCTTTCAAAAAAGAAGTTGACTCTCCCAGCTCTCTCCGAAACGTTCCCTCACCTTTGACCTGGAGATCAGGCAGCGGGTCAAGGAGCGAGCGCTCGGCCATCAGCTCCTTGTCGATGGAGTCCTGGAAACACATGGGGCTGGTGTAGGTGCGTGACACTGTCAGATCAGGTTGCATGGATGAATTAATGAGCAGCGGGTTGGCTGAAAAAACACACAAAGAGATCAAGCAAATTACTGTCAACAATTAGACATCTTTGAGCAACAATTACATTTCTGTAAAGTGACACTTTGAACCGAAATGCCACCATCATCAACGGCGATGATAAAAACCAAACGAGGATGTCATCACAATTAGTTTTTATCCACTTGTGGCTACTGCTGTAATATCATCACCATGGAAACAGGACTTTCATGCCACTTAGCATACCAATGGCTCAATTAAAAGTGACGAATGGGAAATAACAATGGCTGGGGAGCAGTAATATGCTTTAATTCGATGTCATGGTGGTTCAGGGAAAAAAATGTAGTGTCAACAACGGGAGATGCTGACATTGAATTATGGCGCACGTTGATTCACGGAGTTTATATGTGGAGATGTATTTCTCTGTCTTTTTATCTTTTAAAATTCAGAAGGAGCAGATGGTGTTATTGAAGCTATAGCACATGATGGACTGAGTCAAACACATCCTTTATGTTTTAATAATAATACTTAATAATACAGGTAACAAAGTGCAGAAAGGTAAAGACATTAAACATTAGAATAAAGGCTTTATTATAAAGGTGTATGACTGAATTATTACCTGCTTACTTCGCCCCTTTAATGGATGCACACTAATTTTTCAACCAAAGTTTTTATTTCTGTAACTAAAAACTTTTAATTTCTTTCAACAAACTGAGTTTTAATTACTTTTTTTAAGGCTAATTTTTCTTTCTTGATCTTAGATTTTAAAATATTTCCTGTTTTCATGCTTAGGTTTTTTAATGTCATATTTTGAATTGGATATTTTTTCATTTTTTACATATTTTTCGGGCTTTTACACCATTATTGATGGAGGGAGAGGACAGTGGATAGTGTAGGAAACTGGGACAGAGTGGGGGAATGACTTGCAGGAAGGGAGCCACAGGCTGGATTCGAGCTGGACCGCCCGATACATGGGTGCCCATCTTAACCAGTAGGCCAAGTCCGTGCCCAATTGGATATTTTCTGACAAGGTATGGCGTTATGGAATTAACCTGATATTGGATCTACAACCTTTGCCCCAGGCGGAGGAGTTCAAGTATCTTGGGGTCTTGTTCACGAGTGAGGGGAAAAGGGAGCGGGAGATTGACAGATGGATCGGGGCGGCGTCTGCAGTGATGTGGGCGCTGTACCGGTCTGTCGTGGTGAAGAGAGAGCTGAGCCAGAAGACAAAGCTCTCAATTTACCGGTCAATCTACGCTCCGACCCTCACCTATGGTCACGAGCTGTGGGTAGTGACCGAAAGAACGAGATCGCGAATACAAGCGGCCGAAATGAGCTTTCTCCGCAGGGTGTCTGGGCTCAGCCTTAGAGATAGGGTCAGGAGCTCAGACATCCGGGAGAGGCTCAAAGTAGAGCCGCTGCTCCTCCGGATCGAGAGGAGCCAGATGAGGTGGTTCGGGCATCTGGTTAGGATGCCTCCCGGGCGTCTCCCTGGGGAGGTGTTTCGGGCATGTCCGACTGGGAGTAGGCCACGGGGAAGGCCCAGGACACGCTGGCGAGACTATGTCTCTCAGCTGGCCTGGGAGCGCCTCGGTATCCTCCCAGAAGAGCTGGTGGAAGTGGCCGGGGAGAGGAGTGCCTGGGCTTCCCTGCTGAGACTGTTGCCCCCGCGACCCGGATCCGGATAAGTGGAAGAAGATGGATGGATGGATGGATGGATCTACAATTAGATGTTGTTGGGCTGTCGGGTGTCAAGAGGTCTGAGCCAGCTTTGGGCTGCAACTCGACATTGGAAAGATTCAATGTGTGAATCTTAGTCCTTGGGAAGAAGTTCTGAGATGAATCAAATGATTAAAAGTTCATTTTGGTTAAGACAAGGCCAGTTGGGATTCTGTGTCCAGTGGGACAGTGAGACTCTGAAAGTTATGGACTTCAGAGCAGCGAAGGGGGCTGATCATTTAGAATAATCCCTCCTAATTTAAATGAATGATAAGACCCAACACTATTTACTATGTACGTTAAGTTACATAAGTACAGAGAGAGAGAGAGAGAGAGAGAGAGAGAGAGAGAGAGAGAGAGAGAGAGAGAGAGAGAGTAAATTAAAACATAACTGGACGTATAATACATTTTAATGTTTGAAGTGTTTGCTGTATGTTTTTGTTGAGTGTTACTGTTCTGGTTTTTGTTTTAACTCTGTAAAGCACTTTGAATTGCTCTTGTATGAATGGTGCTTTACGTATAACCTTGCCTTGCCTTGCCTTGCCTTGCCTTGCCTTGCCTTGCCTTGCCTTGCCTCTGCAAGTCTGATCTCTGATCTGATTAAAACACAGGATCACAAACGTAGGGAGTAGAGAGTTGGGGCAGACATGCAGGAAATGTTCCCAGCCTGGAGTCGAACCAGCGACCTCTGCCACGAGGACTATAGCCTCTGTATGTGGGGCACTTTGACCACTAGGCCACCAGCGCCCTACAAATAACATTTAACTTTCCTTTAACCCCCCATCCCTACATCTCTTCGCTTAAGACAGAATATACATAAATAAAGTAAGAAAAAAAAACCAAAATAAGATAAAAAAAAGAAGAAAAACAAACAAACAAAAAAACCAACATTGGCCAAAGCGAGATAATGTATTCATACAATTGCAAATTCCATATGTGTATCTTTTTATGAAAACTTTGAGTGGAAGACATGGAGGAAAAGTAAACCATGTGGTTTTTCTTAATCCTTAAATAATAGATAAATTACAATAATCACAAACACATGTTTTTTTGACTCCATGCTGTGACACACATTGAGCATTTTTGAAGTTTATGTTTTCAGAAAGCCAATTCTTCATATTTTTTGAAAGCCATGATCATTGACTTCATAAAGTCTCTATGAAACCCGCCGCCAGCTGTGATAAAAGCCGCTGACACTGACAATGAAGAGAGCTACAAATATTTGGATGTCATTCTTGATGACTAACTGTGCTCTAAATTATTTATTTTGATGTTTCTACTGAGATGAAAAATCTCATTCGAGGAAGTTTAAATTAGTTGGTTGTAATATTTTGCATTACTGCATGATTTGGAAAACGTAAACATGATCAATAAGAGCAGACTTTTAAGTTTTTTAAGGCTACATATATCTCCAGGAGGTGTCAGGTTGGGCTTCTGGCAATTTTTAAAAATCAGGTCCTGAGGATGGTTCATGGATTCTGGATTGCCAGAAACATCCTCTTTGAAGTGGGTTTGATATTTAGCCCTCAGGATGTTGTTTCAAGGCACCGGTGTGGATCACTAAAAGACTTGTTGGCCTGTTTATACCTGGTACTAACTTCGGTCCTGAGTGACTGGATCGAAGTGGACAGCCTAAAATAAACAGGTATAAATGCACCACAATGCATCATGAGGGATCCCAAATCATGCAGTTTGGTAATGCTGATTTTATTTCTGCTGCAAAGATTTTGAATTTTTGAATTGGTGTGTATTTGGTTTCCGGTGTTTCTGCAGCCAGCCTCTAGTGGATGCTCGATGAACTGCAGTTTATAACTCTTCCGCATGGGTTTCATATTTTGAGTCCAGAGGTTACCGCTTCCTTTGCACTGTGCTTCTTATATTTCATGATAGTTCACAGAACTGCATAGAAACATCAGGCTCCATAATCACCCAGTGCAGCTGTTCCCCTCTCTGTGCTACGAGTCTGTGGCACAGTGTTTTTTAATGTGTCTGAAGAAGGTGAGGGGGGCGTCTTGTTTGCTCACAGATGAAGGTGAGATCTGATCTGGAGACACATGCTGATGTGTTGATTTAGGTATGATAACACCAAGTGGTAACCTCCAGTCTAAAAATATGAGTCCAATGCAGAAGTGTTAAAAACTGCAGTTCATCGAGGATCCACTTGAGGCTGGCTGCAGAAACACCAGAAACCAAATACACACCAATTCAAAGAAGACGATCTTTACAGAAGAAATAGACATGTTTACAGCCTGGTACAAAAAATGAGTGTAGTCTGGATAGCTCATTTCTCGATCTGCACACACTGTACGGGGGTTGAATTTTTCATAACGCTGTAACTTCAAAGATATTGAGATTACGAGTCGTCCAATGAGAGGCACAGCTGACTTGATTGACAGGCAGGAACACTGTAGCTGTTGGCGAGGAGGCTCAAAGCCCGCCTCTTTACGTCACACTCACTCAACAGCAGTTATGTTGAGTTCCACATTTCAAATATGGCTGTCGCCAACGATTGGCCTCAAATGGCCCTTCAGATACAGATGGGTGACGTCACAGATACTATGTCCATATTTTATACAGTCTATGGATAATACCATGTCTGAATGATACATTTCTTTGGTTAAAACCAAGTGCAATTCATAGAACTAACAGCCCTACAGTGCAGTTTACTTGCACTGCATTGCACATTGGTGTACATTCACCTGGCACATTTTTTGCACATATCCACTCTGCAGGAATTCCAGTATCTGCATCAGCTCTGCCTTCACTGATTAAACTGCTGATGTTGATATTATGCTTTTATATTGCATCATTTATATTGAGTCCCATTTTCTAAGTCAGATTTTAATTGGTTGTAATTTCTGTTCTGTTGATGTTGTCCTTGTGGATTGCTTCATTCTGTGCTGCTGCTGCAAAACTAATTTACCCTTGTGGTACAACAAAGATAATCTGTGATCTGCAATCTGTGTGTGGGACCGCATCTGACTGGAAGTGGATAACATGTCCAAAAATAAAGTGGTGCTTGTTTATCAAAAAATAAAGCTCTCTGTTGGACTTTTTCTACACTGTTGACTTTCTTGAAATGTTTTGGCGCTTGTTCTGTAAACAGACATCTCAATTGTTTGGCAGTGGGTTCTGTTTTTAAAAATCAGGTCTTAAAATAAACAAAACAAAAAGTTTTTGTTGCTTTCAGAGGCAGGGTGATAAATGGGAAGTAATGATTTTGTACCTTTTTTTTTTGGGAGGTTTGAGTTGTTAAAGGGGTTATTGAGCAAATAATTGTATAATGAAAATTATTAGGTGCACAAAAAGAAGCATAAACAAATGTTTACTGTGTAGCAGGCTGCGACATATAAGGCAGGGAGGACATGTTGGGTTTTATGGAGGTTCAGCTGTTTTACCCCCCTCATCAAAGTGAACAGGGACCAAGATTAAAGCTCTCCCAGCCTCCTGCTGTGTTATCAAAATGAACTTTATTATACCCTGCTGAGAGCTGCTGCAGCGGCGACCAATAATGCCAGCCTTGTAAAAATATGCCTCAATCTGCAGAGCAAAAAAAAAAAAAAAAAAAAAAAAAAAGCCCCACAGCATTCCTCTGAGCTCTGATGTTTCTGTGTTGGGAGACTCAGGACCACAAATGCTCCACGCGGGAGCCCGGTGCAAAAAAAAGAAGAAAATGAAAACACTTATAAATTATATTTCCAATTTTACCTCCATGAATAATTAATGGAAGCTCTGTAGTGTAGAAAAAATACCAAAATCACCAATTGAGCGATCTTTCTTTGACATTTTCTTAAGTTATAGATCTGCAGAAGGTCTGAGTGATATTAAACGAGAGCTTGGCTGTAAATTCGTTGAGAACACAACATGTGCTTGTAACAATAAGTTCCCTGTGAGTGTTATTGCTCGGTGCATACTGATGCTGGCAGTAAAGCAATAAATGCAGAGTGTGTTTTATAGATGAAGCTCTGTTCTGAAGGTTATTGGACATTTAGAGCTCTAAAGCACAAACAGAGAGAAGCTCCAGAAGGCTCAAGAGAACAAACAGAAAAAAATAAATACAGGCCCCCTAAAGCCTTTTAATAATTGATGCAGTTATATCACAACACAAAGAAATGTTTGAATTATTCATAATTATGTACAAATATACATAAAGATACAGACTTCAAGTGTTTGTTTGCATGTTCTGCAGTTGAATAACATAGAATGACATTAATATGTGAGAGGATGTTTTGGGATTGAGAATGAAATTGCAGCAGAATCAGAAGTACATCTTGTAACTAGTGATCTCCTTGGGATTGATTCTGTGTGTGTGTGTGTTTGTGTGTGTGTGTGTGTGTCAGTTATGAGGACAAACTGAAAAATGAGACTCTCTTCCCTCTGCGTCGTTCTTTTTGTGCGGAGAAGAATGACACTTCATTTATATTACACTGACATCGGGATGTTTTGCAGAACTGTTGGCTTCATTTGATTTCTTTTATAAACTGCAGACTTAATTAGATTTTCGGTGAAGTTTCGGGCTCTCTTGAATCATCAAACTGATTGGACAATTATGATTGTAATTGCAGCCGTAAAATTACATTTCTCTTTCCTTTTTTTTTGTTTAAACTTAAACAACCACATCAACAAAGAAGACACAATAAAAGAAGACACAGTTAAATACATGTGTAACTTCAGCACAGTCCTGTTATCTTAACCTTCGCCCTGGCTGTAAGACCTGCGTGAACCTGTTTGGTCATTTCAGGAGTGAAGTTGAACAAACTCTTCCCAAGGTGGCTGCAGAGGTTGTATTTATGCAAATAAAAGGGGTAGTGAGTAATTTTTGGTACTTGTTTTTAACTGCACCCTTACAACCTCTTGTAGCAAAGTCAAGTACAGAGTCTGTTGTTTTATATACACCTTTTATCATTGAGAGGCTCTTCAGAACCACATAAAACCTCTTTCTGAGTGTTCAGGTTTACCTCTCAGATTCTTCATGTGACTTTATCCAGTACACGTCTGACTAACACTGAAGACTGTTCAAACTCTCATCTCTCTTTCAATACGTTCACTAGATCCTCTGTAGAAATCATATTTCTTGACAGACTGATGTTTAATCCTTTCATCAGTGAGTCTGGTTCTGCTCGAGGTTTCTGCCTGTTAAAGGAAGTTTTTCCTCCCCTCTGTAACTTGCTAAATACTGTGAGGTGCATTGCTCATGGTGGATTAAGGTGGAGTAAGACCCTGTCCCTTACCCTGTCTTGGTGTTGGGTCTCTGTTCATAATTTGACATAGAGTGGTCTAGACCTGCTATGTTTGTAAAAGCATCTTGAGATAACGTTTGTTGTTGTGATTTGGCGCTATACAAATAAAGACTGATTGATTGATTGAGTGCCAACCTAAATTTTGATTCATTCAGTTTACACTGTAAACCAGTCTACTTAAATGTGACATATCACGCTTTTTTCATCAATATATATTGGTCTAAGAGGTCCCCAAAACATGTCTTTAAAGTTTATGCTCAAAAAAAACACTTTGAAATCAGATTTTGGTCTGCCTGAAAAGCCCTCTTCTTCAGTCCTCCTCAGAACACTCTGTTTTCTCTCTGACCACGCCCCCTCAGGAAGTGGATGTGCCTCGGCTGTCCAGCACGTTGATCTAATGTTTACATGTTGGCTGAATACACACGGCTGCTCAGAGATCACGTTACTTCAACCCTCTGAATCTGATCCAGAATCTGATCCTGACGGAGAGGCGCCTGCAGCAGGACCTTTCTGAACGATTGGTCACAGATTTAGTGTTTCTTGTTGTTTTATTTATCAGTGTGTCGACGTGTGTCTTGGTACACAGCTACGAACATGTAGCTATGTGGCTATGCTAACTAGCGCTAGCACTTATCCATGATAAGTAAAAATCATCCACTAGATCTTCAAATCTGCAGACGTGGGGAGTAAAACCGACCTCTACCAGAAAGGCAGCAGGACCTTTCTGAAGGATTGGTCACAGATTTAGTGTTTCTTGTTGTTTTATTTGTCAGTATGTCGACGTGTGTCTTGGTACACAGCTACAGCTACGACATCTAGCTATGTAACTATGCTAACTAGCGCTAGCACTTATCCATGATAAATAAAAATCATCCACTAGATCTTCAAATCTGCAGACGTGGGGAGTAAAACCGACCTTTGTGTTTATTAAGACGGCCTACAACTAGCATGCCTCCCTCCTAAGCTCCTTGTTAGCACACATTTGTGCAGGTAATGAAAAACGGAGGAGGGATTCAGTATTATTTTATACAGTCTATGGGCTGAACAAGCTCTGAGCTCTGACTCCGTGACAGACCGGATATTGTTGTTACGTAACAAAAACACGGAAGTCTGAAACGGCTCGTTTCACACACATTTACAGAAAGGTGGAGAAATCAGAACAGGGGCAGAATGGATTTTTTTCATTCTCGGGGGGTTTGTAGACATGCCAGGGAAACATATTCCAGGTAGAGAACCATTAAAAAGTCCATTTTGCATGATATGTCACCTTTAAAGTCTGAGACCTGTCTGTATGATGGGGCTGGATCTTATCCCGTCTCAATGTTGGGTCTTTGTCAATAATAAAAACTTAGCACAGCCTGACCTGCTCTGTTTTTAAAGCATCTTGAGTTAACAATTGTTATAAATAAGGATTGATTGATTGATTGATTAAAGCTCCAGTGAGGAACTTTCTGTCTGTGTTGATTTTGGCGCCCCCTCTGGCCAATCTGAAACCTCTTCCATCTTTAATTCCATCCTGTACTTGTGTGAGTTGTGTTTTCAGATGAAAAATGTCATCCTGCTGTCTTTTAAGAGTTAAATGTAATGAGAATTTTTTTGTTATGTAGAATGTAAACAAAGACAGTTTTAGCAGTGTGTTGAGTACTTCATGACACCTTACCCGTGGCAGCAATTTCTATCATTAAAAACAAGAACAAGAAATAGTATATGTAGTTGATTTCATCTACTTTTTTTGGAGCTTACAATTAAGTAACAGTATTGATTTTAGTCTGTTTCAACATCAGCAAAAAACTCCTCACAGGAGCTTTAATCATCAGTATCATTTTATATGATTTTATCCCATATTTGAGCTCTAACATATCATTTTTCTGTCCTCTGTATGTTGTTTTATGCCCCAAAAAATATTCTAAATGGAGTTAAAGTTGTTTGATTAATTGATATCTTCATTGAAATGTAATTCATCTTTCAACCACAGATTTTACAGCCTCTGGAATAGTTCGCGGCGTCTAAGAGACTTCGCAGGTGTTGAAATTTTCTACATTTTATCCACTTTTTGTGACTTTTATCATTTATTTTGTAATGCAATATATTTTTTTTACTTTTTGGGCAGTTCTATCTTGTTCTTAGACGCACTTTGAGCTGCATCTTCGTATGAAAAGTGCCTCAGATACGAACTGAAAACCCACAGCTGTTGATTCTGGACTTTGTAGGAACTTTTCTGTTTTCCTCATTATGAACTCGAAGTTATCATACAGCAGAAAGCGTGATGTGAAAGGTGTGTTAAATTCCGGTTGTTAATTTATGAGGTGAGCTGGCTGTGATTACACCGTGCATATCTGTAATCATGAAGTAAATTAATTGTGCCAGGAATAAACCAAGAGGACTAGCTTTACTTTTGTACACACTGAACTACGAAGCCAGTCCAATGAGAATATGCACATTAAGTTGACTGAACAATTAGATATCATCAGCCTTGCTAGTCTGCACAGGGATCACCAGTCAGTTAAACAAGTCATTATCCAGATATGTATCCCTAGACTTTGGTACTGCAATTATTAACCAGCAGCAACAAAAATCAACAAGCCATACTTCTGCACAATAAAAACATATATCACACCTCACTCATGTAAGTAATGTTTTGCATAAATGTGTGAGCCTGTTTCTTTACATGCTCTCAGTTTGGGCTCATATTGCAGGGTGTCTACGTTCACAGTGGGATGTGGCTCTTTCCCAGAGTTAATTTAAGACAGATAACTGCTGTCTCACCTTGGCGCGAGGTCTTGAAGCTGAAGGACTGGAACCCCCCGGTGAGGGCAGACGAGTCAATGACGTCCACTCCGTACTCGCTCTGGCTCCTTCGGTAGAGAGTGACGGCGACGATCAGAAGCACCACAGTCACTACGCCTGCAGCCAGGCCTGAGTACAAGGCCACATCACTGCTGCTCTCCACCACACCTTGGAAAATAAGAGAGAGAGAGAGAGAGAGTAAAACCAGAGAGGCAGTGTGAGTGACTGTTTTGCCTTCCAAGTCCTTGCACACTTAATTACAGAGTCAGGAGCCATTTCCTCACAGAATCAACGGAGAAACGGCTGCAGAGGATCATCACCGGTGTAACATTTGTTACAGTCTTTAATGGGAAGTCTATCTTGGTTTCAAACTACTTTAGCACCTTTTTTTTTTTTCTGTATTCTCCTCTTCCTGATGCACAGCGTCATTGTTCCATCCTGGAGTGTTAAAGCGGCTAATGAGGAACCTCAGAAGGAAGGCGATTATAATCAACGCAGCACCTGACTGTCATTTCAAACACTGCTGGGCTCTGCTGTTGGAGGCTCTCTGCGCTCCACCGGGATAATGTGACAAAACCAATTCATTAAATTAGCTCATCGACATGATTACGCTCTATCTGGTCGTGCCAGTTTTTGCAGCGTCCAAAAGTACTGCAGAAAAGAAAAAGAACGAGCGGGGAAATAAAGGGGGGGGACGCTAGCATGTTCTTGAGAGATAATGAGATCTTTGCTGAAACAGGACATGGGGAGAAATCCTCTAAGTAGCCTGAAGCTCAAATGAGGAGGAATGGACAAAAATATGCAAAGCGGCATTAACATCTACTGTAGCAGGTTAATTGAGGGCTCGGGAAGTTTTGGCAGCTTGGATGCATTCTTTGTATTTCTTTTTCTGCGATTCTGACAAACAAAAATACATAACTGTGTTAAAGGACGAGAAAGGAGAACATTTGCCGGTGGCTCTGTAGGAATCACATTTGTTTTTCCGGCGCGCAAACTATGCAGGAGTAATCAACACATAAATGGTCTTTTACCCAAGGCAGCAATAATGGATAGAGCAATGGATGTACAGTGTTAAAACACAGCTGCGAGGCTTGAAATGCAATACCTGGTGTATAATAATAACATTAGTGGAAACACAATCACAAACTGCAGCCTAAGCATTCAGCTATGGTTACAGAACGTCTACTTTATGACAAATAAACCCGCAAACAACCTGCAAAATGATTGCTTTTAACCCAAATGTGTTCCCTTTTTTTTCAGCTTGAAAGGCTCGCTAGCAACGACCTGAAAAATCACCTGCATTTCCCTGCACATTATTACATACACATATTCATACATATTCATGCATGTGGTGTGCTTTAAGTCCATCCAAACATCTGCATCGGAAATATCTCTCGCCTCTATTTTGAGTTTTTTCGATGAGTCATGCAGAGAGCTTTCATAACCACACCTGTCACCGTGAGTTATCCCCTGTTATACAGAGGCTACTTTCTGGCCTTCAGAATAAAAGTATTGTTTCCTATTTCGGGGCGACGCGCTCTCTTCGGGTGAAATGAGTGATGATTGGAGAGGCTGATTCACCCTTCAGACGTGCAGAGCTTCTCTCACTCACTGCTGAGCTATACTGATATTACAGAGTGGGGTACCTGCAGACCTAGCTTCCTTGCACTGGCTTCCTGTATGTTTTTGATTTTAAGATTTTACTGATCACTTTTAAAGCTCTACGTGGACTTACTCCAAGCTATATAGCAGACCTTTTAGTTCCTTAAGAGCCGACACATGCATTGAGATCCTCGGGCAGAGGTTTCTTGTGCATTCCAATGACAAACATGACAACGAAAGGGGACAGGGTGTTCGCAGTGAGGGGTCCGACACTCTGGAACCATCTGCCCGAGGAGATCCGGTCTGCTGAGTCAGTGAGCTCTTTCAAATCCCTTCTTATAACATACTTTTATCGCAGAGCCTTTCCTACAGGACTCCCTAAAAAGTGCTGCTCGAGTCCTCCTAACAAGGACCAAAAAAGTAGATCACATCACTCCAGTTCTTAGATCTCTACACTGGCTTCCTGTCTGACAGATAATAGACTTTGAAATCCTGCTGATGGTTTATAAAGCACTGAATGGTTTAGGCCGAAAATAAATTGCTGATCTGCTGCTACTGTATGAACCATCTCGACCTCCATCAGGTACTGGTCTGCTTTCAGTCCCTAGAGTCAGATGAAACATGGTGAAGCAGTGTTTAGTCACTATGCACCACATATCTGGAACACACTCCCTGAAAGCTGCAGGTCTGCTCCAACTCTCACCTCTTTTAAATCCAAGATTAATTTGATCTTTTTTATTTGCCACTCCCTTCCAATCTTAGCTTAATTTAACTCACTTTAAATGCAAATTTTAATTTTATTCAATATATTTCTAATTTTCCTTTTCTTTTCTAGGTTTAATTTTATTTGTCATTTTAATTGTGTTCTTTTATGCCTGTCTGAATGTTTCCAATGCTTTTAATGTTTTAATGTAAAGCACATTGAGTTGCCCTCGTGTATGAAATGTTTTATTTTATTAATTTTATCTGAATCTTATTTTATTTTAACTGTCTTATATTAATATATTTTAAATGACTTTCATTCCTTTAGATTTCTTTTAGGGGAATTTTATGTATTTTAAAATATGTTTCATTTCTTTATCTTGACTTGTGCATTTTTATGAACTGCCTGTTTTAATTGCTGCCCATGTGAAGCACTTTGTAACTTTTTTTTTTTTAAAGTGCTCTAAAAATAATAATATTATTATTTTATCTAACGTTGAATTGTTTTATTTTTCAGTATTAATTGTGTCCACATGACTTCTTATCATTGTTTTCTCTTAATCTTGAAATTACTTCTTTTTAAAAAAGCCAATGATTGGGGTCCTGGCCTCCATTCTGCTGTTTATCAATTTTAATAGATGGGACTCTTTTAAAGTTCATATCTGTTACAACAGCTCTTCATTTTCACTATCACACAGGATACAAGCACAAATGCTGCAAACAGAGTTTTCTTAAAAGTTTTGTTGAAGAAAATCATGCAAATGAAAAAAAAGAGTTGTGTGTTTTTCACTCCTCTGTAACGTCCTCTGCAGTCTCTGGCTCCTGTTTGTTTAATATGTTGGTAGGAGATGAGGCTAAACCAAATGGCTGCTGCTGATCCTCCATAAAACATTGTGCTGGCACCATCCTCACTCATCAAACACTGACTTAATGTTACTGTACCTCCCAAACAAATAACAGAAGGTGTAGCCTAGCAACGGCAGAGAGGAGCAGTGCAGGGGTAAGATATTAAACAGGGTGATGACTCTTCAAAAGGAAAACGACACACACCTCCGAGCCACTCAATCCGTTTAGAGTGCCGTCTGGTCATATGACAACGATTGCACATCTTTCTTACTCAAACTTAGTGTTATCTTTAAAATAATGCAGTGATGGCAAGCTGAGGAAGGAAACAGGAACTCACCCTGCGGTTTTGCATCATGGAGCAGCTTTCGATCTGCAGAAACAGACACACAGCAGAGTTTTAGGGTTCCTCTATAAAGCCTCTGGTCGTTACAGACAGATAGATATCAGAGCTGAGAATGACTCAAAGCATCCACAGACATCTGTGACGATACATGTATGTAACTGTTGAGGGGAATACAATGATCTGCTCATTTTGCTGTGCAGACCAGTTGTGTTGACAGCCAATCAGATTTCAGTCTGAATGGTTGGTCACTGAATGGTGAGTTCCTTCAATAACAGTCAGCGTGCACACTCAACATAAGCAGAGAAGTCCCCGTTTATTCTCAGAGTTAGGAACATAAAGCTAAAGATCTCTCTGCAGTGTTAGCTAAAGCCAGAACTTCAGGTGATGCTCCACACCCACTGATGAAAGAAGATCTGTAATGCCCCATATTGGACTCAAACGGCCGAAAACAGACAACAGGAACTGAGTACTGGTACCAGCCAACACTGGCCCTGTTGACGAATATCAACCATCAGCAGATGATGAAGCATGCAGCCATGTAAGCAGCCGATCTCTATGTCTGATGTATCACATCAACTTCATACTAACAAGCTGCTGAGCCCAATGTTTGAGTCTCCTGTCATTCTTTTGCAAACAAAAAGGTATTCATTCACATAAAAACCCAGGAGTTGGAGGACAACACTATTTATATCATTATTATTTATCACTTCTGTTTTATGTACTTTTTAATTTGTCTACTTTTGTAACAATCTGTGTATTTCATTTAGTTTAAACTCACAATATTGAGCTTCATTTTGTTTTGCTTTGTGATGTTTCTTACAGAGTTTGTGATTGTAAAGCAGCTAAAGATAGTTTTGAAGTAAAATGATAACTTATTTAAATGTATTTAACCAGGAAAACCACATTGAGATTAAGAATCTATTTTACAAGTGTGTCCTGGCTAAATCAACAGCAGCAGGTTCCAATAAAGTTACAGACAAACAACACAGAATTCTAAAACAAGACAACATATCATGGATTTCAGAAACAAAAGTCATCAGTCAAAGCATCTACAAGCTGATGCATCTTCCTCAAGAGCAGGGGTGTCAAACTCATTTCAGTTCAGGGGCCACACACAGCCCAAGTTGATCTGAAGTGGGCCGGACCAGTAAAATCATAACATAATAACCTATAAATAACGACAACTTTACATTTTCCCTTTGTTTTAGTGCAAAATAGTACAAGTATGTGCTGAAAATGTAATCAACTATCTTTCTACAAAAACAGTTCTCCATGATGAGTCTCATAGTGGGGCAGAACATTACTACATACTCTTTAAGCACTGAAACCTGCTGCAAACACACCAAACAAGTTATCAATTCACCTGACACAGAGTGTAATTTTTACTGCAAAAGAACAGAGAGATTATAATAATGAAGAAGGTAAAGTTGACTATTCTGGACCCCTCAGCTCCGAAAGGAACTGTTTGCTTGCTGGACAGTGTTGTATGCAGGGGTGTTGTGCTAGTGTTCGTAGTTAGTGGATCATCTTAATAGTGCTCTAAAAAGACTTAATGAATCTCAACCGGATTATGCAAACAGCAAGTCATCTATTTTCTCACTTTGAGAAAAAAGTCCTGGGAAAAAGTGCTGTTCAGGTGCGCTCCATCAGCACTATGATTGTATGCGACCCTCAGAGGACAAATTTAAAATAGTAGTTACTTTTATTGAAAATTTGCAGTTAATATCTAATCTGTAATTTTTTCACTTTGCAAAGTCGTTCCGTGGGCCGGATTGCAACCTCTGGCGGGCCGGTTTTGGCCCGCGGGCCGCATGTTTGACACCCCTGCTCAAGAGCCTTCAGTCTGCTTTTAAAATCATTTAAAAGAGACAAGCTCACTCAAACCCAAGCTCTCCTGCTGCAGGTTCCAGGCTACAGGAGCAGCATTATTTTTATATAGTTCATTATTATTACAAACTATAATAATGATAGCATTAAAAAGAATCCTTCAATGTTATAAAGCATAAATTATCTGAATCTCTTTGGGGTGAGTTGAAATGTCCAAAATCAAATCAGTAAGGTCAAGGGATATGCGTATTTGGTCAAACAATTAAACATCATCATCCTCGTTAAACTAATAATTCATATTTTTCTTATGGTAGGCCTGTCATGTTGTGTCTAAGCTGTAGCTTAGCCACTTGCTACTAGCCAGGGCTGTAACTCCTGTTACTGGAAACTACCATTATGCTCTACTACCCGGATGTAAACATGCACAGATGACACGTGTTTTTGTGATAAATTGCATGTGGGTTATTTCTGGTCGACTCAACACAGCCTACATTGCATAAAAAGCACATGCATGTGGACGTTGACCTGCAGGGAGAACCAAAGGCTGGTGGTGCTAGCTCTACTAGTGTTAGCCACATTCTGTAAACCAATTTGAAAGTCACAAACTTTAGCCCTATCTTCAGATACAGTCCTCATCGGTCACTGATTCACTCTCAGCCTTAGACTGCATGTCATCCCACACTCTCTGCACCAAACATCTCCCCTCTCTCTCTCTTCAGCTGTTCTATCCAATAAAGTCAGAATGCCCCAAAAATCTCAAAAAACAAAACAAAACAAACACTTCTCGCCATCAGGGATCACCATTAGATATCCAAGAATGCCACGTCAGTGTTAACAGAGACATGGGAGCTTTTTCAAACTACAACCAACACCTCCCCCAATAACTTCCACTCCATTTGCTTGAGCATATGTAGGGTTCACCACATTACATTCATATTTACTGTTGTTCAAACTGAGCAGCTTATACGGATGTCCACACTGAAAAAGCTGATTCATTCCTCACTGAATTGAGTGAGAGTTGTCCAATAGGCTGTCAGGGTGTCTGATCCCCACACTTCAATGCAAAGAGCTCCATTCAGCTGTGTGGGACTTCACACTGAGTCAATCCATGACAGAGACGAGCTGATAAGACCTTTAATTGACTTATTCCTTATTATTTTCTGCTTATTAGAATGAACAGAGACCCTCAATAACTTAGCGAGGAGGCCATGTTGGAAGTTAGTTTCTGCAGGCTACAAGTGTTCGTTGATTTGTTGCGTGTTGTGCATGTGGAGCACAGAGGATGAATAATGAAGATGGACGAGGGCGCCGCTAATGAGCGTAATTAGAATGACGATCATGTTCAAGCCCACGCTGCTGAAAATATGAGCAGTAAATCTATAATGACACAGTCCCTGAACACAACGGGGACTGACAGAAATGATGCAGAACTATCTTTTTTTTCCACGTCGGACAGATAGCGATGTTGACCCACTCTGTGTGCAGAGGCCGCCGGTGCAGTTCTCCGTAGCCAGCGCCACGCCGTCACACAGCCGTCCTCCATGTTTGGGCTCTGGAGCCGTGCACTCTCTGCTGCGCTGCCTCTCGCAGTCTGAGCTGCATACAGACCATTCCGTCCACTCTCCCCATCCGCCGTCCACTGAGGGAGAGAGAAGCACAAAAGTTTAAGAGTACAAAGATGCACATGAAAACACCCTTATGAGCAAGAGGAGTGAAAAAAAAAAAGCTGCAGAAAATACAGAAAAAGAGACACTGAGGCAAAAAGGAGCAATTATCTTACCTGACGTGACAGAAATGCCTACTTTTCTTATAAAAAATTCAACCATACAGCTCAAGTTGATTTATTTAATAGATCTCTGGGACTTTTTGAGAAAACACTTTCAAGGTAAGAGCTGCACTTCTATCTTTACAAAAACATTTTTCTCCTCGGGGGTGCCAAAATGTTGTGCCGTCTCGCCGACTTCATGAAACACAAAGATACTCCGCTTATGCCACACTCGATCAAGTCTCCTTTCCACCTCCAAAGTCCCCCCCCCCCCCCCTTCTTCCCGCTAATCTGAAGGCAAATGCACGCTGTTTATGTTCAAACCTCCGATGTGGGAGAAAAGACTCCTTCAGAAGGAGGCAGTCGGCAAAGGGGAGATAATGTTTGCAGGAGTGCACTGCCTTCGCCTGATAACTTTCTTCTTCTTAAACCTGATGAGAGTTTCCCTTTATGCTGCTGCTATGGTTCAAAATCATAAATTATGGCTTGTCTTGAGAAAAAAAAAAAAAAAAAACCTTGAGCAGAGCAGATTACACAGAAATTTTGATAACTGGAACTGCTGCTCTGCGATTATTTTCTTAACCAAAGCTTCTACGGTTTGTTTCTCTCTCTCAGGTTCTCTTTTCTCCCTCTTTATTTTTCACTCCATCTCCCACTTCCTCATTAACTTTCTCCACAGTTGCTGTTTCAGGATGCAGTGCTTTAGATGTTTAGATATGTGCAATCAAATCAAGGGAAGTTAACTAATGCTAACTAGCAAGGATGACAAGTTGAAAATCTGCATAATTAGACTACGGGGTGATTGCAGAGATAAATAGCTGAATATTGATCACCTTATTTGATAAATCAGGGTGCCATCTGCTTTTAACCTCTCATGTTTAATGTCATCACATCTCTTAAGTGTGAGGTTGAATAGAAACAACAGAGACATGGTGAAGGTTTTGCAGTTGAGATTGCACTGCCAGTCTTTCTCACAGATAGACGATACCTGGGCGGACTGACAAAGGATGTTTGTCGAACATCCTTCTCTTATCCTTGTAAGATTGCCATCAACTATCTATACCATCAAACTAGATAACAAATTGGACTGGGCAAAGAACTCTTAAGGTGTCAGGCTTCCAACAGAATCACCAAACTCATCCCAAAGGCAGTGATGTCGTGGGGGAGGAGTTAGACTCTTTAGTTACATTTCCACCAAGAGTTCTGGGGTCTTTTAGCCCCCAGAACTACTTTACCCGGAACTAAAAGGTTCCTGTGTCCTCATTGTTGTCTGTGTTTTGACTGCGGGCTGAAGTCCCAGGTAGATTGTGCAAATCAGGCCAGTGACATATGGAGGAAATAAAAAAGACGACACCATAGGAGCAGACGGACAGGGAGGTATCATATGAGCAACACAACAGTTAGCCTGTTAGCATGAAGAGACTCAGCTGGCTCTGTTTTAGATGGTGCTATATTTCATCACAGATGGATTCACTGAATCAACACGTGAGAGGAGATAAGCGCGAGTAGCAAAGACGTTTCAACACGGCTTTGAAATCGTGTTTAACTCAAAAAGTTGGGCAGAGATCGGCCGGTGTTCTGGTTTAAACAGCGACCCCGTTAACTGGAGACTCTCAGACGGATGCATCCCTCATAACCGTCTTTGGATGATCATTAAATATCTGATGAGGAAAAAACTAAACTAGTTTGCATTCCCAGGAACTCCCTCTGTGTTTCAACAGCTGTGTAAACTCCACAAACACTGACACGTTCAGCTGAAGGTCTCCATTATACAGGGTCCATTTAAAACCGTAACACCTTGAGAGACGCATTCGCTGTGTGCTCAGAGAAGACTACCATTACAAGCTGCTAAATCAAGTGATAGCAGTGCCAGAGAGGAGGATGCAGTGGCACTCTACACAACACCTCCCACCCGCTCCATCACATCCTAAAACACAGCCCACATTCAGTGACTGATTCCCCCACAATGCACCACAGAACTCCACAGGAAGTCATTCTAACCTGTGGCTATCAAACTTTATAACTCTGTACACCTCTGAGTGTCAGACACGCTCTGACCTGTGGACTCGCCTCACAGCAAGAAGACTCTTACCTTCTTTATTATTCATCGTTTTCATTTATTAAAGCAGTTTCTGCTCATATCTGGAACACAGATATCTGTAAATATTCATATGTGAAAGCACATACCTGTGCATGTTCATAATTGGTTACACATATCCATACAGATTCATACTTGGTTGCACACACTGCTACAAATTACTTACTACAATATTGATGTTCATGCTTACTGCAATATTTCAGGCTTTTACACACTGACAGTTTGGAGGTAGTAACAGAGGAGTAATGGGAGGAAGACAGTAGCAATGTTTAGTCCTGCAGCCCAGTGAGTGAAGGCCTCACCTAAAGACACACTGGCACATCGGTACTACGCTGCCTCGAGAGTTCAATGTGTCAGTACTAAGGTGTAGTTATGGCAGGACTTTGCACTTGTGAATAACATCTCCACACCTTCTCTGCAGTGTTCTTCTTTATATCTGTGAGAAGCAGTAAAAACTGATGCATTCATGGACATGCACAATGTAAATATTCTTAGAGTTGGATCCCACACTGTGTTTTCAACTTTTTAGGAAACACACTGACGTGCGTTTAGATTCTGAGAGAGACTCATCCCCAAGCGGCAAACTCCGGTCTCAAACGACGAAGCCAATGCGGAAGTGATATAAACTGCAATACATCGAAAATTCGCTTGAGGCTGGCTGCAGAAACACCGGAAACCACATAGATATGAATGGGAAAAAGACGATCTTTGCAGCATTAATAAACATGTTTACAGCCTGGTTCAAAAAATGGCTTGGCCCTACAACGCTAATCTCTCTAATGGCACACACTGTACGGGGGTGAATTTTTTTCTAACGTGACGGTTAAGAAGATATTAAGATTATGAGTTTTGCCCAAATAAGGACATGACTGACGTGACTCCCGGTCAGGAACACACAGCCATTGGCTAAGAGACTCACACTACGTCACACTCTGCCTAGTTGAGTTCCGCATTACCAATATGGCTGCTGCCGTCGATTTACTTCAAAACAGCTCTCAGGAACAGATGGGTGACATCACGGATACTACGTCCATTATTTATACAGTCTATGCTCATCCCCCCTAAATGCACCACAGAACGCCACAGGAAGTCATTCCTGCTTGTAGCCATCAGACTCTACAACTCCTCTTTCTGATCACTGAACAATATCTTGTGCTCTGTGCAATAACCATACAATAACCATGCAATACACTGTGCAATATCCCTGCAACTTTAACATCTTTGCATATAACACCTTAATTCCAAGCTTTAGTACATGGCTAATTCTACTATACTCCATTATTATTTTATTTTATTTTGATTTAATTTATTTTGTTTTATTTTATTCTAGTTTATTTGATCTTTATTTTCTTTTCTTTTTTCCTTTAAATATTTTTTTTTCTTTTATTTTGATTTATTTTATTTATTTTTTATTTTATTCTAGTTTATTTTATTCTAGTTTGTTTGATCTTTCTTTTCTTTTATTCATATTTATATCTTATTTTATTCCTTCTTCTATTAATATTTTGGCTTTCTCACATACTGTTTATAAGAGCTCTGTAATGACTAAATTTCCCTCCCCAGGATAAATGAAGTATTTGTGATTCTGATTCTTCTTTGTTGGTTAAATATGCTCAGGTTAGTGAAGAACAAATATTAAAAAAGCAGGAAGAAACATCTGCCAAGCTCTGCCTTAAGGTCAAACAATCCTCTTACCAGCACTTCAGCTCACTAATTAACACATTTGTCTTGTTTGTTAAATATGTACCAACAGCAAAACGTCAAATCAACAATTAGTGGTTTTATGTGGGGTTTGTGTTACAGTGTTTTTAGGTCAGGAGTCAGGAAAGGCAGTGTGAGAAAAACAGCTCCAGCAAGTTCTATAGATTAACTGCCTGCAATATTACAAATAGAGGTCCTGTGTTTATGTTAAACCAACAGGGTTCAAGGTTTAAGTGTAGAAGTTATATCTTATCTTAATTGTTATAATAAAAGCATTCACAGTAAGATGTAGTTGTATTTTCTTCCACCCTTCACAGACATGAAACAGCTTCACATGCTGGAAACTGAATTAGAATATAAGATGAAAAAGGAGAGATAATTCACACATTTCTACTGAATATATTGGATTATATGAACACACAGTTAATGTGTATGAAAACACACATAATGTGCTGTATCTGTGAGATCAGTGCGAGGGGAAGCAGGCCGGTGATGTCCGAGGACAGTCGAACATAAAGCAGGAATCAGAGCAGATTTCACAGATTAAGTGCAGTGCAGAGTACAAAATGTGATTTGTAAGCTTTAGTGCTGATGTGCAGAAATTCTTTTCCCCTGCTCCCAGCCTGTGTGCGGAGCTAAGCTAACCGCCTGCTGGCTATGGCTTCATATTTCATAAGACATAATGTGCAATAATGGGACATTACCGTACCTGCAGTGTCTCTGTTATAACGTTGAACAGGCTAAATTAACCTGCACAACTACCTTGACTTCATTTTTTTCACTGCAGGTGTTCATATGCAGCAGCATACAGTGCACAGCAAATCTTATTTTCAGGTGAGAATAAAACAATAAAACTATCTATATATCTATATTCTAGTTAGCAGCTGAAGAAAGGATTGTGTGCTCAAATCAAAGTGAAGTGACATTTGTAGCTCCAGGAATATCAATGTTCAACAAATCCTCAGGAGTGCTGCCTGTTTATCTGTTTCTGGTGAGTCTCAGCTTCACTGTTAATAGTGAACTTATGTATCTCCTTATGTGGCTTTTAGTCGTTTTTAAATCGTATGGTGCCTTTTGTACTTTTCTTTTCTTTTCTTTTCTTTTTTTGTTTGTGTTTTGGTTCCTCCTCTCCCTTTTTTGTTTTCATTTTATTATACTTTATTTTGTTAAATCTTGATCTTTTTAGGGAGCCTTTTTAACATCTTGCAAGGGGCTACAGATGTAAACAAAGAATCCATCATCCCATCTTGAACTCTCTCTTGACTGCTGCTGGCATTATAATATATAATATACTGTATTATACAATTATCTTGCTATATTACATTTTGTTATATTACATTACTATTCTAACTACAACCCATGGTCATATTATATACAAATATTCTTTCTATTTATTGCTTAATTTGTCATTACCAACCATAATCACACCATGTCAACCTGTCACTACTGAAACATTTTTTAATACTGCCTGTAATTACTTCTATTTAATTTAAATTCCATTTGTAACATTGTATATATCTAAATTGTATTCTAGCTTTATTTATCTATTTCATTTTACTTATTTTTATTTTATTTTTTATTTTATTTTATTTTATGTTATTTTGTTTTATTTTATTTTGTACTTATTTTGTACTTATTGAAACTTCTTCTTGATTGTACTTATGTCTGGGTTGCTGTAACAACTGAATTCCCCCCCCGGGGGATCAATAAAGTAATATCTTATCTTATCTTAGCCTTTTGGCTAACTCTTGCATATTTACAAAAATGTTACTTAATATGCATGGTCCTTTTAAATGAAAACTAAAATAAATATTTACATAAAATGTACATACGCAAACCCCTCATATGCAATATTTATATTATAACTGTGCAATAATATTCATGTCAATGCAATACCAGGAACTTTGAAAACCTTTCATATATGTGCAATATCTTAAACCCAAATACCTCTTCTCCTGACCTGACTGTATATACTCGACATTTGTTTTATATTATTGCTATATTTATATTGTCTTTTATATATATTTTCTACTTGTTTTATTTTATTTGTATTTATAACATGCACCTTTAGGAGCAGCGCTTCTAATTTCATTGTACACCTGACAATGACAAATAAAGGATATTCTATTTATTCTATTCTATTCTATTCTATTTATTCTATTCTATTCTATTCTATTCTATTCTATTCTATTCTATTCTATATATGAATAACTAAATAAATGAGCGACACAGAGGCTTCAATCTGGTTTGCTTCAGTGGTAAAAACCCCAAAAGGAGACTTGGGATTTATCTGCAACATCAGGTCTTAAGTTTGCTGTTTTTACATCATAATGCTGATGTAAAAACTAAATTGATGACTAATGAAAGTTTTATCATGTCTGTCATTGAGAGGAGAAGTAAACAACTCTTAAAGAGCTTTTATTAAATGAGGATCGGATCGATCATTTCAGATGAATTCCAGGTAGCCTGGGAATCTTAATGCTGATTGGCTTTTAGCTATTAGTCCAGCTCAGTCCTGGACCCTGTGGAGGTGGTGGCTGACAGGAGAATTATGGCCAATCTGTCATCTTTGATGAACATGTCTTTTCTATATATACTTGTTGAAATTCTTGTATCTTAAGGAGTATCTTATCTTATTCACAGTCTCACTTTCTCTGTAAATAGTAAGCTACACTAAGACTTAAATCTGGTTTGCGTCAAAGGTAAAAAACCCAAAAGGCTACTGATTTTCTTGCAATTTGCCTGCAATTAAAATGTCTTAAAAGGTGACATATCATGCAAAATTGACTTTTTAATGGTTCTCTACCTGAAATATGTGTCCCTGGCATGTCTACAAACCCCCCGAGAATGAAAAAAATCCATTCTGCCCCTGTTCTGATTTCTCCACCTTTCTGTAAATGTGTGTGAAACGAGCCGTTTCAGACTTCTGTGTTTTTGTTACGTAACAACAATATCCGGTCTGTCACGGAGTCAGAGCTCGGAGCTTGTTCAGCCCATAGACTGTATAAACTAATACTGAATTCCCCCCTCCGTTTTTCATTACCTGCACAAATGTGTGCTGACAAGGAGCTTAGGAGGGAGGCATGCTAGTTGTAGGCTGTCTTAATAAACACAGAGGTCGGTTTTACTCCCCACGTCTGCAGATTTGAAGATCTAGTGGATGATTTTTATTTATCATGGATAAGTGCTAGCGCTAGTTAGCATAGCCACATAGCTACATGTTCGTAGCTGTGTACCAAGACACACGTCGACATACTGATAAATAAAACAACAAGAAACACTAAATCTGTGACCAATCCTTCAGAAAGGTCCTGCTACAGGCGCCTCTCCGTCAGGATCAGATTCAGAGGGTTGAAGTAACGTGATCTCTGAGCAGCCGTGTATATTCAGCCAACATGTAAACATTAGATCAACGTGTTGGACAGCCGAGGCACATCCACTTCCTGAGGGGGCGTGGTCAGAGAGAAAACAGAGTGTTCTGAGGAGGACTGAAGAAGAGGGCTTTTCAGGCAGACCAAAATCTGATTACAAAGTGTTTTTTTGAGCATAAACTTTAAAGACATGTTTTGGGGACCTCTTAGACCAATATATATTGATGAAAAAAGCGTGATATGTCACCTTTAAATTTGCTGTTAAAACATCATTATGCAGATTTGAAAAAATTAAAATGAAAGTTTCATCAGGTTTGTCCTTGAGAGGAGAAGAAAACACCTCTTAAAATGCTTTTATTGAATGAGGATTGGATCGATCATTTCAGATTAAATTAAGATAGCCGGGACATCTTAATGCTGATTGGCTTTTAGCTATTCACAGTCTCAGTTTCACTGTAAATTGCAAACTTTACTGAGGCTTCAATCTGGTTTGCTTCAGTGGTAAAAACCCCATAAGGATACTGATTTTCTTGTGATTTGTCTGCAATTAACAGGTCTTAAATGTGCTGTTAAAACATCATAATGTGTGTTTGTAAAAATTAAATTGATGAAGACTAATGAAAGTTTCATCAGGTCAGTCCTTGAGAGGAGAAGAAAACAACTCTTAAAATGCTTTAATTGAATGAGGATCGGATCCATAGTCGGGAAATCTTAATGCTGATTGGCTTCTAGCTGTTCACAGTCAAGAGGATTTGTCACTCAAGTTGAAATCGTCCTCAGATCAACACTGATGGGAACTGAGATGTTGATCAAATGGATTGCATTCTTTCTGCTTTTGCTCTCCATACAGGCTTTTTTTTTTTCATGCAGACACCAAAGCCTGCACATTTGATCAATACTACTCAGACTACAAACACTCCAGAACACTTATACTCTCACACCAAAGCCTGGTCCCACGTGTACGGATCTACACTTTTATCTAGAGTCTGAAAATAGAGACAGCCTCTGTCAGCCGAGCTTTAACATTTTGAAGCATGAGGTTTCATATTTGCATACTCTTGCTTTAAGTATGTGCACACACACACACGCGCACACACACTAGGGGAACAGAGATGATGTCCTTGTGCTCACCTGGACACAGCGTGTTGCAGGTGCTCTTCTGCACTGACATGCCCTCACAGAAGGCTCCCCCGTTGAGAGGAGCTGGATTTGTGCAAGTGCGGGACCGTTTCTGCACGCCACGACCGCAGCGAACGTTACAAGGAGACCAGTCTGTCCAGGATGACCAGCCTCCATTCACTGCGTGCCAGAAGAAGAAAAAGAATGAATAGAAGGAAATCTGGAGCCTACATTTTTGTGCTTAACAATATATGTCCTGCCAAGAAAGGAAGCATCACAGGCTTTCACTTGAAGGTGAAAAGAATATCTTATGAAGGAAAAAGAACGAGGTGTCTTTGTAAAGATGATCAATGGCGTCTCCCCTCCTGCCAACTTAGATTTTTCTCTCTGATTTGTTGCCTGAAATATTTGGGTATGATTGACTAATCAGCTCATTTGCTGTCAAAGCACAAGAAGAAATACAACATCCCACTATTGTACATCTGTCTGCGGCTATCGGGAGCAGTAAGCCTGTCAGAGACTTCATTAGCATTAGAAAAATTAATGATTGATGTGCCTCAGCAGTGGGGTGTCAGAAAGCATTAGACAAATTCCCACAGCTGCTAAATATCCCCTCTGAAAAAATAAAAATAGCAGGATGAAAGGTCAGCAGAAAGGAGTGCAGAAACTCTTCAATTAACAAGGTTTTCCTATGGCGTGGAAGGAGGTGGTGCAAGTATGACATTTTAATTTCACTTATTCTCCTCTGTGGCTGCAAAGCTCTCTGCAGGGGCCGTAAAATACGCTGGAAACAGTGTCTGCCGGCCTGCAGCCACACAAAACGCTCCACACGGTCCGGGGTGTTTAGTGCTGGCAGATAAAAGCAGGGGGGTTTGTCACAGTCCTTGTCACTGCCTTTCCCCCCATTAATAATTGAGTTCTTGTAAATATTGAGCCCGTGTCTCCTTGTTTTCACACATGAGGGATCACTTGCCCATTACCTGCTCATTAGACTCTTGTGTGAAAAAGGACCACACGCTGCGGTCGAGCAAGGCTTTTTATATTAATGACTTTGGGGAATTTGCTTATGGGGCCAATTTGACAGCCGCCTTCTGTCGTGGAAATTGATACTTTGATGCTGACAAGAAAGCAGTTTGACATTGTTTTGATCATTATGCTGCAAAAACTCAAAAAAACTACCATCAGAGTCAAACTTCCAGACACGTCCTCTTCTGAAACAACACTAAATATCTTACCATACACTACGACAGTGGCGGTTGCACTGCGTCTCTTGGCCACGATGTTGCTGGCGACGCAGGTGTAGTTCCCCGAATCGGAAAGGCGAGCTTCTGAGATGATGAGATTGTGGTCGCCTCGCGTGTCGATGACACCGTCGGAGCTCAGAGGCTCCTCGTTTTTCAGCCATTCAACCTGAGAACGACAGAGGACACGCATGAGAGGAGAACGAGGCTGAGGCCTTCATCTTGACACAAACATGTTTGAAGACGACGTCTGAAGGAAACATAAACAACATTTCAAAGTGTGTGTACCCCTTGTTACATGTCGAAACAGTAAACAAACCGCTTTGGTTTGTTTGTTTGTTTGTTTGATGAATGTGGGAACAAAATGAAGACATTTTTGTTTTTCAGTTCAACGTTTTAGTTTGGTTTTGAATTGTCATGCAAAGCAGTTTTCATCAGTGCTTCTCCACCTCCTTCTGTCTGATGTAGCTCCACAGCCCGATCAAATGACGCTTTCATCTGCACCGCTCAAAATATGATGTGTCGGATGAGAGATCATAAAGTGGATGTTATGTAACCCTTTTGTTATGCAGAAGTGGATATTTTTGCAAACATAGCTTTAAACCAGGTAGACTACTTGATTCTGATTGGTTTAAACCGGATAGCAATGGTTATTCATTCTCTCCAGCTACAGCAACAATTGAGTCAACCAAAGGAGGCACATTTCACCTCTGCTTGCTGACAGAAGTGTTATCTCTGTGGTGCAATAATTTACATTGTTGCAGTTTAACCATAGGCCTTGAAATATGAAGGCAATACAGACGCTCTAAAAAACTGCAGTTCCTTGAGTGTCCACTGGGGGCTGGCTGCAGAAGCACAAGAAACCACATACACACCCATTCAAAAAAGCTGATCTTTACAGCAGAAATAAACATATTTACAGTCTGGTTAAAAAAATTGTGCTCATTTATCTCACCGCACACACTGTACATGGGTGTATTTTTTATCATTTGTTTATTTAAGGTATTAAACTTATGAGTTTTGCATGATTGAGGGCACAGCTGACTTGACTGCAGGCGGGGACACTGTAGCTGTTGGCAAGGAGGCTAAAGGACTGTCTCAACTCCACCTCTTTGCCTCTTGCTAGGTCGACTGAAGGTCAGGTTGAGTCTGCATTTCCAATATGGCCGACGCCAGGCTTTGAACTCCACTTTAGAAAAACAATGGGTGACATCACTGAGATTATGTACATGTATCATAAAGTCTGAGAGTTTAACAAGGTAGTCAAGCTGTGTTTGTCTTTACTATTTTTATTTTGCTACTGATTTTAGCTGCTTCAATTAAGAAGTCACAGCCATGCTTTCATTTGCAGCAGGTTACTGTCATGCTCGTCTCTTAAAGCTGCTGTTGGTAGTCGTGATACAAACATCAGTAACCCCACCCACAAAAGATCATTGTGCACGTTCTATGAGGAGGTAGTGGCTTCCCAGCCAATCAGGGCAACATAGTTGGGCCACCACTCGACCAATCAGGACAGAGGGAGGTAGTAGCTCTGATTGGTCCGTGATAACGGGAAAGAGGGGAATAATAACATTGCTTGATACAAAGGCATTGGAAAACACAGAGATTTTGCCATAATCTTAAATTACTTCGCTTACAGATGAGTGCCGATGGGTATTATGACCATTCCTACTGTTGCGGCAA
Organism: Notolabrus celidotus; assembly: GCF_009762535.1. NCBI lineage: Eukaryota > Metazoa > Chordata > Actinopteri > Labriformes > Labridae > Notolabrus > Notolabrus celidotus. Next base: position 4,579,404 of record NC_048290.1, read on the forward strand.
CACTGTCCAGAGTATGGGGGTGTGGCTGTCGAGCTACAGGTGGGCGGACCTTCCTGGTCACGTGACCAATTTATCAATGAGATGGTGACGCTGTAGTCTTGATTAGCTCAGGCAGACACCTGCTCGAGAGGCGAGAAGAAAGAGACGCCGTTGTCAGAAGCCGTGGAAAGACATTCTTGCGAAGTTTTCCCCTTTTCCCGTTGAGTTTTGTCGTGTGTTATATATGTCAACTTAAATATGAACTGTCATCCGAAACCCTGAGGGGTAACGAGAAGGAAGCAGCATGAGCTGGTCCCGCAGCCGTGAATGGTGTCCTGGAAAGAAGTCGGCACAGGTAAGGTCCGCCTTTTCCCTTTGCCTTTTGCTCGACAGCCACCTGATGCCTTCTTTAGTATGGCACGGGCAGCCAACGCTTGGATGCCCTAGACCGAGCTCGTGCCAGGATTGTGTTGCCGTGACACTACCAACAACAGCTTTAAGTCTCTCAAAAAATAAAACCCTAAATCAACTTCAGCTCACCTTTAATGCTGCAGCAGAAGTTATAGAAATATGAATACATCACATTATTTCCCAGGACTCATCACTGGCCTCCACCATGTCAGAGGGTAGAGTTTAAACTGCACTGCTGCACGTCTATGGATCTCTCCATGGCTTACAGCTCTGACTGTCCTTCTGCCACACGAACCCTTTCGACCTATCGGGTCAACTGTTCCCAGAGTTCAGACTAAACATGGAGGAGCAGCATTTCAATGCTGTGAACTACAGAGCTGGGGACACATTCATAGATTTGGAGGAACTCTTTCCAGCTTTCAGTTATTTCGATGATTCCTGTACTTCTCCCTTCTCTTAATGCTTTAACTATGTATTTTAAATGTTCCTTTAAAGGTTTTAATGCATTCAGTAAAGTGTATGAGTTTCTGTTTTGTATGAAATTTGCAATAAAAATAAACTTACCCTGTTATGGCTTTACAGTGCTTACAAGAAGGTAACAGATTTGTTTCAGTGTTGTTATCGCCTTTTTAAAACCTAGTGTTTTCGTTTAACTGAAGGTAAAATCATAAGCACATATAGTAATGGGAGTATCAATGACCAAAGCAGATAATTAGCTTCTTGTTTATGCATTTCCATTGCAGCCCTTGAGTGCCATTGGCCAAGCATTTTCTATTTGCCGTACAGAGGTCTTACTGCAGTATAGATGATGAGAGGGGTCTTTAACCGTACAGTGTGTGCTGTTATTCCTTAAAGCTAAATACTCTCCTCCTTGCAGCTATTCCACAGACTGCACCACAAAATATTATCTTTAAACCAGAAATGGGCATTTCTCTGCCGCTGTACAACATGTATTAAGATAAGTGAGGGGTTGTGAGATAAGGGGGTTTGTGGGGAAGTATGACATGAACGACATCCACTCTGAGGGAGGGATGCAGAAGGTAGGGCACATCTTCTATCGTTACAAATTCAGTGGCCGTGTAGTGACTGAAAGTAATAAGGAACTACAAAATAAAGGGCGCTCTGTTGATGCTCCCCTCCTCGCATGACTGCCCCTGTAAATTGCTATTAATGTGCCACTGGCTTGAGCTTTTCATTGAGAGAGACGAGCCGGGGCATGAGGGACCGCGGTTTGATTTATGGCAGTGTATTTGAGGATTAAAAACTCCGCCCCACTGGGAGCCCCATGCGCTTGTGCACAGTGTGTTTGTGTGTGTGTGTTTGTGCAGTGTCCATTCGCCAAGGGACTATAACAACAGCCAACAAACTCAGAGATTGCTTTGGCTCTTTCTGAGCGCCCTGGATGAAAAAATTGAGCCGAGAAATCAATAAATCAGGAGTCACGTTGTCACAAACAGTTTTTTTCTCCTTTTGATGGCCAAGAAGTCTTTCATCATGTGCCTTTAATTTGACTTTTTTCATCATTGGGCTCCACAGCTTTCAAAGATAAACCATCAAACCGCAGAGGGTGGCCCGTATCAGTCATTCTATCCATCTTTGTCTCTCTATTTTTGTCTTTCACTATTTCACACCTTCAGAGTCTAATCAACCCCCGTGTCGACGACCGCGCTGCACTGCATTCTCCACAGCTGCAACAATCAGGCGACTCAATTATGGAAACAGTCAGCTTCCTGTTTCCACAGAGGAAAGTTAGAGAAGATCGTTCACTGTAATCTGAAAATGTAAACCTTCCTGTGGAGTCATCAGAATCTGTGTTTTGGTTTGATGTTTCTTTAAGATATATTTATAAATTCAGATTAAACTCTGGTCCTTTGCTTCAAGCACTCACATCCCCTACCTTCCTACCTTCCCACTTATCATGTAATATTTAACTCCCTCACCTTTGTTCCTACATGTCAGTTCATCCATCCATCCACCAATCTATCTATCTATCCTTTCATCCGTCAGTCAGACCATGCATACTTTTAAAGTACATTACCTTTCAATACATCTATCTATTTGGCAACCTGTTTAACACCCATCTACCCAACATCCTCTCTTCTTCATCCATCCACCAATCTATCTATCCATCCGTCCGTCAGTCAGACCATGCATACTTTTAAAGTATATTACTTCTCAATACATTGATCCATTTGGCCACCTGTTTAACACCCATCTACCCAATATCCTCTCTTCTTTATCCATTCTTCCATCCATCCATCCATTCATCCATCTATCTATCTATCGATCCATCATCCACCCATCCATCCATGTATTCATAGATCTGTCTGTCTGCCATCCATTCATTCTTTCATACATCCATCCATCTATCTTTCCCCATCAATCCATTCGTCCATCCATCCATCCATCCATCCATCCATCCATCCATCCATCCATCCATCTTTCCACATCCATCGATTTGACTGCCAAACATAGACCCATCATCCATCCCTCTATCTATTATCCATTTTTCTCCCAATCCACCCATCTTTCCATCCATCTGTCTGTCATCCATCCATCCACCCATGTATTCATAGATCTGTCTGTCTGTCTGTCTTCCATCCATTTATCCATCCATCCATCCATCTTTCCCCATCCAACCATTCGTCTGCCCATCTATTCATAGATCTGTCATCCATCCATCCATCCATCCATCCATCCATCCATCCATCCATTTGACTGCCAATCATAGATTTTTCATCCATCCCTCCATCTATTATCCATTTTTCTCCCAATCCACCCATCTTTCCATCCGCCCTTCCATCTATCTAATTTTTGTACCAACTTCTAATCCCCCCCTTTATTCTACCTATTTCACATTTGATCTTTTCCCATCCATCCATTCATCCATCCATCCATCCATCCATCCATCCATCCATCCATCCATCTTTCATCCATAGATCCAACCATTTACCCATCCACCAATCTTTCCATCCTAACACATAGCCAATTATTGTTCCAACTTTTAATCCACCCCTTTATTCTACCTATTTCACATTCGATCTCTCTTCCCATTCATCAATCCATGCATCCATCCATCCATCCCCTTGTGTATCTCCTGATCTCTCCATTCTGCAGTAGTATGTGAGATGTTTTAGAGCCGTGTATAGCGAACCTTTATGTGGAGTAAGCTAGAATTCAGTGTGGCACACCGTTGTTCCTCCTCTGATTGTACAGCTTTTAGCCTCTCTCTCTCAGACTTTGTCCCTGTCTACTATCTGGGAAGTGGGGAATTAACCTTGACAAGTAGGAGGCTTGTGCTTTATCACCTTCACTGCAAGTACTGCTGCCTCTTTCACCAAAAGGATAAGAGAGGTGAACTCTGTTGTTTTTACAAGCGTTACATTATACATAGTCTGTGTATTGTCTGAAAAGATTCTCCCCCAAAGGCATCTCTAATGTCACCGGGAGACAATTTAAAGGCTCAGTTAAAAAAAAAGGTCTGAACCCAAAAGTACAACTCTGAGGCCAGTAAAATAAAAGTTCACTTGAGGTCGAAAACAAGCAAGAGTCACAACCACGGAGTCGGGCTATATGAGGCAAAAGTATCCAACTGGGGACTCGTGCTGGAGAGCAGGTGTCCAAAAGGCAAGCAGGGGGTCATAACAAGCAAAACTGAGGCTCAGAAAATGGCTACAGAAAACACAATAGATGATCTGGCAGGGAATGGATGAAAGAAAGGGCGGTCTATGTGTTGCAGGGCTGATTGGAAAAAAGGAGCAGGTGTGCCAGGGTGCATGGGGGTGACTGCAGGGCAGGTGGGAGTGACCGGGTCTGACATGACAGGCGGGAGAAGCAGACGAGTTAACTGTGACACCAGGAAACAGGCTGACACAGTGTTAGACAAAGTCTGAGAGGCTGATAACGAAGGAAGCAGCAGCTGACTCCTCTGCACCTGTCTGTTGTTACAAAAAGCAACTTATCAAATTAAAAAGGAAGATTCACATTGAAGCTGCTTCCTGATAATGCTCTCTGTTTTCATCTCCCCTTTCTGTTAAGCACAGGCTATTTTTACTAAACTGCATGTGTTGTTATGATGGGAGAAAAGGTCACATGGATTAAATTGGGATGACACCAACTATTAGATAAGAGAAAATTACGTAATAACACAAGTTAACTCATGTAAGGTCAGCTGTAGAGCTACAAACACTGTGTACCAACTCAAACACACAGTGCTTCTGTGCTGTCACGTTTGCATTGTCTTTGAAATTACTGCAAAATGTGTCTCCATACAGTTCAGGGAAATAATCTGGAGAGCTTTCGTCCTGCAGGCGGTTTGTAAACAAGTACAATGCAGGGAATTCATTGAAATATAAATTAACCCCAATCCTTTCCCCCTCCTCCAATATGTATTCAGATGGGGACGCGTGTTTATGGAGTGGAGCCAAGATTGAACTTGACATGTACCACGATTTAAGCCATTATGTTTTATAAATTCAATGTATTTCCATGTTCAGTGGATATTTTACCTCAAGTCATTCAAAGTACAACTTGATGCACCGCCAAGAGCTAAACGATTCAGAGGCGCTTTATCTCATTATCATCGCTTCTGTTCAACGTGAAAAAAAACACACAACTCCCATCAGGAAGTAAGACGCTCAAACAACAAGCTGTGCAAACAGGATCTATTTTAATCAGTTATTAAACGCAGGTGGAGAGGTGTTTGTTTGTTTTTTTACCATCCACAATAAGCCACAGTGTGAAGTCCTTAGGGTGCATTCAGTTTGTGCTATGTGAGAGCTAAAGCTGTGCAGCACCTTACAATGAATGCAGAATCCTTATGTTGGATCAAAGTCTTCAGGCATAAATAAACTGATGGTTGAAACTTTGAATCTGGTTGTTTTATTGTAGAGTGCCTGAATTCACCAAACTCTCACTGCTGCTGTTTCTTTCCTCAGAATCAGAGGTTAAACATTTGTTTCAATGTTGTTTGGCTGTATTCAAGATTTTACTGTGTTCATAGAAATAGGAAATCTGACAAAGTCTGACAATGTCAATGCTTAAAAAAAGGTCATATGTTGAGTTTAAACAGAATATTTGACAGCTTATTAGCTACTGACAGCTACGGCATCTCTGCTAACTTTACCATTCAACCAATTCCTATCTCACATAACTGTTAACTAATTAAATCAATCAAACAATCTTTATTTATATACCACCAAATCACAACAAATGTTATCTGAAGACTCTTTCCAAACAGAGCAGGTCTAGACCGTACTCTATGTTCTATTATTAACAAAGGCCCAACCTCAAGACAGGATAAGATCCAGTCCCGTCTTAATCCACCATGAGCAGAGCACTTTGCAGCATTTAGCAAGTTACAGGGGCAAGGACAAACTTCCTTTAACAGGCAGAAACCTCCAGCAGGACCAGACTCATGTTAGACACACATCTACTGAGACTGGGTTGGAAAGAGGGATAGAGGGAGATGAAGAGAGAGAGACGATATGGGACTCAGTCTGATCTCATCTTCATCCGCTATGAGCAGAGCACTTTGCAGCATTTAGCAAGTTACAGTGGCAAGGACAAACTTCCTTAAACAGGCAGAAACCTCCAGCAGGACCAGACTCATGTTAGACACACATCTGCTGAGACTGGGTTGGAAAGAGGGATAGAAGGAGATGAAGAGAGAGAGAGATATGGGACTCAGTCTGATCTCATCTTCATCTGCTATGAGCAGAGCACTTTGCAGCATTTAGCAAGTTACAGGGGCAAGGACAAACTTCCTTTAACAGGCAGAAACCTCCAGCAAGACCAGACACACATCTGCCTCTACTTATTGACATTTCCACAACAACAGCAAACACTGCCAATTAGCCACCTCCTAGCCAAACGTTACCAGCTTACGTTATTGCTAGCTTGCTAACATTACTATAGGCTAACTCATAGAACATATAATTTGCTTACACTACAGTTTTCTTAACTTTGCTTTTATTTTATGAAGTAGCTAGTCCATACAACAGGTAATGTACAGTTATGGATTTTTTTTGAGTAACTTATCTTTATCGCTGCTTTTTTTTTTAAGTTATATTTTTGAGCTTTTGTGCCTTTTTTTGTGATAGGATAGCTGAAGAGAGACAGGAAATGTGGGGATGACATGCAGGACATGGTCGCGGCCGGGAGTCGAATCGGCAACCTCTGCAACGAGGACTATGGCCTCTGTATGTGGGGCGCTTAGACCGCTAGGCCACCAGCGTCCCCGTATCGCTGCTTTTATATCTTTTTGTTTAGCAAGAGGGAAGGTATTTTTATAAGCCTCTTGGGGCTTCTGACCTCCCCTGCACAATGTTTTTGATTCCATTACATATATTTTTGTTGTTGTTTTTATGATGTGCAAATAAAATAAAAATATATATAAAGTAAGATATGGATGCTACTATTAACGTTTGGCTAACAGAAGCTAAAAAGTGATCACATTTTATTTTCAAATCTTCAAATATGAACTGACCTCCTCTTTTGGACTTCCAGTATCTTACTATCCATTGTCTTTTCAGCTACAGATCCATGTAGCAGCCGACAATGATAGTGAACTACCATAAAAACAACCTGCAACTTAGAACAGAGGTCTGACAGTGCTGGGGACTAACCATGGTTCTGTGAATACGTGTCTACCATCAAACTTCTTGGCCGAAATCAACACTCCAACATATCCAAAGAGAGTCACTTCTTCTCTGTTTACAGCCACAGCTTCACAAATTCCACAGGGCTACAGCAGTGCAGAAACACATGAACTAATAAGTCCACACGTTTGTGAATGTATCTTAAAGAGTGCATTCATCAATGATGTGAAAAGGTTGCAGGTGAAGAAGGAGGGCACAAGACTAGATCATTATTATAAAATAGTGCATACAGGCAAAACTTGGTGCATATAAATGATCAGAATGGAGGAGAAGAGATGTTTGGTGCTAAAAAACAACAACAAATCACATTTTGTAAATGAATTAGAATTGTAGGAACATGTATTTTGTTAAATTAATTATATTTATGTACACCCCACCTTCCTCCTGCACAATAGCATACATATGAGGAGCATATTAGCTCTGTGTTAGTCTTTGTTAGTCAACACTACTCACATTTATTCTGCATGACTATACCCTCCAGCTACAAGGCCATTAACTAGAGTATGTATTTCTGTACTCCTAACCTCAGAGACCTACACTAGTCTTTGCATCATGTTCAACAACTTTTTATGATTTATCAGCTGAAGGTAATTTAAGGAGAGCGAATTGAAGAGTAGTATCTCTATGCAGAGTGAAGAGTGAGTAAAGAGCCACTGTACTACAGACAGACGTGTGTATAAGCAGCTGGCAGACTGTGAATATATGTACCTTAATGTAAAGTGTTCCCCAGTTTTAATGATATTGTAGGTGAAGAGTTATCTCCCCCCTGTAAGGTTACATGAATTATAAATCACAGTTAAGCAACACTAGGAGAAAGATACAGCTTCAGTGAAATGGAATAAGATTTCCAACATTTGAATTCAGGGTCACAGAAAGGCTAACGCTTGAATCTCTTTACAAGGAGAGTGAGTTATCAAACTTTAATAACTTTTTATAACTGTAACTGGAAGAGTGAGGGTGAAAGGAGTGGGGAGTTAGTGGACAAGGTGCCCTGAAGGTGAGATCTGATCCTTGACGGGTATAGGACGCACGTGTGACTCCTCCGTGGCACACCTGACCGTTCAATCAGCTCCTGGCATAGCATTCTTCTTATTTTTACACATTAGTGTCTTACATAATTCATTAGGCTTAACAGGACCTGACCGAACTGAGTAATGGCCCACCAAAAAAAAAGGCTTTATCGCTGTAATTCTGCATTCTCCCTGCAGGTATGGTATAAATAGTAGATATGTTCAGATATGTGGGGTGATGGCTGAAGTGTGCTCTTTGCTTGAATACTTCCTCTTTGACATTCAAGCCGCCAAGTTTGCTGGTTTGTATCTCAGTGTAAACCTTGGCTCAAGCCCTGATACTATATTGACAATCCCCATTGGCAGAATCTGATGCAGCCAAGCTCACGGCTTGTGATTAAAAAACTTTTTAATTATATTTGTTCACTATCTGACAGCAAATACTCTTGTTTACTCGGGGTAACATGAGGCCGGCGTCTGCTTTTGACAACAGAAACTTATGCTGTTGCTCCCGCCATCAATAAACGCTCGTTTATTTTTGGTGACAAAGATGGATAAACTGTCAATCTGTGATTTTATTACATCTAAACTTCTTCTTAGATGGAGTATCATTACTAATATCTACCAGAGAGTACTTATCTCTCTGCAGCTGAGAGAACCCTCCATCAGTCTGGGTCTGTTCATTCAGCTGAGACGTCATATGGGGGATTTATATTCTGTCTGGAGTTTAAGAAGAGGAAAATGGGAATATGAAGGCTCTGTTAAAATAGCTGTCTAATGAAGTACACAAAACAGACTCTAGGGGGCGTACTTTCAGGTCATATATCTACAATATTAGACAAAATGTGATATTAAAAGGTGACATATCACGCTTTTTTCATCAATATATATTGGTCTAAGAGGTCCCCAAAACATGTCTTTAAAGTTTATGCTCAAAAAAACACTTTGAAATCAGATTTTGGTCTGCCTGAAAAACCCTCTTCTTCAGTCCTCCTTAGAACACTCTGTTTTCTCTCTGACCACGCCCCCTCAGGAAGTGGATGTGCCTCGGCTCTCCAGCACATTGATCTAATGTTTACATGTTGGCTGAATATACACGGCTGCTCAGAGATCACGTTACTTCAACCCTCTGAATCTTATCCTGATGGAGAGGCGCCTGTAGCGGGACCTTTTCTGAAGGATTGGTCACAGATTTAGTGTTTCTTGTTGTTTTATTTGTCAGTATGTCGACGTGTGTCTTGGTACACAGCTACAGCTATGAACATGTAGCTATGTGGCTATGCTAATTAGCGCTAGCACTTATCCATGACAAATAAAAATCATCCACTAGATCTTCAAATCTGCAGACGTGGGGAGTAAAACAGACCTTTGTGTTTATTACTACAACTAGCATACCTCCCTCCTAAGCTCCTTGTTAGCACACATTTGTGCAGGTAATGAAAAACGGAGGAGGGATTCAGTATTATTTTATACAGTCTATGGGCTGAACAAGCTCTGAGCTCTGACTCCGTGACAGACCGGATATTGTTGTTCCGTAACAAAAACATGGAAGTCTGAAACGGCTCGTTTCACACACATTTAAAGAAAGGTGGAGAAATCAGAACAGGGGCAGAATGGGTTTTTTTCATTCTCTGGGGGTTTGTAGACAGGGACACATATTTCAGGTAGAGAACCATTAAAAAGTCAATTTTGCATGATATGTCACCTTTAATGCGTGACTTTTGGTGCCGGGGTGACTAAAAGGACTTATACCTACAAATCAAACGATAAACCAGCATATCCTATATGGTAACTGATAATAACCAGTGTTTTAATTTAGAATGCAAGTATATTTTGAAGGTGCAAATAGTAGCCAACATTGTCAACAAAGATAAATGACAAAATCAATTTCAATGAATATAGTAGATTATAATAAGCCTGTGTTTTTGTGGAGTGGAGCTGAGCTGCTGAGAGGTGAGTCATCTTGTATCTTTAATATCTCTGCTGAGAGCTGCACAAGCAAAACAGCGACTGGGAAGAGAGTAAACAAAGAATAGGAAAACAATGGCAACCAATGGAGCACCATTCACTATTTCAACCTTCAAACTGCATAAAAGGACTGCCTGCACGATTCATAAAACAGACCTGGCACAAGTAAAATGACTCCTTTAATTACGCTAAATGTTGCAGTCTATTTTTACTTCACTTAAGCTCTCCAACAATACGGTTCAAGTACTGTCTGGATGGATGCAGGTGTTATGGTTTAATGAGTGACCCTGTTAACTGGGGACTTTCAGAAGCACATCGACTTTAGCATTCGCATACAGTCACAGGACAAATTAAAATCACCCGTTGTCTTACTGCCATTAACAGGGATATAAACTTTGATCTAGAGGCAGGAAGGGAAACGTTACTCGTGCATCAGCAATTTTCTCTGAACAAATCAACAAATGGGCGAATACATTTGCCAAGAATCCACAAAGAGTGATTTTTTTCTTCCTCTCTTACTGCTTATTCTAACAAACTCTCACTGTATTACTTTAGTAACCACCTACACATCAGAATAAATCACCAGTCTTATAAAGGCAGGAGTTAATAATACTAAAACCAAGCTTGGCTTGAATGGTTATTAATTCAATTAACAACATATTATACTCAACTGTGAAAAATCTGACCTCATAATCATCGGCCCCAAATCCCTCACCACAACCACCAACAACTTCAACCTCCCCATCGACAATGCTTCCCCCACATGTTCCCCACATGTTCACAACCTCTGTATCATTTTGGACTCCCATCTCACTCTGGAAGAGCACATCAAGCACATCACCAAAACCGCCTTCTTCCACCTTAAAAATATCGCCCGTCTCCGTCCATCTCTCTCCTTTTCCACCGCTGAAACCCTGATCCACGCCTTTATCACTTCCAGACTCGACTACTGTAACAGCATCTCCTATGGCCTTCCTTCAAAACAACTCAACAAACTACAATACATCCAGAACTCTGCCGCCCGCCTGCTCACCCACACCCGCTCCCGTGACCATATCACCCCTGTCCTCCAAAACCTCCACTGGCTCCCTATCAAACAGCGCATACATTTCAAAATCCTCCTTCTCACCCACAAAGCCCTCCATAACCAGGCCTCCTCTTACCTCACCGACCTGCTCCATCACCACACCCCCTCCCGTAACCTCCGATCCTCCAACGCCCACCTCCTCTCCCTACCACCTGACACCAAGCACCGAACCTTGGGGGACAGAGCTTTCTCTGTCGCCGCCCCCACCCTCTGGAACGCCTTACTACTTAACATTCGAAACTGCCCCAACCTGTCCACCTTCAAATCACTCACCAAAACCCACCTGTTTAGAATTGCTTTTAACGTATGATTGCTTTTAAATGTATTTTATTCATGTTTTTATTATTCTGTTGTTTTATATGATGTTTTTATCCTTTGTGCAGCGTCTTTGAGTTTTTAGAAAAGGGCTTTATAAATAAAATGTATTATTATTATTTTCTGTTTAAAAGTTAGAATTTTGAGGTCAACAAGAGTCATGTAATTATGCAATTCATTATCCAATTGGTCCATTATTTTTTTTTACAATCAATGACAACAGTCATAAGTCACAGACATAGTACATTTAAAAGAAAACTGTAATTATGATGTCTATTTAAAGTATTTTAAATGACTGGAATATAAAATGAGTTCATTGTCTCTGTAAGGAGCTTCTTCTTCTTCTTCTTCTTCTTCTTCTTCTTCTTCTTCACACAAGACAACTGCACTATAAAGAACAGTTAAGAAACTTTTTCTAACAAACTAACTGCAGAAAGAAAAGCTTCTTGTAAGAAAGCAGAGTGAAGGAAGCCGGCCGGCCAGGGAGCAGACTTTAAGGATTCCTGTGTCACCACAGTCCTGAGCGCTCAGCTGCAAACCTGCACTATTTAGAAGCATTACATGGCTGCCAGAACCTTTCAGCCCAACTTAAATAAAACACAACAGCTTTCTAATCAATCCTTTTTAGCTGCTATTGATACCAAGTGAGCTGTGTTTGAGTGTCGAAATATTGATCAGTGCAGCATCGATCCCCCCTTCACTAAGGATCAGTCAAACCTCCATCACAATACTGTGGAGTTGTTGGGCCTCCAGGTGTTTGTTAAACTCTGCGCCTGTTCACAGGGTTGGCTTGGTGTTGTACTGAGGCTGTCCTGTGTATATTGCTGTGTGTTTGCTCTCTTTGTTTCTGTTGGATTTACATCCACTTTCTGTTTAATTCATTAGCTTTTTGTTAAAAAGAGAAATTATACAAAATAAATCACTTGGAGGCTCTTTGAAATGTTCCAAATCCAAAGGTGAATAAAGGTTTTTGGTCTTTTGGGGGCTGCATTTTTAATTAAAAGATGCAAAAAGTTCCATTTGTTGACATATAGAAAAAATAATATAAGAGAAAATAATCTGGAGTGGAAAAAAAGGTCCTCACGCGTCCAAAATGAAGGACCAGAACCCAAATGGATTCATATAATTTGTTCCAAGATCTGATTAGACTCAGTTTTTCTGCACATATAAAGCCAAAAACCATCAATATAGTTGGCCTGGAATATTGCAGACTTGACCCCATGCATGTCACAGAGGGAAGATATCTTAAACTACCAGAACCAGTCCAAAGACTTCACTAATACATCTAGAAACCTTTGCACTTGTGACCTGATCCAACGTCAGCCTCATTAACGCCACTTACACATTAAGTGCTGATGTGTTTCTGACGTGATCAAGTGTCCCAATTGGTTTCCAAACAAAGGAGAGAGAGAGTCAACTGCAGATATGAGATAGAAGATGACAGATGGAAGAAACAAAACCAAAAAGGCTTACTCTAAATCTCCAGCAGAGTCCAAAATGAGACACAGAGACATACTGACACAGGAGGGAGGAAACGCAGGGACTGAATACACACTGGGTAACGAGCAATGAGACACAGGTGAAGACAAGCAAAAAGGAGGAGAGACACAGGAAGTAAAACTAGACTCCACACACTGGGTGAAAATACTACAAAATAAAACAGGAAGCACTGAAAAGCAACTCAAGAGCAAGACCACAGGGAGTACAGAGACCCAAGGGGAGTGAGAGCAGATCAAGAAGAGAGGATTTAACAACCCAAGGAAGTAGGACTGAAAAGGCAAAATAAAATAGCAACAGGCAAAGGCATCTCCCCTGACCCACTTTGATATTATAATTGATAAATAGGTCATGAACCTGAAATGGAGCTTAATGGACTTGATAAAACGAAAGAACCTATGTGAATCCCAAGGGTATAGAAAGATCTGGGAAAACCTTTCTAGAGTGCTCTTACAGTCATTATGTGGTGTATTAGAGGAGGGGGCATGTTTTAATGATAAGTAAAAGTAGACAATAGAAGTAGAGAGGTGTAATTTCATTAAACCATTTCATAGCCTCAGTTGATTTCTTCTTCAGTGTAACTGACCACATAATTGTCCCTCTAGTGCCTCTGTGATCTTGGAAGTACAATATGCAAATTGTCTTTGGTGGTGAGTGTTCATTTTTCAGACCCTTATCTCCGGGAATTCTTTCACAAAACTAAATTAAAATAACCGTCTTGTACTTTGGTTCAATTTTTGCGTCTCATGTTTTGGCTTTGATTTATCTCTTTCGCTCAGCCCCTCCTTTACTCCCTCCCAGTGTTCGCTGCAGGAAGTTGAAAAACCCAGAGTGTGATTTGCATTCTGTGTCGGTCCTCGAGTCTCCCCTTCAGGGGGAAGCGATAGAGAGATGCACATGCTGATGAGGAGGCAGGGACAGGACGGACTCAAATGAGCCTGATAAGCCTGTGCCTGGGGAGGACAGGAAACGGATTTGCTTAATTGGCAAATTTGTTCTACTTAGATAGCAGCGACCAGTGTTGAACTACACCACACCTAACCCAGCCAAACAGACCTCACAGAAGACAGCCTGTGGTGGGGTTGTGAGCAGTCAAGGTCGCCTTGTTGACCATTAAACAACATTAAGCCTGAAATGTTACCTCCCTTGAAAGTGGATTAAAAAAATACAAGGTGGTGGGCACTACAGTCACATTTATTTACACAAACAAACCACAACGAAGAGGCATCACTCTATCTCTCAATATATATAGGTTACTTCAATCTACTGAAACACAATACTACAGAAAACGCTGCAAAACTAGTGGGCCTCATTTATCAACCTGGTGTAGAAACCAGCGTGAATTTGGGTGCAGGTATCAGTTTCTGTCAATGTTCACGTGTCATTTATGAAACGTGCATATCTGGGTCAATCATGTTGTACACTGGGGGCGGCAGTAGCTCAGTCCATAGGGACTTGGCTTGGGAACCGAAGGGTCGCGGGTTCAAGTCCCCAAGTTTGGCAAGTGGACTGGTGGGTGGAGAGGTGCTGGTTTGCTTGCCTGGGCACTGTCGAGGTGCCATTGAGCAAGGCACCGAACCCCCAACTGCTCTGGGTGCGCTGGTTGACGGCAGTATCCTCACTCTGACATCTCTCCCTAAGCATGTTCACTGCATGTGTGTGCGTTTGTATGTATATACCAAAAAAAACTGTATGTGTAGCATGTCCAAAAATAGCATGAGTGAAAAAAATTGAATTTCCCCCCTGGGGATCAATAAAGTACCTTTTATAAAGTACCTTTCTAGTAAAAAAAACCCCAACCAAACGCTAAATTCAGTTTCCTCCAGTGAATTTACATATCTTGTTTTTCTGTTTGAAACACCAACAATCTTTTCTATAGAGAGTTAACTCTGCACATGTGAGTGTTGATAAGTACTGAAAACTTTGTGGATTTTTAAAGTAAATCAATAAAGAAAACATGCATTTGTTATAAGAAGAAATCAGCTGACAGCTCGCGCTGCTCAATGTCCATCATCCAGTCTGTTCTGTGCACCTCCATCACTGTCTGGTTTGGCTCTGCAACCAAACTAGACAAACACAGACTGCAACGGACTATAAGGACTGCAGAAAAAATCATCGGTGTCGACCTGCCCCCCATCCAGGACTTGTACCGGTCCCGGGCCAGGAAACGGGCAGGTAGCATCACCGCTGACCCCTCACACCCTGGACACAAATTCTTCAAACTCCTCCCCTCCGGCAGGCGCTACAGATCACTGTGCGCCAAAACAACCCGCCATAAGAACAGTTTCTTCCCCCAGGCTGTCACTCTGATGAACACTAAACCATAACAGTGTCATACCTGTCAGATAAATACTCTCTGTAAATATACATGTAAATACACAATGCAACAATTCTCCAAGCAGAATTCCATATTTCTATTTTTTGTATTATTTAACTACTATTTTTATAATGTAAAAACTACCTCTGCAACTCACCACTGCACTTTATCATATTATTTTAGCCTGTACATATTAGTCAAGCCTATTTGTTGTTTCTTTGTATTTATAGCTGATGTTATTGTTATTATATTTTCTATTGTAGTTCTTATTCTTATTCTTATTCTTATTCTTATGCCTTGTACAAAGAGAGCACAGTTAACTAAAGTCAAATTCCTTGTGTGTTCAAGCATACTTGGCGAATAAAGCTGATTCTGATGTCATTTCAAAAACATTCTGCAGGGCTCGATAGAGAGCGAAACGTAACACACATTTTAGGTGTCATATCTGGTTTAACGGTCTAAATATTAATCTGTGAGCCTCTGTTTGTCAGTCTGAAAATGCACTGTACTAATATGAACTAACCCTCCACCACAGACAGATTTACTTACTGTGAATCATGCTTCACACTGACATGAAAACTTGCGTACACGGACTGAGATCTGGCGTGGGATTTGAGCGTACCCTGCGTGGAAATGCGGTCGTACGCACGTTTGATAAATGAGGGCCAGTGAATCTGTGTATTCACAGCCAGCTCTACTCCACACAGCAACAGGGTTTCCTCTGAGACAAAACAGGGGCTTCACGCCAACAGCTACAGGGTTTCCTCTGCGAGAGAGCAGGGGCTCCAGCTTGTGGAAATGGGAATATTTAGCATGTCTAGCTGTCATAATCTAGATTGAAATGCTCTCTTGCACACTTCTCCTGTTGAATGGAATAGAATAGATCTTTATTGTAAATGTTGTGAAACAATGAAAAGTAGTTTAGCACCTCTTCAAAAAATAGCAGCACAGAATTTAACATTTAAAATAACACAATATGAAAATAGAAATAAAAACAAGGCATGCTAAAATGATAAAATGAGTTAATAAAATAAAATAAATAAGATAAAAAAAAAATTGCACTGTTTGTATTATTGATTGCATCACAAAAAAGCTGCTAAATATGGAAGAGTGCTGAGCCGCTGCATCTGTGCACGCCGCCATTTAGATCTATATGAATGGTGAAGCTCCAGAAGTGACGGTGGCTCCGTAGATATATAAGTATGATCCTCCATTTGTCAAATTTACAATTAAAACTCTCATTAATTCAAAGTCAGTTGTGCACAACAAGCACTCTCTTCTTTTCCATCTTACAACCCGTGCATTTTCAGCGACCACAAAAACACCTATCACTGTTACTGGTTTGTCTGTTCTGTGCGACTTTACATTAAGAAAGATGGCCGCCTCCATGGAAGGGGGCCCACTCCTCATGTAGCTATAAAGGCTCATTCTAAGGTAACAAAAACTAAACAATTTTTATATGTTGGTGATTCGTCATTTATTTAAACATACTTCAGAATTTTATATCCCTTTGTCTGTTCTGATAAATGATGCTAAAAACTCCTTACTGCTCCTTTAAACTCACCAACTGCTTAAAAACGTAGCAACCTACCCTAAAGTGCATGAGACTTTCTGCACAGACACTGGAAAATGAATGATAAGTTAATGTGAAGTCACGTTTAATACAAAAATGCAGCTTGACTCAACACAGCTACAAAGTTTCCTCTGTGATCAGGCAGGGGCTCTACTCCTCTCCACTGGTACTTTAACACTTTTGGCACATTAGCAGATTTCATATTGAAAAATGATGACATATTTCATAAAATAGGGAGACATAATCAAAAGAATAAAAGGCCAAAAACTGACTGAAGCAGACGATGACTGAATAACTTTGATATGTCACACAAAGTGAACCGCACCTCTCAAAGTTTTCTCTGTAACTTTCGCCTCGTTAAGTGACGTCTTCATCTCTAACCAGAGGAGAGTAAGTCATATCAGCTCAGGATATACTGAGCGCAGCATCAAATGGTCAGCAGGGGGTCTGTGAACCCCGTGGCTGCACTCCGTTTTTCTGATAGCTTGGAGCTGTTTGAAGGGGCTCGAGATGAGAGAGCCAACATGCCCGCAGCAATCTGTGTTTATGTGCAGAGAGATATCAACTTAAACTTCTGTAAAAAAATAAAAAAGTTTTCAGTCAGTCCAATTCCCCCGGACACTCCATTAATCTGAAAGCAAATGTAACGACCTGCATTTGCAATCATTTCAACGGGAAGTGAAAGCGACACGAAGACGATTACGGCACATCGCGCCACGTTTTGTTCCATCCGATTCAATTAAGGCTGATTTTCATTAACAGGCGCCATCCTCCTCCTCCTCCTCCTCATCCTCCTCCTCTCACTTCCCTCTTCTTTCAGTCATGTGTGGCCTTTCCATTTTTGCAGCAACGACTCTCATGAAATCATATTACACAAATGAGCCCTCCAAATCTGACAGCAGCGCATTCTGGCAAAGCGGGGGTGGCTAAACCTCTTGTTTGTGTCCTTGGTTTTATCTCCGCACCATCTCTGGAAATGTTATGTTCATCGCTGAATAATTACATTTTAAGTACTTCAAATGACTTTGGATGAGAGGCTTGATGATTAATTACGCTTGGTGGAGAATACTTGGGCGCTTAATGTGGGGATAATGATTGTAAAACTGCTTTTTTTTTCCAAAGTTGGAAACCTTTTTCTCCTTCCACTGCTGAACTATTGACCTTTCAAAGCCAGTCACTTTTCTCCCTCCACATTTTCAACACTGGAAAGACTCAAAAGCTATTTGTTCAGGTGTCACTTTAAGTAAGGTGTTTATTTACAACGCCAATAAATGTGTTTTCATTAGGATTTGGAGTCTGGAAACTGTCTCCGTGCTAATTGGTTGGACCACAGCTACAGTGCTTAATTAGTCATTAGTAGAAATTTTCCAAAATAATACCTCACAGTGACAGCTGAGCAATGTGTGGCTGCAAAAATTCTGCCCAGGAAATAAAAAGTGTAATTTCCACTGACGGTTTTGTCACGTAAATGTTGCTCCCCTGATGTTTCAGAGGGTGTGCTAATTGTTTTGTAGTGCTCTGTTCATTATGCAGTCATTATTCTATCCATCATCTTTATTCTTGTGTGAATATGATTTCAATTTAACATTTATTCTTTTCAACTCAAACTGGAATTTGAGTTTGCCTTACTAAGGGCCTGTGTTCACTAAGGGCAATTTTTTTGTTTTTTTTGTGCTGGCAGCGCCCACGACCTCAATTTCAGAGTGCCTCTCAGCGGTGTTTACTGTTGCCAGGTTACAAAAGTTGTACTGTGGCACTTCTGCTCCAGTGACAGTAAGTGTTAAATTGCTCAGTGTGATTCATATTTGCTTTTATTCAATGAAAAGAAATTGTGTCCTGGCATTAGCAGCAGCTCTGGACCTGCAAATTTTACCCTGGAATAAAAAGAGTGTGGTTAGGTTCTCCTCTTTTCAGACATCCTTTATTGTTGTTGACAAGAAGTCCTGCTTCCTCTTGATTTTGACTTGTTGGTGATGAAGAAGTGACACCGATGAGCACTGGAGTGTTTAAAAATGGAACTATTTTCAGCTGAGTGGGCACAGACAAAAAACAGATGGCAAGGATGTTTTTAGGCTGGGCACTGACATGTTGACCCACATAAAACATCATTAGTGGACACAGGCCCTTACTGTGTTTCAGAATATAATTAACAAAATCTATTTAATTAGCTATTAGCTTTGTTAGCTAGGAGTGTCGTCTCTGTCGCATGTTGCCTTACATTGGTCCTGTTGATGTTGACTCAAAACGAGCAGCAGCAAGTTGTCCTTTAGCCTTACTGTCAAATAACACCAGATCTGTGTCCAGTCCGATTTCTGATCCGCCACAGCACCGGATCTGGTTTCCATTCTAGTCAATGTGTTAACTTCCACTGGATCCGCTCTGTTGGATCAGATACACAAGACTTCTATTTTTTAAAGAAGCAGAAGCACGATGCATCAATATGCACAGAGCAGATCCAGCATGACAGGAAGTATAAAACATCCAGTTAATTTTCAGAATAAAACACTCTGTGTTATCACCAGATCGTATTTCACTTCACTACAACAACAACAAACCGTCATGATGAGCGGAGCCAGGCCTGGAGTCAACAGGTCAGAGGTTTTCAGAGGACCAGAAAGACAACATGGATGAGGACAGGAGGAGGAGAATCCTTGATTCAGTGATTACTGCAGGAAAACCTCAGTCACATGACTCCAGCTGTCCGGCGGTCCCGCTCCGTGTGTCTAAAATTCCAAATGTTCTGTTTCATCAATTATCCTTTAGCAGTGAAGGCCATAGTTTCAATACTAGACATGCTTCTAGAGGTTGCTTTACTCTTCCACTGACAAATACTAATGCAAAGCAGCGTACCGTTCTGTGTAGAGGCATGAAGATATGGCATGGTCTTCCATCTGATATTACCAGTTCAACCAGTAAAATAGCTTTTAAAAGGACCTTAAAGCACTATCTTGTGTCGCAGAGTCTCTCTTAAAATATACCTGTTAAAGGTGACATATCATACAAAATTGACTTTTTAAAGGTTCTCTACCTGAAATATGTGTCCCTGGCATGTCTACAAACCCCCCGAGAATGAAAAAAATCCACTCTGCCCCTGTTCTGATTTCTCCACCTTTCTGTAAATGTGTGTGAAACGAGCCGTTTCAGACTTCAGTGTTTTTGTTACGTAACAACAATATCCGGTCTGTCACGGAGTCAGAGCTCGGAGCTTGTTCAGCCCATAGACTGTATAAAATAATACTGAATCCCCCCTCCGTTTTTCATTACCTGCACACATGTGTGCTAACAAGGAGCTTAGGAGGGAGGCATGCTAGTTGTAGGCTGTCTTAATAAACACAAAGGTCGGTTTAACTCCCCACGTCTGCAAATTTGAAGATCTAGTGGATGATTTTTATTTATCATGGATAAGTGCTAACGCTAGTTAGCATAGCTACATGTTCATAGCTGTGTACCAAGACACACGTCGACATACTGACAAATAAAACAACAAAAAAGACTAAATCTGTGACCAATCCTTCAGAAAGGTCCTGCTGCCTTTCTGGCAGAGGTCGGTTTTACTCCCCACATCTGCAGATTTGAAGATCTAGTGGATGATTTTTATTTGTCATGGATAAGTGCTAGCGCTAGTTAGCATAGCCACATAGCTACATGTTCGTAGCTGTGTACCAAGACACACGTCGACATACTGACAAATAAAACAACAAGAAACACTAAATCTATGACCAATCCTTCAGAAAGGTCCTGCTGCAGGCGCCTCTCCGTCAGGATCAAATTCAGAGGGTTGAAGTAACGCGATCTCTGAGCAGCCGTGTATATTCAGCCAACATGTAAACATTAGATCAACGTGCTGGAGAGCCGAGACCACATCCACTTCCTGAGGGGGCGTGGTCAGAGAGAAAACAGAGTGTTCTGAGGAGGACTGAAGAAGAGGGCTTTTCAGGCATGCCAAAATCTGATTTCAGTGTTTTTTTGAGCATAAACTTTAAAGACATGTTTTGGGGACCTCTTAGACCAATATATATTGATGAAAAAGAGCATAATATGTCACCTTTAAGGATGCAGGATCGTGCTGAGACATTGGAAAACAAAACAGAAGATCCGTTTTAGTGAATGCAGAAATGAACTCTCAAGGATATCTTCCTTTGAACAGCTTATAGACAGAATCAACAACAGCACCAAAGTATTCAGATCAATATGGGGTCCTTATTTGGAAATGATTGGAGAAGGTGACTATGGTATCCGATGTGCAATTCATTTGTCTTCTATGCCTGATGAACGTCATTATGAAATGTAACATTGTGACATGAAATTCGATATATGTTAACCTCTAAACATCACAGAGAAAATTAGGAATGCTATTTTTCTTTATATATATGTTTTGTTTTGTCTTGTTTTGTCTTGCTTTGTTTTTTTTTTCTCTATTTTCTTTTTGTTGGTTTTGTATTACTTATAGATAATTTGTCAACTTGTGGTGAAAAGGAAATACTGAAAAAATGCAATAAAAAGTTGAAAGACAAAAATATATATACTTGTTATTTATATTATATTATGTGAATGACATTTAGGTAGACAGTGATAGTGATGGTGTGGGTACTGTTGTTATTATTGATATTATCAGCAGTAATGGTAGTGTTTAATTGTTTTGTCAGAGTATGAATCTGTATGAACTTGTATGAAAAAGTATGTATTTATAAGCTTTCACATATATATTGTATTTTTAATGTATTTTATTGCATATTATTATTGTGATTTTGTTTTTCTTAGTTTTATTTTTGACTTGGATGAAAAAAAAAATGTAAAATGCATGTGGATTTTAAAAATTTGCATGAGTGGACCCGAGGAGGAGTAGTTGCTACCTTGGTAGTAACTAATCCAGATCCAAATACATAAAAAAAAATAGTTCAGGATTTGTGGGTAGATCTTGGGGTGGCCAATCAGATTTCAAGGAGCCAATACCAGCTGAGACCACCTCCCTGGAAACCCCCCTGATAATTTGACTAAACTAATATAACAGCATATATTAGCAAAACTAGATTTTTAGATCAGTGTGGCTCAGGGGAAATACAACATTATGTGATTATCATGCTCCAGTAAGAGTCAATGATTTGATAAATTCAACATAAAAAACATAATCTGGATTTTAAAGTGCCTTCTTGTCTGTTAAAAGACGAGCCAAGAATAAAGATTTGACCATCTTGACTCTTGTCACCAATAAACCATAAGCTGTTTTACTATGATACTTCCTCTGTGTGAGGGTCTTACAGCGCTCACAGATTACTGCCTCTATCACTGCTGGGACAGATAATACGGCATTCTCTCACTTTCATTAACATCCCACACAGCAGCCGAGTAAACTCCCGGGTGGCTTAGTCACAGCGAGATGCGGTTTAAGTTCTTCCCTCTCTCACAGTTAGTGTTGCCTCTGAGAACATGACGAGAGCAGCGACATAAGGGGATTTCGAGCTGTAAAGTCGGCCGTACGGCGTTTATGTCTTAAAACAGCATGCAAAGTTGGAAGTGGTTTCATTTGCATCTTGTCAAGTGCATTTCTTCAACACCACAACCATTAATTTCCATCAGGGTCCGTTGCAAATCGCAGGAATATGAAAAGATTCGAGTAAATGTCATGACCAAAATAAGCATGCGTCAGAATACAAATAGAGTTCAACAGATCACACTGAATGGTGACCCCAATTCCCTCAACTCAAACTGCAGCTGAGCTCCAGCTTCATTTCTGAGCCAAAATTTCACAGCAGTGGTTTCAAAATAAAGGCTTTAACCTCTCAGCAATGACGAACGTATAAAAGAGAACAGCAGAGCCTCATCCCAAACTCTGGATCTGAGACTCTTTTTTTTTTTTCTGTATCCTGATGAAAGTCATCCTAGAGAGAGCTGGATTTGTCCCTGCATTATTTACTATTACCATTCTCTTTGTTAGCCAGAGTCCATTAATGAATGCATGAAGAGTTGCCTATTTGATGACCACAATGCATGGGGGAGCCTCGTGGTACACCGATGCTCCATTTGTGTGAGCTGAATCATTCATCACACACACACTTAGAAAACGGACCGAGTTTTCTGTGCATTATGGGTGCCGTGGATGGAGTGCCTGGTCATCTTGAAGGAGTCCTGAAGGCCAAAATTGTATTGATTTGTGATGAATGTTTAACTAATACAACAATATTAAACCAACCGTGAATGCAGCTGGAGATCAGATTAGCAACTGGTACATTTTCACATCAAGGTCTGACTTTCAGTTCAGATTATAGATCTGAACTGTCCTCCTTTTTATACACACAACAGACTGAGGAGTTTAATTATGTGATTGATGGAAATTTGCTAACATATCTTTCAATCAAACTCTGTGTGCAGTCTACAGAGGTTAGCAAAGGTTGGCAATATTTATGTGACCAAAATATGTTGCCATTTTCCTGCTTTTTGTTACCTTACTGAGCTTTATGGCTTGGCGGGGTCATCCAGGCTTGGACCAGCTTTTGTTATGCTGTTATAGGCCTACACTACCGGGGGAACTGGCGCACTGACACACTGGGATCCTAGCTCACCCCCTTCCCCCCCAACCCCTTCATCACTTACTTTAACTTTGCCTGTCCTATTAAAATTACTAACCATAGACCTTTCTGGAGTCCTTGAGCTCCATTGTCTCATAGGTTCCTCTGAGCTGCCGTAGACGTCCTCCTGCTGCAGACGTTCTGGACTCCAGCTGATACGGACGTACTGGACTTCAGCAGCAACAGCTTCTACTACTCGTCTCATCACTATCACCTCTCTCTCTTACTCCCCTCTATCTGTCTTTCCAGACCCAACTCGGTCGAGGCATGATGTCTGTCTAACATGAGTCTGGTTCTGCCTGAGGTTTCTGCCTGTTAAGAGGAAGTTTTTCCTCGCCACTATAACTAGCTAAATACTGCGATGTGCAATGCTCATGATGGATTAAGGTGGGGTCAGACTGAGTCTTCCCCTGTCTTGAAGTTGGGTCTCTGTTCATAATTTGACATAGAGTGGTCTAGACCTCCTATGTTTGTAAAAGCGTCCTGAGATAACGTTTGTTGTGATTTCAGCGCTATACAAATAAAGATTGTTTGATTGATTGATTGATCCCTATGTTGCCACATTTCTAGGACATTTTCAAAATTAGGTCTTGTGGTCCTACATTTCCCTTCAATTTAAGCCACTACAAACTATGGTCTGCATCCAGTTGCTGCGCTTCATTCGACTGATCTGACTGGAAGCTATTCAATGCGAGGCCTCTGTGCTACTTAGTTTAGTTTGTTTAATTAAGCCTCCTGTTACCCTTAAATTTACTAACATCTTTTATCCTTGAGGTCAATTTGACCCCAGCAATTTAAACCTCCAGAAACTGATTGTTACCCAGGTTTATGTGTCAGGTACTTCATGTTTCTTTGTTGACTACCTAAACATAATTTAAAGCATTTAGAAGGACTTTATTTGTAAAACAAATAATAATAATAATAATAATAATAATAGTAATAATACATTTTATTTATAAAAGCGCTTTAAAAGATTCTCCAAGCGCTTTACAGGAAATAAAATTATACAATAGAAAAGCAAAGGAAAACAGTGCAAAAAAAAAAAAAGCAAAGAAGAGCAAGGCAGCAAAATAAAACAAAACAAGAAAAAAATCAATCAATTATAGGTTAAAAGCCTTTGTAAAAAGGTGTGTTTTGAGTCCGGATTTGAATTTGGTGAGTGAGGGAGAGAATCTGAGGTGTTGGGGGAGAGAGCTCCAGAGGGTGGGGGCAGCGACAGAGAAGGCCCTGTCCCCCCAGGTTCGGTGCTTGGGTTTGGTGAGAGGGGTGAGGAGGTTGCCTTTAGAGACATGGTGGCTGGAAATATTATATCTCAATCTAGAGGTTGCAGTCACATGCTGAAGTGTCCTTGGTTATAGTGACCTCAATATCATCTAAAACAACCAAAACAAATGCGTGTAAAATGTTGATTTTTCGTTATATACAGCTAAAAAAGCCTGGGGTCAAATTGACCCAAATGAACATTGAGGTCTTTTTTTGTTTTTTTGCAGGAAATTGGAACATAAACATTTTAATGTTATGTTTTCCAAGTTGTCCCCATTAAATTAGGAAAAGTCATGAAATATGAAGCCAAAAAAAATTATGTTACTCATTCATTTAGAGACTTTAAACATTGAATGGGGTCCAATTGACCCGAAGGATAATAGGAGGGTTAAAAGGACAATGTGCACTTATATTAAATGTTTGAATAAAACAAAGAGATAGGCGCACCAGATTAAGCTAAAAGCTACATCCATCTGTAGTCCATTGCTACTGGATTATAGGTTGGGTGTAATTGGCTACCAAACTGGGAGATAGGGGGATCAAATCTGATACAAATTCATAAAAAAGGAATTGTGGGAACATAGGGCTGTTGGAACATAGGCATGCTCCCGGCTTGGCTGGGTTTCTAAAAAGGATTCCACCTCCAAACTATTAATGCCTCCCCTCCTAATGCAAAACAGTGATGGACAAATAGAGGGACGAGTTCCACAGTATCTTCCGAATAACTTAAATGTGGACTAAATGAAACAACTTCTGACCTCAGCTTCTTCAAATGAACACATCCTGCTAGAACAATCGTTTCTTAGCTTTACGTTTGAAGCATCTGACATGAAACCATATAAGGTGAAGTCTATGTTGTATAAAATGGTTCCAGGAAAGGATTAGGTGGGGGCTTCTCTCCTATAATGGGATTATTGTGACAGTCAGCGTCCTTATGTATGCAGCCCATATGTCTGCAAAGCTGGGGTCCAGTACTAATGCAAACCACATGTCAAGAGAAGATCCGGTTGGTAAGAGAAGACCGGATTATAAGAGAAGTCAATGTGTGTGTGAAATGTCGAGATCTTCAACCTATAAAAAGACTGTGTCCAGCAGCCACCGAGGAGAGACACAGATTGGCAAGTCGTCCTTCCAGCATCCGAGATGCTTGTTCGATACTGGTGTTGTTTTTTGTGATAAACTTATTACTATACAAGCAAGCAAGTCTCATCAAGATACGACAGCTTGATGCACGTTGCAGAGGTTTGACTGATGATGTCACAGCCTCAGTGAATGAATTCAGCAGGGAGAGGTAGAAGAAGATGACTGGAATCATCAGGTGGCTGCATCAATGAAGAACAAAATAAAATGTGCCCTCTTTTGTAATTTCTTAATAATAACAAGAATATTTGGATATAAAACTGATCCCTCTAGTTGTCCATGCTAATTCATATCCTGGTTCTGGCTCTTCCCTGACTGTCCTCCTCAATCCGTTCCAGGCCAACTGGCGAAAGCTAGAAATGGCTTTTGAACGCATCAAAAAAACTGTCCTCACATTAGTATTCACCAAACACAACAATCAAGCAAAAACTGTAAGAAGCAGGTATCAGAGGAGGGACTCTTTAAGCAGCTCAAAATGTTTCAACAAAGCATGAGTCTTCAAAAGCAGGGTGGCTGTGGCTCAGTGGTAGACTTGGTTGTCTTTCAATCAGAGGGTTGGGGGTCTGATCCAAAGTCCTGCTGTCCACATACCAAAGTGTCCTTCGGCGAGACACTGAACACCAAAAACTGCCCTGTTATGGCTGATCCATCGGTGTGTGTGGGATTAGTTAATACTGATGGGTGCTTTACATAGCAGCTTTAACCACCAGGGTATGAATGTGGTGTGAGCGAGTGAATGTGACATGTTAAAGCACTTTGAGTGGTCAGAAGATGATAGAAAGCAGTAGGCTACATAAATAAAATCCAACATTCAACATTTATAATAATATCTGTTAACCCTCCTGTTATGTTGCGGGTCAAATTGACCCATTTAAAAGTTAAAACATCTTAAAAAAATAAATTTATAGTATTTTTTGGCTATGACACCTATTATAACCTACCTGTAATGAAATGGTTCATTTCACACATTTGCAATCCCTATTTGCAATGTATTACATAGATCAGTCCCTCCAGGAAGTTGCGATTTCGCGATCGCAACTATCAACGCAAATTCAACCAATCAGCGCGATTTTTTCGCGGCCTTGCAATTTTATACAATCACCACAACATTCCTGCAAATTTGACCAATTATTTTAATCTCAGTCCCTGTACGTCATCGGTTTTGTCATCAATTTTACTTCATTGGAACATAAACGTAAGTCCTCACTTGATCGGCACTTTTCAACAACAAAACACGCACAGACAACGGGTGAAGAGAGGGGACAGCAGGCAGGACAAGTGACCATGACAACGTTGTTATCTATAGATTGAGGGGCACAGTGTTCGCTTGGTCTCTACCTGCAGCAGGTGTGCTTTATGAACCAGCTCTCCTCACCTCCATGCATCTGTCTCATCTTCATTGATGATTTTTACCCACGGTGTGCGTTAGTGACAAAGACACAACCGGGGGACGTCTGTTTAATATTTGAGGTTTGACCTTTTTAGCCGTGGTTACCGTAAAAAGCTCTGCATCTACAGCTTGATTTAATCCAGTTTGGTGATACATCAGACACATTCAGTAAGTTTTGATCAACTCATAGTCATCAAAGATTCAGATTCGTTTCAGAGTGCCGTGAACTGACTGCCTGTGCCCAAGGGAGAGGCTCCGGTGGCTGGTGGTGAGGCTTTCAGCAGTGTGTCTGCCCCCTGGTGGCTGGCTGCAGTATAGGTCAAAAAATCCGTCTCCCCCATTCATTTGAATGGAGAAGCAGTCAAACTTTAAAAAATAAATACACGTCGTACGAATGTTTCTCACATCCGTATGCTGTGGTGATATGTAGTTAGTATTTGAGTGTTTTGTGCTCAAGGCCTCTTTTTCCTGAAAAGTTTCTTTTTCGTTAGTTATTAGAGTTTAAAAAACAGGGTTTTACTTCCTGGTTTCCTTTGATTCACAGCCGCTGTGGAGTGAAACTTCAAAGGACACACAGCGTCTTGTGACGTCACGCTGTAGGGCGGAGCTTATTACAGCGGCTTCACAGGCTCTGGCTGCACAATGGCTGCGCCCAGGACCGGGATTTTTTGGCTTCAGAACCGTACAACGGGAAGAGGCGGAGCAACCAAGCGGCAAACTCCGGTCTCAAACGATGAAGCCAATGCGGAAGTGATATAAACTGCAATACATCGAAAATCCGCTTGAGGCTGGCTGCAGAAACACCGGAAACCACATAGATATGAATGGGAAAAAGACGATCTTTGCAGCATTAATAAACATGTTTACAGCCTGGTTCAAAAAACGGCTTGGCCCTACAACGGTAATCTCTCTAATGGCACACACTGTACGGGGGGTGAATTTTTTTCTAACGTGACGGTTAAGAAGATATTAAGATTATGAGTTTTGCCCAAATAAGGATATGACTGACGTGAATCCCGGTCGGGAACACACAGCCATTGGCTAAGAGACTCACACTACGTCACACTCTGCCTAGTTGAGTTCCGCATTACCAATATGGCTGCTGCCGTCGATTTGCTTCAAAACAGCTCTCAGGAACAGATGGGTGACGTCACGGATACTACGTCCATATTTTTTACAGTCTATGGGAGCAACGCTGTCCATTTTTATTTACAGTCTATGCCTGTGCCTCTGTCACTGCGAGGTGCATTCAGGGACCGTCGTAAATGTGCAATACAGTCCTTTCATGGCAATTTTCCGAGAATCAAGAGAATCAAAATACAGTCACAGTGGCCACATTAAGAATGTTTTCTAAAAACAACTGTAATTTAGTGTATTTACTTGCCCCTGAGATGTTATTGGGGGAAAAAAGAAAAAAAAATCGCAACTTTCACCGCAATTTTTTTAAAAAGCTGTCGCAAATTCAGGCTTTTTGGGCCGCAACAATCACAAAAAAATCCCGGGAAATCCTGGAGGGACTGATAGATACTATGTGGGTCATATTGACCCTGCAATCAAAGTGGAGCCTAAAAGCGGTCAGAAGCGACAAATACTAAATGTTTCCTTGCAACTGTGTTACATATTTCACCCCAATCCCTTTCCAATGTACATTACAAAAAGTTTTAACATGACTTTTCAGAAAAAATGAGTGAGTTATCCTCATTGAACCATGATCTGTGAGAATCAAAGAACACCAATGCACTAAATATTGATTTAAATGGTTAGTAATTGAGTTAATGATAAGTTTTAAAACATGTAAATTGTTTTTTTCGGGGGGGCTCTGACACTTTTTAAATGATTAAATATGCCCCGGGTCAAGTTGACCCAGGAACATTAATGCTGTCACTTAGAAATGAACATAACAGGAGGGTTAAACTGGTGACGACTCCACTAGTGCATGAAAGTGTTAACCATTTGTGGTTTAACATCAGTGGTTCCCTGCCAATTAACACATCAAAATGCAGCCAATCAAAAGTGTCGTAATAAATTAGAACAGGGCTTTATGTGAGGTGTTTAAGGTGTTAATTAAATACACATATCACTTCTTTAACTAAGAAAAGGGCTTCATGTTAATCCAGGTATATGGTGGGACTATCATAAAGGGAAAGAGCAGTAATAGAAGTCTTGTACGTTTGATTTGCTGTTATTTCCATCAAAAAGGGACAGGAACTCTCAAAAGGATGTCAAGCGATTAACACCACAAAATTAGAATAGTGTATATTACGGTACTGAACAATGAGTAAAGTAAGGTTGTTTCATGACGGTCTTCTACAGCAGGGGTTCTCAAACTTTTTGGGGCCAGGGACCCCTTACAGGTAAGAACATTTTCCAAGGACCCCCTCATAATTGTAACATAGATTAAGCAAAACCTTACTACCATTCTCACTCTTAAATGCCCTTGGAACTATTTGTATTGTAAAACTTATCAATCTAAATATTTCAGACCTGTTCCATAGTGACACACAGAAAACACTTCACCATCTGTGTTTTCTTGCGGATGTTTTCCTCCCACTTTTGCTGGAAAAAGTCTTTACTTTATCTATATTCCGAGTGATCAGATGTCGCTTTACCTTGGCTGGCTTCATAGCTTTGTTTGCTATAAAACCTGAAGACACATACTTCCTTTTGGGCTCCCATCAATGTTCTCTATCAAAACAAACTCTGTATACTTGTTGTCATATTGTCTTAATTTAGCTAGCTTGGGCTTAGCATCACTTGACGATGTGAACTGATTTAGAAATGGCTCCATGCTCGCGAGCTAGTAGGCAAAGCTAAGTAGTAGCAGGAACAGTTGTCACCGGAGTGAAGTGTGAGTGAGTGATACGTGACAGATTGATGTGAGTGTCACAATCATATCAGTTTCTATTGGCCCAAAGCTAACTAGGGTGGGAGTAATGGGAAAAATATGCTGGTTTCATTGGCGCAAATGGTCCTCATCTGTATATATCAGTGTTGTAGTCGAGTTCCCAAATCCGAGTCCGAGATGAGTCCTCAGTGCTCTGTGTTCGAGTCTGAGTCCAAGTCACCAGAGAAAAATCCGAGTGCGAGTCCGAGTCGAGTCCTCATGACTTGAGTCCGAGTCCAAATCGAGTCCTCACCGATAATGTTATATATGACAAGGACGGCAGCCGTTTGAATCCAAACTACTGACTGTTAGACTGGCTGTGTGAAACACAGAAACACATTTCTCTCATTAACATTAGTGTTGGAGCTATTTCCATCATTTTATGCCATAAATATTAATTATTCTAATATATTCATAATCATTTTACTTTATGTCTTTTATTTGTTGTTGTTTATATTAAGGGCAATGTCATATGCATTATCATTATTTTATTTCAGTAAGCATTTTGATAGTTTGATTGTTTTCACCTGGATGGGCAGGTAAGATAGGAGGGGCAGACACAGGGAGAAGTGAATGTTGTTGTTTTTTTTTACCAGAAGACGTTAGAGCACGAGGACGCTACAGGCTGTTTGGTGATAAAACTATCTTGTTTAATATGACATCAGAGAATCTGCAGTTTTTCCTGGACATTTAAAATGTGTCTGATCCTGTACAATCCGCTCTCCCCCAGCGCCGTGGCCGGTTTGATTTTTTCAGTTTCGATTTGAGTAAATTGACGAGGTCTAACTGACACTGGAGTGAGATTCTAATGAAATCCGGCAGGTGTGTCTGGAGATTAATTTATGAATGAAGTCACAGCGTTGTGTGACGTGCGTAAATGCGCCGCGCTTCAGTTGATGAGGGGACGCTAATATTACCGTTATACTAACACAGTAAAGGGATGAACGGTCTTTAGCATCTCTCTCACTTTTCAGTTCATCCTGGATGTCTGTTAAAGTTTGAGCTGGTCTCTTTCCTTGATGGGTCTCTTAAATATCCAACATGTTGCTCTGCTCTCGCTGCATTTACTGTGAAATATTTGAAAGAACAATGCTCAGCTGGTAACGTCTTTTAATCCTGGCAGACGTCACGGGAACGTGCATGCAGGCGAACGCTCGTGCCAGCCCTCGCTTTGAACGGAATACATTTTATGAAACATACAAAATCTAACATGAACATTAAAACAGTCTGTATCAATATATAAGCCCGAGTCCTCCTCTCAATCATCCGGGTCCTTTTGCAGTCAATGCTCGAGTCCGACCCCAAGTCTGAGTCATCAGTGCTCGAGTCCAAGTCAAGTCACGAGTCATCAGTGCTCGAGTCCAAGTCCAAGTCACGAGTCCTGCAAAATGTGACTCCACTCAGACTTGAGTCCGAGTCCTGGACTCGAGTACTACAACACTGGTATATATGTTGTTTTTAATGACAGCATTTTAAGAATTGATTATATTTTTTTTATATTTATTCACAGACGGAAGGAGTCAGCTGAGGTGGTTCGGGCATCTAATAAGGATGCCTCCCGGACGCCTCCCTTTAGAGGTGTTACGGGAACGTCCAACTGGGAGAAGGCCCCAGGTTAGACCCAGAACGCGGTGGAGGGATTATATCTCCCGCCTGGTCTGGGATCGCCTTGGGATTCCCCAGGAGGAGCTGGAAAGTGTTGCTGGGTAGAGGGATGTCTGGGTCAATTTGCTTGGACTGCTACCCCCCGCGACCCGACCCCGGATAAGCGGAAGAAAATGGATGCATGGGTTCACGGACCGCCTCGCTATGGTTCGCGGACCCCCAGGGGTCCTAGGACCCCACTTTGAGAACCACTGTTCTACACCATCTGACTCTTGGAAGCAGCAGTGGAATTGCCCCAACAGGTCACTTAAAAAGAATGCAGTTTTAAGGAAATCCTACTTTGGCACCACTTTTCAAACCAGCAGTCAACCTCCACTTTTTATGTCGAGTCTGCTATTTCTGCAAAAACTGTGTTTCTGATCAAGGCCTTTGACATTAATAGCTTATTAGTCAGTGAATGCAAAAACCTGTCAATCATTCCGGGAGTAATAGCAGGGTTCCAGTCCTGCGCTTTGAAATTTGCCGGTAGAGCTGTCACTTTGTTTACACTCGGTTTGCGGACTGTGTCTTTAAGTAAATGCAAAGCTTCAGATGCTTGGGCACACCGGCTTTGATATTGACGTATCTGCCCACTGAGCCTTCACATGAAGGCACACAACATCAGAGCGCAACAACAACAACACACATACACACAACACTCACCAGGACTGTCCGTGAGAGCCTCATTTTATATTCATAGTAAAAATTAAAATGGCCATGACAGGCTCTCTCTTTCAGACACACACGCACATAAACACACTGAGGAGGGAGAGGGGGAATGATAGTGAGAGTGAAATGAATACATGACATCTAAATAAGTCATAGCAGTACAGCTTTTACCAGCAAACAGAGGACAGAGTGATGCACATGGATGGATATTACCCCTGGTATATGGATGCTCACTCTGACGTGAATGGAGGGAGCCAGGGAAACTAAACAAATGGAATATTTTGCTCAGCAACAGCAGCTCTGGCTTCATTATCCTTTATATGAAGGCTTTTTTTCTGAGCATGTACAGGGAACTCAAAAACAAATGGTCTTTATTAATAAGGCCCGTCTTCTCTGCAGGGAGAGGCAACAACAAACTGACTCGCATGGACTGGCTGCCACAAAGAAATCACTTTATGAGAAACAATAAATGAGCTAACAAGCTAGGTATGGAGGGTGTATACACGAATACCTGCTAATTAGTGATAAAGTATAAATAGTGTAAAACTGTTTCTACACTTGCAGAAGAACTTTGAACAAATACTTTTTTAATGGCTTGTTAGAGGAGTAAATTGCACACGTATCTGACACTCATCACAATGATTAATTAGCTGAGAGAAAAGCTACTATGAATGAAAGTAGCCTTATTATAATTAGAGAAGATATGTACTTATAAAAACAACATAGTTTTAGTCGTGCAATAAGAAATTCAAATAGAACATGTTTGTGCATAACACTACAAACATATTCAAATTTAAAAAGTTGGACATTTTAACATGGGGCTTAACAGGGACTGACTCACTTTTGGAGCCAGTTTCAAGTGGCCACTTGAGGAACTGCAGCTTTTGCCACTTCTCAATTGGCTAAATCTCTCAGCCTCTGAGGTTGCATCTTGCAATCAAAGTCAACTTCAATAAATTATAACTCCAATTCCAAAACAGTTGGGATGCTGTTATTAAAGAAAACAGAATTTGATGATTTAACCCTCCTGTTATGTTGTGGGTCAAATTGACCCTTTTTTAAAGTCTATTTTAGGCAGTATATGCCCTCCAAACCAGCTAAATGCAGCATAAAAATCTGGGCAGCATGTGACAGAAGATGTCGTGTTAATTTATCAACATCACTTCATACATTTTTTTTTAGTCTAAAATAAAATAAACAATAATCTATGTCATTTTAAAACTATTGTATTTATATTTAGGGCTTTCTAATGTACATTAAAAAAGTTTTAACATTAATTTCAATGAAAAACAAGTGAGTTATCCTCATTGAACCATGATCTGTGAGAATTAAAGAACACCTATGGACTAAATCTTGATTTTAATGGTCAGTAATGGAGTTAAAATTTGATTAAAAAAATCTGTATCAGGATTTTTTGGGTTCTGACACTTTTGGATAATTGAATATGCCCCGGGTCAAATTGACCCAGGAACATTATTGCTGTTCCAGAGAAATGAATATAACAGGAGGGTTAAACCCCATACTGGGTTTAAAAGAGTTCAAAGGTAACCCATCAAATATTGAAACTGACAAAATGCATTATTTAAGGGAAAATATACACTCATTTCAGCTTTCAAGCCAGCAACACAAATAAACAGAAGTTTGGACAGGTCATATTTAACACTGTGTTTCATCACCTCTTCTTTTAACAATGCTCTGGGAATATTTGGGAACCAAGAGGATCAGTTTCTGGAGTTTTAAAGGTGAAATGTTCAACCATTCTTGCCTGACATAGTATTTCAGCTCCTCCATAATATGTGCAAAATGTGGTTTAGCTTTGGATGCCAGCATATGTTGCTCAAAGCCTGTATTTATTTTCCAGCATTAATGATTCCTTCCCAGATGTGTAAGGTGCCCATGCTATGAGCACTTATACTCATCCCCAGACCATCATGGATGCTAGCTTTTGAACTGTGCACCCTTCTGAGAGCAGAGGATACAGCGTCCATGATTTCCAAAAAGAGTGTCAAATTTTGATTTGGAACTATTCTGTTGTTTACTTGTCCCTGTTCCAACTTTATTGAAACATATTGCTGGTAATGAGCATATATTTTCATGATATGTTGTCTTGCACAATTTTAAATTAAATACAGGGTTTGAATATTTTTTTATGTCAACATTTTTCACAATATACCAAGTTTTTTGGAATTGAGATTTTAATATTAAACTAAATTTAGTGTAAAATTGTAGATGTGTTTGTTGCTGAAGCACTGTAGCATGAGGACAGGGTTACAGTTCAACCAAAGCAGCCAACACGGGAGAAAATGTTGGGTATTTGAAGTGCAAGCAGACCTCACCTCAGCCACAGGCACTCCCTCTGGGGGACGGCAGTGCAATACAATCATGCCGTTCAGAGGCACCTCGGTGCCTTGGGGATCCTGCTCGAAGTTCTTCCTCAGGTCTGGGGAAGAAAGAACACAAGGCTGCATTAAAGAACAACCACAAAAGCATGAAAGAACACCAAAAAAAAATGCTTTGTGTTTCATGTCTGACCCTTTCCCCCTCATACATACATGAAGAGAAATGATGCCTCCTTTAAAACCATGCTTTGAAGAGGACTAACCTTTTCAGGCACAATAAGGTCAGTCAGGTATCAAAGTGACATTGAGGTGCTTACAGGCGATGCGGACGGTTGCCTTGCGGCTCTTGGAGGTTCCCAGGTGGCTCCAGGCGACACACAGGCACCAGTAATCCTCAGGGCCATGAAAGTCCTCCACCTGCTGACGGGAGACGTTGATCATCACCTCACGGATCTTCAGCCCTGCAGACAAGATGGGAGATTGCTGGGATTAGCTTTCATTACATCACAGAGGTGATTAATCAAAGAGATGAAAATTTGTGGGGGCAGGATGATGAGTGGAACTGGAATCTGATAAGATTATCAGCGGTAAACAGATCTGCCATGTGCCGGGAGGAGAAGGAGGAGAGAAGGCTGGTCAAGTCAAATTAATTTCAGAGAGGTTTGTTTGGAAGAGAGAAACTGTGCAGTACAGGGGAGAGTCTCCTTAGATATGACATGTTACAGTTTGAAATGTCACCATGATCTCATCACAGAGGCTTGTGGCCAATGTCGTAGTAAATATCTCTGAGATATTTCAACATGATTTGTCCACTCTGCAGGGCATTCGCCTGATCCCAGATGCAGTTATTTTCTCTGATGGCGAGCTCAGAGCAGGAGGCTCAATGCTGTTAAACGTTGTCCTGCTTTGACCATGTTGCTAGTTTTATAAAAGCAGGAAGTCTGAGAAGATAATATCATTCCTCCACTTCTCTATTGGAAATCTGTAGTGACTTTAAACCATGTTAGAGTAACATAATATGTCTATGTCCTATTTGGTCCATAAGATGATAGTTAATGCGAGCAGTCAACTACTTTAGTGAACTTTAGGATCCTTATTAAAGCTGGGGTTGGTAATCAGATTTAGATACACTTTTTGTCATATTGGTTAAAATGATCTTTATGTCCTGATGGCAATCAATACATAATGTGTTCTTAAAAAAGAGCGAAAAAAAGCTGCTATCTACAGCCGGAGTAAACCTGGGAAAACACCAACCAATCACTGTTTTTTGGGTCCCCAAATTTTAAACCAATCAAATCCCGTCCAGCCGTTCTGCCCGCCTCCTGCGCGTACATTTCCCCGGCGTGCACTCTGAGTCCCTGTCCCCTGCCTCTGCTTCCCCTGACTCTACTGACTGCCCCTCTCGCTGGACCTCGGGCCTGCCCCCTCTGACCCGATGAGGGGCTTTGCTCAGGACTGTAGTCCGGATCAGAGTCTAAAAAGCTCTCACCACGGGGCTCTGACAAGCAAAAGAATAAATGACATTCAGTAAGTCCTACAGAAAATGTAGATGTACTGTAGCGTCCATCCGGACGCTGTAGGGATGACGACCCGATTCGTGAACACATTGAGTTTTAATAACCGGTCACTGTCGGCCGTGATCACGCCAACCAACAAAACAACAATCAATGTTTGAATGAATGAAGAACTTCTCCTCTTGTCTCTCCTCTCTCCAGCTCACACTCTCTACACCTCTCCTGCTGCCTTCACTGACTGTCAACACTGTAGGAATTAAGAACATCTCCACTGAACACGTTTAACAAACAGTAGAACTGTTACAGTATTATATATGTGTTATAACTTTTCTCCTGATATCGTGTCACCGGTACAACTGGATAATGCTAGCATAACAGTTGTGAGTACTAACAGCAGCCATGTTTGTTTGTGTTTTTAACTTTCACTATGATAATGTTTTGGTGAGGACCGGTTTTGAATCAGTCACGATCATATGGTCGAGAATCAGCGGCGCTCGTGCATGTGAGGGGGGGGGGGGGGGGGGGGGGGGCGCTAGCACTTATCCATGGTAAATAAAAATCATCCACTAGATCTTCAAATCTGCAGACGTGGGGAGTAAAACCGACCTTTGTGTTTATTAAGACAGCCTACAACTAGCATGCCTCCCTCCTAAGCTCCTTGTTAGCACACATTTGTGCAGGTAATGAAAAACGGAGGAGGGGATTCAGTATTATTTTATACAGTCTATGGGCTGAACAAGCTCCGAGCTCTGACTCCGTGACAGACCAGATATTGTTGTTACGTAACAAAAACACTGAAGTCTGAAACGGCTCGTTTTAGACACATTTACAGAAAGGTGGAGAAATCAGAACAGGGGCAGAATGGATTTTTTTCATTCTCGGGGGGGTTTGTAGACATGCCAGGGACACATATTTCAGGTAGAGAACCATTAGAAAGTCCATTTTGCATGATATGTTGCCTTTAAGTAAAAGTCTATTCATGTGTTCAAGTAAAAGAGACAAATGGTAGTTACTGCGACCTCCTGTATTTTCATCCGGTTCAAATTCCTAAAGCTGTCAGCTGTAAATATTGATATATGTAATTACAGCTCTATTGGCAAACCCTTGTTTAAAACTTCCCTTTTGGCAAACAGAAGGCCAGCACTGCAAAATGCAGGGTGTGCTAGAAATGCACAAAGTGAACCCTCTTTCAGTGTCTGTAAAACATAATCCATTTATACACAAGTGACACTAAATGCTTTCCAGTGGAGGCATTAACTGAGAGGAGGAACACATCAGCCTGCTCTCTTTTAAGGGAGAGAGTGAGGACTCATTTTTTCCCTTTGAAACATTTGAAGGGGGCTATAATTTACGGAATAAAAACGGAAGGCAAACAATGCAATCAAATGATGCATGTGAACATGGGCACTCTCTGTGGCGATGAAATCATCTTTCTCTGCAGCAGAACTTTAACTAAATGTCACCCGGGTCATTCGTTAATATCTCTTTATTGTCTGCGATAATGAGCTAGGCGTGAGGCCCGCACTTTCTGAGACAACTGATGGGATTTTTAAAAGCCTGGTGTTTCAATTATGTCTGACTTCTATGCACAAAAGATGACAGGCTTGGACCATTAATGTATGATAGGTTGCTTTATTAGCGAATGTAGGAAATTGCTGCTTTCAACCAGTATATGTTTATCTGTCTGAAACCTGAATCCAGTCGGCAAACTTAAATGGATTTATTAAAACATGAATACAGAGTTATTAACTGCATATTTTTGGTGTCAGGTCTCTGAGCTCGTCTCTCCCTGCAGCGTGCAATTAAGAAATACACAGAGGGGTAATGGGAAGGGACAATAACAAATACCCACCCCTTCAAAGGAACGTGGTATTACTGCAGCCTATGGGTACATTTTGAGATGCAGGTGGTGCTTTTTAAATGGCAAACATACCAGGATTGAGTTTACTGTGAGCTACAGCAGCACAGGAAGAGCAAAACATCCTGAACAGGCATCCAGAGCATTAAATTACAAAAGTGTTTAACCTTATTTTGCTTGTAAGAAGGAGCAGTACTCTTACTTCCGGCTATCTGTAAAAGGGTTATATTTTAGGGACCAGTGCATGTAGCATCCATTAGTGTCAACTTTTTGATTTGTCACACAGCCTCTCATGACCCAGAGGTCCTATGAAACAAAGTCTTTGTGAAGGTTATCAGTTCGCTGGAAAGAGCAAAATAATGTTCCCTCATGCCAGCCATGTGCTCCAGGGAGAAGGAGTCAAGTTGTCTGCAATAATAAGCAACCAGACTTCCCTGCATTCATTGCTGACAAAAGCCAGTTTTTGTTCTTTCCCTGTTTAGACATGGACTCTGTAAGACAGTCTCAGTCAAACTTGCTGAATTTTTCCTCACTTTTGATTAGTAGAGTTGTCGGTACAAATGACGGCAGCAACATGTTATGTTACAACCAAGAGCTAGGATGTGAATCTGTTTACAAAATGCAGCAAACTTTTAATAAAAGCAAGTAAATAATTGGTCTTTTCCACAGCGTGCAACCAACGCCATGACCTGCCCCCTATTATCTGTTGGGACTGGAACTTCTTGTACCATCACATCCTGTGAAACATTTAAAAAGGATCAGCCTCGTAAGATGCAACGTGTGACCATGTTTTGGTTTCTGTCAGCGCTAACCTTACTGACATTTTGGGTCTTAAGACAGAATGTTTGTCTTGTATTCTCCCAGTTTGAAGCAGAGAGTTGAGTTTCAGTTTCCGTAACCGAGGATCGGACCGCCAAGGCCCCCGCCTTTGGCCGCCGCCCAATCCACTTTGCACCGGACCCCTGTGAGTCCCCCTGCAGGTGGTGAGTCCACGGGAGGACGGATCCATGTATCCCATTCGGGCTGAGCCCGACCGGGCCCCATGGTTGAAGGCCCGGCCACCAGGCGCTCGCCTGCGGGCCCCAACCCCAGGCCTGGCTCCAGGGTGAGGCTCCGGTGGCCCTCCGGACAGGGTACACTTGGTCCTGTTCTCTTTCTTCATCAGGTGTCTTTGGGCCGCACTTTGTCTGTCCCCTCACCTAGGACCTGTTTGCCTTGGGAGACCCTACCAGGGGCAATTGCCCCCGACAACATAGCTCCTAGGATCATTAAGGCACTCAAACCCCTCCACCACGTTAAGGTGGCGACCCATGGAGGAGCCTCCGGGAGAGGCTCAAAGTAGAGCCGCTGCTCCTCCGGATCGAGAGGAGCCAGATGAGGTGGTTCGGGCATCTGGTTAGGATGCCTCCCGGGCGTCTCCCTGGGGAGGTGTTTCGGGCATGTCCGACTGGGAGGAGGCCACGGGGAAAGCCCAGGACACGCTGGCGAGACTATGTCTCTCAGCTGGGAGCGCCTCGGTATCCTCCCAGAAGAGCTGGTGGAAGTGGCCGGGGAGAGGAGTGTCTGGGCTTCCCTGCTGAGACTGCTGCGGAGTCGAAAGAGTCGGCTCTTCTTTGGGAGCCCAGTCAAAAAGAGCCGGCTCTTCTTTGGGAGCCCAGTCAAAAAGAGCCGGCTCTTCTTTGGGAGCCCAGTCAAAAAGAGCCGGCTCTTCTTTGGGAGCCCAGTCAAAAAGAGCCGGCTCTTCTTTGGGAGCCGAGTCGAAAGAGCCGGCTCTTCTTTGGGAGCCCAGTCAAAAAGAGCCGGCTCTTCTTTGGGAGCCGAGTCGAAAGAGCCGGCTCTTCTTTGGGAGCCTAGTCGAAAGAGCCGGCTCTTCTTTGGGAGCCGAGTCAAAAGAGCCGGCTCTTCTTTGGGAGCCGAGTCAAAAGAGCCGGCTGTTCTTTGGGAGCCAAGTTGAAAGAGTCGTCTCTTCTTTGGGAGCCAAGTCGAAAGAGTTGGCTCTTCTTTGGGAGCCGAGTCGAAAGAGTCGTCTCTTCTTTGGGAGCCGAGTCAAAAGAGTCATCTCTTCTTTGGGAGCCGAGTCGAAAGAGTCGGCTCTTCTTTGGAAGCTGAGTCGAAAGAGTCGGCTCTTCTTTGGGAGCCCAGTCAAAAGAGCTGGCTCTTCTTTAGGAGCCCAGTCGAAAGAGCTGGCTCTTCTTTAGGAGCCTAGTCCAAAGAGCTGGCTCTTCTTTTGGAGCCCAGTCGAAAGAGCCGGCTCTTCCTTGGGAGCCCAGTCAAAAGAGCTGGCTCTCTGAAAAGAGCTGAACTTCCCATCACTAGCTCAAAGCTTGTTTTGTCAGGGAGTGTAGCTCATCGTATCAGTCAGGTCGCTCATTTTTGCTAACCTTAATCAGATTTCTACTAGATAGCATTGTATATTTCAGTTTGTGTGTGGCTGAGGTTTGA
The DNA here is from genome assembly GCF_009762535.1 of Notolabrus celidotus. Classification (NCBI taxonomy): domain Eukaryota; kingdom Metazoa; phylum Chordata; class Actinopteri; order Labriformes; family Labridae; genus Notolabrus; species Notolabrus celidotus. The sequence continues at coordinate 4,619,929 of NC_048290.1, forward strand.
TTGTTGGGCTGAAGAGGTAGACTCCACCACTGGCAATAAACAATATTTAAAGGAGTTCACAGAATGAATGGCTGCTGCTGCTGAGAGTGCATTGCCTTTATAGCATTAATATCTCCATAACTCTTAACAATAAGGATACAGTTTTGTAGTTCCATAACTTCATTTAAATGTCTAATGTCTAGAAAGTTATGATAATTAGGTTTCATTTTCTGTAAATACAGGTTGAACTCTGCACTGATGTTAAGTAGAGCTAACAAGTGGTGCCGAACAACACATCTCACTGCAGCTGTTCCAAAATCAGTGTAAAACTCGGCCTCTCGTGGCTTATTGCTTAATTACGCAGCCCTACACTTGTAGACAAGTCGTCTCTCTGCAGGCTTTCACCATCCTGCCGAACTGCAGACAGCAGCTTAGACACGGGCCGGATTAAATGAAAACTAATAATGTGAAATGAAAGGTTATCAAAGGGAGCCTAATGAAGTAATGTAAAACAGAAATGTTCTCTGAAGACACTGTAATCCTCTGCAATGACTGACTGATATTATGTACAACACACTCACACACATACACACAAACAACACTCCAACCACTCTTCCTTTCCAACGCTACAAATTAGGGACTTAATCAGCACGCCTGATGAAGTGCGGCTAAGGCAGATTTAACTACAGGAAAATAAAAACAAGAGATGATACTCAAGTGAGAAGGCAAAATTGTCAACACATCAGGAGAAATATTCAGCGTTATTAAAGTTCAAGCCTTTGTGTTCAACGCTGCGGAACTGTAAACAACCAGGAATGCTTCGTTTTAAACAGATAGGACTTTTTTAGTCGTATTTTTTCAGAGGATTTGTCACAAACATCACTTCATTTCCTCTCAGAGTCATAACTCAGTCAACTCAAGAAACACCCAGACATAATACACACACAGCTGCAGTCAGCAGAATCCACTCCTTTACTGTTGTGTCAAATAAACAACTATAAATCTCTGCAGAGGTCTTATAAAAAGAACTCATTTATTTCCTCATAAGATTTTGACTCGTCATCATCGTTACGATTCTTCAGATGGAATAAATTCAGGTTATTGTGCGCTGCAGGAGTAAGCACAGCAATTTGCCAAAATGAAAACCTAATGACCTTTTTTCTGATTTACCCTTTATATCTAGAATAGAATTTAAAATCCTTCTTTTAACCTACAAAGCCCTTAAAAATCAGGCACCCACATATCTTAAAGAGCTCATAGTGCCCTATTACCCCTCTAGAACTCTACGCTCCCAACATGCAGGCTTACTAGTTGTACCTAAAATCTCTAAAAGCAGTGTGGGAGGTAGAACCTTCAGGTATCAGGCCCCTCTCCTTTGGAATCATCTACCAGTCAGGGTCCTGGAGGCAGACACCCTCTCCACTTTTAAGAGTAGACTTAAAACTTTCCTTTTTGATAAAGCTTGTAGTTAGAGCTGGATCAGGCTTGGACCAGCTTTTGTCATGCTGCTATAGGCCTAGACTGCCGGAGGAACTGGCGCACTGACACACTGGGATCCTAGCTCACCCCCTTCCCCCCAGCCCCCTCATCACTTACTTTAACTCTCCCTGTCCCATTAAAGTTACTAACCATAGACCTTTCTGGAGTCCCTGAGCTCCATTGTCTCGTAGATTCCTTTGAGCTGCCGTAGACGTCCTCCTGCTGTGGACGATCTGGACTCCAGCTGATACGGACGTGCTGGACTCCAGCGGCAACAGCTTCTACGACTCGTCTCATCACTATCACCTCTCTCTCTTACTCACCTCTATCTGTCTTTCCAGACCCAACTCGGTCGAGGCATGATGGCTGTCTAACATGAGTCTGGTTCTGCCTGAGGTTTCTGCCTGTTAAAAGGAAGTTTTTTCCTCACCACTGTAACTAGCTAAATACTGCGATGTGCAATGCTCATGGTGGATTAAGGTGGGGTCAGACTGAGTCTTACCCTGTCTTGAAGTTGGGTCTCTGTTCATAATTTTGCATAGAGTTATCTAGACCTCCTATGTTTTTAAAAGCGTCTTGAGATAACGTTTGTTGTGATTTGGCGCTATACAAATAAAGATTGATTGATTGATATAACCACAAAGTCCCTTCCCTGAAATCATATATCCTTGAGAGACTTTAATACCTAAAAACTATAGAACGTAGCATGTCTAAACAATCTTTTATTCCCTTTTATTCCCAGGGAGGGAAAAAATAAACCAGAAGCAAAAAACACAGAGGTGCAAATAGCTTACATTTGAGGAAGACCTATTTAAGAATGATCTGTGTTACCAAGCTGTGTCAAATACTTGATTCTGATAGGTCAGAACTGAAAAACACATAAAAATGGGGATTCATTCTCAACAGCAAAAATGGTGTTAGGGACAGCATGATCACACATGTCATATCAAATCACTGGAAAATAATTATGCCTGTTGACACTGTGGCAAAATTGCATGCTAGAATAGAAAACACAGTGGCAAAAACAACAGCTTCTGTCTCAGTCTGGTCTTGAGAGTTGGGAATTAAGGACAGAGCTGAATGAGGATGGAAATGCCAACATAACTATTCCTGCAGAAGTCTGCTCACCTTGTCTAACTCTACCTTAAAAGGAAATATTCACCGAAATGTGAATTACAAAAACTGATCAGGCTACTGTCTTAACTTGACCGTTAATTGAAGGGTTTGGTTTAATCCTGAATCCTGCAGAAGGCTGATAAGAATCTGTTGCAATGGAAGCACTACCAACTGTTAGGGACTCATAGGGACTACTTTATAAGAAGTATCCATAAATCATTTTAAAGTTATATTTTTTTGGCCTTTTTGCCTTAATTTTGCAGCACAGCTGAAGAGAGACAGGAAATGTGGGGAGTAGAAAGCGGGGGAAGACATGCAGGAGATGGTCGACCGGCCGGGAATCGAACCGGCGACCCCTGCAACGAGGACTGTAGTCACTGTATGTGGGGCTCTTAAGGCTGATTTATACTTCTGCGTCGAATCGACGGCGTAGCCTACACCGTAGGTCCGCATAGCTCCCGTACCTACGCAGAGGCCTACGCACGTAGCTGACGTGCACCTCCTCCAAAATGTAACTCCCCGTAGAGCCGACGCGGACCGCAAGCTCTGTGATTGGTCCGCTCGACGGCTTTGTCTTTCCCGCATTCACAGCACTTCCGGGATCCCGGACATCGGCCACACATCGGCCGTGTATTTCATCTCCTCCTCTCTATTCTTCATGTAATCATGTCTGTATGATAAACAGCAACATGTATCAGCTGTAGATTAACATAACACGCTCTGAAACTCTGTGGAAAAGTAAACAGAGATCGTAGCGGGACCGGAAGCAGGCGACCGGCTATCAGAGAGACCACACTGCCCTCAGGCGTATCGGAGGAGAATTGCTGCGTGACACAGACACACCGACGCACAAGTATGTGGGGCTCATGTCCGCGTCAGCCCCTGCTGCGTAGGGGCGACGCAGAAGTATAAATCAGCCTTTAGACCACTAGGCCACCAGCGCCCCTGCATAAATCATTTGTAAATCAAGAAAATCATTGTTAAATCGTTCTTTTTTGGGGGGGTTCAGCTACTTTAGAACTTTAATTGGTGGGTGGTACTTAGTAGGATAATGCTCTAAATGGACCTAGGTGCACAGCAGAAGGGTCCTGCTTACCATGTTGGGATTCCAATTTACGCAACCACCTGTTCACTATACATTATCCCTTCCTTAGAGCTTCAATATTTTACTGATCTTTGAAAAGTCTCTCCTGAAACAAAATTTTAAGTCACTGTTTGTAGCTTTAGTTTGAAGTCTGTGTATAGTGAGCAGGTGGTTATGCTAATTAGAATTCCTGAGATTAGGGTCCTGCTCACCCTGCCACGGTTCTAATTTGTACAGCCACAAACTCACTATACATTATCCCTTCCTTAGAGCTTAATTTTGCTGATCTTTGAAAAGTCTAGCTCTCCTAAATCAATATTTTGTGTCACTTTGTTTGTAACTTAAGTTTGTAGTTTGTGCATAGTGAGCAGCTGGTTATGCTAATTAGAATTCCTTAGATTAGGGTCCTGCTCACCATGTCATGGTTCTGAATTGTACAGCCAAGAGCTCACTATACATTATCCCTGACTTAGAGCTTAATTTTACTGATCTTTGAAAAGTCTCTCCTGAAACAAAATTTTAAGTCACTGTTTGTAGCTTTAGTTTGTAGTCTGTGTATAGTGAGCAGGTGTTTATGCTAATTAGAATTCCTTAGATTAGGGTCCTGCTCACCCTGCCACGGTTCTAATTTGTACAGCCACAAACTCACTATACATTATTCCTTCCTTAGAGCTTAATTTTGCTGATCTTTGAAAAGTCTAGCTCTCCTAAATCAATACTTTGTGTCACTATGTTTGTAACTTAAGTTTGTAGTTTGTGCATAGTGAGCAGGTGGTTATGCTAATTAGAATTCCTTAGATTAGGGTCCCTCTCATCATGTCATGGTTCCAAATAGTACAGCCAAGTGTTCACTATACATTATCCCTAACTTACTGTCCTTGATTTTTATTAGTAAGCTGTACAATGCAGGGTGTAACATGACAGATGTTCCACAGGTGGTTTAAACTCCATAGATGAGTAAACATCACCTCTGGAACTTTGAGGTCCATGAACTTCAGTTAAGAACTGATCAAGCTGCTTGCTAAATTTCCAAAGAGCTTTTAAGAATTTTGTTCAAAGCCTTCTCACTTTTTTTCCTCCAAAGAAACTTCAAGCTGCCACAAAACTTATCTAGGCCGCCTTCAATTATATACACGAAGAATTATGCAAAATGGCTCAATGCATTAAAGCTTGAACTGCTTCTCTTCTGAAAATCTCCTTTTCCGTTTCAGGAGCTCATTTCAACTCTTTAACACCGACAGTTTTACAGCTTTTATTTTGACTCAGCTTTTGGAAGAATTGCTGAACTTTGAGTACCGTTTCATCATAAATTAATTCAGACACATAGCAAAACATGGCGTGGTTTTGTAAAGCATGTTAGTGGGGATACACACTGTATGGGATATCATTGTTAGGATACAGTAAATGAAGCAATATGACATTCCTGTTTTTATCACATGCAGATATAGTGATATTTTTGAGACATGAACACCCCTGCATTGCAGTGTCTTCTGGTGCGTCACTGATTGTTGAATTTCCTTCTTTTCAGCTCGATGGCATTATTTGAGCTGACTTCATGGTTGCATCATGGAACTCTATTTCTATTAACTACAGTGAATTCATTTGGTCTCAAAGTGATGGATACATTTTTTTTTTTCCATCGAGGGCTCTGTGAGAAGAGTTAAAAGTTAGGAATTAAATAATCTTGTACACGAGTGTTAAAAATAACTCCCCTCACACCTTCATATCTACCTTTGATGTAACCTCTAAACTTCACTAAGTGCGCCTTGATGAGCATTTCACTATTGATTGTGACAATAGCCTGAAGCAGCACACAAACGGGGGAATGAGTTTAGGCATGTTGTCTCTTAATGCACAAAGTCTTTTTCACAATCAGACCTCCTCATCTTTATTAATGACGAAGAAAACAGAAGAAACAACAATGAATAAACAACAGTCTACTGTTCCTGATGCAATGTTTTGTGCTGAAAGCAGACAAACTGAGACACAGAGGGTGGAGGGAGATTCATCTCTGCAGATTCACTCCAAAAAAATCTCACTCCTAGAGTGAGAACCAGAAGAACTCAAGAGATATGCTTTTCTTATCAGCTCATGTCGGTTTGTATTTGAGTCAGACAAGCCTGACAAAAATAAGAACACAAATCATATTTAATTTTAAATCTTCAAAGTGAAATTGAAATTTGACTGATTGAAAGGAAAACAAATCAAGGTTTCTTTTAGGACAGTGAGTAGAGTATGACACTGGGAAGAGACAGTGGGGGGATAACATTCAGCAAAGGGCCTCAGGTCGGATCTGAACCCAGCTCGCCACATGATTTAACCAATGAGCCAAATCAGAACCCAGAGGTTGAAGAACACTTCAAGTAAAAGTGCAAGATTAGACCTTTTACTTAAAGCTGGGGTTGGTAATCTCGGAAAACCAGCATGAATTTGAATGTAGCTTTTCCTCATGACTCCGTCTAACCCCTCCCCCCCTCCCCTCGGAGCTCCTCCAAAACGACGCCCCCCCCCCGCTCACATGCACGAGCGCAGCTGACTTGCGACCATATGATGGTGACTGATTCAAAACCGGTCGTCACCAAAACATTATCATAGTGAAAGTTAAAAACACAAATAAACATGACTGCTGTTAGCACTCACAACTATCATGCTAGCATTATCCAGCTGTACTGGTGACACGATATCAGGAGAAAAGTTATAACACATATATAATACTGTAACAACTCTACTGTTTGTTAAACGTGTTCAGTGTAGATGCTCTTAATTCCTACAGTGTTGACAGTCAGTGAAGGCATCAGGAGAGGTGTAGAGTGTGTGAGCTGGAGAGAGGAGAGACAAGAGGAGAAGTTCTTCATTCATTCAAACATTGATTGTTGCTTTGTTGGTTGGCGTGATCACGGCTGACAGTGACCGGTTATTAAAGATCAACGTGTTCATGAATCGGCTCGTCATCACTACAGCGTCCGGACGGACGTACGCTACAGTACATCTACATTTTCTGTAGGACTTACTGAATGTCATTTATTCTTTTGCTTGTCAGAGCCCCCGTGGTGAGAGCTTTTTAGACTCTGATCCGGACTACAGTCCTGAGCAAAGCACCTCATCGGGTCAGAGGGGACAGGCCCGAGGTCGAGCGAGAGGGGCAGACAGTAGAGTCAGGGGAAGCAGAGGCAGGAGACGGAGACTCAGAGTGCACGCCGGGGAAATGTACACGCAGGAGGCGGGCAGAACGGCAGGACAGGATTTGAATGGTTTAAAATTTGAAGTCTGGCAGCAGTTTAAATCTAGCCTTTAATATTAAGATTTAAACTCAAAATGAAGACTTTACACCAAATATTTCTACTTTCAAGCTGCATAATAATAAAAACTCATCATCTTCATTTATTTTAAATAAACATGCTGAAGTGTCTTGCACAGCAGACTGAGATTATTCCTTGTATTTTGCTCTTACTTTGTCAAGAGTAATTTATGTAAGCCCTTAGCACACATGCCTGCATATATTTTAAGTACTCAAGTTGAATTCAGTTGTTGAGACCGCGACTTAATGTCAGAGGATCATAGCTTGCACCTTCAGAGCTTCAAAAGCAAAAAACAAACACAGAAATAGGTTTAAAGGTGCAGTGGGTGATATTTAGTCACAAGAACAGACTTTGTAGAAATGGAATAAAATATTCATAAGTTTGTATAAATGAGCGGATAATCACCTGAATATAAAAGCAGTTTGTTTTGTAGTATGAGCCTTTGTATCTACACATTGGTCCCCTTCCATGGAGTTAGCTATCTCACTTTCTGGCGTAGCATTGAGAGCTTAAACTAGGAAAATGCACATTGTTGGATTAAGCGAGTGGCCGTGCGAAATGCACCAATTAGAAGACAAAAAAGATATGATAGGCTGTTATTGTTGTGTACACAGAGATCTGTATTAATAGAGGGTTTTTTGCTTGAGTTATATTTTTGGACATGTTGCCTTTATTTGATAGGACAGCTGAAGAGAGACAGGAAATGTGGGGAGTAGAGAGTGGGGGAAGACATGCAGGAATTGAGCCGGCGACCCCTGCAACGAGGACTGTAGCCTCTGTATGTGGGGCGCTTAGACCACTAGGCCACCAGCACCCCTATTAATAGAGATTTTTGATGGTGAAATCTTGACAAATGGAGGATCATACTCATCATACATCACAGGAGCTTTTTGTCCTTGAAGGCCACCATCACTCAACCGATAGTAGGGTTGAGCAAGGGAGCATTTCAATCTATCCACTCTGTACCTTTAAATTACTTCATTAGGGTGGGCAATGGCAACATGGCAAGTCATGATCTGAGTTCTTAAGGCTGATTTATATTTCTGCGTCTCCCCTACGCAGCAGGGACTGACGCGGACATGAGCCCCACATACTTGTGCGTCGGTGTGTCCGTGTCGCGCAGCAATTCTCCGCCGAAACGCCTGAGGGCAGTGCGGTCTCTCTGATAGCCGGCCGCCTGCTTCCGGTCCCGCTACGATCTCTGTTTACTTTTCCACAGAGATTCAGAGCGTGTTATGTTAATCTACAGCTGATACATGTTGCTGTTTATCATACAGACATGATTACATGAAGAATAGAGAGGAGGAGATGAAATACACGGCCGATGTGCGGCCGATGTCCGGGATCCCGGAAGTGTTGAAAATGTGGGAAAGACAAAGCCGCCGAGCGGGCCAATCACAGAGCTTGCGGTCCGTGTCGGCTCTACGGGGAGTTACATTTTGGAGGAGGTGCACGTCAGCTACGTGCGTAGGCCTCGGCGTAGGTAAGGGAGCTACACGGACCCCCGGCGTAGGGTACGCCGTTGATTCAACCCAGAAGTATAAATCAGCCTTTACAGTGACTTAAGTATTGTTTTGTTTTCTCAAACATCCCTTTATAGAAATAAAGTTGAGATTTCAAAGAAAACAGAAGAAAATCAATGGTTGTCACATGGAAACAGAGTGAGTGGAATGTACGGATCCATGTCTGCTCAGGGCTTTAGCAGTAACTGGCAGATTCAAAAACATACACACCTACAGTATATATTATATGTATTTCCTTTTTATATTTCTAGGACTCTAAAATGATTCTTCCTGAAATGCCAGACACATCTAACTTCTCTTCTGCTTACCTCTTCTCATCTTTTGCAGACAAACATTCAACAATGAAATAAACAAAATGTTCTTGCAGACACGTCCACAGAACAGAGTCATAAAACAGCAGTGCAGTCCCTGTATTAAAGAGAAGCTGCTGCTGCTTGTCTGAAGGAGGGCTGAGGTGTTGCTTCTGTAAAGTGAGACAAACAAAGGAGAGAAATCAAGAAGACACTCCGACTCGCAGGTTCTCTCACATTTGGCGGCGATCACAGAGCTTAGCCTCTTTTCCAAGTGGCCTGGAATGACTCCGTGCTGGAGGATTTATCCAATCACTGCTCGGTCATGTCGATGACATGCGGTCACTTCTCTGCATTCAGGAATACAAACAGACGTTCAGCTCCTGTCCCTAGATGCCTGTTTCCTTGTTTGCCTCTCTTTCTGCTCCCTCCCCTTCAGGCTCATGCCAGTGGCTGTTGACAGAGCGCCATAAAGTCTTGACAACAGACAGCCTTCACTTACCCCTTCAGTCCTGTCCTTTAATATGTCTCTAATGCAGCTTCAATAAAGGAGTCTGGAAGAGATACACTGATGCTGATGCTAACGTATCATCCCACGTTCTCATTTTCTTTCTCCGTCTCTCTTTTGATCTGTCTGGCGCGGGGCCTGTTGTGTGATTTCTCCCAGCTTTGGCTCATTGTTTCGCCTTGGCTGAGTCTATGAAAAGGCCCTGAGGGGATCGGGCCGTGCCAGCTACAAGTGGCTCAGGATCCAAGCAGCTAAAACCAACTGGTCCAACTCAGTTAAACCAAGTCCATGATGTCTCTATCTGTCGTACCTAAAGCCTCCTAAAAATGTGGCTTAATATAATTAAGACGTATAGATTATGTTGCAGCTGAGAGAACCATTAAGGGATGACAGAAATCATGAGAAAAACTGGTTCAAAAAGACGAGAGAAAGTCGTCTCTGACAGAATAACAGGAGGACGCAGAAAATATATACAAATATTAACCTCAATTGGATGCTCTGTGTAAAGTTACCAAGTACTTTGCTATCCGTACCACTTAGCAGTTAGCTAACACATGCAACGTTAGCTTAGATGCCCTTAGTTTCTTGTTACCGCAACACTTTCCTGAGCAAAGGTGTTATGGCTGTCGAGCTACAGGTGGGCGGGCCTTCCTGGTCATGTGACCAATTGGCCAATGAGACAGGATGGTCGTGATTGACTCGGCCAGACACCTGCGCAAGAGGCGAGAAGAACAGTGAGAAGTTCTCCCCCTTTTTCCCATTGCGTTGAGTTATTTGTTGTGAGTTATCACAAATGAACTGTCGTCTGAAACCCTGAGGAGTCATATAAGGAAGCAGCATGAGCTGGTCCTGGAACTGTGCATGGTGGCCTGGAACGAGAAGTCGCTCCAGGTAAGGTCCTTGTTTCCTTCCCTTATTATGGTATGTGCAGCCAATGCTTGGATGCCCTAGACCAAGCTTGTGCCAGGGTTGTGTTGCAGTGACATTTCTCCAAAGATATCAACTCAACATTGAATGATGACTACTTTGAGTTAGCTAGTTTTGTATTGTTATGAAACCTAACATGCGCTGGTGAAACTTTATATTTGTACTCATTAACAGCTGCAATTAACTCCCACAACAACAAGTAACAAACTGTCATTGACACTCGCCACTTTCCTCCGACGCTACTATCAGGAAGTAATTCTTTTTACCAACTGGCTAATGTCAGTTAGCAGCTAACTTTAGTATGCATCAGTCTCTAGCTAATATTGCTGTTAGCTAGGTGTTGGTTTCACGCTTCCATTGCTTGTGCCATGTATTCATGGTTGTAATGTGGTGTTAGTGCCAGATGTTGGCTGTAGCACCTCTGATAGATGATAAAAGTGCAAGTTGCTGGTAAAGCGGTGCTGTGAGACTCAGATCCAGAGAAAACTGGAGACTTCAAAGTCTCTATTTTATTTTATTTTATTTTATTTTAATTATTATTATTTTCATTATTATAATTATTGTCCCCTAATATGTCTTGCCATTGTTTTATTTCTGCTTCTTTCTTGTTTTCGATCGCTGCAAAGCACTTTGAGTTGCATTTGATTTGTATGAAAGGTGCTATATAAATAAAGCTTGATTGATTGATTGAAAGAGTCCTGTGAGGAAAAAATAACACAACTGAGGTCACGTGAAAGATGCAAAGTAGAACTAATACACTGTGCACAGAGAGCAAGGCCTCCTGCAGAGGAGGGCGGACTGTGTGAATCATTACTGAATAGTCCTCAGGGACACTTGGATAGTAGTTTTTCTTGAATGGCCATCAACACTATGTTTTGATTCTTTTTTGAACTTCATTTTTAATACTTTTTTATTCTTACTATCAAACACACTCATTTTTAAACCAATGAATGCTTTGCCAAATGATAGCTCTGTTGCATTAGCTACATTACCTCTGGCAATTCTCAACATCTGCTGCTGTATTATCAACAGCAGTCCTCAGTTTGAGGCAATCCAATTGAACATGTAATAGGTAGAGCAGATATTAATTACAGGTATCTGTATTTAATTATCTCTAGTTAAAATGAACATTTCAGACATACCCAGTGATATTCTACTTATCCACTAGGGTTGCTAACTGTCCCGTATTACCCGGGACATCCTGTGTATTGGGCTAAATTGGTTTGTTTCAAACTGGACCTCAATTATCCCATATATTGAGTATTAACTCTTGTAAATACAGCAGACTGCACTCTACAGATCCTAGATCAGATAAAACGGGTGGCAGATCATGTGCCAATCACACCGCCTGTCATCCAATCACAGGCCCCCTCACATGCATCAGTTGTATACAGCGCAAATGCGCCAAGGATCAAAGGGAGTAGGGGAGAACGGGGTTGGTTGTCACACAAACACATCTTTAGACCAGCCTATATAACAACATAAAGAACAAAACAAATAGGCCTAACAATAATGGCCGACTCAACTAGGCGTTACATGTGACAACCAACCCCAAAGAGAATGTGACGACCAACCCCAACTGGAATTTTTTGCTAGCATCAAGGCTAACAACCATCTAACAATTAGTTAGCTAGCTAATAAAAATCTACACTATAGCTTTCCCCTCACACTTTGTAAGGGTAACACTTGTTTTGTTATAAACCCATCGTTTAAAAGCCTAGAAGAAGAAAAATACTGAGGAGCTGAATATTTACAATTTGACATGAAAAACACAAAAAGTCCTCTCACCTCAAGTTCAGCTGTCTTACTCCAGAGAAGACTATGTAGGTGAGCTCTGATCCTAATTCTGGAAATGTTCATACCCCAATTTGAGAGACAGCGCCCTCTGGTGGTGAGATATAACGAGTGTGCCAACCAACCCATGTGACAACCAAACCCGTTCTCCCCTATACACACTTTCTGCATTTCCAGTTGAATCAGAATATGAGTATATGCTGAATTCACACATCATGCTCACACCACCATGGCACCGTGCACCTGTCCCTTATTTAGTAATGAGAAAGTTGGCAACCCTACTTATCCACAGTTGTCATTTTTGATACCTGCATCATTCTCTCTATGCAGAGTGAACATGATGGATATCAGTATCTAAGCTTTACCTCGTCCACTTCAAACCAAATGAGAGGAAAGTTTACATTTTAAAATTTGAAACCAAAGCCCCCAAATTCAAGCTATGACTGCAGAGCTAAATGATAGCTTTGCTGCACTGCATCTTGGATGCTCAACACCTGCAGAAAAATGGATCATCAATGGTTTGAAATCAAGTCCCACAGCCGAAAAAGACCCCAGCTGTGGACACACATCACCTGTGACAGTTAATAATCAGCTGTGACAGTAAACAGTGGGCTAGCCAGGTAGCTGCTGTTTGACTGATCTCAACTGGTTAGCTGTATTAGTGCATAGTTTCCATAAGTCCAAATCTGATGTACACCTACATGACGATTATTTGACTTTTGATTCCAAACAGTTTGGGATTATGACTCATGATTATGTGTTTAGAAGGCTATTGAGAATCTGGGTTTCCAGTGGCTGTTCCGCTGTGCTGCATGGGGATTTTTCCAAATTCACTTAGTATGAGGGATCCTCGTGGGGCAGCTGCATGCATGGTTTGTGACACAGCGTGGGCTGCGGGTCTGATGTGCACTCGGCTTTGGGGAAATGTTTGTGCGATGTGACATTGCGGCATGCAGCTCAGCATGTGGGGGCTGCGAGGGCTGGCTAAGGGCCAGACTCAGATGAACCCTGCTAGACAAGCGGAACATGCTCCTAGCAACATCTTCAGTCTGGTCCCAGCTGTGTGTGTCATACTTAATCCTGGAACCAAAGGGACGCATTACTCCGTGCATAAAAAAATCATGATAATTCAAGCCATTAAAATGCTGCGAGTCCTTATTTGTGTCATTTCCCCCACTCGCCTTGTTTATGTTTATCCAAAAACCGCGTGTCTGCTTATTAGGAGCAAGTTTTGCATACTAAGTGGATTTCACTCTGTGGGCCACTTCATTTGTTTCACTTCAATTTCTTTATCTAATATTCTGTGACACTGAGAGACTCCAGGGCTTCTCGCTTTCCCCCCACCAGTCCCCACCTTTCTTTCTTCGTCCTGACTCCAAGATGATATCTCTCAGCTGGCTGGGTTCAGAATACACAACACTGGAGTCAGTCTTTGACAGTGCATCAACAGAAACAGATATCCATACTTCCCCCCTCTATCTACCCTGCATACAAACGCTTTCCCTCGACCGCTATCTCGTCATCGCTGAATCTGCAGGAGCTGCTATCCTCTCCTTCAACGTGGTATCTGTTTTCAGCCTCTCTTTCACTCTCCCATCGCTCCCTCTCCGTTTTCCAATGTCCTCTTTCCCCCTTCTTTCTCTTATCTCTCCATCGGGGTATCATCCTTTCAGCCGAACTCTATAAGCACAGATATCCCCTCTGTTCCACCCTGCTCTCCTTTCACTCTGTCCTTCAATAATCGCCTGAGTTCTATCGCTCATTTCCATCTCTTACAGCATTTCAAACAGAGACAAAAATAAAGTTGTGATAGGTCAGAGCATCATCTGTGCTCCAAAGAAATGTGTGTTTGTTTTCTGTGGAGCTTTAAGGCGAGTCTCCTCCCCTGTAGTCAACAAAAGCAGCCTGATTTACTGACTATAAAGACTGATACAGCTTCTCAAAATCGTTCCAAGGAGTTTATCGGTGGGAGCCAATCTCCTGAAGGGAGGTTAAAATCTGGGTAGCGATGATTACATGGAATATCCAGCTGAGCCTTGTCTGCCAGTGGTTTATCAGAAGGCTTAGCAACCACAAAGGGATAACACTGTTGCTCTCAATTTGGAGATGCACTGTACTGTGCAGCAAAAAATGGGCATGTCCAGAATGCTGATCAAGGTACACTTCTCTTTGACAGATTCCAAACCTGACGGGGTTGAGACAGATTGTCTTGTACTGTATTTAAATACATGCACAATCTTTGATTTCAGAGGTCTGCACGTTGAAGCAGGATTAACGGTTAGCAAGTTAGCTTGAGGTTTATCTTGGGGATTTTAGTGCTATGACAGTGACGACTTGTTGACAGGGTACTTCACCATCATGCTCATGCAGGTTGTTCATATACCCTTGGTTCTTGCAGCCAGTGTGCACATATTGGAAGTATACACTATCAGTCAAAAGTGTGGAAACACCTTCTCATTCAATGTTTTTTATTTATTTAAATTATTTGAAACACTGTAGATTAATACTGAAGACATCAAAACTATGAAAGAACATATATGGAATTATTTAATTCACAAAAAAGTGTTAAACAAAGCAGAATATGTTTTATATTTTAGATTCTGTAAAGTAGCCCCCTTTTTCCTTCATGACAGCTTTGCACACTCTTGGTATTCTCTCAGTCTGCTTCATGAAGTGGTCTCCTGGAATGGTTTCTAATTAACATGAGCCTTGTCAAGAGGTCATTAGTAGAATGACTTGCCTTCTTAATGTGTTTGAGAGCATCAGTTGTGTTGTTCAGAGGTAGGGTTAGCACACAATGGATAGCCCTATTTGACTACTGTTGTAATCCAGATTATGGCAAAACCAGATTATTTCATAGTTTTGATGTTTTCAGTATTAATCTACAATGTTGAAAATACTTAAAATAAATAAAACCATTGAAGGAGAAGGTGTGTCCAAACTTTGACTGGTAGTGTATGTCAAACGTCTGGTACACAAGCTCCTCCATGTTGGAATTTTTACACTATCCCTTATGAAGGTCTTTGTGGCGAATTTCAGCTGTTTGGGGACATTGCTGTTCCACTTGACAATAACTTTGGCAACTCACAACTTTCACCATCATGAAACTCATGCTGCATACCTGCTGCTAAAAGAGCAACCCTTCCAAAAACACCAGCGCCTGACTGAAAGAGTCTCTTGACTCTGGAGTGCAGAGATGGTGAGAGAGGAGGAGAGCCAGACTTTTTCAAGAGTCAGGGAAAATCATTCTTTCTGTTTTTCAGATGAATCAAAAATGATCCAGTGTTTTTCACTGATGTCATCCTGTGGCAGACAACGAGTGGAGTACTAAGTAAGGGTTAATGTCTAGGGAATGGGTGGGTATGCAAATAGAGTTTGAGTCAACATTTGCAATATGGCGACCGTCGTTGATAGGCTTAAAAACACAGCTTCAGAAAGTAATGGTGTCACATTACTGAGACTAGATCTAAGCCCTTGCTCCATTTTTCACTATCAGAGATGTATCGGGCCCAGGAGCATTTTTGCCACAGGGTCAACAGGCAGAGTTGAAATATGCCAGACTCCTCTCCAGGGATTGATTTGATGTGACATCAGCTTGTCCATAGCGTTACTTTAGCTGAAATGAATCCCTATTGTTGTGGGGTTTTGACCAATCAGCATCCAGGATTTAACACACCTAGGTAATACAGCATTTTACTTTTATGCAGTGTTCTTATAGTTATGTTTTTATTCACTCCCAAGTCTCTTTGACCCCCCTAAAAAACAAAATTGGGATAAACATCATAAAATTCTTCCCAAAGTCCAGACTCAGACTACAGAGCCAATTCACCCCCTGAAACTCAGAGGACAGCTCTCGTCTTGGACTTTAGTCGATACCAATGTTTGGCCAACATTATCTGGCAGAGTGGGGGGTTTAGAGATCCACTCTCAACCTTTGCAAACAGCTCAGAGACTTATTAAGTGCTGCCCCAATAACATCAAACATTTAGGACATTTAGGGGTTTAGTCGTGGTGTCTGCAAAACAACCCCCAAAAAAACAACAAGAGACTCACAACAGACAACAGCAGAGTGTTCCTTTTTTGGTTTATAACACCTACAAGTGGCCTCACCATCCAGGCGAGAGATGCTTTGACTGAACACAGCTGCACAAAGGAGCTTCCTGGAGTCTGTCATTTATACATTGTCACCTAACATCACCTCCTCTCTGACACGTCTCCTTCCCTGACAAGTCACCAAAAAAAAAACCTCTCCCCACCCGGTTTAATGCATGTGTCTCTGAGACTCAAAATATCTGTGAGTGTTGTTTTGTGCAGTGCAGGATTTTATTGCATCACAGATTTAAAGCTTAGAACAGTGTGTGAGTAATTCAGCCAATGAGAGGTGGAGGGAAGGAAATAAGGAAGCAACAGTTGACTGATAGTAGAACTGCTGATGTGCTGCTAAAGGCTTACACTGACGGGGGAATCTGGCACACTTAGCTCTTGTCTCTCCCTCTGTGTCTATCTGTCTGTATGCATTTATGTCTTATTAATGCATGCAACTAACTTAAATATTTATGTCCTATTAACGTTACTAACTGTGTCTTTTCATGGGAGTTGTTGAGCTCCCTTGTCTTGTAGGTTCCTCTGGGGCATTGAGGACTCCAACTGCTAAAACTATTAATATCAGCATCATTTTTATTATCATTATTTATTGATTAAAGTTCATCTCAGAGCTGTGGATCCAACTGCTATCATCTATATAATAGCTGTTTCCTATTATCATCACTCCAGGTGTTATTCCTAATTTTAAAACTGTTGACTTCATCATATATTATCAGTCTATCATTGCTATTCTGCTGGTTTTGCAAATATTGCATAACTTTTAACCTCATTATTGGTCTCATTTGTTGTGTTGCTGTTGCTCTGTTTGTTTTTCTCCATCCATCTCTTTTTCTGTATCCTTCTCCATCCCTCTTTCCAAGCCCAACACAGTGGATTTAATCCTGGGTTTGTGTAAATATATTACAGATTACAGTCTAGGCCTCGGGGTTAAAGGAAAGGGGGGGACCAGATTGGAGGGTTAAACTAGGTCTGATGAGCCTACAGCCAGAGCTATCAGTGTCACAATGCTGGCTCCCTTCAAAACTTGGCTGGTTCACCATGGTAGCTTACTCCAAACCAAGCAGTTGGTCTTGGGAAATGACGCCAATGTTGAAGTGCTAAATCCTGCAGTTCCTCAAGTGTCCACTAGAGGCCGGCTTCTTAAAAAGCCCCTGAAGCCACATACACACCCATTCTAAAGAGTCCATCTGCACTGCAAAAATAAACATGTTCACAGCCTGGTACAAACAATGGTTTTGGTCTGAATAGCTCCTTTTTCTATCCGCACACACTTTAAGTTGGGTGCATTTTTTCATGACTCACCTGTTTTGAAGATATCAAGGTTGTAAGTTTTGCATAGCTCGGTTTGTAGTTGACTTGACTTTCAGGCGTGCACACTGCAGCTGTTAGAGAAGAGGCTAAAGGGCCGTCTCAGCTCCACCTCTTGGCCTCTTGCTAGGTCGACTGAAAGTTAGTCTGAGTCAGCATTTTTTAATATGGCCACCGTTGACGATAGGCTCAACACTGCTTTAAAAACCAATGGATGATGACACTGAGCCGCCTGTAAAGTGCTGTATTTTCATTAATTAATGTGCAAAGATGTTCTCTGCAGGCGGTTTAGATCATCAGCTGATGTAATATGTATTTAAGAATAAGCATCACTTTTTAATAACACAAAAAGCTGTAGAGATACAGTGACATACTGCAGCCTGAGCTTTGCACCATAGGAGCCTGGAAGCATTTAATTGATTCCATTAGGTAGTATATAATCTGATCCCTCCTACAGCGCCCCTCCTCTTGTTTTTTGGTGTTTTCATTGGGAAAATTTAAATTTTTAGCTTTCAGTAGATCATCTGCACAGCATAAGAATAAAAACTCAGCATCTAAGAATAATGATTGATTTCTTTTGTATGGTTAGTCCACAAATCGTCCATGCAACAGAACTGGTTTTGCAGCATAAACTCAGATAATAGAATGTATTAGTCTATATTTGTCAGAGATTAAATCAAATCAGTAGATTAATTTGACCTCTATTTGGCTAAATACTTATTTCTATGTTGTTTTTATTATGCGACAGTATCTGAATTACAATTTCTGCCTTCATTATGAAACCATGTGTATCACTGTTAAAGTTTCAGAGTTGTTCAGTGTGTAGTTATCTCAAAAGTAATGAGCAGGAGGCACTGAGAGCTAATCATCCTGTATCATTACATCAACTTATGAATTAACACAATTACTTCCTGCAGGATTATTCTCTTCTTAATTGCAGCAGTGGTGTCAGTTTTTTAGCACATCGATATATTCCTTATCACCTCTCATTAGATCGTTCTGACTGCAGCAGACAGCCGGTGATCGTTCCTTCTTGTGGAGAAAAAGGAATCAAATGACATGCCTGCCATGTGAGCGCGCTCAGAGCCTGGAGCAAAAAAGTCTGAGACAACACAGAAAGTTCATAACTAGCTTTGTGATACCTGAGAGCTTCAAGCTTTGTGGAGCCAGCTTATGAAGAAAGACAGGATGGGTGTGTTGCCCGCCGATAATTAGAGAGCAGGTCAGACGATATATAACGCTGATATCATGTTGTTGTTGCTCCTTTTTTGCATTTGAAAATTGAAATACATTCAAAAAATACAGGCAGAAAAACATTTGAAAATAAATGCACTGTAGAAATGGCATGTTTCCAGGGATGCTGGTGTACTAACGGTCTAAGCGCCCCACATGCAGACTACGCCCCTCGTCGCAGAGGTCGCCGCTTGAGTCCGGTCCGCAACCATTTCCTGCATATCTTCCAGCATTCTCTATTCCCTAAGTTTCCTGTCTCTCTTCAGCTGTCCTATCTAGTAAAGGAAAATGTACAAAAATAAATATATAAAAAAAATGAAGGGCATGTTTCCCACAATCCCACAGCTCATGAGCTCTGCTGGTAGAATGCAGGATGGTGCTCACACTGCTTGATAGCAGCTACGCTAACGAGGCACGGCTGCCTGCAGTGTCTGCAGACATTATTTGTTTATACTTTTGATCTGTTTTTTAAGGGTAGGCATTGGCCGGTACTTTTTAGTTTAAATGCCATAAATCGTTTAAATGCCATAAATCGTCCAAATTATCTATCTATCACAAGTCTTGAGATTCCATTTGTTTGATGTGTTGCTTTTAGCCTGGATTATATCATATATTATCATATATTTCCGTACTTGTCTCATGTTATAGATTTCTCTTTTTAGAACATAAAGTTCAGCTTTTAGTCTTGTGTTATTCCTGTGAGATGTTTGTCATAAACATCATCCCTTGAAAAGGTAAACATACTGTATTAATCCCCATGGGGGAAATTCAGTTTTTCCACTTGTGTTCTTTTTTTTTTTTGATCATGCTACACACACATAGTTTGATATAAATACAATCATGCACAAACATGCTATGGACATGCAGAGATGTCAGAGTGAGGAGGCTGCCATCAACCAGCGCCATCCGCGCAGTTTTGGGGTTTGGTGCCTTGCTCAAGGGCCCAGGCAAATGGACCAGCACCTCTCCAGCCACCAGTCCACTTGCCAAACTTTATCCATACCGGGACTTGAAGCCAAGTTCCTATGGACTGAGCTACTGCCACCCTAACAATGTATTCTGCGATGGCTGGGAATCAAACCCGGGTCAACTGCTTGGAAGGCAGCTACGTTTACCACTATACCACCATCGCCGTTTAATAGGAATGTCCAGGCAAGATCAGGAAAGCAGGGGTTGATTGACTGAGTCGATAACGACAGATGGTATCAGTTTAGTGAGTATTTTTGTTCTGATATGTAAAACTAGACGAGTAAAAAGGGTTATGTTGAACTTGTTTAAAATCCAGGTATCTGATCAGCGACAGAAATGTGGTAAAATGAAAGACTTTCTCTGTCGAAGTGATCACGTTGGATTCTCTCCCTCTCTCTTATATTCTCTCAGTTCGAGGAAACAGCTCCAGATGTTGTCTTGCATTAAGCTGGACATCCCTTCACGGCCACAGGGACGGCAGAACCATCTCTGAGAATGGACTAGAATGAACTCTCTACAGACAATGCTCTCCATTTGCGTTTATGTGCGGCGGCCATTACTGTCAACCCTCATTAGCCTCATGTTTCATGTTACCTTCTGTGCCAAAATGAGGGCAGACAAACACTAATGACACATTCTGATGCTTGTAAAGCCAGAAACTATGTTTGTTCGACATCATAACATCCACTCAGGATGGGTAAAACACTCTCTGATGTGTGCAAAATACAGATTTACACTTTTTTCCTCTCACAGTAACGCTCACCCGCAGGGAAATTTACAGCCACAATAAAGTAATGCTCAGAAGTGCTTCTGAAATGAGTGGGAAACTATCGTTATGTATCCGAACTGATAAGATCCAAGAAATTCAATCCCATTTACTTACTCAAATCCCACTCTGACACAACAGATGTGGGCTGCAGCAGAAACCCTCCCTCTGGCCGACTCTTCCTCTGCGCGCTCTCTTTAGTATCCGTCAGTGTTTGCAGTGTGTAAGGAACAATGACAAGCAGCTGATCCCGCTTACACTCTGAAGTTAGAAAATGTAACAAAAACTTGTGGAAGTGGAGGAAAAAAAAATGCACCTGAATGAAAATCTGCAGTCTTTACAAGGATCACTGACTTCACTCATGATTGAACTTTTGAGCTCTGCAGTAAAGACACTCATCACAGGTTTTCTATTTTACAACGATGTCCATAAAAAAATGCTCAGGCGCTGAACCCTGAGTGACCATTTTTTACTCACTGGAAGTACGGTTGGGAGTGGAAACCCACAAAAATGGTTTTGATACAATATAAAGTTTTGCAGCCCCGACACTAGATCCCTCCCATCCACTTGTTCTACACCCGGCGTCTTCTCTGATGTTTTTATAGCTGCAGAGCCAGACTCAGTCAGTATCTCTCACAGCGCCACAGTCGTCCTAAAAACTTAGATTTACTCCTGCATGCATGTACAGTCTTTCTTCACTATCCAGATGGCAGATACTTGGTACCTTAAGAACCGTAAAATCTGGGATATAAGTCACACTGCTGTATAAGACAGTCTGTTTGGGGATCTCTCAGAGGGGGAAAGCTTTGAGTGATGACTTCCACTGCATTCAACAACATCCACAACTTTCAGTCTCTGTACAGCTGAGAAGCTCTTCCTGGTACTATTTTCACAATGTGGAGTTTGAAACATTACTAGCTACCAATACGGTGTCTGAACTCAGCATATACGGTTACTTTGTTAGCTGCGAGGCCTGGGACACATTTGCACCCCCTTCCTCTGCTGGTCAATCAAACCATCTCTACACAAGGCTTATTTATCTAGTAGTAAACCGCTTCTTAAAATGCATGACTACGACCTTATAAGGGAGATAACTTGGCAAAAAAGTGGTGCAGCATACCTGAAGTATTGCAGCTAAAGCTAGCAACACACTGGACCACTTTCAAATTGTAGCCGATTTAAAAGCCATGGGAGACCATGCACTTCAGGACAGTTCAGATCAATTTTTAACATTACAATCCTCTGAACACACACACTGGACGACTCCTCAAGACCACTGGACCACACACTTAACGCTTGTGGTAACGATTGCACATGCATGAGATCTCACAGAAGCTCACGTGATCAAACGTGACTTCAGAAGATAAACAAACACACATCGGCCTTCCTTCCTCATGTTTGTTCTGTCATGCAGCAACAAAAATAAAGAAAAGAAAGAGGGTACATAATGCCTCAAGATGGCCTTCTTTTTTTGTATTCTACTTGGCATGGGGTATGTTTGTGTTTGCATTCACTGCCATGCATGTGAGCTATAAAAGAACGCAACATCCAGCTGGAGATGCTTCCCAGTCTGCTCCTGTCATTGGTAATTGCGGGTATTCTGTTGGAGGCAGTCCAAACTGGAATCGTAAATGTTAAACATATTTGATATGTATGATTCCAGATCTGGGAGGCTCCAGCGTGGTCGGGAGCAGATAAATGGTCGTATCAATCACAGACTTGAGAATTATTGGACAAATAATTGATTGCCAAGAGCCGGGAATCAGGGGTGGCAAATCTGGCCCTAACTCTGCTGTAAAATCATCTAAGCTGTCACTCGCTTTTGGAGCGCTATCTTCTGTTAAACACTAAAACACAATAGAATACCTCTCTCTGCATTTCACACGGGTATATTGGTCTTATTGGTGTACAGTTCACTCTTTAGATGGCGAAAATTGTATTAAAGGTGACATATCATGCAAAATGGACTTTTTAATGGTTCTCTACCTGAAATATGTTTCCCTGGCATGTCTACAAACCCCCCGAGAATGAAAAAAATCCATTCTGCCCCTGTTTTGATTTCTACACCTTTCTGTAAATGTGTGTGAAACGAGCCGTTTCAGACTTCCGTGTTTTTGTTACGTAACAACAATATCCGGTCTGTCACGGAGTGAGAGCTCGGAGCTTGTTCAGCCCATAGACTGTATAAAATAATACTGAATCCCTCCCCAGTTTTTCATTACCTGCACAAATGTGTGCTAACAAGGAGCTTAGGAGGGAGGCATGCTAGTTGTAGGCTGTCTTAATAAACAGAAAGGTCGGTTTTACTCCCCACGTCTGCAGATTTGAAGATATAGTGGATGATTTTTATTTGTCATGGATAAGTGCTAGCGCTAATTAGCATAGCCACATAGCTATATGTTCATAGCTGTAGCTGTAGCTGTAGCTGTGTACCAAGACACACGTCGACATACTGACAAATAAAACAACAAGAAACACTAAATCTGTGACCAATCCTTCATAAAAGGTCCTGCTGCCTTTCTGGCAGAGGTCGGTTTTACTCCCCACGTCTGCAGATTTGAAGATCTAGTGGATGATTTTTATTTATCATGGATAAGTGCTAGCGCTAGTTAGCATAGCCACATAGCTACATGTTCGTAGCTGTGTACCAAGACACACGTCTACATACTGATAAATAAAACAACAAGAAACACTAAATCTGTGACTAATGGTTCAGAAAGGTCCTGCTGCAGGCGCCTCTCCGTCAGGATCAGATTCAGAGGGTTGAAGTAACGCGATCTCTGAGCAGCCGTGTATATTCAGCCAACATGTAAACTGGTCATCCAAGATGGCGCCACGGACGGTCGCCCTGGTACTGCGCTCTCTCGTACTTGTTGCGTTTTTCTCTTTTCTTGTATCTTTATGCTCCGCTTCTCTGGTTTCTTTTACCAGAGAAGAACTTGTTAACATTGGACAGTCCTCTGCCGAACTTTTTACACCGGTTTTCATTGAACCTTTAAGTTACACAGAGATTCTTGCTGGTGGAGCCGCAGCTCTCTATGGTCTTTGCCGGAGACGCCGGCGCCGGGGCAAGCGAGCAGGCGTGCTCGTCAGACTGAGACAGCGGGGGTTACGCAGTGCGCTCCCGTCCATTCACCTGGCGAATGTCCGCTCCCTGGCAAACAAGATGGATGAACTGCTGCTCCTCAACTCAAGAAACACGGACTTTTGCAGATCCGCCGCCCTGTGTTTCACTGAAACCTGGCTCAGTGAACACATCCCAGACAGCTCGCTGCACTTACCGGACTTTCAGCTCCACAGAGCGGACCGCGTAAAGGAACTCTCTGGGAAGGCGAGAGGAGGCGGAATCTGTTTCTACATAAACGAAGGTTGGTGTACAGATACCACAGTGTTGAAGAAGTCATGCAGTCCAAATCTGGAGACTCTTTTCATAAACTGCAAACCCTTCTATTCGCCGCGGGAGTTCTCCTCCTTTATTCTGGTCGGCGTCTACATCCCACCTCAGGCCTGCGTAACGGAGGCGTTACAGCACCTGGCTGACCAGATTACAGACGTGGAGAAAAAACATCCTGACTCTCTGCTCATCATTCTCGGGGATTTTAACAGAGCAAATTTAACCCACGAACTACCTAAATACAGACAGCATATTAAGTGTCCCACCAGGGAGTCTAACACTCTGGACCACTGCTACACAGTAATAAAGGACTCATATCGCTCTGTCCCCCGTGCAGCTTTAGGACTATCTGATCACTGTCTGATTCATCTCATCCCGACCTACAGGCAGAAGTTAAAAACAGCTAAGCCTGTAGTTAGGACTGTGAAGAAGTGGACGGAGGAGTCAAAGCAGGAGTTACAAGCCTGCTTTGATTGCACTGATTGGAGTGTTTTTGAAGCTGCATCAGGAAACCTCAATGAACTCACTGACACTGTGACTTCATACATCAACTTCTGTGAGGACATGTGTGTGCAGACCAGGACCTTCTGCACATACAACAACAATAAGCCCTGGTTCAC
Organism: Notolabrus celidotus; assembly: GCF_009762535.1. Lineage (NCBI taxonomy): Eukaryota > Metazoa > Chordata > Actinopteri > Labriformes > Labridae > Notolabrus > Notolabrus celidotus. The sequence goes on from NC_048290.1 coordinate 4,644,322, forward strand.
ACCTCAACTGAGGAAGCTGCGTCAGGCCAAAGAAGAGGCCTACAGGAGTGGGGACCGGGACCTGTTCAAGCAGGCCAGAAACAAACTGACGAGAGGGATCAAGGTAGCTAAGAGGAGCTACACTGAGAAGTTAAAACAGAGCTTCTCTGCCAACGACCCCTCAGAAGTTTGGAGAGGCCTGCGTGAAGTTACAAGCTACAGGAGACCCTCCCCCCACCCTGAAGGTAACAAAAGACTAGCTGACGACCTGAACAGCTTCTACTGCAGGTTTTCACACCCCACACCCGAACACTCTGATTTACCTGGCCCCCCCACAAGCCCCTCCCCACCCCCCTCGGACCCCCCACCTGCGCTGACGATCTGTGAAGATGAGGTAATCCAGCTCTTCCAGAGACAAAAGACCAAGAAGGCTCCAGGACCAGACGGCGTGTCCCCCTCCTGCCTGAGAGTCTGTGCTGAGCAGCTGGCCCCCATCTTCACAAAGATCTTCAACACATCGCTGGAGCTGTGTGAAGTGCCCTCATGCTTCAAAAGCTCCACCATCATCCCAGTCCCAAAGAAACCCACCATCACAGGACTCAATGACTACAGGCCCGTCGCCCTGACGTCTGTGGTCATGAAGTCCTTCGAGAGACTAGTGTTGAGCCACCTGAAAGACATCACAGGCCCCCTGCTGGACCCCCTGCAGTTTGCCTATCGGGCAAACAGGTCGGTGGAGGATGCAGTCAATATGGGTCTGAACTACATCCTGCATCACCTGGACTCCCCCAGGACCTACGCTAGGATCCTGTTTGTGGACTTCAGCTCTGCGTTCAATACCATCATACCAGACATCCTGCACCAGAAACTCACCCAGCTCACAGTGCCGGCCTCCATCTGTCAGTGGATCACCAACTTCCTGACGGACAGGAGACAGCAGGTGAGGCTGGGGAGCATCAAATCCAGCACCCGGACCATCAGCACTGGCGCCCCACAGGGATGTGTTCTCTCCCCACTGCTCTTCTCCCTCTACACCAATGACTGCACCTCAGGAGACCCCTCGGTGAAACTCCTGAAGTTTGCAGACGACACCACCGTCATCGGTCTCATCCAGGACGGAGACGAGTCTGCTTACAGACAGGAGGTGGAACAGCTGGCCCTCTGGTGTAGTCAGAACCATCTGGAGCTGAACCCGCTCAAGACGGTAGAGATGACAGTGGACTTCAGGAGAAGCCCCCCCCCACTCCCCCCCCTCACCATCCTGAACAGCACTGTGTCTACTGTGGACTCTTTCAGGTTCCTGGGATCCACTATTTCCCGGGACCTGAGGTGGACCTCCCACATAGACACAATCAGAAAAAAGGCCCAGCAGAGGATGTACTTCCTGCGTCAGCTCAGGAAGTTCAACCTGCCTCAGGAGCTGCTGATCATGTTCTACACCTCCATCATCCAGTCTGTTCTGTGTACCTCCATCACTGTCTGGTTTGGCTCTGCAACCAAACTAGACAAACACAGACTGCAGCGGACTATAAGGACTGCAGAGAAAATCATCGGTGTCGACCTGCCCCCCATCCAGGACTTGTACCGGTCCCGGGCCAGGAAACGGGCAGGGAGCATTACCGCTGACCCCTCACACCCTGGACACAAATTCTTCAAACTCCTCCCCTCCGGCAGGCGCTACAGATCACTGTGCGCCAAAACAACCCGCCATAAGAACAGTTTCTTCCCCCAGGCTGTCACTCTGATGAACACTAAACTATAACAGTGTCATACCTGTCAGATAAATACTCTCTGTAAATATACATGTAGATATACAATGCAACAATTCTCAAGCAGAATTCCATATTTCTATTTTTTTGTATTATTTAACTTCTATTTTATAATGTAAAACTACCTCTGCAACTCACCACTGCACTTTATCATATTATTTTAGCCTGTACATATTAGTCAAGCCTATTTGTTGTTTCTTTGTATTTATAGCTAAGGTTATTGTTATTATATTTTCATTTTATTTTTTATTGTAGTTCTTATTCTTATTCCTATTCTTATGCCTTGTACAAAGAGAGCACAGTTTACCAAAGTCAAATTCCTTGTGTGTTCAAGCATACTTGGCGAATAAAGCTGATTCTGATTCTGATTCATTAGATCAACATGCTGGAGATCAACATCCACTTCCGGAGGGGGCGTGGTCAGAGGGAAAACAGAGTGTTCTGATGAGGAATGAAGAAGAGGACTTAAGTTAAGACATGACTTAAGTTATGGATGTATGAACATGATTCTGAAATGTCTGAAACAAACCTCTGCTGACTCAACACTATTTTCTAGACTGTCTTTACGTCTATAATCATAATGTTTATGTGTTTTATGTTGCTGTTGATGGGTTTGTTATTGATGGAGTTAAAAGGCAGTTTTATATTTCACAGAAACATGTCTATGAAAAAAGGCAGAGAAGGCGAAGTGAGTGTGCAGTAAGAAGAGAGTGAAAGAGTTTTTATGAGAGATTCGGTTTTTGTTATTTCTTGAGCTCAGCATCTTATTACCATGAGAGTTAATACTTCAAACCTACCTTTGCCTTTATACCTGTTAAGCCAAGCTCGTGGTGTACCGTTATTGTTCCTGGTAGCCTCCTGATTTATGGAGACTTTCAGAGAACGTATAAGTCTGCCCACTCCTTCACCTCCGCAGATCCACTTTCATCAAAAAAGGCCCAAGAAGATTTCACTTTTTTGTCCAAAAGATTAAGAAACAACTCGTTTTGATTTAGACACGAGCGCTGTAATACTTGAGTCTGGTCTGGAGAGAAGTTTTCTTCTTCTGTTGTTTTGGACTTCTCTGTCTCATGAGCTGTTCTCTTGGACTTGGCCACTGCAGTTTTCATTTCAGCATAATGTCTTGGCGAGGAAATGTTATGGAGGACACCAAGCCAAAAACTAGAAAGTACACTGCTCAACTCTTTTTTCTTCTTTTTGGTCTTTATTAGCATACCTAGCTGTTTTCTGGGTTGTATCTATAATAGGAAATGTTATTTGGCAAAGCACGCCTTTTTGCTCGGCCTCCCAACTGTCTTACTTCCATGGCAGAGCAAACACTTCCACAAGCAGCACTCTGACAGTTTGTTTTTCTGTTGTGTATTGTCATACCAAACGTGTTTGCCACAAAGCTGTGAGCAGAAGCACAAACAGACAGCAGTTCTATTCAAATGAGGCTGCAGAAAGCAAAGTGTTTGGTGGAAACTGGATCCTTGATGTGGCGAGAATAGAAACCCCCCCTCCCCCTAAATAAAAGAAAACAAAAACAGGGTTTCTTTTTAGTGCAACCTCTCTCAGCTGATTATTCTGTCATTCTGTCAAAAAGCACACATTTAATGCTTCTCAGGTAATGTGGAACAGCTCCTGGAATAACGCTAATATTGCTAATAAACACTTTTTAATTAGATACTTAGGAGAAAGTAGGTGTGATTTCAGAACAACGCTCTGCAGGAATGAAATTTAATTGGCAAGTATTACCTGTGCCTGTCATCTACAGGTGCTTTCAGAAAACATGAATGCTTTTTTTCCTCAGCTTCTGTTGCCAAATCTCTAAAAACATCAGAAGGCTCCAGGACATGAAAGCACACAATCTGCACACTCCAATTTTAAAAGAAGAGCACATTGATCCGCCGTGTTTGCATTGATTAAATCACGAGCAGAGTACAGCAGCGTTCTGCAGACTCTGCTGGCTTGTGCACACATCAGGCAGGTCGGGTGATATTTTGCTTCTTTATTTGACATTTCTGGGAAGCTTTGGACCCAGGCAGTTCAAAGTGAAATACACAGAGACAATTAAAAGTTCACTCTGTTCTCATTAACACTTCTTCCTGCTCTCCCTGCCAGTCTCTTCCTCTCTCTCTCGAATAATAATTAATAAAAAAAAACACTGGATTACCAGCAGGAAATATTCCCGTGCGTCACGGCCTCCTTTTTTTTTCATCTGCCAAAAGTGGCATCTCATTTTAATTCCTGAAATGCATTTTCTCAAGTTGTGCTATGGTCTGATACAGCAGAACTATACATGCAGTTTTCCCTTGATCCAGCAGCTCAAACAAAAACTGTACATCTTCTTTCACTTACTGTTTAAATTCTATTAAAGCTAACAACAGTGCAACAAGTTAACTGGGAGGCATAACTGGGTAGCATCACAGGAAACATAACTCTCACTCTGCCCTTTAAAAACCTCCTCTCTTCCTCTGTTAAATCTGCACCATCTGGCTTAGGCAGCAGATTTGTTGTCCTTTTATCATATTCACGACTCCAAACTCTGCATCATCCAAACATTATTATCTTACTTGGAGAAACTCTCCTCGCCTTTTAGTGAGCTATTTTCAAAATGCCACTCTGATTGCCACAGCTGTTCAAGAGGTATGAGACCTGTAATGAGACTGGCTGAGAGGTTTAATGCCTCTGTCTCTCGGTCTACTTCAGCTCTCAGCCCTCTGCTTCCAAGTTTTTATTAACTCGACCAAAGCTTCTTCTCAGCACTCGAAAGACTCTTTTTTTGTCATAATGGTCACATTATCTGTGTGTTTAAAAGGATGAATTTGGCATTTTGGGGAACATGTTTATTTGCTCTCCTGAAAGGAGTCATTAGAGCAGATCAACAACACTTCTAGTACATGAAATATAAAGCTTACATTCGCTCGGATTAGCATAAATACTGGAAACACTCACAGAGATAGTTTGGATTTCTACAAAGCTCACTTTTCTGCTCCACAAACTGTGTCCGAATGTGGAGGCTTGGTATTAAATGAAAGCAACTATTGATCATTCAACAGACAAATGGAGTGCATTCTTGCTCAGAGACGTAGCAACAGCAGGGTGAAGGACAGGAAATCCAAAAGATTTGCAGGCTTGGTATGCAATGTATGCTCACTGGCTCATTAGTCCTTCGGTCCAGCTGGTTCAAAGCATGCAGAAAATGACTGTTTTGTCATGGATAAAGAAATTCTGGCCCAAAACTGATTATTAAAGCATGACTTTCTTTGTCTTGAATAAACATGTTAACAAACAACCCAAGCATCTATCTTCATATCATAAAGAATTTTAGTTAACATTGATACCAGGTATAACCTGTGACATGAACAGCTCCAGTCCCAATCAATCCAATCCTACTCAGTCCAATCAAGTCCAATCCAATCCAGTCCAGTCCAACTCAACTCAATCCATCCGTTCCAATCCAACTAGATCCAATCTAATCCAGTCCAGTCCAATCCAACTCACCTAAACCCAACTCTATCTTATCCAATCCAACTAGATCCAATCTAATCAAGTCAAGTCCAGTCCAGTCCAACCCAATCTAACTCAACTCAACCTAATACATTCAAATCCAACTAGATCCAATTTAATCCAATCCAGTCCAGTCCATTCCAATCTAACTTAACTGAACCCATCCACTCCAATCCAACTAGATCTAATCCAGTGCAGTCCAATCCAACTCAACTCAATTCAACTCTATCTTATCCAATCCAACTAGATCAATCTAATTCAATCCAGTCCAGTCCAGTCTAATTTAACTCAAACCAATCCATTCAAATCCAACCAGATCCAATTTAATCCAATCCAGTCCCATCCAGTCTAGTCCAATCCAACTCAACTAGATCAAATCTAATCTAATCTAATCCAGTCCAGTCCATTCCAATCTAACTCAACTGAACCCATCCACTCCAATCCAACTAGATCAAATCTAATCCAGTGCAGTCCAATCCAACTCAACTCAATTCAACTCTATCTTATCCAATCCAACTAGATCAATCTAATCCAATCCAGTCCAATCCAGTCTAATTTAACTCAACCCAATCCATTCAAATCCAACCAGATCCAATTTAATCCAATCCAGTCCCATCCAGTCTAGTCCAATCCAACTCAACTCTATCCAATCCAACTAGATCAAATCTAATCTAATCCAATCCAATCCAGTCCAGTCCAGTCCAGTCCAGTACAACTCAACTCAACTCAACTCAACCCTATCCAATCCAACCAAGCTCAATCCATCCGGCCCGACCTGACCCCAGCCAAGCCCAGCCCAGCCAAGCCAGTCCAATCAACCCAATCCAATCCAACCTAACTTGCCTCAACCTAACCTAACATTATCTTACCTATCACAAGCCAAGCTAGGCCAAGCCAATCCAATCCAATCCAAATGTAATCCCAAAGATTTCCAAATGTATTTATAAAGCTTCTTTAAAAACAACAAAAGTTCAAAACCATAAAACTACATGAAAATAAAACAAAACAAAAAAGGTGATAGAGTTGAGAAGAACAGAGAAGGAAAAAGGTTTTAAAATAACAACTCTCATACAGAGACAAAAAGTGCTTTGTGAGGAGCAGACTGGATTGTATATATATCCTGAGACACAAACAGCCACCACCTGTAGAGGAAAGTCCAATGTTTGACCGATTGATTTTCTGAACCATCTACAGCACACTGAGCTGGTTCTCTGCACACAGGGGGGTTGGTTTAGAGGAAAAGTTGAGTCTTACTGATCAAATGACTTCATTCACCTGTAATGTTCTTTTTCCAGTGATATTAGTACCCAAGTTAAATGTTGTACTTCATAACATTTAAGAAACAACTTAGTAACTGTGCATAAGACCCTCCGTTGCATTAGTCCAGGGTCATGTGTACACTCTGACCCCCTCCCTGTGAGGGCGAGTCTCCAGCACCTCTAATGCTACCTCATTAACACTTCATTTCTTGCTTTTTAAATCCGCTCAGACAACGTGTCAAACTGTCGCTTTGTTTGGACCACTACCTTTCTCAGTATTTGCTTGTTGCCAGGCAACTGGTCCAGCCCAAGGAATATTCTGTCTGTGTACTAAAGCTAAATTAACCAGCTGCTGGCTGTGCTGCAACTTCATATTTAGCACACAGAGATGAGACTGTTAGTGATCTTCTCTTCTAACTTTTGGCTTGACAGCAAATAACTGTATTTCCCCCAAAATGTCAAACTTTTTTTCTTTTAACACTCAGGGAAAAAAAAAAAAAAAAATTCAGCTTCCTCCAGAGCTCATAACTGATTCATGCTCTTTGCAAAATTCAATATCAAGCCTTCACTGGACAGGCTGCTCACTACAAATCACCACACTGCTGTAAATGCAGACAGTGAATTTGTGTTGAGGAAACATCTTTCAGAATCTTTCACACTCCTATAAGAACAACTCAAACGGACAATGTATCGACTAAACTCAAACTGACAAAGTGAGAGGAACTGTTATGTAGACTAATATCAGTGTCCTTTTCTTCTCTGACAAAACCATACTTCACAGAGAGATGCATACATCAAGCTAATGGCGCACTTTGAAATGAGTTTATGGCTGGAAAAGCACAACAATTATTGTTCCATAAATGCTACAATAACTGGATAATGAATATAAATGAGATTTAATAAAATATTCTACAACCCACACTTAACATGACAATTTTCTTGTCATCAAACTGGTGCACTTTGTACAAAGTAAATGAATAAATGAGAAGACAAACTGCCTCTTTCTCAAATCAATCAATCAATCGTTATTTCTATAGCGCCAAATCACAACTAATCATATCTGAAGACTCTTCACAAACAGAGCAAGTCTAGACCGTACTCAATGTTCTTTCATTAACAAAGACCCAACATCAAGACAGGATAAGATCCAGTCCCATCTTACAGACAGGACTCAGTCTGATCTCATCTTAATCCACCATGAGCAGAGCACTTTGCAGCATTTAGCAAGTTACAGTGGCAAGGACAAACTTCCTTTAACAGGCAGAAACCTCCAGCAGGACCAGACTCATGTTAGACACACATCTGCTGAGACCGAGAGGGATAGAGGACACTGACAGCTTTTTCCAACCTTCACTCTGAGTCTTATTCTAGTAGGACAAACCTGAACCACAAGCCAAGCAGAGACAGTTCCTCAAACTTCTGACACCCCTGTGTTTGGAGTCTCTCAGAGAAGTGGTGAGCATTATGTTACATATTAAAAGGGGACATATCACGCTTTTTTCATCAAAATATATTGGTCTAAGAGGTCCCCAAAACATGTCTTTAAAGTTTATGCTCAAAAAAACATTTTGAAATCAGATTTTGGCATGCCTGAAAAGCCCTCTTCTTCAGTCCTCCTCAGAACGGTCTGTTTTCTCTCTGACCACGCCCCCTCAGGAAGTGTATGAGCACTCGGCTCTCCAGCACGTTGATCTAATGTTTACATGTTGGCTGAATATACACGGCTGCTCACAGACCCGTGTTACTTCAACCCTCTGAATCTGATCCAGAATCTGATCCTGACGGAGTGGCGCCTGCAGCAGGACCTTTCTGAAGGATTGGTCACAGATTTAGTGTTTCTTGTTGTTTTATTTGTCAGTATGTCGACGTGTGTCTTGGTACACAGCTACAAACATGTAGCTATGTGGCTATGCTAACTAGCGCTAGCACTTATCCATGATAAATAAAAATCATCCACTAGATCTTCAAATCTGCAGACGTGGGGAGTAAAACCTACCTCTGCCAGAAAGGCAGCAGGACCTTTTCTGAAGGATTGGTCACAGATTTAGTGTTTCTTGTTGTTTTATTTTTCAGTATGTCGACGTGTGTCTTGGTACACATCTACAGCTACAGCTACAAACATGTAGCTATGTGGCTATGCTAACTAGCGCTAGCACTTTTCCATGAAAAATAAAAATCATCCTTTAGATCTTCAAATCTGCAGACGTGGGGAGTAAAACCGACCTTTGTGTTTATTAAGACGGCCCACAACTAGCATGCCTCCCTCCTAAGCTCCTTGTTAGCACACATTTGTGCAGGGAATGAAAAACAGAGGAGGGGTTGAGTTGTAGTTTATACAGTCTATGGGCTGAACAAGCTCCGAGCTCTGACTCCGCGACAGACCGGATGGCGTTGTGACGTAACAAAAACACGGAAGTCTGAAACGGCTCGTTTTAGACACATTTACAGAAAGGTGGAGAAATCAGAACAGGGGCAGAATGGATTTATTTCATTCTCGGGGGGTTTGTAGACATGCCAGGGACACATATTTCAGGTAGAGAACCATTAAAAAGTCCATTTTGCATGATATGTCACCTTTAAGGATTTGGACGTTAAGCTAATTAAACCATTAAACATTGTCAACCTCACTAATCGGCACTAGAGTTACAAATCAGTTAGTTAGAAGTATTTGAGTTCATGTAGTCCAACAATGCCTACAGCAGGAAGCCCAGAACTATTCTGCTGTTCCAGCTCAACAAGTGATCCTGTTCACTCATTTTCTTTCAGCTGGTAGGTTTGTGTTGCAGAAGTTACAACAGCTGTTGAAAATCTAAATGTGACTGATTTCTGAATGTGATGTTTTAATTACCTTTCGACTAGCTAGCTAGTCAGAATTAAAATTTTAAATCTCATTTAATCCATCTTTATTGCATACACAAAGGCATCCTGCTTGATATAAATGTGGTTTGTACAAAACACCTGGCTAACAGCTGTGCATTTCTGTATTTGTGGTGCAAAGAAAAATAAAGTGGCATAAGAAGGATTATGTTGTTGCTGTCAAACAATCAACTTTATTTGAATCGCAATCAATCGCTGAATTTAAGTAGTTGATCGCCATTAATCGCATTTTCAATTGCATGTTTAAAAAGTTGCATTTCAAACTTCATATACAAACTGTAAAGCAATTCACAAAGTGAACATTACTTCTGATGTGTTAACTGAGAGTTTTTTAAGGTGAAATGTGTCGTTCAAAAGTGCAGTGGTGTCCTCATTCTACATCCAAGGGAAGCAGGAAGACACTGCGGCAACTTAACTACGGTGTACCGGAGTGGACAAAGTTTGAATAGTCATATTTTTGGGGCTTTTACACCTTTAATTATAGAGGAGAGGACAGTGCATAGTGCAGGAACCTGGGAGAGAGTGGGGGAATGGCATGCGAGAGAGAGGCTGCAGGCTAGATTCGAATCTGAACCCAAACCCAGCTACATGGGCATGCAAATTAACCATTAGGCTAAGTAACAGGCTATTTCCAGACCTTAATTGCATCACCATTACTGAGGACAGCCCTACTTCATTTATCAAACCTTTCCATACCTGGAGATGAATGACTGATAAGTACAAAGACTTTTGTATAACTTGCCCTAACACATTGAATCATCCAGCATCCACAAAATTGAATGTAAAAGTTGCAACTTGATCTTTGTTGAGCGCGCCCCATGAAGGCACATCTAATAAAGTACTTGTTTTTCCACTGCCAGACTCTGAGTGTTATTTTGTTTAGCAACATCAGGGAAAGCATCCCTGAAGAGAGAGAGAGAGGGAGATCTTTTGTGAAGACAGAAACATTTGTTACATCACTCTCTTTAAAGCCACCAGACTCCATTCATAAAAACACTCATTTTACTTCTGGGAGCCGCCGGTCTGCAGCAGCCTCCATCAGACACTCTTTGGTGTTTTTGTGTGTTAGAGAAATACTGGATTGGATAATGGATGTGAACTGAACATTTGAAAGACCCAAGTCATACAGCAAGACAGACTAATTAAGGGAGAAGTGTAATAGCAACTCCTGTTCTCTTAGGCTAAATGACTGATTTTGTCAATGGAGTCTGGTCCCTGTGAAGAGAGCAACGTGAGACTTTACTTTCAAATAATAAGAGACTAAAAACAAGCAGAACAACTCCAAATCTTTAAGCACCTTTTAGTCATAATACTGAAGCAGCCCAAGACCTCCGGAAATGCTTACAGCTCACAACAGGAGACTAAATATATTTCTCATTTTTAGGAAGAACTCCAGTTTTCTCCACTGCTAAATCTGACTGAGTCCCCTAACAAACCCAGCTCTCACTTGCTCATTGTCACGGATGGTTGAGCAGTCAGGATTAGTTCACAGAGGAGATGAGTTGCAGGTATAAAATATTTGCCTGTGACATGGTGTTAAAAATACATTTTCACTCTGCTTCACATCTCACAGATTGAGAAACACAACATGCTTCACGACTAGAAAAGGTTTACCCCTGCTGTTGAAGCTATTCGCAGACACTGTAATGGATATTTTCTTGTCTCTCGCTCTGTCTCCTGGAAGGCACATATGAGCAAAGGCTGTGTCTGAGACAAACAACACAACACAACACAAAGAGAAAAAATATATCTCTCCCTGGCTGAGTCGGCTGCCTCTGGACAGACACGGTCTCTGTCCGCTGCCTCAAAGCCGCTGGTCAAACAATGTTCGGGCATGTGTTGTTGAGTCTGTCTGCATTTAATTCACAGCTTACTGCTTTAATAGCTACAGCCCCCTGCTTGCTGCTGAACCCAGGGGCCATTCTACCACCTGAGTCACACTATAATAGCTTGTACTGAGATACAGCTGTTCAACCGCCTCCTACAGATGAAGCTGGATGAGCTGCCAGAAGTGTCTCGACCGAGGCGGGATTGTTCATTTTGTCAACGTGTAGCATGTTTGCACACCTCTGCCAGCGTATACAGCCCCAAACACGGACACAGTCAATAACAGATACTCACTGTGAAACCCAGGACAGGCCCCAGAGAAATCTTCTTAACACACCTAAAAGCTGAAGCTATCCAAGCAGCAGAGCCACGCACCGTCATGCAAAGCACCCTTTTAGGGGTTTAAACCAGGGCATGCAATATTATAACACATGTAGATGCATTCAATCTCAGACATTCTGTTTGTGTGAGGGCTAAGTGGACAGATGAGAGACAAACTGTGTGCTGCTTCCTCCATAAAGTGAGCTGTCACTCGCAATCAATGAAAATATTCAGCTGGCTTTAGTTCTGTGATGCTGTCCTTAAGTATAGCAGCACTTCAGCTAGATGTTAATGTCAGCATGCTTGCGTATACCAGCAGCATACTAATGATGCTGTTTGCATGCTTTAGAAAGCCTGTTGTGTTTTCTTTGTACGCGCAGGGAAGTGTCTAGACTTTATAGACAGGGTGGCCTAATGAGGGCACCAAAGGTAACAAGTGTGTGCACACCACAGCCTGTATGAAGCACGGACAGAACGATAGCTATCCTGAGGAAGCCAAAATGTTAAGCACTCTCCCTGGTGGCTGGCTGCAGTTCAGGTCTTAAAGCCTGTCTCCTCCATAATAATAGATGGAACATGGGTCAAACTAGAAAATGTAAATAAATGTCAAATAAGTTTTTCTCCAAAATGCAGTTAGTTCTTGTTGTGCTGATTAAAGTTAAAGTGCTCAATTTTTCAGAAAAGTTTAGTTTGAATTTATTATTTCATGGTACAAAAATGAATGATTGACAGCTCTGGTGACAGATGTAGACTCCTGCAGGATTCTTGACTGAATTTTAAAAAGAAGAGGAGGTATAGTTATAATAATCAAACATTATAAAAAATATTGTTTTATTTTCAAATATTATTTGTATTTATTTGTAATGTGTTTTGTTTTGTTTCTGTCTGTTTTCTTTTTTATCCTATTTTCATTATTTGTGTATCCTTACTTGAATTTTTATAATGACTCATAAAAAAGGAGATGAGGAGTGGTAATAGTAATTAAAAGATTAAAAAATTTAAATATACATATATATTTATTTTTTTATTTTATTTAAATTTCTGTCTGTTTTTCTTTTTTTATTGTACTGTCATTATTTGTGTGTCCTCACATTAATGTTTGTAAAAACAAATATTTTTTTAATCATAACAAAACAAAAAAGATGGGGAAGAATGGTAGTAGTAATTAAAAGATTAAAAAAATATAAGTATATATATACATTTCTTTTAATTATTTATTATGATTACTTTTTTTTAAATTTGGATTTGTTTTGTTTCTGTCTGTTTTTCTTTTTTTATCGTATTGTCGTTATTTGTGTCCTCACTTGAATATTTATGAAAAAGAATGATTTTAAATCATAAAAACAAAAAAGGAGGAATAGTAATAGTAATTAAAACATTTAAAATATATATATATAGTTATTTTATTTTATTTTAGTTTCTGTCTGTTTTTCCTTATTTTATCTTATTTTCATTATTTGTTACCTTAATTGAATATTTATAAAGAAGAATAATTTTAATTTAAAAAACTCACGTTATGTATTTAACTCCTCAGCTTGTTGCTCTGATTGGCCCGTGATGAATGTGACAGACAGAAGGCTCGTCCAATCACCATCCAAAGTTTTTTAAAGCTCCCACCCTCCCCAAACCCCATATATGGCATGTTGCCCGGATGGATGTCAAATGTATCCCATGCCATAAATATATGAAACAGATTGTCTGGCATGTTAGGTTAAGATTAGGATTTTAATCTATTCAAATTTACAATCCCAGCAGTCAAACCAAGGGGAAAAATATTAAAACAAGAAAAAACTTTAACCTGCGGAGGGAGCAATGTAAAAAGTCAGCCTTTTTTTCCTGAGGGGAAAACTGAAATAATCTTAATCTGTAGAAATCTCTGAAATTAGGATTATACAGTAATTTGGTCATTTCAGTGCCTTAAAAAGAAAGGCTATTTTCATCTAGACAGTCATATATCAGTTGCTTGTCAAGCTCACGTTATGTTTTTAACTCCTCAGCTTGTTGCTCTGATTGGCCCGTGATGAATGTGACAGACAGAAGGTTCGTCCAATCACCATCCCAAGTTTTTTTTAAAGGTCCCACCCTCCCCAAACCCCATATATGGCATGTTGCCCGGACGGATGTCAAATGTATCCCATGCCATAAATATATGAAACAGATTTTCTGGCATGTCAGGTTAGGATTAGGATTTTAATTTATTCAAATTTACAATCCCAGAAGTCAAACCGAGAAAAAAAAAATATTCAAAACAAGAAAAAACTTTAATCTGCGGATGGAGCAATGCAAAAAGTCAGCCTTTTTTTTCCTGAGGGGAAAACTGAAATAATCTTAATCTGTAGAAATCTCTGAAATTAGGATTATACAGTTATTTGGTCATTTCAGTGCCTTAAAAAGAAAGGCTATTTTCATCTAGACAGTCATATATCAGTTGTATGAACATGTGAGAGTATTGAATAGGTCTATGTGTTCAGTGATGTGCCGTGTCTGTCGAGGAAGGTGTTTATAAAAGCAGAGGCTATATTTTTTTTCACTGTATAGCCATAATAAGTGGGATGTTAGCTTTCTGTTTGTCAAATATGCAAACCCACTACACACCAAATTATTATTTCTACACGTTAGTAAAACTTTTACACAATTTAACCAAGAAGCGTTGGAGAGCTCTGCATTATTCTTGTTTCAAAAGGCCATAAAAGGATGGCCAGTATTGCTCCTGGCTATTATGATTTCCATTTCAGTTTGAAAACCCATCACAGTTCACCTGAACAAAACAAATAAAAATGTGAAATGGAGAAACGCCTGAAAGCAAAAACACTCAACATTAAAGGGGAATCATTTCACACTCCTGCTCATTTAATGTTCGATTGAAGGGAGGGAAGTGCAATCTTTTATTTGGCCCTTAAAAATTATGCCACCATGCTTGAAAGGACGTCTCCTTTTTGCACAAATGTTGTACAAAGCAATGATTATGTTACCAGTGGAAGCTTTTTTACTGCTTTCAGAGGGAGGCTGTTGGAGTGTGCAGTCACATCCAAGTGTGGGCTGAAAAAGATGGCCAGGTCTAGTGTTCTTAGAAATCATCTGATACTGGCATTCATTAAGGGACATTTTGTTTTTCTCTTTTCTCCTTTACAGGCATCATCATCACATGAAGTAGCTGCTACAGTGTCTAGATCTTTTAAATCATGCCAGAGGGCCACTACTACAGGCCTTATCTTCTTACACACTACTCACTAAACTGTTGCATTCACCTCCAATTTGCAACAAGCCTGCACCTGATTATAAGATTTCACTCTCCGATGATTCGTGATAAAAGTGCTCTTAATGAATATCTAGCCCTGGTGAGAAGTTAAGATAGCTAACCAGGAGAGAAAAGAATGCCCTTTGGATAGTTTAGACGGAAACACTAATTGAAAATGTTCCGTGTGAACTGTGGTCTAAATGTTACGGCTCTCTTGGCAGCGTTCTATTAGGTTTTGTTAAATGAGAACCAGCGGCTGTGTGCAACATGTAGCTGCTTTAATTCTCCAAACTGAAATATTTAAAGAAGTCCTGAAACACAAACAGAGAGAAGAACATAACTCAATACAAAAGGAGTAGCCGCATGAGGGCTTTACTGAAGCAATAGCACTATTAAACACCACATAACTAGCTGGTATTAGTCCTCATCAGGACTAAAGATGCCCCTTTTGGAATGAGCGCCTGACTGATGGCCAGCAGCATATTAAAGGTGACATATCACGCTTTTTTCATCAATATATATTGGTCTAAGAGGTCCCCAAAACATGTCTTTAAAGTTTATGCTCAAAAAAACACTTTGAAATCAGATTTTGGTCTGCCTGAAAAGCCCTCTTCTTCAGTCCTCCTCAGAACGGTCTGTTTTCTCTCTGACCACGCCCCCTCAGGAAGTGTATGAGCCCTCGGCTGTCCAGCACGTTGATCTAACGTTTACATGTTGGCTGAATATACACGGCTGCTCAGAGATCACGTTACTTCAACCCTCTGAATCTGATCCAGACTCTGATCCTGACGGAGAGGCGCCTGCAGCAGGACCTTTCTGAAGGATTGGTCATAGATTTAGTGTTTCTTGTTGTTTTATTTATCAGTATGTCGACGTGTGTCTTGGTACACAGCTACAGCTATGAACATGTAGCTATGTGGCTATGCTAATTAGCGCTAACACTTATCCATGACAAATAAAAATCATCCACTAGATCTTCAAATCTGCAGACGTGGGGAGTAAAACCGACCTCTGCCAGAAAGGCAGCAGGACCTTTTCTGAAGGATTGGTCACAGATTTAGTGTTTCTTGTTGTTTTATTTGTCAGTATGTCGACGTGTGTCTTGGTACACATCTACAAACATGTAGCTATGTGGCTATGCTAACTAGCGCTAGCACTTATCCATGAAAAATAAAAATCATCCACTAGATCTTCAAATCTGCAGACGTGGGGAGTAAAACCGACCTTTGTGTTTATTAAGACAGCCTACAACTAGCATGCCTCCCTCCTAAGCTCCTTGTTACCACATGTGTGCAGGTAATGAAAAACGGAGGAGGGGATTCAGTATTATTTTATACAGTCTATGGGCTGAACAAGCTCTGAGCTCTGACTCCGTGACAGACCGGATATTGTTGTTACGTAACAAAAACACGGAAGTCTGAAACGGCTTGTTTCAGCACACATTTACAGAAAGGTGGAGAAATCAGAACAGGGGCAGAATGGATTTTTTTCATTCTCGGGGGGTTTGTAGACAGGGACACATATTTCAGGTAGAGAACCATTAAAAAGTCAATTTTGCATGATATGTCACCTTTAAGAAAAAGATCCCAGCCCCATCCCCGCCCCCAAACCCACCCCACAATCCTAAGGTTAACAACACAATATGCAACAAAAGTAATAAAAACAATAAAAAAATTTAAATTAAAAAATCTAAATAATTTGCTGAACGAACTGAGGAAACGCTTTCATGTTATCTTAATGAGGAAACACTGGAGGTAAAATAAGATGTTAAAACTCAAAACAGGAAATTAAAATCACCAAAGTAAAATACATATCTAAGATAATAAAAGACTAAAATATTAAACCATTAAAAGAAAACAAGATGCTAGACTTAAAATAAATAAATAAGTAAATAAATAAATAAAGTAGAATAAAAGTGACTAAATTTGAAATAGATAATAAATAAATAAATAAATAGATAAAACTATTAAGAATAAAAATAGAACTCAGTTAAAAGCAAGACTAAAAAGGTCGGTCTTGAGTTTGCCTTTAAAAAATATTGATGCTCTGTGCAGCCCTCAGATCCTCAGGCAGGGTGTTCCACAGGCGTGGGCCGTGATAATAAAAAGCTGCCTCACCGTAGGTCTTAGTTTTTACATTTGGTACAATTAAAAGTCCTCTGCCTGAAGATCTGAGGGCTCTCACTGGCTCATATGATAAAAGCAAATCTGATAAATAAGAAGGGCCAAGACCATTAAGAGCTTAAAATCTATTCTAAAAGATACTGGAAGCCAATGCAGAGACTTTAAAATTGGTGTGATGTGGGCTCTCTTTCTGGTCTTTGTCAGCATTCTAGCTGCTGAGTTTTGGAGCAGCTGAAGCTGAGAAATGTTCTTTTTGGGGAGACCAGAAAGAAGAGCATTACAACAATCAATTCCACAGGTTATAAAAGCATGAACTCGTGTCTCTGCATTGGCTTGAGAGAGAAACTGACGCACTTTGGAAATGTTTTTTAGGTGATAAAAAGCCTTTTTTGTTATTTCTCTAATGTGTGGCTCAAAACTGAGGTGTGAGTCAAAGATCACACCCAGGTTCTTTACCTGCTCACATGGTTTTAGAGCCAGTGCTTGGAGTTTGGTGTCCAGTTTCTCTCTCTGAGGTCCAGTACCAATGACTAAAACCTGAGTTTTGTCCTGGTTGAGCTGTAAAAAGTTCTCTTCCATCCATGACTTAATATCTAAAATACAGTTAAAAAGTGTGTCAATTGTTCCTGGGTCATCAGGAGACACGGCGACTTGTTCTGGTTTGAGTTAAAGCTCCTATAAGGTTTTTTTTAGCTCCTCATGACACTGACTGAATATTACTGAGGCCTCTTCGTGACCTTTTACAGCACACGAGACCTTCAGTGACGTGATTGATTATTTCTACAGGATGTTTTTATTTTTACAGCGTGTACCCGCTGCAGCTCGGTAGGTGTCAGGTGATGTTAGTTACAGCAGGCTGCGTTAACAGCCTTTTTATTGACATTTTCCACAGTTAAGTCTCACAGAGTCACACGTTTGACTGTTCAAAGCAAGCACGATGAGTTTTTGAGGGGGAAAAAAACGACGTACTCATGTACAGAGCAAGATCAGAAAAGAGATAAAGGCATTCCACTTTGTCCACAGGGGGGCGCCAGAATTGATGCAGACTCAAATGTCCTTAAAGTGTAACTAAACCCCACGCCACTTTTTTTTTTTTAGTGCTGTTAATCAATGACAGAGATATTGAGACTTTTAAACGTAAACTAAAAACGGATTTATTCAGTCTGGCTTTTATGTAGGGTTTAACAATTGTATTACCTACCTTTTACTATAATATTGATTTAAATGTTGCTTTATTATTTTAGTCATTTTAACTATTATCTTATTTTATTTTCATGTATTCATTCATTCATTCATTTAATTTTTTATTTATCTACTCAGTTTTATTGATATTTTTAGCCTTAGTCTTATTTTTCAACTCTTATCCTTACCTTTTTAAAATCCATTTATTTTAACTATTTTTATTCTTAATTTTGATGCTTTGACTTATTTTAATTACACATTTTATGTTATTCTTATTTTTAATTGTTATTGTTATTGTTATTGTTATTCTTATTCTTATTGTTATTCTTATTATTATTATCCTCCCCTAATATGTCTTGGCATTATTTCATTTCTGCTTCTTTCTTGTTTTTCAATCACTGTAAAGCACTTTGGGTTGCATTTGATTTGTATGAAAGGTGCTATATAAATAAAGCTTTATTGATTGACTGATTGATTGATTGATTGATTGATTGATTGATTGATTGATTGATTGATTGAATGTGGGTCTTGATCCCAGCAGTTGAGCATAAAGTATTAGAACTCCTCAAATTGTGTTGAAAATGTGTGTAGCGTATGCCATGGAGTTTTTCTAACGGCTAGCAGTAAGTGGTGACATATTTGGTACGTGCATTCGTCATTGGAGTCTATAAAAATACTTGACCCAGCTAAGTAAACTGAGAGGAGTGAAGTGGACCAGGAGAGCCTCACAGCCTGATAATGACGGTGTCTTTAATACGTAGTGTATTCAGTATTATGGTTATGGCAGCTGATAGTAACGGCATGAAGGAGTGAGTGGGCGTGGCTTCACCCAGTGGCGGTTCTAGACCAATTTACTGGGGGGGGCCAGGCTGGGGCCAAGGGTGTTGTCAGAGGGACACATTCAACCCTGACAAAAGAGACTGAGGAGGGCGAGGACCAACTGAGAACAAACTGGCAAAACATCAGTGCATCCCTATATACTGGACATATATACTACTGTGTACTATATCAACATGCAGACTGACAGCAGCTGTTTGGCTGTTTACACTCAACATGAGTCCCTTAGCGCTCTAAGGGACTGGAACCAAGTGCCACACGCATGTTTTCGCCTGTAACATCTGCGCGATACTGAAGCTTTTTTTATTGTATAATATTTGTTTGGTGTGGAGGGGGGGCCACAGGGGGGTCCAGGTTCATTTTTACAGGGGCACTGCCCCCTGTTCACCCCTACACAGAACCGCCACTGGCTTCACCCCCTCTCCCCCCGCCGTGTCAAAGTTGATACACTGACGTTCTGAAGGCATTTTTTGAAATTCCAGGGTAGATGAAATTCCTTGAAACTAGTTACCCTTTAAGGGAGCTTTAACATAATGATGCCAAAAATAATCAAAAATGACTGAATTTACAGTTTCTATTTGGCTACTTTATGCGTTTATTTTTTGTAAATTTCTACTTTTATTCTCATAAAATGATGCCTTTATCCAAAAATATCATTACTTTTTTATTGAAATGTAAAATAGTTCCTTCCTAATGTGAAAATCATCCTCTGTTGTAATATAATGTTATTTAATTTTCTCTGCCGAGCTTATCAAACTTCTGCTAATGAACACATCAGTGAAAACAAAGCAACATCAGCATTAATTTAGCGCTATGATTTTTCTCATCTGATGATTGAAATTCAAAGTTTTAATATCTTTTTTTTGTAGATCAGCTTTTAGACTTTTAATACTTTTAGTAAGAAGAAAGGGCAGTGGATAGAAACTGAGAAGAGAAAGTGGGGGATTACAGGCATCCGAGGGGCACAGGTTGGATTCAAATCCAGGCCGCCCACTTTGAGGATTGTAGCCTCTGTGACATGGGGCGCATGATCTAGCATCTGAGCCAAACCGGCACCCTGAGAGAAAAGAAAAACTGTATGTAAAGGTGCATGATTAGACATTCATGGATGCATACTTTTATTCCCTAAGGTTTGGGTTTTGGTCTCCACCACCCCGGAGGAAAGCTAGCTCATTAGCTGTAAAATTGGTCCATTATGTTTCCAGGCTATCCACTAACTCTCTTTGCTTGTAGCTCAGTGATGGAAGAGAGCATTGCTTAAAACTGCAGCCTGCTGTTGCAGAAAGAGATGCCGTGAAACCAGCGACATTATGCCAAAAAATATAAAGTTACAGATGCTTCAAGCTACTGAAACGTCTCCTTTGTGGTTTGGAAAAATCGCTATCATGGCTGAGAGAAGTGACGCTGAGAGATGGGATAATGCACTGAGTTAAGCTATACAATGTACATACATTATATGATCCCCAAAGGAGGAGAATGAAGTTGAAAGTTGTGCAGACAGTTTGTTCCAGCCTCTCCACAAACAGCATGACTTCTTTCTGCCTTCATTAAATTTCAACTTTGCAAGAGTTGCCTGTAACTCTGTCACCTCGGCTTTGAGCGCGGTGCTATAGCAACAGACTGAAGAAGTGTTGATGGAGAGGAAGCAGCCCTCAGAATAACACAGAAAATTTAGAAGTTTTACAGTTCAGCAATTCAGCTAATGATGGCTTCCATTCATGTATGGGTAAATTGGCTAACGCCTCTTTTTTCACAGATTTTTTCTCTTTACTTACAAAACTCTTCCTTCAAGGTTTTCTGTCTACTCTGAAATCTGTGTATGAGGTGTTTCTGCATGCTTGCAAAGGTCGAGGTTATTAAAAAGATAACCAACTCTGGGTCCCACTCCTTTTTATGGCACGATCCAGCAGCTTGTGCTTGGCTGGACACATGCTGACACAGTCCAGACCTCGACAGATCTCTCTACTTTATGAGAAACTAGCACAGCTGGATCTTTAAGATACCCTCTTTCTCAGCTTTTATCCTCCCTCTCTCTCTCAGTTCTCTCTCTTCTATATTTCTCCTTCCTCACGTCGGTCCCAGAGGAAACTGATATGAATGGTGATAAGGAGCCAGATGGGAGCAGAGCTGTGAATCCAGACCAGAGGCAGTAAAAATTTAGAGGTCTGTTGTTAACTCTGGGGGGAGATATTGATTGGAGCTGTGCGTTAACTGAAGCATCAACACTGTCGCACTAATAGCAGCCCGGGCAGGCTCGTAAATACTTAGCTTTATGCTAACCTCTTTCAGAGAGCTATAATCTGAATAGATGATGGTCATCTGATATGTGGGGTAGACACAGAGCTTCATAATTACAGTAGATAATACTTTTATGTTTTGTTGTGATTTTTTCTCTCATATGGAAATTAGATTTGACATCATTATAAACACAATTTCATTTTAAAAAATGGCTGCTGTCTTACTTGTTGCCGGATTTGAGATAACATTCGCTCCACTGTATGAGAAAGAAGTAATTTTTAGTTTTACTTAGTGACATAACAAGTGAGTCTGGGGAAGTATTATCAGGTTTCTTTGACATCAGCATTTCTAGACTCAAACTTTCACCCAAGCCACCCAATGAAAGGCCCCTGGCACTAAAAGAAAGACTGAACCAAACCATCCACTGCAAGATTCAAACATGTCACATGTCTTACCGCCAGTCAAACACATCAGATTAATAACCAGTGCAATGTAAACCTATTAATTAATCACCCTTAAATGACCTGTATGATATTGATAATATTAAGGGCTTTCTGTGCTAACACGTTAATCCCTATGTGGTTAAGACCTGCTATTTTGTCCCTTTCGGTACACTGTAGTTATGCCACAGTGTCTTCTTGCTTCCTGCTGCAAAGATGGAAAATAACATCACCGCTGCACCTTTCACTTTAAAAAACTCTCAGTCGGTTCAGTTCACAAGTCAAATGTAAAATGCACTTTGTTTTAAACGTCAATACACTTGAGTTTGAGTTCCCACCTATGAGATAAGCATACAGGTGCAGCCAGTCACACCTGGTGGGACCTGTGGAGGAAACTAAATTGAAGTTGTAGAAGACGGTTTAAGAGAGGCATGTCCAAAGTACGGCCCAGGAGCCAAGGTCCATTTAATTATGGCCCCAAGCTTCCATCTTAAAATGTGTTATTTATAGCACAGCTATTAATCACATTCTGAATCATCTGTACATTTGCAGTTTCTTTCAAGCGCACAAACAAAACTGAAGTCAATCCAGAAACATCTCAAAAAGCTTCACATGGACTACTTTTATAAAGCCAAAGCTCTGGGAATTCTGCAAGACGGCAATAAAGAAGAAACACAAGAACTCTTAAAGTTGACAGGTTTTTAAATTAATGTTTTTATCATGATGTGGAAATGTTCTTGATGAACACTAAAAGCTCAGAAGACACAAAAGAGGACACAAGACAAGACCAAATTATGAAATTGTGCAGAAAAGGAAAAATTTGGGTTATTAAAAATTGTTCAGAACGCAGGAAAATAATTATTTTGTTCTTAAAAAGTTGTCTGCTGGTCAGAAAAGTCTTAAAAACAACATGAAAAAGAAGTGTGATGAAATCCAGATCTTGATCCTGCCATAGAAAAATAATGATACAATATTTTTCCCACATTGCCCGACCCGAATGAAAAACTTTCTACTCCAAAAGAAGATAAAGTTTGATCATGTTTACCCGGCTTGTGGAGAACTGAGGACTACCTAGTTACTGATTTATTGAGAAAAAATGTTAAATAATCATTATTAAATAGAGATTTCATATATCATTTTTATGATTCCTAATTCTCAGTAGGAGCCACTGGCCCTGAGGTATTCTGACAACATCAAATGTGGCCCTCTTTGAACAAAGTTTGGACACCCCTGGTTTAAGACGTCTTCAGGTTGGCATGTTGTGACCAATCATACGCCTTACTGTCTCAGGGAACACGCATTCATGGTTTAAGACCACACTGGTGTAGCAGTGCAGAATCTATTTGACTTATTAATCTAAAATCTAAGTGCATAAAGTGCATTCATTTGATTCCCAAATCAAGACACTGGTAAGCTCCAGATGAGAACTGAGCGCTGTCATGGCTGCAGATGTGAAGAAGGGCAGCGCTGGGAGGATGCACAGCTTGCAGGATGGGCTTCGTGGCGGATGTGTGGATCTGTTAGCTAGTTTTTTAGAGCTTTTTACTTCTGTGAAACATTTGAGAAGTAACGTTTGTTCTCATGTTGCACTGCTTTGTATTCATTAGCAGCGCTGACTCATCCACTCCTGCTCCACCTCTCTGTTCCTCATGGCAGCTCTTGGTTGGAAATATGACTTCAGATCTCTAAAGCTTTGGTTCTTTCACTTCTATTGAATTTAAAAATGACTGATTGTGTTTTTTCAAAGCATGTGGTATAAAAAAGTATCCACATTTTGACAACCCTGGAAGGCTGGCCTCAAGATCTAATTTCTGTTCACACAGTCTACTTTTTATTGGCTTTATAATTGCTTAAATGATGAATGTTAAGACTTGTTTCATATCCGGTTATTTCTAAGGCTGCATGTGTTTTTTATGTACGAGCTAAAACATATTTCTCTCACAGCAGTTTTTCTGGTTTTGGCACATACCTGAGATATATATGACAGGCTTCTTTTGTAGTTTGACTCACAGCTATAGAATCAGTGTGCATTCAGTTGTGTGTTATACTTTTTGCCTCAGTGTCGACAAGATCAAGTTCTGTCTGGCCAGTGCTGACTCATACAGCGGTAAACATCACACTGTGCTGGCTGCAAAGGCCATGAAACACACTCAGCTTATGTGAGCTATCAATCTTTCAAAAATTCAGAATTTTCATGTTGAAGGGGAACAGAAAGAGGCAGCAGTCTGGAAACTTCATTTTCTCAAGACCCAGAATCACAAACTGTAATTCCATACCTCTCCATACTGCATGGAAACCCTGAATATTTCTACTTTGCATTCTGACAATTTGCAGAAAAAGAAGTACATGTGAAGTTTTGAGATATGCAATACCATAGTGAGATGATGCAATAAAAACATACTTGGACTTTAGAAGAGAAAAAAAAAAAAGGGAAATGTTCTTTGTGAATTGAATGGCTTCATTCTGGAGTTAAGACAACAACAACTGCATTTCAGTAAGTTGCATCAGTAAAAGACACAATTCAGAGTACAAAGTCAAACCCTGAAATTGTAGTAGTAGGTGCCTTTCATGGTCTAACAGTTGTCATTTCAGTTTAGATCAAATATGACACAGTGTGCAGTATGAAGAGGTGAGGCAAATATATTTGCAGGGTTGAATATGGCTGCAGGCGTTGTCATAAAGCCGCATTTGCAGAGTTCATTTTTAAGACTTTAGTCCTTGCTATCAGAAATATAAATGCTGTTTTTATAACCGAAAGTGACAGGAGGAGCGTTCTGTAGCATCAAAAGTATGAAAATGTCAGGTTATGTTTGTTTCACCTCGATTTGCACAGCATGTTTGTCGTTTTGGTTTTAATGAATGTTCGTGAGTGTTTGATGAACTCGTGTTTTCTGTACCTGTCCCGAGGTCGGTGTGCTCCTGAGACATGTGCTGGCTCTGGTGGACCCATTCCCCGTTACACTTGAAGAAGATCTGAAGAGCGGGCCGAGCTTGACACCGGAGCTTGATGGGGTTGCTCTTGACGATGTAAGCGTCGACGGGTTCTTCCAGGAAGTGAGGCAGCGTCCCCGACTGGCCATGCTGCAGCGCTTCACCTCGAGGACCTGGAGAACAAACCAAGAATTATTACAATGAAACCAAATCAAAAGGAGTGTCAAGATTTTTACAAAACAACAATGGATCCAGGCAGATTTTAAATCCTCTTTGGATTCTTTTAAGCTTCTGATTCAAACTTCTGATTCATGTCGATTTTGGCACCCCCCTGTTAACAAAGCTATACCTTGTCTCTTATACAAGACCCAACACTATTTAATATGTACGTTAAGTTACATAAGTACACACAGAGAGAGACAGAGTAGATCAAACATAAAGCACTTTGAATTGCTCTATGTATGAATGGTGCTTTATAAGTAAACTTGCCTTGCCTTGCCTTGCCTTGCCTTGCCTTGCCTTGCCTTGCCTTGCCTTGCCTTGCCTTGCCTTGCCTTGCCTTGCCTTGCCTTGCCTTGCCTTGCCTTGCCTTGCCTTGCCAATCTTGGCCTGTACATCTATGGGTGGTGTTTTCCAACAAACAATCTCATCCAGCTTTCTTTAACCCTCAAAATGATCTCTCATCAAGAACCTTTGATAAGTGATAATGAGCCTTTCCTGCGGTGTGCTGGGGATTCATTCCCATGACACCCGCCCTATTTCATCAAAAATAACTATATAGAAATAATCAGTCCTCTTCCTCATGGTCTCGGTCGCTTTTGAAGATCATATATATAATTTTGAACTTTCAGTCTGTTTCAATACTCTCTTATAACTCTTCACATGGGCTTCTAGGTCCAAAAAAGAAAAGATAAATCTGGAGTGGGCGGCAACAAAGCACTCATAAATAAAAGTGTGTCACATCCTGAGCCATATCCTAATTTTAATCGTATTCGGGACATAATGCTTACATGCACACAGAGAAACCTGGTTATTCATATCCCTGTATTTCTGAGCACTGCAACTTATTTGTGCAGGCGCCTGAAATGTTCATATTTTACAAAACAAACCACAACAGTTTTAAAATGTAAGAAAATTGGGGCCACTTTCGGTTATTGCGAACTTAAAACTATTAAATTCTAGCATTACATTGCAGAAATGGCTCATCCTCTTCATTTCCAGCAACAGGAGTAGTGAACAGCAAACATTCATTGTCACTGCAGAGCACATAGAGATGTGCAGCAATGAAGATGAAGTAAATAAGACGACTCTCTCATTGTTGCCACCATGTTTGTTTTGTTGATCCAGTAGCGCAAGTAGTTAGCTGCTGTTAGAAACTGGGGTAGAGTGTAAACATGCCACAGTGTTGTGTTTTCTTCCTGAGATCTCAAGGTAGCAAAATTGGGTTTCTCAAAACCATGACAAAGGCTTATCCCAGTTTCTGAAGTCTAATATGATGTTAACATGCACAAATGTTAAAAAAAAACCTGTTCAAAACTGTGTAAAAGCTGTAAACACACTCATTGAAATGCCAAAAAAGATACCAGCACTATGTTTCATCAAAGTCTGACATGTTGGTTTGACACAGAGCCTTTTGAGATCAGTGAAGTTGTCAGCTGACAAACAGACAAACACCTTAAACTAAAGAAGACAGCACAGGATCATCAGCGTAGAGAATTATTCTAAAGGTAAAAACATGATAGATGTGTTTGAACTCTTTTAACATGATGTTCTCGAAGGACAGAAAAAAAACACTCTGGTTCAGATCATTAAAGTGGAAGTAAGTTTTCAAGGCAGTGGCAACACAGATTTCAGCAGCGAGGGCCCATGTCACCGCAGGCCCCCCAACAGAAAGGCCCCTGGCACAAAGAGAAAAAGACTGAACAAAATCGACTACTGCAAATTTCCAACCATGTCACATTTCTTCCCCGCAGTAAAAAAAAAACTTCAACAAACACAAAACGCCTCAAAACAAGCTCACTCCTCTGTCTTCCCCCAGCTCCCACAATCCCTCACTCTCTCCCTTCCCCCCTACAACCATGCCCAACTAGTAGCCATAACTCCTCACAGCGACGGCTCTCTCAGACAAATCGTTTTGAGGCACAACGTGACAAATAACACAAGAAAAGAACACCACACCATCCCGACAGTCCATTCTCCGCCTCAGCTTTAGAAACAATAACTCACAGGAAGTCCACAGTAGATCCTCCAAAGTGCCACACTGACGCACAGACAATGCTACAGGGTGTTTTCAGAAAACTAAGCTGCAATTTATTTTAACATCCTGGAAAATATTTATAAGAAAAAGTTTTATCTTGGTTTTTCCCTTTTTAATAATTAATGTCGTGGTGTTATTTTTTTGTTAACATTTTATTTTAAATGTGTTTTTTGAAAGGTGGAGGGCTCCCCTGGGAAATATGAGACATAGGGTCAGGTTATATCAGCCGCTGTGTTACCACAATATATGATCTGTTTTCATTCTCAGTAAAGATAACAAATAGCAATACCCCTACTTACAGAAAACAGCCCCAGGATACGGCTGATGGGTGGAACAAAACCTTAAATATAAAGAAGTTTTTTAAAGCTGCAACAGGAAAAAATATACAAAAAGTTTACCTTGGTCAGAGTGAAGGTGGAACTCTTTTTCTGTTGTTTGATATGCTGATAATTACCAGCTAATTTGGGGTGATTGCAAATGTGCATACATTTTAAAGTTGTATTTTTGGACTTTTTTGCCTTTATTTGATCGGACAGCTGAAGAGAGACAGGAAATGTTGGGAGAAGAGAGCAGGGGAAGACATGCAGCAAATGGTGGCGGACAGGAATCAAATCAGCGACCTCTGCAACAAGGACTTTAGCCTCTGTATGTGGGGCGCTTAGACCACTAGGCCACCAGCACCCCACATATTTTAATCAAAGTCTTCCTGATGTGGATTAATGAACATTAATGCTTATTTTGACTGTGGGGACCTGAGGGTTGATGCACATGTACACATTACTAGTAAAGGATAATACAGTTTATAGTGAGTGGGTAATCTGGCAAAATAGAATCCCAACAGGAGAAGACAAGACCTTTTCTCTTCCCTCTTTCTCTTCTTTTCTCTGTTGTTTACCAGTCAGCAATTAACCATGAATCAGATTTTTTGTGCTTTAAATGAATTGAAGCAATAATGAAAATGTCCTCCATGAAGAAGAAGAATAAGAAAACAAAAAAGAAGTACTTTAATAATCCCCTGAGGAAATGTTTGCTCTCTGGCGCACTAATGGAGAGATGTCAGAGTGAGTGAACCAGCACATGGATGAGTGCTTCAGGCAGTTTGGGGTTCGTGCATTGCTCAAGGGCACCTTAGCAGTGACCAGGAAGTGAACTGGTACCTCTACAGCTACCGGTCCAATTTCCAAACTTGGTCGATACAGGGACTTGAACTAGTGACCTCACCGGCTCCTGACCCATGTCCCTACGGACAAAACTACTGCCGCCCCAATGCTATCAGAAACAAATAGGTGTAATGGTAATTTTGGTTCCTTTGGGTTCAACTGCTTAAGAAAGTTTTGCCACCAAGATAGCAGGTCCTTTTGTGTTTTAAATCATGATGTCTGGACCTTTATATCTAAACCTCCCACATGGATACACAACCCTATTCTGGTGCCGATACCTGCAGCAGACAAAGGGTGGTTCCTCAGGTATAAATGTTTAGATCTCCCCATGCTTGACCACTCGTGTGTTGATTGACCTTTTCTTTGCAAAGAAAATGTAAAACCTTTGTCGGCTGGCAGGAGTCTCTAGATCATTCTTCACCAGTAGCAGGAAAAACTTCCACAACATCGGCAACAGGAAGAGGTGAAAGAATGAATTTTACAAATGTGCCTTACTCATTTCTACAAGTGGATTTGATATGATGTATGATCAGGTTGTCTTGTTATTCAGACTAAATAACTATTTTTATGATTTTTTTAAAGTTATGTTTTTTGGGACTTTTGTCTTTATTAGATAGAACAGCTGAAGAGAGACAGGACATGTGGGGAGTAGAGAGTGGGCGAAGACATGCAGGAAATGGTCGCGGCCGGGAGTCCAACCAGTGACCTCTGCAATGAGGACTATAGCCTCTATATGTGGGGCACTTAGACCGCTAGGCCACCAGCGCCCCCTTTGTTATGTTTTTTTGACCAATCAGAATCAAGTACTTAAAAGAGAGAAGTGAAAGAAAGAACGCCATTTCAAATTTTAATTCAATGCTTAAGCTAATTGTAACATTTTGAATATTTGTTCCAATGTAAATTATAGAATCCATATTTAAACTACAATGCAGGTTAGAAATAAGCAATATCACATAAGAGGAGATTTGGATTACCTGTAGAACATGCCATATGTATTTTGGTGTGACACTTTTAAAAGAGCGCCACCTGCTGTATTGGAGTGTGTAAATGTATTGATGGCTTGCATTGCCTGAGCATTATTTAACCATCATCTAATCAGCCTTTCATATGGGCAGAGATGTTCAGTCGGGGTTACCACCTACGCAGATGACATGCTGATATCTTTACAACCACTAATTTGTGACAACTGCTGTAGGAGTATCCACAGGTGTCCTTCATCAGAAAACAAATAAAACAACAAAGAAACACTGGAATCAGCTTCTAATGTAAAGGACTGAGACATCCCAGTGATGATCAGTCAGAGCTACAGTCGTGTCATAACGACTTTTCAGATCTCACAGATGTCAAGTGTTCGCTAAAGACAGTTGAACTCAGCAGAAGCATTCCCACTTTCCACACATTAACAGGCCTTACCCTCTGTTCCCCCTTTTCCGTCTGAGGTGTGTTCAGTCGGCACATGTTTTGCTACTTCTGAGGCCCCGCAAGTGTAATTACACTCTGACTAATCCCCTCGTTTGCTGGAACCTCTTTCATGCAAGTGTGAAGGGTTTAGAGAAACGCGCCATCCCTCACCCGCCCTTCCCGATCCCAACTCCCCACACTGCACATTGCCTGTTTCTCCACAGTGATGGGTGTACCTCTGAAAACCCCATCAGGATTAGAGAACCCACTCTCTCTTTCTCTCTCTCTCTCTCTAGCTAATCTAATCCTCCTACCTTTCCTGCCGGATGTCTCCTGATTGAGGGGAATAGATAAAAGACTCGGTGTGATTCCCTTGCTGTGAAAATCACAGCGTTCGCTCCGTCTTCCTCTCTCCCCTCTCTTGTGCGACACATACACATTCACATTCACATCCTTCGTTCCTGGAACTGGGGCTGAACAAAGAGACATGCTTTTAATTTCAAAATGACTAGCCCCAGGCAAGCTTTTCTTGTACAGAGCGCTCCAATTTGTTTTGCGCACTGAGCATTGACACGGCGTGTTTGTGTTTGGATAGATGCAAAACATAGACGTGAGGACGCATCCAGAAGATGATGGATGGGAACATGAATACATAAACACACAGTTGTCAAACAAAGCCACGGGCCTCAGAGTAATAACTTATTTGTTAATTGATCGGGTATTATACTAATGCTTGCCAACATGACAGCTTAATACCTGCGACTAATACCTCGAATAAACAGCAGCAGTGAGGTTCAGCAAAGATTTGCAGGCTTTATTTCAGAGTAAGTTTCCTTTGACTTTTTCCCTTTCTTTTTTTAGCAGGTGGGAAGTTCGCTGCAGACAGATTAGCTGAGATGCAGGAAGAGACACTGGAGTGGGATTTCCTGCTGAGGCTGGTGGTGGGACAAGTTACTCTAGGGGGGGAAATAGAAGCTCTAAGGTTCTCTTTGCTCTTTAAAATGCTGAATATGGATCATGCCGTGCAACGCTGAGCAAGGACTGTAAGATGTCCCTCCGGCACTGCACCTTGTAGTGGGTAAAAGCATTGCAATGAGATGATAACTCAGACTGTTAGTGTGTGATTTGTAGCTAACAGAATGTGGCTGCAGTTTAGGGCTGGGTGAAATAGCCTAAAACCAGTATTATGCTAATTTTTAAAATATATCCTTGAATCTTTTTCTTAAGTTTCTTAATATTTATATTCAACAAAAAATATAAAATTGGATATTTCTAAAAGTTAGAGAAGTATCTTTATTTAAAAAATGGTCTCATTAGCTAAACTTTGAAACATTCATTGACCTGGAACTTAGTTTTCACTCACAAAATGACAAGGCTGTTTTCTTTTTGATATATGTATATTAAAGCAGCTTCATATTCGGCATTGGTGTCTTTCTCAAGTTCTATGATGGATGCAAGATGTTAATAGAAGCTGCTAGAACCTGCAAATAGCATTAGCTTGCATCTCAGAACTTGTCATTTGATTGAATAAAGCAATTTTGTGGTTGAAGAGACAACATCAGTGACACTGGTCTAGCTTGGTTGCTTCCCCCTCACACTGGTCATGGGATTGAGTGCTGGTCCAGACATGGTTTGGTGCCCCCACACTCTCCCTACATTTATGTTCTGTCTCAAGCTGTCTCATCTAATACAAATGAAAAAGCCCAAAACCCAAAAGCTATCTTTAAAAAAAAAATCAACATCAATATAAAGCTCTTTGGCTTTGGCGGAGAGCTAATGGGCTAAGAGCTGAGCTGCCTCAAACATTGGCCTCTCATGTTGCCAGGGGCCTATCATGATTTATTTTTAAGGATTCTAACTCTAGCTGTATAAAATAAACATCAGTGTCTCTCTGATGAAACTTGAACTAAGCATGCAAGGAGGGGCTGCAAGCTGAGCTACTGCTAGCATTAATCTGGCTTGAGCTTACTTACTTACTTATGTATTTAATAGGAGTCCCTTGTTTTTACTAATTGCTAACTGTCTCTTTAAAACAAACACACATATTATCCACTTAGCTCAGTTTGGTTTACACAGGTAGTGTGGTGAGGGGGCTGCAAGCTGAGCTGCCACTAGCATCAATCATTCATGGGGTTTACCTATTTTTTAATGAGAAAAACACGAGGTCATTTTCTCCCTTCAACACCTTTTGAGTCTCGCTTTTAACTGATTTTTATTCTTATAACAGTTTTATTCCACCTTACTTTATTTATTTAATATAAAGTTCAAATTTTAGTCATTTTTTATTTAATTTGTTTAATTTAATGTATTTATTTTTTTGAGTATAGCCTCTTATTTTCTTTTACTGGTTTAATATTTTAGTGTTTTATTATCTTAGAAATGTATTTTATTTTGGTGAGTTTAATTTCCTGCATTGAGTATTAACATCTTATTTTACCTCCAGCGTTTCCTCAGTTTGTTCAGCAACTTCTTCTTTATTTTTAATTAATTAATTAATTAATTAATTAATTAAATTTTAATTATTATTATTATTATTATAATTGGATTGTGGGCTGGGGTTGGGATTAGGACGGGGGGGCTTTTTATTTTTATTTTATTCTCATATATATATATCTTTCTTTTTTTTAAATGTACTCTATTTTAAGTTGTTTTTTTATAAAGCACTTTCTGTTACAATGTCATTGTATGAAAAGCGCTTTATAAATAAAGTCTGATTGATTGATTGAACACCTCATGGTTTCACTCATTGTGTTTTATATAACTTTATTAAGTTGTTTATATTTCTGCTGTTTGGCTATGAGATCATAAATGTTCATTAAAAACCTCCAAAAGTTATTATCCTTGTTCACTTAAATTTATTTAGATTTCCTATAAGAGAAAGTTTTATCACTCAGCCTCGCTGCAGAGTATGATGGCCGGGCTCTGGGTTTTATGTTTGCGCTTCTGAAATTTTCCCTCCATTTGCATAATCTTCGGCCGGTTCAGGACTTTTATTAGTTCATCTGCATGTTTCCAGAACAGACTGAAGACCAATATTGCACCTCAATATGCTTCTCAGCTGTCACTCAGGAGACCGCAGTGGCCTGTGCTTCACAGTTTTCACAGTGATCTACTACCAGCGCTTCAGCCCGGCAATAACATATAAGAGGCACAGATACATCTAGCAGAGTCTGAGAGGAAAACAAGATATCACTGCCAAAGGGCTGAGTGATGGCTCTATCAGACACCCTCTCTCTTCCTTTCCTGCTTTTTATCTCTGCCTCTCACACACAAACACACTTTTGTCCTGGAAATGGAGACAAGACACCACATCAAGGTGAAGTGTAACCTCACAATGAACTTCACAACATTTAAATTTCTTGAAGTACAGAAAAACTACCTCTTCAAAATGCTAAATTAAAAGCAAAGACTTAGTGTGGTCTCTCGTGTTCAATGTATTCATAGCTTTTAGTGGAAATCTAAAAGAAATGAGGGGGAAAGAGCCCCTTGCTGCTTGGACTAATTTGGTAAAGCCTTAGGGTGCCAGCCCAGCCTGCTTCACACTGAGCAAGACGACTTGTAGTGATTTGGAGAGACTGAAAGCAGAATCCAGGGTGATGGTTGCCAAATTCCCTTTCAGCAAGCTGCAACCTCGTATCCTGGCAGACAAAGTGCTCTCCTGTTTCCATCTCAAACACCAGCTGTTCCTGTGGGTACCTGACTCCTTGACAGAAAAGATCGCAGGGTCAACAGTAGGTACTTTAATCGCCTCCCTGCACAAACTCTGCACCCCAACAGGCCTGATGTTTTTTCATTCTGTGTAGAAGCAGCCAGGGGTATGTGTACAGCAGCTCCCATGTCATCAAATATGCAGATAACACTCTCCATCTTCCTGCTGAGAGTCAAGATCAGGGCCAAATACTGAAAGAGTTCATCCAGTGATGCAACAACCCCTGCCTGGATCACGATGTTACAAAAACAAGAAAACGCTGGTGAACAACAAGCTGGAAGGAAAGTCAAAACTACAGCAGCTGGTGGAGAGACAGCGCAACAAAACAGCTTCATGGATCTTTGATGATAAACTCCGTCTGCTGCGATAAATCCAGTCACAAGAACTCACAGAGGGAACGATGTCACCACAACATCTAACCTTTTCACTTAAGCACGACTGAGTTTATATCTTCAAACTGGAAAATAGTACAACAGGAACAATTCATAGATATGCTCTAGAGCTTGAATAAAACCCAACTCTGTCAGGAACTCAAACAGCTGAGTCTTACTTACATAATACATTGATTAAAGCATATTCACATGAACAATACTCCATGTTTTGGCAAGATCTGGTGACACATTACTCATCACAATACAGGGATAAGGGTTCAGTAAATTCCAGTATCTTGCAAACTTCTATCTCCAGATTTCAAATATGACTTTTGCACATTTTTAATAGAGGAAAAATGCTAAGAGTTAGCCTTAATGTAGCTGTAGCTGTTAGCCAGGAGGCTTCAGGTCTGCATGTTTTCAACACCGCCTACCATACCAGCAGTACGTACTGATTTGGCCAGAATTCAGTATGCAGTATGTGAAGAGCAAAACCCTGAGTATGCAGTGGACCAGTCTCCCTTGCGTACTGTTTCCCACAATGCACAGGGCTGCTAGGTTTTTAGCTGCATTACTGCCACCTGCTGTGTTGGAGTTGTATCAGACTTTTAACAGTCCATTACATTTACAGTGAAGTAATGCAAAAATAAATGCCAGTGAATCTTGTAACTTCCAGTACTTACAGAGGTAAATGTCTGTGAAAATTATAAAATTCTATATAAACTACATTTTATTTATTTTTTTAAGTTATATTTTTTGGCTTTTTCGCCTTTATTGGATAGGACAGCTGAAGAGAGACAGGAAATGTGAGGAGTAGAGAGTGGGGGAAGACATGCAGTGAATGATCGATCGGCCGGGAGTCGAACCGGCAACCTCTGCGACGAGGACTGTGGCCTCTATATGTGGACGCTTAGACCGCTAGGCCACCAGCGCCCCATAAACTACATCTTAACTTTTTAAATCATAAGTGATGCCAAAGAAGCAGTTTTTCTATCAGCTTGGCCGTTGTTTACTCCCAGTTTCCAAAACTGAAAATCCAGCAATGCCTGACCCACCATCCTGCAGAACAGATCCAACAGAGCAGTCATACTACAGACTACTGTAACGCCATAACTTGTTTAAGTGTCTCTTCTGAACTGTTCAACTTCAACAGCGTTATCTAGAAACTTAAATTAAAAATACTTGAGGCCTGTGGGGAAGAAAGAGCATGGGACAACTTCTGCTGTACGTTGTGATGCCTTTAATGACTCTTCATCAGCGTAGGACAACAGCACATCGAACTCATGTGACACCTTTACTTCAACTCAAAACCATGTAATCCTGAGCAACCTTAAAGAGGCAGTGCAATATATGAATTGGAAGAATTTTGAACTACATAGAAGATCTCAGGATTTTAAAATTAAATAAGGACTATTTGGTGACACTTACAATAAATGAGAGCAAAATAAATCTCATCTTAAACTACCTTCAATGCAGTAAGCAGTATGTATGGCATACTACATTTGTAGGTAGTAGGTAGCAGGTGGTTTCAAAAACAGCCTACGTCTTTTTCTAGATTGATTGAAAGTTAGGTTGAGTCAGCGTTTCCAATATGGCGGCTGCCATCGTTGGGCTTCTAAACATCTCTTCAGAAATCAATTGGTGACATCACTGGGATAACATCATGTTTTATACAGTCTGTGAGTGACACCATTTCTTAATCTCTTCGAGGATTGTTTTCTGTGTTGAATTTTCTATAAAAAATAGTTTTCAGAGTCCAGATAAATCTGGAATATACTAAAACTGTCCTACCATATTGGCAAACTAATACATCAGTCTGGCTCCACTTTCATCCGTCAGTAAAATTAACTTTTTATTCATCTGTTTTTTCTGCTTACTGATTATTGAAAACAAGAAGCTCCCTCAGAGCCGTGTACCACCTGCTCACCCAGCAACAGGCCACCGACAGCGAAGCCTCACCAGGATGCACAAATGACAGACAGTCCCAAAAGTCTCCTCCAACAGGAACAACATCTTTCAGAAAGACTTTGAAGGACGCCCGTTCGCTCACAGTCACAGCAAACAGCTCCGCTTGCTGTGATGCAGAACTGATTGCAGGATGGATCCTCCTTAAGGAGTCTTAAAGAGGCTGTTGACTTCTGAACCTGAACCTTTTTCCTCTGCTGCACTTTACAGGAAGTAATTGTCACACCTCTTTAACACGCAATCTAGTTCAATCTGTTTGACAGTTTGTACAAAACAATTAGTTCTGGGTTAATGTGGGTCACTGTTGTTCATGCAAGACGTGGTTCACTACTCCGGCTTCCCCTAAGAGTCAGCGATTTTATGTTTGGGCGTCATCAAAATCTGTTGGGGTCTTAAGCTGCACTTAAGATAGTACAATATTCGAGTGGTCACATGAAAGGGTGTTGAAAAAGTGCCAGATCATGCAAAATACTGTCTCTGCAGCAAAGAGGGGATGGATATAATCAACTTGCTTGAATCTACAAAAACATACAGTAGGATAGGCGCCTGTGGTTGGCACTGCAATCCGTGTAACTCCCCTGCAGGGTCCGATCTGCATGGTCCTCTGTGTGTGGGCAGATCCAGGTAAACAGACCATTTCTGTTCTTATGAATTCACACAAAACACTTCTTTTTTGTTGCATTCGGATTGAAAGAACAATAATGGGTTCCAATGACCTCGCACTTGCAGCTTCAGTCACCACAACAGCAGCGCGCTCTCTCTCTCTCACACTTTTGTTTGTTGTTTTTAAATGCAAGTTTACTTGTTTGTGTCCCTTTTGTGCACACCTCTTCAGCTGCTCTTCATGAATGCTGTTCATTGAACCACAATGAATGCAAACACCCACTGTTGCAGCGGCACAAGTGTAATCTCTGATTTCAAACCCCCAACAGGTGCAGGCTGGGAAAAAAACTTCAAAATGGAGACTACTGTTGTGTCTGTGGGTTTTGTTTCATGCAAAAAGAGAGAGGAGAATAAACTGCTTTAATATAATCCAATAATCAGCGGCATTAGGCATTAAGAATTTTATACAGCATCTTATTATCTTATTCTAATTACACTACCAGTCAAAAGTTTGGACACACCTTCTCATGCAATACTTTTATTTATTTTAATTATTTTCAACATTGTAGTTTAATACTGAAGACATCAAAACTATGAAATAATCTGGTTTTGCCATAATCTGGATTACAACAGTAGTCCATTGTGTACTAACCCTACCTCTGAACAACACAACTGATGGTCACAAACACATTAAGAAGGTAAATCATTCTACTAATTAACTCTTGACAAGGCTCATGTTAATAAGAAACCATTCCAGGAGACCACTTCATGAAGCAGACTGAGAGAATACCAAGAGTGTGTAAAGCTGTCATGAAGGAAAAAGGAGGCTACTTTACAGAATCTAAAATATAAAACATATTCTGCTTTATTTCACACTTTTTTTGTGAATTGAATAATTCCATATATGTTCTTTCATAGTTTGGATGTCTTCAGTATTAATCTACAGTGTTTACAATAATTAAAATAAATACAAACCCTTGAATGTGAAGGTGTCTCCAAACTTTTGAGTGGTAGTGTAGGTACTAGAGTGACAGAGCTGCAAAAAATGTTCTCCACTGCTCAAGCTTTTGGACATTGTGTTCAGTATTATGTAGGAAGTACAGAGCATAGATATTTTTAAAAGCAAACTCAAGACCTCCCTTTTTAGTCTCGCTTTTAACTGAGTTTTATTCTCAACAGTTTTATTTATTTATTTATTATCTAGTTCGAATTTAAGTCCCCCTTTTTTTTTTTCTCTCAAGATTTGTTTTTATTGGCAAAATGCAAACTTTACAATACAGGTTCATTATATCAAACATATTTTCATGTTTTAAACATAGTCATATGAAAGCATATGTATAAACATACAAAAATATTAAAAATAATAATATTAATATAAACATACATATATTGAAATATATATATATATATACATACATAAACACATACACACATACAAATAAACTAAATATAAAAGATAAAAATGCTAAATAAAATAATTGTATTTATGTACTTCTAATGAGTAAACAGGTAAGTAGCTGAATGAAGCCAAATTTTAGTCACTTTTATTCTACTTAATTTATTTATGTATTTATTTATTTCAAGTATAGCATCTATTTTCTTTTAATGGTTTAATATTTTAGTGTTTTATCTTAGAAATGTTTTTTATTTTGGTGATATTAATTTCCTGTGTTGAGTTTTAACATCTTATATTACCTCCAGAGTTTCCTCATTTAGATATCATACCCTCAGCAACTTATTTTTTTTATTTTTATTGTTTTTAATGCTATTGTTGCATATTGTTTTCTTAACCTTTGGATTGTGGGGTGGGTTTGGGGTTGGGGCTGGGGTTGGGATCTTTTTCTTAATTTACTCTATTTTAGGTTGTTTTTATGTGCAGCACTTTGTGTAACAATGCCATTGTATGAAAAGCTCTTTATAAATAAAGTCTGATTGATTGAAGTATGTATCACGAATTGCTATCTTGCTATTATATTTTGTTATATTACATTACTATTCTAACTACAACCCATGGTCATATTACATACAAATATTCTTTCTATTTATTGCTTAATTTGTCATTACCAACCATAATCACACCATGTCAACCTGTCACTACTGAAACATTTTTTAATACTGCCTGTAATTACTGCTATTTAATTTAAATTCCATTTGTAACATTGTATATATCTAAATTGTACTCTAGCTTTATTTATCTATTTTATTTTACTTATTTTTATTTTATTTTTTTATTTTATTTTATGTTATTTTGTTTTATTTTTGTTTTATTTTTATTTTGTACTTATTGAAACTTCTTTCTTGATTGTACTTATGTCTAGGTTGCTGTAACAACTGAATTCCCCCCCCAGGGGATCAATAAAGTAATATCTTATCTTATTTTATCTCATCTTAACAAACAGATCTGCTGTTATTCTCAGTTTTATAATTAAGAGTCAGACGTAGTTGTGAATTAATTCACCATGTTAACACACGAGTGGAAAGTTGAAGAAATAAGGTGCATGCAGTTGGAGACATCTTGCAGTTTCATTTGCTGCTATGCGTCGATGCCTTTGTGTAAACACAGACTTTCTGGATAATGTGTCTGAGTAAATACATGAACAAATACAGCTGGGTGATGGTCAATGTCGCATTAATTATATATGCCCAGTGTGAGGCGTCTTCATAGACAGCACTGACGCAGTTCCGTGCAGCAGATGGATGGTCTAGATTGAGGATCAGAGGTGAAGACAGCAGAGGAGATGGGGGTGGAGGGAGATTGGTGAAGCAGATGATAGGTGGGTGTTGGAAGATAGTGAGAAGCACTGGGGGAGCATCTGTTCAGATCAGCCGAGTGCACGGCAAGGAAAGCAAAAAAAAAGAAAGAAAAAGGAAATGCTTAAAAACCAGCAGGCACTTCTTCTTTTTTTTGTTTTCTGGTTCTCAGCCAACTTTGGCCCACTGAAGGAGCACAACCTTGCAATGTACAGCGCCCACACCCACTTCCTCTCTGTCTGCAGGGATTTCTGAATGACAGGTTTGCCACAGGGAATGAATGACAGGCAAAGATGGGATTTCTTGAACTCTCAACACAACAGCAGCTGAAGCAAGGAAGGCGGTAACACGTGGAAGGCTGATTGTGCTCCATGTTTTGCAGACACTTCTCACCATTCAAGCACATAAAAACACTTCAACCTCCTGCTTAAAGTGCTCTCCTGACAAGCTGACAGGTAATGAACTGCTTAGCAACCAAGCGTTAAGCACAACAGCTGGAAGATTTTCCTCAAATTGTAACCTGTCTGTGGAGCTATTCACCTTATTCACACTGTGGCTATTCTCCTGCAACATCACACTCAGGGCACGGAGCTCAAAACTATAAGAATGCCAATCTGCTGTACTTTCTGCAAATCGTTTAACATAGGGCATTTGATCAATTGTTGTTTTTTGAACTGATCATTATTTGATTGATCCATAAACTGAAAAGAAAATAAGTATAAAGACTTGGGTCATATTTTAGGGTAAAAAAAAAACCTTAGATAAACCAACAGTTATTAGCTATTAACCAATTCTTAGCTAACAATGATCATAGCTAGCTAACACGACCTCTTATGAGAAACTTATGCCTTCATATGTTTATTTGTAACAGTATAAATTACATTGTTAGATTGGAGGAGATGGAATACTAGCATTAGTTGTTGCTATTGGTTGTTGCTGAGAGTCACTTCATTTATCCTATTTAGCTGAACATGCTCATAACAAGCTAACATGACTTTTTGTTTGACATTTATGCCAATTCATATTGTAATTTGTAAACTTGTAAACAATATTAGCATTGAAGTGACTGAATTCTAACCTTAGTTTTTGTTCTCTTTTGCTTAAGTTATCATGAATTAGTTCACATCTACTCTCAGTCACATCACAATGGCAAACATAGCTAATTCCTCGCTAACAAGCAAGGACAACAAAGCTAGCTAGCTAAGATAACTATTAGAAATAATTTTAGTAGTTTTCTGTCATATCCCATAACTCGAATCTAACACTATTATTGCCTCTTAAGTGGTTTTATGCTAATGTTAGCTGCTGTCTTATGGGAGTTTATCAGCTTAGTAAACGGCAGCATTGTTACAAGAGCTAACATAAGTTGTCATTCAATTCCTTAACAATGCTGTTGGTTAGATATGGTTGACTAGCTAACATTGTTCTTAGTTGTTGAACAAAATTGTAAGCTAGTGGCTGGATGCTAACATTAGATGTTTTCTTAATAGCTTTTGAACAACGCCTTAACTTCACATATGGCCTGACAGAACATGTGATATCATTATAAAGGCCTGTCTTTAGACCAGTGGTGGCTGGCCAATAGGGGCGCTAGGGCGCCGCCCCACCACCCACCACAAGACATTTAAAAAATAAAATAAAAATTTCAATTAAATAATAAAATAATATTCTGAACTGTATGTATATATATTTTTAGATGAGCAAGATAAATATTATATAGTTAAATAATTATTAGTAAAGCTGTTTTGTTCATCTGTGTTGTCTGATTGGTGACGTGTTTTCCCCCATGGGGTTTCCCCATAGACCGGTTTTCCCCGGTTTTCCCCCGGGGCGCAGAAATCTTTGGCCACAGACTCTCGTTTAAAGTTGTACATGCGCAGTAGCTCCTCTTCAATACAAGCGATAGGGCCATGTCGGGGCGCACCTTCCCTGCGCCCAGAGCTGAATGCAGCTTGATTTACATACCACCACCCTCCTGTCATGGGGCCGACGTCACAGCCGTCAAAGCGCGGCTGATTGACAGCTCGAGCCTTGGGAGTAAGAGACGATCGGACAGAGACGCAAACATCACCTTTTGAGAGGAGAACGTACCAGGAGAAGCTCCACGTGAAAGAGGGTGGACCTGATCAGCCCGACATCAACATTAATCAGAAGTCCAAAGACAGAGGGAGACAATACACTCGGTCTTTTTCCAGGACTTGGTTTAGCAACAAGGCTCGGCTAACTGTATGCAGTGAGGCTAATGCTTTATTCTGCTTTCCCTGCCTCCTTTTCCAAACGTCAGGATCTGACCCAGCATGGATAAAGACAGGTATTACTGATTTGAAGCACTTTTCAGAAAAGTTAAACTGGCAGGAATAGTAATGCTATTATTTGACAGATTATTTGTTAACAAGCATCATACACAGTGCAACAGTGCCCTCTGCTGGCGAGCATGCAATATCATTACTACACACACATTAATTGGAGATACATGAATAATATCTACACCTCTTTAAATAAGTACTGAGACAATGATTAGCTTACACAGCTTATACAAATGGTAAACAGAAATCTTATTAATCAATGATCTACTGTAGCTATTTAGCCTACTGCACCAGTGGCAGCATGAATACTGCAGCCATGAGACACCATCACCATGGTCACTTATCTATTACAGGTGATGCAGCAAGACAATCGAATGAATCTCGCTGAATCTGAGAGGTGCTTCTCAACACTGAAGAGAATCAAGACCTTCCCCAGGAACACAATGTCACAGGATCGTCTCAATGCATTGGCCATGCTCTCTATGGAGAAGAAACTTGTCAAAAGCATCCCTGACTTTAACCATAGAGTCATTGAGAAATTTGCTTCTCTCAAGGAAAGAAGAGCACAATTTATGTACAAAAGTTAGAACAGTGCATGACATTATAATGTTGCTTTTGCTGTTTTCGTGTATGTAAATACACTGGTGTGATATCTCAGACAATTACCAAAAAGCAAGCAAACATGTTCTATTTTGGAGGTATAGCCCCCCCTGGAGAAAACTCCACCACTGCTCCACTGCTTTAGACGTCAACTCAGCGTGGGGGGCTAGAATGCTGCTTGATTCCCAACTACCTTATTTATCAGCACCACAGTGCATAATGGTAAATGTGTTACCGCACC
Organism: Notolabrus celidotus; assembly: GCF_009762535.1. Taxonomy (NCBI): domain Eukaryota; kingdom Metazoa; phylum Chordata; class Actinopteri; order Labriformes; family Labridae; genus Notolabrus; species Notolabrus celidotus. The sequence goes on from NC_048290.1 coordinate 4,686,199, forward strand.
AAAGGTAAGTTTGGCATGCAACTAGTCGTGTTATTACAGGTCTGTGTTTAATACTAGATTCTGATTGGTCAAACCCAATAACAATGATGTTTTATTTCGCAACAGCAAAGTGTTCCCAGGGAGAATCTGATCCTATGGGTAAAATCTGGCACATTTCACCTCTGCCTGTTGACGCTGTGGCAAAAAAAAAGTCAGCTTCCTGTAGCATTCTGAACTAACAACAAAGGATATTCTTTTTATAACTTTGAATTTATTAGAGGTGAGTCATCAGCAAAGAAAATAAGCACAGAGGAGTTACTTCAACTCACAAGAAGGACGATAAGGAAACAGTTTGCATGGAAGCCCTACCAACCATAGAATCTGAGGGACATTTTATATAAACGGTATTTTTAAATTGATGAAATCATCATTAAATCAATGTTTAAGAGGGATAATGTAAAGGTGGTTATAATGGGTTGGAATCTTGAAAGACTGAGCAGGACCCTGGTGTAAAGCCAGTAGGTCCAAATCCAGTTAACAGTAATATATAGGCGACTGCTTAAAAGCTAACAATGTGTTCATGTATTTATTTTTGCTCATGGGTCTGCTGCTAGTGATTTTTTGGCACTTTGTTTGCTTTCCCATCTATCTTCAAACCTTTAGCAAAGAGCAGGACTTGAAAACAGCATTAAGAGTGCTCAACCTGAGTGTGATGTCAAAGGAAAATGGCTGCTCTGTGAACATAATGAATTCCAAAACCTTGCAAAACAACAGGATTAAATCCGACGTGACATCCGGGTGAAAGTAAGATTATATAGCATTATTTCAAATCACATCCCTGCTTTCCTCATGGGTCTTCTTCCCCCCCTGTCCCCAGGCAAGTCTCACAGTGACTTCAGTCAGACTGCAGAAATGTCAGAAGCTCTAAATCTGCTCTTCTAACTTGTAATTTTCTTTTGCTAGAGGAGTCACACAAGCAATGCATTTCTTCTCTGCCTCTCAGACTCTTAAAAACAGTGTGGCCTCAACAGAAAAAGGGATGCCAGAGCGCTTTGTTCAAATATTGATGCAGACCTCTCTTATCTGTCATCTCAGGACACAACAGACAGACACACACACACAGATACACACACTTGCACTCAGATGATGTGTGTGCACCAGTAAAGAACTCCTCAGCAAAGACAGTCCTCTTCACACATGTCCAATCCAAAGAAGAAGAGACTCTTTGCTCTGATCAACTCCTTCACACTCACAAAACCTCGTCTTTTAGACTTTAACTTAGACTTTTCCTCTGTTGATTTTGTGTATTTTTCTTCATCCTATTCAGAGAAAATGTCCTAAAAATCTGACTGGTTCTCTTTATCTGCAAAGCCCGGCTTCACGCTAAAAACTGCTCTCGCACATATGAGCGGCTCAGTAAGACCAAGCCCTTATCTGCTGGACAGCAGCCTTACTGCAGCAGCAGGGGGTTAGGAGCCTTACTTAAGGACACCTGGATGTTGAAAATAGAGGATGGGTAAGCACTTCTCATGCACTCGCCTGTCAAGATGTATCCTGGATGTTTTTAGAGGAGGGGTACAGTATTGTAGGTGTTTGTGAGGGGAATAACAAGAAGCTTCTATTGCTTTAGTGGTCTTGAAGTGGAGATTACAGCAGAGATTTCAAGGCACAGACAGAGGAAAGGGGGGAAAAGAGCGCCTCAATTCTCAGTTATTACATCCTCCACTCCTTTTCTTGCCTCCTGTCCTCGTAGTTCTTCCCATCTGAGATGCAGAGGAGACACGGGCACAGCAGAGACACATGGAGGCAACAAGCATTGAACATAAAGAGACATCAGTGATTTGGGGACGTTATTTTAAAGCAACATAAGTTACTGAAGATATGTGACACAGTTGCAACATCTGTTCCCTCAACGTTTCCATGGTGAGCATTTACCTCAGACATTACACCTACGGAGGGAGGCTCATATGCTGTTATGATATCATCCTGCTGTGGTGCAGATTTACACTGTGCATGAATGGAAGGGTTCTGACAATCATCATGATACTGCTTCTCTGTGAAGGAGCAGCTGAGAAAGACATCCACTTATACTTCAAATAACATTAGGTTAACTATTAGCGATAGAGGGGGATAAGTTAACATCTGCGTAAACAACTTTCTAATTAGTGTAATAAGCTAGAATGGAACAAGAAAAATCTGACACTTAAGCTAATGCTACATCAAACTACTTTCTAGCTAACGTAGTATTTCCCATGGAATAAATTCCTAAATATAAGCCTTTACTAGCATGAAACCACTTTCCAGTTTCCTAGTTTAGCTAATACAAGCATTAAGAAACTTTCTAGCTAACGTAATATAAGCTAGGAAGTAAATCCCTAAAAATATGCTGATACTTCATGTAACTACTTTCTAGCTAACGTAATGGTAGCTACAAGATCATTCTTACACTTAAGCTAATGCTTAAAACTACTTACTATCTAACTTAGTATTTCCCACGCAGTAAATTCTTAACGATAAGCCTATACTGGCATTAAACCACTTTCCAGCTTTCCTATTTGAGCTAATACAAGCATTAAGAAACTTTCTAGCTAACGTAACAGTAGTTACAGAAAAGTTCTTACAGCTCGCTAATGCCACATCAAACTTCTTTCTAGCTAACTTATTTCCCATGGAGTAAATTCCTAAAGATAAGCCTTTGCTAGCATGAAACCACTTTCCAGTTTCCTAGTTGAGCTAATACTAGCATTTAGAAACTTTCTAGCTAACGTGATATCTGCTAGGAAGTAAATCCCCAAAGATATGCTGATACTTCATGTAACTACTTTCTAGCTAATTTAATAGAAGCTACAATACAATTCTGACAGATAAGCTAATGCTACATGAAACTACTTTCTAGCTAATGTAGTATTTCCCAAGGAGTAAATTCCTAAAGATAAGCCTTTACTAGCATGAAACGACTTTCCAGTTTTCCTAGTTGAGCTAATACCAGTATTAAGAAACTTTCTAGCTAACGTAATAGTAGCTACAAGAAAATTCTTACACTTAAGCTACTGCTACATCAAACTACTTTCTAGCTAACTTAGTATTTCCCATGGAGTAAATTTCTAAAGATAAGCCAATAGTAGCATTAAATCACTTTCCAGCTTTCCTAGTTAAGCTAACACCAGCATTAAGAAACTTTCTAGCTAACATAATCTCCGGTAGGGAGTAAATCGCTAAAGATATGCTGATACTTAAACTAACTACTTTCGAGCTATTGTAATAGTAGCTACAATACATTTTTTACACAGACGCTAATGCTACATCAAGCTAGTTTCTAGCTAACTTAGTATTTCCCATAGCAGCATTTTTAAAGTTTCTAGCTAACGTAATATAAGCTGGGAATTAAATCCCTAAAGATATGCTAATACTTCCTTTAACTTTCTGGCTAACGTAATGGTAGCTACAAGAAAATTATTACACTGCAACTAATGCTACATCAAACTACTTTCTGGCTAACTTAGTATTTCCCATAGAGTGAATTCCTACAGATATAGCCATATAAGCATTAGACCACTTTCCAGTTTTCCTAGTTAAGCTAATACCAGCATTTTGAAAGTTTCTAGCCAAGGTAAATTAAGCTAAGAAATAAATCCCTAAAGATATGCTGATACTTCATTTAACTAGTTTCAAGCTAACGTATTAGTAGCTACAATACAATTCTGACAGATAAGCTAATGCTACATCAAACTACTTTCAGGCTCACTTAATATTTCCCATTACATAAATTCCTCAATATAAGCCTTTACTAGCATGAAACCACTTTCCAGTTTCCTAGTTAAGCTAACCCCAGCATTAAGAAACATTCTAGCTAACTTAATATTTGCTAGGGAGTAAATCCCTAAAGATATGCTTATGCTACATCAAACTACTTTCTAGATAACTTATGATTTCCCAAGGCGTAAATTCCAGAAGATAAGCCAATAGTAGCATTAAGAAACTTTCTAGCTAACGTAATATTCGCTAGGAGGTTAATTCCTAAAGGTAATTCCATACTGGTGTTAAACCACTTCCAACTAATATAAATTTAGCTACAAAGTTAATATCTCACTAAAATTACACTAACTAGGATTTTAAATCGTTCCTATGTTATTTTTTAATATTAGCAGAGAGTAATGTAAGCTTTGAGCCACTTTTTATCGAGCTGTAACATGTTGTAAATGGACACTTTGTTAATTTAACCTTTTGCTGTTTTAAGGCCAACACATCCCTTTAATAATATCTTCTAGAACCTGTTAGTGTGCATGGAAACTTAACCTTTGTGTTTGTATTATATGTATTTATTTTTTGCAATTTCCATGGATGTGTTAGGGCCTCTTATACATTACATAAAGTTTGAATTGCATCCACACTCTTGCCTCTCAGACCAGTCCACCTCTCTGTTTCCTTTGAGATAAATCATAGGAATTAGGACATTCTACAAGATTGCACGTGGAGAATGATTTCCAGATCACAGGCAGGGCGACGGAGATAACACGGAGGTACAAAACAGTAAAATGAGAGAGGCGTATGTCAATGTTTTCCTCGTCTGTAAATGATTGTTGAGTTATCTTTTGCTTAACATTTTTATAGGACCGCTACATTATTTTGTATAAAAATGGCAGCATGCAGAGATCTGAGTTCTTCAAACAAAAATCCAATTCCCTTCAAACTTTGAGACTTTTCACCACAGAATTGGTCGCTCATGCAACATACTGGGCGTATTCTCGGTGGAGGTTGTTGGTTGATCGCCATATACAGAGAACGATGAAGAGGAGGAATTCAGTACAAGATGTACTTCTAACTTCAGAACTTTCTGCACTTGAAAAAAAAAAAAAAAAAACGTGGAACCATTTTTTAGTCACAGTTGACATTTTCTTAAAATCAAACATTAATCAAAGATAAATGATGACGCTCTTTGTTGTAAAACTGTTGCACGATCCATCATTGAGTGTCACTTCTGTATCAAGGGGACATTTACTGGAGGTTTTATTGGATAGCTGGTGTATATAGAGACATAAAACAAAGGGAAGACGGTGATGTGACAACAGCAGAGGTCGAATCAGGGACATAGCAGATAAATGATACAGTTATTAACCACTCAGATTCCAGAAGGCATCAGTGAATGTGTTTGAAGTAAGTGCATGAATAATGCAGCAATGAGAATCATTTGCAAATTGTCGTATAATGTTCGTTACACTGTAATAAAGTGAAGCATGATACCTGTAGGTGTTAATAGTTGGACTGATGTTTTACACAAAGAAATATAAAAACAGAACACAGCAGTGCTGCAGGATTTGCTGTGGTATTCCCACGCTTCATGTATTATAGTGTTGTAAAAACAAACATATTCTAAGCTGTGTGTCTGGATATGATCACACCCCTCTGCATATGTGTGTGTGTACAGTTTGCATGAATATGTGTCACCTACAAACACCCAGGTGGTATATGCATCTTCATCGGTGTTGTGACAGCTTGCCAGCCCAGCTTTGGCAGGCGGGAGATAGTGCTTCCCTCAGCTCTCCGATAATCAAAGAGTAAACATGCCGAAGCAAAAGTGGGTTACCTGGATGTCAAACTGACAAACAAAAAGTCTCCCATGTACATACCGACAAATACATCTCTATAAAGGTTTAACTCGTATTCAAATTAGCACAAGAAGGGACACAGACTCCTCTAAATAGGAGCAACAAACATGTCTGCGCGTCTTCTTATATTTTAGATGTCATAGAGTTCTCTAGAAGTCGTTCCCCGGCTCCAAAGAGACGAGGAGTGTAAACTGGAAATGCAGCTCATAAGCTTCAGTCTGGTGCATATCGGTGCAGGGAGCAGGGATAATCCCCCGAAATCCACTCAAACTTAAGACTTGACTTTTCATATGTGTATAATGACTGGAGCTCAGTGATGGACAGTACCAATTTAAAGGGAAATGTACCGAGAACAAACACCAATATCTGGAGACGAGAGTTCTCCTTCATTAATTAGCCCTCCTTAAATATTTTCCTAAAACTTTCCTTGCACTTAACTTTCCAATCAAAAAGCAGACATCATTATTCTGTGTGTGTTTGAGGTCACGTGACCTCTACAAGAATATTTGTGCATGTTTATTTTTCAGGTAAGGTTGGAAAGTTTTTCAGTAGCAAACAAGGGACAAAGTTATCTGGAGCTCAGCGACAGAGCAGTGTGGGTATGATGTGCATGAAATAAGTTTATGCCAATAAAACTATCTTTTAAGGACCCCTTAAGTGACAAATTACACCACATACCTCCATCTCAGATTCATTTTGGATATTTTTATACATAAAGTGAGCAAAACTATGACTTAAAGTATCATATCCTATCATTGTATTAGCCTACTTAAAGATTAAATTATTCTAAAGGAAATAAATTATTCCACCCTCCACTTAAGGACCCCCTGTACCCACCTTACTGACCTCTAACAGTCCCTGGACTCCACTTTGAGAACCTCTCTAATAAGCCTTAAAATAGCCCAAATGGTAGCGTTCTGTGCTTTACTGCTACAGTGCCAAAGAAGTATTGAGCTGCATGTGCTTGTTTTATTGTGAGGCAGTTTTTTTTCTGCTGACTCTTCAATTAAGAAGCATCTACAAAACAGGACATTTTTTTCTGCCTTTCTTTATCGCACATCAGTTTGAAATCTTACAGCGATGGTGGAGGGAAAAGCAGCTGCAGCGAACTGTCGGATTGAAAAAGTTGCAGAAAACAGTTTGCAAACTTTTTCAGCAACCGCCTCGACTTTATTTTCCACCACTGGTGTGCTGCACATAACATTAAGGAACATGCAGACGCTCTTGGCATGATGGAAGAAAGCCAATTATTGACTTATTTGTTTACATGAGTTGGTTCGGCTCCATCAGGAGTTCTTCAAATTGTAGTTTTGAACCTCTCTTCCTGTTTCCACCTGAAATCAGTGAAGCCATCACACAAACAGGAACCAGAAATGTTCAGATTCTTACTTTAAAGCATCAGCATAACTATTTCATCCAAAATTATCTGCTTCATAATCATTATGAGGGGTACACAGACTTGCAAATGGGAAAATGCAGCATCTTTCTTTCCCACTCTTAACCTTTTCTTGAACTATACAACTCAGGCAGAGCGGGAACAATCTGTCTGCACAGCTCTCTGGCAGAAAGCCCCGAACAGAAACACCTTGTGTTACTGGATTCAGCTTTGCATGCTCTAAATGAGACACTGAGACCAAATAGGACACTGAAGGGAAATGCAATTGAGAAAAAGAGTTGGTCATGGGTAATTTTTGGACTCACTTGACGAGAGAGTTTGCTGTAAAAAATGGTAAAAAGCTGGACTGAGCGTCTACAACTCGACTGTAACAGGGAATTTAAAGAGTAGACTCAGATCTGTGAGTAGTTCAGACTATATCTAAGGTTCTTTGTCTGTCAGAGGATATGCTGACACATAATCCCTCATGGCAATAATCATACATCCATTATCAATAATAGAAACCATTCTTAGCTGACTACTCCACAGCCTACTCCTGGAAATGTTCAAATAACCTGCAGCAGGGCCGCACAAGTAATCCCATTTTTATCCTTCCAACAAAACAAGAATCAGCAGAGAACAAATTGAAAGAGTCTGAATTTATCACAGTGATAATAAAAAAACAGTAAAACAGAAATGCTTTCTCACTCTGCATGCGCACGTTCCACCTGTTGGATGGAGGCCTGGGTTTCACGGCCACGCTGTCGGCTACCCTCTGATTCATTTGCACCAATTTAGCAGAGACAGGAAAAATGATATTTGGATTTATTATGGATTCAGGAGGGACATGCTGCCAACGCGGGTAAGGTTTAAACACGAAGGAAGAAAACTAGACAGAAGCTGTGATGTAACCACACATTGCACATGTTTCACAAATTTGCAGGCCCTATCTGCAAGTCAGAGGGCGGTTTAGTAGAGGTGTCAGAGGTGGCACTTATGTTGACAACAACTATTTGGGCTGTGTTTCAACAGGCTAAAATCCTGGAGAAAGTGGTGTCTGATCAGCTCTGTGACTTTCTTCATAGCAACAGGTTATTTGAGGCGTTTCAGTTAGGCTTTAGATTCCACCACAGCACTGAGACTGCACTGCTGAATGTAACAAATGTTCCACTGATGCCTTCAGATAGTGGTCTTCTCTCTGTGCTTGTCTTCTTTAGAGACTAAGACGCTTAAATGGCATTACAGGAACCGCTTTAGCTTGGTTTAAATCATATCTGTCAGATCCATCTCAGTTTGTACGAGTAAATGACAAGTCCTCAGCACACACCCTATGGTGTACCACAGGGTTCAGTACTTGGACTACTTCTTTTCACCTTATATAGAATGAAAACAGAATAAATGTTCACCGTTATGCAGATGACACACGCAGATTGTTACTTATCAATGAAGAACAAAGAGAGCAATCAGCTGACTAAATTACAAGCATGCCTCAAAGACATAAAGACCTGAAAGAAAATTATTTACAGCTACACTTTAGAGAGAGACTTTTCTAATGAATGAACTGCCTTTGTAATGAATTCCATTCGATCAGGCTGCACTAATAAGTCTTTAAAGACTCTAGAGCTGTTCCAAAATGCTGCAGCCCGAGTACTGACTAGAACTGGGAAAGAGCACATCCCTCCTGTGTTAGCTCCTTCTTTGTTGTGAACTGGAGCAATATAAATAAAGATTGATGACGTACACTACCAGTCAAAAGTTTGGACACACCTTCTCATGCAATATTTTTATTTATTTGAGATATTTGAAACATTGTAGATTAATACTAAAGACATCCAAACTATGAAATAATCTGGTTTTGCCATAATCTGGATTACAACATAAATCAAACAGGGCTATCCATTGTGTGCTAACCCTACCTCTGAACAACACAACTGATGGTCTCAAACACATTAAGAAGGTAAGTAATTCTACTAATTAACTCTTGACAAGGCTCATGTTAATTAGAAACCATTCAAGGAGACCACTTCATGAAGCAGACTGAGAGAATACCAAGAGTGTGCAAAGCTGTCATGAAGGAAAAAGGGGGCTACTTTACAGAATCTAAAATATAAAACATTCTGCTTTGTTTAACACTTTTTTTTGTGAATTAAATAATTCCATATATGTTCTTTCATAGTGTTAATGTCTTTGGTATTAATCTACAGTGTTTCAAATAATTAAAATGAATACAAACCCTTGAATGAGAAGGTTTTTCAGAACTTTTGACTGGTAGTGTATGTCTTCCTTTCGTCTGCAAATAATCAATCTAAGAAGATTTAAATGTTGCCCTGTGTTTGATTACTTTTTGAAGTTATAAAATTAGGAATACGACATATTTTGAATACTTAAGTGTTGGTAGTCAAAGTAGATCTGATTAGCGGAGATAGACAGGGTAAATTAATGCTTTTCAATCAAGTGTTTGTATGTGAATGCCCCAATTGGGCCACCTGAGTCTAAAAAACAAGTCTGGATCCGCCCCTGTTGAGAAGAGCTAGTAAAAGTGGTCAGTGTATATCTGCAGCCTTGAGACTACTAAATGTACTTATCTTAGTTTGTTCCTCTTGCATAAACAACAGTCACTTTGAAGTAATGGCAGATGCAGATATGTGGAGTGCCTTCATTAACGTGTTATAAGCAGCACCATTATTACCTCATCTATCAGAGTTCACTCTGCACAGCTCCTCTGGTGTGGTTTGGAGAGCAGGCCTCTGTTGACTGACAGAGATCGCAGACAAAAGAAGATAATTGCTTACTTACTCTTTCCCACATACCCTTTGATCCATTTTGTCTTTTCTGACAGAAGAGAGACAGCGACATAATTAAAGGCATTGTGTGAAGTATACAATCTCAGCCACAATCACGCCGGAAAAGCTGACAGCTCACTCTAATGTGAGGAGGGCTCCATAAATAAGTAAAAACCCTTGAAAAACTATCTTCTCACACTCTTTTTCTCACACTTGAGCGTCCACGTCTTGCTGAGAGCTTTAACACAGACCACATATGAAGATGGGACTCTATTTTTGAATAAATTTATGAATAATTACTGCAGTGTGGAGCTAGGTGAGAAAAGTTTCAGAGCATGAAAGAATGAGGTTTTGTTGTCTTATTATTCGATATTTGGCAGCGTGAAAAAAGAAGATTTAAAAATGTAATATCCTGCAAAGCCTCTGTGCACAGCCTCTGTATTAATACCATTAATCATCTGTCATTATGTACAGGGGTGATTACAGAGTGTGATATCCTTGATGACTTTCTCTCATCTTAGATGCATGTCATTGCTTTGGCAAAAAAAAAAAAATGAGAACACGTCCGGGTTGTTTTGTGGGTTCAGGAGCAGAAAAGTCGACATATTTCTTGGGAGACTTATGCCTCAAAGTGTGATGGCGATAACTTTATCGACAGCACAAATGGCTGTTGACACAGAGCGGTGCTATTTGTGCAAGCTGGCAGTAAATAACAAAGAAGGTGCCTGACTTGGCTGTGCACCAGCAGCACAAGTTATGTTATTTCAGCACAGTAAAGCGTCTCAGCTGCCTTTGAACAAAACAATTCACCTTTTACTTCCATGCAGTGGGTTTAAAATAATCTCACAATGAAGGGAAACTGGTCTGCTACACCTTCAAATTGGCTCATTAACTGTAATGGGCTCATTTGAAAAATAAATGTCTTTGTGCTTTAGAAGTGGTAATTAAACACAGAATTTGTTATGTGTTCTTAAGGCTGCGAGAAATGTGTTCAGGGTGCAGCAGGACTGCATGAGAAATGAAATATTAATCACCATCATTAAGCCATAATAGCCCACTGCATATTATTTGTGTTGCACTATCCATCCAGGATGTAAAGAAGAGGCTTTACTGGGTACACCCGGTCAATTAATTCATAACCTGCTATTCCAGCTGGCATTTCAAAGCACCACATTTATTCTCTGTGTTAAAGGAGGCTTTCAACACGGTGATGGGTTTAGTCATTATCATGCCTATGTATGTGAAGACAGGTGTATAATTCCTTCTGTGCTTCTGTTTCTTTTTCTTCAGTCCGAATGAGATTACAGCCACAGCGGCTCTGAGGTGCTTTTCCTGTGCTGACATCAGCTACCAACATGCCCGATATGACATATATATACACTATATTACCAAAAGTATTCGCTCACCCATCCAAATGATCAGAATCAGGTGTCCTAATCACTTGGCCTGGCCACAGGTGTATAAAATCAAGCACCTAGGCATGCAGACTGTTTTTACAAACATTTGTGAAAGAATGGGCCGCTCTCAGGAGCTCAGTGAATTCCAGCGTGGAACTGTCATAGGATGCCACCTGTGCAACAAATCCAGTCGTGAAATTTCCTCGCTCCTAAATATTCCACAGTCAACTGTCAGCTTTATTATAAGAAAATGGAAGAGTTTGGGAACAACAGCAACTCAGCCATGAAGTGGTAGGCCATGTAAACTGACGGAGAGGGGTCAGCGGATGCTGAGGCGCACAGTGCAAAGAGGTCGGCGACTTTCTGCACAGTCAATTGCTACAGAGCTCCAAACTTCATGTGGGCTTCAGATTAGCCCAAGTACAGTACGCAGAGAGCTTAATGGAATGGGTTTCCATGGCCGAGCAGCTGCATCCAAGCCATACATCACCAAGTGCAATGCAAAGCATCGGATGCAGTGGTGTAAAGCACGCCGCCACTGGACCATAGAGCAGTGGAGACGCGTTCTCCGGAGTGATGAATCACGCTTTTCCATCTGGCAATCTGATGGACGAGTCTGGGTTTGGAGGTTGCCAGGAGAACGGTACATTTCAGACAGCATTGTGCAAAGTGTGAAATTTGGTGGAGGAGGAATTATGGTGTGGGGTTGTTTTTCAGGAGCTGGGCTTGGCCCCTTAGTTCCAGTGAAAGGAACTTTGAATGCCTCAGGATACCAAACCATTTTGGACAATTCCATGCTCCCAACCTTGTGGGAACAGTTTGGAGCGGGCCCCTTCCTCTTCCAACATGACTGTGCACCAGTGCACACAGCAAGGTCCATAAAGACATGGATGACAGAGTCTGGTGTGGATGAACTTGACTGGCCTGCACAGAGTCCTGACCTGAACCCGATAGAACACCTTTGGGATGAATTAGAGCGGAGACTGAGAGCCAGGCCTTCTCGACCAACATCAGTGTGTGACCTCACCAATGCGCTTTTGGAAGAATGGTCAAAAATTCCTATAAACACACTCCTCAACCTTGTAGACAGCCTTCCCAGAAGAGTTGAAGCTGTAATAGCTGCAAAAGGTGGACCGACATCATATTGAACCCTATGGGTTAAGAATGGGATGGCACTTAAGTTCATATGTGAGTCAAGGCAGGTGAGCGAATACTTTTGGTAATATAGTGTATATATTTAAAGATATTTATTTATTATGTGGGAAGCATTTTTGCCTTTGTTATTGCACAGGACAGCTGAGGAGAGACAGGAGAGTTGGGGAGAGCATGCAGCAAAAGGTTGTGGCTGGGAACCGTACCAGTAACCTGCTGCGACGAGTCTCTGAGGATGGGCTGCTCGCTTTAACCACTAGGCTGAGCCGGCCCCCTGCTGGTATGATGTTTAAAACATGCTGAGGTTCAGCAGGCATCATTTCCCCATATTTAATACCTATGTTTAGCATTTCACCTTACTAAACTTTGCTTATTTGCACGAATAATCAATACATCTGAGGCTGATAGGAGAACTGTTGATTTTTGTTTCTGGGTGTAGAAAGAAACAACAGAAAAGTTACAAATGGGTGCTAAATAATGAGCTTTAGGGGTGTAGTGGTACAAAGTCTCATTTCAGTTACAGTAATGGAAACAAATGCAACACATAAAATGTATTTTCCTTCATCAGGAACTTAAATAACATGTACATGTTGTCTAAAGCACAGTATGGACAGTTCAGGCATGTAGGTGCTCAAAGATTAAGGTGTCCACTCTGGGGCAGTGGCACCGTATAGGGGGGAAAGTTAGGATGATTCTAAGGGCCCATGACTGACAGGGCCCCCCCTTGTATCGGCATGAAATGGTACAGCCCAGCCAGAGTCGCGCTAATCAGCTGTGCCGCAGTCAGATAATAGTTGCACAGTACACAGAGTGCGCTAAAAGCAGCTAAAATGTCAGGAAAGACAAACTCTGGGTCCCAGATAAGGAGGGAAAGAAAGGAGAGAGAGAAGAAAGGGCGACAGTATGTCACCCAGTTTTTCTCCAGGAAAGGTTATATAGTCTATGTATAGTCTTTGAGTGGTTAAAATCCACCTGATACAGTACATATTTGACTCCAAGAGGCAAGACAGCTGAAAAGGTAGAGTGATGTAAAGCTTTGACTGGGTTGATTGGATCCTGGAGATGTGGTTACAGCAGCTGCACAGGGTTCTTGTGGCCTTTGGTGAAGGGACCCAATGTGATATTTTTCATGGGGCCCAAAATGCTCTGGGGACCACGACTATTCAAACCAAATATATTGCAGTCTGTTAACTAGTTTACGGGCAGTTTAATGAAACTTAATATAACATTAATCCTGTGATAAACCTGGAGAAAGTCAGCCTGTTAGTTTCATTTTTTTGCATTCTTTTTATTGCTTACATTAAGTTTTCCTTTGGTGCATACCTCCGTATTTCAGTTATGTTCCACAAGATCCTCTCCTCCTCCTTCTACACTGAGCAGAGATGAAAAACTTCCCCAAACAGACTTTAAACAATCCACAAAGCTTTCTACAATTCAGTTATATGTGGTCCCGTTGGACGGTTTCAAGGCAACGGTTAAAGATAATGATATCAAGAGATGCAATTGTCATTCTTGAGCTCAATAAACTCTTTGCTTCTGCATGATGTCTCCGTCTGTTGAGCTGGATTTATTTTTTAAACTCTTGAGAAGAAGGAGACTTCCCAGATAAATACAAGTTCAACAAATCAAAAATGTTCTCTGTCAATTTACTGAAGAGATTTGAAGATCTGGAGCCAAGTGAGGAAACGGCAGACCACCAGACGAATATGGCAAGACAGCGTATGGCAGACTACAAAGCTGACATCCCAACTATATTGTTGAGTTTGAAAACATTGTACTTAACATCAACCGCCTCCGCCCGTCCCTCACACCCAACAGCACTGCCATACTCGTTCACACCCTGGTCACTTCACTCATTGATTACTGCATCCCTCCTCTTTGGTCTCCCTCTCAAATCAATCTATAAACTCCAACTGGTCCAGAGCTCTGCTGCTCGTATCATCACCCGAACTCCGTCCATCAATCACATCACTCCCATCACTCCCGTCCTTCAGCAGCTTCACTGGTTACCGGTCAAGACCCGCATCGACTACAAGATTCTGATCATCACATTTAAGGCCCTCCATAACCTCGCTCCTCCATACCTCTCTGAACTTCTGCACATCAATACACCCAGCCGCACTCTCAGGTCTTCGTCTTCCATTCACCTCACTACACCACCCGTCCGTTAAACCACCATGGGGTCCAGAGCCTTCAGCCGGTCTCCCCCCCCCCCGCCTCTGGAACTCCCTCCCACCAGACTCTCTTTCCATTTTCAAATCACATCTCATGACACATCATTTTAAACTGTCCTATTCACTCTGATTACACCTCTTCACTGCTCTGTATTTGATCCTGTTCATTTAATTTGTATTTTAATTGCACTGTATCTTCCCTTGTTGATTTTATCAGCTTAATTTTGATATTGTTTTTTAAAACTCTGCCCTGTACGGTGACCTTGAGTGCTAAGAAAGGCGCCTTTGTGAATAAAATGTATTATTATTATTATTTATTAAGAAGCATGATTCACATCGTTCGATTAAAAAAGACCAAACGTCAAAATATTAGTGATGTGTCGCGAGCGAGCGATCCGGCTCTTTGAAGTGAACGACTTTTCTTGTCTTTTTCTGTTAAAGCCTCACGTGATTGGTCAAGACATGGTGGCGTCTTGACCAATCACGTGCCTACATTGAGCAGAACGGGGAGGGGAGGGGTTACAGACACACACACAGCACAGTGTGCACACCAACAGGAGGGAGACGAGAGGGAGAACATGCGCGACAGAGAGAGAATGCACTAGAAAGGTGAGAAAACGAGTGACTGCAGGAAACGCAGTAAACTGTGCACGCATTTCAATGGCAGAGACAGTTTAAAGCAGGCATGTCCAAAGTAAGGCCCGGGGGACAATCGCGGCCCAAGGTCCATTGATTTATGGCCCCAAGCTTCCATCTTAAAATGTGTTATTTATAGCACAGAAATTAATCCCCTTCTAAATCATCTGTACATTTCCAGTTTCTTTCAAGCGCACAAACAAAACTAAAGTCAATCCAGAAACGTCTCAAAAAGATTCATATGGACTACTTTTATAAAGCCAAAGCTCAAAGGAGGAAACACAAAAACTCTTAAAGCTGACAGTTTCTCCGTGGCTCCGACACCAGTTTATTTATTTATGACATGGACAAAAACTCAAAACAAAACGAAAGGGGGTCTTCGGCGACTCTTCAATTCTCCCGTGACTCTCATTAGATCGGCTGCCGCTCTCTTGGCGTCTCACACCTGTTCTGAGTCCCGTAATCAACTCTTTTCTCTAATTTCCAGCCGTGCTGACTAGGTAAGCCCACCCCCTAGACTGACAGCCATGGCGATCAGCCAATAGGGAGACAGTGTGCCGTGACACTATTTCAACGTAAGCCGTCCAAGTCTCCTGAGTCTTCTGTGTCCAGTGTCCAGTTTGTTGCTGAATTCCATCACAAAAAGAACCGGCTCTCTAAAAAAGAGCCGGAATTCCCATCACTACAAAATATCTTGGCGTTGGCTTCCTGCTTTGAAATTTGAAATCTACAAGTCTTCCAACTTTCTGAACACATGAAACAAAGTCACCTCATTTCTATAGTATCGTTCGGTCGCCATCTTTCTGCGTCTTGGTCCACGAAAGATTCAGAGGCTGGATAGTGAATACACTAAGCCAATTCACAGGCTCCAAACTTGAAGCCTTTAAGTCTAACATTATTGAAAATGAACGGCGCAGTAAGAGAATATATCATTGTTCAACCTGTGACACCGTGATTGCGGCACATCATATTCTACCGTCTGTCTTGCGAGCTTTACGGAAGAGATTAAGAGCTATCTGAGGTTTCGAGTTCAGCTTTAAGGCTTTGTGAAAGCCTTGAACATTTTCAAAGGCTTATCTATAATTTGAAAACACTCTTTCTACTTTACAGGAAGGTGTTAACTTCTGCCAATATCAGTCTGACTCATTTTGTGCATCGGCCTCACTTTTCATTTTCCCTCTGGAGAATTAAGGAGGTGCTGTGGAAAAAGATCGACTGCTGAGAAATGCCCTATTCATGATATTTATTCCTGAATATATGGTACAGAGAGAAATAAAAGACAAAGGAATCTACGATGACACTATTAGTTCGGTGATGGAGCTAAAGAAAATGGAGCTTTAGGGAAACAGTCAGAGGTCTCTTGACATTTAAAATTCATGACAATCAAACACCTGTGCAGTGCTTTTCCATGTCTCCAAGCATTCTTGCATATATATGAAACGGGTAAGATCTCTAATGGCCCCTGAAAAATGCAAGAAAGGGAGAAACTTTATCCGGCACCTCTCCTCTCACGGAGCACTTTTCTCTCACCTCGTCTCTGATTTGCTTTCGAAGGTGGCCAGAGGTTCAAAGAGCCGCATCGGAGCCCAGTCTGCCCCTGCATCTCACGTCCCGGCGGACTCCTTCAAATGTTACTTTTAACTGCCCCGGTAATGCAACCTGAGCGGCTGGCGAGTGTGTGATCCAGCCAAAAAAGCTCTGCAGTAAATGGCATGTGATTAAGATAACATGAATAATAAACAAGGGAACAAAGTTGAGGCAAAGGTTGTTTTTAAATCAGGTAGTCTGCTGCTAGCTAACAAGCTCATTCAGCGCCGGAATATATGATTCCTGCCAAGCAAAGTGGAGCAAAGTCCCCCCGCTTCACAGTGCAATACATTACTAATGAACTATTTCCCATCTTACTCCTTAATAACTTAAGAGTCCTGGCGTTCTGTGCCAAGATTTCCCAATGAATGTTTAAAGCGACAGAAAAGAGCAACTAAACAACAAGATTTTTGATCTTTTACAGATGAATACCCTCATTTGTCAAGCTTAGATGGACACGGCGAAAAGTATGTCAACACAATCTCTTTGCTGTTGTCACACAAAATGATGCCTCACTTCAAATAAGCAGGCAAATAAGCGAGCAGGGGCACGCTCAGCACCTTGTGGCACATCCCCCCTGCACAGAGTGTCCCAGATTCCACCTTACATAACCTGATTATTTGTGCACACCATACAAATACTCACGACAAACCAAAAAAAAAAAAAAAAGGAGAAGGCAGCACATTCATTGCTCAGTGTCTCAGGTATACAACAGGAGCTTATGCTTTGTTAAAGTTTGCCACCTCAGCACAGGGGAAGAGAATGCTGAGTAAAGCTAGCCAGGAGGCTAAAGCTGCCATAAGGAGGGGGTTGTACCATCAGATGTCCACATGGATGTCATGAGAATCCAATCTACAACCAGAAGGCCATCTCTACCCTCATTAGAAATCCTGTTGGACTTTAATTAACAGGTTAAAACCACCATAAACCTGCTGCTAGCTCACCGTCAGAGGCAATAACGCCTCAATTAGAGGACCCTGACAGCTTGAGCCCAGAAAACGAGCACCTCTCACTCTTCCCTCTCACACATAAACACCTCATTTATGTCTCCGCTCTGTTGCCTTTGGGCAAAGCAAAAAAGAAAAATGCATACACCCCCCACTGGGCTGATGTTCTGTTCAATGGACGGCAGTAGAAGTCTGAGTTTGAGCGTTACTGGACAACTCCCACGTGGACGGGAGTGTGTAGCCGTATGAATGTGAAGCAGGATGCTGCCGGAGCAGAGATGGTCAGCTCTTCTCCTGCATAAATCAATGTTGGAGCATAAAAAATGCCATGTAAGCTTGTAAATCCCTGCTGATCACAGATATCGGCTAATGCCAACCGTACTCTGAAAGACTTAAAAGGCTTTAGTCTGTCACTCTCACATCCAAAGACATTTAAGTCACTGACTTTAAGATTCTGCAAAGACTGGATATCTTGTAAGGTCACTATGCATGAGACTAACACTAGAAACAGAGACTGTTTCCCATAATTCTCCTGGTGGGAATTAACACAAACAGCTGTTGTGTGTAATATCCAAGTGATTGAAACTTCGAAGTTGCTGGATTAGTGTTTTTAGCTCGCCCACTGCTTTCTTCACTCTATCTTTTTTATTTGTACAGGTTTACTGAGGCTAACAAGCTAGCAAACAGCTAGAGAGGCAGCTTTCTGCTTCTTTTTCAACCTTTTCGCTAACACAAACAGCCGTTGCGCTAACACAAATAACCATCCACGAGCATGGCATTTCATGTATCCCTTTCACTTCCAATTTTAATTGTTAGCTAGCACTGACCACCTCCACACTAACACTAGCTAGTACACAGGAAGTGAGGTGGTTACTTCTTATTTTAACTATAAATGTACTATCACTGTGCTAACATAAGCTAGCAAGTAAGAGGAGGCAAGGTGAGTAATACCCCAAACTGTTTCCTGTTATGTGCTTGAGGAAGCTTCTGATTGGTTGTCATCAGTGTTTAGGTGACCTAAAAGTTCTTATAATATAACATGTTTGTCTTAATGGACTATATCACACAGCTCTGTCTTTGTCTTGAGACCATTCAAAGCTCTTCTCCAATACATGTCTGTTAATGTTCTCAGTCATCCAGGTCATGGTAATCCAAAGCTTGTTCCTAAGGCAACTGGACTGGTAGAAATTCCTGAACTGAAGAAGCCTTTCAGATGACAGGTGAAACGTCTTCAAGAATTTCTACCAGTCCAGTTGCCTTACGGATCAAGCTTTGGGTCTACAATACATGCCACATTCACCCACTCGACTCCACTGGCTTAGCCATCGTGAGCAGTTTGGAGTTCAGTTCTCAAGGACACTCTGACAGGCAGACTGCCGGAGCTGACATCTAACCGCTAACCTTTCAAATGGAAGAGGACCAACTCCACCTCTGATCCACAGCTGTCCCAAATCACTCAAGGTCTTTTCAGGAGAGCACCACAAATCCAGGAAAAAATGTCATGATCTCATTCCATCTCTGAAAAAGTCTGTGCAACAGTGAGTTCACCTGGAAAGTTAATAACACTGAAGCTGGCACAGATGCAGGTGAATAAGCTTGAGATGTGCAGGAGGCTTTGAAGTGTCGTGGTTCAACATGAGTTATCAGAGAGGAACTATTTGATCTGCTAATGAATTTGAAAAAGTGAATACATCTTTAAGAGACTGTGTTTAGTCAGGGGCTCTGTAATAAGACACCAAGTCAATTCTGATAAAAACACAACACTTTCAAAAGAGTGTTATTTATCTGATGATAACCCAGAGTGCAACAGTGGCATACAGAATTACACAGAAGTCACACGGAGGTCAAGGTGAGCCCGCCGCTCAATCTTAAAAAACATGAGAGAGGGGTCTGCAGAGCGCCGACCTGTGTGCCTCCTGTTTATGCAGCCTGTCGAGTGTGTGTGCGTGCGCCTCTTTGCATGTGCTCGCGAACCGATGCATAATGTGCAGAGACAAACAGGAAGAGGTGACGAATTACTGTGACCCTGTTTATTGAGTGAGGGCCGAATGTGTGCTCATGTTTGTGCATCACAAAGTATGAAAGTCAGCAGAAGTGTGCCTCCTCTGCCTGACCATGTTTCTCCATTAATGAATGTATTCACCCAACACTATGGATTATGGCTAATCCCAGGCATTGACTGATCCCACAATGCAATTGGAGTCAGCTAAATGTTGGGATATGTTTCGGATTTTAATGTGGACGAATTTAAGGGAGCGGTTGTTCTTAAATTAAGAGTCATTTTGTGATATTTGTGCACCTCAAAGCCGACCACAAAAGGCAGGAAGGGATGAGCGAGGGAGCGACATGTAACACAGAAAGCAGCACACCCTCAGGATCAATATCAATTTCCCTCTGCTATACATAAACATCAGACCGCAGCTTAATCCTCATGCTTTATTAGAATCTATCAAAGCTATTCAAACACACATTCTTCACAGCTAACCGCCCCTGTTTCATATGACAGCAATTAGAATATTCATTAGATAAAAATCTCTTTAGCTCAATCGATGGTCCTTTAGCCAGAGGGATCTCTGCAGATATCTGAGTCAAAATCCATTGGATATAAAGGATCCAATTGCATGAGCTTTGTGACTCCTCCAACCCCGGTAGAAATCAATAGACCAGTCCCTCCAGTGGATTTAGCTTGCTTGTTAGCAGGCCTGAAACAGCTGTCCTAACCGCGTGCCTTGTGATGTTCACCCTTCTTTCTGTTTCGTTCAGAGTTTCCAGCCCCATTTTGAGCTTCATTGTGCAATGCGGCGTGCTCAGGTGAGTGAACACAGCCCCGCGTCCACTTAGGCTTTTCAATCTCACCGTGACACGGTCAAATCAGGGGAGCGCACAAGATTAAATCGATGGCTGGCCAGTTGACTGCTTGACGCAGCATTCTCTTCCACACCATTGCCTTGGCCGAGGCATCTATCACTCACAGTCCAAATAATCCTCCTCTTTGTCTCTATACTCCTCTTCTCTCTCATAATAGGATCAAACCATCCAGGTCAATGGGATGGGGAGAATGGGAAAATATATGACCACCAAATCTGATCTCGCTGACAGTTTGAAGAGCGCCCTGAAGATGGAGGAGGTCTTGAGAAACCAGGTAGTTTATCTTTACGGTACAGTTCATGAGCCTGTAGTGAAGGTACACACATACTCCTGTGGTTGAATCATCAGAAAACTTTAAGGTCCAGTGTCCATTCATTACTCATCAACAAACACAGGTCACAAGGAACTGCTAGCTGAGCTTCTTCTTACTAGAATATTTGCTTGACTTGTTTCTGTGACTGTAGCTTGTTTTTGTTGTCGTGTTTTTTTAACCATTAGGCTAAATCTGCGCCCTAGCTAGTTTTTTTTGAATGGATTCCTTAACGGTCTATTTTTTTCTAAGGTTTAAAGGTGACATATCACGCTTTTTTCATCAATATATACTGGTCTAAGAGGTCCCCAAAACATGTCTTTAAAGTTTATGCTCAAAAAAACACTTTGAAATCAGATTTTGGTCTGTCTGAAAAACCCTCTTCTTCAGTCCTCCTCAGAACACTCTGTTTTCTCTCTGACCACGCCCCCTCAGGAAGTGGATGTGCCCTCGGCTCTCCAGCACGTTGATCTAATGTTTACATGTTGGCTGAATATACTCGGCTGCTCATAGATCACGTTACTTCAACCCTCTGAATCTGATCCAGAATCTGATCCTGAATGAGAGGCGCCTGTAGCAGGACCTTTCTGAAGGATTGGTCACAGATTTAGTGTTTCTTGTTGTTTTATTTATCAGTATGTCGACGTGTGTCTTGGTACACAGCTACGAACATGTAGCTATGTGGCTATGCTAACTAGCGCTAGCACTTATCCATGATAAATAAAAATCATCCACTAGATCTTCAAATCTGCAGACGTGGGGAGTAAAACCGACCTTTGTGTTTATTAAGACAGCCTACAACTAGCATGCCTCCCTCCTAAGCTCCTTGTTAGCACACATTTGTGCAGGTACTGAAAAACGGAGGAGGGGATTCAGTATTATTTTATACAGTCTATGGGCTGAACAAGCTTCGAGCTCTGACTCCGTGACAGACCGGATATTGTTGTTACGTAACAAAAACACGGAAGTCTGAAACGGCTCGTTTCACACACATTTACAGAAAGGTGGAGAAATCAGAAGAGGGGCAGAATGGATTTTTTTCATTCTCGGGGGGTTTGTAGACATGCCAGGGAAACATATTTCAGGTAGAGAACCATTAAAAAGTCAATTTTGCATGATATGTCACCTTTAAAACAGGCATCTAATTATCCACAGAGGTCGCACCCTTTCAAAAAAACAACAGACCCAGTCTTCAAAGGTTACACACTGACGGAAGTGGTTGGAAATGAAAAATCAATGCAACTTCAAGTGTTTTTGAAGTATTTGGAGCAGCTGCTAATGTTCAAAATCTGTGTCAATCAATTGATCATCAACAGACAAAGAAGGTCAAGGGGCTGCTAGCTGAGCTGCTTCTTACTAGAATATTAGCTTTGCTTGTTTTGCCGAGCTTAGCTTGTATTTGGGGGAATCAACAGCCCAAGTCTTTAAAATAATTATGCACTGAATGTTGAAATATCAGTGTCACTTTAAGTCTCTTTGGGGTTTTTTGGGGGGCTGTGAGCTGAGCTGCTGATACCTTTGGCTCAATTCTGATGGTTAGATCCTTCTTAGGTATAAATTATATGGTCAATATGACAATGAGCAGACTTCAAAATCCGTCAAAACTCACAATAAACCAGTTGTAGTTTCAGACAGGGTTTCCCAAACATGAGCCCACAACCCTCAAAATAAAGGTGCCAAAGACTTGCGACCCCCCTGTCCTCAAGGTGATTTAATGTGGCTTCATTTAGCTGGTCTGGAGAAAATTAGCCTACCTATATGAGCATGTGGCTGTGTTTCCTGTGCCATTGTGAATTAACCTACTGCTACTGATGCTTTAGATAATTAACTGTTCACTAACCCTAAACTTAAGAGTCATCTGGGGGGAAAAAAGGCAGATAACTCATTATGTTTTCCATTTTCAAGGTTTTATTTCAAGTTTAGCCTCTAGTTTTGTCAATATGTTTCACTATAATGGATAAAATGTACTATTTTTAGATCTGGAAGACGTCTTGTGTCTCTCGACCCCCCAGGGGGTCCTGAACCACACGTTGGGAACCTCTGGTTTAAGAGACAGTGTGTCTTTAATTCTCTTTGGCACACAGTATGTCAAGTGAGGGGGCTGCTAGCTGAGCTGCAGGTAACATTCATATATTTGATAGCATGTTATGAGATCTATTCAATAATTTCTATGTTTTTAGGGATAACAAGAGTTTACATTCTCTCTCTCTTTGGTGCCCCTCGTTTATTTTCCTATAAAGATGAAATGCACCATCTCTAGCAGCAGCTTGAACAAGGCTTTGAAGCAGAAAATAGGGGTATGATCTGGTGTGTGGTTCATGTTCAAGCAAAAAACTAAAGACTACCAGGCTGCTGTTTGATCAGCTGTCAAGTCTATCAATACAAAGCAAATACGTCTTAAGTTTATCATGCTTTTCAACGTAAATTTTATCGCCCCCGCTTATCAAGATCAATTTATCGCCCAGCCTGCTCGGCTCTCTGGAGATGTGACACATTTTCTATTGTGGGCTTCATAATTTCAACGCACTGAGTGATTCCTTTGCTGACAGTGGTTGTGTTGGGTGGTGGGATGACAAACAGAGGTGACACAGCAACACTGTCTGTGCTGTGGAAAAAAAAATCTAATTTACAGTTTGCCCCTGAGGTCAGCCCGACGGTCCAGGTCCAAACATCTATCAGATAAATCGGCTTTGGGGCGCCGGCAATCCACTTACCAACTCCACCTTCTGCCTGCTGCCCTGCCAGTTAAGTGACTAAATTGTGCTCCAGTGGAAATAGACAAGACACATGATAGAAGTTCTCTTGCAGCTCCAGCCTTTGAAATATTACAAATGTTGCCATGTAATATAGATAGATAGATACATAACAGAAGCCTTGAGGGGATTTTAACAATGCATAGGAGTCTTAAAAAAAGAGGTGTGAATGATTGATTGGTTTCCTGCATGAGCACTTTTATCTTCTCTTTGCTCCATCTGCAGTTTTAAACCCACAGGTGTCAGCAACTTGCACCCCCTAACAAGCACCCTCTCCTCATTGATGTCCAGGTAAAGAGACAAAAAGAGGAAGTGTAGCTCCTTCTGTGGGGAGAAACTCTGCTCACATGCCCGGGAACACTGCAGTCTTGTTGCAGTGGTAGAATAATGGTCAAAGCTGAGGCTGGGTGTCGGAGGAAACAGCTAATGTTTTTGTAGCTGTTGGCTGTTTCTGTTTTAATGGAGAAAAGTACAGCTGCTTAATGGTTTCTTCTTTAAATCCTTATATCAGCAAATGGGAAATGCTGACTTTCTTTAAAGACTACTAACTCAGTTTTATAAATGTCTTGGAGAGCTACGGCGGTGTTACAAATCCATGATAGGTGAGCAGGTTTTCAATATAGAGTGAAATGTCCCTATGCTGAGCTGTAAACACAGGGGTTTTATGTTCATTCTGCACTCTGAATTCCACTCCTTTTTCCTTTACAGAATATCCCTGCTGCCTTTTATTTATACCTGACATTCCCTCCTCAGCTGTTTGCACTTCCTTCACGTACCTCACTTCCTCATAGATTGTAGAAAACTGGACGTAGCCACTGTGACATCAAGGAGGACTTAAGTTCATTGGACTAAAGAAGATAAGAAAGCTTGTGGGACTCACATCTTCTGTGGGCTAAGCTAGCTGTGTGGGACCAACACCATCTAGGCAACTTCACCATCTTTCTGTGACTACATTCATCATCTTTGATTTAGGCAAAAGCAAATCACAATCCTGACCTCCATGCATGGGCCTCCACAAACCTATGAATGTACTGCAAACACTGAACCTCTTTGAAGGCCAGGTATGATGAGAACAGACGCTAATACCTCCTAATTAGAGCTAACAGATAAGTGATACAATACTTCAATTTTACTCATAGAAGATCTATGAATGTTAGACCTCTTGTTAAACTAATAAATCACAAATTAAGACATTAAATGTCCGAAACTGCATGAAGACAGCTCTAAAAGACAACAACACAAATATGGCGGAGAGTGTGAATTCCACGACTGAAATTAGCAGACAGCTAGCAGCACCCAACGTCAACATCAAAGTCTAAGTATTTTGCATGACTTTAAGCCCTATGATTACAATAAGGTTATTTTCTTCAGGTTTTTTGTCTTTATATTGACATGACAGCTCAAGAGAGACAGGGAATATTTGCAGTAGCGGTTCTAGACCAATTTTACTGGGGGGGCGGGCTTGGGCCAAGGGTGTTGTCAGAGGGACACATTCAACCCTGACAAAAGAGACTGAGAAAGGCGAGGACCGGCTGAGAACAAACTGGCAAAACATCAGTGCATCCCTTTATACTAGACATATATACTACTGTGTACTAGATCAACATGCAGACTGACAGCAGCTGTTTGGCTGTTTACACTCAACATGAGTCCCTTAGCGCTCTAAGCTTTTTTTATTGTGTAATATTTGTTTGGTGTGGAGGGGGGGCCACAGGGGGGTCCAGGTTCAGTTTTACAGGGGCACTGGCCCCTGTTGGCCCCTCTCCAGAACCGCCACTGAATATTTGGAAAGAGAGGGGGAAAGACATGCAGAGAATAATCCCAGGGCCGGGAATCAATCTGACGAGGACTGTATTCTCAAGTTAGGTGTTTTAACATGGGGAATATGTGGGATTGACTCTTTTTTTGGAGCCAGCATCAAGTGGCCATTGAAGGAAAAACAGCTTTTGTCACTTCAGTGTTTGATTCGCTTTTCTACCAATGAGTTTGCCAGTTCGTCTCACTACAAACAAAGAAAATGTTGTCCTTATTTTTTCCTGATCCCAGTTCATTTTGGTTGTTGTGTGCTGTGTTACAGTCTTGCGCCCTTTTCACAAATGAACTGGAAAATTTCAGTTCCCTGAAAAGTTCCCTGTCTAAGGTGAGGCCCCGAAATCAATGGCAAAGTGTAACTGGATGTATTTACAGTATCAGGGGATGAGTGGATATAAACAGACTAGTTAACAGGACGGAGCATGCAGCACAAGGACTCCATCATTTGTGCGTCGTTGCATGTTATCGTTATCACCCTCAAGTTTTCCTGAATGCTTCCTGCTTCCTCCACACATCGGCTCACTTATTGTGAAAATGTTACTATTTAGGCTGTTGGAGAAACACTGGGAAAAGTCAGGATTCAAAAATATGTCTGTTTGCCGCACACATGCAACACACCGAAAAAAAATTGGTGAATTTTTGGTTTAGTTCATGTGACAAAAGCATTGCTTTGTGATTTTTCCCTTTGTGTTTTTGTCACTTTAACCACAACCTGCCTACACTCCTAAATCCTTGTTACCTGTAACAGGTCTGCCTGCATGCCTGCCAGTGCCTGTCTGTAAGCTTTTCTTATGTACACTAAATTATTGAAATTCACCAGTCTGCATTCTGGTCCTTCTCCTGCACCAGAAAAACTCTGCTACTCCATGTATCTTTGATGCAGACATAAATAAAAAAAAAGCACTGCATCCAAACCCTGTGATTAGCACTGAAAACAACAGAATGTTCTCTGCAGACACGTCGACAACAAATAATAGACATTAGCCATACCCCTCATCATAATCACATCAAGTTTCAACTCATGTTTAAGCCAGAGGATATTATTTATGAGGTGCTTGTAGCCAAATGGAGGAGTATTCTCTGCAGGCATACAGTGAGAGGTAGACTCCACTTCTACAGCTCTCATTAACAAATAACAACATCTGGTAATGACACCAGCTCACAGCAGCAGCACCGGCCCGTCGTTAGTGGGGTCCTTCCACAGACGCAGACCGAGCAAGAAGCCGTCACATGTCCATGTTTCCCCTCTCTCCTCAAACACTGCAATTAGGAACATTGAGCAGAGTGTCACTTCAGCAGCCTCATTGACCTTTCTCTAGCCCTGCTGGGCCGCACCGCTCACGACGCTCTGCAGGATCTTCATTAGCACAACCTGACCACAGAGGGTGTTTGAGAAGGAGCGCACTGTACTGATGCACAGCTGATGCTCTCTGTTACACGCGGGGACAGTGAGGACGCCGAGAAATAATCACCATCTCCAGTGACGTGTTTGTTTGCATTTGTTTTCAAGAGCACTTTGTGGACATATAGAGAAATCACGGCTTGTACTTCTCAGTGGAAAAACCTTGTTTAGCTCCAGTCCACACAGATCCTCATCAGCGAATCAGTGTGGCTCCAAGGCTCCACTTTTTCAGACGTGTTCTCCTTGTTATGCAGGAAGGAGCTTGTCCTTTTAGTTGCCTTCACACCTGTAGTTCAGTTCATTAGTTTCTGCCCAGGAATAAGTTCTGTACATGAGTGGTTTTTAGTCATAGTTTGGGTTGCATTCACCATGGAATGATTGTACCATGTCATAAACCGCTGCTGCCTCTTATTATTTATAATTCAAAAACTACACAGAAGAACTCTGAAACTTTCACAATGATTATTTCAGCAGCATGGACAGTTAGGTGAGACTTACACTTCATGAAATAAACAGACGTATGTAATATTTTAAAAACAGGAAGCCATATGAAGCTACTGATTTAATACCTACAGTTTATCTTTCAGTGTAAAACTAGCCGTAAACAGGCTTTGCAGGATATTAAAAACCTAATCCGATCTACTGATGCTGTGATTATTCACATACTATGCAGATGATCTGCTTTTAATTTTACCTGAAGGAAACGGGTAATAATGCAAGGAGGGAGACCAGAGGGGGGTGGGGGTGGGGGGATTATATCCAGTGGAAGTAATTAAGTGCCAATCCTATAATAATATCAAATACAGTCCTAACATGTGCATTACAAGCCTCTTCTGACACACTGTTTATCACTCAGGTTTCTGCAGCTCCACTCTTTCATAATGAGACTCCTGATTCTAAAAATAGCACACATAACAAATAAGGATGGCAATGATTTTTCAAATATATTCAAATATTCGTTAACTTTGTAAAAATCAAAGAGTTGCTTAGAATATTTTCTCATTTTCTCAAGTGCAATTTTTCATCATTCTTATTGGTACCTGGTTGTAATACAGTGTTCCCACCAGACGGTGGCTATAGAGCGTCTTAAAGCTGTTTGCTAACTGCATTAGCATTGGCGATTTTCTCCGTCTCTGAATCTCACACTACTGCACACATATTTCCAGAGACTGAGCATGGTTATAAAATGTAAACAGACACGCCACGCTGCGTCACAGAAACACAGATGTAAAGATTGAGACAGACGCTGACAGTGCCCGCTACTAGCAGCACGTCATCCTGCTGCTGGTTAATGCGACTGCCACACAAACAGGCTGTTAATGGGACAGGTGTGTGTGTGCAGAGCCGGCCCTAACTGACTTGGTGCCCTAGGCAAGATTTCGAATGGTGCCCCTTGTATTGTAACCAACTCCACCAACAATCACATCACATATGCACTTAAAGACAACTGATATACAGCTTCATTTTAAGATAAAAAAAGCCTCTAAAAGAACATTAATAAAACGGTATTAATAAACACTTATATTTAGCAGGAAAAAAACTACCATTTCAAAATACATAATGTAGTAGGAGTAGAATGTATTCAGTCATTATATAACAAAAATCATTTTCACAGTACAGACACTGTCAACAAAGCAACAGTCATGCATTAAGTGATGACTGAAAAGGCATAGCCAGGAACCAAATGCTTTTTTAAGCCTATCCTACATTTTTTATCTAATTAAGCTAACAGCTTCCAAAGTGCAAAGAAAAAACAAAACCAAAAATGAGTAAATCATGAACACTTACAGCCTTAAAAAAAAAAAAAAAAAGATGAATCACACAATTTTAAATGTTTACTGGCATCTCTCTGCAATTTGACCCCAAATTATATCAGATAAAACAATATCCTTTTTCCTATTATCTTTAAATTTTCTTCCACACTCATTTTCGGTGCAAGCGGCGCCCCCTATGGACGGCCGGCGCCCCTAGCATTTGCCTATACTGCCTATGCCACGGGTCCGCCCTGTGTGTGTGTGTGTGTGTGATTATTCGAATAATCGTCGAATAGACGCCAATTCAAGGTTTCAAGGATTCAAGGTTCAATGATTAACGAATAGTACTTTAGCCTGAAATGCCCATCCCTAATAACAAACATATTATTTCAATACAAGAGCTGGACAGCTTATATTAAGTGAATTCACACCTCCGCCTCTTCAGCATGCAGAATACCTACAGGCCCCGCCCCCTTCCTGACCCCTGTTTCCCCTCTGATGATCTTCTCCTCACAGCTCTTCCTCCTCCCCGTCTGAAAGAACATCCCGGACAGAAACACTGAAACCCGTTGTGGGTGTAAATGTGGTTATTTTGTTTCTGCTCACTCCTGTTGTAACAAAATCATATGCAGGGAACCCGGTGTCCATGTAACACCTCCCAAACCTGCAGCCAGAAAGCTGCCAAATAAACACAAGTGGGATGTTTATGTGTGTGTGTGTGTTTGGTGTTGGTGTGTGTGTCTCACACCTCTATTTGTGGACTCCGTGCTGTGACAGTAGGCAGAATAAGAGAGTGTTTTATGGCATCTCATTGAGACACCCTTGACGGTGACACCTCCTGTATACTATTCCTGTCGCCGGCTCCTTAAGCTCTCTCCTTTCCCCCCTTTCAGCTCTTCTTCTTCCCCTCATCCTCTCCCCTCTCCTGCTGACTCTAAATCACTTCCCCTTTTTTTTCTGTCTCTCATCTTTCCCTATCCATCTTTCCCAATCATCCACTTCCATATTGCTCTCCATCCTCACAAATCTTCCTCTCTGCCCATCCCAGCTCTTCCTGTGCCCGCTGTCCCCCTCACTTCACACGCCCCCTCCCCCCCCCTCTCTCTCTCTCTCTGCATTATGTTCATCAATGGGGCACTCGGCCACCATGTTGATTCTGGCCTTATCCCAAAGAGTGGCTCTGTTTATATCTGAATATCAGTCATACTTTTATTATGGAGGAGTCGTAGACAGGAAGAGTATCTATGCGTACTTTAGGATAATAAAACTTTTATTTTGGAGGAGGCATAGATAAAGAATGGGACTGTGACTAAAACCAAATGCAAGAAGTAGTTTTATTCTAGGGGATCCTAAGGAGCTAAAATAAGAGGCTACGCTTTTATTTTGAAGGAACTAGAACAAGAGATGTTAAATTAGAATATCAGAATTACTTTGACTTTGGAGGACAAGGCGCTACATAAATATATGTGCTTATATCAGAATATTAGGGTTGCTTTTATCTTGAAGGAGTTGAAGCTGTAGCTAATACAGGGAACTGCTTTTATTTTGGAGGAGCTGAAGCTAGAAAAAGAATGGCGTTTTCATCTCAATATCAAAAAGCCTTTATTTTAAAGATAATAAAAAGAGACTGCTTTTATTTGATTGTGAAATATGCTTTTATTTTGGAGGACCTGTTTTTAAAAAGTAGCTTATCTTATATATTTTCATCAGAAATACTTTTATTTTGTAAGAATAGAAGCTGGTTGAGTGGCTATCCTTTTGTTTTGAAGGAGCTGTAGCTGTAAAGATGGGTTTGAGCAATAACGAATGTCAGAAATACTTTTATTTTGGAGGATTTAAGTAGAATAACAGTTGTGCTTTTATTTTGGAGAAGCTGCAGCCAAAAAAAAAAGTGTGGCTTTGTTTATATCTCAATATAATAAATACTTTCCCTTTCTTTTAGAGGATCTGTGCCAAAAAAAAAAGAAAAAAGCACAGCTTATATCTTTATATCAGAATTACTTTTATTTTGAAGGAGCTGTAAGTTAAACAAGTGGCCCTTTTTAAACTAAAACATCACAATAAATTATAGCTTCAATATATCTGAATGAAAAGTAGAGATATTTTTGTTTTGTAGGTGTGGCTCCATCAGAAATACTTTTATTCTGAAGGAGATCCAGCTTATAAAGTGGTTCAGCCATTACTTCAGAGGAGCTGTGGTGAAAAAGATTGGCTTTGTTTTTAATCTAAATATCAGAAATGCTTTAATTTTGAAGGAGCTGTGGCTTAAAAGATCGGCTCTGCTTACATCTGAACATCTGACGGGCTTTGATTCTGGAGGAGCTGTAGCTTCATAAAACACTCTTCGTTTTATTTCTCCCTGATTATCAGACATGCTTTTATTTTGGAGGAGCTGCAGCTGGAGAGGCACGGTTTATAAAGTAAAAAGTAAGGTTTTATTTTTCCCATCTTTTGGCAGTTTGTGTTTTAAAAAAAAAACAGCAACTACATTTACAATACGACATCTGCTGCGAGTGTAAAATCTAAGGGGAAAACCAAAGAGCTAATTTTATGTTAATTTACTCCGAACACAAGATAACAAAAACACATTGCTCTAATCAGATTCAAACAGGATCAAATTAGTTTTTTAAGGTGGTGAAACAAATGAACTAATGAATAAAGGGGAGATTTCAGGGTAAGACAATATTTTCCCTTTCTTTCCACCACCTAATTTCTTCTGGTATTCTTCACACGCTGCGATGGCTTTGGAGTGGGTCCACTTATTGATCAGCCTGGCGACTGGAGGGGGCGGCTGCCTGCATGGTTTGTCTGACTCTGGTGTAATTAAAGCTGAGGCAACGGATGTGTAGCACTGACAATGCTGGCCACGCTGCTTAGAGGAAGCTGTTTGAGGTAATGCTACAGCTCAGTGAGATCAAACCGGAGCTTTGGCTGGGCAAGTGGAAATTTGAACACAAGCCCTCAGGTTTTTAATGCCGTTATAATGAGACTCCGAAACAACCAACTGTACGAGCCTTCAGAGCAGAATTGTATTACAACCAATATTAAGTGGGAGTTAATAACGCTTCTATATTTTCATTTACTGATCACTGTTGGATGAGAGCGAAATATTAATTAGTATCTTTACATTACACCAGGCCTTTATTTGAAACGGAAACATCTGTGTCAGTGTTTCCATCCAAGCACACCCCGGGCACCAGGTTGATTAAAGAGGCGGTATTATGCTGTCCCATATTTTCAATTACACCATAATATCCGGTGTAGAAGACTCCCTTTTAATGCCTTTCTTAAGGCTGATTTATACTTGTGAGTCGCCCCTATGCAGCAGGGGTTGACACTGACATGAGCACCACATACTTGATTTTGGGGCTTTTTTGCCTTTATTTACAGGACAGCTGAAGAGAGACAGGAAGTGTGGGGAGCAGAGAGTGGGGGAAGACATGCAGCAAATGGTCGACCGGCCGGGAGTTGAACCGGCGAGCTTTGCTACGAGGACTGTAGCATCTATACGTGGGGCGCTTAGACCGCTAGGCCACCAGCGCCCCCCTTCAAAGTGATTTAATGAGGCTTCATTTAGCTGGTCTACAGATAATTAGCCCATCTATATGAGTGTGTGGCTGTGTTTCCTGTGCTGTTATGAATGTACCTACTGCTACTGATGCTTTTGATAATTAACTGTTCACTAACGCTAAACTTAGGAGTCATCTGGAAACAAAGAAAGGCAGAAAACTCATTACATTTTCTTTTTTCAAGGTTTTATTTCAAGGTTAGCTTCTATGTTTGTTGATATTCTTTATTATAATTCGTAAAATGTTTTTTTTTTTTGATAACTTTAAAGAAAAACATTCTGCAAGACATCTCACGACCCCTGGGGGTCCCGTCCCACACTTTGGGAACCCCTGTTTTAGAGGAGTAATGGCTGATTTATACTTCTGCGTTGAATCAATGGTGTAGCCTACACCAGGGGTTCGCGACGTGCACCTTGTGCGTGGATGTGTCCGTGACGTGCAGCTATTCTCAGCCGAAACGCGTGAGGGCAGCGCGGTCTCTCTGATAGCCGGCCGCCTGTTTCCGGCCCCGCTACGATCTCTGTTTACTTTTCCACAGAGATTCAGAGCGTGTTATGTTAATCTACAGCTGATACATGTTGCTGTTTATCATACAGACTATTACAGGGAAGAATAAAGAGGAGGAGATTAAATACACGCTGATGTGTGGGATCCTGGAAGTGCTGTAAATGCGGGAAATATAATGCCGTTGAGCCGACCAATCACAAGGCTTGCGGTCTGGGTCGATTCTACAAGTATTTACATTTAGGAGGAGGTGCATGTCAGCTAAGTGCGTAAGCCTCAGCGTAGGTAAGGGAGCTACGTGGACCCCTGGCGTAGGCTATGCCGTCGATTCGACACAGAAGTTGAAATCAGCCTTTAGTCCTCTAAAACAGGGGTTCCCAAAGTATGGGTCAGGACACAATGAGGGGTCGTGAGATGTCTTCCAGAATGTTTTTTTTTTTTAATGTTATCTAAAAATAGTACATTTTACCCATTATAGTAAAGAATATCAACAAAAATAGTAGCTAACCTTGAAATAAATCCTTGAAAATAGAAAATGTAATGAGTTTTCTGCCTTTCTTTGTTTCCAGATGACTCCTAAGTTTAGAGTTAGTGAACAGTTAATTATCAAAAGCATCAGTAGCAGTAGTTACATTCACAACAGCACAGGAAACACAGACACACACTCATATAGGTAGGCTAATTTTCTGTAGACCAGCTAAATGAAGCCTCATTAAATCACTTTGAAGGGAGCGCTGGTGGCCTAGCGGTCTAAGCGCCCCACGTATAGATGCTACAGTCCTCGTCGCAGAGGTCGCCGGCTCGACTCCCGGCCGGTCGACCATTTGCTGCATGTCTTCCCCCACTCCCTGCTCCCCACATGTCCTGTCTCTCTACAGCTGTATTAACAAATAAAAGGCAAAAAAGCCACAAAATCTACCTTTCAAAAATCACTTTGAGGGACAGTGGGGGTCACAAGTCTTTGACACCAATATTTTTGGGGGTCACGGACTGAAAAGTTTCAGAACTCCTGCTCTAAAAAAAGGGGTTCCCAAAGTGTGGGGTTCCGAGACACCAATGGGGGGGTCGTGAGATGTCTTCCAGATTTTATTTTATTTTTTTAAGTAATCTAAATTTTCTTATTTTATCCATTATTGTAAAAATATAGACAAAAATAGAAGTTACATTTGAAATAAAACCTGCAAATAAGTACATTTAATTAGTATTCTTTGTTGCCAGATGTCTCCTAAAGTCAGGGTTAGTGTAAGCTAACAGTTAATTATTAAAAGGATCAGTAGTAGCAGGTTGATTCACAGCAGCACAGGAAACACAGACACATGAGCATGTAGGTAAACTAATTTTGAATTGTGAAGTAAATGAAGTATGAAGCAACATTTAACATCTTGGAGGGACAGTGGGGGTTCACAAGTCTTGGGCAGCTGTATTTTGAGGGTCATGTGCTGAAAAGTTTGGGAACCCCTGCTCTAAAATGTAGGCTGTGTCCCATTTAGTGTAATATTCATATTTAAAATGTAGAGGTGTTTCTGTGTTTTGCAGTGTCTTTCAAAAAAGATGGAGCAATAATCTAGCCATGGCTCTGACAGCGAGTGCAGCCTCCACCATTACCCTCTGCACGCAATCTCACCCAATTGAAAATGTGCCCTCATTTACAGTGCACTATAGGCGACCTCTTCACCGTGCTGGGATACATGTGGATGCAGCTCACGCTCACTTCTCATCATCTTCTGATTGATATTGATTGATACGACTATCATCAAATGAAGTCTGAAAGATGTCTTGCATCGCAGCGGCTCCGTTTACAACACGGGACACGAGGTACAAACATGCACACATCACACGCAACATATCAAACACTAAACATATTCAGACGCCATCAATGTACTTCTGATCCGCGAGTCAACTCCATATTCGATCTTAGAATTGACTGGTGCTTTAGTCTGACCTTATGAAAACATGGAGCCCTGTTTCTCAGGTGTGATGGTATTAGCTCATGTTCAGTATTCAGAGCACAGGTAGGGTCAGAGACAATGCTGTAAGGCAGCCTTGACATGTTTTTATTGTATGCTGATTCACAGACTCTCTGCAGTGGCTGACCTACAGTGTTTGAACATGTTTTAATCAGGTGGAGCAGTTTGGACTTTAAATGGGGGGACAGATACGTGCACCATGTGGTGTTAGAGTTCTGTGGGACACATTGAATCACAGATGTCACTACCACACCAACACAGTCCTGCCTGGTTAGATCATAACCATGCATTTGAAGAAATCAGATATATACTATTTGTTAAAGCTGGGGTTGGTAGTCAGATCTAGATGCACTTTTTGTGATCTTAAAATGATCTTTATGTCCTGATGGAAATCAATACATAATGTGTTCTCAACAAAAGAGTGAAAAAAAGACGCAATCTACAGCCGGAGTAAACCTGGGAAAACACCAACCAATCCCTGCCATCAGGAGCCAAACTATGAAACCAATCAAATCCCATCCTGCCGTTCTGCCCACCTCCTGCAAAGCGTACATTTCATGTTTGTTTGTGTTTCTAATTTCCACTATGAGAATGTTTTGGTGCTTTCTTACAGCTGTGTGAGACATGAGTTGACATAGTGCAAAACACAAACGATGTGTTGAGGACCGGTTTGGAATCAGTCGTGCATTTGAACATGGGAGTCGTTTTGGAGGAGCTCCGAGGGGAGGGGGGGAGGGGTTAGATGGAGTCCTGAGGAAATGCTACATTCAAATTCATGCTAGTTTTCCGTGACTACCAACCCTAGCTTTAAGTAAAGATGGAGTTTCAGGAAAGTAGCATGGTGTGCTGTATGGAAATGTGGCTGCATGAGGATATTCCTGACCACAACGTCTCCTTTGACAGATTCCGGACTGTCCAGGCATACCAGTATAGCACCGAGAGCGCTGTGGGCCTCAGACCATATTATCTGCACAGGGAGATCTCACATGTCATACTGGTAGCTGATTACATCCCCTCTCTGCCAACCCAACAACAGCATCCAACGTTCTCAGGGCTGCCATAGCCAGACTCCAGACAGACCACCAGAGTGCCCTCTTCCTGATCTCTGGGGACTTCAACCATGTATTTATTTTAAACATAACTTATCATTATATTTGTATAACTTATTGTGTATGGAGCAACTGTAATGACTGAATTTCCCCCTGTGGTATAGATAAGGTATTCCTGATTCTGATTCTGAAACCTTATGGAGTGCTGGTTCCATTAAAGGCTCCTCAATTTGAAACAGTGACCAGCAGAGGTGGGTGACATCACTCTTGCAGCCCATCCCTGGAAGTTGTGTGTCCGTGCACACCAGGTGCTGCAGATGAGTATGTTTTTCAAATGTCCCTCTGTCGTGTTTCTTCTGCATTCATCCTGATGTTTTTATATCTGGTGGGAAGCTAAGCATTGCCCGACAGCTGCCTGCAGTGTCTGCAGACATTACTTGTTTATATTTTTAATCGGCCTCTTGAGCGCAGCCATCAGCCAATGCAGATTATTTCAACATGCAGTTAATCCGCCCGATTAATTGGCCGACCCATTAATCCGCCTATCTCTAGTTGAAATCATGAAGTATGATGACATGTCTCCTGCTACTGAGAGCTAATTTTAGAAACACCCTGTTGGTGGCATGAAAGGGTTTCAGGCACAAAGGGACTTGTTAAAGTTTATAGTATCATGTGGGGGTAACACATTTAAAAACCAAAACAATACTCAAGGAGCATCTGTGCAGTAAAAATGAGATTTAAATGATGAAAAAAATTGGACTTGATGCCCTCCTGGAGTCTCTTTCTGCCTTCCTAAACTCATGTTAACTTTATAAGACCATCTGTTCCAGGAGAGAGGGAGAGAAACCAAGAGCACAGAGAGTACAGTCGAAGCCACTGGAGTGTGAGTGTGTTTTACGGCTATAACTCCAATTCTCTTTCCTCTCTCAAAAGCCTGTGAGGAGAGTCAAAGTGTGGTGGGATGCAGAATGAAATCCCGCTTAGGGATCATGACTATCACGGAGTGGAGCGTGCAGGATTTAGATTTTTACTTGCTTTAAAAAAAAAGCCAGAACAAAACTGCTGACATCACAGCATGAGGGATGCAGCTGCTAACATGCGAATGTCGGGGAGTAATGACGATGGGAAAATGAGCGGACCGGGGCGACCCTGCCTTCTGTTACACTACATTACCCCTGACTGCATCTGAGGGCCATTCACTCTGAGACTCTGATACAGAACGCACTGTGGTGGGCAGATGTCACACACTGTTAAGACGAAGAAACGCACAAAAAAGGCACGCACACACAAACACACACGGGCGCAAGACAGCTGCACACTAGCATACGTCGGCGTTTTTCATGGGCCATTTCATTTCACTTGATCTTGTGACACTGAGATGATCTCCATTTTGTCATTTTAAATCGTAATTGCCCTGAGTAGCTCTGCAGAGAGGGAAGGAAGGAGGGAGGGAGGGGGACACTTCATTTGGGAAAAAGAAAAGACAAAAAAAAATAGAGAGAAACTGACAAATGAAGAGGAAAGATTAAAGAAGCTCTGAGATAGAGGCAGAAGAAGAAATTCCTTGGCCTTTGTTTCCTGTCATTCCTAATACAAGAAAGAAATATAGAAATGCCCCACTTTTCTTCCCTCCTCTCTGAGAGGTGGATGAT
The DNA here is from genome assembly GCF_009762535.1 of Notolabrus celidotus. Taxonomy (NCBI): domain Eukaryota; kingdom Metazoa; phylum Chordata; class Actinopteri; order Labriformes; family Labridae; genus Notolabrus; species Notolabrus celidotus. The sequence goes on from NC_048290.1 coordinate 4,723,475, forward strand.
AACTCTGATTTTCATTTTCTCCACCTTCCCCTCTATCACTCAGCGACGGAGCTCACATAATTATTCCCCGGCTGGCTGGTCTGTAATTACAAGCCTGCAGAACAAATACACTTCAAGTCTATCAGTTTCCCCTCATCATAATTCTCCTCTGAGGCCGCCGCTGTCCTCCGGGAGGCTCGCTGTTTGTCCACGCGCTGGGTCGTGAGTGTCACTCCATTTTTCCATCGACACTGTCACTGCTTTGTCCATTACGGGGCTTTTTATATACAAATATATAATATATAGAGCGGGCATTACCTGCCTGCATGCTTTAATTAACACGGCGAGGCAGCGAGAGCCGGAATGAACGAGTGTTTAGGGAGCAGTACTTAACATCCCAGGTCATGCATGTAATTCTAACAGCAGCAGACAGAAATGATCCTTCAGTTTGATGGATTGGGTTTGGTCGAAGAGTTGGAGGAAATCCACTCCTCTGACTGTGGGCGATAGAAAGGGAATAAAACTTGAGCTGAGTTTCTGTAAGACTACACTTTATACTTCTAACAACTCAATCACAGGGAGGAGTGGTTGATGGTGCAGCACTCTGGACGTGCTGTAAATAACTCTGGTTAGCACTGAGATGAAGAGGAGATATTTAGAGTTTGAGTTACTGAGATGGTAACACTGTGTAAAAGTTAAGATTTGTCAAGCTAAGTAGCTACTTTACTACAGGCCTTAATATTCTACATATTGATCTTAGAATTTTTATGCTGTTGTTATGCTGTTTTGATGTACCATACATTTTGTGATCATTTTAAAGATTGGTCATGTGACCGTGGGGATTTATCACAGCTGTGAATGCCCATGGGCGAACCTGAGGAAGCTACAAGTGGAACAAGACACAACTAACCGGCACCTAAGTTGTCTATGCATTGAAAGCCCTATTTTCTATTACTGTCACATTTATTTTCAAATGATAAGAAAGGTAAAAATAAAACTGATCATCTGAAAATCTACTCATCAGTCATCCCGGTTCATGCACGTACGATTTGGGTCCTCTGACTGTCATTTGAGCAGCAGATCCTCTGCACACTCCTGTGCACACATCTTTTTGTACACGCAGCACAATAGAGAGAGAGAGACAGAGCTCAATGGTTCCAAGGCCTGTCACTGTTAGCATCCTGTGATAGCAAACTGTTTCGCCACACCGAGACTTTAAGAGTATTGTAAAAGCTTTTTTTAAAAAAAGGAAGAAGAAAAGAAGGCTGGGGAAATTCAGACGAGGTGCTGGAGAGGATTTTTTTTTGTATTGCCTGTTGCTGTTGCAGCAGATGAGTCAGGACGCGAGAGTGCCACGGCCTCACCTACACGCTCAGGTGGGTGAAGAGGAGGCTCTTTAGCAAGCCAGGGACACAAACATAACAAAGAGAGAGAGAGAGAGAGAGAGAGAGAGAGAGAGAGAGAGAGAGAGAGAGAGAGAGAGAGAGAGAGAGAGAGAGCTCAATCCAGTCATTACCAGGCTGTAAGTAATAACAGCAATACAATTCTCATTGATGTACATCTGTTGCTTTATTGTATCTTGTCCTGTAGCTTAGACACAGCAGTGCTCTTACGCTGTGCAACTGTCGGCTAATATGGAGGGAGGAGTATTGATGGCTTTATGGAGCCAATGACATGTCATCAGTTTAACCTTTTAGCTGCTGGTGTGCTGAGGAGAGAGTTTATGCATGTGTGTGATAACAAATAATACATCTTTATGATCTTTGTTCACACTAAATTGAGAGATGTGTTTGGTTTAAGTTGGAGTATGCTGATTTTATGACAAAGAAAGAAAAAGAATCAGGAGGAAAGAGAAGCTGGACGGACAGATGTGACGGATGAGAGGTGAAGAAGAGGACAAGACACGGATTTGACTCTGTTTGTCTCAGCTCCAGAGGAACGATTGTCACACAACAGAAGCAAACGTTACGAGCACAGAGTTGGTAAGTTTCCACGATTGAACAACAGCAACTCCGTCAACATGGAGGCTGGTGTTTCCTCAGGGTTTAACTCCTGCAGCAGAAAATCAACATCATATAGTTACTGAATGAGAACTCAGACTGCACTCATTTTCTGTAATGTGATTCATGTTGTGAAAGCCAGCCTGACCAGAACCTCGTGTTAGGGCACAGTGTCTCACATTTTATTTTGAAAGAACTTGAAAATGGTGCAATTATGTGGTGAAATCTGCAGACCTCATGGATGGTAAGAGCCTCTCGTGATGTTAGGAAAGCTTCCCTCAACCTCTTAGAGCTGGGGGAGGAGGGAGCCTTGAGGACACAGGCAGGGGTACGCTTTATTTTGAAAGTATCCAACCAAGAACATGCCAGATCCTCTCAGCAAATTAGACTGCCTCCTGAATACACTCTATCCAACTAGCAGGATATATGTATGTCATGTAGAAAAAGAAGGCATGATTAGCTCCAGCCTGGGGCTGCACAATTATTGCCAAAGTGTTTGATAGCAAGAGTATTAATCACTTAATTTGAGGGAAGTCCTTTTTTATCTGTTCTGCCTTCTCATTAAGATAAACAAACACTTTCCCTTCCATCCTGCGCTTCACTCTGGCTCATGTCCACATTTAAGCGGGGCACACATGATGAGAATCAGCTGATTTTGGGCCCAGTTTCACCCCCTCACTTTAACCCTAACTAAAGATCATTGTGCCAGATTTTCCATGAATCCAAGACACTCTTCAACAAAGTTAAGAAGATTTGACGCAAGGCTAGTTCAGATAAAATCAAGCCGGCATGTTTCGGCTGCATGTCTTCATCAGGGTATTACAGTGAAAGAGAGCAACATCACTTTTAACACGGGTTGACGTTAAGTCTTATGTCAGGTAAGCTCCAGGTGAAGGCCCTCACGGCTGATCCATCAACACCTGAGCTCAGTGAAACTTACAGACCAAACACATCATAACAAACCATAGACTGTATAAATAATAGATGTAGTATCCGTGACGTCACCCATCTGTGTCTGAAGCGCTGTTCTGAAGCCAATCGTCGGCGGGAGCCATATTGGAAATGCTGAACTCAACATAACTCCTGTCAAGGTAAAGAGGCGGGCTTTGAGCCTCCTCGCCAACAGCTACAGTGTTCCCGCCTGTCAATCAAGTCAGCTGTGCCTCTTGTAATGAAGAACTCGTGATCTTGCAGCATTATGGAAAAAGTCTGCCCCCGTACAGTGTGTGCCGATCAAGAAATGAGCTATCCAGACTACACTTGTGTTTTGTACCAGGATGTAAACATGTTAATTCTGCTTCTTTGAATTGGTGTGTATGTGGTTTCTGGTACTTCCAGAGCCAGCCTCAAGCGGACACTCGATGAACTGCTGTTTTTAACCCTTCTGCATTGGCTTCAATTCTTGTGGCCAGAGGTTGCCACTTGTGTCAAACACAAATGCATCCAAAATGAATGCAGAAAAAAAGACTACATCCGCCGTATCACTCAGACCAGGAAGCACCTCAGCCTGGAGCTTTAGGATCCAGAATTCTGGCTCATGTAGCTACAACCTCAGCGATTCCTCAATATTTGTGCGCTTTAGTGCAGAGAAAAATCTGTTCCTATACCCTGCGTTCCAACACTACTCTTGTTTTATCTGTTGCTCGGGTAAGGACTGAATTCGGAAAAAGAGCTTTCAGCTTTGCTGCCCCTATGGCATGGAACGCTCTACAGACTACATTGAAACTCTCTGAACTTATGACTCTTGGAGCCTTCCGTTCTATCCTGAGGGACAGACAGCGTGAGAGCACTGAACAGTGCCTGTGTTTTAAACCTTAAATTATTGTTTGTTGTTTTGTTACAGCTTCCACTCCTCTTATTCATACTGTAAAACACTATGTATTTATAAATTGTACGTTTTAATTTGTGCTGTCATTTTCGTGTGACTGTTTTGTGACATGTGCTGCTGACCTCTTGGCCAGGTCACCCTCGTGAAAGAGATCCTGATCTCAATGGGTTTTACCTGGTTAAATAAAGGTTAAATAAAAATAAAAATAAATAAAAAACACAACCGGACAATTCTGGGCCCAGTTTCCTACAAAAAATCAGCAGTCCAGACTTTGTGGTCCCAAAGATTGCACTGTGGTGTGAGGTGAGATTCAACTTTCCCTGATCTGGTTGGATGAGAATGAGCCGCACTGATTTGTAGAGGTGTGCATTATTCATCAAACAACTGAACTCTCTGAATCTGTGAACAAGATGTTGACTTTATAAAGCAATCTGTTATTTCTGTCAAAAGTGACAGGTGTTGACATGGACGTGAAAACCTGTTGACAGTCAGAGTACAGTTTGCAGAAATAAAGCAGCATTTTCAGCACTTGATTAATTGCTGATTATAAATATTCTGTGCTTCTGTGTTATCTTTAATTTGATTTTAATCAGTGTTTATTTCTTATTTCATTTCTGCTTTCTATTAATACTCTAATATTCTTCTTTTTTTGTGTATATTCCCCCGGGATGAATAAAGTATTTCTGATTCTGAAAAACTCAGTTGTCTGGACATGACTTTGAAACTAAGACATCAACCTGTTGGTTCCACATTTTACTGATCCAGGGTGCCGCCTACTGAATCTTATAATATATGCACTGTAGATAGTCTCAGAGGAATAAAACATGATCACACTTTGCAGCACATGTTCCTTAAAGGTTTAAAATAACCTGTAATATTAAATCACTCTCTTTATTATTGCACCTTCATCTATTAAAGCCTAATGCATGCAAACACTGCAGGTTATTAACTCCTCCTTGGAGTACCAGAGTGAGTAATAATTGGTTCTGTTATGATATCAGGCATGGAAATCTGATAACTATCGTACATCATTATCAGGGAAGAATAATCCATATCATGCGTGCCGATGTTTCAAGAGTCTTTCCCTGTTCTCACGTACAAATAAGAACCCAGAGGAATACAGCTATGAAAAAGAAAGTACAAGTTCACAATACCTGTGTTATTTTATGCACAAAGCTTCAGGGCATGTGTTGATGACAGTCTTTATTTATCAGAAACACCGAGCTGTCGACTGCATCAACATCTTTTCATGGATCACTCGAATGAAGCTAATTACAAACACACATGACAAACACACATACACTGCAAAAACTTCAGTCCCAACAGATGGATGTAAGGAGCAGGAAGCCGCCACACGCTTGCTTTCATCTCTCTGCGACACCGTTTCTTTTATCCGTTCATTTTCTTTGCATTGAAAATCTCTGCGATTTTTGATAGCCCATTATTTCTGCGTTATTTTTCCATCTCGCCCTCTCCATCGCGCGGATAATCCCCCGAGGGTGTTGTTGGTAATGAATGAAAAATTGTGGAGAAGCAGCTGAATTGCCTATAGACGTGAAGAGACAGTGCAGTCTTGAGTGCCTCCCCGATGATCAATTATGTTGAATCCAAATCAATACGAGAGCAAGAAAAATACATTTATGAGTCTTTTGAGAGACGTGTTTGAAAGACAGTGAACGACGGGTAATGGTTAAAAATTGAACTGAGTGTGCTGCGGTTTGTCAGTCTGAAATAAATTAATAGTCTTCTCCTGCCTGACAGAGAAGGAAAGACATGCCATTCATTAGAATATCGCTTTAAGACATGGTTAAAGGCTGCATTGATATTCTTGGCATATTGACGTCTGAATAATCCTGTCAATATAAAGTTGAAAGGTAATATGCATATCTGTGTTCGACTTACAAATCAAGCCCTAACTGAATTAAAGCCTTTCCATTAACATCCTGAGTGAGGCGGTGGGATCAGATTGCAATCAGGAGTCAGAATATAGGCCATCGTTCACTGGAGGGAAAGCACAAAACAAAAGGGTTTTTAGGGAAACATTTATGCAAATGTATGCACAATTTCTAATTTCACCACAAAGTGAATTCCTGATGCCGCTATATGTGTCGATTCGCTTTGTCGGTGAGATGAAAAACACTTTGATTGCTCGGAAATGTCAAAGAAAATTGCTTTGAATGTGACAGTATGTCCCCGACTCCTATAAATATCTCTGCAGACTGAGAGGTTACAACCTCAAACCTTCAATTATCCTCAGTCTGACGGCATTATTAACAACCTAAGAGACACACTGATCTTCATCATAAAGAATATGATCAGAAAAGAGAGGAATAAACGCTCTCCAGTCATGCCTTTATGCATATCAAAGAAAAAAAAATCAAGCCCATTCTCATTTCACACGGAGCATAAATCATGTGTTCATGCTTCTCACAGTCCATGAAAACAGATGATTGTTTCATACGGCCGCATCGATCCACGCTGCTGAAACAGTGGTGATCAAAAGTAGCACATTCCTTACATGTAATCAAATCAAATGAGGCTTGAGGCGCTTCATTATCTGCCCGTGTTAATGCCTCTGTCTGCTGTGACTAATGAGGCTGCAGACAAACAGCCCAACAAGGCTAACGTAGCGGAGGAGCTGAACAGCAGCGCTGCGATACGAAAGGTAAGAGCAGGACAGCCCACGACAGCAGAGAGAGAGGAAAACAATCACACCGATGCGAGTAGTGAGTTTGAAGTGTTTGTCACGTTGTGGTGATTACACGTACGGGGCCTCGACCTCGTTGACTCCCGCCATTTATAAATTGAATATCAAGTAGTGTTCGGCTGTTTGTGGCTTTGAAATACAACATGAGAGGAGTTTGCACTCTCTCTCCTGAGTCAACAAGTTATGAATTGCAAACACTCCAAATATTGTTGCAGATAGAAAGACAGGCAGCAACAGCAGCATCAGAAAACCACGACACAAAAGGAACACTTGTAGCCTGAACTGATGTTCACAGGTGTCTGTAACAAGCTGAACACCAACAGGTGAAGTCAATTAGTCCTGTTTAGTGCCAAAAACTGACGAACAAAGCTGCAAACTGTTGTGATGCATAATAGTCTGTTTTTAAGAAGTGGGTGTAGTCAAAGTGGCGTCACCAATTGGTTCCTGTGGACTACATTTCAGTCCCTCCAGGATTTCGCGGGATTTGTTTGTGATTGGTTCGGCTCAAAAAGCCTGAATTTGCGACAGCTTTTTGAAAAAAACTGCGGTGAAAGTTGCGATTGTTTTTTTTGCTTTTTTTCAGCCCCCGAATAACATCTCAGGGGCAAGTAAATACGCTAAATTACAGTTGTTTTTAGAAAACATTCTTGATGTGGCCACTGACTGTATTTTGATTCTCTTGATTCACTGAAAAATGCCATGAAAGGACTGTATTGCACATTTACGACGGTCCCTGAATGCACCTCGCAGCGACTGATGCACAGTCAGTTCACGGCACTCTGAAATTAATCTGCATCTTTGATGACAAGGAGTTGATGAAAACTTACTGAATGTGTCTGATGTTTCACCAAACTGGATTAAATCAAGCTGTAGATGCAGAGCTTTTTACGGTAACCACGGCAACGTCAAACATCAAATAGTAAACAGACGTCCCCCGGTTGTGTCTTTGTCACTAACGCACACCGGGGGTAAAAATCATCAATGAAGATGAGACAGATGCATGGAGGTGAGGAGAGCTGGTTCATAAAGCACACCTGCTGCAGGTAGAGACCAAGCGAACACTGAGCCCCTCAATCTATAAATAACAACGTTGTCATGGTCACTTGTCCTGCCTGCTGTCCCCTCTTTTCACCCGTTCTCTGTGCGTGTTTTGTTGTTGAAAAGTGCCGATCAAGTGAGGACTTACGTTTATGTTCCAAGGAAATCAAATTGATGACAAAACCGATGACGTACAGGGGCTGAGATTGAGGTAATTGGTTGAATTTGCGTTGATAGTTGCGATCGCGAAATCGCAACTTCCTGGAGGGACTGACATTTGGAGGAATCAAGTGGCCATCCTGGTTTTTAGCGGGGCAGAAGGAGGCATAAAAGATGAGAGGGAAGACAGCATTCAAATTTCAACAATTTATCTTCAGCTTTGCACACAGTACAAGAAAAAACAAATCATTTGGGGCCCAAATCCAACAAAAGTCAGCAAAGGTTAAATTTGTGTTATTGTTCCAAAGATTATTGTGCCAGATTTTCCTGTGGTGTGAAGTCTATTAAGAGTTGCTTTAACTGTGAATATGAAAATACATTACAGTATAATATAATGTTATGCAATCTATTAATTCAATTATTAGGCCAGTTTATAGATAGGTTCTCCACTCTGCTTCCTGGACTTTCTCCCAGCTCTTTTATTCACATTTTTTGTCAGTGTCCCAATTTTTGACATATTCATCTGCAGCACCCTTTTATAAAAACATCTGGATAAGAGGCGCGTATTTAGCCAAATGGTTAAGCTGCACACCCATATAGCCAGCGGACAGGGTTCAATTCCAGCCTGCAGCCCCTCTCCTGCATGTCACTCCCCCACTCTCTCCTGGTTTCCTGCTCTATCCACTGTCCTGTCTCCTCTATCAATAAAGGTGTAAAAGCCCCAAAGATATATAAAAGGAAAAAAAAAAAAAAAAAAGTTTATGGATTGATAAAGTTTCCGAAATACATCTGATGGAAAGATAACATGCAGAGGGATGTGTTTGCTGGAAGGTGGAGCCCTGCCTTGATTATGTTGGTGAAGTAAAGTCCTCTTTTTAGTTTCTTTCATTTATTCACTTCTTTTTATATTTTTCTCTTCCTTCCCTTTTCTATTATCTCTCTCTCTCCATATATATGTATTATTTACTCTCCTTTATTAACTCATTAATTTAAAGGTTTGTCTTTTGTGTTTTGTGTTTTGTTATATTATATTCTATGAAACCATATAGCAACAGATACAGTAAAGATGTGTAAATTAATGTTTAAGTTGCCTAAAGCAAAATAAAAACTAAGTTTAAGAAAATAGTATTGAGATAAACACTTATCTGTGTTATCCAGATGTTTTTCTGTTATTTATTTACTATTATTATTATGTAGTCACAACCGGTGATTCGTGCATGCACGAGACTTGCTATTGGTGTAGTATTCCACAGAGCTGGGCACACATCCATCAATCATCAGCGTTTCTTTTTTAATTAACTCTAAACATTGATGTTCATTATTTTTTTAAAGCTGGGGTTGGTAATCAGATTTAGATACACTTTTTGTCATACTGGTTAAAATGATCTTTATGTCCTGATGGCAATCAATACATGATGTGTTCTTAAAAAAGAGTGAAAAAAAGCTGCTATCTACAGCCGGAGTAAACCTGGGAAAACACCAACCAATCACCGTTTTTTGGGTCCCCAAATTTTAAACCATTCAAATCCTATCCTGCCGTTCTGCCCTCCTCCTGCGCGTACATTTCCCCGGTGTTCACTCCTCCGAGTCCCCGTCTCCTGCCTCTGCTTCCCCTGACTCTATTTACTGCCCCTCTCGCTCGTCCTCGGGCCTGTCCCCTCTGACCTGATGAGGTGCTTTGCTCAGGACTGTAGTCCGGATCAGAGTCTAAAAAGCTCTCACCAACAAGCAGAATAATTAATGACGTTCAGTAAGTCCTACAGAAAATATATATTTATTGTAGCGTCCGTCCGGACGCTGTAGCGATGACGAGCCGATTCGTGAACACGTTGAGCTTTAATAACCGGTCACTGTCGGCCGTGATCACGCCAACCAACAAAACAACAATCAATGTTTGAATGAATGAAAAACTTCTCCTCTCCTCTCTCCCACTCACACACTCTACACCTCTCCTGATGCCTTCACTGACCGTCAACACTGTAGGAATTAAGAGCATCTACAATGAACACGTTTAACAAACAGTAGAGCTGTTACAGTGTTATATATGTGTTATAACTTTTCTCCTGATATCGTGTCACTGGTACAACTGGATAATGCTAGCATGATAGTTGTGAGTGCTAACAGCAGCCATGTTTGTTTGTGTTTTTAACTTTCACTATGATAATGTTTTGGTGAGGACCGGTTTTGAATCAGTCACGATCATATGGTCGAGAATCAGCTGCGCTCGTGCATGTGAGCGGGGGGGGCGTCGTTTTGGAGGAGCTCCGAGGGAGGAGGGGAGGGGTTAGACGGAGTCATGAGGAAAAGCTACATTCAAATTCATGCTGGTTTTCCGAGACTACCAACCCTAGCTTTAAGTTATATCTTTGGCCTTTTTTTGCATTTATTGACAGGACAGCCGAAGAGAGACAGGAAATGTGGGGAGTAGAGAGTGGGGGAGGACATGCAGCAGATGGTTGACCGGCAGGGGGTCGAACCGGTGACCTCTGTGACGAGGACTGTAGCCTCTATACATGAGGCGCTTAGACCGCTAGGCCACCAGCGCTCCAGTGGATGTTAATTTTAAAAACTACTTGGGAAAAATCTGAACTACTGTAACATTATCTTTGACCTAGGGAGCCTAGTGATGTGTCAGTAGTAGAGACTTGTACTGAATGGTACAATGAAGAGCTGTTTCGAGATGCAAAAGAGCCGGTTCTTGCTGAGCCAAAGGATCTGGATCACTAAAAAAGGCCTGAATCCCATCACTAGGAGCATCTACACCAAGGTTGTTTACCTGAGACAGAAGAAGGATCCAGACTCTGCTCTCAGACAACTTGAGCAAGAGCACACAGCCTTTTATAGATTTGACATAATCTGTGGCTCTTTGTGGAATATAATGTGTTTGGATTAAATCTGTTACTGGACTCGGATCATGGTGACCCTGCAGCAGGAGGAGGGCGGACACAGAGTGTTGAGAGACATCGGCAGCAACCAGCTGAGAGCGGTATGAGAAGGTTCATATTTAACACGAGACGTCGCACTTCAATCAGAGCATTAAGAGGAGGGACGGACTGAAGGACCTCTCTCTCTCTGATCACCTGCAGCAGAGCGTCAGTCAGGCTCTGCAGGTTATCACATACAAAGGGGCGGAGAGCGACGAGAGATCGTATGGTTCATTGATTGCAGATAGAGAGTTTATATAGATATACCTGGGCTGCCCATTCAGGTGTCGTCTATGCGGGGGAAACACTGGATTGTACTTTTATGTCCACCTTTTAAAGTGTAGATAAAAAATGAAGTGAGGAACACTGAGCTGATGCAAACTGCTACAGCTTTATATTTGAATTTGAAGCCAGTCAAGACTTGAGACTTTCCAACAAAACCAAGATATCAGCTTGAAAGAGTTTGCTGAGGGAATAAATGGAGTGAGAATTAAAATCTAAGCTGCAAGCGGCGATGAACGGGCCACCGCAATCCTGCAGCCACTGCCTCATATTAGCCACCGCCAGATGATTTGGTGAGATTTTGGATCTTTTAAAGCCACCCAATATCCATTTCCTGTTTATGGCGAGACACGTGCATTTGATGCACCGCCTGAAAGTCTGCCACGCCCACAATTTTAGCCTGAACGGTATGCCTCTGAAAATTTTGAATCGTCAATGTGCCTACTATAGAATGGGCCTTGTTGGGACAGAATTAGAGAAACACCCAAGGACGAGATCTCAAAAGTATGCACCCTTAATATTTTCTTAAAGATTCCTATTTGTAACCAGTGGAGTCATCCCCTGCTGGCCATTAGAGACAATAATGGTTCAAAGCTCTTCAGCACTACTTTCTCTTTTCAGACAAAGAGGCTTCATCCGCTACATTTAAATGTTATATTTAATACTAAGAATAAAGAGATTCTACCCAATAAGTCTGAATGTAGCAGGAATAAATGTGACTTCACAGATGAAGCACCTTCACCTTCACTGACCTCGCTCCAATGTCAGAACACCACTTTGTCAAATTGATTTCCCTCCTAAATTCATTTTAATCAAATAACTCTTCATCAGGAGTCAAACTGAGTCCGTCGGCTCATAAAAACTTTGAGGCCTTACATCATATCTGCAGGAAATTAAAGGCTGTGATTTAATCATGGGAAGTATTTCTGCTGTAGTTATGATGATTAACTGATAATAAAGTTAGGAGAAAATGAAAGTCACATTTAAAGTTTGGAAGTGAAACTAAAGTTAAGAGCTGCTACTTTATGTGTGTGTGTGTGTGTGTGTGTTTGTCTAGATACTGTACATCTGTGTCCGTCTACTGAGTGTGTGTGTGTGTGTGTGTGTGTTTGTGTGGGCGGGATGCAGCATTCATTAATGTTTCTTGATATGTGGGCGGCTTTACTTGTTTCAATTTCTTGTATTTTCTTCTTTTCTGGAAACACAACTTTGTACACATTTCAATATAAAGCGGGGAAATGGATGCAGACTTTGCACTTTGGGATTTTCTTCCATCTGTGTGCTGCTGAATGATGGTGTTTGTGGTTTTTCAAGTCAGTTATATTTCCACCTGATTAGGTTTTGAATCCAGAGCTTATTAAAGTTTGTATGGAGATGGTTTGAGGTGTCAAAACAGTATCAAGCAGTACGTTAAAGCATCTTGGGGGGATATATGTTCTGGTTTAAGGCATCAAGGTCCACAGCTGTCTGAAGAGCCAGGATACAAAAAGAAGTTTGTTGAAAAATCTCATTATAGTTGATTAAATGACAAACTGTGAGAAAACAGTAAATGTAGCTGGGGTTTCAAAAGTGACTTAAACCTGCATTCTCTCTGCTGGCCAGCAGGGGGGGACTGGTCACAAAAAAACCCTGTTTTTTGGAAACCAGTACAGGAAAGGATTCTACTCCTAAGATGGTTTATTCCCTTACTAAGACATCTTTCAAAGGATTTTTGGGGGGTTGTTCTCAAAAATGATTTTTAAACTAATATGGATAACTGATAATAACCTCCAATACCAGTAACCGATACTCCGTCTTCAGCTTGTTGTAGGTCGCATACTCCCACCTGCTGTGTTTGAATGTGTGGGCTTGTTTAAAAGTAAATGGAAGCTCCTTTTATTGGTTGTTTAAAATGGAAACATTTGTATTGGAATTAGTGATGCAATGCCTTGAAATGCACAGCTATGGGGAACTTCCACCTGATCTGTGTTCAGTCTGTCTCTGCCACAGTAACAGAGCTGGTAGGTTTTAATTCTTGTCAGTGTGTGTGTGTGCGTGTGTGTGTGCTTCCACTGGAACTGTTGCATTTCTGCTCCGTCTCAGCTCCGACAATCAGGAGTCCTCAACAACAGATATGCGAGACTTCTATTTTTGCAGCACGGCGAATCATTGGGATCGAATGAGAGAGGAAGTCAGGCAAAACAAAATCTGTTAAAGCCGTAATCGACTTAACTACAGCAACAAAACTTCACAATGGGTGGAATCAGGTCTGGAGTCAACAGGTCAGAGGTTTTCAGAGGCCAGTGACGACAACATGGATGGAAGGGGACCATTGATTCTGTAAATTTGGTGGGAAACCCTCGGTCTCCAGCTGTCTGGTGGTTCTGCTCTCTCTGACAGAACATGAATCTAATGGAACTGAATTGGACAGTTAGATTGGTGATCCATTTCACCCCTAATTGGAATAATTAAGAATAACATACTGATTCCACTTTTGGTCCTTTAAAACAGGGGTTCTCAAACTTTTTGGAGCTAGGGAACCCTTACAGGTGAGGAAATTGTCCAAGGACCCCCTCATAACTGTAACACAGATTAAGCACATTAGTGATGTGCCATGATCAAAAGCTGCGACTCTGAGAGTCGATGCTTTATAGTGAATCAGAAGAGCCTCTCTCAGTGCTGAGCCCCAGCTCTGCTCACAGCAGAACTTTGTTTTGATTGGTCAGCATGGTGGCCATGCGGCCAATCACATGTGAGGATATAGGATACAGGTGATGGAGGGGAGGCTGTGTATCGTGGCTACATCTGTTCCTTTTGAGAGAGTTAGGGTTAGGGTTCTTCTCAAAGACCGGGCAGATTCTCAATGAGAGGAGAAATCAGATCAGCCCATCCAAGCTGAGACATCTGATTTTTCTCAATGCCAACCTGAGGACATTAATAATGTTTGCTCCAGTTGGGTTCTGGTTCTGTTTGCTTGAGTTGGTTCTGGTTTTGTTTGCTTGAGTTTGGTTCTGCTCTCGGTGCATGACTTGGTTCTGGTTATGTTTGCTTCAGTTTGGTTCTGGTTTGGTTCTGGTTCGGTTCTGGTTCTGTTAGATTGAGTTCGATTCTGGTTTGGTTCTGGTTTGGTTCCGGTTCGGGTTCTGGTTCGGTTCTAGTTCGGTTCCGGTTCAGTTCTGGTTCGGTTCTGGTTCGGTTCCGGTTCGGTTCTGGTTCGGTTCCGGTTCGGTTCTGGTTCTGTTAGATTGAGTTCAATTCTGGTTCGGTTCTGGTTCGGTTCCGGTTCAGTTCTGGTTCAGTTCTGGTTCGGTTAAGGTTCGGTTCTGGTTCTGTTAGATTGAGTTCGATTCTGGTTCGGTTCTGGTTCGGTTCCGGTTAAGTTCTGGTTCGGTTCTGGTTCGGTTCCGGTTCGGTCCAAGTTCAGTTCTGGTTCGGTTCTGGTTCTGTTAGCTTAAGTTCGATTCTGGTTTGGTTCTGGTTCGGTTCCGGTTCGGTTCTGGTTCGGTTCCGGTTCAGTTCTGGTTCGGTTCTGGTTCGGTCCCCGTTCGGTTCCGGTTCGGTTTTGGTTCTGTTAGATTGAGTTCAATTCGAGTTCGGTTCTGGTTCGGTTCCGGTTCGGTTCCAGTTCGGTTCTGGTTCTGTTTGGTTCTGGTTCTGTTTGGTTCTGGTTCTGTTAGCTTGAGTTCGATTCTCGTTCGGTTCTGGTTCAGTTCCGGATCAGTTCTGGTTTGGTTTGGTTACAGTTCGGTTCGAGTTCGGTTCTGGTTCATTTGGTTCTGGTTCTGTTTGGTTCTGTTTCTGTTTGGTTCTGTTTCTGTTTGGTTCTGTTTCTGTTTGGTTCTGGTTCTGGTTCTATTTGCTTGAGTTTGGTTTTGGTTCTGTTTGCTTAATTTTAGTTCTGGTTCTAACCCTAACCTTAAACCCTAAACCCTAATCCTAACCCAATCCCTAACCCTAACCGTAATCCTAACCCTAACCCTAACCCTAATCCTAATCCTAACCCTAATCCTAATCCTAACCCTAACCCTAACCCTAATCCTAACCCTAACCCTAATCCTAATCCTAATCCTAACCCTAACCCTAACCCTAACCCTAATCCTAACCCTAACCCTAACCCTAACCCTAATCCTAACCCCAACCCTAACCCTAACCCTAATCCTAACCCTAATCACAACCCTAACCCTAACCCTAATCCTAACCCTAACCCTAACCCTAATCCTAACCCTAACCCTAACCCTAATCCTAATCCTAACCCTACCCCTAATCCTAACCCTAACCCTAATCCTAACCCTAATCCTAATCCTAACCCTAACCCTAATCCTAACCCTAACCCTAATCCTAACCCTAACCCTAATCACAACCCTAACCCTAACCCTAATCCTAACCCTAACCCTAATCCTAACCCTAACCCTAATCCTAACCTTAACTCTAATCCTAACCCTAACCCTAACCCTAATCCTAACCCTAATCACAACCCTAACCCTAACCCTAATCACAACCCTAACCCTAACCCTAACCCTAATCACAACCCTAACCCTAACCCTAATCCTAACCCTAATCCTAACCCTAATCACAACCCTAACCCTAACCCTAATCACAACCCTAACCCTAACCCTAATCACAACCCTAACCCCAACCCTAATCACAACCCTAACCCCAACCCTAACCCTAATCACAATCCTAACCCTAACCCTAATCACAACCCTAACCCTAACCCTAATCACAACCCTAACCCTAACCCTAATCACAACCCTAACCCTAATCACAATCCTAACCCTAACCCTAATCCTAACCCTAATCACAACCCTAACCCTAACCCTAACCCTAATCCTAACCCTAACCCTAACCCTAATCACAACCCTAACCCTAATCCTAACCCTAATCCTAACCCTAATCCTAACCCTAACCCTAATCCTAACCTTAACCCTAACCCTAACCCTAATCCTTATCCTAACCCTAACCCTATCCCTAATTATAACCCTAACCACAACCTTAACCCTAACCCTAACCACAGGATTAGGAGGAGCATCACAATTTCTATATTACTTCTTGTATTTAGTCTGTTGCTTAAAGTTACTCTGTGAATTTTTCAGAGTGCTTTCACAACAAACATTAACAGGCTGAGATGTAGCTACATTACACACTGCTTTGTTTAAAATCAGGGGAGATAACTAAAATACTGCTGTGAACGCTTAATTTACACCTCTGAAAAAAACAACACCAAATGCTATTCTTGAGCTTGTTTATAACAAAGTTTCACATCTCACTTCCAGCATCTCCCGAGCAACCAGAGAGAGTGGAAAGTTAAAAAAGGAGAGCCAGGATAGTTAAATTACAAAACACAATGTGTGCAGCAGACTGTTTGATTTTCACAGAGTCTACACTTGGCTGTCGACTTCCTCTCTCAGCCCAGCGGCTCAGAGGTCCCTGACCGGCGCCTGACCGCGACCAGATTGTCCGGACCAGCGTATCATGGAGGGCCGACCGGCAAACCTCGAAAGTGGCAGAGGTGACATCTGTAAAGTGTCATAATGAGATCTTTTAGAGTGCCAATGAGGTCCCTGAGATGCTCGGTGAGTGATGCCCACAGCTGGTCATTATCTGCTCCAGTCGCTGCAGGATCATAAACACCTCTTCAAAATAAAAGGCCCAGAAAATTCAGTCAAAAAGTCCTCCACTAAAGGGTTTATGGAACTCCCATTTGTTCATCTTTAGGACTAACTCAAGGTCTATGGAGGGGCTGCTGCTTGGAAGAACATTTGCTTTATTTACAAGGACTTTTATGATGCACTTCATAATGTTACTGCTGATCCAGTCAGTGACCTGACACGGCTGTAGCGACACAGCCTTGAGGACCTTTATATAAAAGGCACACAGCATATCTGTATCGTTACAAATCGCAGCTCATCTCTGCATGTGGTCATCCGTCATCTGGAGTGACTTTATCTCTCGGGTGCCAAGGATAACAACGACGGAGAGACATTGGATGGGGGACCCACGGGGTGACGGCAGGAGGGCAAAGAGAAAACAAAATGAAAAGAGAGAAAAAAAAAAAGGAGAAGGTACAAGAAGGAGAGAAAGAGGAGAGGAGAGAGTGACAGAGTGATGGAGGAAATACTATTAAAGGTAATGAATGTCACTCTGTCATTCCCGCTGTATGATCCAGGTGCCTTTGCCAATTATCCTGACAGCCAGAGGTCTGCTCCAGCTCCCCTTCCCACTGGGGGAAAAAAAAAAGACTCAGTTCCAGTGCCAAACACTGGCCTTGTTACTGGACCCACCAGGGATAACAGTTCCAACCAGAGATCATCACTTTTTAGATAAAGAGCTGCAGCTTCTACAGTAAAAGAGCAAAGATCAGGGGAGCTGTTAATGTGGACAGCGAATGTGACGGCCATCCACTTGTGCAGACCCCAGGTGCGCAAAGGCGGCACGAAGGACAAACAGAGGTGTGTTATTCCTGAATAATGAAGCGCAAAAAGGTCATAACTCAGAGCACATTTTTCTTCGCATTGTTAGGATAAATTGAGGCATAATTAAAACATGATCCATCCTCTGTAATTTAGCGAAATGTTTCATCAACGCAGCATGAAGCGCTAATTGCACACAAAATATCCATAAATGTCTGGCCTCCTAACAATTAAAATGAAGGCAAATGAGTTCACCTATACATCACAAGACTGATGAAGTATTCTCAGCCCCGGGCACTGAAAATAAATAAATGATTAAGTTTTCAAAACACTCTGCAAAATTAATCTCCAGAGTGCTTTTTCACCCCAAAAACATGCAATAAATTGGACTCCTAATGAAGCACGGAAGAGGCGTACAGCATATGGCAACTAATATTTAATCATAATACAAACTTAATCCCTGAGAAAAAGGGGGAACATGCACACTACATGCCCTCCTTGCAAACTAAACAGAGTCAGACACTTTGAGAAGGAATAATTGTGACATTCAAACAGTTTACTGCAGCAATAAGTCACAACTGGTGTTAGTGAGGAACGTCTCAGCTCTGCAGGAGGCTTATTAGATGAAGATTACCCAAAACACTAACGATGTTCAGTTGTCCAAGTCCATCCAAGGTGGTCCAAATGTTAAGCTGGGTTCCCAAAACCCATCAAATGTATCTTTTTTCAATATTTACTCTCAAATTTTCCACATTTCACCACAATTCATTCAATAATCAGATGGTTATTCTTGTTTTAAGTGCATACAACAAACTTTAAAATGTTCTGTTGTAACTACTGTTCCCTTACCCCCCATGAATTACAAACAATGCACCACTGATTCATCTTTAAGTGGGTCAATCAATCAATGTAGTCATCAAGGCCAGGACTCAATCCACTGAATCATTGGCTATGACGCCTGACAATGAGTCACAGTCTGTGACGCTCGTGGCTGGTCAGTAAGTTAACTGTATCAGTCAAACAAGAGATAAAGGTATTCTTTACTGACAGACACCAGGAGCCTCTACTTCCTTTGTTGAGAATAAAAAATGCTGCGTGATGTAAAAAGTCAAACTTTCACATCCTTGCTTGGAGGTTTGACTATATCGCCAATCTGCTGTAGATGTAACAGCTAAATTTGCGTCATAGCACAAAAGGAAGGCAGCTGAATTCTGCAAGACTGAAAATGTAGCATGCTAAAAAATATGATGTATGAGCTTAAAGTGTATCTAAGAGACTCAAACAGCTTGTTAACCAGTTGCCATGTACGCTCAAAAACTAAAGAGTTAAGCTAGCAATGAGGGATGTTCTGAAGCAATTAATTTCCCAGCAATTCATATGAGAATTTGAATTCCAACAAACCCACTAATAAAAAAAAAAAGAGTAAGAAAACGCTCAGAAAACAGTCAAAATTGAGCACCATACATTTAACACAGCTTAACACAGGGTCACAGAGTTTGCAAGTGAACAATGCCAGATTGGTTTTCCAAATGTGGCTAACACTAGCAGAGCTAGCACCACCAGCTTTTGTTACTTCCTGCAGGTTAACGTACACATGATTGTGCTGGTTATGCATTGCTACAGTTAAGTAGTGCATGCCAGTTTAACCAGACACAGCCTTCACACAACGCTGTCCAAATTATCTCGAACAAAATACCAACAAACCTCACTGCGCTATATGATGCAATCTATCATCTGCGCTTGTTTACATCCGGGTAATAGAGCATCACAGCATTATTACAGCGCTCCGGTTTACCACAACATATCATCAGGATTATGGGCCTACTATGATCAAACTGTTAGAGCCAGAGAGTAATTCGAGTGTAGGTGCCTTTAATTGTCATGCAGCAGGAAATTGGTGCTGCTAAATGGGAACAACTGAGCATGTGCGCTGCAATGTATGCTTTAATCTGTGCAGGACAAGGAGCAACGCATTTCCTAACCATAGCTTTGTTTTTTTATATATATAGTTTTGTCGCTTTTGTGAAAATATAACTCAACTCAAACTTTATTTATAGAGCACGTTTAAAACAACCGGAGTTGACCAAAGTGCTGTACAGGACAAAAACAGCACAAATGACAAACATAGCATACAATACAATACTAAAATACAATACTAGAATACGTAAACAGTGCAAATGGATAATAAAATAAGATAGAATAAAATAAATTAAAATCTAATTAAGATTATGCCAGATGTCCACTCAATGTTGATTAAAAGCCAGGGAAAAGAGGTGTGTCTTAAGAGACGATTTAAAAATCTCGATTGATCCTGCAGAGCGGATCTGTAGGGGCAGGTTGTTCCAGAGCCGAGGGGCAGCTGCCACAAAGGCTCGGTCACCTTTGGTTTTAAGCCTGGTTTTGGGAGTGACCAGTAGCAATTGACCAGATGATCTCAATGTCCTGGCAGGGACATGGTATTGGAGAAGCTCGGTCAGGTACTGGGGGGCTAGGCCATTAAGAGCTTTAAAAACAAACAATAACATTTTAAAATCTATTCTAAAAGCAACCGGGAGCCAGTGCAGCGAAGCTAGGACAGGGGATGTGTGGTCACGCTTACGTTTTCCAGTGAGGAGACGGGCAGCAGCGTTTTGTACCAGCTGCAGGCGGTGCAATAATGAGTGGTCCAGGCCATAATACAGAGAGTTACAGTAATCCAATCGACTGTTAATAAAAGCATGGATTACCGTCTCAAGATCTCTCTGTGGCAGGTACCCCTTTACTTTTGACAAAATCCTCAGGTGATAAAAACTATTTTTAACAACTGAGCTTACCTGTCGATCAAATTTTAGCCTAAGTTAAAAGCAACGAGAGAAGTGATTTTGGTTTGTCAATATTTTTAATAAAAAATATATATTTAAAGTGATAGCTACAGCACTCCTCCCTTGAGTTAGTTGTCTGTTTTTGTGAAATTAGTAATGACAGTTTTCAAATGTACCTTTTAACCCTCCTGTTATGTTGCGGGTCAAATTGACCCCCTTTTAAAGTCTATTTTAATTTAATATATGCCTTCTAAACTAGCTAAATGCAGCATAAAAATCTGGGCAGCATGTGACAGAAGAAGTGTTAATTTATCAACATGACTTCATAAAAATAAAAAAAAATAAAAATGTAAAATAAAATTAACAAAATGATTGTATTTATATTGAGGGCTTTCCAATGTACATTAAAATAAGTTTTAACATTAATTTTAATGAAAAACGAGTGAGTTATCCTCATTGAACCATGATCTGTGAGATTTAAAGAACACCAATGGACTAAATCTTGATTTTAATGGTTAGTAATTGAGTTAAAAATTAGATTTAAAAAATGTGCATTGGGATTTTTTGGGGGTTCTAACACTTTTGGATAATTGAATATGCCCTGGGTCAAATTGACCCAGGAACATTATTGCTGTTCCAGAGAAACAAAGATAACAGGAGGGTTAATCCATAAAAACAGCAGCATGGTTGTGGTGGATTTAGATGGATGATGATTACTAATGATCAAGCTGATAGTTCAGTACATCATCTGCATGAATTGACATTAATGTCTATATAATTTGATCACTCTAATCTGTCTTTAAAGGAGCAGGTAATTGATTTTTAACAGGAAATGCAAACCTGTTTAGTCACGGATAGTGATTGATTGATTGAGTTGTGAGGATTATTAGGACATCTTAAGCTGAGAAGAATTGGAGAGCTTGATGTCGTTTATATATTGTGATGAATATTTGAGAATCAGAGTCCAGGCTGAGCCAGGAAAGCAAGAGAGCATGTAACAGCGTCGTGGCTCTCTCTGCCCTCTTTCTGGACGCTTTCAACTTAGTTTGGAGATAAAGTCGCAGCTTTGATCTTCAAACAGCCTGTTTGAGATTGGAATTGAATCCCCTTGGTTATTATCACCACACAAGAGCTGGAAGTTTTAATATATTTTTGACTTTTTCTAATCTTTAATCTTTTTAATTTTGCAGTGCCGCTGCAGCGTCACACAAAAACAGGAGGTCTCAATAATTCACCGTGCCAAACTCTCGCTGGAGGAGAAGAAGAAATCTTTGTCGTGGACTCATTTTGTAAAATTAATACATCTTCAATAATGCAAACTAGCTCAACGGAAATGTGCATGTTTACCTCTAGATGTATGAGACCGTAATGATATTGCCCTTGATTATGTAGCTTTTTGAATTATTGATGTGAAACTCTGAAAACATTACTTATGTCCTCTTCTCCGGGTGAATGGTAGCCGAGTAAACCAACGCTGGGTCTTAATTAGACTGAAAAGCACACATCCACAGCAAATAGGAAGCTAAGGCTAATTAGCATTTTAATCACTTTCATTGCTAATGGATAAATCAGAAATCCTCCTGATGTGACTCTGTGATGTGATGCCATTCTGATCAGAGGAAGAGGCTGGTGTGTCAGCCAAGCTGGCTGCGGAGTCCCACTGTGTCCATCTGTGTGTCCGTCCTGCAGGGATCCATATGGGGCCTGATGATGGTAGAGAGAGGACGCCTGCATGTGGCCAAAACATGTGGTCGATACATAAATGAGGATGCACTGTGCATGAAGGAGACCCATCAACAAAGCTCCAGCAGTGCGGTAGAAATAAATGACATGATGTTCTGAGATGAGCGGTACACGAGCGATTAGAAACTGTTAAACTTTCATACGTGACGACCTTTGTGTCTTCTAGGGAGAGGGATTTAGAAAATGAATGACAAGAATCAGTCATTCAACTAAAAATTAATCAATAAATCAATCTTTATTCATATAGCACCAATTCACAACAAATGTTTCCTCCAGATGACTCGCACGTCTAACCAAATGAAGAAACTGGTTCAGTGATTTGGGGTAATTAACCAGTTATTTTCTGCTCTGGAGCAGTGTGATTCACAGATATGCGTGAAATTACCACAAATTCTCCACGCTGCAGTACTTGCTGGTGGAACAAAGTGTGTTATATTTCCCTGTCTGCACCTTGAAACGCTGCAGAAACTCATTTAAGGATCCTTTTTTAGGTGGTGGACACATGAAACCTGTATAACAGTGGCTACGTTTACATGAGACTTTTAATTCCTCTTTAATTCCGAATTAAGATTAAATCCTCTTTAAAAAGATTTTAAAGGACCATGTAAACACCTAATTCCAAATTAAACTTAAATCCAAATTAAACTTAAATCCGATGTAAGTGTCTGGTTTATTCTGATTTTAAATCCGAATTGAATAATTCCTCTATCATGTATACGTTCATTCCACTTTAAATTAATTCCGGTCGTTCTGCGCATGCTCGTTCCCTTGTCCTGTCGTGATGACGCACGTACTCCGCGCTGGCGGGCTCATATTTCAGGCTGAGGTAGAGCAGCCGTTGCACTAACCGGCTTTGAATCGCCACAGTCCGGTCTTCCGCCTCCCTTCTCCGGTCGTCTATCTCTCTTCTCCTCCTCAGCTGACGAAAGTGAAGCAGTACGTTTGTGTCGAGCTGCTTTTTAACAACTATAGTCAAAATCAAAGCGACATTTGAACTTATTGTGTGGTCTTCCATGTTGTAACCGAAAATGAAAGAAGCAGGAACTGGAGTCTGTTTTCTTCCGGTAAACGCAAATACGTCACGCCCGCCCCTGTCCAATCAGAACCCTTCCCAACCCCCAGACCTTAAGAGGAATTGAATAAAAACAATTAAACGTGTTTTCCATGTAAACCTCAATTCGGAATTACCATTTCCATGTAATCAGAAGGAGAATACTTTAATTCCGAATTATTTAATTCGGAAAAAACATCATGTAACCGTGGCCAATGATTCAAAAGGATCTTAAAGCCAGGGCTGTGTCAACAAGGGGGGTGAAGGGTGGCTCTGGCCTCCTTGAAGTCTGATTGGCCCCTCCAGAATTTATACCCAAAGCTATGATTGGCTTTTAACTTCATCAAAGGTTGGACCTGTGTTAAAATCAGCTGTTTGTGCTGTTACAACAGAACACCAGTAGCTTTCTTTAAAACTTGATGTATCTCTTGATGCTTTGTTAGTGCTTAAATGAGGACTGTGCTGCTTATGCTTCTTCTTTCTGAGTTCTTAGAATTAAAGCTGGGGTTGATAGTAAGATTTAGATACATCAATGATCTTTATGTCCCGATGGCAATCAATACATAATGTGTCCTTAAAAAAGAGCAAGAAAAAAAAAGCCGGTATCTACAGTCGGAGTAAACCCGGGAAAACACCAACCAATCCCTGCCATCAGGAGCCAAATTATGAAACCAATCAAATCCTGTCCTGCCGTTCTGCCCGCCTCCTGCAAAGGGGGGGGGGGGGGGGGGCGGGGGCGTCATTTTGGAGGAGCTTTGGAGGGGTTAGACGGAGTCCTGAGGAAATGCTACATTCAAATTCATGCTAGTTTTCCAGTGACTTCCAACCCTAGCTTTAAGTATAGATTCATGATGTGTTGTGTTGTGATGTGTTAGAGAGGGTAACATCTAGCTATCTGTGGGTATGCACACATATCCAGCCAGTCCTCCTTACACCAGCATCCCAGTTAGGCCGCCCCAGTCTAAAAAAGTCTGGACATGCCCACGCTTGGAAGCACTGCATACTAGCCATGAAAGTGCAGTGTTGGAGTCCTACTTTCACAACAGGCTCTTCCCGACTCATCAACTTGACACCAATATCACGCCATATGGGAGTGCAATGTGTTAGCACAAAGGTGTCATGCTGAGAACTCAGCTCTGCAATGTGCAAGAGGCTAAAGACTGCTTCTGTTCATGATATGTGAATATTAAAGCAGCTTTCTGAGGAAGTGAGACAGCACAGTGGAAGCCCTATGATGGTGCAGAGAGTATCAACTCTGGCATGCTGGCCAAATACAGCTGACCTCATGAAATGTTATGTTCCCATTAGTAATGGTCAAAACTGCAGACTAACACCAAACATCCTTTACAAGAACATACTTCAATAATTCAAAGCCAGGCATATACACTGTGTGAATTGAGGAGTACATGTGATGTTGAAGTTGGAGTGAATTTCATGCTCATCACGTGTAGTTTGCAGAGAAGTGTACAGGGCTGCATGAAGACCCATCATGGCTTGATCAGCTGCTCCCGACCCTTCTGATGAATTTCTGGCACATCAGAAACTTTGGTTATTTGACAGCATCCTCTCACATAGTGAAAGCAGAGCAATTAGCCAATTCTCCAGCTTCAGGACTGAACTCTTTTCCTCTGTTGTGCCTCCACACAATGGCAGACAGCGTCTAAAAGCACCATGGCAGCTTCCCTCCAATTCTATCTGCAGAATGGACAAACTGTACCGTTCTTGTCCATAATAAGCCATCGCCTTTTTGGAGGTTTTAGCACACAGAACGGCATAACTCCCCAAGGCAGCATGCTTCTGCTTTGTTAGCATTGTAAAAAAAAACCAACATATTTCTGCTCCCTCGCAAGAAAAACCTTCAACTTCAGTCTGTGAGAGTTTTTAAAGCAGAGTTATTGACAACTCTGAATTGTCTGTCTGGATTCACACGTGCAGAGTGAGCTCTCAGGTAGAGTTTGACAGTCGGACACTGTGAGGGCATCATTTGGGAGCTTCGGTTGAGGGTCATTAACGATTCCCTGGTGCGGTGTGAACTGGCATTCCGTCATGACATTTAAAAACAGTATAATGCATGCCCGGTCTAACAAACTCATGCACTCAGTCAGGGCAAAGCATCATGGGAAATAAGCATGATGGGCTGTCACTGCAGAAGAAGTTGTCAGACAACCTCATCACCTCTGACACATAACCAGGATGTTGGGAAATGAAGCAGCATAGTTTTATTGATTCTATTCTCCAAGTTTTCTTCTCCTCAGGCTGAAGATTTTTGCTTGTTTTTGTTTCTACAATGGTCCTTATACGCCATTGTTGGTTGGCCCCATAGATGGGCCAAAAAGATGAAAGCATGTATCTTCCTTGAGAAGGTGACGTGAGTCTTGGCAAATTGGTCACAGGCAGTGGGTCGGCCCCACACGTGCAAGAACAGATGGTGCTGGAAAGAGCTTCACAGTTGCACAGAAACTTCCTGTTGCGGTGGAAAGCAATGGAAGTCCTGATTCAGGAAGATAGTTTAAACCTTCCCCAAAAACTGGCTGCATCTTATATACCACTGTGACTTGCAGATTTAACAATCAATTCATCTTTATTTATATAGCACCAAATCACAACAAATGCTATCTGAAGACTCTTTCCAAACAGCCCAGGTCTAGACCGTACGCTATGTTCTATTATTAACAAAGACCCAACATCAAGACAGGATCAGATCCAGTCCCATCTTACAGACAGGACTCAGTTTGATCTCATCTTAATCCACCATGAGCAGAGCACTTTGCAGCATTTAGCAAGTTACAGTGGCAAGGACAAACTTCCTTTAACAGGCAGAAACCTCCAGCAGGACCAGACTCATGTTAGACACACATCTGCTGAGACTGTGTTGGAGAGAGGGATAGAGGGAGATGAAGAGAGAGAGGGAGAAGGAGATGAAGAGAGAGAGAGAGAGAGAGAGAGAGAGAGAGAGAGAGAGAGAGAGAGAGAGAGAGAGAGAGAGAGAGAGAGAGATGATAGTGGTGAGACTGATTGTGGTGAGATTGATTGTAGTAGTTGTAGCAGCTGGTCTTCTACGGCAAAGATCCAGAAGAACCTACGAGACAAGGGAGCTCAGGGACTCCAGAAAGGTCTATGGTTAGTAACTTTAATGGGACAGGAAGAGTTAAAGTAAGAGACAGGCAGACAGAGGAGAGAGAGGGAGAGACAGGATCCCAGTGTGTCAGTCAAAGCCTATAGCAGCATAACTAAGAGCTGGTCCAAGCCTGATCCAGCTCTAACTATAAGCTTTATCAAAAAGGAAAGTTTGAAGCCTACTCTTAAAAGTAGATAGGGTGTCTGCCTCCTTAAAGTTACTAACCATAGACCTTTCTGGAGTCCCTGAGCTCCATTGTCTCGTAGATTCCTCTGAGCTGCTGTAGACGTCCTCCTGCTGTGGACGATCTGGACTCCAGCTGATACGGACATGCTGGACTCCAGCGGCAACAGCTTCTACGACTCGTCTCATCACTATCACTTCTCTCTCTTACTCCCCTCTATCTGTCTTTCCAGACCCAACTCGGTCGAGGCATGATGGCTGTCTAACATGAGTCTGGTTCTGCCTGAGGTTTCTGCCTGTTAAAAGGAAATTTTTCCTCACCCCTGTAACTAGCTAAATACTGCGATGTGCAATGCTCATGATGGATTAAGGTGGGGTCAGACTGAGTCTTACCCTGTCTTGAAGTTGGGTCTCTGTTCATAATTTGACATAGAGTGGTCTAGACCTCCTATGTTTGTAAAAGCGTCTTGAGATAAGGTTTGTTGTGATTTGGAGCTATACAAATAAAGATTGATTGATTGATTGATTGGACCCTGACTGGTAGATGATTCCAAAGGAGCCTCTGTATGTGGGGCGCTTAGACCACTAGGCCACCAGCGCCCCACTTCAAACCCTTTTATTGGAAAACTAACCAAGTAGTTAGTGTGGCGCCTACACTTACGCCAACCACAACCATTTCCCCTTCACCATGATTCTTCCTCCACCATCTGCATTTTGCAATCAGATTTATTTTATGAAGCTGAGACATAATTTCACACAATATGTGCCACTACAATACGATGTAAATCTAAGAGGTTGTCTTCTCTTCCTGTATCCCTGTGAGATCAGGATGTTCCAATGTCACCTGTGTCATTTTTTTCCTTTTATCATCCTGAATTCCATAATTTCAGATCTCAGGCATTTGGTTGCACAAAAAAAGACGAGTGAACACGTCACTTTAGGCATTTTCACGATTCTTCCACTTCATTTGATCTGAAAAGTAGATTTATCAATTATGAAAGTAATCTCTAGTCGCAGCCTCAGAATAGACATTTTTTTGTGACACAAACACCTCCTCAGATAAAACTTGTTCTGCTTCAGTCTAATCTGTCTTGAGGGCATTTCATGCTCTCAATAATAGCAGCACATCCAGATGATACATTCAGCCTTCTTCTGTCATAAATAGGGGTTTTAAAATGCAGGTCACTTGAAACTCTAAAAGATGAATGTCTCAGAGCTTAATAACGTCTTCGTAGCTACGTTACATCACGTTTTTTTTGCCCTTTAATAATAGAAAAGAAGGAATTCTAAAATTACTCTTTATTGTTTAAGGCATCACTGCCTGTGGAATCTGACAAAAGCTATTCTTCAAGTCCACAGCTATCATTAACTGTGGTTCTGCATGTGCCGGGTGTCTCACTACCAGCTTTAAAGAGCATTTCTAACAAGTGTAGTCACAGCACGGCTCAGAGCTTCACTACCAACTCTTGTCTTCTAAGAAATGCATCATCACATTAAGCTAGAAGACTCACTTTCTGGGAACTCCCATTACTTCCACAACTTAACCATCTTATCAACTCAGTTTCAAAGAAATCAATTAGTTGCTTTGAATCTTTCATATCGTTCAGTCTAAGCTAAATCAGCTCTTGGTGGAGTAGTATAATCTCCTTTGTTCTACTATGCATGTCTCTTGAATGCATCACGTTCCATTGTCGTTAATTAATGCATCAGAGGTGGAGTATCATCGAACCCCTTGTGTTTCTAGTACCATAATGACCCTGAAAATAAAATGACCCCCACCTTTTCCAAGATTACCTTTCTGGAAAAATACTTTTTGCAGACCAAATCTTGTTTTTATAATGAAACCTATTTTCTCTGATTCTCTCTGATGGCTAGAGTTTGTAAGTCAGTGTTTGATTTGCAATCTTCTTCTTTGGTTGCACTCAGCAGCACCACATTTTAGCCGTTAAATTAATCTCTCTCTTTACAACCATTAACTTAAAATGTGCATCATAACTCCACCTCAGTTTGTGGTCATCTTGGCTTACTTTTGAGTCACTTTGTTTCAGACCGTCAACGTGTCTCTCCAACTTTCATCCCCACGCCACTGTAGTTGTGAGCGACAGCTCACCTCAGTTATTAGGGGTACACTAAAAATGGCGTCCATTGTTCAACTTGGTATTCAAAGTTCTAGACTTAAATTACTAGGCTGTTATGTATATATTGGCCTGATATCTCAGTTCTGTATATTGTTCTTAACCTATGATACTGGTCTATGCAAATTTTTGGCTGCATCACTGGTTTTGTAAATAAATATAAATTGACTTTTTTAGTTGTGTGAATACTTTCTTACGATATGCTTATTTTACTTTCTTTAATTTTAATTGCTATAACTTTTTAATAATTGCTATTTTATGAGTGTTTACTTTATACTGTTTTGCACCATCTACTTTGCTGCTGTAACACTTTAAATGTCCCTGTTGTGGGACCAATAAAGGAATATCTTATCTTATGCTGGTCATATATTGTGTCCAAGCTGTAGCCCTGCAACCCATAACTAATTAGAGCTCTAGCTAAGTTAAAGGCTTCTGCCATTATGCTACAATGCTCTACTACCCAGATGAAAACAAGCACAGATGACAGATAGCATACTGTAGTGTGTCGTGGTTTGGTGTTATTTTAACCTAGAAAATGGAGATAAAGTTGTATGCATGCTGTGTCTGCTTAAACTTGCATAGAACCACTTGAGAGGAGCGGTGTATATCCAGCACATGCATGTGGATGTTAACCTTCAAGTAGGACTGAAGGGTGGTGGTGCTAGCTCTGCTAATGTTAGCTACACTGAGCTGACCAATTTGAATTTGTTTACCTGCAGACTCTGCGATATGATAAGTTATATGCATTCATGTCATTTGTCTATGTCATTTGAAAAGGAACTATATGCAGTACTTTCCCCAGCAAGCTTAAAGCTTATCTCATTTGCAGTCTCATAATAGTGCACAGTTTAACATTGCATGTTTAACGATTTTCTTCCTCACACACAAATGTCTTTGCTAAAACTAAAACTAGGTCCACAACCTGCCCAAAAGTAGTATGGATGCCAAGGTTAAAATTGCATTTAACATTGATATCATAATCATGGATATAACCTCCATTTCCTCTTTCCACATTTCTGCCCTTGCCTATGAGAGAGGACAAAAAGACAGATGTCCTAGGAAACAGTATCAATAATCATATGGAAGTTAATGGCTTACTCAGGTGAATACTTTGGAGAACACATTCCTATTTGATCAGATTAAACCGATTATACCAAACAAATCCCTTATAAACCTCCTGCTGTCTTCCCCTGTCCATCTGTATTAGAGGAAGAGAAACACTCCACCATAGCTTTAGAGAGCAGAAAAAAATATGCATCACCACAGAACCGGCGAGGAAAATCTACCAAACATACATGTCAGGAGTGCTCCTTCAGCCTGTGAGTGCTCAGTAATAGAATAAAAGCCTTCTTTTATGCTGTGCACAACATCAATAAGACACATGGAGACAGGGCGCTTCACAGGGTTTTAAGGGAAAATCCTGTTAACGGCTGAAAGCAGTGGTGCGCTTTGAATGTCACTCTAACGCATGTAGCAAAACAGAACACACCTCTCTTGATCTGTCGATACAGAAATAAAAGAGGATGGAAATCATAGACACAGATTTCTACAACAATTACAGCACAAAAACATGTATTATGTTTGATTGCCCCTGTTGCATTCCCTTTCTTCAATTCAACTTGCTCCATTTTCCAGTGATTCAGGCTTTTCCAGTGCTGCGCCCACGCCAGCCTTTAGCTTTTGTGTGCTGAGCGTTCTTACTGAATTGTCGGCTGGCTTGGATGCAGAGGGGAAATGTTGCTGTTTCAGGGGCCGGGTGGCCTAGCAGTGAGCGCTGTGAGGCAGGTATGAGTTGTGTATACTGGCAGCAGGTTTCCGCATGGCCCTGCCAAGTCCATCTGGATTCAGCCCCACCACTGTCCAGAGTAATTATTTCTCCTGAGAGTCGCCTCTAATGCCTGCCACGCTGCCTGCCATACAAAGCGTGTGATGTGGCCGGAGATGTATGTGTGTGTGTGTGTGTGTGTGTGTGTGCATGGCTTTATGTAGGGCAAAAGACTGTATTTGGAAGTCTGTGTGTGTGCCTGTGCATGTCAGAATGTGTGTGTTTGTTTTTGATTTCAGGTTTCGCTGAGTGAACAAAGCTCCTCAACTGTTTGGCCTGCTGTGCCGCACTTCATCTCAATTTATAGAAGCAATTAGGACGTTTTTGTTTTCCCTCTTTTATGTAACCGCCACAGTCTGAAGGAGGGAAAACTCTGCCTGGCAAAAATTAATAGCATAAATGCTCAAGCGGCTATGATCAAGTGTCTTATTACACCGGACTAAATTAGTTATGTGTGACTTTTTTTCTTTCATGCTCAGTTCACTCTTAATGAGCATCTTTTCCAATTTAATTTGGCATGGCATGCAATAACGGTTATCTTTTAAAAAGAAGACAGCAGCTTCTCTTGGTGGGTAGCTCAATCTCAAGGTACACTGCAACATTGCAGGGGAGAGGGATTTCTTTCAGGTGCAAAAAACAACGGGATGCAGAGCTAATAGTTTCTCCAAATGCAATGTTAAGATGTTGTTGAAAATGAGATGTTGCTCAATTTAATGTTGATTAAAATAAGCAAGAGTCTTCGTAGCGCACTGCCGAAAACCTTATGTTCTAGGGTTGTAATGGTAAGGTGAAGTGGTCGGGGGCATTAGGTATTCACTTTGTATCAGTGTTAATTTTGGTGGCTATTTTAGATTTAGGCTTAGTCTTTATATGAAAATGCCTGTTAGTTTTAGTCACATTTTAGTCTTTTCAGCTCTCTATATTTTTAGTCGACAGAAACTCAAAACATTGTAGTCAAGTCTTAAGGCTGATTTATACTTCTGCGTTGAATCAACGGCGTACCCTACGCTGGGGGTCCGCGTAGCTCCCGTACCTACGCCGTGGCCTACGCACGTAGCTGACGTGCACCTCCTCCAAAATGTAACTCCCCGTAGAGCCGACGCGGACCGCAAGCTCTGTGATTGGTCCGCTCGGCGGCTTTGTCTTTCCCGCATTTACAACACTTCCGGGATCCCGGACATCGGCCGCACATCGGCCGTGTATTTCATCTCCTCCTCTCTATTCTTCATGTAATCATGTCTGTATGATAAACAGCAACATGTATCAGCTGTAGATTAACAGAACACGCTCTGAAACTCTGTGGAAAAGTAAACAGAGATCGTAGCGGGACCGGAAGCAGGCGGCCGGCTATCAGAGAGACCGCACTGCCCTCATGCGTTTCGGCGGAGAATTGCTGCACGACACGGACACACCGACGCACAAGTATGTGGGGCTCATGTCCGCGTCAGCCCCTGCTGCGTAGGGGAGACACAGAAGTATAAATCAGCCTTTAGTCACATTTTGTCTTTGATTTTTTGCAGAACATTTTCACTCTTTAAATCATTAATGTAGTTGATCAGATATCGGTATCAGGGTTATACCAAGTGTTCAAACAGTCAATGTTTCACTCCTTTAACACTTTTGCTTGTGTAATATCTTAAGTGAAATAATTCAGCCTGTTCCTGCTAAAAAAGTCAAAAGAAAATATTCTTGATGTGACCACTGTGACTGTATTTTGATTCTCTTGATTCACAGAAAAATGCCATTAAAGGACTGTATTGCATATTTCCGACGGTCCTTGAATGTACCTGCAGTGACAGGTGCATTGGACAGTCAGTTCACGGCACTCTGAAATGCATTGTCATAATTTCATTAACGAAATTAACACTGCTTTGTAGTTGGGTTTTCGTCTCAAAGGTGCAACTACTTGTGCCTCTTATTAGCTTATTAGCAAGGTTAACTTCAAAAGTAGCTAAAATCTAGCTGGCTACCGTCTTACTGTTTCAAATCACATCTGCATTGTTTCTATCTGAGATTTCACTCAGCCAGTGAGCTAAAGTTAAAAGCAGCTTTGCTCTAAGCAACCCAAAGTTTGGTACCAGATAACAGCCTCTGAGAAATACTGATGCTAAACTTGAAACTGCTTTGTCCTCTTTTTTTATTCAGTTTTCACTTCTAGGTTTGTTCATTTTTGAGAGGAGACCTTGAAAGCTATCAGCTCATAGCATTACCCTATTGAATGATGAACACTGGTATACACACTCAAAAAGCACCATAGCAGCTCAGCTTGCAGCCCTACCTGACTTCCTTTTGCTAGATACTATTGGGGAAACATTGATTTCAACAAGACACCCCTGCTGGTAATTTTACTAGAAGATTTTTCACATGAAAACAAGCGAGGAACCAGGGTTTAAGCTAGCAACAGCTTAGCTGGCAGTCCCTTTGGATGTCTGCCAAGAAGCACCACAAAGGGACATGGAGATTCAAGGTCCTCTTCTTCAACCCAACTCACCCTCCCACCTGCTCGCTTCACCACCATGGGGTCAAGAACCTTCAGCTGCTCGGCCCCCCTCTGGAACTCTCTCCTCCAGGACTGACAAAATTCCACCTCTCCCACCACATTCAAATCCTGCCTTTAAACTCACCTTTTCCACCAAGCCCACTCACTTTAATTTGTCTCTATGGGACTGGAATGACTTCACTTTCAATTTTCAAGTCTATTCTGTTTTATTTATGTATTTATTTACTATTGAGTGTTGTTTACTGTTGGTATGTTGTAAGGTGACCTTGAGGGTCCAGAAAGGCGCCTATAAATAAAATGTATTATTATTATTATTAATGTAAAATCACTACATTCAATATGTTCACAGTGCTTTTAATACAAGGTCTGTTTGTTGTGGGGATAAACATTGAGTAATCCTGGCAAACAGCTAGCACCATCTCAGCTACCAGCCTCTCCTGACTCCCCGTGTCTCCTGAAGACTGTCAAAGAGAAACACTGAACACTTTCAACATGAAACTGACTTGTGATTCTTAAAATACAAAGGTGCCTTGTTCTTGAGAGAGAGCGGGACTATGCTAATACTTCTGCTTTGCAAAGAACCTTAAGATGGATGAGTTGGAGCTCTACCACCTCCTGATGCCCTATTTCTGCTTCAGAACATTCCAGCAAAACTGTTTGTTAAGATGTGAATCTGATTTATTCAATGTTTTTATTAATCTCAAGTAAAAGGTCTGTTTGTTCGGAAAGAAGGGGAGACCTCTTAGGATAGTTCAGCTCTGACTTTAAACCCTGTGAACAATGAAGACTGCAGGGTCATTTTTAAGAGTCTTATTGTTTAACAGCCGACTGTGCTCTCGCTACAAAAAAGCCAGAGAGATAAGCGCGGAGACTTGACTGATAATTTGCGGGGGATTCATGGTCAACTTAAGGTTTCATTATTCAGCTCCAGAATGTAAATCTATTTCAAGGAGGATGGTGTAAAAGATAGATGGTATGTGCACACACGGACAAATAGGTCATCCAAGGAGTTAAAAATGCAAGAAGAAGTCTGTGCCACTGACCCTGCAGAGCTCACACTGTGAACATACTGTCAGTCATTCTGTCTCTACAGTCGGCCTCTTCCTCCCCTTTCTCTCCACCCCTGAGGCAATTCCCTATTACGGCAGGAAACAGGGAGTTCCTCTATGCAAATGACGGTAGCGGGGAAATGTAGCTGCTGCTCTTCACAGGCTCACTCTCATTACCTCATACATCATTGAAGAGACGGAATACGTCAAAAAAAAAGAGAGAGAAGTCAAAGAGCAAGTCACTACTGAGTACCTCCTGTTGTCTGTAATGTTTTTGCCAAACTTGACAGAGCGCTGGGTGGGTAGGGTTGGGTGCTGGCAGGGTTTCTCTTTATCTTTTTCTCTTTTCTCCCTCGCTCCTCTCTCTCCCTCTGAACTGAGGCCAGGGTCCTCTTGGGCCTGCTCTATTGTGCCGGAGGAAAATTGCCAATTCGGGGCTACTCTGATTGAACACTGAAAGCAGGAGTTTTATAAAGAAGCTGATTTGCTATTCATTACCTCTCACTCACTCCTTTTCTTTCTCTTCTGCACTCTTCCGTTTTCCACTGGCTCACGTTGCCACACTCCAACTTCCTTTCTTGGCCTTCTCTCCTGCTCTCTTTATTCCTCGTTCAACCCTTCCTTCTCAGCTGATCCCCGCCTCGCTCCCTTGGAGACTCCCATGGTTATTCTGGGATATAATGTGGCTTTCTCCGTTTTTTCCCAGTTCTGTGTGTGTGTGAAATCCCTGTCAGTTAGTCTGTTGATACGGCAAATAGTATAATTACCTCCTGGTTTACCAAAGGATCAGCACACACCTGCCTAGATTATCGGGGGAAGGCTGTGTTTGGAATATGCAAGCCCTTAAACAGATCTGAACTGACAAAGGAAGTAATGCAGCGATGGCACAAATAAATAAACACATCTATGCACACCAGTGTGTTTAGCTTAAAAACAAACAGAGCTCCCTGAGCTGTTTTGGTTGACTGATATTACCTCAAATGGATGTGAATTTCCATGACCTATCAGGGCCATTATCTCTGCCAAGATAAAATTCAGCTCTACTGATCACAGAGCCAACCAATAGTTGAGGGAAGTTACAGAACACGGTTGTGTTCTCTCAGGTTTTCTCCAGGTGCTCTGCAGGGTGTCTAGCCGTTCATCGACCAGTTGGAGCCGGTTAAGGCTCTAACCGCATCCCCAGCAGAGCATGAAAAGGATAAGTGAGAGTAGAAAATCTATGCATGGCCAAACAAGATACAGCTCCACCTGTAAATCTCAGATTACTGTGGTATCTGGCTTAAGCTGGCCATGAAAAAGCTGCTCAAAACATCAAGAGGAAAACTAAAAATTAAAGTCTTCTGGTCTTGGATGTATTTTAGATTAAGACAGACATGTAAAAAAAACAGTAACAGTTTATCATAAGTCCTGAGTTTTATTTCACATGTCAGGGCAACAATATATTGCTGTATCGATAATTTGTCCCACCATAGACTGTATAAAATATGAACGTAGTATCTGTGACGTCACCCATCTGTTTCTGAAGGACTGTTTTGAGGCCAGTCGTCAGCGGCAGCTGTCGAGTGATTGTGACGTAAAGAGGCGGGCTTTGAGCCTCCTAGCTAACAGCTACAGTTTTCCCGCCTGTCAATCAAGTCAGCTGTGCCTCTCATTGGAAGGCTCGTAAACTCAATATCTTCAAAATGACCACATTATGAAAAAAATCAAGAAATGAGCTATCCAGACTACACTCATTTTTTTGTACCAGGCTGTAAACATGTTTATTTCTGCTGTAAAGATCAGCTTTTTTGAATTGGTGTGTATGTGGTTTCCAGTACTTCTGGAGCCAGCCTCTAGTGGACACTTGATGAACTGCAGTTTTTAGCACTTCACTTCCGCATTGGACTCATACTTTTGGACCAGAGGTTGCCACTTGGTCCAACCCCTGCTTCTCATCAGGATTAATTCAAAACTGCAACTACATGTTAGCATTAGCATCTAAATAACCTTCTTTATCATCTCTTGGTTTTTATACTTTACTTCCTTATGTTATTTTTCTACATTGTGCTGTATAGGTGTCCATACACATCATATTCATATTTTTTACATTTGAATTCTGTTGATATAATAACTAATTATATTAATTGTTAATTTTGTATATTCTTATGTTATTTTATTTTTAGTATCAACTATTATTTATATGTGTCAATCTAGTATTTTTTAATTCATTTTTGATATTAGAACAATATTTGGGTGGAGGCTTCAAATAAGCTCTCTTAGTTTTCTGCCTCTTCCTGCATATTATATTATTTGTCTTTGCTACTTTTTTGTATGCATTTTCTTTTAATTGTGCAAATAAATATAAATAAACATAAACATATTTTCTAAGCTGTATTAAAGAACAAGCTAAAGATGAGCTTGCTAGCTAGCTGCTAACCAAAAATCTGTTTCATGCTAGCTTTGTCTCGCACAGAAGCAGGAGTTCACAAACTTCTAAAGTATATTTTTGATCATACATCTTGTCAAAAACTTCTGCAAACTACTTTCTTGTTGTTGTTTTTTTTTAAATGTGTGGGGCTATAGTTTTAAGAGGAGGTTAAAATACAATAAGGAGGTTAACAGTTACTAGCTAGGCTTTGCTAAAAAAGCTAAACTAATTTTGGACTTGAAGCTCTCCACTCTTTGAAATAACAGCATGGTTAAGACTGCTAACTCTTGGTAAAAGCATGAAGTTGGGGGTTAAAGTGATTAAAATACAACTTTGCTGTTGGGTTAATGGGCTACTAGCTGCTACCTGCTCATCAACCATCTGTTTCCAAACCTAGCTTGATTGCTACCAGGGTAATAAGTTCACTCGGTGTAATCAAAAGCTGTATATTTACCATGACTCGTCTCATTTTGGTCTGAAACCATTACAGGGTTTGAACTTTGAATGAGGGTGTTAAATGTATTAGAAAAACACTTAATATGCTAAAACAGCTCCCACAGTTTCAGACTCTCTGGTTCTCTTTAAGCTCAGCAGGCTTTTTTATTGATTTAGGCTTAAAATTGTGGGTGAAAGTTCATCAAAGGTGAACTTGAAGCAAAAAATGTGCATAGATTTACTTCATCCCCACAAGCGAATCTACTAATTGCTGTGACTCAGTTGGAGTGAATTGATTTAGCCATTTTGAATGCTGGCAGGGGGCCGCCTTTGCGAAACGAAGAGTGCAGTGTAACCAAGAAAAAGGGTTTCTCATAAGGTGTTGTGACAAATCCCTGTTGCAAAGAAATCCTTCTGTGTTGAAGTGCTTGGTTGTGCAGTTCTCCCTGGAACTGCCCCAAACCTAATGTTAGAAAAACACTTTTCTGTTTCCATTTTGTCTCACCTGTCCACTCAAAGTGCTACTGGAGATTCATTCAGACTGATGGATTGAACTGGATTTTAACTCGCCACCTTGGGTTTGTCATTGCTCTTTGGGAAAGCCTCGGGGTCTGAGTCCCTTTGAGCACTTTCCCAGGCACTCAAAGCTTCTATACCATGAATCCATATGACGCTACAGCTAAACAGATAGTCAGAGTCAAGATGAATGCTTCTGTCTGTCTCCACTTTAAATTCAAAGAGGGAGGTTGTTTTGTTTCTCTCTGTGGGAGGGAAAAGAACATGACCACAACATATATCATCTTTCTACAATCCCAAGACACAGATGAAGTATAAGTTAAGAGGAAGAACCTGAGATTCCAAGAAAAGCATCCAGTGCACTTCCACTGGACTGGATGTGAAAGTCCCACTATGACTCTTCTGCACATAATTAGTAAAACAGTCAAAGAACATCACTTTTAATTAGCACAAGGTTAGGAACAAGATGAGTAAGCAGGTTTTATCTTTGGTTGCCATCTTTTCTTGGGACTTAATAAGAAGATTGCATATGGTGTTCAGGGAAAATGGCTTAATAAACATTCCATGAGAGGACCTGCTGTGTGCTATGTTTTTTTTTTTTTTTACTTTTTATTCTATTTTAATGACAGTCATGGCTTAATTCTCTGACTCAGACTTAATCTTCAAAGCAAGGGTCTCAAATATAAACACTATAATTGCATGAAAGGCACAAACTGGGGCTAATGCCCACCCAGTACTCCAGCACAGCACTCTGAACTGTTTCATGTCAGACTCTCTTTCCCATAAAGAAACAAAACAAACACCTAATTGCCTTGTGTTAATTTCTCAAACGTATGGGAGACCAAGCTCATCAACATTTTAAGCTGCTAATCTGTTTTTGTGTGATTAACTCTCAGTCAGAAGTCTGGCCAGAACAATTAAAAGCAGGGCGCTATAAAAAGCAAGTGTATGCTAATGAATTTAATGTTTCTCCGAGGTTTAAACAACATGACTGATGAGGTTCTACATCTCGCTAATGCTTGCACTTTCATGGAAAGTTCAAAGCTAAACAACGATGGCAACCACATCCTCGTGATGAACACGTCTCTTTCTGGATTTCTTCATTTGAGTTTAAATTGAATTTAAATCTGAGTGTTATGGCGACTTCTGTACTCCGGTCTTGATATTCAATTGGCTTCGGTTTTACCAACTAATCCTCTACTCAAGTGGTTTATAACTACCCTCTTCTAGGACTGACAGGAGCGTAACGAAGATTAGAGCCTTCATCAATGACGCGCTAAACGTCTGCATACATGGACAGACCAGTATGGAACAAACCCAGTGATCTTGTTATTGCCCTTTAAAATTAACACAGTTAGGATGTGCGTGTGAAACTGATTAATAATAATAATAATAAATTTTATTTAAAGGCGCCTTTCTCGGCACTCAAGGACACAGCACAGATATAAATATATACATACACGAATTTACATTAAAGGAAACAAAATCAGAGTCAAAAATGAAAACAATATAAACTAACAAGGGGTAAGAAAAAAATAGAAACAATAACAAAATGACAGAGCAATTGGAGTCAGACAGAGTAAGCGGTTTTGAACAGATGTGTTTTGAGTTGTGATTTGAAATGGGGGAAAGAATCTGTGTTTCTGAGTTGAGGTGGCGATGAGTTCCAGAGACGGGGAGCAGAGCGGCTGAATGCTCGGCTCCCCATAGTGGTGAGACGGGCGGAGGGGACAGACAGGTGTATGGAGGAAGAGGATCTGAGAGAGCGGGAGGGAGTGGGAACATGGAGGAGGTCGGACAGATATGGGGGGGGCGAGGTTGTGGATGGTCTTGAATGTCAACAGAAGGACTTTGAACTGAATGCGGAACTGAACAGGGAGCCAGTGGAGCTGTTGGAGGACAGGAGTGATGTGGTGGATGGAGGGGGTTCGGGCAATGATACGGGCAGCTGAATTCTGGACCAGTTGGAGTTTATGGAGGGATTTGTGAGGGAGGCCGAAGAGGAGAGAGTTGCAGTAGTCCAGACGGGAAGTGACAAGGCTGTGGACAAGGATGGCGGCAGTGTGGGGGGTGAGGGAGGGGCGGAGACGATTGATGTTACGAAGATGGAAGTAGGCAGTCCGGGTGATGTTATTGATGTGTGATTGAAAGGATAATGTGCTGTCAAGGATGACACCCAGACTCATAACCTGGGGGGAGGGTGAGACGGAGGAGTTATCAATGGTGAGTGAGAAACTATTGGATTTGGATAGAGTGGATTTGGTGCCAATGAGGAGAACCTCGGTTGTATTACTGTTTAATGTAAGGAAATTTAGGGTGAACCAGGTTTTTATTTCAGAGATGCAATCAGTGAGGGAGGTGGGTGGGAGAGTGGAAGAGGGGTTAGTGGTGAGGTAGAGCTGGGTGTCATCTGCGTAACAGTGGAAGTGAATGTTGAATTTGCGGAAGATATTACCGAGGGGAAGGAGGTAGATGATGAAGAGGAGGGGCCCCAGGACAGAGCCCTGGGGCACCCCTGTAGTGACGGAGGAAGGAGTGGATTTAAAGGACTTGAGCTGAGTGAACTGTGTGCGGCCAGAGAGGTAAGATGTGAACCAGTCTAACGGAGTGTGGGTGATACCAATGGAGGATAGCCTAGTGAGGAGGGTGGTGTGACGGATGCATTACATGCATAAAAGTTGTCACCCTTTCTAGTCTGCACCAGAATTACTAGTTGGTTGAATTAGTTATTGATATGGTCATTAATGTAGGCCTGAAATGTCGGTCATATGCTGTGTCTGAGCTATAGCACAGACATCCGCCATCCACCACTGCCCAGGCTGTAGCTACAGTCAAAGGTGAAGGCTGTAATGGTATAAAAGGTCTACTGCACAGATGCAAACGAGCACAGATAACCAATGGCTTCTCATGTCACAGCATGGTTTGATAGTATTTTGACATGATTATAGAGATAAAGTTGTATGTAAGCTGTGTCTGGTTATCTTTACTCATCCTACAATACATAACAAGCACAGGAATGTGGACGTTATCCTGCTAGTGTTAGGCACTCTCATTAAACTGATTCAACATTGTTTACTCAGACTCAGTGACCCCATGTTTAGCCTCACATTTGACTGTTTTCTGAGTGTTTTCTTGCCTCTAGTCAGTTAGTCAGAATTTTAACTTCCATTAAGACAACAAGGAAATTAGTCACTTGGGAACACCCCCTCTGATTGCAGCTGTGTTGAGTTGAAGGCATAAAAACTACTTTAACAATAAAGGAATGGTTGTGGTTGGATTTCAAACGAGTGCACTAATATTGTTGAAATCTAAAGTGGCTCAAATTAAATTATGTCATGACCTGCCTTAAACTAAGTTCCCACCGACCTTTGGATTTCCTCTTAAGAAAGTGAGAACCTCTGGTGTCAAGAAAATAAGTTTAAGGAAGTTCCCTGATTAGCTCCAAAGCCCAATTAAAGCCCATGTTAAAAGGTTCAGCAAATTAAATATGTTCAGCAAATTAAATATGTTTAAATATGGTTTCTATATCTCATTTCTCTATTTGTAACAACTATGGGGGATGCATTTCTTAACCTAACCCTTTTATTATAGTAAAGCTAAGAGTTGTGGATATTTGGGGATAATCAGGGGTGTGGCTGACTTGACTGGTAGGTGTGCCAGGCAGCAAAGCTATGGTTGTTCTTTTAGAGTAGTTGAGAGCTAGCTGAAGTCATCACTCCCAATATGGAGACCCCATCTTTGGGCTTCACAATGTCTCTTTGGAAACCAATGGGTAATGTCACTGAGAATATGTCTTTAATACAGGGGCGTGAAACTCATTTCAGTTCAGGGGCCACATACAGCCCAAGTTGATCTGAAGTGGGCCAGACCAGTGAAATCACAACATAATAACCTATAAATAATGACAACTCTACATTTTTCCCTTTGTTTTAGTGCAAAAAAGTACAAGTCCATTCTGAAAATGTTCACATTACATGAACTATCTTTCTACAAAAACAGCTGTTGTATTTTTCACCATGATGAGTCTCATAGTGGGGCAGAATATTTGACTCTTTAAGCCCTGAAACCTGCTGCGAACACACCAAACACACAGGTTACCCATTCACCTGACACACAGAGTGAAATGTTTACAGCAAAAGAACAGACAGATTATAATAACGAAGAAGGTAAAGTTGATTATTTTGGACCCCTCAGCTCCAGCAGGAACAGTTTGTTTGCTGCACAGTGTTGTATGCAGGGGTGTAAGTGCTAGTGTTGGTAGTTAGTGGATCATCTTATAGTGCTCTAAAAAGTCTTTATGAATCTCAACCGGATTATGCAAACAGCAAGTCATCTATTTTCTCACTTTGAGAAAAAAAGTCCCGGAAAAAAAAGCACTGTTCAGGTGCACTCTTTCAGCACTATGCGACCCCCAGAGGACAAATCTGAAATAGTAGTTACTTTTATTGAAAAACTGCAGTTAATGTCTTCTCTGTAATTTTTCCACTTTGCAAAGTCTTTCCGCGGGCCGGATTGGAACCTCTGGTGGGACGGTTTTGGCCCGCGGGCCACATGTTTGACACCCCTGCTTTAATACTTTACCTCCAACCACCACCCTAAAAACAGACCCTTTCCCAAAATATATAGAAAGGTTATCATGACTTTCTCAGTTTGACCCATCTTACTGTATATCAAATACCACTAACCTTATAGTACATTATATTTTGACACTTCAACCTTTTTCTGTACCTAATTGTAGCGGTATAATTTGGTGTCACACTTCCAGAGAAGCCGCCCTGAACCTTAACAGGCAGATACTGGGTCAAGTTGATGAATTACACTTCTGGACCACTTTTAGACCTAAGTGTATCTTTCATCTCTGCCCTGGATAAAATCTGTGTGCAAGAAAGAGCTTTTAAAAGGCCGAGCAGTAATGAAAAATCCCCCTGTTGTAAACCCCACTGCATCTAAAGACTAACTAAAGATGTAATTGCAGGAGTTACGGCTCAAACAGCTCTCTCTGGCATTATTAACTGAAATGGTCATATTCCTTTGGGGTCCGATTTACAGAGGAAACCATAGTTCCTTCCCCCAAAATGTCAACACTGATCACTCCCTGGGAAGAATTTTTAAGCTATTTTCTAAATATGGTTGCAGATCGATCCTTCGCTTCCTCAAACAAGACTGTAGCAGACCTTGTAAAAAATCCGCTGCTCGTTTACTGTTGAAATCTCATCTCCACAAACCCCGTCTGAAAGGTCATTTCTAGGAGGAGAGCTTCCGCCTCCACTCACAACATTTCACCTTGAGGTATTTGATTTAGTCCAAATATCTCCACCATCTTTAATTTCCCATTAATTAGTGCTTCTGTTAAAGCCTAAGTTTACAACAGTATTGATCAAAGTGTTGAATTAACTGCTCTCAGCCGCCGATGATGAAAAGTCCTCGGTTTTTGTTCTCCAACACTTTGGTACTACATTTGATCCTGTCACCTGTATTCAGCTGAAAGGTCTGGGAAATGTGGTAATTTATGGTAATTCTATCTGTTGGTAATTTAAGTTTCTCCCCTGTGAGTTTGTCCAGTGGGGTAATGAAAGGTTCTCTTCTTACACCTGCTTGCTTTTCCATTTATATGCTGCCCCTGCAGCAAATATATTTGCAGTCATGGCATCAGTTGTCATTGTCATGCAAATGAAACGGAGCTACTTCTCTCTGTTGACACAAAGCAGATTGACTCACCTTTTAAAAAGCCCTTTTCAGACGTACAAAGTGCATCAATTGGAATTTCTTTACAGTGAAATGCTGACACACCTGAAGTAATGATCTCAGGTTTGTTTTACTCTCCGCTGTTGGTTTCTCTGTGATTGTATTTGAGTTGCGCTCCTGCACCATCTCTCATACTGATCACCTGCAGACCTGCTTTTAATGGCCGAGGGTGTTCACTCTGTGTAGCATGCTGCAAGAGTAATGCATTTATGTTTGGATGCAATCATGAATTAAGCTGTACCAATATTAAACAAGCATCTAGCCGTGCTGAACAGCATGCCGAAGGTCAGGTGATGTAAGACTAAGAAGGCCAGGCAGATGGTTTGGCATGTAAACCAATCCATGATAATTCTCCAGTCCTGGTTTGATTTAGTAAGCCATGATTCAATCGCAGAACTAATTGGCTATCATCTGACCACAAAATATACCTCGAGGGAACAATCGACCTCTTGGCCTGGTGTACAGCTACTGGATAAACAACTTCCATCCCAGACTTTCTTTTCCATGCACAGCCCTGTTTACAGTCCAATGAGCAAGTCCAGATGCAGCCATGTGTTCACATCAAAAGCTAGGAGAAATTTGCCCCTCCAAATATGTCTGCAGAATACACACTGTGATGTCTTGGTTTGTTACACCCTGCAGAGTAATGCCATCTCACCAGAGGCTACACTTTGGCTTACCTCTTTACGGGAATATAACACCCATTGTTCCCGATTTTCTTCCATTAATGGGTGTTAATCTTTAAGAAAAAACAACATGCAGATTGTAAAATAGTACAAAAAAAAGCAAGCTCTGTCAGGTCTGTCCTCAAGAGGAGAAGAAAACAACATTAACATGATTGCTTGTTGATTTAAGGGTGGATGGATCCTTTCTAATGCCTTGCAGGGGGTTCCTAAATCTAAACGCTGATCGGCTTTTCTCACACAACATTGAAGTTAACTATCTTAAGGTTGGCTGTGCTTACAAACAGATATCATCTGGTGTCTGTAGAGATTAATATATCATTATCAGATTACTGTGGATGGGTGCTGGGATGTCATTATGGCAGAATGCATAATTTGCATGTTTACTCTGTAAATAGAGATTACTGACATATTTATTTACTGTTTCCGTGTCTGAACCTAACAAACTCTATCACCTTGATCACATAATAGAAAGACAGGAAACATACATTCAAACATAAGCTGGGTTGTCTTAGACGGATGCTGACTTGGCCTTTGTTTTAAAGGTGACATTACGCTTTTTTCATCAATATATATTGGTCTAAGAGGTCCCCAAAACATGTCTTTAAAGTTTATGCTCAAAAAAACACTTTGAAATCAGATTTTGGCCTGCCTGTAAACCCCTCTTTTTTAGCCCTGCTCAGAACAGGCTGTTTTCTGTGTCTGTGCCTTTAAATAAGAATCTCTGACCACGCCCCCTCAGGAAGTGGATGTGCCCTCGGCTGTCCAGCACGTTGATCTAATGTTTACATGTTGGCTGAATATACACGGCTGCTCACAGACCAGCGTTACTTCAACCCTCTGAATCTGATCCAG
The DNA here is from genome assembly GCF_009762535.1 of Notolabrus celidotus. Lineage (NCBI taxonomy): Eukaryota > Metazoa > Chordata > Actinopteri > Labriformes > Labridae > Notolabrus > Notolabrus celidotus. The sequence goes on from NC_048290.1 coordinate 4,767,827, forward strand.
AATCTGATCCTAACGGAGAGGCGCCTGCAGCAGGACCTTTCTGAAGGATTGGTCACAGATTTAGTGTTTCTTGTTGTTTTATTTGTCAGTATGTCGACGTGTGTCTTGGTACACAGCTACTGACATGTAGCTATGTGGCTATGCTAACTAGCGCTAGCACTTTTCCATGACAAATAAAAATCATCCACTAGATCTTCAAATCTGCAGACGTGGGGAGTAAAACCGACCTTTGTGTTTATTAAGACAGCCTACAACTAGCATGCCTCCCTCCTAAGCTCCTTGTTAGCACACATGTGTGCAGGGAATGAAAAACAGAGGAGGGGTTGAGTTGTATTTTATACATTCTATGGGCTGATCAAGCTCCGAGCTCTGACTTCCTGTTACAGACCGGATGGCGTTGTGACGTATGAAAAAAAACACTGAAAACTGAAACGGCTCGTTTCAGCACACATTTACAGAAAGGTGGAGAAATCAGAACAGGGGCAGAATGGATTTATTTCATTTTGGGGGGTTTGTAGACATGCCAGGGACACATATTTCAGGTAGAGAACCATTAAAAAGTTGATTTTGCATGATATGTCACCTTTAAATTCTATTGGGAGCGCATGACAAAGTACAGGAATCCCAAAACCAAGAAAAATGTGATGGCTAGTCTTTGGATTACACACCAAAATTCGGCAGAACTTATCAAGAAATCAAGAAACCATTACATGAGGGAATGTTAATCAGCTCATCTCATAGAAGTACATCAAACCCTTAATTATAAGCACTTATTTCTATCTTAGTAATATGATATCTCCTTGCCGTTAGCTTTCATTATCACAAAACACCCTCCAACAAGCCAGCTTTACAGCAAAAGCAATGCTACCTCAACTAGCCGACTGCCAAACTGACATTTCTCCACCTCCCATTCCCTGTCCAATCCAACCCTTTTCACCTGCCATCAACCTTTAAAATTTCATCAAGCTCTCCGTATATATTTGTTGCATTAAGGTCCACTGACAGTAACTCCACAGGAATGTCCTGATATTGCTAGAGAGCAGAATTTATCAGCCTGTTATCTGCTAATGTCACCTTTCATCACTTCTGGGGGGATGACAAGGTGTGAACTGGCTCAGACAGCGTGTCGACAGAGGGCGAGTTCTCGGTTCAGAGCCACATTGAATGATCTATATTAGAAAGTAGGACCTTGCTCTCACAATCTTATATCTCCTTTCAAAGCCATCTTTGAGACTTAGCTAGATTAGCCTGCCAGTTTAAGGACCTTTTCACGTTTATTCAAGCTCATCTTTACTCTTAATGAGAAATGATGCTTTCAGAAGCTTTAGAGATACTAGATGGGTCAGATCCATTTTAATTTTCTCCATAATTACTCCACTTAGCAATGCAGAACACCAAGGTGAGTCCAGGAAGCAAAAGTCAAACATCTAAGCTTAATTAGCGGCACACCTTTCAGCATATTCACTGCAATTCTACCCTTCAAATCAATATCCAGTCCACTTACACCAAATACCACGTCATGTGTGGGGAGATAATTACTGCACTTGGTCTAAGAGCCTGCTTAAGAATACCATACCTGCATGTACGATCAAATATCGCCAAACCTTCAACATGTCAGCGAGGATTCATTTGTTTAGCTGGCCTTTCTTTTTAAATGCACACTATTCAAGTCTGAGTCTGCACAAGTGCTCTGGAGATGGTCCCTAGAGAGGGAGAGCAACACAGCTGATATGAAAAATCTGGTCCACGTGCGTCTGGATCAGTGCAGCATGGTGCGTACTTGTGGGTGTGTAATAAAATACCTAAGATGAAATTGATATCATATGAAATCTCTGTGAAAAACCGGGGAAAGGTAAATTACGATGCCCAGAGGGGCCTCCTGCTCCCATTCCCCCTGTATCACACGCATCACAGACCCATTGAATTAAAATTCAATAAGATCTAGGCTGTTTCCCAAACCGTTTTGCACCAGTGAGCTGTGATATCACCCCTATTCTCCAATCAAATCCTAGTACCATTCTTTCACTGCTTTCAACCAATCAAAACAGCTGGAAATTAATTTGTTGATTTTCAATATTGGGTACTCATAGCTGATTAAATACTCTGAAGAATATAAAATAAAACCGGCAGCTGACAGAGCGTATGTTTTGAGGGATTAAGCAGGAAAAGTATTCAAAGAGCATTCTATGAAACGGCATCAAGAGGTATGTATGGGTATGGTAAAGCCTTTTGATTTCCCAAGCTTTGTATTCCGCCTCATCTCCCGCTCTTTAGCCCACACTCACGTTATTTTAAATGGGATGCAGTGAATGACTTTGTTCCAGGCTCTCATTAATGCAGGCAGAAGAGATATGCACTCTTTGTCCCATGAAAACTATTAGATTAATTAATGGGTGAACATATTTCCCCTCTCCCCTCCATCCTCGCAATCAGCTTTCGAGGTCTGTTCTCTGCTCAGCGAACTGATTCATCCTCTGTATCATGACAGGCCTTTACTCCCCGTTTACGAAATAAGACCTGCAGCTAATTCTGATTGACTTGATAGATTCGTACAATTCAAATGTTGGCAGTTTAATGAGGGCGAGCTGTAATCAGAGGGGGGGGAAAAAGGGAAGAAAAAGGCAACTTCTGCCTCCAGAACATTTCACTCAGAGAACCACTCCTTGTCATTTTTTTCTCAGATATCATCCACTGAGCAATTACAGAGAACGTACGGCGGACGATGCATCATCCATTCCTGCACGCTGTCGGTTGGTGAAAAACCGGAGTGTTTACTGAGTAGCGGTACCATTTACCATGGTAAATATGTGCGTCCCAGGCCAGTGAAGGGTTGATGGTTTTTGCAGCGGTGTGACATCTGATATACGGCTGTATGCGGGGAGAGGGCTGATCAAGGCCACCTCTATCACTCAACCAGATAATCTCTGCACCCGGGAAAAACAAATGATGGTCGCGGGCTAGCCTCAATAGCCTGTCTCACATCTTCATCCTGTTCATTTACTCTGGAGCTATTCTCTCTCTCGCTCTCTCTCTCTCTCTCTATCCAGTCTTTCTCAGAGGTTGCGCCCTGTGCTGCAATCATGCAGTCTTTTACAGTTTGGTCAAACATTTGTTCAGTTCTCTGAGAAACTTGGCTTAAAAATTCATATGATATCAAAGTCCAGACTCTGTCCCACAAAAATTCTAAATGTAAATAAAACCTCAACCATTGGAGGAGCTAGTTCAAACAACAGCTCATCTTTTAGTCAGTCTCAGAGGTTTGCTTTGCCCTGCGTTTATGCAGTTTTTACAGTGTGATAAAATATGTAATAGTGTCTGGAAATGGGGCTTCAAATAGCAAGAAATTCATACATGATATCAAAGTTAAGAGTCTCATCAAACGTCCTCACAAATCGGTGTTAAAATAAAGCTTCATTACTTTTAGAAACATCCCTTTAGAGGCCCCATATGGCTGTTTAGTGATTGGCATCTACCTCCCTCATTAGCATAGCAATGGTGCATGAGATTTTAGCCTAAAGTCGCCCCTAACAGGAGTTTGAGTCAGAATCAGAGCAGGAAGTAGAGGCTATACTCTTTACTATTTATTTCAACTGGTCATAGAATGTGAAGTTACACAATGCTTTGCTGACCATATGGTAGTTAGCTGCTAGCATACATGTGTAATGCTGGCTTTAGTGCCCCTTTTTTTCCGCACAGCTATAGAAGAATCTGGCGACCAATTTGTGTGTCCAGTCTAAAGCTGCCACAACATACCAGTACTGATGAAGACTGTCTTTTTAAAGAATGAAATATTGATATTGTGCTAAGAAATAAGCACATGGTGATACTGTATAACTAATTGGTTCACAATAGGGGGCAGTAGTGGTTCTTTACGCCGATTGCCATCCACCATAAAACGGAGGCAAGACAATATAGCAGCAGCAGAAGAAGAAGAAGACTAAACAGCTAGCCAGCAATCTCTTACAGCAGTATGTAAATGGTAAATGGTAAATGGACTTGTACTTATATAAAGTTTCTTCTAGTCTTTCTGACCACTCAAAGCGCTTTTACCCATTCATACCCATTCACTCACTGATGGTAGAGGCTGCTATTTAGTGAGGGACCATCAGTATTAGCTAATCTCATCGGGTCACATTCACACACCTCAGAACAATAGAAGGAGCAATTTGGGGTTCAGTGTTTTGCTCAAGGATACTTTGGCATGTGACTGCCAGAGCTGGGATTAAACCGCCAACCTTCCGATTGATAGACGACCGACTCTACCCACTGAGCCCCAGCCGCCCCATCAAGTATGTGGTTTCCACCTCAATGAAAACCATGTCGACGAAGATGACAGATGAAAACAGGATACTCTAGCCACACCCAAGTGGATTGGGTGTTTGTAGACACGTGTAACACAGAATCACACGCAGAAGAAGACAGTGAGTTTTTGTGAAATTGGAAGTTTCTAGCGAAGCAGATAAAACAAAACTTTGAATAACACTAGAAATGGATCAATCTTAGTAAATACAAAGTGCCACTTGATAACAGATGTGCCCCCAAGACACTTAATGACATGTAAGTTCTTGAATTTACTTAATCAGTAAAGATTCTGAGGTAACTTGTTTCTCCAGCCTTGTCTTGCCTTTCCTTTATTTGACCATCAATATTAATTTTTTTAAGTTTTCCATAAATATCATGGTAATATTATAATTTTTTTCCTGCCACGATATTCATGAGGTAAAACCCGATATTGTGACAGCCCTAGTTCCGCCCATTGACTGTAAATCAATATTGACAGCATGCCTCCATCCCCCCCATTGTGAGATGTGAAGCCAACATACCTCCTCAATGAGCACTGATATATTGCGCCGGTGAAGCCGAGGCATGCACCAAAGTAACCTGGCTGGTGGAACTGCCAGAGGAGGCGGGGTTAATGACCTATTCAACCAGTCACCAGGAGGAGCTCTAAAAGTTCTGTCTGTTATTCTGTTCATGTTTTATATAGTCCATGGTTACGCCATTTACACAGCTGCCATTACTGTGGTGGCAGCTCAGGAACAAGTTTAAGAATATCAGGTGCTTACTATTTTATACCTAAGTCCCTAAATTGCATGGTAAGAAGGCTCATTTATGCAATTGCTGGCTTCAAAACATCTTCAATTATGTTTGAATTTCTGTTAACTACAGGGCTGTAGAGGTACAGTGGATATGTGTGTATGTGTGTAATTGTGTGTGTGTGTGTGTGTGTGACTGTGAGAGAGAGTGAAGGTTATCAGAGCTGCTTTGTGCTTTCGTCTTGTAGGATGTTTAAATTGTGCCACAGAGACATCGGTGTCAAAGAGGGTGAGACAGTGATTTAAAAGGAAGGCGTCTGGAGAAGCAGAAAACATGAGGGGGTCAAGAAGAGTTCCCTGGGGCAATTTATAGGCTTCTGTTATGGTTGGGAAATGAGAACAGAGGAGTAAATTGCTCTGCGGGGCGGCCTGAGGATAAGACAGAGCCCCTCATTCTGTTCATAGGCAGAAGAAACAGGCATATATAACCCCATCCAAAGCCTGGGTAAACACAGACTGAGAGATTGAGATGGATTGGACGGAGCCAATTGCTGACCAGGGCAGCTGAATGTCCCTTTCTCAAATATAGAGCATGTTGGCGGCTTTGATATTCATAAGGTGGTTTAGAGGGAGGTTGTGGAGGAAGATGGGAATCGTGATATATGACAGGGGTGTGATGTGAGGTTGGCGATCGGCCTGACACTGGCATTTTGTTAACTGCAAAGATGAAAAAGAGAGAAAGGGCAAGGAAGGGAAGGGAAATTGGGGGAGATATGAAGAATATGTGCAACATAGCGTTGCATCTACTATGGAGGAGAACATGCATGCATGCACATTTCCTGACTCAAGCTGTGCAGGAAGTCAAACTTGGTTTGTGGAGTTTGTGCAAATGTACAATAACCCTGGCATGAAAACAGGAGCCTCCCGAATCGGGCCGTCACATAACATGCTCATTACAACCGTAGACACAGAGCGTGCTTGTCTTTACACCGAGGCTATGCTCATAGGATGTAATGAGTCCAGGATGAAGAAACAGACACTGAGAAAAAGGGGCAGAGTGTGTTGGAAAAAAGAGAGACTCCGGAGTTCCCCGCTGGCTCAAGCTTTTTCATGTAATCACAGCACCCATGGGGCCGGAAAGAAACTTTGATCACAAATATTTTCTGCAGTCCATTTGGAGCTCAGACTCTGTGCCCAAGTGTGTATCTGTGTGTGTATGTGTGTGTGCATCTCCCTGTAATGTAATGTAATGTGGAGGACATAAGCAGGTCACACAGACACATGCCTCATTCCACTTGCAGCAGACCCAAAGGATTAATTTAACGAGCTGTCGGACGCTTGTCCTATGCGGCCCTCGTTAAGACCATCATGCAGAATCTCCATTTGACTGCTGCCTGCCGTGACTAATTGACTTATTTTGCAGGCCTAAGCAGTACTGAAAGCTCTCATATTTCATATTTATCTCCTTTTGGAGCAATGTCAGGAAACTTCAGCGAGGAGCAGGGCGATGCATCCTCCCTTGAATACTAGAGAAGCAAAAAGGATGGATGCTTCCCGAAGTGCTCTGACCACACAGAAAATAGGAGTGCGTGTCCCAGTTTGTCTTCATTTAGCTTTCAATTTGAAGAGCAGGAAAAAAAAATGAACACAGTTTCAGTTGATCGTGTGCAACACCAGGATTGGAAATGCTTCAAAATTGCCTAAAGGTAAGATCAGGTATCAGTGATCAAATGCCATTTTATATCAGCCTCAAATTTAATCAACTTTTTCACTTTTCACCTCCTCTCTCAAACAGTGGTCTGCACAGCAAGCTGCACTGTACTGCCACTATTAATGTTACATGCATACGACTACAACTGCTGGTTTTAATGCATCCAATCAGAACAAATCATTCACATTAATGAGCAAAGAGAAGCCGTGCAAAGAGAGAAAGTGTAGGAGTCTCACGTTGTGTTTTCCTGTTGCTTCATGAGGAACAGCACATTCTGAGAGGGCTGCTAGCTGAGCTGACATTTGCTAAGCTTGTTTGAATGTCCTCTGCTTGCTTGTAGGTTAAGATTGCTCTATGAAATTGAATTTCCTCAATAAAGATGAACAGTGTTTATGTCGTATATAATGTGTGTATGTTGTTTTAAAGTCAACATGATGTTTTCAAGTGGAAAAAGTTTGAAAATACTGAGATTGGGCTTGTAGAAAGACCTCAAGCTTGTGTGTTAAGTGTAAAGGAGGCTTTTCTTTTGGTATTTTATTGTTGGAATATGAAAATAAAATATTCAAAATAAAAATAAACTTTCATTTGTTTATTTTGTTGTTCTTGGTGATTTTAACATAACCTAAATCATCTGCCAAGGTCTCCTCCTCTTCAAAAATAATGAATAATTTAAACCAATAAAAATACTTTGTGTGTGTGAGTGTGTGAGTGTGTGTGTGTCGGGGAGGAGGAGGCAATGGTTACATTACTCAGAGCTACTGTGAATAAAGCAGATTCACTTTAAATAGCAGTGTGTCTCTGAGGCTATGAATTAGAGGAGGTCATACTGAGAGGCTGCAAGCTGAGCTGCCGATAACGCCAACTGAACTTCTCAGCAGGGGGGCTCTCCTCGTGTTTTTAAGGTTTATTATTATTTCTTTCTCAAGTTTTTAACTGGGGCCAGAATATATATTAGCAGGCGTCTCAGCTGCAATGTGAGGTAGCTTTATGGCAAAGAAAGCTTATATTAAAGGGGCTGCAAGCTGAGCTGCCGATAACCCAGCTAGTTTGGAGGCACTCTGATTTTCAGGGTGTGATTTCTCTATTACTCTTTGCCTCTGGGGTTTTTAACTGCAGCTACATTATTGGCACATGTCACAAGCCCTTCAACATAAAGTCAATAAATGAAAAAACTCAGAATAAGGCAGGCTTATGTTTAAAATGAGTGTTTCTTCAAGGCTGCAAAAAGAGCTGCCGATAGCGCCAACTTGTTTTTAGGGTTTTATGTTTTTTTCAGGGAAGGATTCTTTTATTAATTTTGTTCCTGAGGCTTTCAACTGGATCCAAATTATTGGCAGATGTCTCCACTAACTTCTAGAAAACAAACTGAGCAGGTAGCCAAAAAGGGTAAAGCCATAAAATAGGGTAGCTTAAAGGTGACATATCATGCAAAATTGACTTCTTAATGGTTCTCTACCTGAAATATGTGTCCCTGGCATGTCTACAAACCCCCCGAGAATGAAAAAAATCCATTCTGCCCCTGTTTTGATTTCTCCACCTTTCTGTAAATGTGTGTGAAACGAGCCGTTTCAGACTTCCGTGTTTTTGTTACGTAACAACAATATCCGGTCTGTCACGGAGTCAGAGCTCGGAGCTTGTTCAGCCCATAGACTGTATAAAATAATACTGAACCCCTCCTCCGTTTTTCATTCCCTGCACAAATGTGTGCTAACAAGGAGCTTAGGAGGGAGGCATGCTAGTTGTAGGCTGTCTTAATAAACACAAAGGTCGGTTTTACTCCCCACGTCTGCAGATTTGAAGATATAGTGGATGATTTTTATTGATCATGGATAAGTGCTAGCGCTAATTAGCATAGCTACATAGCTACATGTCGTAGCTGTAGCTGTCTACCAAGACACACGTCTACATACTGACAAATAAAACAACAAGAAACACAGAATCTGTGACCAATCCTTCAGAAAGGTCCCGCTGCCTTTCTGGCAGAGGTCGGTTTTACTCCCCACGTCTGCAGATTTGAAGATCTAGTGGATGATTTTTATTTATCATGGATAAGTGCTAGCGCTAATTAGCATAGCCACATAGCTACATGTTCGTAGCTGTGTACCAAGACACACGTCTACATACTGACAAATAAAACAACAAGAAACACTAAATCTGTGACCAATCGTTCAGAAAGGTCCTGCTACAGGCGCCTCTCCGTCAGGATCAGATTCTGGATCAGATTTAGAGGGTTGAAGTAACGCGATCTCTTAGCAGCCGTGTATATTCAGCCAACATGTAAACATTAGATCAACGTGCTGGACAGCCGAGGCACATCCACTTCCTGAGGGGGCGTGGTCAGAGAGAAAACAGAGTGTTCTGAGGAGGACTGAAGAAGAGGGCTTTTCAGGCAGACCAAAATCTGATTTCAAAGTGTTTTTTTGAGCATAAACTTTAAAGACATGTTTTGGGGACCTCTTAGACCAATATATATTGATGAAAAAAGCGTGATATGTCACCTTTAATATAAAAAAATCAGCGTGTTTCCAAATGTTTTGAATCTGAAGAAACAAATTGGAGTGATAAGCCCATTAAATACATTTCTCTTGTACTTTAGTCTCTGCTAAATTTTGAAAGACTGTAACCTAAGTCAGGTGCCACAAAAATGGCAGTATTACTTTCTTTATCTTTCCTAGAAAATTCAGGTATTAGAATGGGTATAGGAAAGGAGAAATAAGCATCAAAACATCTCTCCTCACAAGCAGATTTTTCAGCATAATACCGCCTCTGTGAGGTTACCCTGCGAGTCATAATCCACCCTGACAGATTCGTCTTCATCTCCTCTTTTTATCTCCTTCTAAGTTGTATTTCATCAAGATTAAACAGGTTTGTAGCGTGCTCCTTCCAGCCCGGGAGCAGTAATGACTGCATCAATCAGGCTTTACCCTCTACTGGACTAACAGCCAGAACAATTGACTTGTTTGTTTTTTCCCCCATGTCATCTCACCTCGAATATCACCCCCCCCCCCCCCCCCCCCCCCCCTCCCCCCCCCCCCCTCCTCCCATACCATCCTAGCAGAGTATATCCATCCAGGAAGTGTCAAGATGCACAAAGCTTCCCCTGGGTATACAGTCAGGCTTTTAAAAGCTACCTTATTGACTTAAGTTGAGTTTCATTTATCTGCTACACAGGAGAGAGTTGCTATTAACAAAAGAGAGAAGTGTTGCACTTTCCCATTTAACTTCGTTTGGTTGGGAAACTTTAGCCACTCATCTTTGTTAGCGAGTGAAAAAGGAGTCAATCAGTGCCTCCTCTTGCTCTCACCCCCACGAAAAACACACCTCCACTGCAACACCATCTCTCTCTCTTTTTTCCTTATATATACAAATGTGAATCAAATGCCCAAGGCTGCCACACACCTCTGCAGCTCTCGACAGGGACGAGGCCAATACATTTGTGTTAGCTCGTGGCGAAGAATGGATCCGAGACTGTCTTTTATTAGATCGGTATTGTGTCTGAGAACATAAAATGTGACAAGTAAATGGAAAAACATGGATCATGTCTGGGGGGGAGAAATCAATGATAAAGACAAGGATGTAGCGGCGGATGTTGTGAGGATGCAGTTGGCTTTGTGTCTTGTCTCTGCTGCCAGATTATCACCTCACATTTCTTATTGCTTTAATAGAGCCATGATCCAGTGTGGCGAAAACACTCACACACACACACACACACACACACACACGCACAGGAGAACATAAAAAGGTCTCTAGCTCTTTCTCTAACACACACACGTTCCTTCAACCCAGGCCCCTTTATTCTGGTTAGGGATGTGCTGATGGATTGACAGCCTAATTGGATGTAAGCCATACTACGCTCCCCATAGTACAGACAGATGCAAGGCAATCAAGTAAAAACAGTGCGGAGTGGAGGACAAGAGAGAGCTCTCCACACACCCACTCACGCGGTGAACTGGTCTTGAGAGAAACCGTCAGAGGAAGAGGATGAGGAAGGAGAGTGGGATGGAAAGGTGATTATGGGGGTCTGAGGTGGATGATGAAGGTCGGAGAAAAAAGAAAATGTAGATGAGGGAGAAAGTGGTGATGAGACATACTCGGCCGAAGAACAATAGCGATGGAGAGGGAAAGAATGGGATTTTTATGGTCGGGGGAAGGCGAGTGATAATAGAGGTGAACTCTTGGCTCTTGCATGAAGAGCTGAATATTTCATGGATATTGGAGAAGTGTTGAAGAAGAAGTCCGGCAAATGGCTAATTGTGCAAATGCAAAGATGAATCTGTGTCTCATGGTTGCAGTCGCGCTTCTGTTTGCTGCAACAGTTCTCAGTATACATCAGGAACGTCACACAAACAGTAAATGCTGCTGTAGTCACTGTACATTCTTCTTGGTTTTATCTGCTTCGTATGTGTGCCATCCTTTCTCTTTTTTTCCTCCCCTCAGGACTGACTCATCTTGGCAACAGAATTAGACAGAAAGTGAATGGGCTTTGGCTTGTAGTATAACTGCTGTTTGGTCCCAAGGGCAAGAACTACCATCACTGCTCGGGTATTTTCTGTGTCTGTGTTTTATACAAGCTCCTCTCTGTTCTTCTGATTAAGCTGGACGGCTCCTCCAGCAAAACGAGCTGTGCAACATTCATCTAGTGCAGTGATGTTGTTTTGGTGCAGCCAGCTGTCGGGCGTTGCTACTTATTGCTCCAGCTTCCTGTGCTGAAACCAATGCTAATAAAGAAAGGGAAAAACAGTGTAACTCAGCACCAAGTAGGAAGCAAAATTGCCGGACCGGCCCAACTCTTACTGTCTATTACAACACTTATTTACTCTCTAAGACAGTAGCATCAATTCCCTGGACCGTGGCTGAAACTGAACACCAGCTTTTTCTTATGGCACAGTGGAGAGGAGGTTTTTTTATTCGTAATGTGGACCTTGGTTACAAGCTGGGGTTATTTGTGTTTGCTGCAATGGCAATAAAAGCAACATCGTCCAACTTTCCACAATGTTTTGGTCATAAATGTCCCAACACAGCCAGGTTACTGATGGCTTTTCAGTTAATGTCCTTCCCCAAACAGATAATTGGGGCCAAGGTAATAATGGGATTGGATCTATTATCATGGTCATTGCATTGCATGCACAATAGAGTCAGTCTAACATGAGTTGGGTTAACAGATTTAAAATGGTGAATGGCGCTGGCAACAGTCAATCTGTTGATGGCAGGGTAAGAGAGTATCCACTGGTATTAACTCACATCAGTCATATGTTTTCACACCCTGCTGGCCATGCCACTGGGATTTGGGGTTGGGTATCTTGCACCAGGACACTTTGGCATTTAATTGTGGGAGCAGGAATCAAACCACTGACCTCCAATTCCAACAATCCACTCTAGTCAAACCCTACCTTTCAAAAGTGTCAGGTAAGATCTGGTTGTTGCTGACTGACGCCAGTTTCATTGTCCTGGTTGGAGATTCAAACTGCTGTCATGCTCTACTACCCAGATGTCAACAAGCACGGATGACAGATGGCATCTCAAGCATGCCAGGGTTTGGCAGTATGATCTAGAAAATGGAGATAAAGCTGCATGTAGGCGGTGTCTGGTTATACTGGAATACAACCACTCAACCAGAGAAATGTGTAAGGGCACTGGTGCCTCACATACAGAGGGGATTGTCCTCGTCGCGGAGGTCGCCAGTTCGACTCCCGGCGGCGACCATATGCTGCATGTCTTCCCCAGCTCTCTACTCCCCACATTTCATGTCCCTCTCCAGCTATCCTACCCGAAAAAACTTTAAACCAGAGCAATGCGTAACCATCACAGGCTTGTGGATGTTAACCTCCAGGGAGGACTGAAGGCTAGTAAAGCAAGCTCTAACACAAGCTACACTCAGCAAACCAAGAGTGATATGCGGTTTGTACAAAACTCCAACAATGCTGCACAATGTTGTATTGGTAGAAAAAAGAAGGACATGTATTCAACCTGGACCATTTTCTAACACACCAGGGCATTAATGACCGACAGGGTCCGAAAGTTTTGCATTTGCTTCAGTAGCATGCTTCATCCAACATGGACTAAATGGGATGCAACTTAATCTTTGGCAGGCAAATGTGCCCCATGAGGTTACATCCCATTAAGAGCTTGTTTCCTCCACTGAAATACATTAGGAGAAGCATCCCTAAAGAGATAGACCTTTTTTTTGTAAAATAGCATCACTCTCTCTAAAGCCACCAGACTCCACTCAACAGGTTTGTGGATGTTAACCAAGCTGCAACCTCCTGTCTAAAAATGAGTCCAATGTGTAAGTGCTAAAAACAGCAGTTCATCGAGGATCCACTTGATGCTGGAAGTACCAGAAACCACATACACACCAATTCAAAAAAGCTGATCTTTAACAGCAGAAATAAACATGTTTACAGTCTGGTACAAAAGACGAGTGGAGTCTGGACAGCTCATTTGTTGATCGGCACACACTGTACGGGGGTTGAATTTTTTTCGAACGCAGCAATTTCAAAGATATTGAGATTACAAGTCTTCCAATGAGAGGCACAGCTGACTTGATTGACAGGCGGGAACACTGTAGCTGTTGGCTAGGAGGCTCAAAGCCCGCCTCTTTACGTCACAATCACTTGACAGCAGCAATATGGCCGCCGCCTAAAGCTGCCACAACATACCAGTACTGACGAAGACCTTAAAAGAATGAAATATTGATATTGTGCTAAGAAATAATCAAACAGTGATACTGTAACTAATTGGTTTACAATAGGGGGGAGTAGTGGTTCTTTACATTGGTTGGGATTCACCTAGGGTTCCAAAATTCCAGGAATTTTCAAAGTTGGAAACTTTCCATGGGAATTAACGGGAATTTACTAAATTGAAGGTTGGCTCTTAATAGGGAATTTAAATATAGTTGGGGAAAATATATTTAAGCATAATCCTGACTAAAACAACCAGATTTCATTCAAGTACAGTTGAATGTATATGCTATTCCTCAATCACATGCACATAGCACACTGCTTACTGCAGGGCTATTGAGACCACGCCCCCTACATGCACTTTTTATTTAACATTTTGAATGGGACTTTGTTGGAGGGAGAGCGGCTCTTTTAATTTAACATTTTGAATGGGACTTTTTTGGAGGGACAGCGGCTCTTTTAATTTAACATTTTGAATGGGACTTGTTTGGAGGGAGAGGGGCTCTTTTAATTTAACATTTTGAATGGGACTTTTTTGGAGGGAGAGCGGCTCTTTTAATTTAACATTTTGAATGAGACTTTGTTGGAGGGAGAGCGGCTCTTTTAATTTAACATTTTGAATGGGACTTTGTTGGAGGGAGAGGGGCTCTTTTAATTTAACATTTTGAATGGGACTTTGTTGGAGGGAGAGGGGCTCTTTTAATTTAACATTTTGAATGGGACTTGTTTGGAGGGAGAGCGGCTCTTTTAATTTAACATTTTGAATGGGACTTTTTTGGAGGGAGAGGGGCTCTTTTAATTTAACACTTTGAATGGGACTTTGTTGGAGGGACAGCGGCTCTTTTAATTTAACACTTTGAATGGGACTTTGTTGGAGGGACAGCGGCTCTTTTAATTTAACATTTTGAATGGGACTTTGTTGGAGGAACAGCGGCTCTTTTAATTTAACATTTTGAATGGGACTTTTTTGGAGGGCGAGGGGCTCTTTTAATTTAACACTTTGAATGGGACTTTGTTGGAGGGACAGCGGCTCTTTTAATTTAACATTTTGAATGGGACTTGTTTGGAGGGAGAGTGGCTCTTTTAATTTAACATTTTGAATGGGACTTGTTTGGAGGGAGAGGGGCTCTTTTAATTTAACATTTTGAATGGGACTTTTTTGGAGGGAGAGCGGCTCTTTTAATTTAACATTTTGAATGGGACTTGTTTGGAGGGAGAGCGGCTCTTTTAATTTAACATTTTGAATGGGACTTTGTTGGAGGGACAGCGGCTCTTTTAATTTAACATTTTGAATGGGACTTTGTTGGAGGGAGAGGGGCTCTTTTAATTTAACATTTTGAATGGGACTTGTTTGGAGGGAGAGGGGCTCTTTTAATTTAACATTTTGAATGGGACTTTTTTGGAGGGAGAGCGGCTCTTTTAATTTAACATTTTGAATGGGACTTGTTTGGAGGGAGAGGGGCTCTTTTAATTTAACATTTTGAATGGGACTTTGTTGGAGGGAGAGCGGCTCTTTTAATTTAACATTTTGAATGGGACTTTGTTGGAGGAACAGCGGCTCTTTTAATTTAACATTTTGAATGGGACTTTGTTGGAGGGAGAGGGGCTCTTTTAATTTAACATTTTGAATGGGACTTTGTTGGAGGGACAGCGGCTCTTTTAATTTAACATTTTGAATGGGACTTCTTTGGAGGGAGAGGGGCTCTTTTAATTCAACATTTTCAATGGTACTTGTTTGGAGGGAGAGCGGCTCTTTTAATTTAACATTTTGAATGGGACTTTGTTGGAGGGACAGCGGCTCTTTTAATTTAACATTTTGAATGAGACTTTGTTGGAGGGAGAGTGGCTCTTTTAATTTAACATTTTGAATGGGACTTGTTTGGAGGCAGAGGGGCTCTTTTAATTTAACATTTTGAATGGGACTTTGTTGGAGGGACAGCGGCTCTTTTAATTTAACATTTTGAATGGGACTTTGTTGGAGGGACCGCGGCTCTTTTAATTTAACATTTTGAATGGGACTTTGTTGGAGGGAGAGGGGCTCTTTTAATTTAACATTTTGAATGGGACTTTTTTGGAGGGAGAGCGGCTCTTTTAATTTAACATTTTGAATGGGACTTGTTTGGAGGGAGAGGGGCTCTTTTAATTTAACATTTTGAATGGGACTTTGTTGGAGGGACAGCGGCTCTTTTAATTTAACATTTTGAATGGGACTTTGTTGGAGGGACAGCGGCTATTTTAATTTAACATTTTGAATGGGATTTTGTTGGAGGGACAGCGGCTCTTTTAATTTAACATTTTGAATGGGACTTTTTTTGGGATTGCATTTTTGTTAATTTTTTAATGGGTTGGGTCGGGGGGATGAGTAATATTTAACTCAACATTAATGTTTTTGTTCTTCAATGAAATAATTGATTGCTCAATAAAATATTTAACACTTGATAAAGTTCTACTTACGAATAAATCTGTTTTAATTGTATTATTTTGGATGGATGTCTGCTTAGAACAAAACAAATATTTATGCGTGGATATGATACTTTTCCATTAAATTCCCATAAATTCCAATTTGGAATATTTCCAAAATTCCCCAGCTTAACTTGCCATGGCAATTTACCTGAAATTTTCCACCCCTTTGCAACCCTGGATTCACCACAGAATGGAGGGAAGATGAAGTAGCAACAGCAGCAGCAGAAGAAGATTGGCCTCAAAGCAGCGCTGCAGAAATGGATGGGTGACATCACGGATACTGCGTCCATTATCTATACAGTCTATGATGTTAACCTGCAGGTAGGACCGAAGAATGGTGGTGCTAGCTCTTCTAATGTTAGCCACACTTGGCAAACCAATTTAACTTCATGCATATACCCGCAGACTCTGTGATCCCATGTTTATCTGGGACTGTTTTCTGACTGTTTTCTTACCTTTTGACTAGTCGATTAGCCAAAATCAACATTTCCGTTCCATTTCACTATGAAATTAGTCACTCCAGAACATCCTCATTTAAAATCTTCAAACTTTCAGAGCTCAACTATTTTGCAAAGTGTTCAGCCAATTACTCGTTCCAGGAAAAATAAAGTGTTGAAATGTTTAAAAAATGCACTAAAGTGGGGCTTCAAGGCCTGGTCACATTGGAATAAATCGCAGAATCCTTTTTTTTTTTTAATGCTGAAATTGTGGTTTGTGAATTTGCTCACAGGGTTGAAGACTGCTCCAAATAAATTATACAAACAATTTCGTCCTCTAATCAGATCATAAAAAGAGAGGACAGGGCTTAAAGTCAGTAAATTCTTAATACATCTGGTGTACTTTTATTCACTTGTAATGTTTCAATCCAATTTGCCTGCAGCGTCAACATAATGGTGAACCTTTTTATGATGTAACACCACGCCACATTCCTCTCAGCCCACTTTCATCCATTATTTAAGCTCATGTGTCCAGTTTAGAGCGGGGATTCTCTGTGAGCTGATGGTGTTTGAATGGTCCCGCAGTAACAGGTCTACAATGTGATTACACATTCATGCCTTAGGTTAGCCACAGGACCTATTTGTGTTGTTGTTATTGTGTTTCCTGTTTCATTTGTATTCCAAAATTGAGATCATCAGAGGTTATTTCCTTCGTTTCCTTGCCGGTGTTTCTTGCCATGCAGACCATTTACTCAGATCTTTTATCCTCTTCCATGGTAATAAACTTCCAACTGTTTCAGATGTTACAATCATTCATGTTGAGAGGTACCTCATTGGCTATTTTCTATCACAGCTCTCCAAAACAATGAGACAGCCACAGCTCGGGATTGGATCTGTTTGAATAAGTATCTCTGTCTCAATCATTTCTCTGCTCCGTCCTTGTCCTGATCTCATCCTGGCCCCGGCTGTATCGCTCTCCTTCACTCTTCTTCCCTTTTGAGTGTTTTTCCCATCTGTTTGTGAGTGCGCCTGTCGCTCTTTGTCGCTTTTACCTCTCTTCCTCTTGCTTTCAGCCCCTCTTTAACGCTCCTCTTCCACTGCCTTTAAGCTGGTGGAGTGTGACTCCTGTGATTGCGCCGTGTGTCCCCTTGGACTGAAGCAGACGCTGCCTTTCTTGCTGCAGGAGGGGGAGGCTCATTTAGACTCTTCACTCATGAGGGAACAGTAGTGTGTCCTATTTGTGTGTGTGTGTGTGTGCTTTTTTGTCTTTGTGCATATGATAGATGAGACGTACAGAGTGCTAAAAGCAAGACACATTAGTGCAGACAGATTAAACGCAGGTGGTGTAGCAGTCATTTTCATTCCTGCAGGCATCCTGAGAACATGTCAATTTAAAGACTCGGCGTGTAACGGAGAGACTAGAAAGACAGCGACTAGAAAGAGACTAGCAAACGCTGGTAAAGGATTGCTCTCCCCAGCATGTTGACAGTGAGCCTGACAGTTCATTAATCCAACCAAATCCCTCCCAAAGTTACTCAAGTGTGGATTCTATTTTCAAATTTCCTATTAGTTCCTCTTTGTGGATTAAGCACTGCAGTTCACGAGCGAGTGCCCAGCCCGGCCCCGGCCCAGGCATCATATAATTGGCTTGTAATGGATTTGGGGTCGTCTTTGCATCAGTGATATGGATAGATCCAAGGCAAAAAAAAAAAAAAAAAAGAGTCTGCTTTCCAGTCTCTTCTCGCACACAGCCCACGTCGAGGCCTCTGGTTGTGTATAATTCCTTTTCTGTGCTCCACATTGTCATTTCTATTTGGATGTGTAGGCGCGGCATCCGTAGCTGCGAGGGCGAGGCAGAGGGGAACGTGACACGGCTGGAGATGAAACATGTCAGGTGTCATGCAGCCTTAGGGCCCCTGTCACCGTCAGGACCCCTGATTCACATTCTGAAACCGTCCCCCCCCTAATCTCTAAACCCCTGAGATTCTCTTTTTGCTGTCTCTTTCTCATTTCTTTCTTCAATTTCATTTTGTCCTTGATTCCCCTTTATTAACTTCAGTAGTTCACTTACTCAGAAAATGACAAGACACAGAGCACAATGCAAACACTAAGATACAGAACAGCAGTGCATCTATATGCAAACTCGTCTTGCATCAAATAGAATTTCTTATGCCTACATCCACACGTTAGTGGATGAAATACTCCCTTTTTATCCAGGTATTGCCTGAACCCAAAGAAACCAGATCGCCTGCAGTAGCTTGTTAACATTATCCTTTTTAAAATGATCCAAAACACTACGTATTAAAGTTAGACCTTTTCCTTTTTTGGCATTCAAAGCTACATTTTTCTCATTGTTGATGTCACAACATCCTGTTACATGTGTCGCAAAATGTTGTGAAAATTTACTGACAACTGTGAGGGGCCTTCATCCTTTTGGCAACAGAAGCTAACACGTCTCTCTTTTTGCAACGTGGTCAATGACATCATTGCATTCAGTTATGTGCAGTAGAAAACATGTTGACTGCAAGTAAGCAAATGCAAGTGGTTGTAGAAGATCAGTGTTCATGTGATGCTTTTCAACTTAACATTAAATATTAAAAATTAAAGCTACAGTCTTCAGTCTGTCTGCATTAAACAGCTAACACTCTGGTGTGGTGTAGTTGCATTCAATGCATGTAAAACATGGTAAAAAAACAACTACTCTGACTTGCAGAGATTGCTGTTTGCTTAATACAGAGCAAAATTCAAAACTAAGCAAGTGTGTTGGTCTTAGTTCCAGTAAAAAGAATATTAGACTTAATGTAAGGAACAGCCACTCAACATGTCCACAAAACATGTCTTATTTGAAGATACTACAAGCCAAGAATAAGAACTGAATTGCTTGGGTTATGCATGTTTGATAGATGATGTGATGCCTTCGTCAAGGAATGAGCTGAAACACTGATTTATTTAGTCTTATATCACTATAAACTATTATATCACAGGATAACTGTGGTGTTCTGAAACTCTTCTGTATGGTCACATGAGCAAATCAGTGTAATTAGTGCTGTCAGTGTTGATGCATTAATCGTGATGCAAATAAGGGGCCAAATGAATGTGTAATTAATTCTAATTATATGCAATTTTGTCCCTTATTGCACACTGTAGTTAACAGTCCCTCCAGGAAGTTGCGATTTCGCGATCGCAACTATCAATGCAAATTCAACCAATCAGCGCGATTTTTTTCGCGGCCTTGCAATTTTATACAATCACCGCAACTTCCCTGCAAATTTGACCAATTACCTTAATCTCAGCCCCTGCACGTCATCGGTTTTGTCATCAATTTAACTTCCTTGGAACATAAACGTAAGTCCTCACATGATCGGCACTTTTCAACAATAAAACACGCACAGAGAACGGGTGAAAAGAGGGGACAGCAGGCATGACAAGTGACCATGACAACGTTGTTATTTATAGATTGAGGGGCTCAGTGTTAGCTTGGTCTCTACCTGCAGCAGGTGTGCTTTATGAACCAGCTCTCCTCACCTCCACGCATCTGTCTCATCTTCATTGATGATTTTTACCCCCCCGGTGTGCGTTAGTGACAAAGACACAACCGGGGGACGTCTGTTTAATATTTGATGTTTGACGTTGTTGCCGTGGTTACCGTAAAAAGCTCGGCGTCTACAGCTTGATTTAATCCAGTTTGGTGAAACATCAGACACATTCAGTAAGTTTTGATCAACTCCTTGTCATGAAAGATGCAGATTCATTTCAGAGTGCCGTGAACTGACTGCATCAGTCGCTGTGAGGTGCATTCAGGGACCGTCGTAAATGTGCAATGCAGCCCTTTCATGGCATTTTTCTGTGAATCAAGGGAATCAAAATACAGTCACAGTGGCCACATCAAGAATGTTTTCTAAAAACAACTGTATTTTAGCGTATTTACTTGCCGCTGAGATGTTATCTGAGGAAAAAAGCAAAAAAATAATAATCGCAACTTTCACCGCAATTTTTTCAAAAAGCTGTCGCAAATTCAGGCTTTTTGGGCCGCAACAATCACAAAACAATCCCGTGAAATCCTGGAGGGACTGAGTTAAGCTGTCGCAGTGTCTTCCTGCTTCCCTCTACCACTGTGATGCAAATAACAGCATCACCAAGCTTTTGGATCACACATTTTAATTTCAATTTCCCAACCAGTTGAGTTGAAAACTCAAAAGTAACATGCTCTTTGTGACAAAAATCTAAATATCACTAAAGTACTTTGAGTTCGAGCTACCACCCATGAGCTAAGCATTCAGGTGCAGCTGTTCAGACTGTGTCAGCATGAAACCACGTCACAAAATCCAGCAGAGCACTATTAGGAGTGTATATCACCACAGACCTGTGGTTGAAACTAAATCAAAGGAGTTGACTACAGCGCTTGCTAACTGACTTCTGGTGAGTCAGCTTTGTAGAAGACTCAGGTGTGAGGGCCGTCTTCATGTTGGCAGGTCTTGTTTCACATTGTTAATTTGGACAAAACAAATGTTTTAAAAATCAAAATAAGACCATTTTAAACAAGTGATTAAAAAAGTGATTTCCTCTGATTGACTTTTGAAACCCACTCATTAATCCAGTCTTAAAATTCTAATCGTTTTACCGCTCTAATTGAAAAATTGTCATTGTATCATGATCTCTTTTTAATATGTCAGACTGCAACCAATGACAGACAGTTTCCTATAAAGAAAGAACAAAAGAACTTTTTTTAAACTCTAATTTAATCCATCTTCTTTGACAATGATGCTTTTATTTCCTTCGTCTGTAATTTCTTTCAACAATAGCACTGGAATGGACTATGATTGATGATTTCTTCAAAGTAAACTCCACTCCATTGATCTAATTTTTCAAAACAAAGCTCTGAGTTTTGACGGCTCAGAGCATTGCTTTGGATTAATTTACTGCATCATTTATTACTGAGAGATAATTAAAGCAGCGAAAGCGTCCTAAATCCAAACAGATTGATGCACGCTGCGTGTAATCGATTCAGGTGAAGGGCATCATAAAGAAAATCGTTTGATCGTAGAAATGTTACCACATCCATCAGGAATGAGCTGCGCTGATATTTTTTGGAGCGACAGGCCAGACGGAGAGTCACATTTAGAAAGTAGCAGTTGTTTGGTGGACTGGTCATCATGATAGTCACAGCACGGCACAGATTAGTTCTGCCTCCCTGACTCAATCCTCAGCTGCTGGTCTGCCGAAGGCCTCCTCCCGGCTCCAGCCTCCAGCACATCAGAGTTCAGAGGATGACGTCATCATCCTGGGACTGCACACCAGAGCGGATGATACAGAAGGCCACGGGAGAGAGAGTCAGCCTCACCCTGGCAGAGACGGCTGGACAGATTGGGGGGGGGACGCAGCGACTGAAGCATGATTTTGGTATGAAGTTCTGCCAGAGCTGGGATCAAAACATCACTGCCTGCATCTATTCAAATATATTCAAACTGCAAATGCATCCAACTGGTTTACAAGTCTAGTCAACCATACAGATGACCACAGGGCCTTTTTACATCTATTTATGTTTGCAGTTTTTTTGTAAGTCCATGTTGTCCGGGCAACTTTGTGTGAATTAAACATCAAAATATGAACCATGACTGTTACTTCAGCTGATTCTACAGAGAGGAGATCTGAAAGGCAGGGATGGAGTGGAGGACCAGTTTGTACTTGTCTCAAACTGTGAAGTAAAGGATGTTTGGATTGGGCCTTAACTTTGTATGTATGCTCCACGCTTGGCCAAGTCATTTCTCTTCCACTTACTCACTCAGAGCAGAAATCCTAGATGTGCAAGTTTAACCCTGAAGTTGTGTTAGTGCACCAGTTGTTGTTTATCATCTGCAGCATCACAGACATTTCAGCTGAGTTGGTAAAGCTTAGATAATTCAAATGGTGATATTTCTTCCATTGCTTCTTTGTCTGTTCTTAAAATAAGCTATGACATTTTTTGTTTTTTTTATAACTATTTCTTTCTTTTTTACAATTCTTATCATTTAAAGCTGGGGTTGGTAATCAGATTTAGATACACTTTTTGTTGTACTGGTTAAAATGATCTTTATGTCCTGATGGCAATCAATACATAATGTGTTCTTAAGAGAGAGCGAAGAAAAGCTGCTATCTACAGCCGGAGTAAACCTGGGAAAACACCAACCAATCAGCCTTTTTTGGGTGCCAAAATTTTAAACCATTCAAATCCCGTCCTGCTGTTCTGCCCGCCTCATGCGCGTACATTTCCCCGGCGTGCACTCTGAGTCTCCGTCCCCTGACTCTACTGACTGCCCCTCTCGCTCGACCTCGGGCCTGTCCCCTCTGACCCGATGAGGTGCTTTGCTCAGGACTGTAGTCCGGATCAGAGTCTAAAAAGCTCTCACCATGGGGCTCTGACAAGCAAAAGAATTAATGACATTTACTAAGTCCTACAGAAATTTATATGTATCGTAGCGTCCGTCAGGACGCTGTAGGGACGACGAGCCGGTTCGTGAACACGTTGAGTTTTAATAACCGGTCATTGTCAGCCGTGAACACGCCGACCAACAAAACAACAATCAGTGTTTGAATGAATGAAGAACTTCTCCTCTTGTCTCTCCTCTCTCCCGTTCACACACTCTACACCTCTCCTGATGCCTTCACTGACTGTCAACACTGTAGGAATTAAGAACATCTACACTGAACACGTTTAACAAACAGTAGTGTTGTTACAGTATTATATATGTGTTATAACTTTTCTCCTGATCTCGTGTCACCAGTACAACTGGATAATGCTAGCATGACAGTTGTGAGTGCTAACAGCAGCCATGTTTGTTTGTGTTTTTAACTTTCACTATGATAATGTTTTGGTGAGGACCGGTTTTGAATCAGTCACAATCATATGGTCACAAGTCAGCGGCGCTTGTGCATGTGAGCGGGGGTGGGGGGGCGTCGTTTTGAAGGAGCTCCGAGGGAGGAGGGGAGGGGTTAGACGGAGTTCTGAGGAAATGCTACATTCAAATTCATGCTAGTTTTCCGGGATTACCAACCCCAGCTTTAAGTGTCTGTTTCTTGAATTGAATGGAATTGTCTTAAATTTGTCATGGAGTTCCTCCTCTTGAAATGTGACTGGAACATGTCCCACAAGATACATGTTGCTTTTCTATCTCAAAGATGATAATAATAATACTCCAACACTGCTGGCCTTCTATAAGTAGATATATAAATGGTGCGATAAGACGTGATAAGATACCACATTGGCCACTGACATCGCTGGTGATATCTTGGTGTCTGTTAACAGGACAAATATTGGTCCATACCAAGAGTAAACTGATTCACCAGTCCATCTCTTTGGCTCCATGGCAGGCAATATGTGTCAAACTGTGTACTCATTTAAGAGAAGGTCGCTACAGCTTGGTAATTATGAGGGAAAAAAGTATGAATGAAAAGAGAAACAAAATAATTGATTTTCTCAAAGAATGAAAATGTCTTCATCGTCACAGTAATGTCATGAAAACCTAAAAGACAAACTTGTATCAGATTCATCATCTAGCCTCCGTCAGGGAGTCAAGTTTGACTCAATATTGGTGGAACATTTACGTTGTAGATACTGTGACTAATGAAAAACATTTGTAGTTGCATCAGAGAGAGAGCCTTGTGGTTAACTTACCTGTAGATAGACTTTTTAGGGGGTTTAGTTTGAACATTTAGGGCACTGGAAACCTTCCTGGGATTAGCTGTTTGTTTGTCTGTGCCTTTTTTGAAAGTCTTGATATCCAAAATTTGGATGTGCAGCTTTTGTTTCGTCTGGAATCCGTTGTAATCGCAGTATACGGTCTTTAAAAAAGGAACACAATCAAGTCTGTCGGTTTTGGGGCGGGACGGCGGGTGGGTCTCCTTTATTTTCTCTCAGTTAATGTAAATTTTAAAGAGATTTGTTGCCACAGCTGTGTGATTTGTGGCTGGATTGAAAAGATGAAAAGCAAACATTTCTATTTTTTTCCTTTTGCCTCAAAGTAAGGCTTTAAATCTAAAAAAAAGTAAAGATAAAACTGAAGATCTTGAGAAACACACTTTCTTTAAATATTCAATAAGTGAGTTTTTTAATTGGGAGCAGAAATACCCACACAGGTCTCCTCCACTCGCTCCTTCAGAAAATAAAACACCCTGATCAGAATCAAGGTATCTATGAACCCATGAATTCTGGGTACATTTACGCCCCATAGAGGAGAGCTGTGACAATAAATCTCTATCTCTGGGAATCTCCCTTGTGTACTGAATTAATACTGTGTACCACAAACACGAGCAGATTCAATTTTGAAAGTTTGAGGCTTATCTAACATCTCCTCCTCCTCCTTCTTCAGCAAACGAGACGTGGAAATGTATGGGAAGCCCATAGGGTGTAATTGAACATATTACTGCAATAACTTGCATTGTGTAATTGAATTGAATCGTTAAATGTAATGTTCTGCGGGCTTGGTTAGTTTACTCGCTGGAACAGACAAAGGTAATGGCATAAACAGATGCACAAACACACACACAACTTCTCTTCGTATCCCACTCGTGCACACACACACACACACACACACACACACGTACACATGGGTGTAATGGAGGTGCAATTCAAAATAACAAGGTTGGAGTCTGCCGTCTCACAGTCTGATGCTCCCAAGCCAATTATCACATCATAATGAGCCGGTCAGCTAAGGATGCTTGCTTACATTCATTTTGAACGCCCTGCCAAAGTGGCTACGTGCCTTTTGTGCTTGACGGTGGTGTGTGTTTATGTGTGTGTGTGCGTATATGTGTGTGTGTGTTTCCTCCAAGTGCAATTTTTCATGCTTATAAACTAGTGATATGGATCCGGGCTGCAGAGAGAAGTAAAGTAATAAAGTCAGTGCTGCAGTGTGAAATGTGTTTATGTGAATGTATAAAACAGTGATGGGAGTGTATTTTCTGAAGAGACAGTTTTAGTCAACACTCTGCAGAGGCACAAATTTGTGATAAAAGCCTGCAAGAAAGCTTTTAAATGACATTTGTAGACGGTTGATGTATCAGCGCTCTCTGGCCGTGAATCCCCGTGGATTCAAATGCTTTCATCTACACACATTTATGTGCAGTATGTAATTAGCATTGCTTTGCCATGATCAACGGCTAGAATTAGATTTGTTGCCCATGGCAAACCGTGTACAAAGAATCTGCTGCTGTTGTTGTTTAGTTATTTTCAATTAGACTCAAGAAAGCCTCGGTCTTATCTACACTGAAGAGCAGATGTTTGTTTTTCCAGTGGCTGGAACGTACTTGAAAAAAAATGGAGAGAGCTAAGCTACCAGTAGCGCAACATCAAATAACGCTTTCCCACACTGGAGCTGCTCCCAAAAAGAAATGTTGCTAGCTTAGTTACAGAAATATTCAGCAAAATACAAACAAAGCTACCTTATTTATTATTTGTTTAATATGTTTTAAAGCTACCAAATGTATTCACTGTTAGTGTTATCAGTGTATTCTTATCAGGGCTGCCTTGTACTAATAAATAGTTTGATACAGTAAAACAGCAAATCTAGCAAACTACATCAAAGCCATCTTTATTACTGAGAACTCCTTATTATACACTCACCGGCCACTTTATTAGGTACACCTGTTCAATTGCTTGTTAACACAAATAGCCAATCAGCCAATCACATTGCTGCAACTCAATGCACAAAGGCTTGTACACGTGGTCAAGACAACTTGCTGAAGTTCAAACCGAGCCTCAGAATGGGGAAGAAAGGGGATTTAAGTGACTTTGAATGTGGCATGGTTGTTGGTGCCAGACGGGCTGGTCTGAGTATTTCAGGAACTGCTGATCTACTGGGATTTTCATGCACAACCATCTCTGTACCCATCTTCTGATGGCTACTTCCAGCAGGGTAATGCACCATGTCAGAAAGCTCATATCATCTCAAACTGGCCTCCACTGTCAACCGATCTTAGTCCAATAGAGCACCTTTGGGATGTGGTGGAACGGGGAAATTAAGTTTGGTGTTTTTATTTTGGCCGATTTGTACTAAAAAGTAGCTTTATCTAACAAAATTAAATGTAACAAGCTAGGTTCTCACAACATGGCAAAACTAGCTAACTACAAAAAGCAATTTTTTCTCTGCTAACCACTTATTATTTCAAGTAAGTGCCATTTTTTGGGTAGTTTGTAATGTGCACTACTCTAGACTTAAAGCTCCTGAAATGAATACTGATTCCTCTTCATGAGCTACAGAAGCAAGTGAGACCATTAGCATACAGATTGGGACCCCTTGAAAATGAGATAATACATCTCAAGGGATCTAGCCTAATAAATACACTGAAATTGAAACATTGACTAAATCTATGTGGTTACTTTCAAGCCTTAAACTGCTCCCAGGCTTCCAAAACAGCCTTTGTTTACATTTTCCACAATACAGATTCTCACTGAGTGATACATCTGACTGATGAAAGGAAAACAGGATGAGATTTGTTAGGAAACATGTAAGTATTTACAGGACACGGGTGGAGCTCTGTCCACAGGGGGCGCTAAAATCAACACAAACTAAACGTTCCACATAGGAGCTTTAAATTAGTGGGTATGTGTACATTTAAATGAATTAACAATTGGATAATCCTCACTGCCTTGTTATAGCACAGGTTGAACTACTGGCGTAATTTAACCTCTGACATTTGATGTACTTTGCTTCGTATAAACCACTCAAAAATATAAATATCTGGGGCGCCGTTGGCTGAGCAGTCTAAGCGCCCGCCCCATATACAGAGGCTATAGTCCTTGTCGCAGAGGTCACAGGCTTGATTCCAGCCTTGACCATTTACTGCATGTCCTCCCCCACTCTCTACTCCCCACATTTCCTGTCTCTCTCCAGCTGTCCTGTCAATTAAAGGTGAAAATGTCTATATATATATATATGGCTATAATGAAGCGAAATTCTTTGGGGTTGCTCTATACGTCGGCCAGGCATTATCTACATTTCTATAACTGGAAAAAATCCTTCTTATTAAAACTATTGGAAGTATTTCTTGACTAAAATGATGATAATAATACAAAAAAACAGAACTAGTTTTACTATGATGCACACAGGTTATGTGTTTAGTATGATTTAGGCAGAGTGTCTCAATCCTAAAAGTGTGGTCACATGATGACTAATGTGAACCATTGAAGGGTAAGTTATCACACTGCCTCATCTTACCCCACTCTGCCTCAATCACTGTCATTCAGCTCTTACTTGAAGCCCTCTTACCTCCAAACACGGAGCATATCAGGAAATCAGCAAAATTCACAAAATAAGCCTCCCGCTATTTACATTTAAAGATGTCATTTTCAGAAGTATTTTTGCCTTTCTGTCTCCTGATATCCCATCAGACTCTCAGACTGCACCGTATAATGGAACAGATCTATCAGCCTCAGATTGCTGCAGAGAGCACTTTTAAAGAAAAGGGACCAAATGAACATCCTTCAATGAGATGCACACTTCAGATAGGGATCTATGCAAATTAGCTTGTGTCTAACAAAATACAGATAAGCAAATCCCAACCTTCAAAGTCGTGGAAGTCAATGAAAAAGCTGTTAACAACCCTTGAGTAAGTCGACTGCAGGGCTCTCTGAAGGAGATCTGTGCTGTACATCAAGTTAGCAATTTGTTTGATTAAGGCACAGATTGATGATTGGTGGGGTGCCAAGGCTTGGCTAAGCATTTTTTTTTACAGAGTGTTCAATACTTGTGATGATATAGTAAACTCTGTGCTTCACTAGTTTCAACCTTTATGAAGTTTAAACATTTGTGATGCTTGGAATGTTGAAATAAATTCAGTGAACCTGCAAGCTGCCAGGCGTCACTTTGTGTTTGACGTTTGAAGTATATCCTGGGTATGAAAATTTAAATTTGCCCAGATTTTTTTTTTTCTTTATATACTCTACAGCAAACATGCTAACTGGGTCAGGAGACAGTTGGAGCATTTGGTTTGTGTTTGCACATAGAAGCAGCATGTCCCGTCTACAAAACCAGCTGGTTCTGTGCTTGTTTTGAGGAGAAACTGTGCCCCCGACAGCTTTTTCCTTCCCCTCTTCACTTAATGCTCGCCGCCACCACCACCTGCTCCCACCACTCCTTGCTCTTCACCTTCATCACAGATGCTGGAGAGTCTGGCTGTGGAAGTGGACTGACAGGGGTTGTGTCTTTGAATTGTACTTATGTTTCACCATGCTCACAAAATTAGGAAAAAGTAAATAAAAACAGCAGCTCGTTACACTTTGAAAGAGAGTAGTGGATTTTCTCATTTTTAATAATCCTGTGAAAAACATTGATTTTCGCTGCGAGGGAAAGTGAGAAAAACTGACAGATGAAACGCCCCGGGGCTTGGCAACATGACAAACAGAAAATAATCTCTGATTTTTTTATTTTTTTTAACACCACATCTGATTCATGAATTTAATTGATTTAGATGCCACTGATGTTGCCGGCTTTTTATCAGGTATTTTCTGGGTCCCCATTGTTTTGTGAAACATGCAGCACCACACACACTCTCCCATTGTGCTGCTTTCCACTGGTAAATGCTGAGGTCAGACTGCACAATCTTTTTGTCTGTTTCGATGGTCTCTATGTTAGATCAGGCAGATAGAGCCTTGTGCAGGGACTTGAGCGGCAGACATGACAGACTACAGAGTGGAACCCAACCAATCATCACAACTGGAAGGAGAAGAAGTTGAGTGAGTCAGCCCCCAATTTTTTGACTTGAGCCTAGATTGTCTTATTTATTCATGTGATTCTATCGTTTTTATTGGTTGACTGTTCTCTGATATGCATTTTAAATGGAACCTTTAGCACTTTTATCATTTCATCATGTCTATTCATTTTACCATTTTTAGTGTTAGATTGGTTTTAGGATATTTTTGTATGTTTTGCACATTAAAGGCTGATTTATATTTCTGCGTCTCCCCTACGCAGCAGGGGCTGACGCAGACATGAGCACCACATACTTGTGCGTCGGTGTGTCCGTGTCACAGTGCGGTCTCTCTGATAGCCGGCCGCCTGCTTCCGGTCCCGCTACGATCTCTGTTTACTTTTCCACAGAGTTTCAGAGCGTGTTATGTTAATCTACAGCTGATACATGTTGCTGTTTATCATACAGACATGATTACATGAAGAATAGAGAGGAGGAGATGAAATACACGGCCGCTGTAAATGCGGGAAAGACAAAGCCGCCGAGTGGTCCAATCACAGAGCTTGCGGTCCGCGTCGGCTCTACGGGGAGTTACATTTTGGAGGAGGTGCACGTCAGCTACGTGCGTAGGCCTCGGCGTAGGTACGGGAGCTACGCAGACCCCCGGCGTAGGGTACGCCGTTGATTCAACGCAGAAGTATAAATCAGCCTTAAGTAGTTTGTTCTGTCTGAAGTCTGTCTTGTAATTTTGTATCGACCTAACATCTCACTGGCTGCAAAACAAGCTTACCTTGTACAAATAAAGTAACCTGAGACAGCATATGGGAAGATGCTTTGTGCTAATGTTAACGGTGGTTGCTCAACAGGTTCCTGAAGCACATCTCTTTCTAGCTTGACAAACTGTTCTTCTGTACTATAGTTCCATCACGCAGCACCAACTTCCTCATACTTCTTTCACTTTGGAATTTTGTTTGTTTACACTTGTGACTTTTTCACGTGCAGAGCGTTCTGTGCTCTGTGCTCTCATTGGTCAACATCAACATCACTGAAGTGACATCGTAGGAGGTAGAAAGAAAACTTGAACATGCTACATTTTCTGTCGGGAGGTCATGAAACGTCACGTGTGGCCTTGATTGTCAGCCAGAAAAACTGCATTTTAATACATGATATTTTACTCAGCAGAGTGAATGTTTGACAGTCCTTTACTCACATTTTAGTCTCATTTTGTCTTTTTTGTACCTGTCTTCTGAGTTTCACTTGCAAATTATGTATGTTTAGCTCATATTCATATCGTCTTAATCACAGAATAAAGGGCGTTGAAGAAGATTTGTCATAATTTTCTTTAACAAAATCAATAGTGGTTTCTGTTGAAGATCTGTGATATCAGTCTGACGAATCAGCTACAGATAATGTGAATATTTTAATCTAATTTATTTTTCTTTGAATACAATTTATACAAAAAATAACGCAAAGGCATCAAATGTGCAGGTTTTAATAAATTACATATTTTAAAATACAATAAAATATATACACTACCAGTCAAAAGTTTGGACACACCTTCTCATTCAGTGGTTTTTATTTATTTTGATTATTTTCGACACTGTAGTTTAATACTGAAGACATCAAAACTATGAAATAATCTGGTTTAGCCATAATCTGGATTACAACAGTAGTCAAATAGGGCTATCCATTGTGTACTAACCCTACCTCTGAACAACACAACTGATGGTCTCAAACACATTAAGAAGGCAAGTCATTCTACAAATGAACTCTTGACAAGGCTCATGTTAATTAGAAACCATTCCAGGAGACCACTTCATGAAGCAGACTGAGAGAATACCAAGAGTGTGCAAAGCTGTCATGAAGGAAAAAGGGGGCTACTTTACAGAATCTAAAATATAAAACATATTCTGCTTTGTTTAACACTTTTTTGTTCATTAAATAATTCCATATATGTTCTTTCATAGTTTTGATGTCTTTGGTATTAATCTACAGTGTTTTAAATAATTAAAACAAATACAAACCCTTGAATGAGAAGGTGTTTCCAAACTTTTGACTGGTCGTGCATATTGGTAATCGTATCAGTGTCGACCATCAGGAGCAGGTTCTTATTGGTTTTCATTATCAGTTCAAAAAATACACATTTTGCATTCCTAATTTCCATTCAGATGATTTGACCGTCAAGCTCTGTTTTGGTCTCCACCAGCTTTGAAGAAATTCTTCATATATCTGCTGTTCTAAAGGTAATTCACTGTAAACTCATTCTTATTCATATAACCAGTAACCGAGCCAAGTTGATGAGGGACTGAACCAAATCAGGCGCTGCCTATGAGACCAAAAACAAAGAGCTGAGGAAGCTGTATGGATTGTCAAATCTGCAGAACCAGGCATTACTTCTCTGCAGTTCATGAACTATGGGCTCCCCTTTCACATTAAACAGTCATTTCATACAATGTTATTATCCAACATGTTGATGAATGCAGGTTTGAAAATCTGCACAGCCTACGGCCAGCAATGTGTGATAAGCTAGTCACAAAATGTGAAGAACAGGAGAGTGCTTTTTCCCTCGTATAAAGAATGAGCGATGAAGCAATCCGACCCCGAGGGCTCCTCGCTTCTCGCCACTGATGGCAATTGGATCAGATTTGGTCTGAGCCCTGGATTTTAATGATGTGCTGAGTGTCTTTGCCCAGAGACAGTGAGGTAAAAACACACAGGGTTCAAGGTCAGGCGTCTGTGTTAGCAGGTGATAATATGGACTGCTTATCTAGTAAGGATCACAACAGTGTGTCCTGTCAATAATAAACGCTTTGCAAGTGAAGAAGAGGAGGCCTCTCAACCTGAAAAGTCTGTTTACTTTTCCCCCAAGTCAGATTGGTACATCGGTTTGCAAAAGTTAGAACAGGAGTGAACTTTGTGTCTGTCAAAGAGATGAAAATCTAACTTCAGCAGACCTGTTCAGAAGAGAACAACTTCATTTAAAATGACAGAATATTAACCTTTTCAGACACACAACACAGATCAATACACGGTTTAAACAATGCTGCTTGCACTGTTAATATTTGATTTGGTTTTGTTTTGTTTGAAAAGGTAAAATCATTTAATTGCGAGAAAGAGCTGGTGAAGAAAACCTCAATGATGGCCAGAAGCGGAGTGGGATACATCGGAGGGCTGTGATTATAAATTGACGCCATCGATTGTGTTTCTGTGGTGCATTATAAAGGCAGGAGAGTGCAGATCTAAACTGTGTGTCTCCTAGAAGCATATATAAACTAGCGGAAATGTCAATACTTTCCTCAGTTTGGGTTCATTCAATGTTCTTATCAATATTGATTCAAGGTCTGGGTTAAGTACAATGTTATTGCTTCTTCATAATTAGATTCAGTCTGTTTAATTGAGAGAAGGTCAACTGTAGGATTACATGGAATCCTTGAGTGTTTATTTTTGGTTCTTCAGAAGTTTTAAATTGCAATATTTCTCATCAACACAAACACATTTTTGGAAAGGGAAATTTAAGTCTTTATGTTAATTTTTAATTAAGCTTTATCTAAGCAGGTTGGTCCCATTAAATAAGTACAATTCAATTCAAAAGGCTTATAATTATTAAAAACAATGAATACAATTGTGTAGTGGTATTGTTACAAAAATCTATCTGATTGTATGTTTTGAATGCAAAAGAACACTTTTCATACCCTTGTAAAAAATGCTTTATTGTTTGTTTCAAGTTTAAATGCTGATGATTATTTTATTATTTTAAAGATTTTTACATTATCTGGGATTTTATGTGTTTTTAATCTGTATATTTTTACATTATCTATTATTTTTCCTTATTATTATTATTTTTTAAATTATTTATTATTTTATGATTTTTTTTTAAGGGGCATTATTATTACGTTTTGCATTATCTTTGATTTTAATCTTTCCCTGCATTATCTATATATATCTTTTAAGGGCCATTTTTACATTATCTGTGATTTTACATTTAATTTTTAGGGGCATTTTAACATTATCTATGATTTTGTGATTTTTTTATTATTACTTTGGACATTATCTATGATTTAAGTTTTTTTTTTTTCATTTTCTATGATTTTACGTTTTTTTTAAAGGGGCATTTTTACATTATCTGTTTTTTTACCTTATTTTTGGGGGGTATTTTTGCAGTCGTTAGATAGGACAGATGAAGACAGACCAGAAAACGTGAGGAGAAGGGAGTGAAGGATGACATGCAGCAAAGGGTCATGGAAAGTACTCTAGCTAGTGACTGCTGTGATGAAACTGTGGCCTCTGTACATGGGGCGCACCCTTAAATTGCTGGTGCCAATTGGAACCCCCATTTTTGTCAGATGTAGAGGAAATTTGACAAATAGACAGTTTTCAGCTTCGCCTGCTTCAGCGTATGTCTAACCTATCTTTATATTTACAACAAAAGCTCTGTTGTGTGAAGTCGTTGTACATTTTGGAGCTGATGCTTCACACCAGCATCATTGTTTGAGTGTTTTATCTCAAGTATAAATGAACTCACAGATATCGTATTCCTGGTTCTGGTTAAGTTGCTTGTGTTCTTGTAATCCCACTATATTTAGAGCTAGAGCAACATGACACTGTGTAACAAACACATTATGTAAATAATCAATAAATGTACCTCGACATAAATTAACAGACTGAAATTATCGGGTTTCTAAAAAAAAAAAAAAATAGGTAAATGATTGTACAACGTTTGTGTTTTCATTGAGAAACAGGCTTTGCTGGGCAGTGAGCCATTTCTATTTGCTGCTCTCAGCCTCAGCAGCAGCAGCAGCAGCAGCAGCAGCAGACCAACAGTCTGTCACAGTCCACTGATCCAGCATTTGTATGTTTATTTGTCCATAACTATGTGTGTGTGTTTGTGTGATTGTCTGCTTGTAAGGCCAGTGTGACCGGTGTCGGCCAGGCCAGGCAGAACTGTGGCCTTTTGTTTATCCCACCTCATCTCCTCTTCTTTTATTGACCCGTCACTGAGTCCACTGAAACCGGCCCTCTCTTCCTGTCACCGCACAGATAATGGCTTTTCTGGAACCTCACAGCGTCAGGCATCTCCTCTGAGCTGTAATTATACCGCTAATGTGCCAATTTTCAAAACATTCCTCTGAGATTTTTTAGTTTTTGGCTGATGGTGACGAGAGCTGAAAAGTCTTTGGGAAAATCTGGCTTTTATTTTGGAGGGTTTTTCCCCCATTTATCCCTCCTTGTAATTTTTTAACTCTGGTGATAAAGGGAACAGAAAATTAAAATGTCATGGATGACATCAGAGCGATGCGCCTTCTGTTCAAATCAGTCACATGGCTTATCCTTGTAACCATGGAGATGGAGTTCTAAAAACACCTTGGGAGGGTCCTTGTCCTTGATACTTTTTGAGTCTCAGAAAATTAATGGTTCTGAGTGGTGGATGCATTTTGATGAATCTGTCAGAGTGGTGCAACCTTTCCATGACTTTTATCTGCTTTGAGAACAAAAAATCTACTGCAAGTCAGATGGTCCACAGAGCCAATCAGTAGAGTGTTATTCATGTTACTGGGTGTGACTTATCAGCCCCTGAACCTGTATAGAAAACTCTACAAGCCACGTTCAACAAGCAGGTTATTACCGAGGAGATTGGCACGGTATGTCACGTAGCTTAATTGTGTGTCACAGCAAATAATTAATGTAAGAGGCAATGTAACGTGTTGAAAATTAATAATGCAGAGGTGCAATTAACTGCAGTTTCCAGAGATGCCACTTGAAGCATAACACCTTCTCAGAAACGTGTGTGAAATCCATGGAAACACATTAATGTCCCGATTTCAACCCTGCAAATTGTTGAAGTGTTTAACAGGTGTACATTTTTAACAGTGGATGCAACACTAACTTATGCAACGCTAACTAATTTTGTCATCATATATCCCCTCATCAACACTACTGCCACCATCATGCGCACCTTCTACAGAGGCACCATGGAGAGCATTCTCACCAGCGACATCACTGTGGTACGAGGACTGCACTGCGTCCTGCCGAATGACCCTCCAGCACATCGTGAGAACAGCTGAGAAGATTGTTGGTGCCTCTCTCCCCTCCCTCCATGACATTTACTCTCCCCGCCTCACCCGAAAAGCCCTGCGCATAGCAGGCGACCCCTCCCGCCCGTCTCACAGCCTCTTCAGCCTGTTGCCATCAGGAAGGAGACTACGCAGTACAACAACTCTTTCCCTGTTTTGCCCCCTCTTCCCATAGTGCCCCCTTCACAGACTTAACCCAGTCACTGACCCCCCCCAAATCAACGCTGAGGGTCTGAGAGAGAAATGCAATATACAATCCTCTGTATGTCTAGTGCATACTGCAGTTTATTTGACAATAAAGAAGACTTTGGACTTTTTTGGGAGTATTTAAATGGCCAATTTGTGTTTTCAAAGATCCATGACGTACTGGAGGAAACTGTTCTGGCTCTTTGTTGGGCTGTGCAGGATCCCACCAGGGTTGTACATGTGCGTTCATAAGCTGCAGATGCACTCTGTACTGTGGCCTACCTCTTCTGTGATCCCTCGGGAAAGCCGGGCCTTGGAGAGTTGGGTGTTTTTCAAAGTGATGCCCCTGAACGGTATATTCTCAGATTACTATGATGCACTCCTTGTTAATGAGGCACGTTGGTTTTGCAATTAGAGTTGGTGGTTAACAGTTACTTTACAGTCCAGGCAGGGTTATACTGGTGTTTTTAGCTGTCTTTAGGCTTTTGTGTGGACAACATTTCTGAACGCTATGCTACTGTGCATGGTCTGAATGACTACTTCTGTGAGCCTTAGTTCTGATTGTATCTGCTCATGTCCAACCCTTGACAAAGATAGGAATGAAGTAAGATGGCTCACTTGTAAGCTACTTGGGGCGGCAGTAGCTCAGTTCATAGGGACTTGGCTTGGGAATCGGGGGGTCGCCGGTTCAAGTTCCAGAGTGGACATGCGTATGTATGTCATGATCACTCAGGTCCTTCTTGGCGTTTGCAAAGTGTCTTGATTTTTGTCAGACAAATAAAAAGAGTGATATTTTTTTCAGTTTATTTTAATACAATTCTTGGTTTTGCCTTCCTGGCTTACAGTCAGATGAATTCTGCTCGTTTACAAATGTTGGATGAGATGTTGAGGAGCTGATTCTTCCTTCTGTTGAAGTTATTTTTTGTCTTCCATTTACAGAGATTGGGGTGGGTAGGAACTGGTTTGATACACTAAACCATAATAGTGTCATACCTGTTGGATCAATACTCTCTGTAAATATACAATGCAACAATTCTCCAAGCAGAATTCCATATTTCTATTTTTTGTATTATTTAACTACTATTTTTATAATGTAAAAACTACCTCTGCTACTCCGACTGCACTTTTATCATATTATTTTAGCCTGTACATATTAGTCATGCCTATTTGTTGTTCTTTTGTATTTATAGCTGATGCTATTGTTATTATTTTTATTTTATTTTTATTTTTAGGTCTTATTTTTATGCCTTGTACAAAGAGAGCACAGTTTACCAAAGTCAAATTCCTTGTGTGTTCAAGCATACCCGGCCAATAAAGCTGATTCTGATTCTGATTCTGATAGTTGATGGAGGCAGGAGGGGCTTTGCTTTTCTATTTTTTTCTATATTTGTTTATTGTTTGTTTTAGTTCTGTTACAAAGAAAATAAAATATAATT
This sequence comes from Notolabrus celidotus, assembly GCF_009762535.1. Lineage (NCBI taxonomy): Eukaryota > Metazoa > Chordata > Actinopteri > Labriformes > Labridae > Notolabrus > Notolabrus celidotus. The sequence continues at coordinate 4,804,510 of NC_048290.1, forward strand.
TAAAAAAAGAGTGGACAAAGTTTGGCAAGTGGACTGGTGGCTGGAGCGGTGCTGGTCCATTTGCCTGGACACTGCCGAGGTGCCCTTGAGCAAGTCCCTGAACCCCCAACTGCTCGGGTGGTGCTGGTTGATGGCACCCTCCTCATTGACATCTGACATCTCTCCAAGTGCACGTCCGTAGCGTGTTTGTGCATGTCAAACTATGTGTATTTACCATGATCAAAAAAGAACACAAGTGAAAATTTGAATTTCCCCTATGGGGATTAATAAAGTATGTTTACCTTACTACGGCACACTGTTTGTGCCATTCAGATATATTGGATTCATGTATGCAGGTCTGATTTGGGCCACTGGGAGTTTGCCTGTGACTCAGGTGCTGCAAATGTAACACCCCAGCTGTATTTGTTGATGTAAATGTTACACTCTGTACCACTGTGCCTAAACTGTGTTATGAAGAAAGCTTGTTTTGCCTTATTTACTTTTTAGTTTCAGAGTGTTGGAAGAGACATCAGAGGAATAAAATATGTGCACCTGTCAGAAGTCTGTGCTGTTATCTTTAAAAGCCAAGAGCTGCTACAGCAAGTTATTCTGGATCATGTAAGAAAAGTAGTTGTACATTTTTTAAGAACTTTATTTATCGCTCCAAGTGAACGAGAAATTATTGATATGCAAAACGTCTCTCCGTGTCTCTCGCAGTCCCTAATTATTGCTCGCACACATTGTGATTTTTTGATGGCATCAATTTAGATTCCATTACGATCTCCGGCTTGCCAGTCCCTGTAGTGGCGCTGATGCAGGCGTTGCAATCTGCAACAGTTGTAAATGAAGACGCAGCATTATGATGAATGGGCCATTTGTTAGCTACCACATTAAGCCGACATTAGCCAACATTGTCCACACTCTCTCTTTTCCCCGTCCTAACCTAAACACCGGCGCACACAGACGCACCAACAGCTGGATTAATTGATCACTTATTCATGCTCAAATTTATAGAGATCATTTGAGCTTTTTCATTATTAATCAAATGCGTGGGATGGTCCACGCTTCACTCTGTGGCTGCTTCCTTTCTTTCATCTCTCCTCTCCTTATCACACTCTACCTCCTTATTTTCCTCTCTATACAACTCCCTTCTTCTCACTTAACTCCTTCATTGTTCATTACGGTCTTCTTCTGCCTTTTTAACTTTTATCACCTCCTTTTTTTTTCCTCCTTTCTCCATCTTTTTAAAGGAGGCGACCGCACTTAAAAAGGAGTAAACGAGTGTAGCTCTATTCCTCATTGCAGTTTTTTTTTTTTTCCTCTGCAGTGGTTATTACCATATGATTATTAGTGATGGACAATTGGCCTCAAAGATGTTTCATTATGAAAGAGCTCGCTGGGATCTCATTAGCACTCTCAGTCTAAGGGCTGCTGCTCAAGCCTGCTCCGCTCGGGGGAATTACATTTCGATCACCGGGGCCGGAGTTAACAAGGCAACATTAAAGGGATGTGAGGGTGCAACAGCCAAAAAGAGACAAATTAGTAACCTCCAAGAGTGTCAGAGGTGCTCTACTCATTTAATGAAATATGAGAGGTGTGTTGGATCTAAAGGCGGTTACATTACTTTACAGTAGAGTCGGGTTTACCTTCACACAATCATTGTTTGGCGAGGATTGCAGCCCTCCTGACGCTGTAGGCATTTGTTTTTCTTCCATCTGACAGGAGCATCCATCAAAAAATGTAATTTCATTTCTTTTCAGCTGTTGATAAAGTTGCTGACTTGTGCCAGTCCCTCCTCCTAGGATCAATAGCTGTTTATACAAATAACATTGGGGAGTACAATACGGCGGTGGCGTTGCTGGAGGTGACTCTCTCCAAGGGCAGCGGTGGCCCTGTGGTCGGCTCTTTTCATTCTGCATCTTATATTATTAAGCACATAAAGCTTGGAGAATTGTGAGAGTGTTTGCAGGGGCCGACAGCGGAGGGTTATTACGAAACACAGAGCTGGATAATTGAATGCAGTAATTGTGTACACGAAAACGTCATAAAATTACAGAACCTTCAGGTTGCAACGTGCGATTTATTGGGCTTCTATGCAACACGGAGCACGGTGTACCAAAGGAAATGAGAACTGTTAAAGGTTTATTGACCTTTACTCACTCTCAAAATGTGCACTGCGCACTGCATGTCACATATATCCATGATGGAGGCTAATTACTTATGGCGTGACAACATTTCAAACCAAAACCCCTTTTACTGTAGTTAGCGCAGCATTTAAGTCAAAACAAAACCTCTGAAACAAAACCTCTTTTTTTCCTCACAGACATCCTCCAACCAGGGAAATAACAATATCTGAAACCCAGTTTTTAAGTGGTTGTCTCATATTCTGCTCTGAATGAAGTCACCTTAATCCCTGCTCTTTGGAAGATGCTATAATTACCACCGATATGCAGCATTACCCAAAACAGTTTTGTAGCGACAAACAGAACATAAGAGAGCAAATGTTCCCAAAAATGAGAGAGAAACATGAAAGAAGTGACAGAGCAGGAGAAGAGTGAGACAGCGAGCAAAGCGAAAAAGGTGAAAAGAAGGACAACAAAAAGTAAACAAGACAACATAAGCGAGCAGAAGTCACTTAAGGTTGTCTATAAGCTGCTCTATCAAAGCTCCTCCACAATACAGCTGAAGTGTGTGTGTCTGTGTGTGTGTGTGTGTGTGTGTGTTGAAGCAGAGGTGGAGTGTAACACACCTGAGAACAAGTGACGAGAAGCCAGTGAAGTGAGACGGCTGCCTTGTCTGAGAGCAGAAAGAGAGGGGTTTTATTTTGGAGCTGGTTAGTGCTGGATTAAGGCCTGAGTAATGTTAGAAGTCTCTCTCAGTGTCTGAGATGTTTTTGTTCTCAGAGTGATCAGTGAATCATGTCCACGTCGTGTCCTTTGAGCATCATCCTGCTGGTTTTAGGACAGTTAACAATGAAAGATTCACTCAGCGGTTAGGAGATACGCTGCTTTGTGTGTACTCGCTAAAGTATCCTTGTGAAATGAAGTGATCTTACAAAAAAGGAATAGACTGTATTTCATGACATCCTACATTCTTTCATACCAACACTTGGTCATGGACTCCTTTAGCATCTCATATGTGCATAAGGTAGCTTAGAATCCATAGACTGTTTAAATAATGGACGTAGTATCAATGACGTCACCCATCTGTTTCTGAAGCGCTGTTTAGAGGCCAATCGGCGGCGCTGGCGGCCATATTGGAAATGTTGAACTCAACATAACTTCTGTCGAGTGAGTGTGACGTAAAGAGGCGGACTCTGAGCCTCCTAGCCAACAGCTACAGTGTTTCCGCCAGAGTGCCTCTCATTGGAAAACTCTAAATCTTAATATCTTCGACATTGCAGCATTACAAAAAAGTTCACCCCCCTCACAGTGTGTGCCAATCGAGTAATGAGCTATCCAGACTACACTCATTTTTTTTACCAGGCTGTAAACATGTTTATTTCTGCAGTAAAGATCGGCTTTTTTGAATTGGTGTGTATGTGGTTTCCGGTACTTCCGAAGCCAGCCTCAAGTGGACACTCCAGGAACTGCAGTTTTTAGCACTTCCGCATTGACCTCATATTTTCAGACAGGAGGTTGCTGCTTGTTAGAAACAGACAAGACAAGATAAGCAACATTTGATAAGAAATAGGGCCAATGCTTTATCTCTTAGCTTTGTTGAATGCCTGCAGTGGAGGCTGCGACAGGTTTTTCTTGCATATTTCGTTAAGACTTTTCAGAAACTCTTTTTTGAGATGCAGAAGTAACTTGGTATTGTTAAAGGAGTGCTGTTTAGCTCCTCCTCCAATCACCTATGCTTCACAAGCATTGCAGTCTTCCTCATGATTGCGGTTCTGTGTACTGAACTCCATCTAGAGATATTATTAATAGATTTAATAGTGATTACCTCAAACCTGAAATGAAATATTCACATTTTTGGCGATATTTTTATTTTTGTTTCTTACATTTTCGGTGTTGTTTTTGTGTCAGAATTAAAATAATAAAAAACACTTGAGTCATTTGTAGAATATTGTGAAAAGCTCAATATGTTCTGATTTCTTTAGATGCATCTGTATTTTGCCGTCTTATATAGACTCCAACTCTGTCTCAGCAGATGTGTGTCTAACATGAGTCTGGTCCTGCTGGAGGTTTCTGCCTGTTAAAGGAAGTTTGTCCTTGCCACTGTAACTTGCTAAATGCTGCAAAGGGCTCTGCTCATGGTGGATTAAGATGAGACCAGACTGAGTCCTGTCTGGAAGATGGGATTGGATCTTCTAATAACTGAACATAGAGTACGGTCTAGACATGCTTTGTTTGGAAAGAGTCTTCAGTTAACATTTGTTGGGATTTGGCGCTTTATAAAGACAGATTGACCAGTCAGGGTCCGGGAGGCAGACACCCTCTCCACTTTTAAGAGTAGGCTTAAAACTTTCCTTTTTGATAAAGCTTATAGTTAGAGCTGGATCAGGCTTGGACCAGCTTTTGTCATGCTGCTATAGGCCTAGACTGCCGGGGGAACTGGCACACTGACACACTGGGATCCTAGCTCACCCCCTTCCCCCCAACCCCCTCATCACTTACTTTAACTCTGCCTGTCCCATTAAAGTTACTAACCATAGACCTTTCTGGAGTCCCTGAGCTCCATTGTCTCGTAGATTCCTCTGAGCTGCCGTAGACGTCCTCCTGCTGCGGACGATCTGGACTCCAGCTGATACGGACGTGCTGGACTCCAGCGGCAACAGCTTCTATGACTCATCTCATCACTATCACCTCTCTCTCTTACTCCCCTCTATCTGTCTTTCCAGATCCAACTCGGTCGAGGCATGATGTGTGCCTAACATGAGTCTGGTCCTGCTCGAGGTTTCTGCCTGTTAAAAGGAAGTTTTTCCTCACCACTGTAATTAGCTAAATACTGTGATGTGCAATGCTCATGATGGATTAAGGTGGGGTCAGACTGAGTCTTACCCTGTCTTGAAGTTGGGTCTCTGTTCATAATTTGACAGAGTGGTCTAGACCTGCTCTGTTTGTAAATGCATCTTGAGATAACGTTTGTTGTGATTTGGCGCTATATAAATAAAGATTGATTGATTGATTGATTGATTGATTGATTGATTGATTGATTGATTGATTGATTGATAGATATACAACACTTCAAAATAGTTCCATACAGCTGACACGCTGAAGCTCGTTGTTTGGGGACTATTAATATTTCATATCTGCTGATCCAAAAGATTAACTTTTTGGGCTTTTACTGCCTAATACTAATATAATGCTGATGATAAATAAAGCAGGATTTCATTGTGTGCATTGATTCGTTTACAGTTAGACCTCCAGAGTCTTTGATTAAACCCGTATCCACAGCGATTGTGTGCTGGAAAGCAATAACAGGGAGTCACTTGGGAGCACAGATGTGTAATAACTGTTTTATAGACTGAGTTACTTCCTGATTGCTGATTCAAATGTCTTAAAAATATTAATATGATGATTAACATCATTTTATTCATGCATTCATTAGGTTCAGCGGATTTACTCAGTTTCATCTCATTGTGTATATTCTGAAATTTTGCCCAATTGGTGCGTCAGGACACGCAGGACGACTTCAGAGTGACAGATTTGGCATCCGTTTACTAATTTTTCCATTAATTTTCTTAATGATTTCACTCAGCCTCAGTGACATACATCATGTATACTCTGAAAATGTGTTTTTTTTTTTTTTTTAATCCATAGGTGATTCACATTCAAACAGAGACTCTTCACTGCTGCATGTTGGAGCTTTACTATTCAACATAGTGGTTTGGCACTCCTCTGAAAAACCTCCCACACATTCTCTCTGAAATGTTTTCCAGTTCAGCAGATACAAAACAATCCCACCTGCGTGAGAACTCCTTTCCCACCTTTACCACGACACCTCCTCCTCCTCCTCCCACTCCTCCACCTCCTCCACCTCCCCCTCCTCCTGTTCCCCCCCCCCTCCTGTTTCGTTTTCACAGTTCAAGCACATCAGCAGGCTGCCGAGACACAACCCTGGGGTTTGCGGCACTCCACTCAATATTTCCTCATCAGAAAGAAGTGGCAGGAGTGCGGGGAAAGTGCAACAACAACGCAGGCAGACATTAATGACTGCTTGGTTGAGTCACATCCTCAACTTTGAGCCCAAGACCTCGGTTAGCTACTTGTACAGCTAAGAAGTTAAGTGTTTCTGCTGCAGCGCCGAGGTCCTCCTGCAGGAAATGTGATTAATTAATAGCATTGATTGAGTAGTGATTCGCCGCAGCTTCACAAGGTCACAATGCGCAGTTGATAGATAGGAATTGGCAAGCAATGCACTTCAGAAATACTGGTGATTCTCGGCTGATTCAATCGGCTGTAAGGGTGGAAACAAGAGGGGGGTTGCATGGGAGAGGAGTGAGGAATAAAATCACGAGGCAAACAGAACAATGTCATGATGAGAGAACACGCAGCACAAAGCCTGTAAACACACCGACACAGAGAGGATGAAGATATATCCTCAAAGGGAAAAGTTCTGCAGAAACAAAAGCACAAACCTAAACTGCATTTTAAAGAACACTAAAGTGTTTTATACTAATAAGTTCACCTGAAAAAGTGAGCGTGCATCGTCCAATTTCAACAGCGAGAACTCGAACGCACCGTCGCCAAGTCGAAAAGCGGGTACCCCATTCATAAAACATTAAGGCGGTCTTTATTTATTTAATTATTGAACACGCTCCCCTTTCACAAGAAAGGGATACGAAGCCTCGAGGAACGAGCGGTTTCAAGCTTTGTTGAGGACAATGAAAGGGAAAGCAAAGGGAACAGAACAGATGGGAAAGAGGAGATAGCTAAAACTCGAAACGGCGTGTCTGGAGAATTCTTGACTCTGCTCCTCCTGCTGCCGTTAAAAAAAAAAAAAAAGGCTTCTTTCTCTTGTGCGGCTCCTTTGAGCCTTCTCAATATTCCTCTCTGAAACCAAAGTACTGTGGTCTGCAGGGTATTGAATATGCAAAACTAAATTGGGCCTCATTTTAACCCTGATTTGTCATTTAAATTTTATAATAGCCCTGCTACACTCTGTTAGGAAACGTTTCTGGGTGCATGCTTTAGTTTGATATCAAATAAAAACCATAATTTAACTCATAATCTGATAACCTGCATTTATATAATAAAGATTATTTAAGCACATCCCCTTTTTTGATAACACACACACACACACCCCTGTAGCACCTGATTCAGTTGAAACCTCTTTTTTATTGCGACATTCCTCATGATGACCCCTTTATGAGCGCCGTCATTGACTTTACTTTCCATCTCAAGTACCACAGATACCAGACGTGACTAAATGTAATGCTAATGATAATTGTGTGAGCTGCAGTGTGTGTGAGTCGCAGTGCACGAGTGTGTGCGTGCAAGGTCCAGTCAGGGAGATGGCGGCCCACTTTCAGTAACTGATGAGAGTGGGAAAATAGAACGCTTGATTACCCCTGACACCGCTCGCACGGCGCTCCTGCCAATGAAGGTTATTGGGCCTCTATACACCGCAGTGGTCAAATATAGAGGGACACAATTATGATCCAGTTTTACAGCCTCTGTCTTACCTCAGAGGGCCCTGAAGTGGAGAGGATGTTGATTAATTATACATACATTCAAAGTTATAAAGCTTTGTTAAATACTGGACTCTGATTGGTTAATAGCAAGATTCCACAGTCTGTTATTCCTGTTTATTACACAGCTGTTTGAAATACTGGACTCTGATTGGTCATCACACGATTCTTCAGTCTGTCATTCTTGTTTATTACACAGCTGTTTGAAATACTGGACTCTGATTGGTCAATGACAAGATCCCCTAGTCTGTTATTCCTGTTAATTACACAGCTGTTTAAAATACTGGACTCTGATTGGTCAATAACAAGATTCCACAGTCTGTAATTCTTGTTTATTACACAGCTGTTTGAAATACTGGACTCTGATTGGTTAATAGCAAGATTCCACAGTCTTTTATTCCTGTTTATTACACAGATGTTTGAAATACTGGACTCTGATTGGTCAACGACAAGATCCCCTAGTCTGTTATTCCTGTTTAGTACACAGCTGTTTGAAATACTGGATTCTGATTGGTCAATGACAAGATTCTACGGTCTGTTATTCCTGTTTAATACACAGCTGTTTGAAATACTGGATTCTGATTGGTCATCACACGATTCTTCAGTCTGTCATTCTTGTTTATTACACAGCTGTTTTAAATACTGGACTCTGATTGGTCAATAAGATTCTACAGTCTGTTATTCCTGTTTATTACAGAGCTGTTTGCAATACTGGACTCTGATTGGTTAATGACAAGATTCTACACTCTGTTATTCCTGTTTAATACACATCTGTTTCAAATACTGGACTCTGATTGGTCAATAACAAGATTCTACAGTCTGTTACACAGCGGCTTGAAATACTGGATTTTGATTGGTCATTCCAAAGCAAGATTCCATTACAACTGTGCTGTTTTCTCAATAGTAGACTGTTGCTATGGCTACAGGTCTATCCAGGGACTCTGGAGGACTACCTGTAATCATAACAATGCCAAGAAAGAAGAGTGTTTACAAACAATAACAAGCACCTGTGTAAGGTCATCCTCCCTGTTACTTCTCTGTTGGTGTAGTCTTCACACTCAACCAGTCATGTAACTCTACCAAATCCCATACTGTGTTGCAGTTTGTTGTTTCTTTGAGTCTGTTTTCTTCAAGTTGGTAGACGCCTCTTTCACTCAGCTCTTTCTAAAGTTAACCAACCTAAAGTTTTGTGCTTGAGTAAAATAGAAGATTTTCTCCATATGGTGAGTAGCGTTTTTGGTGATAGCATACATTATACAAATGTGATACAAATTCATTTGATATGACGTTTGATCTGGTTGTCCCTGGTGTTGCTCTTGCTATTCAGACTTAAATTGCCTTGTTATGGGGTTTTGACCAATCAGGATCAAGTATTTCACAAAGCTGGGTAATAATCAAGGGGAAACCTCCGGTCTCAAAATATGAAGCCCATGCAGAAGTGTTACAAACTGCAGTTCATCGAGCACCCGCTTGAGGCTGGCTGCAGAAACACCAGATACCACATACACACCAATTCAATAAAGACGATCGTTTCAGCAGAAATAAACATGTTTACAGCCTGGTTCAAAAAAACTGCTTCGGTCTGAGGAGCTAATTTCTCTATCGGCACACACTGTACGGGGGGTGAATTTTTTTCCAACACGACAGTTCAGAAGATATTAAGATTAAGAGTTTTGCCCAAATAAGGACATGAATGACTTGACCTAGCTGTTGGCTAGGAGGCTCAAACCCCGCCTCTTTACCTCACACTAAGTTTGCTTGAGTTCAGCATTACCAATATGGCCCCCACCGACGAATGACTTCAAAACAGCACATAGAAACAGATGGGTGATGTCACGGATACTACGTCCATTATTCATGCAGTCTCTGGTAATGACATGATATAACAGCCCACTCATTATACATCACCTTTTAAATATTAGATGGCTTGTGCAAAACTAGGCCCCTTGCTAAAGAGAAATCTCAGTAGAATACGTCACTATATTTTGCTGTGGGTAGAAAAATAAAAGGGAAAATAAAGACAGAAAGAAGAGAAGACTGAGAAAAGATTTAGAGCTTGATGACAGAGACATTGACAAAAGTGAAGAAGACACATGAAGGCAAAATACACACAAAATGGAAAAAGACAAATGTCAAAAGACCTTGATAACGGGCAGAGACGCTCAATCATGTGCTGCACTCATTCAGGGGATCCCATTCATCTTGTTCCACTTCACCTTCAATGGAAATGTTCAGTTTAATGAGAATAACAATGGCTGAGAGGGTAACTTTTAAGAATACAGAGCATACACACTAGAGTGTGTACCACTGTACTGAACAGAGACTCAATTGCATTATCAAAACAGGATTTCTAAAAGTGAAAAAATACATTTTCACCATAATGGAACCATAACCAAAGTTTTTGTGTTGCTGGAAGTGGCCTTGTCAGTACAAGGTAGGCAGCACTTGGTAGTCGATTGAAAGTTTTCTCAAGGTACAATATCAGATTGAATCTTTGGACAATAAAACATTCAAAATATGACAATACATGCCACAACCCAAGGCTGAGTGGCTCCAGCTTGATTCAGTATCTATGTTTTGTTGTTGGACAATGTCACACATCAGTTAAATCCAACATTACAACAATGTGAATGTGCAAAAATGTCCAAAATAGGATGAGAATTTCAATACTGGAGTTTAAGATATGAGTAAAAGCAAACCATGATGTGTACTGAATAAAGAAAACCACTTTAACTTCCCAAAGTGCAGAATTTTTTTCTGTTAAAGCGCCAAATTTCTCTTTTTAGGAAAAGATGAAAATATTTCTTGGCGGATATCATCACCTTTTTCTTGGTTGCTCGCCATCATCTACCTGGCACTTGTTTTGGAAGAGTACAACATGCATGCCAACAATGCATTCATTCACATCAGTGTTCTGTCACACCACCATAATGTACAGCATGCAGGTCATTATTGTGCGTATAAACACCTCCCAGGTATGGATGCAGTATGTTATGCCTTATATGGCCGGGCTCTAATGTTTGAATGGGTACCTATACGACTTCCATCACTGGTCCCATCAGCGTCATCATAATCTACATCATCATTTGCATCAGGGTCGTAAACATCCTTAACCATTAGTACCAATCAGTCATTGATATTGGAAGTGTCTACATCATCATCATCATTTTCACAGGCTATGAATGCCAATTTTTCCATTTGGTATCCACCTCTGCATCAAACAGAATTCCTGCAACAACAATTTCCCTCTCAGTGCTTTACTATTCAAACAAGCGTGCCAGACATACAGCGAAGGCCGTAGCAGCCCTGAACAAAACACTCCCTGGAGGACGCAGTGCTGATGGTTTTTCTACTGTGTAATGAATAAAAAACACAGTGCTACAGCTGTCCCCCAGGCCAGTAAAAACCCTCCAAGAATCCTCACATCCTTTCCCTCCCAGTCTCCCCGTGGCTGCAACTTGGGGGAACGAAAAAAGAAAAAAAAAAACAGGCGTGGGAGCTACAGTGTACATTTTTATAACTAACAGCACCTGTCCAAGTCTGCAGCCATGACAATGCATCAACCAAATGAAATCCACTGTAATTGGAAGCATTGCCTTTGTGCTCTGAAGTGTAAACGACTCCTGCCAACAAACAATATGCAAACAGAAAAATATACACATGGTGCAGCCACCTGACTCTTTGTAAATACATGAACACTCACCAATACACAACCTACAGACAGATGGTTGTACTGAAAATGAAAACGAACCTGTACGCCCCTGTTCTCTGAAGTAATGAGGAATAGGTTGGGCTGTATTTTTTTGGGGCCCGAAGCTTCAACTGCTGCCTGCTCTTTGATACAAAATGTAATTACCTTTTGAAGCTCTGCCTCTCTCTTTTTTCTCAAACGTGTGTTTCATGTGTTTCTCTTCCTGTACTGACACTCCAATTACCAAGAAACTTTGTTAAAAACCTCAAACACCTGAGCTCTAATTCCTCTCTTACAGAATCGACTTTCCTCTTCGCTGCTTTCAACCTCCAAACGCTTTGATATCTAACATCTCTCTTAAACTTAAGATGTGACTCAAACTGCATTAATGTGGTAACACTTCGTTCCAGGTAAGCCTCAGAGAAGTGCCAGGTTTCCTCTTTTTTTTGGTCTTTGTCTGAAGCACTGCGGTGTAGCTACAGAAGGAGAGTCACAAAGGAGTCTGTACCCTTAGACTTAGCGTTCCGTACAAGATGTTTGTTGTCTTTCAACATGCTAATGGTGTTCCTGTAAAAAGTTGTGGAGGAAAACAAAACTTTTGAGGATAAACGGAAGAGAAAGCTACTCTAATTTACAGTGGGCCTGCTGTCAATCATCAGTCTTCGTTACTCCAGCTGTAATAAAGGTTTTAATTCAACACTGGTGTCAGTAAGTGCACTTGTAACACAGTTGTGGGAGGAAAAGGATGAAGAGTGTCTGATTCATTTCTCATGCAGCAAGTAGGATGCTACACTCACTGAGGTTTTTTACAGTAGATCCGTGTGAATAATTTATGCACACTGAGCTTTATCCCCGCTAACGAGACAACAATATTCACATTGCTGTCAGAATGTGAAGTTTTTAACTTATGAGTCAGAGGTTTTACCTTTACCAATTCTGCATCAGATCTACTTCAGGTCATTTCCCTGAATTCAGGCTGTGGCAGTGATTATTTGTGAATCACAGCAAGATGCTGCAGCGACTATTTGATATACAGCTGAGAACAAAACAGAATAAATCAAAAGACATTTATCTTCTGTTTGGATAAATATCACAAAAACACAAACATTCTCGAACTAGAGCTCAGGATACAGCTGTACCTCATGTTCAGTGCTAATTAGTGACTATTAGCATGCTAATGTGGTGGTGTGATGGTGTTAGCTTTCATTCTGAACAGAGCTTTGTACATTTAACATTTTACCATTGGGCCTTCAATAACTGCTCCTTACAGAGTTGTATTTATAAATCCATTAAGTAAGTAAGTAAGTAAGTAAGTAAGCAAATAAATAAATGAGTGAGTGAGTGAGTGAGTGAGTGAGTGAGTAAATACATAAGTAAATAAATAAGTAAATACATTTGTGAGTGAGTGAGTGAGTGAGTGAGTGAGTGAGTGAGTGAGTGAGTGAGTGAGTGAGTGAGTGAGTGAGTGAGTGAGTGAGTGAGTGAGTGAGTGAATGAATAAGTAAGTAAGTAAGTAAGTGGGTAAGTAAATAAATAAATGAGTCAGTGAGTGAGTAAATACATAAGTAAATAAATAAGTAAATAAATGAGTGAGTGAGTGAGTGAGTGAGTGAGTGAGTGAGTGAGTGAGTGAATTAATTAATAAATAAGTAAATAAGTAAGTAAGTAAGTAAGTAAGTACGTAAGTGGGTAAGTAAGTAAGCAAGTAAGCAAGTAAGCAAGTAAGTAAATAAATGAGTGAGTGAGTGAGTGAGTGAGTGAGTGAGTGAGTGAGTGAGTGAGTGAGTGAGTGAGTGAGTGAGTGAGTGAGTGAGTGAGTGAGTGAATGAATTAATAAATAAGTAAATAAGTAAGTAAGTAAGTCAGTAAGTGGGTAAGTAAGTGAGTAAGCAAGTGGGGAAGTAAGTACGTAAGTGAGTGAGTGAGTGAGTGAGTGAGTGAGTGAGTGAGTGAGTGAGTGAGTGAGTGAGTGAGTGAGTGAGTGAGTGAGTGAGTGAGTGAGTGAGTGAGTGAGTGAGTGAGTGAGTGAGTTAATGAATGAATAAGTAAGTAAGTAAGTGGGGAAGTAAGTAAGTAAGTGGGTAAGTAAATAAATAAATAAGTGAGTGAGTGAGTAAATACATAAGTAAATAAATAAGTAAATAAATGAGTGAGTGAGTGAGTGAGTGAGTGAGTGAGTGAGTGAGTGAGTGAGTGAGTGAGTGAGTGAGTGAGTGAGTGAGTGAGTGAGTGAGTGAATGAATAAATAAGTAAATAAGTAAGTAAGTAAGCATGTAAGTAAGTAAGTAATTGGGGAGGTAAGTAAGTAAGTGGGTGGGTAAGTAAGTAAATAAATAAGTGAGTGAGTGAGTGAGTGAGTGAGTGAGTGAGTGAATTAATAAGTAAGTAAGTAAGTAAGTAAGTAAGTAAGTCAGTAAGTAAGTTAGTGATTAAGCAAATAAATAAACAAATAAATAAACAAACAAGCCTGTATACTGGGTCCAGTGTTAAGGCAAGACACATACTTTTAATAATACTGTTGGGGAAGTATGGCAAGCTTTTGCATTTCCTCAGCATGTGTTAGCATGTCTTTTGTCATGATTAGCTCGAAGAGTTTCTAAAACCTAAATGCACTTTTTTGTATATTAGCCTAAAATGTGCTCATTGTGTGTTTTGTTTTGCTTTGTCATTTTATTGTTTTAGAGTTGCAGTCTGTCTTTTCATAAACAAATTAGTTTGTTTACCTCATGTGCCACATTTCAGAAACATTTGTTAGCATGTTAGCTTGGGGTTTTCACATAGAGGAGGTACACTTGAGTTGATTTTCAAGAAAGTTAAAAAACATGTTTAGTCTGTGTTTTAATTTTCATATTTTAGAGTTGATGCTAATATCCGAAATGTGCTTTTAAAACCCCATGTGGAACATTTGCGAAACATTCGTTAGCTTATTAGGAAGGGAAGCTCTCATGGAGGAAGTAGTCCACACATTCTCCCTGCAGCTTATTTATCATTCTGATATTTTTAAATTGAGTTTATATCTTTTAATTCATAGCTTTTGCTTTTTACCTTTTGCACCACCTTTGCTGAACCTTTGTTCACATCTTGGCTTGAGGAGTTCTCACAAGGGAGGAACACATTTTTTTTAACTTTCATTCTTCTTCTGTAAATTTAAATTCAAGTAACATGAAACACAAAGTCTGCCCTTTATCATTTTTAGGTCTTGGGGTTGCAGTTTGCTTCTTTTCGTGTGAATTTTGCAAACTAGTGAAGGACAGCTTCAAGATCTGTATGTGCTATGGGGCTGCAGTATAGCGTGCTATGCTAGGCAACACTGTACTGACGGTACTCATTATGCCATAAGAGAACAACACAGATGCCGTTGCTTCTTACAAACCCGTTATATAAGACTCCTGAACCAAGAATTCAAAGATGTACCCTCTAAACATAAGCAAGTTAGCATGCTGAGGTTAGTATGGAGCCTAAAGCACCACTGTTGGTAGCATTTCTGCAGACTATAAGTCCAAATAAGCCATTCAATTTGTGGTTATTTAAAGAAGAATACTCTGAATACTTTAAACTAAAACTTGGTTAAATTCGACTTTCAGCAAAAGGAAGTGAATCAACTAACAAAGCTCTCCAACATTTAGATTCAAAAGTGCGGTTGGTATTTTAACTATGGTAAGATCTGCTCTGGTTCAGAGGTGTGACCAATGTGGGCGACTGAATTTATTTAAAAGTAGGCTTGATGTTGATGCATATCAGTGTCAGAGCAGTAGATGGAGGAGTGGGTGGCCATGATGATGAAAGGCCATGACACTCCTGCAGGCATGGCGATAACAAGACCGCCTCAGGGAGGGAGGCATGTAAACGAAGCCCAAACTTGGAGAAAGTAAGAAGGAGTTGGTGATGTTAACTGTGTCCGAGGAACGGTTTAAACGCTTAGGTTACGGCCGACTGGGGTTAATGTGATATGCAACTATATAACAGGATAATTGGCTTGGCATTTAAGAAGTCGCTGACAGCTTTGAGAGTTTAAGCTGCAAGTTTTTGGCTCTGTGGTTCAAGTTCAAATTTGCAGTGTCAATAAAAAGTAAGTTTTCTAAAAGTTCTCACTCCAAGCACACTCAATCCAAAAAAACACATGAGGGGAATTTCTTGGAATAATCCAGTAATAGAGGAAAGCAGTAATAACAACCTCAATGAAATCAAGTGAAACAGCGTAATATACACAGAGACACGTCAGACTGAAATGAGATTCAATGGGTGGAAGATCAGAGGACTTAGAGATGGGATGTTCTTGTTGGCATTTTTAAAGCATCTGCAGAGAAGTGCTGTCAGCTAAATCCTTGCTCTGTGTTTTATTGGAAACACTCATGACTAATACGGGGCGAGATTACTGAAATATGAAATGAAAGCAGTATTTCCTCCTCATAAAGTGTGCCGGCTGTGATCAGCATTTCATCGGAGTTTAAACACGAAGGTTATTCTGCCAGGGAGACACACAGATGCAAAGATTCCAGTGCGTCATCCACCCTGGTGAAGATAAGCAGATTTAATCCAATGCATTTTTGACCGACTGAGTTTTCTTGAGTGCAAAATAATTACTGCAAGCCAGTGTTTTTCCAAGCCTGAACACTTTCTTGTTGTCGTAATTAATCACTTAAATTAACTCTGAGGGATTTTTTGGAGCAGAACTAATGGTTGCACAACGGGGTTATTGAATTTTCATTCCCTTTAACACTTGGAGTTTCCCTTATTTTGATAAACTGTAATTATAATAGCATATTGTAATCCATCTACAGCAACAAAATAACAGGGGGGGAAAGCAACAGTTAAGTGTGTGATTGTTGCTATCGTGGCTCCCATTTGAGGATGCTGAAGACAGAGTTGCTGAATCACAGGGCCCCCCTGCTGCGTTTGGAGCCGGGAGTGTTTGACTGCAGCGTGAGGTAAATCCATATTTTGTCACACTCACTTGAGCTTTAATCTCAAACCAAAAAATGAAACATATTTTCAGATATGCATACAAAAGAAAAGAGGACAAAACTGTTTGGGGCACTGAGTGTTCGGATGTCTGCTTGGGTGCCACTTTTGCTTCTCTAAAATATGAATTATAATAACTTCTGCAGAGAGTAAATACATGTTTTTCCTGTCATTTCTAAGTCCACACTAACTTCTGCAGGAAGTAAATAAGAGTATAAATAAATGCAACTTTTAAAACTGACATTTGCAGCATGGGTAGGTAATGCGTTTCTGTTGCATACAATGCTTTAATATCATTTTTGCTACTCCGAAATAGGGATGGGCATTTCAAGCCAAAATAATATTCAAAAATCATTGGCAGGGGCGCTGGTGGCCTAGCGGTCTAAGCGCCCCAGATACAGAGGCTACAGTCCTCATCACAGGGGTCGCCGGTTTGATTCCCAGCCGGTCGACCATTTCCTGCATGTTTTCCCCTGCTCTCTACTTCCCACATTTCCTGTCTCTCTTCAGCTGTCCTATCAATTAAAGGCAAAAAGCTCAAAAATATAACTTAAAAAAAAATAATCATTGGCATCTATTTGACTATTATTCAAATAATCGTGTGTGTTTATATTTTCCAGCCATGCTCAGTCTCTGGAAATACATATAGTAGTGTGAGATTCAGAAACGGGGAAAATCGCCCTGTCTGTTGCAAATGTTTTCTTCTTCTTTTGCTATTTAATGCAGTTAGAATTCTTCTTCTTCTGTTTGTTAATGTGGTCAGCAAACAGCTTGAAGACGCTATATAGCCACCGTCTGCAGGGAATATCCATATCACAACCAGACACCAGTAAAAACGATGAAAAAATGTCCTTTTAAAATGAGAAAATATTCAAAGTAACTCTTTGATTTTTACAAAGTGAACGAATATTCGAAAATCATTGCCAATCCCTACTCCAAAATATACATTACAACTCCTATGTAGAATTGATGCATATTTTTCCTTTGATTTCACAGTCATCACTTATTCCTGCAAAAAAATGTATAATAAAAATAAATATGCAAATAAGCTCCACTCTTTCACAGAAGATGGAGCTCGTGCATTTCAGTCACAATCACAATCTGCTTTAAAGACACCTATACTACAATATAACGTGTCTTATATATTGAATGACATTAATGCATTCATTCCTGGAGTTTGTAAGTCAACAATATCTGCAGCAACAGAATCACAACATAAATAAATAGGCAGGTATGTCAGGCTTTTATTCTGACATGTGCCGCAGGTGTAGCTCAGGCATGTCTGTCTCTTCTGTGGCGTTAATAACACATGTGCTGCCAATAAAATATGACAGCAGCATCAATGTATGCATGTTTTGTTCTCTGTGATTTGACAATAACTGCTTATCCCTGCAAAAAAATATAATTGCAACAACAAGAAAATGTGGGATTATTATTTTTATATAGGCGGCAGGTGTACCTCATGCATTGCAGTTCAAGTGTCTGCTTGAAAAAGACCGATACTTCTATAAAACATGAGATATAATGATTAAAAATTGAATTGGTGCTTTTTTTTTCCTGGGATTTCTCAGTCAACATTATTTGCAGCCACTGAATCACATTTTAAATACATGGAAAAGGTATGTCATCCTTTTATTCTTACATTTGCAGCATGTTAGCTCATGCATGTTGTATTTTTTGCATTAAAGCTCCACTAAGTTTTTTTTTTTTTAAGTTGATCCATCTATAAAAATGTCAAAATTGGAATTGAGCTGTGATTTAACTCTTAGTCTTGATATTATAGAACATGATTGCTTAGAAAATGAATCCCCTGAGACTAAACTAGGTTTGTCCCAGGGTGTAATCATCCTTCTTCTTTTTGGAGACAGCCTCTAGTGGACACTCCAGGAACTGCAGTTTATTAGACTCCTGCATTGGCTTCATTTTTTTTAACATTGAAGGTTGCCACTTGCTGTAAGCCCAGCATTTTATGTTGTTAATGTTAATGTTTTAATTTTTTTCTCATGTTTTGGGCATTTTTGCCTGTATTTGATAGGACAGCTGAAGAGAGACAGGAAATGTGGGGAGTAGAGAGTGGGGGAGGACATTCAGTAAATGGTCGAGGCTGGAATCTGACCTGCAACCTCTGCGACGTGGACTTATAGCCTCTGTATATGGGAGCAGTACTGGGCTTAGACCGCTAGGCCAACGGCGCTCCGAGCTCCAGTAAGTTTTTATAGGTTTGTGTTGATTTTGGCGCCCCCTGTGGTCAAATCAGTACCTTTTGGACACATGGAAGTCAGTTTTTCTGACAAAACACCTCATCCTGCTTCTTTTAACAATCAAAGGCTGTTTTGCTGGCGTGCTGAAAATATTCCACCTACCAGCTATTGCAATTTAAACTGGTACCATTAAAAATGACTGCATTAAAATAATCTGTCTTATTGCTAATGATTTCTGTTTAATCTGTAGCTCATAAAGAGGAGCTTTGATCACAGTGTTTTACAACAGTAAGCTATTACAGAATCTAAATAATAAGAGCTCCTGCTGTGATTTACCTGGCAACATGCATCTCCAGTTAGATAAAGTGATGAAGTAAGAACCTGTGTTGTACTTTTCCTCATATTGGCAGCAGGTGTAGCTGATGTCTCTCTCCCTCCTCCCTACCTGAACGACAGTCTCAATCACACTGGGAATAAGTCACATCCACACACACGTCCTTTAAAAAGTTTGACTGGGCTCCCTCTCAGTCAGATGAAAGATTGTTTCCACATTGAATGTCACACTAACAAATGCGAGCGTGTCACCAGCAGCCAGTAGGCAATACTCAGCCGGTGCCTTATAAATCACAGTTTTCTCCTTTAGCTCAAACCGTTTCCACAAAGACACATTAAAAATGGAACGACGATGCTAAAAACAACTCATGAAGCACAGGCTAGCCTCATTATATCTCATCGTAAGAAAGAAGAATGAGAAGTAGACCCAACTAGTCATTAAGGTAATTAAATTCCAGGCACAGACATTCGAACACACAAACAATGTCATTATCAGTATTTAACACAGGCTGCACAATTATGTAACAGAAGAATATTACAATACAGGTTCTACCAGAGGCTACCTGCATTACATTATTACCTGTGTTTATGCAAAGGACATCCAAAACTGCTAAAGTAAGGCTGCTTCAAAATAAAGCTGGGGTTGGTAATCAGATTTAGATCCACTTTTTGTCATACTGGTTAAAATGATCTTTATGTCCTGATGGCAATCAATACATAATGTGTTCTTAAAAAAGAGTGAAACAAAGCTGCTATCTACAGCCGGAGTAAACCTGGGAAAACACCAACCAATCACCGTTTTTTGGCTCCCCAAATTTTAAACCAATCAAATCCTCCTCCTGCGCGTACATTTCCCCGCGTTCACTCCTCTGAGTCCCCGTCTCCTGCCTCTACTTCCCCTGACTCTACTGACTGCCCCTCTCGCTCGTCCTCGGGCCTGTCCCCTCTGACCTGATGAGGTGCTTTGCTCAGGACTGTAGTCCGGATCAGAGTCTAAAAAGCTCTCACCAACAAGCAGAATAATTAATGACGTTCAGTAAGTCCTACAGAAAATATATATTTATTGTAGCGTCCGTCTGGACGCTGTAGTGATGACGAGCCGATTCGTGAACATGTTTAGTTTTAATAACCGGTCACTGTCGGCCGTGATCACGCCAACCAACAAAACAACAATCAATGTTTGAATGAATGAAAAACTTCTCCTCTTGTCTCTCCTCTCTCCCACTCGCACACTCTACACCTCTCCTGATGCCTTGTTGAGCCGCATTTTGTAATAACGGTGCATTTTGTAATAAACGTCCAAAATGTAAAAACTTTTTCATTTCATTTTGTAATAAACGTCCAAAATGTAAAAACTTTTTCATTTCATTTTGTAATAAACTGCCGCATTTTGTAATAAACTGCCCCAACGCATTTTGTAATAATCTTCTCAAAATGTAATAACTTATTACATAATGCGGCAAAATTTATTACAAAATGTGTTGGGGCAGTTTATTACAAAATGCGGCAGTTTATTACAAAATGCGGCAGTTTATTACAAAATGCGGCAGTTTATTACAAAATGCGGCAGTTTATTACAAAATGAAATGAAAAAGTTTTTACATTTTGGACGTTTATTACAAAATGCACCGTTATTACAAAATGCGGCTCAACATGCCTTCACTGACCGTCAACACTGTAGGAATTAAGACCATCTACACTGAACAGGTTTAACAAACAGTAGAGATGTTACAGTATTATATATGTGTTATAACATTTCTCCTGATATCGTGTCACCGGTACAACTGGATAATGCTAGCATGATAGTTGTGAGTACTAACAGCAGCCATGTTTGTCTGTGTTTTTAACTTTCACTATGATAATGTTTTGGTGAGGACCGGTTTTGAATCAGTCACCATCATATGGTCGAGAATCAGCGGCGCTCGTGCATGTGAGCGGGGGGGGGGCGTCGTTTTGGAGGAGCTCCGAGGGAGGAGGGGAGGGGTTAGACGGAGTCATGAGGAAAAGCTACATTCAAATTCATGCTGGTTTTTCCGAGACTACCAACCCCAGCTTTAAAGTTCTCTGAAGCCTTTCACTGCGAACAGAACATCACACAACCTTTCTGAAGCATGGAGCGAGAAAACAAGGAAGATTAATGTCTTAAAATGAACTGTTGAATATTTAATGTTCTCATTAAACAACGTGCCATTTTAAAACTAATGAAAACATCATCTGTCTCCTAACATATTTAAACCAAACAGAGTCTGCAGCTGCATACCTCCAATCATTCCCACACTTCTGATGTACTTAATATGACCAAGATTAGAATTTAATCTGAGATGTTTACTCTCAAATGAGGTTTTGTACACCAGTCCACAACACTGACACGTTTTATTATTAGCTTTTAAAATATTCCACAGGAAATCAGTTCTCCTGCCTGACTCCTAAACATAGCATAAACAGCAAATTGTGCTTTACTGCCATTTATTGCTTTTTAATTGAACCCTTAAAATATTTGAGGGTTTTTCCTCTTTTCTATGATGTCGAGCAAGAAAAGAAAACAATTAAAACAGGTTGGATAACACAGTTTCCAAAAATACCAGATATATCAGCTGAAACGTGGATGTGTTATAGCTGCTACAGGCTCCTGCAGTTTGAGAGAAGTGGGAAGAAGCTGATTTTAGATAATTCCTCACATGCTGAACAAACAAGAACAGAGCGGTGTTAAGAGTCCAGCGTTAGTCTGAGCCAGCAAACTAACTCAGGGACACAGAGATGTCTGAGAATGTCTTCTCCATTCAAATTCTTCATTCATTCATTCATTTATTTTAGTTTTTAGTTTTATTTATGAGTTATGATCAAGCGGCAACCTCCGGTCTAAAAATATGAGTCAATGCGGAAGTGTTAAAAGCTGCAGTTCATCGAGGATCCGCTTGAGGCTGGCTCCGGAAGTACTGGAAACCACATACACACCAATTCAACATGTTTACAGCCTGGTACAAAAGATGAGTGTAGTCTGAATAGCTAATTTCTCGACGTCCTCTCACTGTGAGGGGGGTGAATTTTTTTCTAATTCAGCAATTTCGAAGATATTGAGATCACCAGTCTTCCAATGAGAGGCACAGCTGCCTGTGGGAACACTGCAGCTGTTGGCTAGGAGGCTCAAAGCCCGCCTCTTTACGTCACACTGGCTCGACAGAAGCAACATGGCTGCCGCAGCCGATTGGTCTCAAAACAGCTCTTCAGAAACAGATGGGTGACGTCACGGATACTACGTCCATATTTTATACAGTCTATGGTTATGATGGATTGTCCAGCTGGACTAAGAAATAAGTCACCGGATGGTTTTCTACAGCCGTTAGAATTCATTAAAAATATATATTTTTTTATTTTCTAATCATTTTGGTCAAGGGGAAAGTTTAGGTACCAGAGTCAGTACCAGGAATTATAACCCAGCTGTGTGATATACTACTCTCTGGTTGGTCAAAACCATAGACTGTATAAATAATGGATGTAGTATCTGTGAGGTCACCCATCTGTCTTTTGAAGCGCTGTTTTGAGGCCAGTTGGTGGCGGCAGCCATATTGGAAATGTTGAACTCAACATAACTTCTGTCGAACGAGTGTGACGTAAAGAGGCGGGCTTTGAGCCTCCTCGCCAACAGCTACAGTGTTCCCGCCTGTCAATCAAGTCAGCTGTGCCTCTCATAATGGAAAACTTGTAGTCTTAATATCTTCGAAATTGCAGCGTAAGAAAAAATCCCCCCCCCCGTACAGTGTGTGCCGATCGAGGAATGAGCTATCCAGACTACACTCGTCTTTTGTACCAGGCTGTAAACATGTTTATTTCTGCTGTAAAGATCGGCTTTTTTGAATTGGTGTGTGTGTGTGGTTTCTGGTTCTTCCGGAGCCAGCCTCTAGTGGATCCTCAATGAACTGCAGTTTTTAACACTTCGGCATTGGCCTCATATTTTTAGACCGAGGTTGCCGCTTAGTCAAAATGCAAACACAATGGTGATTAATTCTCAACAGCAAAAGCAACACTAGGAATCACCTGATATTAAACCAGTCTGTGGATTAACTTGGTATTTCCCTCTGCCTGTTGACACTGTGGCAAAAACATCAGTTTCTGTTTCAGCCTGGCCTTAAGAGTTGTGAATTTGGGATGTATGACAGTAAGCAGGCATTACATCAGCGTTAATGGAGCCTTCACAGATTAATCATTTTAAGATAAGCAAAAAATACTTATACTTAGCCTTGTAATTAGATCGACAATGTATAGTGAACAGGTCATTATGCAAATTAGAATCTATTCATGGTGAGACAAGACCCTTTACTTTGCCAGGATTCTAATCTGCAGCACCACCTCCTCACAATACATGATTTCTAATGTAAAATACAATATTAGAACGTCTGACTGATACTCCTATTTTCTCACTTCATAATTTTGCATCAAGTTGGCGCTTAAACAAGACTCTTGTAGGTTAAACCTGAAGATTTGAAAGTGGGCTGTTACAGGAGCTCGAGATGGAACTGCTGCAGTGCAGCTGTGCAGCTGTGCAGGACTGCAGCACCAGGGAATGTTTTTCTAATCATCAGTAACAGGTATCACACAGGTAACACTTCTACATGAGTGTGACATTTAAGACTTGAAAGGTTATTAAAAGACTCTAACAGTAAGATACAAGGTCTTAAAAGTACTCAGTTCTCCATTCATTACCTGGAATACAGATATTATACAGGAGACTAACTTGTTATTGGATATAGCCCCCCTCCTTTGTTAGATATTAAACCGGTCTGTTACAAAATGAAAGTGCATTCTCTGACTGTAGCAAAACCCTCAGGTCTTTTATTGCCTGTTAATGTACATTTGATTAAATTATTAATTGCATCTAAACGATACGGGATGAATTATTAATAACCCCTACGCTAGTCTCTGTCTTGTAAAATAATGTTATAATTTTGAGGCTATATTTTGAATATTTCGTGGCAATATAAAGTATGGAATTAGGACACGGCAGACAAATGAGATGCTGCTTTTTGCAGATGTAATTTTTCAAAGGAAAAAAAAAGGAGATGATGAAATTTACATTTTTGGGGAACCTTCCTATGAGTCTGGTGGGAATGGTGAATTTATGATCCATTCAGAGTGTGGTGCAGTAACTCACTATGATTTCCCCCACTCTATCTATTCTCTAGTTCACAGACGCTTGGTTTTACAGGCCTTATCCGGCCCATTTTATGATGAAAAACATAATTTCACTCTCATTCAGCGTGTTCTAAATGCCACGGGAGGACCGATCCAGCCAGAATTTTAATGAATATAAATAAAAGTGAGAGATCACTGTCCAGGTATTAAAGTTTTCATCCTGGAGACAGAGGGCTTTGACGAGTTACCGAACCACTCTTCATCCTGCGTCTTTTTTACCACAAGTTCCTGTAACAACTGAATCCAGTAAACAAGACTTCAAACAACAAGAATTAGTTGTTGTGCTGTGTAGGTGTAAGAACAGAAATCTACAAAGCTGCTCTTTGCTCTCTGCGGTTCCTCAAACGGCAGGATGAAAACAACAGCGCTCAAATTAAGACAAAGTGCAAACCTGCCCAGAGAGGAGAGCAGAGAACTTTGACACTGGAGTTTTTAAAAAAAGAACAGCTCGAGAGAAGCAGGCGGCAAGAACAAGCAGAGAGGTGTTGAGGGCTGCGAGTGAAATGCCTTCAGGACAGAGCCCTTACTCATCCTTGCAAAAGTAAGACAAAAAGTACCAGAGCAGCAAAACACAGGAAGCGCAGAGACGAGCTGCAGAGGGCAGCTCGTGGTCTCCCACACCCATCAGCTAGCAGTGGGAAGCGAGGGTTGCGTGTGGTTTAGTCCACAGGGACTTTCAAGCACAGGTCAGATCGATGTATGCCCTTAACGCGGATCAGAGCTTGACAACTCCCCTCGGCGTTGGCATTTCTCAGTGAACAACAATTTCCTGCCTCCGCACAAGTGAATAACATCAAAAGTAATGGAAGTGGAAAGCTTTGTTGTAAATGAGGATCTGAAGACAATAAATTTACCAAAGTCAAGAAACTCCCACTGTACTGTGTGCCTTGGTAATTCAGCTGGTGAGACAGGCGGGTGTAAAGGAGAACCGACGTAAAGTCAAAGAACGTATACTTCTTTTAGAATAAGAGGGAACACCTGCTCTTTGATTCAAGGGAAATTATGTGGAATTAAATTCTCTTTTTGGTTGGGTTGTGGTTGCTGCACGCTCCCTGTACTTCCACTGCATCCAATACTGTATTTAGATCATACTATTTTGTAAATAAATAACATTTGTTATAAATATTGTTTCCCTAATGTTTGAAATCAGCAAAGAAAATGAAATTTGGGGCTTTACCTGATTTAATATTAGGCCGCTCAGTGTTAAGCTTTCTGAGATTTCCAGTTCATCACCTCACCAAACTCATACATGAGCCATATGTGACACTTGTTTTACTTGCTAGATGCATTTTATTAGAGAAATTCATTAATTCAATTCATGGTGTGTCAATTTATGTCTTCATTTTTATTTTTTTTTACTTTTTATTTATATTTTTTTCAATTGACACACAACAAGCACACATACAGGTGATGTATTCCCTTTACACTTAATCTTTACACATCATTAATGAGACAATGTCCTATAACTAAAATCTTTGTCACTACATTCTGGTTATAATGTACATTACACAAGTGTATTTAGGGTAAAACTGAACTGAAATCAATAAATCAAATCAAATAAATAAATACAATTCAAGAGGTGATTAGAGCTCAGGCATCACTTGTATCACTGGTGCCCATGTACTGAGAAACCTGTTTGTCTTCAGCTGTAACCTTGCTGTGATTTTCTCCATTATAAGGACAGCTTTTAACATGGGCTTTAACTTAAACTTATCTTGGCTCTGTACAGGCCATTCCAGGACCTTGGTTTTGGTGTCCCGTAAGAACCGTTGGACCACTTTTGACATATGCTTTTGGTCATTGTCTCTTTGGAAGACCCAACACTGACCTAAGCCTAGACTAAGAGCTCTTCAAGTTCTTCAAATTATCCCTCAAAATGTGAATGCAACTTTCTTTTTTCATGATGCCATGCACCCGAACAAGACTCCCTGTGCCTGAGACTGCAAACAGCCCCACATTGCGATGCTCCCTCCACCATGTTTAACTGTGATAATCCTCCACCATGTTTAACTGTGATGATCCCTCCACCATGTTTAACTGTGATGCTCCCTCCACCATGTTTAACTGTGATAATCATCCACCATGTTTAACTGTGATGCTCCCTCCACCATGTTTAACTGTGATAATCATCCACCATGTTTAACTGTGATGATCCCTCCACCATGTTTAACTGTGATGATCCCTCCACCATATTTCACTGTGATAATCCTCCACCATGTTTAACTGTGATGCTCCCTCCACCATGTTTAACTGTGATAATCCTCCACCATGTTTAACTGTGATGCTCCCTCCACCATGTTTAACTGTGATAATCATCCACCATGTTTAACTGTGATGCTCCCTCCGCCATGTTTAACTGTGATAATCATCCACCATGTTTAACTGTGATGATCCCTCCACCATGTTTAACTGTTTAACCCATTGAGAAATGCTGGGAGGAAGCAGTTTCAACCAGGACGTTATTTTTTGGCTATTAAAAGCAAAATTCTAAGTAGGGATATTAAGTCTCTCTCATTAATGTTATCAGGGGTTATGCCCAATATAAAGAGAGAAGGATTTAAAGAAAATTTGATACCAAAGATTTGTTGGAGTTCTTTTTGAATATTTTTCCAAAAATCAATACATTTTGAGCAATCCCAAAATATATGGGTGAAGTCCCCGATTAACCCACAACCCCTCCAGCACAACCCAGATGTGTTACTGTATTTGGAAGTTATAGAAGGAGTATTAAAATACAGCATTTTGACCTTCCTCTTCCTTTTTAATTGGAACCTACTTGGATGGAGATTTTAGTGATATAGTGAGCTAAAGCTGGTGGGCAGCTCAGCCTCCAGCTCCCTCAAACCCAAGCCAAAGAGCTGTGGTAATAATTTGAAATGTTAATATTTTCACTGTAATGTCATTTCTGTGGCTAGATCTGTTCGTTTTAAGGAGAAAGAGACCTGCGTTGATAATTTGGTATTGGGTAAAACCTCATGAGCCTAACTGAAACATAAGATGAGAATTTATGAATGAGCTATTGGCTGCTCAGCTTGCAGCCCCCAAATCCAGAGCCAAAGAGCTTTAAGGAAACACTTAATTTAAAATGTCATCATTATCACTTTAATTTAATTTCTGCCACTAGATCTGTTCATTTTAAGACGAAAGAGCACTTTGATGAGAAGTTATAAATGAGCTATTGGCTGCTCAGCTTGCAGCCCCCAAATCCCAAGCCAAAGAGATTTAGAGAAGCACTAACTTGAATGTGTAATGTCTTTATTTTCTGTTTGTGTGTTTAGCAATTAGCAGATCAGTTTGGGAGAGTAAAAGACCTCTGTTGATAATTAAATCTGCAAAATAACTCCAACACTACATCGTCACCCTAGCACAATTCTGACACCTGTAAATAAGCCAGCAGCAGCTCAGTGTGCAGCCCCCACCTCCTGACCAAAGTGCTCATTGTTAAACATCTCAAGTCTCTTCTCTTACTGATTTTCTTTTAGTCTAAAGCTCATCAACAAATCAACACACCTCTTTCTGAAACACAAGCTGAGAACCTAGAAATTAGGGAGCAGCAGCTCAGCATGCATCCCCCACATCCTGACCAAACTTCATCTCAAGTCTCTGTTTGGTGCTGATTTTAATAACCAGATATTTCAGTCATAGCTTGTGAACACTGAGCACAATCCTTTCTCAAACACAAGCTGAGATGCTGGGAATAAGCTAGCAGCAGCTCAGCACGTAGCCCCCTTTGACATCCTGCATCCACTCAACATACTGTGCCAAAAAAAACACTGATGATTCACATGAACCTGCTTATTTTATGATTTTAAGATTTCAATTTGAAGACTTTAAGGGTGCAGTTTAATATGAATATGCATGCAGTGCAGCTTAAGTGCTCCAAAAAAATTGCTGTAACTTCAACAGTATATTAAATCCCACTCAAGCTTGTCATTTTAATAGAGAACAGCGGGATGATGGTTAGCACTGGAAATGCAAGTTGCACTCTGTTGACTAATGGCTTTGAGAAGGGAGACACGACAAAACCAAAAATACAAACACAAGTTAAGAGAAAGAGAAAAACCTTTTACCACCAAACATCCAAGGCCACATCTTATTTTTAGGCATTAGAGACCACTATGACTCAAATATTGACAGGAGCCACACACTGATGTCCTGACTCTGACGTTAGTCTGCAGAAAAACAGTACAGAGTTTTCCGAGAATTGACCACAGTCAGCGCAATGACAAACACAGTAACACAAAACCATCTGTCAGAGGCACTGAGTCATGAAATTGGCCCTTAGCACAGTGACATCAAATTCTCTTCTACCTGATGACACTTTTATGCAATGTCGGTTGCAATAAATGCATGTCTTTTAAAAAGTTACAAAAGAAAATGTATTTAGGGATATTGATGTTCGTGAATAAAAATATAATAGTTTCTCTTGATATTCTGCTTGGAACATAAATCATTATTTTCCATTTTTACAGTCACTCTTATTATTCTTATTCAAAGCTGGACTCTTATGTCAAAGAGTGAAATTCAGCATTTAAACCACTCTTCTCAAAGCCATCAGACCACATTCACAAAAACAGATATTACACCTTGCAGAACATGGGAGTTGTTGGTCTATTGGTGCCTCAATTTTGGGGTTTTCTTTTTAAGTCATTCAATGTTACTTGATCCAAACTGAGCACTAAGTTTAGCCGTTAGACAAATGAACTAACTAGATGAGGCAGCACCGCAACTGGTACTTCTCTTTTTGTGTGTAAAGTTATTGGTTTTATCAATTGAATCTCTGCAGGGATCCTTTCTGCAAGGTTTTCAGACACTTTTAAGGTCAACTCTAGTTAGCCAATGGCAAAACAAGTACATTTAATGGACGTGCCTACAAGACTTAAGTCACAGTTCTTATTATCCTTTTGTTTACCAGAGAAATTCTAAAGTTTTTCGACCTATAAATAATTAAAACCCCAAAATATATTCAAAAAAACACAAGCTCATGGGTTATGAGGGATGGGTTTGGGGTCAGAGCCAGCTGATCTCATCGTGCAGTTTTCTGTGTACATTTTGTATAATTGTTTATGTGTGAAAATCAATAAAAAATGATTGAGTAAAAAAAAAAAAACATAAGCTCAAGTCAAACAAATGAATCCCTGAGAGGGCGTGCATTAAAAGAAGAAAATATGAAGCATTCATGATAACATATTACATGTCTTAAACTAGGGATGACCACAATTAATCGATTATCGATTAATTGATTGTTCAGAAATTACTTGAAACACACATTTTTGTTATCAATTTTCCGTCGCGTGGAACAAACATCATGTGGTCTCATATTACACTCATCTATCAGAGAGGTGTTTTAAGTTTAAAGCATGTTTCGATGTGAATCAGCTGTTAAAGGTGTTGCGCACAGCGGAGACGCTCAGCTGGCGGCTGCGGCTGTGCGTCAGGTCTTCACGTGCGCTTTTTAAAAGAGGATCAATACAAAACTGCTGCCAACAACAACACTAACACAAAGGTTGACAGCTTTAAACAGGATATTTCCCACTTTTGGATACGAAGGCAACAGACAGGTGGGAAATTCTGGTACGCTACGTTTACAGACCAGCAACATCAGAGCCGTCTGAGCTTTTCTGCCGCTGGACTGATTATGACCCGGTTGCGCTCCCGGCTGACACCTGACCGAATACACATGTTTATTTCTCTCAATAAGAACGAGTAGACAGAAAACTGGACACTGTGAGTCTGAAGTACTTTTCTGTTAGTATTATGAGCCTTCACTTTATAAGATTATGTCCGCTGAGAATATTTTAATGAGCCTGATCGTTGATAATCTGCGTGTCAAACGTGTGCCCGTATTCAATCCCGTCAATTATATGCATTTTGTTGCTGTAGAAAATACAATTTAGGGGGGAAACAACGTATTTGGCCTTGTTTTTGACGTAAGAATAATAATGTTTTTTTTTATCAATTAATCGATAATTGATCTTTAACATTTCCAAAAATCGATCACGGAAAATACTTAAAATGTACATCCCTATCTTGAACGTTTATTAATCTTGCAAATGCTGCTTTAATTTGGATTTTTACGTTGAATATCAAACATTAAGCAGGTTTCCAATTGTACAAGTGTCACGGCACACTGTCGCCCTATCGGCTGATCGCCATGGCTGTCAGGCTAGGGGGTGAGCTTACCTAGTCAACACTGGTGTACACTACCAGTCAAAAGTTTGGTAACACCTTCTCATTCAAGGGTTTGTATTTATTTTAAGTATTTAAAACACTGCAGATTAATACTGAAGACATCAAAGCTATGAAAGAACATATATGGAATTATTTAATCAACTAAAAAGTGTTAAACAAAGCAGAATATGTTTTAGATTTTACATTCTGTAAAGTAGCCCCCTTTTTCCTTCATGACAGATTTGCACACTCTTGGTATTCTCTCAGTCTGCTTCATGAAGTGGTCCCCTGGAATGGTTTCTAATTAACAAGAGAGCCAAGAGAGTTTCAGAAGAAGAGAAGATTGTCAGTGAAGATCCCCTTGCTCATTTTTGTTTGAGTTTTGTCCACGTCTACTTATAAACGTCTACTTATTGGCCGAAGACTACCAGGTGGAAGCCGTAAGGGTAAGCCCATGTTTTACCATTTCCCTCTAGCTGGCAAGCCTCAGCAGCCCTAGACATGACGTGAACCCCTGGGGTTGTGTTGCCGTGACACAATCTCAAGTAATGTTATGTGTTAAATGTTATGTTAAAGTTCTAGAAACTTCCAGCACACTGAAGGTATCTGCTCAGCCAAAAGAACAAATTCCTGATATAAATTGAGCTGCTGGTATGCGGCCCCACAAAACATCATGGTCTCTCTTTATGATACAAGACATAATAGGATGTTTGCAATGCTTCAAAGAATCCTGTACACGTTGTGGGGGGGGGGGAGAAACATGCCAGGTGGTATTTTAGGCCCAATTACCCATATGTTTAGGACGAGTGACCTTTCCGTGTTGCAGCAGCGTCTGAATGTCCAGGTAGCAACAGCTAGCAGCCATCAAAACCGGTTTATTGAAGTGTTTATTCTTAGACTTTCCCCAAAGGTTAGACTAAGCCCTCACACACCAACACTAACATCAGCTCTCCAATGTGTGTCACTAAGTATCACAGGACCACAATGAAATAAGAGAGAGCAGATGGCTGATGAACCAGATTCTCAAATTCTTTTTTATCTTTGATAAAATATTAGTGGGCTGTCGTCCACCCCTGACACAGTTATGATCTCATTTTTCTTCGCTTCTTTTCCAGAGCAGGTTTTATGGCTGCATTTAATTCTGTGGAGGTTCATCAGGGCTTCAGAAGCAATTATGCAGCAATGGGACATCCTAAATCTGAACCATGCTACTTTCCATTAAATAGCGTTTGCTCTCTTGTGGCCGCTAAAATACACTCACATGAAATCATGAAGACACACTGCACTGACATTTCACTTTTTTCCTTGCTGAATGTTGTTGTACTTTTAGTTTCCGGCGTATGCAGAATCAAGAAACAGATACCAGGGAATTCATTTAAAAGGAGGCGATGTATCAGTTTCTCTAACAGCTGCTGCTCAATACACCCCGCTGCAATGCAGCCAAGAGACATTTAAACCGCTTCGACTTACTCTCACCGAGAAGAACTCACTGTTTCCTTCTTTGTTCTTCTTTCTTTCTGTTCCCCCTCTGCCTGTGCAGGGCATCGACTGTTCAAAAGATGGATGATGCATTGCCGCTTCCCCACTGTTCTGCAGAAGTGAAGCCAAAATGCCCCCCTCAAAGGGCCCTGACATCTTGCACTGGCAATGCCCCTTAGAGCCAGAGCCTGTGCAGTAAACATCTGCTGGTGGAGCTGGGGTTATTTACCTTTCAACACTATACAGGTGATCTAAACCATAGACTGTATGAATAATGGACGTTGTATCCGTGACGTCACACGTCTCTTTCTGAAGAAGTGTTTTGAGGCCAATCGGCGGGGGCAGCCATATTGGAAATGTTGAACTCAACCTAACTGCTGTTGAGCGATGGTGACATAAAGAAGCGGTCTTTGAGCCTCCTCGCCAACAGCTACAGTGTTCCCGCCTGTCAGTCAAGTCAGCTGTGCCTCTCATAATGGAAAACATGTAATCTTAATATCTTTGAAATTGCCGCGTTATAAAAAAAAAATGTAACCAATAGAGAAATCAGCTATCCAGACTACACTTGTTTTTTGTACCAGGCTGTAAACACGTTTATTTCTGCTGTAAAGATCGGCTTTTTTTGAATTGGTGTGTATGTGGTTTCCAGTACTTCTGGAGCCAGCCTCAAGCGGACACTTGATGAACTGCAGTTTTTATCATTGGCCTCATATTTTTAGACTGGAGGTTGCCGCTTGAGCCAAACATACATGTGACTTATCAATAACATGGGAAAGATCCCTCAGGTCAACACGATCTACAGTGAAACAGCCTCTTGTGTACGTTTGAAGAAGACACTTGCCTTTATGGAAGTTTAATGACTCTTGTGATGATGTTAGTTAGGTGTTTTAATCCCTTGATGAATCCAGGAGACATCATTCAAGCTTCGTATCCACTGGTGCCTGTAGATCCATAAATAGAAGGATTGCACCTCTAGTGTCCAAGACAAGGAAGTGCATTTCATTACAGACTGATAGAAACTAACTGCAGCCATGAGGGAGCGGCTAATGCTGTCTGACAAAACAAGGTATTTTCAATCATATGAATTCCCAAAAGAAACTGAATTGAAAATAATAGCCTGTTAGCCTGTTAGTGGCCTGGAAGCCAAGCTAGCACACTGTCATCGTGGAAGATTCTGGGCTGAAACATTACAAAGGGGGAGTTTTGCAGAAATCAGATAGAGATTCTCCTTAAGAATAGACTTTGCAGGACACTGGTGGCCTAGCGGTCTAAGCGCCCCACGTATAAAGGCTACAGTCCTCATTGCAGAGGTCGCAGGTTCGACTCACGGCCGGTCGACCATCCACTGCATGTCATCCCCCACTCTCCACTCCCCACATTTCCTGTCTCTCTTCGGCTGCCTTATCTCATAAAAGGCAAAAAAGCCCAAAATTATAACTTTAAAAAGAATAGACTTCACCTCTGTACACATGCATGTGTGGAAACAAGGCCTCACAGCATTATTATTTTATACTCCATTATGTTTGCATCAAATAACTTTTTGAAAACTACACTTCGCAGAAAAACAAACACTTAAAAAAGACTCTTCTTGGCACAGTCTGATGAAGTGTCTATTTTGATTCCATAGCGTGACCTATGTCCCATCTGTTAACAAGAAGGAAGGCGCGGCCAGTCAGTATGGGGGCTCCAAATGTTTAGGCTTTACTTTTGGAACGCTGCCATGTTGTCCATCTTTATTTTATAAACAGGGATGATGCATCAAGTCTGGTCTAATTGATGGACGTTGTAGAACAGCATTTGTGAAATAACGATATAAATACACCGAAAGGCACGCTGCCAAGAGTGAAAGTACATGTTCAAAGAGCTAAATACAGCACAAAGCAAATGTTAGGTGTGATAAAAAAAAAAAAAGAAGTTGGAAAGGACGATGTGTCTGGCCTGTCAGGACGAGAAAAAAAATCAACAGACACTGATTCATCTGAATGGCACAATCTCATAGAGTGTCTAGTCACCATGTGGAAGAGTTTACAGATCTCATGCCCCTATCAGCAGGACTACACCATCCATCTGTGCCTTTCAAGACTGTTGGAAAGCACCGCTGAAAAATACACAGTGTGTAATGATGTGATGATGATCTAGTAGAGGTTACTTTAACAATAAGTAGCTTATGACTGGAGTGCAAATCATCATTCATGTAAGGGAATACTGGGGTTCAGTTGGAGGTAAACACAAAGTAAAAAGCACAGGGAGCTAAAATTAAACACAGGGTAAATGTTTTGTTTACGTTTTTTAAAAAAGGCCACATGATTGGTTGGAAAGAGGAAACAAACACGATGCATGTTCACTGACAAATCTGAGGATCCAAACACTCACAGTGGGTGCTTCTCAAAGCTCTAAACTGCAGTCTCCTCGCTCCTCGGCCGAACCGGAAGTACTTACTGACGCGCCATTTTAACTTGCGTCCCAAAGCTCTAAACGCTGCTGGAGGAGAGAGGAGCGAGGAGCGAGGAGACTGATCCGAGGAGGGATAATCGAGGAAACACGAGAGCAGACTTTGCGGAAGTCTTTTCTCTGACAGACACGCCCCCTTATCGGATATCACTCACCGATTGGACGCTGCAGCGGCTCGGACTTAACCGAAACTTAACATCAGCTGAGTTTAATAACAGAGAAAAGACGGACCTTAAAACAGTCACTAAGGGTGCCCTGAAACAGACCTTAAAACAGTCACTAAGGGTGCCCTGAAACAGACCTTAAAACAGTCAGTAAGGGTGCCCTGAAACAGACCTTAAAACAGTCAGTAAGGGTGCCCTGAAACAGACCTTAAAACAGTCAGTAAGGGTGCCCTGAAACAGACCTTAAAACAGTCAGTAAGGGTGCCCTGAAACAGACCTTAAAACAGTCAGTAAGGGTGCCATGAAACAGACCTTAAAACAGTCAGTAAGGGTGCCCTGAAACAGACCTTAAAACAGTCAGTAAGGGTGCCCTGAAACAGACCTTAAAACAGTCAGTAAGGGTGCCATGAAACAGACCTTAAAACAGTCAGTAAGGGTGCCCTGAAACAGACCTTAAAACAGTCAGTAAGGGTGCCCTGAAACAGACCTTAAAACAGTCAGTAAGGGTGCCCTGAAACAGACCTTAAAACAGTCAGTAAGGGTGCCATGAAACAGACCTTAAAACAGTCAGTAAGGGTGCCCTGAAACAGACCTTAAAACAGTCAGTAAGGGTGCCCTGAAACAGACCTTAAAACAGTCACTAAGGGTGCCCTGAAACAGACCTTAAAACAGTCACTAAGGATGCCCTGAAACAGACCTTAAAACAGTCACTAAGGGTGCCCTGAAACAGATCATAAACAGCCGTCGGTTTCTAAACAGTCTGTCTGTGACGAGCTGAGATTGAAAAGTGTTTGATGTGAATTTTAAAAACAATATACTGATCGCAAAATCATAAATTCAACATTACAGAGGATGGATGTTATATCTGATTGTTTTTGTCAGATTCACTGTCTAATGAAATAGAGTAATAGAGTCTAACATCATTGATAGAATATATATCAATGATCAGTTATTCCTCCTGTTAGTTTCCCCATTTGTTCTCATTTTCTTCATGAAGGGAAGTCTGACAGTAAAGTTTGTCTGTTAGTAAAAACACTTGTTATATTTCCTGTCAGGTTAATACAGTTTCATATGAGGCTGATCATTAATGAGCACGGGGTTGGAAAAGAGTTGCATTGTTTATATTTTCCCTTGAAGTAATAAATAATTTAATAATGAGGCATTTTACCGGTGAATTGATCTGTGATGCTTTAGGACAGAATAAACAGAGAGCTGATTCTCTTCATGTGCAGGTGTGTGTTAAACAGGTAAACACAGAGACAGAGCTCTGTTACTGTTTATATTAATCAGAGTTATCACAGTGAACATGTGTGCAGACACAAACAGCTGTTAAAGCCGTCATCACAAACCGACGTCGCTTCACGTGACGCTCCGGAGGAGAGGAGGTCTCATTTCTCTAAATACAAATCTCCTCTCTCCTCACTCCTCTGGTTTCATTTCCTCGCATCTCTGGTGGGCGGGACTAAGACGCGAGGAAGAGACGCGAGGAAGAGACGCGAGGAGGGACGTTTAGAGCTTTGAGAAGCACCCTGTGTCTCTTATAGGCTTCTCTGATGCAGCTCATGATGGCGCTGCTTAACTTCCACATCTCAATGACTGAACCTGGAGTAGTGTGTATGTGTGACCTTTTGGATGCGTAACACAGAACATTAATTTACATTAGACCCTTTACCGATTCCGTTGGCACGTCTGGAGATTTAAATAATCAATCAATTGCCTCCGGTGTGTGTGAACGCTCACAGATTTGCCGTTAATGTGGAGAAGTACTTACACTTTCAGTTGTGTGGAGAACACTGCATGCACTGGAGGCTCATATTTAAGGGAAACGTTATTGATATTTATCTCATTATTGATGCGGTTTTTCACCTCCTGCAACTGATCCACTATTAATGAAAATGGAAATTTGAATGACCCAGCCAACGCAACAGATTTTCTATGGTGTTGGATATTACTGCAGTCTGCACATCAAGTTTGACACAGTGGAAATGAACACTGGGTGAAGATGAAGAGGCAGCCTGAGGCACTATTTACACTGAATCCATGATAAAACTGTACTGTAGTTAGCAGTATTGTAGGTCAGACCATATTAACGAGACCAGGTCACAATTAGGGATGGTAATTCTTCATCTTTATAAACTCCACTATTGAAATGTTTCTATTGTTTGGTTGAAAGATGAGATGACGTTGCATTTATAACAGAACTTGTATTGTTTTTATTGACGTTTATTTTGGTAACATTACCATAGATTGTATAATAAATGGGCGTAGTATCCGTGACATCACTCATCTGTTTCTGAAGCCGATCGTCGGCGGGAGCCATATTGGAAATGCTGAACTCAACCTAACTTCTGTCAGGCTAGTGTGAGGTAAAGAGGCGGGCTTTGAGCCTCCTAGCCAACAGCTACAGTGTTCCCACCATAGACTGTAAATAAAAATGGACAGCGTTGCTCCGCCTCTTCCCGTTGTCAAAAGCCAAAAAATCCCTCTCCTGGGCTCAGCCATTGTGCAGCCAGAGCCTGTGAAGCCTTTGTAATAAGCTCCGCCCTACAGCGTAACGTCACAAGACTCTGTGTGCCCTTTGAAGTTTCACTCCACGGCGGCTGTGAATCAAAGGAAACCCGGAAGTAAAACCCCGTTTTTTAAACTCTAATAACTAACGAAAAAGAAACTTTTCAGAAAAAAGAGGCCTTGGACACAAAACAGTCAAATACTAACTACATATCACCACAGCATACGGATGTGAGAAACATTCGTACGACGTGTATTTATTTTTTAAAGATTGACTGCTCCCCCATTCAAATGAATGGGGGAGACGGATTTTTTGACCTATACTGCAGCCAGCCACCAGGGGGCAGTCACACTGCTGAAAGCCTCACCACCAGGGCCGTGTCCGGCACGCTTGGTTCCCACCTGTCAATCAAGTCAGTCATGACCTCAAATGGGCAAGACTTGTAATCTTAATATCCTCTGTACCGCCGTGTTAGAAAAAAATTCATCCCTGTACAGTGTGTGCCGAAAGAGAAATTAGTTCTTCATTCCAAAGATGTCATTTTTGAATTGGTGTGTATGTGGTTTCGGGTGTTTCTGCAGCCAGCCTCAAGTGGATGCTCGATGAGTTGCAGTTTTTCACACTTCCACATGGGTTTCATATTTCAGACCTGAGGTTGCCAACCTTATGTCACCTTGTTTGCTCACTAGCTTAAATCCTGTCCATTTCAAAACACACTTTAACACAAAGTTTGGGTGCGCTTACCCTGGCTGCTTTGAGCAAAAAAGGAAGATGACTATCCTACAGCTGATGTAGCAGCCGGAGTCAAGAGAGTTGGGCTGTTTCCGAAATGGCCTGCTACATACTACTTACTAATGTAGTAGGCAGTAGGTATTGCCTACTACATACTGCGTTTGAATTTAGTATGTAGTATGACTGTTCTGTCCGATCTGTCATGCAGCATGCTGAGCCAGACGTCGCTGGATTTCCGGTTTCAGAAAGCGGAAGTAAACAACGGCGAAGCCGATAAATAAAATGCTTATTTAGCATCCATTTATGATTTAAAAAGATAGGAAGTGGTTTATATGTAATTTGATAACTTTCACAGCACCCAAAAACGGATTTCCTCCCGTCAAAAAATAAGGAAAAAGAAAAAGCAGAACGAGCGCAGTGCATTGTGGGAAACAGTACGCGAGGCAGACTGGTCCGATGCATGCTGAGATATTTTCCCGAATCAGTAGACATCCGGGGAGTTTTGGCTTACTGCAGATTTTGCTCTTGTTCACTTACTACTTACTACATACTGAATTTTGGACACATCAGTACGTACTGCTAGTATAGTAGGCGATTTCGGAAACAGCCTTTGTCTTGGCTAAGACAGTCATAATAATAATAGTAATACATTTAATTTATAACTTTTCATTTCACTTTTCATTTCAGGAAATCTCAAAGTGCTGCAGGCACACAGTAAAATGGAAGGGAACAAACTTGAAAATGAAAAAAAAAAAAAGAGTACTTCAATTAGCTAAAAGCCTCTCATGGTACTGCATGTTACTTTTGGCGTGATACTCAGTGCTGATGCGCTCAGTCATGGAGGTTGTGTTCGCCCCATGCAAGAAACTATCATGCAACATAACTTGCATCTTGCGTCCTTTTTATGTTTTGCTTTGGTGAAACAATCAACCGTTCTCTCTAGAAACTGAACACCGGGATTATTCTTGGTGTAGTTTTGTACATATTAAAAATGTAATCTAAATCCAAATCAATCAATGATTTAAATGACAGGACTCAACTGGAGATGTAACTATATGTTGTAGGATGAACATGACTTGATTAACTTAAGGGTTATTGGTTCTTGGGTCAGAAAAGTGCAGAATCTGGTCCTCAATCCCCATCCCTGTCTTGAGTGCTTCAAGGCATGGACAATAAGGAACTAGGACGAGACAAGAGCAGGAAAGGGTATGTTGAACTCTCTCTGCCTCACACTTGTAATAAGAGAGGAAATATGAAATCCAAATGTCCTTTTCAAATGCATCCAAATGATCTTAATCATTATATCACCTGATTGCTCTTCATCCACTCCCATTACTGTCGTCCTATACAGAATGTGTCTGTGTATAAACCCACCATGAGAAATGCCTGCATGAAGTAATTAAAGCATTGCAGAGGGGAATTTTATGGTCAGCTGATTTTTATTTGTTTTCTATGCGGGATAATTTGCATCCAATCACACAAACAGTGTTAAAAATCTGAAAATTCACAAGCAATTTAACGATATCTGCCGGTTATAGGCTGGACCAGTCTTGAAAGAGAATCGCAAGTTAGGTTGCGTTCTGTGATTCCAACAGAAGTAGAAGTGGTCTTCTTGAGACTTGTTAGCCAGTAATGGCCTAGATTCAGTCTGAGAACTTAATTTCCCTCACACAATCCAAACAAGTGAAATGCATGGGAAAAGAAGTCTTTCTCCAAATACGAGGCCCTGTTTTCAAAGAAATTGATCGACCTAGAAGTGGAATTATACAATGCTCTATAAATGTCTGAGGTCTCAAAGTTTTGAGCTACACAAACAAAATGCTTTGAAATCCTTTCAAACTGCACCCAGGTTTCATTTTCTCTTGTGTGCACAAAAAGCCGTCTGCACTTATATGTTTGCCATCAATTGCTCCTGGAGAGAGAGAGAAAGCTCCAGATCAAAGCTGGCAAACTTTCCTGAGCTCTCATTTCTGAATGAACGAGGAGGTTTCATGGGGGCGGGAGGCAGAGACACTGGAGGTTTGGGGAGGGGGGGGGGGTACTGTATGGGGGTACCAGACTCCCACTGCCCCGGTCCTCATTTTATAAGCAGTGGCGAAAGGTTAATGCTGCGCTACCTGCAGAGGAGAGGCGGGGAGGGGGGCCGAGAGCAGG
The DNA here is from genome assembly GCF_009762535.1 of Notolabrus celidotus. Taxonomy (NCBI): domain Eukaryota; kingdom Metazoa; phylum Chordata; class Actinopteri; order Labriformes; family Labridae; genus Notolabrus; species Notolabrus celidotus. Next base: position 4,844,165 of record NC_048290.1, read on the forward strand.
GGGGGATCAAAGCTTTTAGACATGCATTTCTCTGGATTTAAAATTCATATGCTTCATGTTGGAAAAATTTAATCTGATATAATGGGACTGAGTCTGACAGAATAAGCAAATAAGACTGCTCTTTGCAGGAATATGTATTATAAATACTCCTGTGATCTCAAAATAAAGTTAGTTCTAATGCAGCATTGAGGTAAATCAAGATACAGCTCCATTTCAAATATGTACTCTCTGGTTTAAGACACGTATCATGAAAAATTCAACAATAATGTCATATTTAGGCAGACGTGCAGGAGTGAAGTGTCAGGTAAGGTTAGCATGGGTTCAAATCCCTTTCATCCACCGACAGGTTGCTTTGAATAACCTGACATTACATCATCACACAGAGCTGTGTACATTACAGGAGCGTCATGTTGCTGTACTCCTGACTCCTCACCTGCCCTCTGCCCTCCCCCCTGCTTTGTTCCCCACCTTGACAGTCTTCAGATTTAGCCACCTGCTTGAACACCTGTTATTCGTCTCCATATTAGCTCCCTATTAGCCATTGTAACCATTGCTTATTGGCAGCGTCCGGCTTCCTGACATTACCTGCCTACAGGTTGACAGGCCTTTGTGTTTGTTTTTTTGATTTAATTGCCACTTAACTGTTTTTGTGCCTGCAGGATTCCTTCTTGCTGTCTGCTGCTTGTCAGTGTGTTACAAAATATTGGGTAAAATAAGATATTGCAACTTCATCATTACGGTTTGCAAGAAAGTGCAAAACAAAAAACCCAGGAAATAAAGCTGAATCTCCTGGAGGTAGTATGTGTCATTATATTGTATAATTTTAAAACAGAGTGCATTGCTGGATTGTGAGGAAAAGGGGGGCTAATCTCAAGATATCCAGGAATGCCTTTTAGTTAAAGCTCTGGATGAGATGTGCTCTGCAGCCAAGCTAACAATCACACATTAGTGAAACATTAGAGATAAAGATCACTGAGAAACATTGGGTTTTTGTAAATTTGGACACGCTACAATAACAAACATGATGGAGGTATGTGAAACAGATACAGTTTGGTGATATTTAGACATCAACCTACTCAGTTAGGTCAATGCAGAGCTAATGCATGATAGTCAAGGTTAACAAGGTATCAACTAATGCTGGGCAATATTGAAAATTATGTTATGCTGATAAAATATTTACACCCAAGCAACAATGGTACACAGGCTCAATAGTGGAGACCGCAACATACAAGAACAGAAGGGAGGATAAATATCAAATCATTATTACATTTAAATTTAAAGGCAGATTTTGGGTCCTGAGTGAAAGTTGAAGAAACCAGACAGTTTGTTAGCTTGTATTTAGTTTTCTGATGAGCTTATGGAATCCATCTTTTTTGACGGTGCTAACAGGAAGCAGATCTTTTGTGTAAACTTAGATTTTTGTGAAGCTTTAGTTTGTAGATTCTTATTTTTTCTCAGGTTGAGGTTATTTGCACAATCTGATTTAAATTTACAACAAAGATACATCAAAATTAAATCACAATAACTACTGTTATCGAATTATCGCCCAGCCCTAGTATAAACTCATGACTGTTTGCACAATGAACTTAAAGCTCATATGTTGCTGGTTATGAAACAGTCTGAAATTAAAGGTGACATCACGCTTTTTTCATCAATATATATTGGTCTAAGAGGTCCCCAAAACATGTCTTTAAAGTTTATGCTCAAAAAAACACTTTGAAATCAGATTTTGGTCTGCCTGAAAAGCCCTCTTCTTCAGTAATAAAATTAGAGCTCTCACAATACCAGAATTTAACATTTTAATTCAATGCCAGTAACAGTCAAATGATGTCAGTACCTGTTTTAATACCACGATACAAATTTAACTTCTGGGCAACCAAAATGTTTAATTTTATTATTTTATTATTGCAACCTGCCCACAAGGCTGGTACAGAAATAACCACGAGGAGAGACCAATGTTTGGCCTTCTGTTAATAATCATGAAAAGCAAATTAAATTAGAATTTTCCTTAAAAATAATGTCCAACCCAAATCAAGTTATCATTCATAATCCAGAGGAGGTGTGTGTATCTCCAGAGAGTGAGCACTCTGTCATTTTATGGGTGTCAATCATTGTGCAGTGCTTTGAAGCTCCCTGTCAACACCCTGCAGGTCAGGACCAATAGAAAACATAAAAAGGGGACCAGGTGACATCTCTGTCTTTCTCCTTTGCTCTCCGTCTGTCTGCAGCACAAATACATGTAGTGTGTGTGTCTTGATTAAGTTCAAAAAGGATCCAACAAACGTCAGTATACGCTGACCTGTGAAAGAGTAGATTTAGTGGTGTAGTGGCTGTGACAGAGGGCGGAGCAGAGAGACACTGAGCGTGCGACTTCAGCAGGATACTAATCCTGCACTGTGCTGCAGAGCGGTTACATAAGTTATTTAGAGTGTAACCGCTGTGAGAAAAAACGCAAAATAACTTCTTATTTTTCACTTCCACTGCTTTGTTTTCTGTACCGGCACTCTCTCCCTTTACTTAACCTCTATGTCGATCAACCACCCCAGCTCATTCTCTCCTCTTCTTCTTTCTCTTGCAGGAACTCACGAGTGAAAATAGGAGAGTAGATCTGTTTTTCTTTTCGCTCGGGTGCTTTTTGATTCTATGAAATGAAATAATTATGCATCATTTTGTGGCATTGAATGTGTGGTATTGAAAGTACTGAAAAATTCTGACAACCTTACAACGGCATAAGTTGAAGCTTTGTGTCACCATCCATTCTGCCTCGCTTGATGAGATGGGAATGAAAAGGAGCGACCACATTTGAATGTTGCTTCATGTTTCATTAAAAGTAAACCTCTAAATAAAAGAAGAGATGGATACACTCAGCAGTTCTTCCTTTACCACTAGCTTAAAAAACCCACACCAGTTTGCTCCTGTTTTTCAAATATCACATGCAGAGTCCCCCAGGGTTCAGTCTTAGGTCCACTTCTGTTCAGTCTCTACACACTCCCAGAAGGAAGAATCATCCAGACTCACAACATCTCCTTCAAGTCCTACGCGGATGATACACAGATCTAACTACCTCCCAATTCTCAATATCTGTCCAATACAACCCAATTACAAAACTGTATCCAGGATATCGAGGACTGGTAGGTCCCCCACATTGTACCACTGTGACTACCCAGAACCTCACACCTCTCCACCTACATCAGACCACATGCAAGGTCCATCTTTTTTCAATAAGAACTAGGGACGTCAACAATTAATCAAGTATCGATTAATTGATTGTTAAGAACTTACTCGAACACGTTTTTTTGTTTTGATTTTATATCACGTGGATCAAACATCATGTGGTCTCATATTTGGTTCAGCTATCAGGGAGGTGTTTTAAGTTTAATGCATGTTTCGATGTGAATCAGCTGAATAAAGGTGTTGCGCACAGCAGAGACGCTCAGCTGGCGGCTGCAGCTGAGTGAAAGGTCTCCACGAGCGCTTTTTTCTCTGCCGCCGACTGACTCTGACCCGGTTGCGCTCCGGACTGACACCTGACCACGAACACGTGCTTATTTTTCTCAATAAGAACGAGTAGACAGAAAACTAGACGCTGAGTCCTAAATAGTTTCCTGTGCAGTTCCCTTGTTGCACTAAATCCACATGTTAAAGTCTGAGCCTTCACTTTTATGACTGTATGTCCGCAGGTTTACTCCGGCTGTAGATAGCAGCTTTTTTTCACTCTTTTTTAAGAACACATCATGTATTGATTGCCATCAGGACATAAAGATCATTTTAACCAGTATAACAAAAAGTGTATCTAAATCTGATTACCAACCCCAGCTTTAACTGGGTTTATCATATTCCAGTATAATACAGTATATTGTCTGTTTTATGCTGTTATGTGTTTAGCCTCTGTCTGTCCAGAACTGGTTTTGCTTTTAAGTATATAAATGAAATAAACTTATCTGAAAGCACACACTACTTGACAACCTTACTTGGTGATAAATGAGTCCAAACAGAGCATACCAGAGCATGGACTGTCCTGCTGACTGGGCCACTTGAACCAGGTCATCTATATAAAAAAAGAGGAAGACCTAAATCCCCTTTTGGTACAAAAGCTAAAGAACTCTTTGGACCTAAGAGGCCAGATGGACTCATGCAGATGTTATTCCTTAAAGAAGACGAACAGCAGGACTGTGTGCTCTGAAACCACAGAGACCTGAATGTTAAAGCAGGAGAGGGGAGAGGGGAGCGTTCATTTATAAGCCGAGATATTTGATGACCTGTTTTCAGTCCACTGAAAGAAGGTAGAAACAACAATGGGAGAGGCTGACGGAGCGTTTTGTCTTTTATGTTAACACAGTCACTCCTTCATCATTAAAAAAAACAGTCTCTGCGCGAACTGTGCCAAAGGAGGAGTGGCCAATGATGAAAAAGAATGCCTGATGACTGCCTTGCCTCAGCTCCATGCTGCTAGTAATCAATGTCTCCCTCATAATGCATAAGCAGAGCAGTCTCCCCAATCGAGAGGGGGAAAGTGAGGAAAGATCCAGTCTGTTCAAAAAACAGATTGATCCTCCGTGTTTCCAGCAGCCACAGTTCAAAGCCAGAGGATGAGTGAGAAATGAGCATTGCCGTCGGATTCGTCAGCATCTCTCGCCCTCAGCCAGGTTTGAAGGATGACAACAGGTTTGCAGTTTCACATCCGCTATTACCACCTGTCTGTGGGAAACATCTGCAAGAGCTGCAGAGAGAACGGAGATTTAGAGGAAATGAGGACGACTCAGGCAGGCGCTCTCTAATTTATGAGCTGATACATAATTTTGTCTGTTCTAAATAAAGCAGTGAAGTGTTATTTATCATTTTATTACTCGCAAAACTTGAAGACTGAGTTAAAGTTTGGGTAGTTTCTGCTGAAAAACTGTCTTTAAATGTTTGATGATGCACTAAACATTTGTGGTTTTCTTGTTCAGGCTGTTTTGGTTTCACATTTAGGATGAGCAAAGATATCCTGCAAACTTAGAGTACTTCTTTCAGGCCTGAAGCTACATGACCATATGCTCAACCCACCTTTGTAGATGCCCCAATGGCTGACATGTATGTAGATGTGATTGGATGTTTTTGATTTGTTTTACTCAGTTTAAATTAAGTATTGTTGTATGTTTTATTCTGACACTGATGAAAACCACAAGCTGAATCAAGTTGGTCAAAGAATAAAGTTGCTGTTTTTACTGCTGCAGAGGATTCCACAAGTGACCAAGCTCAGAAGACCTGCAGGCTCAGTGTTCTCCTGCTCGGCTCTGTGCTTCAGTTTGGTGAAATATAAAACTTTGGATTTGGATTTTTTTAGGTGGGTATGTGGTTGCTGAAGGGCACACAGCAGATCTTCAGCACTGCGGCTTGTGGTTTATTTTCCTCCTCAGAGCAAACCGGATGTGAAGTTTTGTGGGCATTCCCTCAATTCCAACAGCATCTACAACGCTGAACAAATCTATATTTATCTTTTAATATATAATCTATTAGATCTTAATGTGCAGATATATTCACTTTAACAATGTACAACTTCTGAGCTAAACTGTGTCTATTTCGACGATTATTCTTCTGTTACTTAATGCGGTTTGCAAACAGCTTTAAGACGCTCTATAGCCACCGTCTGGCGGGAATACCATATTACAACCAGGCACCGGTGAAAACTATGAAAAATTGTACTTTTAAAATGAGAAAATATTCAAAGTGACTCTTCAATTTTTACAAAGTGAACAAATATTTGAATATTCAAAAATAATTGCCAATCCTGCACGGTGGTGCAGTGGGTAGCGCTGTTGCCTCACAGCTAGAAGGTTCCTGGTTCACATCCCCGGCCGGGCGGGTGCCTTTCTGTGTGGAGTTTGCATGTTCTCCCTGTGCATGCGTGGGTTCTCTCCGGGTACTCCGGCTTCCTCCCACAGTCCGAAAACATGATTACCAGGTTAATTGATCACTCTAAATTGCCCGTAGGTGTGAGTGTGTGCATGAATGGTTGTCTGTCTCTCTGTGTTAGCCCTGTGATAGGTTGGCGACCTGTCCAGGGTGTACCCTGCCTTCTGCCCGAAGCCAGCTGGGATAGGCTCCAGCCCCCCGTGACCTCTGACGGGATAAGCGGTCAAGATAATGGATGGATGGATGGCATTGCCAATCCCTTTTTTGTACTTGTGTGACAAAACGTTGCTACAGCTGCTAACGCTAGTTGTGCTCAGTGTGTTTTTGTGAACAGGAGACCACAGTATATCATATAGACTTTATTCGCTGTCTTGAAGTTATTTCTGTGTCATACTAAACGTGCTTCCTCCATTGCAAGAAATGTCTTTACTACACTTGTTGCACTTTGCTGTAGCATTTTTTTTTCTTAGTGAAGCTAAGCCAAACTTCTGTATATGCAGCGGTGCACCATGATCTGCTTTTCACAACTTTGTTGAGGTACTGCGTCAAAAATGATGCAATGTTACGTCAGCTAAGTGGATAAGTGCAACTTCTGTGGACTGCAAAATTCTCACTAAGGTTCAATCCTTGAAGATTAACTCTGCTGTTAGGTAACAAAAAAGCAGAACCAGAATTCACATGCCCTATGAAATCTACAAAGCTTGAAAACTTGCCAGTTCAAAGTTGGAACCAAGTGGCAACCTCTGGTCTAAAAATATGAGGCCAATGTGGAAGTGTTAAAAACTGCAGTTCATTGAGTGTCCACTAGAGGCTGGCTCAGAAAGTACCGGAAACCACATACACACCAATTCAAAGAGACGATCTTTACAGCAGAAATAAACATGTTTACAGCCTGGTACAAAAAACAAGTGTAGTCTGGATAGCTCATTTCTCGATCGGCACACACTGTACGGGGGGTGAATTTTTTCATAACGCAGCAATTTCGAAGATATTTAGATTACAAGTTTTCCAATGAGAGGCACAGCTGACTTGATTGACAGGCAGGAACACTGTAGCTCTTCGCTAGGAGGCTCAAAGCCCGCCTCTTTACGTTACACTCGCTCAACAGCAGTTATGTTGAGTTCAACATTTCCAATATGGCTGCTGCCGCAGACGATTGGCCTCAAAACAGCGCTTCAGAAATAGATGGGTGACATCACAGATACTACGTCCATTATTAATACAGTCTATGGTTGGAACCAGTTCTTGAGTGTTCTGCATGAAAGGAGTGCTGATTTGTAGCATAAATGCATTTTGACATTTGGTATTTATGCCTTTCTATATGCTCTGCCACTGAAAGTTAAACAAATGAAAGTAAATGACAGATGAAAAATAATGCTAATTAAATAGTAAATAAACACTTTGATGAATAGAGACTATATCAATGAAAAATATTGAATACAAAGTAAACAAACAGTCTGTGACGCAAGATGTTAAATGGAGAAGACACAAATGAAGCTACATTTATCCTTAATAAGAAATATGTGTTTTTGTTTTACAGGAGTGAATCAGTGGTAATGGTAAACAGCTTTATAGAAGCTCTTTATGCACATATAAAGATGTTTTTATGTATAAAAGCATATCCAACAATGCCTCTTTTCAAACTTAGTAAACAGAAGAGCGCTGAGATAAAACAGCGAGCCGCACTGCGCCCAAACATCAGGCCCTCCTGCTACAACAAGACACTCGTCTCAGGCCATTACCACATTAATCATGTGGAGCACATAATAAAATGCAGCTCTGTGCAGTGTGCAGAGCAGGTAAGTAATATCATGTCACAAGAGGTGGATAAGTAAAAGAGAGAAAGATAGAAAGAGACACGAGGCAAGGATGTAAACGCGAGGATGGAGAGTCAGAGGGCAGAGAATAATGGTAAACAAATGGTCCGGTGCTCGCTTGACAATAGCATTTGCTCACTTTGTTCTGTGCTCTTGCTGACTCAGAAAATTAACACAACACAGGTGCCCACATGCCGTACAAACACACGATTTATCTGCTGCATCATGCTTTTGGCTCCAAGGTGGTAAACTTCATTGTAAGCATTCAGCGAGAGAGGAGCGAGAAGAAGCTCATTTTGCATCTGGAGCTAAATTGAAGAAACGAACGCAGATAAGAGAAATACATTAAGATAAATTGGTGATGATAAAAATGGAAGCACAAAAAAACAAGTCGAATCAATAGCACCTATAAGCACAAATGGACCACATGAGATTTCTTGGCCTAAGTAATGTGTGTTTGAGAGCATCACGGAATGAAATACACACACAAACACTCAACCCGCATTTACACAGGATGCGCTGCGTTGCGTTATGGCTGTGCAGCTCCGTCCGACGGCTTGCACCATGCTACACAGGATGCATGTTTGGAGCGTAGCGCCAGCTCAGAGCAGCTAGGATCTGCTGGGTCCAGCATAAAGAGAACTACATACACACAACAGGTTACAGAGCCTTTATGTGGTTGAATTTCTGCTCATTTGGATAGTATTCAGTTACTTTTTTTGCTTTAATCATAACTATAATGTTTCAATTATTGCAGGTTTAGATGAGTTTAATATTAAAAATTCTGAACCCCCAACTGCTCAGGGTGCGCTGGTTGACGGCAGTATCCTCACTCTGACATCTCTCCCTAAGCATGTTCACTTCATGTGTGTGCATTTGTATGTATATACCAAAAAAACTGTATGTGTAGCATGTCCAAAAATAGCATGAGTGAAAAAATTGAATTTCCCCCCTGGGGATCAATAAAGTACCTTTCTTCTTCTTCTTCTTCTGACACAGTTATCATCTTAAAGTCCTGTTGTAGTCGACATGGATCATGTCGGCTGGTGGCCTAGCGGTCTAAGCGCCCCACGTACAGGGCTATAGTCCTCGTCGTAGGGGTCACCGGTTCGATTCCCAACCGGTCGACCATGTCCTGTATGTCTTCCCCGGCTCTCTACTACCCGTATTTCCTGTCTCTCTTCAGCTGTCCAATAAAACAAAGGCAAAAAGGCCAAAAAATATAACTTTAAAAGTAAATAAATAAGGAATTGGCGGATGTTGCATGCGATCCTTGTGTCTGACTTCCTGTCCAGGGCGTATCTCCAGTGGAGCAGCGCGGGGGCAAGCTCCAGAGACGGTGCTGAGACCCAGCGGGGCGCACCCTGTATCCACGAGCATTGACTAGAATGGGAACGTATTGGCTGCAATGTGCATGGCACAGCTGTAATGCGACGCTTCGCATCCTGTGTAAATTGGGGGTCACACAGAGCCAGAAACAGTACCATGTTCACATATATAAACGGTATTTAGCTCTTCTACAGGTAGCAGAAGTTGTGGCAGCTACAACTCTATAGGTCCAGAGTATTGGCAGATAAACGTGCATGTCTCAGCTGTTCATTTAATACATGAAATGAAGAAAGCCTCCACTCCTTCACATTTCTATCCAGCACTGCTGTAACACAAAGAACAGGAAAAACCTTGTGAAATGGGATTTTCTGCCACACCCTTCCTTTAGATTCATGCAGGATCTCACAAAAGGGAGCCGGTTGTCATAATCTCGGTAGGTGAGAGTGAGGTAGACAGCTTCTCCTGCCAGTTATCAAGATAGCATAGTATTATCGTCAATATTTCCCAGAAGGAGGTAATGGGCTGCTGTAATGAAATGACACAGTAGAGAGAACAATGGACATGCAAAAATGTGCCCATATCCGTCACGGTGGAGAGAGACAGGTGGAAATAATAGGAAACCAGGCGTACTGGAGATGTCAGAGTGGGGCTTCTGTTCAAGAGAAATGAACCAGTGCATCTGCATTTTTAACAGATTTTAGTATATCAAGGATGGATGTTGTTATTTCATCTTAATATATATATATGTTATCACATTCTTACTGTATTGATTATTCCAGAATAAATGGTAAACACAAATTTGTTCAGTGTCTCCGAACACCCGTGATGATATCCTCTAATGCCTTGTTTTGTTCACGTCCCAAAGCCACTGCAAGGTATTGGCCATCCATCCCTCTTGAGCCACATCCAAACAGAGTGTTTTCAGATGCAGGCTCTGAATGGTGGACAAAAAAGGCCCAGCATGCTTTGTAATCTGTGGCAGCGTAACAGGGAACGTGGTTACAGGTGTGCTGAAGATGCCTGTAGCTCCCCACATGGTCATGCAAAACTCCTGAAACAGTTGCAATATTGAAGTTAGAGCTGGGCGATATTGAAAATGATGTCATCACGATAAAATATTTCACCAGTCAATATCAATAATTATCATGTTTGATATCAAATCTTTCTTAATTTCAATTTTAAGGCAGACTATAGCTCCTGAGTGAAAGATGACGAAACCAGACGGTTTGTTAGCTTGTATCTGGATTAAGTTCTCCTGAACGTCTTTAAGCCCCACCTACCTCTCACCCTGCGACATGATTGGCTGTTCAATGCAGTCTTCTTCTGTCTAATGTTTTAAATTGTTACTTAAAATGCACCTCTTTGCATTGGCTTTTAATACCTGTTGAGCGAGACATCCAACTTTTTATTTTGCTTTTATTCATTGAGGCTTTTTCTTGTTTTATCTATTGCGGGGTTTTTTTTATATCTACTCTTTTAAATTATTTTAACTATTTGTTTTTACTGATTGTGTTTCTAAGCTTGTACAGAACTTTGGTCAACTGCGGTTGTTTTAAAATGTGCTATATAAATAAAGTTTGACTTGACTAATGTTGGACGGCAACTAGCGTTTAAGGCTCATTGGCGCCCCTCCCTTTCCAGTGGTTAGGTGGTGTAACTACAGGTTTAAATATATACAATTTTAATAAACATTTGTTTTTTTATACTGAGAAAAAATATGTCACAAAAATAATCGTTATTGAATTATCGCCCAGCCCTAATTGAAGTTATATACATGCTGGTTCTGACTTTTCACCAAGGGTACTACACAATAATAGTGAATGTATGTTTACAGATTGTCAGAATACAGTAGAGACAAGGGATGGGTATTTCAAGCCAAAATACTGTTCGATAATCATTGGCATCTATTCGATGATTATTCAAATAATTCAATTTTTACTAAGTGAACGAATATTCGAATATTTGAAAATCATTGCCCATCCCTAGTACAGACATTCCCATTAGAAGTGGTGCCTTATCTCCTGAGTAAAGCTTGTAAATAATTCCTCCATCTTGACCTTACCCAGTCAAGGGTCTTCCAGATCTTTGGTTTTCAAGGCTAAGTGGGGTAAACACAAGAGGAGGGGGTGGGGTTTGGGCGCAGCCAAGCACGCACTTTGTGGATTGTCACGTGATTAGCCAATTGGGAAGAAAGCTGAGTGAAGGAGGAAGCATAAGAAACACAGCCATGGTGACAAGAGATGACCAGGAATGTCAGAAATGAAGGGTCAAACTGACAAAGAGAGGAAGCCGTATTTGTTTATTATTCTGAAGTCACTAGCAGACACTTGCAGTGGTGGAAAGTTCAATGATTTATCTGTCAGCGTTGGTTACTTTCCCTGTTCCGCCTCTCCTCTGGTGCATCAAGCACCTCATTGGTCAACAGAGCTGTCAAACATGGCGTTATAACCCTTGTCTTAGCATCAAAGTGCAAATAAAACTAAACTACTCAGAACATTCCATATAAGTATGCATGAAAAGAAATAACTTACATGACAGGCACCATGTTGCGTCTGCCACATGTCCCATCTTTTAACATGGAAGAAGTTCAGGGGAGCTCAAAATGTTTTGGCTTCACTTTAAGGGGGCTGTCCTGTCGTCCATCTTTGGGCTAAATCCCCAAGTCTGTACATATTATTTGCAACATAACCTCCAAAGCAATGTTCATACAAAGGGCAGTCATTCACAGCCTGGTGGAATATCTACAGCTATTGATTGAACTGAAGCAGTCACATTACATTATGTACTCTCCCCTATCTGAGGAGTAAACGCTCAGAGTGAACAGAATCCCTTCGAGATGGGTCATGACATCATCGGTTTCTCTTGTGTCTGGGGAGCGTTCTCCATTAGCCCTGAAAAACAAACCTGCTGTTCCTGTAGGTTATCATACCGCTTGTAGGTCAGCAAAGAGAGAGCTGAATGTCAGCGGTGTACTCCCTCAGTACGTGAGAGCAACAAGCAAACACTGCAGACAACAAGGACATATAACAGACCGAGTCCGACGAAGAAAAATGAACACACACGGCCGCACAAAAACACTCAGACAGTGTACTTAAAGCTTAGAGAAGATGGCAAATTCTTTCATCAATTGTAAAGGTCAACAGCCTGCTGTGGAGTGTCTTACACTTACAAAGGTTTGTACAATATATATTAATCCTGACATCAGTTGACTGAAATATTTTAATGTATTCTTAGATTAAAGTCCATTTGTAACAGGTTATATGTGCCTTTATTTTATGCAGACCTGAGGTTATAATGACACAAAATCCATTTATTTATGGGCTTTACTCGGCTGGCAGAACAGTAGAGCATATTTAGCTGGCTTATTATTCTATCCATCCATTTATTATCATTCACCGGTTTTTACTTCTTTATTTCTTCAACATTATAATGCACATCTAAGCTTAAATATGTATCCATCTCATTAAGAAGCCCTTAAAAAATGCTGTCTGAAGAGAGGTTGTAGATAAAGTCATAGGGAAGTTTACCCTTTGGTACAAAGAATTTAAAGAGAGGTTGCTGCTAGCTTAAAGTTCCAGCACATTAAGCTAACCCCGATCTTGTTTGTTGGATTCAATAAGTCAAAATTGAGCAGTAGAATTAAGCCAGAGGAACCCGTTTTATTGTGTTTTTGCCAGGTATGCAAAATGTTTATATTACTTTAATGGACTGATGCTGAAAAATAGTTGTTTTAAGGCAGAATGCTGCTAGCTTAAAAGCATAAAAAAACAAGCTAACCTTTATTTTTAAAATGTAATTGTATTTGTGTGGAAGAATACATGAAAGCATTGTTTTTTTACCAGTGTTTTTCTGGTAAACGAGCTTGTGTTATTTTGCATTTGAATTGATTTGAACTAGCACTTGAAAATAGTTGTTTCCGGGCGCTGGTGGCCTAGCGGTCTAAGCACGTATAGAGGCTATAGTCCTTGTCGCGGTGGTCACCAGTTCAACTCCCGGCCTGTCGACCGTTTGCTGCATGTCTTCCCCCACTCTCTGCTCCCCACATTTCCTGTGTCTCTTCAGCTGTCCTATCAATAAAGGCGAAAAAGCCCAAAAATAAAACTTAAAAAAAGAAAATAGTTGTTTCATAAAGGACTGGGGCACTGGTTTGCCAAGCAGTGTAGGCATGGGCCCCATGTTTTCAGGCTATAGTCCTTGTTGCTGCTTTGACTCCCTTTGCTGCATGTCTTTTCACTTTCTGCTCCCCATATTGCCTGTGTCTCCTCAGCCATCCTGTCCTAGCTGTAAGATATAGATATCTAAGCTAGCTTACCCCATTAGCCTAAAAATAAGACTGTTATTTTTTTTCCTTCAAGTTCATCTGAAAAGTGGAATTATCTTATATCCGGGGTCTAGGCTTGAATGTGAATATTTATTTAAAACATGAAGACAGCGCCAGTTATCTCTAGAGCATGACTGAGGCCAGCTGTCACTCACAACTACAGCGCCAGAAGGATGAAAGATGGAGAGACACAGCGATCATCCAGAACAAAGTGAGGCAAATGTAGGCCAAGTTGTTCCACCACTGAGGCAGAGTTATAAAGTAGACTTTAAAATGATGGTAACCAATGCAGCAGAGAAATTAAACAACTGTCAAGCAGCCAAGAAATATGGTCCCATGGAAGGTCATTTCTGAGGATGGCAAGCCGAACAAGACCATCAGAGAAATGCTGATAGTCTTGTTTTTGAAGACTTTGAGGACCACAGACAGATTTTATGACAGAGTCTTCAAAAAGTAATTGTCTAAAATGCATCTTATAATCAAGAGTCAGCGTATATTTGGACCAAAATGGTAATTGTTTTGTATCGTTCATGTCAGAGCAGTAGAATTAACATGGAGGCCTATTTCATTTGGTGTTTTGCACGCATCTGTATATTCTAATTCCCTTCCCTGGTTGATGTTTTGTCACTGCCTTGCTCTTTTGTATGATTCTGTGGGAAGAAGATGAAGGAGACAGTAGATGGTAAGTAATGGTGGAGAACTGCAAACAGATCCAGAAGTCACAGCATCTGCCGTCACCCACCAAAACAAAGCAGAACTCCACCGGTCACCGGTCACACATGCAAGAATAATTCTCCCTATCTGACCTTTGTTATTATTCCTTTGCCATGTTGGTTCTGAGTCCTGCATTCATCGGGTGAGACTGTAGTGAGGGTCTGCGTTATCGACTGACTATGGATCAGGAGAACTGCTACGGCCTGCAGGCTATTAGGAGAGCCAGCGGTTCAGGCTCCTGCCCTGCTGCTCCTTAATTGGTCCCCTCTGAAGCTTGGGTGCACACAAACTTCAAAATCACATTGGAAGATTATGCGGAAGAGAAAGGAGAAATCCCAGTGCGCAGGCCGCTTGGCATCGATTTGCTCTCTCTATCACTTTGGTTACTTCTTCACAATTTTTTTATCTCATTTCTTTTCACCTACAGATTGCAATCAGCTGGGGTGGTCTTTGAGTAAACCATACAAGTTGAGATAAAGGGGAGTAGACCGAGGAGAAAATGGGCGGAACAAATGGGATATGACTCAGGACTGCCTGCTGGGTAATTGGGTTTTATCCTCTCGTTTTATCAGGCCTTGTTTTGGATTACAGCTATGCAACACACACACATAGACAGGAAAACGCAAAGGATACCTAGACATTAACAGATCACAAGATAACTGATTAGAAGTGGGAAAATGAGACCGCTGCTGCAGTCTCATTATAACACTCTACAGTAGGAAAGGCGGCAGAAGATGCACAGCTTTTCTTCCCTCCAAATCTGGCATCAAGGTATTGGACACAGTCGGTAAACACAATGCACAGAAAAATGTCAACACGCGATACTGCAGCACAAAAGCTTGTCTCTTGTATTTCCACATTCTAATTCAAGGCATGTTCATTTCAACCTGACATTTCAATTTCAGATGCTTCTACAATTCAGTGCTTTGAATATGGATCTTGTCAGTACATGTGTACGCTCCGGTTTGAGACCACGACAGGCTGACAATTGCGAGAGTCATCCAGCAGAAATACTGTAGATATCTCCCCCACCTCTATAATAAGCAGCATTTCACACCTTTTTCTACCCTGACTTTTGACAGAAAAGTGGCGAGGTTACAAAACTCATTTGTGGCAAACAACACGGGTAGCATCAAGGCTGTTTGAATGCAGGAACACTTTATTTAAGCAGCCACGCCGAAACACCGAATTGTTCACTCCTTTTTCCAGGGAAGCTGTTTTTAAAGCCTCTGGAAATTTGGTTAGAAATTGTGAAAAATGCTGAATCAATTTGAAGAATTTTATGAACAATTCACTGAGAGGAAAATTCAGCACCATCTGAAAACGTGTGTCACTCTGAGAAAGCTTATATTTCAGTTTAGATTGGTTCTGAAGACTGTGTGGGTGTCCCAGACTTCTCCAGACATCAGCAACAGTGCAAGGAACTATCAGTATACTGTAGCACTGAACAGTTTGTCTGAATCATATGAGAATCAGAAGGAGGAAGAAACACTGTCTTTAAAATATAATCATTGTAATAGTCACCAAATAGTGAGTTACAAACTGGAAAGCTATGCCTGTCATTATTAGCATGTATGCAACATTGGCTACAAGTTCCCATGCATTTTGAAAGCTATGACTGCTATGTTAAATTATGACATTTTTGCATTAGCTTGTGTTATTCTATTATGAAGCTAAGCACCCTCTCCCCCAATACAGAGGCTTGTTTCTCCTTGTAGCGGTTGCAGGTTCGACTCCCGGCCTCTACTATGGTCTGCATGTCTTCCCCCACTCTCCACTCCCCACATTTCCTGCCTCTCTCCAGCGTTCATATCCAATAAAAGCAAAAATGCTCAAAGAAACAAACAAAAAAACAAAACAATGAATGACTTAACATAGACAACAGATGAGATGATGTCACCAGTCATACATTTGATGTGGCTGATGCTGGGCATACACTAAGCGACAACCTTCAATGTTAAAAAATGAAGCCAATGCAGGAGTGCAAAAAACTGCAGTTCCTGGAGTGTCCACTAGAGGCTGTCTCCAAAAAGCAAGGAAACCCCCATTAGAGCCCTCATTTCAATGCCCTTTTTATTTTTTTGCAGAGGAATGCACCACCCAGTTTACACCCTGATACAAAAATGGTTTGGTCTTCATACCTTTATCTCTAAAAATTGCTCAGGGGGTTGATTTTCTAATCACCCCACCTCTGACATTTGTATAGCTTGATCAAAATTAGGTGAAGTAAGTATTTCCAATATGGCAGCCACCTGGGTTTGTTAGCACTGCTTCAGAAACCAATGTGTGATACCACTAAGATATATCCATGTTTTATATACTCTATGGGACACACAGCCGAATAGCTTCAGTGTGACTTAACCTGTGATTGCTTTGCAAAGTTAAAGCTCCCATGAGAAATCTCTAGCTGGTTGTAAAAGAACTGAAGTTAACAGTGATGTAACTTTATGACCCAGAAAAGAAAACAAGACCACGAGCAAGAAAGGGACAACTTTTATATAGTTATTATTCTTAAGGTCTGAAACCACTGGCAGGGGGGTAGGTGTCAGACCAAGTGATTAATATGCTTCAGATAAAGCTTTATTTCCAACTTCCAAGTGAAAAATGATTGAGGAGTGGTTTATTCGACTGTTCAAAAGAGAGCAGGATGAGAGTTTTTTTGTCCATAAATGCTAAATACATACATAAAAGACTTAAATCGGTACAGCATGTTTCGTCCACGAGGGGAGCCATAATTGACACAAACCGTGATTTCCTCACAGGAGCTTTAATTGCATTATTTTCATAATTTATAGCTTAACCAAGCAAAATTCCAACTCCTCATTAAATGGGCTAAAATAATCTAAAATGATAATATTTCAAACATGTATTGAACTAATCTTGTATCCCACTCTAGTGGAACTAGTATTTTATGGTATCTGTATTACATAGTGAGGCTTTTAAGCCACTGGAAAAACAAGTAAACAATAGCTCACTAAAACCTATCCAGAACCAAATTGTACATTATCAGTTAGACACATCTTGTCTTGTTTTTTTATGCAGCTGTGTAGTTTGAATATAGAACAAGGTCCTCAAGCATGACATCTGCCCAACGCCGAGCTTTGTTGTGGAGTTGTTTCAGAATACGCAATCCTCCCTGTGCTGTCTGCAATAAAGAAGCATATCACCCAGTGTGACGGTAAGACTGTTTAATGTGTTTTTAATGGTTTTCAGATGACAGTGGTGTTCTATAGCTGGGAGGCATACAGTGAGCTCTTCAAACTGCACACACAAAGTCAAATACTTAGGAGGAATTCATTTTTGTTATGCTACATTAGAAGACGTTGTTGATAAGAGTGGAGATAACACTATTAATTCTAAAAGTCCTCACTAAAGTATTACCAAATAATTATGTGAATAGGAGACTTGACTGTCTCCAGCTCAGGGGCTGAGTTGATCTAAACCAGCTAAGATGAAATGAAGCAGAAATAGGCAAAGCTTTTTATTGATTCGGCTGTCTGTGAGGTGAAACAAAAGTGGTCTTTAAATGAATGTAGCCACATCGATGCACCGAATAGATGTTATCTATCTTAATGACAAAGGGGAGTCCTTGGCTGAAGGGGAACCTCATCAAAGTTACACATGCGTAACCTTGCAGCGGTGCTCAGAGAGCAGAAGAAAACACACAACCTCACGTATGGATAAACATTTAAATTCAACTGTTCAAATCATTAAACAGTGTCAATACAGGAGAAGAGAGGAATCCAACACTGCGAGAGAAGAGTGTAAATAAAACAGGGTGTTTGCTCTGTTCATATTTCTCTCATAGGTTCGGTTTTAAAATGCTTAATTCACTCTTATTTAAATGCAAATCAGAAGCACAAATACACTTGAGTTTCACAGGCATGTTTGCATTCATCAAATGTGACCGACAGATAAAACTGCTGGAGGTTATGCAGGTCAAAACACACGGAGAGGAGCGTGAGAGGAACTTAGACTTGTTTTTGTCTAGAGTCAGTGAGAAATGGTGAAATTGAAAGCGATTGAAAACAAGAAAGAAGCAGAAATAAAATGATGGTAAGACATAATAAAAAAAACTAAAATGGATTTTAAAATAGAGACTAAAATGGAGACTAATACACACAAACAAGAATAAAATATGTGTAATTAAAATAAGTTAAAGCATCAGATTAATTTTAAGAATATAGATAGTTAAAATGAATACATTTAAAAAGGGTAAGGATAAGAGTTGAAAATGAAATGAAGGCTAAAAATATCAAGAACACAGAGGAGGTAAATAAATATATATATTTTTTTTTAAATAATACAATAAAAGGTTAAAATTAAAAAATTATAAAACAACATTAAAAACAATATAATAGTAAAAATTAAGTAAAATAGTTAAACCATACAAAAAAGCCACACTGAACAAATATGTTGTTTTTTTGTATTATTATTTGCATTTTTCAAGATTATCACATACAGTTAGTCCAGGGGTGTCAAACATACGGCCCGCGGGCCAAAACCGGCCCGCCAGTGGTTCCAATCCGGCCCATAGGATGACTTTTGAAATTACAGAGAAGACATTGACTGCAATTTTTCAATAAATGTAACTGGTATTTCAAATTTGTCCTACAGGGGGGGGGGGGGGGGGGGGGGGCACCTGAATGGCACTCCAGGACTTTTTTTTCTCAAAGTGAGGAAAAAGAGTATTTGCAGTTTGCATAATCCGGTGGAAAATCCTAGACTTTTTGGACCGGCTGGGGGGTCCATAAAGGTCTAGTATAACCTATCTGTTCTTTTGCAGTAAACATTACACTCTGTGTCAGGTGAATGGGTAACCTGTGTGTTTGGTGTGTTTACAGCAGGTTTCAGGGCTTAAAGAATATAATATATGGCCCTATATGAGACTCATCATGGCGAGAAATACAACAACTGTTTTTGTAAAAAGATAGTTCATGAAATATAAAAAATTTCAGAATGTACTTGTACTTTTTTTTTTGCAAACAAAGGGAAACATTTAGAGTTTTTGTTATTTATAGGTTATTATGTTGTGATTTTACAGGTCCGGCCCACTTGAGATCAATTTGGGCTGAATGTGGCCCCTGAACTGAAATGAGTTTGACACCCCTGAGTTAGTCAAATGAACAAAAAAGAAAAGAAAAAAAATATATAGATAAAGTAATATACAACAACCAATGAAAAGGATAATAGTAATAATATGAAATAAAAATATTTTTGGTTCTCATTTCCAATAAGATGGCAAATTACATTTAATTCAAAATTGCATTGGATTTTGATTGACTTCTTACACTTGTAAAATATGGGGATTTATTACCATTATTAGTGTGAGTGACATCCAAGGGGGCTTAATTCATATAGTTAATTCAGGGAGTCGATACATATTTGAAAATACAAAGTGTATACCCGTGTAGAATAAATACGGTTTTAGTTTACGTTTAAAAGTCTCAATATCTCCGTCAGCTCCTCTCAGATCCTCCAGCAGGCTGTTCCATAGTTTAGGAGCATAGTGGCTGAAAGCAGCGTCACTAGATGTTTCTGTTCTCCTCTGAGGAACAGCTAAAAAAAGAGGAGGCGGAGTCTGACAGGCCCTCCTAGTTTATACACTAATAGCATCTCTGATAATGTAATCTGGTGGGAGGCCATGCAATGCCTTAAATACTAGTAAAATCATTTAAAAATAATTTCAGACAATATTTGCCTATCATGGTGTTGAAATAATGTTTGATAAGTAATCTTGAAGCACGGATCTAAAAGAGGAAATCTACAGAGGAGAGAATAGCATGAAATGGACAAAAGCTGAGGACAAACCTTGGACCAATTTTGCAGAGAAGCAGCCTCTGTACATGGGGTGCACCCTCTACCAGGACATGTAGCATGAGCAACTGTTCAGAATGTATTCAAGAGTTCCCCACAAATCCAATGTGCACCATTTTTCCTTTTCCTTATTCCATCCGTTCATGATCGCCATCAGCTATCAATGACTTGTACAATCTTTTGTAGCTTTCTGACCCTTTCGCCTAATGACCTGCAGTGTCTCCCACATGCTGTGCAGGTGATCAGAGAGAGAGAGAGAGGGAGAGAGGGGGAGGGAGGAAGAGGTCCTACAGGCCCTCATCTTACTGCATCGATTGAAGTGCGACGTTAAATTTGAACCTGCTCTTACCCCGGTTTTAAAATTCATGTGCAGCTGGTTTCTGCCAATGTCACTCTGCAGACTCTTTTTAAACATTGCATAAGGCTACATATTCAACAAAATCCTGTCCTCACAGGGATCAGCTGCTCTGATAATGGCATGAAGGATTTCAAAACTAGAGGGGTATTTTGGGGTCTTGGGGTATATTTGCTATGTCAACATTTCAGACAAATAGATGCAAGAGAAATGGTAGGAAGGTAAGCTCTAGGTGCCGTATATGTTATCTATCCCTATTAGGGATGTACATGTGAATTATTGATTAATCATTTAAAAAAAAACGTTAAAGTTTTCTATGTCAAAAATAATGCCAAATGTGTTTTTTCCCCTGAATCAAATTTTCCTACACAACACAATGTATATAACTGCCAGTATTGAATCTCTAAGGATTGTATTGAAGTGTCCAAAATGTTGAACACGTTGAATATCAACGTGTGGAGCAGGCTCATAATCTCAGTGGACATACAGTCATAAAAGTGAAGGCTCAGACTTCAACAAGGGAACTGAACAGAAACATATTTCAGACTCAGAGTGTCCAGTTTTCTGTCTACTCGTTCTTATTGAGAAAAATAAGCACGTGAACGCTCTCAGATGTCAGTCGGGAGCGCAACCGGGTCTTAATCAGTCCGGCGGCGGAGAAAAAAAGCACTCATGGAGACCTGTCACTCAGCCGCAGCCCCCAGCTGAGCGCCCCCACCTTCAGTCAGCTGATTCACATTGAAACATGCTTTAAACTTCAAACACTTCCCTGATAGCTGAACCAAATATGAGACCACATGATGTTTGTTCCATGTGATAGAAATTGAAACAAAAAATGTGTTTGAGTAAGTTCTTAACAATCAATTGATAGATTATTTGTTGACCTCCCTAATCCCTATCCATCAATCTATCAAGACCCACGTCATCAAAGCCCCTTTTGTGCTCAAACCTTTGCAGCTGCCGTGTCCCTTTTAGCTGAATTATCCCAGGTATTAGTATCAAAAACTCCTGTATCTGTTGGGCTACAGTGAAAAAAACAGCCAGATTGCCCGCTATGAAAACATAAAACAAGCTGCACACATTTGAAATAGAAAGAACATGACTTCTGCTGCAGATAGTCGGCTCAAAAAGAACAACAAAAACCACTGGTGTTATGCACCCTGGTCTGGGTAAGTGGTCAGGGTTGAGGCAGGGCTGGAGCATCACAAAGAGAGGAGAAGCACCGCTGTTCTTCTCTGCTGCTCGTCTGCCGTTTGAAGAGTGACGTTTTACTGCTGAGAAGGCCAGAAGGAAGAAGGGAAAAAAAAAAAAAAGGCAGCTACTGACACAGAGACGACCTGGAGAGGGCAGGACAGCTGACCAGTGTCGGATGATCTCGGCAGTCGGGGTCTAACAGGGAACGGAGGAGGGAAGGCTTGCAAAAGGGCACGCTATAGGAGTCAAGCTGGGAGACGAGCTGCACAGACTGTTAAGTGAGCTTGTGATGATTGAAGATGCTGCCCTTTTTTAAAATACACCCCGCTTCTCACTGCCAAATAAAAACAAAAAGGAGAAGACAGTGAAGGTAAATGATTAGAGAGAATAGGTTCAGTGAGTCGCAGCAGGGTTTTAAAGCGCTCCTCCAAACACAGGTGTGCCCTTTATCTCACTGAGTTTCCTTTTTCTGCTGTGCAAAAAAAGCATCCTGTGCAACCATAAGCTACTAAAATGTCTTCACTCAACCTGCTTTACAGGAAAAAAAACGCTGATATACCGCCAACAGAAAGAGAAAAGCATGATTAGCAGACATGATGGACATGCATGACAAATTCCATCACAACATTGTCTGAGGCACCAAATAAAGTGACATTTAATTATGAGCTGAATCATTACCTTGCTCTTAATTTTCAGGCTTAGTCATAAGCTTTCCTCAGCTTCATGACCTTCTGTGTGCTTTATTAATTCTATGCATTTCAGTTTTTTAGAAGAACTCAATGTCAAACTGACTTACTGATGGCATACAGATTTCGAAGGTGCTGCTGAGTTGCAAACCTTCTCTTCTGCTGCCAAACCAGCGATGGTGAAATGAAATGTGTTTTCAGTGGGGATTTAACAACACGCTCAGCTTAGGGTAAGATTCACGATGCCGGGTTATGAATATGATTTTCTTTCAGGGTTTTTAAAAAAGGTGTATCCCAGTTTATGTCCGAGCTGGAGAGAGGAAATGGCTTCATAAAACTTTATTCTGCTGACTTCTATTTCGCCTTATGCAAAGGTTACTTGATTTTTTTTTTTTTTTTTATAGCAAATGTGCTTTTATTTTGAAATGACAAAATCATTTCACAACTTATCTCCTGTAGTGATAGACTGAAATGTTATTTTCAGGGCCGATACTGATACCGATTATTAGTAGTCAAGGAGGCTGATAACTGATTTTTGGAGCCGCTATTCATTTGCAGTAAAAGGGGAAATATTGGCATCAAAATATTGAATAATGCAAACTCCAACACTTAATTTCATTTAAATGCCTTTAAGCATATGTTAATTAAACAGCTTTTCAGATTTGCAACATGTTAAAGGTTGTTTTTTTATCCTACACAATAGACATCTTTGTTTTAGAACTCAAACACAAAGTGCAGGGAGCTCCCAGGCTCAGCATCATGTCTTATAAAGTTAAATGAAAACTAAAACAAATAAATAGCTTCCTAAAATGTTCTGCAGTAACTTAAGTTTTCCAAAATTTCAATATAACTAAAATATGAATCCTTCACTTATTGTTTTAAAGGGGTATTTCCATGTTTTTGAGTGGGGTTGTATGAGTTTTTAATCACTAGTAGTTGTAGAGGCCACAACAGATGCTGCCTAGCTCGTCCCCTGTAATGAGAAGCTGCAGGGAGAAATGGAACACAAGCTAGGCTACAGTTTCTGCAGACAGGGTCATTTCTGCCACGTGATTTAGTGAATTTTGAGCCAAAATAACCCAGTTATCGGCCGTTGGATTAAAAAAAAAAAAAAGGCCCGTTGATAATCGGTCTATCCTAAATCTCCTGTAGATCATTAAGTTACAAGAGTAACTGAAAACAGCATAAAAAAACTCAACAGTGGGGTGCCGTTGGCCTAGCGTTATAAGTGCGCATATACAGAGGCTATAGCCCTTGTTGCAGAAGTTGCATTTGCTGCATGTCCTCCCCCACTCTCTGCTCCCACTATTTCCTGTCTCTCTTCAGTTGTCCTATCAATAAAAGGCAAAAATGCCCCAAAAATATACCAAAAAAAAAGATGCAAAGAACTCCATCTCCCATAAGAACCTGCAATAGCCCAAAACATGTTTTACATTTGGTCAAGTAAGGCTGGAATCGAACCTGTCACCTCTGCGACGAGGGCTACAGCCTCTGAATATATGGGGCCGGTTTGGATTTCTGAGATGGCTTTTATACTCAATCTTTATCATGGTGATATTTCTGCAAACCTAAGACCCATAAATTGTCACTAAATTCCAATAAAATGTTTTTTCCAGAGTCATACTGCTGGAGTTAGCCCGAGTTAAGCCTCAGTGTGTCTACTGTTGAACTAAGACCTACTGGTACTTAAAACAGATGAATGGCCGCTTCCTCGGGGAGATGTAATGGACCAAGAATTGACAGTGTTCACGTTGCAGAGATAGAAAGGAAGTCTTGGCTGGAAGTCATTTTGGTATCTGCTGGCTTCCACCTGAATTACAGAAAAGCTGCCATTTGTTCCCAGAGGCATGAGTCGCCCCTCGTTGTTAGACGATGATTGCTAAAGGTTTCTGAGATTGATGTTGACTGTTGAACGTCTCTCTTTCTCTCTCTCTGTTACCCGCAGAGCAGCTGTGGAGACACTACATGCAACACATGTGCAAGTGGAGAGAGATCTTGCACTACTTTATTATTGAATGTTGAGCAGATGGCAACCGTATAATGATTTAAAAAACAGCTGCACATACGATGGGCCACATAGGTATTTTCTATATGTGGTTAACACCTGGGGTGCATCCTTAACTGCAAATCTTCTGTACATGTACATACGCCTCTATTCAGCTCAAGCAGCAACCTCCGGTGGTGATAATTGAAGCCAATGAGGAAGACTTCCTCATTGTGTTGAGCCGACTTGGACAGGTGGGAACACTGTAGCTGTTGGCTAGGAGGCTCAAAGTCCGACCTCTCTCCGGCCTCCGCCACACTCACTCAACAGCAGTTATGTTGAGTTCAGCATTTCCAATATGGCTGCCGCCTCAAAACAGCACTACAGAAACAGATGGGTGACGTCACGGATACTACGTCCATTATTTATACAGTCTATGATTCAGCTACAGACAGAAGAGATGTAAGGTTGTAAAAAAGAGAGCTCCCTCTAGTGTCCCAAAAGAGTCTCTTGATTTATTTTCCATTTTTTCATTTTTTAACTCTGACATCCAGTTTCTGATGAAACATACTTCACTTCCAATATTTTGTGATTTTTTTTTATAAAGTCTATCTTTGTCAGGCAAAAGGGAGGAAATGAGGAATAAGACTTTTATTTCCATTTCCAAGAACGAAGAGGAAATGTCAAGAGAAAAAAGCGATCTTTCCGGATATTATCTTATTTCTTTCTTTCAGTCAGCAGAGTTAAGTTTAAACGCAGAAAAAGTTTTCCTTCTTTAATTCTTTCTTCACTCCAGCTCCTCGTTGCAAAGGTTCTGCTTTGTTCTTGACATTTAGACTTTTTTTTTCTTGCCATTTCCACTTCATTAGAAATGCAAAATAAAATAATCTTCCCTCCTTCTCTTCGTCTCCTCAAGCACAAACCCTTTAATCTTTCATTGATTTCAATGTGATTGTTTACTCTTGTGCAAGTGGATCCGCTCTCTCCCCTCCTTCACCTCTTCCTCTTTCCTGTTTTCTAACCACTCATCTGAAGAACTGAGGTTTTTCTCAATTCAACAGGTTTTAACAAAAAGTCTGACTCCCACTGGAGGATTTGGACTGACTGTTTTTTCGGGTGCAAACTTATTTTCAGTGAGTTTCATCTCAAACTGCTTGTTTTCTGAACGCCCATACAATATGGATTAAAGAAAAACCATCAGCCTTTAGTTCAGTTTGTCAGCAGAGAATGCTACAAAGTATGTAAGTCATCATTTTTCCCATATCTGAGTTTAACTTTGAGCTTAATGTGTTGTAGTTTAGCACTTGACAGCGCTGCTGAATCTCCTCTTCTTTTGTCTGCAGGACGGGGCGCTTCTTCAGAAGAACACAGAAATCATCTTCAAAGCCTGATGGAATCCCTCTCTCTGTTTTATTTCATGATGACATGGCTTTGTTGGTTTTACAACTTACAGACACACACGACTACAAAGCGGTATTATGTAGGCTTCATATGCCGAGGGGGACTCTTAAAGCCCATCCTGCGTCTCTGACACTCTCAGAAGCACCAAATGGCCATCGAGAAGCGACAGCGCCGCATGAAATATAGCCGGGCAGAGTTCTTTTCTGCAGCACTGAGTGTCATATCATTTTTTTTATACTGAAGGAAAAGGGAGAGCAAACTTCTCTTGAATACATAAAAGGAGGTCTAGATATGAGGAATGTGGACGAACCTTTGAAAACGGCGTCTCTAATCCATAACCAACCTTTCAACAGCTCTGTGTTCATGAGACAGAAACAGGACAAAGACGAAGAGCTAGAACATTAAATGGGATTATAGTTCATCTTACACGACAACAACTTCCAAAGCTCATGCATTCAGAATGTGTTGGTAGATGTGGTCTCAGTAGTGTGTGGTGGTTTTGTACTCTCTTTAAGAAATACAACAGTTCCAATGGATTCATACCAACAGACTTGTGGCGACACGGTTCTTCAGATCCAAAACACAACTTTCAGGTCAAATTTAAATTTAATTAGAAGAAAAACAGACTCAAAGGATGTCCCACTGAATGCATTTACTTTTAATTTTCAATGATTATCAAAGCATAACGACCAAATTCCACCAGATCTGTGTCCGGTCCGCCTCCAATACGTCACCACAACGGATCTGATCTGCTTCTATTCTAGTCAATGTGTTAACTTCCACTGGATCCACTCTGTTGCGTTCCGGCTGAGTCTCTGATCCAACACACTGGAGCCCTCCTGATCAGATACCCAAGACTTCTATTTTTCCCGGAGCGGAGTGGGGCAGGAAGTCAGCCACCAAAACAAAATGAAAACATCCGGTTAATTTTCAGAATAAAACTCTGTGTTATCACCAGATCGTATTTCACTTAACTACAACAACAAACCGTCATGATGAGCGGAGCCAGGCCTGGAGTCAACAGGTCAGAGGTTTTCAGAGGACCAGAAAGACAACATGGATGAGGAGAGGAGGAGGAGAATCCTTGATTCAGTAATTACCACGGGGAAACCTCGGTCACATGACTCCAGCTGTCTGCCAGTCCTGCTCCGTGCTATGTTCCAACAAACCGGACATGGATCTGGTGGAAGTCCTGTGTAATGCTGTACCAGTGGTGAGGGGTAGGGGGAAGAAAAATACTGGCATGCATTACTAGAGATAGACCATTTAATTGGTCTAACTCATGGCATTTTGAGCCAATCAGAATCAGCCTTTTCCTGCACTCACGAGGCCAATAAAATAAAATAAGATAAATAATGTCTGCAGACACTGCAGGCAGTCTTGACAGCGTGGCTGCTGTTGAGCATTGTTAGCGATCTCCCTTGAGTCCACTTGGTCATTCTGAATTCTACCAGCAGAGCTCAGGTGCTGTTGAATTATGGGAAATGCAAAAATTGAAAGACACCTTTAACACCTTCTCTAGAGCTTTTCAGAGCCTTATATGGACAGATAGCAAGAAGTCGTTTGCAGCAATATCTTACAGGGAAACACCATTATTCAAAAAAGTGCTCATTCAAGTTCAGATATTTTGTTCCTCATTTCTTAAAAATATTAAATCACTGTTCACAAGAAATGTATATGAAGCAACAAAGTGATCAGTCTTAATTACATTTCTGTTAAACTGACGAGCAAATGAGTCCCTCAAGATCATCCAAAGTCAGTTTTATGTATTTTGAAAAACAAACAAGCTAACAAATCACACAGCAGAGGTTTATTTTAGGATGCATGTATAGCGGGTATATGTCTTGTATATTCGTTTCCATGCAAACAGCAGGGGAGGAATATCATCTTCTTTTGAAGCTCTGTTGAAGCCAGTATATTCTGTGCATGTAAACCTGTCATTTTAATGTTCCTGCAGCTCAAAGGAGTCTCGCAGGGATGGATAAATGTTGCCACATTGTTGACTTTTGGGAAGCAGAGAGATTTACTTGTTCTGTTTAAGCTGTTTATTCTTTTCTGTCATTTCCGTATTCAGCAGCGACCATGATGACTCAAAAAAAAAAAAAAAAGAAGCTGCAGGCTACTGGTAAGCCACTCTGTGCTGGGTCTCTTTTTTTTTTTTTTGCACAAATAACAGAGTTGAGAAAAACACACAGCAAGTATTCTTGATAGTGCTTTTCAAATTTAATGATCAAAACTAAAAAGTTCATATCAATCCATTTCTGATTTGTATCCAGAATCCGGACGCCACTTCCTGAGACATACAATGCTGAAGCTGACACGGCTGACAGCCTCATGTGGAGCCATGACAGCATATGTTATATGATGTGTCTGCTTTAAGAGCGGCTCTGGTTCTCAGGCACTCCAACAAGGAAATTAATCACACGGTCACCTCTGAGGATTTCTTACATTTGTCATTTCTGATGTTTTTCCAATAAGCTTCACATCTCTGTGTTCCTCATCAGACATAAATAAATAAATATTCACGCTGATGTCTTTATGTGTTGTTTTTTTTTTATATATATATTTACTTTCATCATATTTTCTCACTTGACACCGAAACTGATGCATGAAAACATTCTCTTCTCAAGTATTACTCACACACGTAAACAAACACTGTGCCCCGGCTTTAATCCAAAAGTCATTAAATATGTATTTGCTTTTGATTACTCTTGAAATTAATTCATCAGGGAGAGCAGTGACAGGTGCTCACTGTTACTGACAAACTGCCGTGGCAGTTACTGATAACATGAGATACTTAAGTATTCTGCACTGTAACCCTCCTATCTGTCTCTCTCTGTCCCTCCCTCCCTCCCTCCCTCTGCTCTTCTTTCCCCTCCTAACAATCCTCCGCTCCCTCGTTCTGCCTCTCCACGCTCAGCTCGCCTCTCCCCGTCAGCCAGGTGAGTTGAGAAATGATACCAGAACCAAAACATTTGTCACAGCAACAATCCTCTGAAGGTAAATTACATCGAAAAGGAACAGCGAGGGGGAGGAGTGGACAACGAGAAAGGATGAAGGGACAAGGTGTTTATGAAATAAAAGCACTTTAGAGGAAACAAAAAGTGCTACCCACGGGTCCAAACTGGGAGTTATAAGAGGCAGGCAGAGGCCGAGGAGGTTTTGGAGATGGGTGGGTGCATGTGTGTGGGGGGTGTTTGGCATTGAAGTGAATGGTGAAAGGTGTGAATCTTGCCTTTGTGGCGATGCCCTTGAGTAAGGCAGTGAGGCATTGAATGGTGCATGTGGATGGGCAGTTATCTTCAAGGCTTCCCTTTCAGTGTTATTAGAGAAACACATGACAGCAATGCTCGCTCTTATCGAACAGAAAGCTTCAAGGCTGAGAGGCGAAAAACCTGCAGGAGGCGACTGGGACGGAAACATTTGACAAACCATCACTCTCCAAAGCAGCACATTACAGCGCATCCAAGCGGGCATGCAGTATGCATGATGCAGCATGTATAAATGATGCTGAGTGATGAAAGTATAATCACCGTGTTGTATGTTGCTATGAGTATCATGCCAGCTGATCCCACACATTGGAATCACGACTGCTGCAAGATGAAGTCGGTTCCAGCTGCCGTATGAAGGTGCCAGCATCGATAATAAACACAGCAGGTCGTTTCAAGTCATTCATAAAATCATTCTACTACGTTAACTGTGAATCTTCCACAGGAAATGGAACTCATTCCAGATGTAGAAACAGATGGGACTGCAGGATGAGATTTTAAAAAACAAGAATCAAGTGAAGACCTGAAAATATAGTGCGACCGACAAAAAGGTGGAAGGCTTTTTTTCACGACCATTACGGCCGCCTTTTCAGCGCGCCAAAGCCAAATGACCAGCATTAAACTCAACAGCTATGTTTTGGTGTAATTTACAGGCACTCTGCTTCTGTGCTCGGCTCTCTGTGACAGTGTTTCAACTAAAGGCGGGGCTTCACTCCTCCACACCGAAAGTCAGATTGAAGTCGCTCTCTGAGACGGTAAGAGATCAAAGATTTACGTCCAGGTTAGGGATGTAAATTTGAAGTATTCTCCGTGACCGATCTTTGGAAATCAATAAAAAAACACTGAGTTTTCTTACGTCAAAAACAATCAGAAATACGTTGTTTTTCCTCAAAATTATATTTTTCCAGAGCAACAAAATGCACATAACTGACAGTACTGATAACACTGATTATCAATGATCAGGCTCCTGAAAACAATCTCTGCAGACATATTCTTATACAGTGAAGGCTTAGGCTACTAATTGTGGTTTTGCTGCAACAAGAGAACTGAACAGAAACGTGCTTCAGACTCACAGTGTCCAGTTTTCCACCTACTTGTTCTTATTGAGAAAAATGAGCATGTGTACGCAGTCAGGTGTCAGCTGGGAGCGCAACCGGGTCATAATCAGTCCAGCTGCAGAAAAGCCCAGATGGCTCTGATGTTGCTGTTCTGCAAACATAGAGTTCTGGCAATTCCAACCAGTCTGTTTGCTTTGTATCTTAAGGTGGGAATATGTCCTGTATAAAGTTGTCAACCTTCGTGTCTGTTCGTTGTTGGGAATAGTTAGTTGCATTAGGGATGCACCGATCCCACTTTTTAGGTCCTGATACCGATATCAATACCTGGGCTTTGGTATCTGCCGATACCGATACTAGCTGATCCGATCCCTGTATTGATTTAACAATCTCTATTCCTTAATGGGAGGATAGAATCATGTTTTGGCAACTTCAGGCTTTTCTGACTTAATGGTGAACTCTACCTGTTTTCCAAGTGCTAAACCAGAGGCTGGAATCCCTTAATTCCATGCATCCGGAACAATTAAATCCAATAACGTTTCCATTTTTTCACACTTTGAATCCATTAATAGAAGGTTTCTTCCTTCTTTGCGGTCAGCTACAGCTGACGTAAACATCTTCCTTTGGGCTCTCATTATATTTTTCAGCGCGACTGCCATCCATCAAACCATTAGCGCTGCACATGTTGCAAGTTTCAGGTGGAGTTGTTAGCAAAAGAAGCAGACATGCACCTAAACTGCAGAGCCTCTGTAGTTATCCTCCATCATGCTCCATCATGTACAAAAAATGCACAGACCGGCCTGCGCTGATGACGTAGGAGACGCATATGTCTGTTGTAAACACAGAAAAGCATAAAACTGAGATGAATAGATCTGACATATGGATCAGCACTATATATCGGCCCCTTGTCACCTATATCCGATCTAGCTTTTTGAGTCCGATCTTGCAGATATCCGATCCCAGGGTCGGATCGGTGCATCCCTAAGTTGCATACATGGAGACCTGGTGCACAGCTGCAGCCGCCAGCTGAGCGTCTCAGGAAACATGCTTCAAACTCAAAACACCTCCCTGATGGATGAATGTAATGTGAGGCCACATGATGTTTGTTCCACAGATTGGAAAATTGAAAACAAGAAAACATGTTTCCAGTAATTTCTTAACAATCTTTTAATAGATGCTTGATTAATTGTTTACATCCCTAGCCGAGATGCTGTCGTGTTGCCAGAAACCCAGCAGTTTCTGTGATGTAAGGCTTGAATCAACAGCCAATCAGCTCTGAGTTAAGTTGAGAGCTGGTCACATGCCCGTTATTCATTTGTGAATTATTAAAACCAATTAAATTCAGCCCTATTCAGGTTACAACGAATGTGTCCACGGGGTATTTGTTTCACTTAGCTACACATTAGGAGATACCCACTATTAAAAGGATTTGGATCTGGGCCAGAAAAATCCTGACATCCCGAATAATTGCTGACTCCAGACAATAAAATGCCAAAAACGTCCGCATCTAATTACGTGGAAAGAATACCAACAACAAAGACGAATCATGACTGCAAAGTGGAGGAAGAGCCTCCATTAATCTATATCCATAAACCACAATGGAATTGTGCAAAAATTTGAAGCTACATCAACAGACGGATAATGAAAGCATTGTTTTATATTGGTGCAAACAAAGGGATTCTGTTCCAATCAATCCTGCCTCTCCCGGGAATATCATGTACAAAAGCTTATCTATTGACCAGATTCCAAAGTCCCAATATCCCAAAGACGGAAAACAATAGCTATTTGATTACAACACTAGATCCATCCAATACAGACTCTCATCACACTTTATCAGCTTAATGAGTGCTTGCATGTTTACTTTCAAACTTAATGCATTTCCTTTCACCGAATTCCTCATCCTTTCCTCTTTAGAAAACATTTCCGACCATTGTTTGGCTGCTGCTGAGCTTCGGGCTCTCTGAACATGGAGAAGAAGTGATGGCAGAACGAGAGAGAGAGAGAGAGAGAGAGAGGGAGGGGGGTTGGTGGCGAGTTGGATGGAGAAATGGATTCTCTTTGAATAATGCAATAGTGAAGCTGGGCAACATGACGGCCATGCGATCTCCTACAGAATAGAACCAGCTGTGGAAACCAGCCCAGCTGTGCTCATGAATTCATCTCATGTGAGATGTCAGTTGAATCAAAGCTGGAGCTTGAGAGAGCGTCTGGCAGTCATTTTTTGGGGGATAAATAAAACATGGCAGAGATGACTCCATTGCCCTTTGCTCCTTTCTTGCTCTCTCTTTATCCATTTCTAGCTTCAGATGCTCGAGACAGGATGTTTTTCAGCAGCAGGAGGAAAAATGGCGGCATGGAAAGCTCCAGACAAAAGCACAGTCCAATTAGAAAGAGTCAAACGCTTATTTGTTTCCATACATTTCAAGGAGACGTGCCTCTTGCTATGCTGCTGTGTAGCTAAATCTATCTATTTAGCTGTGTGCATGACATTCTGGTTTCAGAAATGTCTTACCTAACCTTACCTACCCTTCAATGGCATTATCAATACCTTGATGCCTCTCAAATTAGAGTGACAACATTTTAACAACAGATTGGAAGTAGAGAATGGAAGTATAGTGCCTCTCCGGTCCACTAGTAGGGATGGGCAATGATTTTAGAATATCTGAATATTGGGGCGATGGTGGACTAGCGGTCAAAGCGCCCCATGTATAGAGGCTATAGCCCTTGGCACAGAGGTCGCCAATTCAATTCCCGGCCACGACCATGTACTGAAAGTCTTCCCCCACTCTCTACTCCCCACAATTCCCGTCTTTCTTCAGCTGTCCTGTCAATAAAGGTAAAAAAGGCCGAATATAACTTAAAAAAATTTTTTTAAAAGAATATTCGAATATTCGTTCACTTTATAAAAATCGAAGAGTTACTTCGAATATTTCCTAATTTTTAAAGTAAAATTTTTCATTGTTTTTTTCAGTGCCTGGTTGTAATGCGGTATTCCCCCCAGACAGTAGCTATAGAGTGTCTTAAAGCTGTTTGCTAACCACATTAAAAGACAGAAGATGGACAAAAGATGGGTGTCTTTCAAAGCAAGGACAGGATATGAATAAATGTTATTTTGTGTGCCTGTATAAGTATATGAAATATAGAAGCCCATGGCTTTTTTTTTTTTTTTTTTTTGGTTATTTATACATTTATTTATGTATTCTTTAATCATAGTTTTGATTTGATTTTTATATACCCTTCTTTTTTTTCTTTTTTTTCCCCTTTTCTTTTTAACTTATTTATCATATAATTTACTTTCTGATTTTGTACGGGTGGAGGGTCACAAAATTTCAAACTAAATGTTGTGTTAAAAAGGTTTAAACCTGTAAGAAATGTATCTCATGTATGTATAATATTGACATAATAAAGCATAAAAAAAACATTAGCAGACAGAAGAAGAAGAATGCTAACTGCATTAAATAGCAAAAGAAGAAGAAAACATTTGTGACGGTCGCAGCGGTTTTGTCTGTTTCTGAATCTCACACTACGTATTTCCAGAAACTGAGCATGGCTTCTAAAATGTAAACATGAACGCCACTGCAAGTCACAGAAACACGGGCATCAAGATCGAGACAGATGCTGTCAGAGCCCACTACTAGCAGCACCTCGTCCTGCTGCTGGGTGACGCCACTGCCACACAGTGTGTTGATAGGACAGGTGTGTGTGTGTGTTTGAATAATCGACGAATAGATGCCAATGATTATCAAATAGTATTTTGGCTTGAAATGCCCATCCCTGTCCACTAGTTGGACTTTTTTTTCTGATACAGACATCAGACCATTAAATCGGTCTATCGCTAGTGTGACCACTATATATTGACACATAGAAATCCAATGTTTTTAATTATTTAAGTACTGAGTTGATATTTAAGTATGACTAAGGTTCCAATACCTTCTCCAGATCAAATGATTGCAATATCATAACGTCTGAGTCCTGTGCTCAAACAGCGTCCTGCTCATTTACTGTTATAATAGCGTCCCCTCATCTTTTTGCTGATGACGCCCTCCTGCCCAATGATAAAAGGTCAATCAGAAGCATTCTCCGGCCACTGCTTCTCTCCCCGCTCTTCATGCAGTAATTTGCTCCTTGCTGACTAGTTACATGAATTTACAGTGCTGTCATGACCGTGTCCCAGCAAGGGTTACATTATCGATTTCACCCTGATAACCTTACATAGCCAATTAGGACTTTATACATGCTCTAAATCAAGCTGTCTATTCAATTAGTTAGCATCGTCCAGGTATGCCAATTTTAAGAATGAGCCTCTCTTGCACAAAAATATAGTCCCACTGCAGTTATCATCCATGTCTGCAAGGACTCAGTTAGCGTATGAAATTAAACTTTCAAGATATTTAATAAAACTAGATTTTGAGCATGTTAGATGTGGAAACGGCAGATATCACTACATTGACATGCATGATTCCTGTGAATAACTTCCACTGGGAATACAATATCTTCCTCCTCTCTGTGGATCCCTCCTCTGCTGCTCTTTGAGGCTCCCTCCTCAGTGCCTCCCATTTTTTCCTCAGTTTGAAATGTGCCATAAAAATAATAATGCCATGCCTTTCCCTTAATGGAGGTTGATCCTTATCTTAGTCAAGGGTCTAATCATAAAAGGTTACTGGATAGATTGGGAGGAGTCAAATTCATTGATTTAAATTCAAAGAAAGCTCAGACTTTAAAAAAGAGATGCTGCAGCCATGACAGGAAAAAGCTCCTTAAAGTGGATACTCTGCACGCAAATGCTGAGATATCAAGCACTCAAATAAAGCAACATGTGTGTCTGTTTTATCAACATAAGTATAACATGTAGCTTCTATTATATTAATTCAGTGTTAAACATTTTTAAATCATGTAGTTTTAACATGACATGCAAAATCCTTAAAACTACAAGATTGCTTTATGTCATTGCAACCTAATAGGTTTAGGTAGGAATCCCATCTGCAATACCTCTCCAGAGCAGAAGGTGGCGGTAACATGCGACAGGCCCTATTCATCAGCCAAAGTAGCGTGCTTCTGGCAAAGGAGAGGCATTACAGGGACTTTGGAGAGATCACCTGTGACTGACTGCATATGGGGCTAGGGATGCAAAATTGGGGGATTTTTCAAAGTTGGAAACTTTCCATGGGAATTAATGGGAATTTACTAAATTGAAGGTTGGCTCTTAATAGTGAACTTAAAGATAGTTGGGGATGATATATTCCAGCATAATCCTGACTAAAACAACCAGATTTCATGCAAGTACAGTTGAATATCTATGCTATTCCTCAATCACATGCACATAGCACACTGCTTACTGCAGGGCTATTGAGACCATGCCCCCTACATGCACCGTGCATTCCTCCATCATATGCACACATGATTTCTAGAATCCTGGACCACACTTTTGAAGCCACACATTTGAGCCTGTGGATTACACAAAGTGAAGTAAGTTTCGATGATATGATGTGGTACAAATTTGATGTATGGTACTAATGTTTAACTACCAAATATCACAGGAATGTATTCATACAAATGTATTTCCATAAATTCCCATAAATTCCCATAATACCCATGGAAAGTTTCCAATATGGAATATTTCCCAAATTCCCAAGCTTAACTTCCCATGGAAAAGTAAGTAAGTAAGTAAACTTTATTTAGCATAGCACCTTTCACAGACAGTCACAAAGTGCTTTACAGAGAATCAATGTCAAGACAATACAATGAGCAATAAATAAGATCATTAAGAAAGCAGCAAAATTACATCAAATTATGACAGAAGGTCGAAAGCCATAACAAACAAATGTGTCTTAAGCTGCTTTTTAGAAGTCTCAGTCGAATCAGCACAGTGCACTTGGGGTGGAAGACTGTTCCAGAGAGATGGAGCCACATGCTCAAAAGGCATGGTCACCCTTAGTTTTAAGCCTGACACGAGGCACAGCAAGCAGACCCTGATATGAGGAAAATTACCGGAAACTTTCTGGAAATATACCGTGAATTTTCCACCCCTTTGCAACCCTAATTAGGGCGCTGGTGGCCTAGAGGTCTAAGCGCCCCACGTATCATGGCTATAGTCCTCATCGCAGAGGTCGCCAGCTCGACTCCCAGCAGGTCGACCATTTGCTGCATGTCTTCCCCCACTCTCTACTCCCCTCATTTCCTGTTTCTCTTCAGCTGTCCTGTCAATAAAGGCAAAAAAGACCAAAAAATATAACTTACAAAAAAAAAAAAAGGCTATCCATAATCATATTATACAAGTTATTGTGATCCAAGACAATTAAGTCAGATCCTACCTTAGTAAATATGTTGAAACAACCTCTACAAATTAAGTTGGACCCAAGCATTGCAAATAATACTTTATGTTCACTCAACGTATTTACTATTAGTTGGTTCAACAAAATTGTGTCCTGCTAAATGAAAGCATTGTAATTAGGTGGAAATTTAATTTTATGACATTCACCCAACAAATGATTTCTCTGAGTGCAGATGGAAACAATAATGGCCCAACACATGATGTTCATTTTTATCCTGTTAATCTCCAAGCTCATGCAAATGTTTGCGCTGAATATGAAGAAAAATTCCCTGAAGGTGTTTCTTAGATATTCTGTTCACTAGAGTGGTACAACTTATAACACAGTGCCTCCAGCCAAGCTACCGAGGCTGGGAGGCATGAAAAAAGCAGCTTTAACTAGAGCGCTGGGAACTGTGGTTAATAGCAAACATTACTCTAACAACAGTACATCTGCTTAACTTGCAGAGGACTTCATTCAGCTGTGGATTAGTACTCATTTGGTGCTATAGGGAGAGTTTATGGAAGCAGAGTGGAGCGTGTTGAATTTGTTAGTTGAACTACAGTTTTTTCAACAGCATTAACCGCTTTTAGGAAATTGTGACGACCCATTTTCCCAATGCAACCGCTGAGAAAATACTCCCATCAATACCTTTCACAATGCAGATTATAGTTCTGTTGCATCCACAATTTCATATCAGGGCCGAGCTCCTTGTTGCTGTTATTTTTGATCGAATAAAAAAAAAAAAAATCCAGGTATGAAATCTCAAATTGTTGATGCTGGCTTCTGTGTGAATTATGTGACAATGGAGCAATTTTGCTGAAAATGTGAAAAGCTGTATTTCAACGAGAATGGCCCACACTGCAATAAATACAGAGCACAGAACACAAAGCCAAAGTTGTTCACATAGATGATTTGAAGTCATAGCCGCACTCACATGACTCACCTTAATACTTATCATCACACAGTATGTAGCAAGGTGCAGTGAGCACGTTTAGTCTGTCTTTGCTGCTCCACTTATCATACTCAGCTGTACTCTGAACATTTCATTATTTCAGCCACTTTTCTGGGTTTTCTCCTGAAAGGGTTAATCACCATTTGTGTTCTCCCTCTCTCTCTGCCGAGTGTACATTGTACGCTCGCAGGTGAATGATTAAGTCTCGCTCTTGCATGGGAAAGAAAAACCCGGCTTACTTCATTATAGCCTGGTTTCTGTGTGAGAGTTAAATTAACTGAAGGGAGTCTGTGTGTGGTTAGAAAACCAATTTTTCATTTCAGCCATGCTCCATAGCTTGGCCTTGCCTGCACACTTTACATTATTTAGTCAGTTTTTTTGTGGAGTCTGCCATTTCCATTTCATCTCATCTCACTTCTGCATAAAGTATTTGACTGTTGACATCCATATCATTGCACGACATAAATATTTATTTTACAGCCTGGCGCAGAGCCATCACAAACACAGGCCTGGCTTTAAAAACCTGGCAGATGTATAACACCACACACCTATATACCACTTATCACAACTCCATTCCGCACACACAGGCACATTTCACTTTCATGCATGCCCAACATTAGTGTTTTTACCGCCAAGCATAGGTCACTGCTTTAAAACATAATGCACAGTTTTGCAGAAATGAAGCGGTCGTGGAAATCCAAAGTACAGCCGCTTCTGAAAGGTTATTTCCAACACCTTTAAGGCGAACTTGAAAAAGAGCGACGAAAACCCCCTCCTGATCTCTACATGCAAGTTGCCCCGAAGATAGGCTACATATGCCTGATATAATATTTATGCTATGCAAATTTTCAAGTTGAAGCTAATTTTCCAAACTTAAAATGCAAAAATGAAAACCTTAGGGCTACTTAGCTAATTGACTTGCAAATGCATCTTTGTTACACGGCCATGCAAGCTGAATGGATGTCAATAGGTCAGAACAGAATCATCAGAGGAATGAGGAAAAGAGCTCCACAATGAAGCATTCACTGACCACATGAAAACACTATTAGACAATGCTGGATACATCTCAGTCCTCTCGCAAGGCTCACATCTCACAGTAACCACCACACACAGAACAGAAATCTGTGCGCTATCACTTTAAAAACAAGCTTTTACAGCACACTTCCCCTTCCTTTTTGCAAACAGTAGTAAGACAATCCCACTTGCAGCCTTTTTTATTACCATTACATTTCTGCACACGTCTGAGAAATTTAAATAAATAGCATCCCAAGCTTACAAAGCAACCGAAATCAATTAGAATTTGCAGAAGCGAGCAGAGCCCTGGAGCAATTATCTCCATATAACCAACCTTGAGAATACAGTGAGAAACAATAGCTCAGGCTAAATAAGTGAGCAAAATAGGACACACAGAGAGACTCCAGACGGTTTTACTGAGATTTTCACAACACGACAACTTCTCAATGAAGCGTTTTGCGATGTTGTTATTGTGGCCCCTCGAGCAATTGACCACGTGTGTTTGCTTTAGCAGCTACAATGTAACAGATAATACAACTTGATAGTCTCAGAGGGAATGTGTGGCACTTCTTGCCACGGAAGGATGTGGCTAATACCTGGAATAACATGCACCTTCAATGCATTTTAAGTGCAGCAGCTGTGCACAAAACACCAACTGGATTTAGTTACTCATGCACTTAAAGCTGCTGTGAGGAACTTTTGATTTATATCAATTTTGGCGCCCCATTGTGGACAAAGTGATACCTCTTATCTCTTGTTCTGTACATGCAAAAGTAGTGTTTTCAACAAAAAAAAACCTCACCCTGCTGTCTTTTAACAGCCAGATGTATCACTCCATGTGATTATTTGCCGTGCAAGGTTGTTTCTAAAGCCAAAAGTCAATCATGTGGTCTGACACCTACCCCCTCTGAGTGGTTTAAGGCTTTAAAAAATGACAACAGAGAAGGTATCAGTGTTGTTGTTTATGGTTTTGTTTGCTTTTAAAGATCATGGTAAATGGACTACTTATATAGCGCTTTTCTAGTCTTTCTG
The DNA here is from genome assembly GCF_009762535.1 of Notolabrus celidotus. Classification (NCBI taxonomy): domain Eukaryota; kingdom Metazoa; phylum Chordata; class Actinopteri; order Labriformes; family Labridae; genus Notolabrus; species Notolabrus celidotus. The sequence goes on from NC_048290.1 coordinate 4,883,311, forward strand.
ACTACTCACTTTTTACACTACTCGTCACATTCACCCATTCATACCCATTCACTCACTGATGGTAGAGGCTCCTATTTAGTGATGGACCATCAGTAATCTAATCTCATTCGTTCACATTCACACACCTCTGAACAACACAGGGATTCAGTGTCTTGCTCAAGGGGTTCAGGGTTCAGTGTCTTGCTCAAGGACACTTCGGGCATGTGGCTGCCGGAGCTGGGATTGAACCGCCAACCTTCTGACTGATAGATAGACAACCGACTCTACACACTGAGCCACAGCCGCCCCACAATCATATAGAGGCATCATGTGTTGGTTTCAGCTGGTGAAAAACTCCTCATAGTGCCTTTAATTAAAGACAGTTATTTGAATGTAGAAGACTTGTTTTTGAAACACAACTGCATGCACATTCACCTTTGAATCACAGAACACTATGGAGCTATTTCAGCCTCATTTGGCACAGGATACTCCAAAACAATTCACAACAACTCAAAGCTGAGGCAAGCGCGTGCAAAGGAGAGGCAGAAACTTGACATATTTGAGGTGTCATTCAGCAAAATGTCCGACTTTTCAGAGTGATATCACTTCACAGAATCAAGAACCAAGTGGAATCATAGACTCAGGCACAGTCTTAGAGACAAACGCATCTCTTTTCTCCTCACTGCACAAACATATTCAGCATTTAGGGTTTCTTCTTACCTCGTGCTAGGGAAGCCGGGACCAGGGAGCCGAGGAGCACGAGGATGCCCAAACTCAGGTAGCATCCTCCCGTAAACTGTCCCATCATCACAGTTCTGCGTGTCTCCCTCCCCACCGGGTCTGGGGGCACTGGGAGCGGGTCTCGTGCATATTTGTCGTCTTGCTCGAGCCCTGCACCTCCCAAAAAAAAACACGTCCGCGTGCTCCCGTTGATGAACGCTCCGTCCAGGTCCAGGTGTTGGGAGGGGGGGGGGGGGGGGGGGGGGATTAGTTCAGTGTTCAGTGTTCAGTGTCCGTCAGCTGTACGACTGAGAGCTCGCGGAGGAAGAAGAGGAAGAGTAGGAAGAGGAGTGCGGAGCTCGCGGCGGTCGGCACTCTTCTGCGCGAGAGGAATAATTGCGGAGCGCGCGCAAGCCAGCCAGCAGCTCCTCTGTGGTGTTCAGAGGAAGAGAGAGAGGAAGAGGAAGAGAGAGAGTGAGTGAGTGAGTGAGTGAGAGAGAGAGAGGTCTTACAAACCCCTGTGGACCTGTTGAGAAATTTCAAAGGTGCGTGTGCGCACGCGTCAGTGTTCGTGCGCGCGCCTGTGATTACCAAGATCTTTCAATCCAATTTCCAGCTCCACCCCAGTCCCCCTCTTATCTGGACGCACCAACATGTTACTGAAATCAACACCATCGCCTCGGAGCTCTTTGCCAGGAGCGTTGTCTGCGAAAAAAAAATCACGTTTTTACTAATTAATGCCTATCTTCAGCCTACGAGCATATGGACCATTGATTGGTGTCCAGTTGCCAATTAAGCAGACATAGCTCATTAAATCAAGATTCTTCTTCCCAAATATCCTTCTTCCAAATGGTGTTAACATTCTTAGGACATTAGTGATTATCTGCACAGTTTGTCCCGTGGGAGTATAAAGCACTGGAGAAGTTATGGAGACCCAGTGCTGCCAGTATGCAATCATTTCAAGTTAAACTATCCATAGAATGAACTTTAAATAATATATTATAATTGTTATGTTAGTTATTTAGCACCTGTCAGAGAAGACTTTTATTTATTATACATTTAAAAGGACCATGCATATTAATTAACACTTCTGTAAATATGCCAGAATTAGCCAAATGTTAAAAAGCCTCCCTAAAAAGATCAAGATTAAACAAAAAAAATAAAGTAAAATGAAATGAAAATAAGAAAGGAGAGGAGAAAACAAAAAAACAAAAAAAAAAAGAAGAAAAGTACAAATAGCACCATACGATTATAAAATGACTATAAGAAGATGACATGACAGTCTTTGAGAAAGTGGCCATGGGCATAAAATACACAGAGCAAGAAAATAAGGAAATGTTAAGGATGACACATGCAGACACAACAGGACAACATTTAACATTGCTGTACACATTTGCATCAGTCAGTGACTATCAATCACTAAACTAGCAGCATTTTGGGCTGTAATATCAACAATTTGGGTTCTTATTACTAAAACATATTATGTAATCAGCCTTATTTCTGAAGTGAAGTTATTATTCTTAATAATGAAGTGAAAATAAGTAAGTAGCTTTAACATTTTACTGAATCCAGAAAAATGTTCCAAATCTTGAGTTCAAAAACCACAACACATTATCAGTGAAATATGTTAAATTAAAGTAAGTTGGCTTCTTGCATGCAATGTTATTGTTACATTTCATATTATTCAATACAAATAAAATAATACATTTACATGTAGAAATATTAATATACATTTTTAATTTTGATGGCAGATGTGATATTGATTTGTTTATTTATAGGATTGGGTTTTTCTCTTTCTGTATTATATATTCATATTATTTCAAGCTGTTATATACACATGGGTTGTTAAGCTTATCTTTTATGTAGCTTTAGCTATAAATTTAATGTTGCAGGGTTAAAAGGTTTCTCATCTCCCTCTAATAAATATTTAGGAACCAGTTTTAAATAACATAAAATCGATACTGTAGAATAGTAGTCCTGAAATCATTTATATGTACCTGTTTTTGATTATAACTTCATTTCAAATCAGGAGAGACACAATTTGAATATTAAAGATTATTTATTACAACTGAATGAATGATGAAACTTGACAGAAATCTTTGGCGAAAGGACTCTATGGGGATAATGTTGTGAGCGTAGGATACATGAATTTGGCAGCTGAAGAAATCCCCCTAGAGTCCAGACACTGGTGGTGGTGGTTGATGATCCTAGGAATTGAAGACTTGCAGAGACCAGGTGGAGATGGGGAGGTGGAGGGGTGCGCACCATCAATGCAAGAGGAACTAGCTGGAGAGAGAGACGCATTTAAAAAGACAGCAGAAAGTTGATAGGCTGACGATAAGGGCGTGCCACTGAGCTATTGGATGACGCAGCTGCTGATTAACCAATGACAGCTCCGGAGCATGCAGCTGGAAGCAAGTGAGCTATTGAACGAGGGAGAGGAGAGTTAAACAACTGCTGTGATTGCTTTATAGTCTTCCTGTCTGAACTTTCGCTAGAGCTACATTTCTATAGCACCCTTAAAAACAGAGGTTTCAAAAATGGTTTCAAATTCAAGCAAAAACACATAAAGGTCTGTGCATTTAGTACACTAGTAAATAAAACATTGTCACCCTTTCACCAGAATAAGTAGTCAACCGAACAAATCATCTATATTCTCATTATTGTGGGTCTGAAATGCAGGTCATATAGAGTCTGAGCTGTAACGCAGCCAAGTCATCAGCCACAGGGCTGTAGCTCTGGTAATGGCCACTGCCATACTGCCTCAACGCTCTACTAACCATATGTAGACATGGACAGATGACAGATGACATATTGTCGGTTTGGCAGTATTTTGATCTAGCAAATGGAGATGAAGTTGTATGCCCGCTGTTTAGTTTAATGCAACTGGAGCGTGTGCAACAAGCACAGACACAGTGGGGGACAGAAGGCTGGGGAGTGCTAGCTCTGCTACTGCTAGACACACTTGAAAACCCACTTTGACATTTACCTGCAGACTCTGTTGATGTGTTCTCAATTTTGACAGTTCTTTTAGTGGGCGATAAAATTTGAACTGAAAGAAAATCTCGACAAAAGAAGAGTCAAAACACAAAAGAAACTCAAACACCAGAATAACCAAAATGACAGGAAATAAATAAACAACCCAACAACATGAAAACCAGACCAACAAATCACCAAAGCAATTTGAACCAAGAGGAAAAACACATTTAACCAAAAGTCTTTTTATTTATTGATTGATTCAAAACAAACTTTTGGGTAAAAGTGGAGTAAACAGAACAGCATTCCCATCGGAAATGTACTGAGGTGCAAGCAATAAATTGCACTGTATGTAAAAACACAACTCTGTGAGGAACTCTTAGATTTTGGTGATTTTGGCACCCCCTGTGGATAAATAAGACATCTTCTTTCCTGATGATTTTGTCCTGAACATCAACACTATCCTTCTTTCTTTCAACAGCCAGTATGAACACTGCCTACCTTTACCATGGAGTCTGCTCTTGTGCTGTAAATCTCTTCATCTGACACCTACTGGTGACAGCACAGTAACTGTGTAAGGATAATCAATCCTTTAGATAATTGGGTTGTTTGCTTTATTTAGTTATGAGGCCTCAGTGTTAATTTCAGTCTGTTTCATCAGCTGCTAAAATGTCCTCACAGGAAATCCACCATCTGACTAAAAAATACAAACACAATTCAACCACTCTGAGCTGCTCCTCTCACTGATTAGAACAATATAATAATTAGGGTCAATGCTGTCAACAGTTAGTGTAATGTATTGAGATAAAAGCGCCCTCTAATAATGTTAATTAAAGGGAATATCCCATTTAGCCCGTGCATCTATAATCTCTTTTCATGTAAATCACTGCCGTTTGACCTTCTCTGACATAATTACCCCATTGACCAGAAACTCAGTGGATCATTTCCCAGAGTTCTTGCCAGAGGTCAGGCTCCCGGGCGAGGTCAACTACCTGATAATATTTCTAAAGGGTGCCATAAAGTGTGCATTAAATATTTTGGATGCCCTAAAGGCCGCCTGACGGACCATTAGCTAGAGAGATACACTGCAGATGCATTTATTTAGCTGAGTGAACAGGTCTATTTTATTTTTGCAGACATAAAAGAGCTGCAAAATGACACATCACTTACTAATAGAGTGTAAACTCTAACCCTGCTATATCAAACTGAGTGATTTCTCCCAGCGTTTAAGACAGCAGGAACAATCTTAAGGGTTCTTTCATGTAGAAAAGAGGCCTTGGGTGTTGAGCAACAAAGACACAAGACTCTCTAAATGCGTCTAAGAAGCTTTAAGGTGTCAGATATTCAGATATATTGTCCCTTAAATGCTGGTGAGGATTGGCAAGTGTTCATTACAGGAAATTATACCTCAGGTCTCATTCCTGTGTCTTCAGAAGGCTGCAATTTTTATGTAACTAATCTACACAGGAGCCAAAAAGATAGCTTTGGAATTGGGCAGTTCCTGCAAATTTTAGATAACTGTCACAGCAATCTAAAAGAATGATAAAAAAAAAAAAAACTCATCACAAAATAAATGAAAAATAAATAAATAATACGCTTCTCCACGGAGACAAGATGAAAGCCCGTTTTCAGGCTTTAAAGATTTATTTGCTCCATCCTGTGTACAAAAGCAGGAAAGGCCTGAATAGTTGTATTTCAGTGTGGTAATGCTTTGTTATTTTTAAAGCAGACTTCTTCATTTATTCGTGAAACAATGTCTTTGAGCAATCTAGACACAATTTAATGCAGTAATTGGGTGTTTTTCAGCGTAATGAATAAGTTGTGATTCTTCTGTTTGCTTTTAAATCTTCACATTCCGGTGGAAATAACAGATTGCTTCTGCATTTGTTGTTATTTGTATGCCACTGTTTGACAAGAGAGAGGACGTAAACATGATTTGCACCTTCTAATAATACATAATGTGCAGGGAAATATTGTGCAAACACAAGACGATGTAAATAAACAGACATATTGTGTTAGGGGGAAAAGTCTAACTGTGTTTCTTTAAGGAAAGGGGGGGCAAAAAGCAGTATTTATTTGTGCTGAGACTTTCTTCTTTTATCCTTCAGATGGAAGGGTATCTGTGCCAGTGCTTGTCTTGAAATTCTCTGATGGAAATCTGCAACACAAGCAGTTTCAGGTTTTTTCCCTCCTTCTACCACATAAAGCATTTAAAAGAACAAGGCAAAAAGTTCATCGCCACCCAGCTGCTGCAGCAACCAGCTCACAGCGGCGATGACTGACAACCACAAATAATCCACCTTTATTGACTCCTGTGGATTGAATTCAGTGTGTATTGTGGAACTCCTTAAATTTTTACCCCACTGTGTTCCGTCAGTGTGTGTTTGTGTGTTTGTCTCAGCATTTAAAAGTCCTCTCACAACTTTTCAGGGCCTCCACTGAGGAAGAGTGAATGTCAATCATCCACTCACTCAACCGAGTCCGTCTTTGGAAACAGGCGTGCCTATGAGACTGATATTGTTTTTAATATGCAGTGTTTTGCTGAGCTTGCATGTCTTCGGCAGCATCGCCCTCATGCCTCACAATCAGAGTGAAACAGAAAGTCAGACTGGAGTGAAGCCAGTGGTGCTCCTCTGTTCTTTTACTGAAACACTTTACTGGAGCAAGTGAACTTACCTTGTCTGTTGTTCATTTTCTTACCCATTTATTCAAACCATTACTTATTCTTTCAGTCTTTAAAAGTAGTATGGGAGGTAGAACCTTCAGGTGTCAGGCCCTCTCCTTTGGAATCATCTACCAGTCAAGGTCTGGGAGGTAGACACCCTCTCTACTTTTAAGATTAGGCTTCAAAATGTACTATTTGATAAAGCTTATAGTTGGAGCTGGCTCAGGCTTGGACCAGCTCTTAGTTATGCTGTCATAGGCTTAGACTGCCAGGGGAACTGGTGCACTGACACACTGGGATCCTATTTCACCCCCTCACTTACTTTAACTACCTGTCCCATTAAAGTTACTAACCATAGACCTTTCTGGAGTCCCTGAGCTCCCTTGTCTCGTAGGTTCCTCTGAGCTGCCGTAGACGTCCTCCTGCTGTGGACGTTCCAGACTCCAGCTGATACTGACTGCAACAACTACTACTACTTGTCTCATCATTATCACCGCTCCCTCTATCTCTTATTCTCCCTCTATCCCTCTTTCCAGACCCAACACCGTCTCAGCAGATGTGTGTCTCACATGAGTCTGGTCCTGCTCGAGGCTTCTGCCTGTTAAAAGGAAGTTTTTCCTCACCGCTGTAACTTGCTAAATACTGCAAGGTGCAATGCTCATGGTGGATTAAGGTGGACTGAGTCTTACCCTGCCTTGGTGTTGGGTCTCTGTTCATAATTTGACATAGAGTGGTCTAGACCTGCTCTGTTTGTAAAAGCAACTTGAGAAAACGTTTGTTGTGATTTGGCGCTATACAAATAAAGATTGATTGATTGATTGATGATAAAGATGGATTATTTCAACCCTTCCTCAGCTCTCTAACTGACACTGATCTAACCAGATCTACTTTAGAAGCACTGGGCTCAACAGTGTTTTTTAATGTCCTCTACAGATAGACCGACCTGGTTTATTGAGCAACCTTTTAGTGGCTAATTTTCTGCCTGCATGTGAATGTGCTAGCCCCACTTCCCATCAAATTACACTCACATTGTAGGATACAGCGGAGACCAGAGGTTATTACCTTAAGTGGTTTATTGGGATCTAAGTAGGGATGATTGACACAGAGCTGTAGGTTTCATTACACTGTCGTATTGATTTTCTCTCTCTATTTAGGAGCCTACACTTTGTGTGGTCTCAGTGACCCCTGTGGACAGAATGGCATGTCTCATCTCCTCGCTGATCCTGTCTTGGTGTGCTTTTGATGAAAAAAAAAAAAAATCCCAGTTGTCCTTAAATAACAATAAAAAAAATAATCCCACAAACTTTAAATCTTTTTCATGAAAAAAGCGAACAGAAGTGGTTTTTTTTTGCAGCAAGCTGTTACTTACCTAGTCTGGCATTTATATCATGGTGGCTGTGACAGGGATTAAAACTAATTATAAAGACAGTGTTAAGGTCCTTCAGAGGCATCAGAGTTAGTTTCAGTCTGTTTCATAACAAGATAAAACTCACAGAAGATAGGAATAAACCATTAGGAAGAGGAGGGGGGTGTAGAGGGAAACAGTGCCCTGTTATGTGATGAGGTTTGAAAGAGCCCAAAACAATAATTATTTGCATTCTACGTGTATTTTGTTTGTTTTAAGGGAGGATTTATGACCCAAATGGTATTTCCCAGTTAATTCCTTGCTCAGGATGGCTACATAAAGCAGCCAGTTGTGTTCAAAGTTTCGCAATGCCCTGACTCATGGCGCCTGCATGGAAGCTGATAAATGCTAAGATTGGGAGTTGCATTTTTTTCCTCTTCTGCCCCAAGTCTCTCTCTCTCTGCTGGAAACTCACCAGCTGACAGTCTGCATCAGATGTCAGGGTTCGGTGCATATGCAGGAAGACGTTTGTGTGTGCAAAGTCTGACTTCTGTGAAGGTGAGTGGAGTTCACATTCTGTCACAGATCAGTGATGTCATTTACATTTTTATTAACCAAAAACCACCATATTTCCTTGATCTATAACACCTGAGCTTCAAGAGAGTTTCTTATTTGGCGAGATTCACTTCTCTTGCTAAGAGCTGGATAAGATGACTGATACAGTCTTGGCTTAGCTTAGCATAAAGTCTGTGAACGAGGAGGAAAGCTAGCCTGGCTCTTTACTCAATATTTAAAAGGGTTTCATCATATTAAGTGTTGATCTTTTACTGTATTTCCAAATGTTGTAATAGAAAAACCCTCAAAATATAGTTACATTGAAGAATTTAGCTGTGACCTCAAGTCTGACAAAGAAGATTAAAGTGCAGTAGAGCCTACAAGCAAGAAATGCACAGGAGAAACTTCAGTTAGAAAACTGTGAGAGTTTGGGCAAGTTATAATAATGTGCAAAGATAGCAATGAGCAAAACTGTGTGCATTAACAGATGTGAAAAATCTTCCCAATGCAATGCTTTATGTGCAAAAGTCTCATGAGCTGCTTTTTGCTGGTGTTGAATTGTCCTTGTTTTGTATCCCTTTTGTCACTTCCTGTTTAATTTGTTCTTTTCTCCCTTTTCTGATGTTAGTTAATCATGTTTTAGTTCTCACATCGTTGTGATTCAGTTGTCATTTCTTGTGTTGTCATTCTTTGTGTACATTTTCTGACATGTTCCTCAGTTAAGTTTTCAGTGTTTCCTGTTTTATTTTGTAAGTCTTGCTCTTAGTGTGTCTCCTCTTTACTTCCTGTCTAGATTGTTTTCCAGCCTTTTTCTTGGGTGTGCTCTGCCTTGATTTGTCACACCTGTGTCTCGTTTGTCACACCTGTGTCTTGATTAGGTGAGTATATATATATATAGTGTGTGTCTTTCTGTGATCCTCAGCAACCTTTATCTGTGTCCTTGTGGTTCACCCAGCCACTTCAGTGTTTTGTACAGACTATAAAGAAGTAAGTTTTCTTTGTTTTACCATTTGGCCATTGTTAATAGAGTCTTAGAATAGCTCCTCTGTTGTTTTATCATCAAACATGAAACTCAGGCCAAGAATACATATGCTTTTTGTTGTTTTATAATGCATATCCTTTTATACTTTGAAAAATGTGTATGTTTTACAAAATGTATACTTCTTGTATATTCAGTGATCACAAATGTCTTCATTTTGTTGCTCTTTTCTCTCCTTCTAAAAAGCTGAAATGCACACACATTTGAGTGTTCCTGTGCAAATGGCAATAATGAAATAGTTTATTTGTTTCTGTGTGGTGGCAATTTAAAAATTAAAGCCACAAGCAGCGATGAACGGGCCCTCGCACACCTGCAGCCACCGCCTCATGTGAGCCACCGCCGGATGATTTGGTGAGATTTCGGGGCTTTTAAAGCCCCCAAAAATCAATTTCCTGCTTGTGGCGAGACATGTGCAAAGTCTGCCATGCCCATAATTTTAGTCTTAACGGCATGCCTGTAACAATTTTGAATCGTCAATGTGTCTATTATAGAATGTGCCTTGTTTGAACTGAATTGGAGAAAAACCCTAGGCTGAGATCTCAAAAGTATGCACCCTTATTTGGGCGCCTTTTTGAATTTTCAAAGCTTGGTGGTGCTCTTCCTGTTGAGTTTCGGATATGGGTTTAAGAAGCTTTTTTGTGCGTCCTGATGCCATGAATATGCATATTCATTTTCATGCATGTAGCTCAAAAAAAAACTCTATGAGGAGGGGTTTTTGAAAATTTTATGGGGCGCTAGTGACATTTTTTGATTCTTTTTTTGCAAGACCCAAAGAATCGCACATTTTCGACCAGGCCTGATGAGTGTGCAAAAATGTGCACGCTTTCATGCATGTTAAAGGCTCCAAAAATGCAATCACGTAGGCATAACAAATAATACGAATAATTCCTCGAGTTTCAATAGGGCCTTCGCCGCCACTGCGTGTCAGTGCTGGGGCCCTAAAAATAACCCTTTGGCACTTCTGCAGGATGTGAGGTTTCTCAAAATGACAAAAGTGCAATTCAGTAAGAAAACTGGGCCCATATACATAAGTTATCTGGAAGGTAAAAGCATGATAGAAGCACAGAATCCGAGGTTTTTGAAGTCCATTGTGAACTCTCTGCAGTGTTTGGTTGCCATGTCAAATGCTGGTGTTGGTCCACTGTGTTTTATAAAGTCCAAAGTCAATACAGCTGTCTGACAGGAGATTTTAGGGCACTTCATGCTTCCATCTGCTTACAAGCTTTATGGAGATGGTTATTTCCTCTTCCAGCAGGACTTAGAACCTGCCCACAGTGCCAAAACTATTATCAAATGGCTTGCCGGGCCATATTATTACTGTGCTTAGTTGGCCAGCCAACTCGTCTGACCTGAACCCCAGAGAGAATTTGTGGGATATTTGTTGAGAGGAGGATGAGAAACACCCGTCCCAGAAATACAGACAAGCTGGAGGCCACTATCAAAGCAACCTGGGCTTCAATAACACCTCTTAGAGCCACAGGCTGGTCGCCACACATTGATGCAATAATTCATGGCAAAGGAGCTCCAACCCACTAGTGAGTGTTTAAAGGAATGTAGTCTTTAGAAGTTGGATATTTTTCTATCTAAATCCTTTTTTTAAGATGTTTTTTTTTAGAAGTTTCAACTGATTTGAGATATTGGATTGCTGTTTTTCATAAGCAATAGGCTATGATAATCAAAATTAAAATAAATGAGGCTTTACATATTTCATTTTGCAAGTCCTGAAAATGTGAAAGTTTACCTTTTTTTTTTGAAAGATTTTATATAAAAGAAGAACTTTTCACACTTTTCTCATTATTGAGACACAATGTATATCACCCATCCCTACAAGTTTGTTCAAATGAGGCAGAAATAGATCTGATTTCTCTATGGCTCTATGGGCTGGGTTGGCACATCTATTATATACTGTACTCAGAAATAGAAGCAGCATAGGCACACACTGTACTGTATGGACAAGTAAAGGTATGAAGGTAATGTGATGTACATTTTTGCAGACTGAAGAGCGTGGCAGCTGTTGGTGATGAAGTGCTGTAAAAGGTAAGAGCTCTTATGTCAATAAAAAAAGAAGACGGCTGCTGCTTTGCAATCTTTTATGAGGTGGGAAATATATTCCACGTGTCTTTAAAGGCTTAAGGAAGGTAAAGTGTTTGGGTGAGTAATGTTGTAATGAAATCTCTCTGAGGTGGCTTTGAGGGCATCTCTTGGAAATACAGTTAACAGATGATGGACAGTCGCTCATCAAACCCCACAGTCTTAAAGCCCACAAGTCCGGCAGTGCTGGGCCTCTCCGCTTATTTAATACATGACATGAGCCGTGATGTGATAGGCCTCACTTTCACTTCTCACATTGTTCTCTGTTGTTGTGAATAGCCAAAAGGCACAATTATACTCCATGAGACAAGAAAGAAAATCAATGTATTGGATGTACATGTCTATCTAATTCAATAGCATAGCGCTAACTATTCATATATCAGTCGCTGCAATCAATAATGGAAGAGCTTTGACAAAAGAACAGCCTTATTCATTGACCGGATCACTCATATAGTGTATAGTGACCCTTGGGATATCTTGAATATCATCCTTCATTTTCAAGCTAAATAACTCCTACATGTTTCTTTCTGTTAATGTTTATTTTTTGATAATGTGCCAAAATTATGACGTATTTTATGATTACAAGCCTGAGGATATAGGCCAGTTTTTGAATACGGCATAGTTAACTTTATTCAAAGTGGGATTGTATCATAGACCAGGGGTTCCCAAACTTTTCGGCCAGTGACCTCCAAAATGTAGGTGCCAAAGACTTGCCACCCCCACTGTCCCTCAAAGGGATTTAATGTGGCTTTATTTAGCTGCTCTGCAGAAAATTTGCCTAAAGTAAAAAAGTTGACAACTTTAAATAGCATTATTTACAAAAGAAATATCACATACAATGACGACAATGCATATCCACAAATCAAACAAATGCTGAAAATATATATGATAATAAATAATTCTAATAGTAAGCACAAGTCAGGAAAAAAAATAAGGGGAGGGGAGGTGTCCATGATAACTTAAAGGTGACATATCATGCAAAATTGACTTTTTAATGGTTCTCTACCTGAAATATGTTTCCCTGGCATGTCTACAAACCCCCCGAGAAGGAAAAAAATCCATTCTGCCCCTGTTCTGATTTCTCCACCTTTCTGTAAATGTGTGCTGAAACGAGCCGTTTCAGACTTCCGTGTTTTTGTTACGTAACAACAATATCCGGTCTGTCACGGAGTCAGAGCTCGGAGCTTGTTCAGCCCATAGACTGTATAAAATAATACCGAATCCCTCCTCCGTTTTTCATTACCTGCACACATGTGTGCTAACAAGGAGCTTAGGAGGGAGGCATGCTGTTGTAGGCTGTCTTAATAAACACAAAGGTCGGTTTTACTCCCCACGTCTGCAGATTTGAAGATCTAGTGGATGATTTTTATTTATCATGGATAAGTGCTATCGCTAGTTAGCATAGCTACATAGCTACATGTCGTAGCTGTAGCTGTGCACTAAGACACACGTCTACATACTGACAAATAAAACAACAAGAAACACAGAATCTGTGACCAATCCTTCAGAAAAGGTCCCGCTGCCTTTCTGGCAGAGGTCGGTTTTACTCCCCACGTCTGCAGATTTGAAGATCTAGTGGATGATTTTTATTTATCATGGATAAGTGCTAGCGCTAGTTAGCATAGCCACATAGCTACATGTTTGTAGCTGTGTACCAAGACACACGTCGACATACTGATAAATAAAACAACAAGAAACACTAAATCTATGACCAATGGTTCAGAAAGGTCCTGCTACAGGCGCCTCTCCGTCAGGATCAGATTCTGGATCAGATTCAGAGGGTTGAAGTAACGTGATCTCTGAGCAGCCGTGTATATTCAGCCAACATGTAAACATTAGATCAACGTGCTGGACAGCCGGGGCACATCCACTTCCGGAGGGGGCGTGGTCAGAGAGAAAACAGAGTGTTCTGAGGAGGACTGAAGAAGAGGGATTTTCAGGCAGGCCGAAATCTGATTTCAAAGTGTTTTTTTGAGCATAAACTTTAAAGACATGTTTTGGGGACCTCTTAGACCAATATATATTGATGAAAAAAGTGTGATATGTCACCTTTAAATAGCTTTAACTTTTTGGCCATAATGCGTTTTGTGATGTGTCTGTGTTTCCTGTGCTGTAATGAATTAACCTGCTGCTACTGATGCTTTTGATAATTAACTGGTCACTAACCCTAAGCTTAGGAGTCATCTGGAAACAAAGAAAGGCAGAAAACTCATTACATTTTCTATTTTCAAGGTTTTATTTCAAATTTAGCAACTATTTTTGGCTGTATTTTTTTTTACTATAATGGGTAAAATGTACTATTTTTAGATAACTTTAAAAAAATCAAACATTCTGGAGGACATCTCACAACCCCCCATTTGTGTCTCGTGACCCCCAGGGGGTCCCAACCCACACTTTGGGAACCCCTGTCATAGACTGTGTACAAGATGGATGTAGTCTGAGTGGCCGACTGGTTTCTGGAGAGGCGTTTTGAAGCCAGACAATGGAGGTTTGGCCTAACTTTTCAGCTCATACACAGACTAAGAGGTGGAGCTGAGGCGGCCCTTAAGCTACCTGGCAAACAGCTACAATGCCTCCTTCATGTCGGTCAATTGCGTTACGTTGACATTTTAACATGGTTGCTGATGGGGCTTCTTGTGCTTTTGGAGCTAGCCTCAAGTGGTGACTTGAGGAACTGCATTTTGTTGCACTTCCACAATGGCTTTAATTTCCAACATTGGGATTTGGTGCTTGGGTTGTATGAGGTTCATGCGATCGATGCTTGGTCCCAACAGTATTTGGTGCATGTTGGAGTAACTTCATTCTTTCACAATTCATTTTATTGATTTTGTAATTACAGTGCAAATAAGCATTCACAGTGTAGAAAAAGGAGATACAAAGAGTGTGTGCACCAGTGGCAGTACTTAAAAAACTCACATTACTTGCATAAGAAGAAAAACTAAACAAACTATCCTTAGCTAAATAATACAAAAGATACCAGTTATAAACAAATAATAAATATGTTGGAGTAACTTCTGCAGGAGTTTGTATGGACTATGGCGCCCTCTTTGGACAAAGCGGTATGCTTTTCTGGTCCTGTGCATGCATAAGTGATGTACTCTGATGATAAATGTCATCTTGCTTCTCTTCAGCCCCGTCACACCTACAGCTCCTTGTGAATATGTTCTGTGTGGGTGGAGAGAGCTGATGTCAGTTGTCATTGGGCGAGAGGCAGAGTCCACCCTGGACAGGTCTCTCGTCTATCACAGGGATGACATATAGAGACAAACGGCCATTTAATGCACACACTTACACGCTTTTCAGTCACCAATTAACCTAATGGCATGCATGCATGGGGAGAACATGCAGACTCCACACAGGGATCCAACCAGGAACTTTCTTGTTGTGAGGCATAAGCACCACCGTGCAGCCAAATTAATACCTAGAAATAATCTAATTCCTGATGTTGTATTTGCTTTTGTAGATCATGCAGAAGCATCAGTATTAAATGTAGTCTGTTGAAAGATGGAACAAAAAGTTTGCTGATTTTCTCTCACAGGTTCTAGTTGAAAATTCTGCTCTGGGTGTTTCTACTCGGCTATATCTGAGCCTGAGCTTTCTGTGGAGTGTGGCAAAAGTTCAATGATTGATTCTGGGTTATATAGGACCCTGATCTCCTTGGATGGAAGCACAGCAAGACAGTAGCCACTGGATATTACACAAGCTAATTTAAATGTGAACAAGCTGAGGTAATTTCATGATCAGAGGCGAGGGAGGACCACCTCCAGCATTGTTGTGAGAGGGTGGTTATATAAGAAGGTGTACATTAACAGTAGATGGGGAAGGGAGCTGGTCAATAAAAGCATGTCTTTTCATCTCTTGTAAAAGCAGCGCGCCTCCCACCAGGCCGTAATGACAGTCGTATAATGGAGAGCAGCATCGACACGGCTTCTCCTGAGGGGTAAATCATGTTCTTATGTGTAGGAGGTGCACAGCCAACACATATATACGACACCATAAATGCGAATAAGTCCCCAAATGTGGATGCACAGCACCCCAAATATGTTGCCAGGGTAGATTCTGTTACAGATGAGGCTGCATTTACTTTTCTCCCGACGCTGACTGAGGAAACTAAACCTTTTCATCTGCTATTAAATTGTCATTTAGCTTTATATACAGTACAGTCACACAATATTCATCCTATCCAGTCCTCTAGATGTACTCATGCTCTTATTAATCTATTTACACGACTACATGAACTGACATCTCTCCATGTAATCCGCCTTAAATGTCAGATGTAGAATAATTAGTGCTTCAGCTTCATGTAATTAAATCACTGACAGACTCAAGTCATGTCTCTTGTAGGACTGGTCCCTTCTATGATCACCATATATCATAGATTCTTACCCAGTTGGATTAAAAGGCTAAATAAGTATTAGAACGTCCATTCTGAATAATGAGTTCCTGCATTTTCATAGCACAGGCATTAATCAGTATGTTTATTCATGGACTCTGAATACCAACAAAATGATTTGAAATGCATGTACCTGAAAAGAATACTGGAATTCTTAAACTTTGTCATACAATCAGTAATTCATTACAAGGGAGTTGCTAGTCTACCCCTGCCCTGCACTTTATCATATTATTTTAGCCTGTACATATTAGTCAAGCCTATTTGTTGTTTCTTTGTATTTATAGCTAAGGTTATTGTTATTATATTTTTTATTTTATTTTTTGTTGTAGGTTTTATTCTTATTCTTATGCCTTGTACAAAGAGAGCACAGTTTACTAAAGTCAAATTCCTTGTGTGTTCAAGCATACTTGGCGAATAAAGCTGATTCTGATTCTGATTCTGATTCTGATGATTTGATGATGATGATGATTTCAATCCAGAGCAAAAAAATGAACATTTTGTCCTCATGTCAAACATCTTTCATCCCCTAGAGTGCAGCAAGGCTACCATGTCATATTCACTGTGAGGACACCTCTCAACTGCCTCTTAAAATAACAAAGCCTTTGTTTGGCCTTGTTGGCCTTGTTGGCCTCCGTCATGTTACCTCGACTAGAGTGGTGTCAGCAGAAGGTGTGAGTGAAGGGTTTATGTCAGGTGAAGGTCAAGCAGGGGCATGTGCACCACAAGCTGGAGGACGTTGCTTTGAGTATATATGATATAGCATCCTGAAATCCTGTGTCATCATATGAGGACAATTAATTCAGGGTTGGTTACACCTTCTACTATTTTCTACTTAACTAAAAGTTGATGTTTTCATTGGGAAATATCTTCTCTACCTTGATCCAATGGCAGCAAGAGAACAGTACAGTAATAAATTGTGCAAACAAGATGGCAGCAATCTCACCTATCATTCAGCTTATTGACAGAAAGTTGATGCTGGAAACTTGTTTACTTTTACAAATTAGAATCCAAAGAGCTATGCCAAGCACAAAGCTAAGTTTTTGGGACATTGGGACTTAATTTGTGTTCTTACAAAGTGAAAGTGTCAGAGCACAGAGTCACAATGTGATATCTATGATCATCAACATCAGATCATCAACATTTGTTGATCTGTTGACACATCTGTAGATACGTGTGCACATATGTAGCTCTACAGTACAATGACATTGTGAAACTGCGTACAAAGTTTCCCATCGATGAATACACATATATGTGGATTTGAGTACACATTTGTGTACCTGCAGGCACATTTGTGGTCTATGTTCACATTTGTGGATCTGTGCACATTTGTCAAGCTGCAAACACATTTCTGGATCTACATGCTCTTATGTGGATCCGCATACACATTTGCAGATCTGAGTACACATTTTGGTAAGCTATTGCAGATCTATAAACACATTTGTGGGTCTGCATCAATGTTTGTGGATGTGTGTTCTCATTTTTGGATCTATTTCCTCATACAGTATGTGGATCCGAGTGCGCATTTGTTGAACTTAACATTTATAGATCTGCAGGGCTGCAGGTGGCCTAGTGGTCTAAGCGCCCCACATGCAGAGGCTACAGTCCTCGACGCAGGGGTCGCCGGTTCGATTCAGCGACCATTTCCTGCATGTCGTCCCCTGCTCTCTACTCCCCACATTTCCTATCTCACTTCAGCTGTCCTATGGAATAAAGGTGAAAAAGCCTCAAAAAATATATATAAAAAAACCTCCAAAAACAAACATTTATAGATCTGCATACACATTTGTCGATCAGTATTCACATTTGTTACCTTTTGTTTGCATTTGTGTATCTGTTTGCACACTTTTTGATCTGCATACACACAAGTCAATCTGCATGCACATTTGGGGATCAGTGTACACATTTGAAGATCTGAGCACAAATCCATGTACCCGTTTTTGCATACGCACATGCATGTATACATGCAAGTATCATATCCAAATTCTATGCCTCAAAGTTAGCTTGATTTACATACAGTATCTCAAGAAATGTTAAAGTACAAAGTATTTCTCTGCACTGGCTTTAATCAGTCATTCTCCTGATACATCCCAAGCCATATTTCTGAGCTATGAACAGAGATGTTTTCAAGCATAAGTTGAAGAAAACTCTTGTGTTAAAGAAAAAAATCCTTTAAATGCTCTCAGATAAACAGCACAGTTTGCAATTTAGTTTTTTAACAGCAATTTTTAGACATTAAAGAAAGCACTGTACTAATATGTCACACCCTGGTGACAGTATAATAAGCCCTTTGTCCACATCTGAGGAAATACATTTGCACAGAACTACTTCTCGTTCAAATAATGCTTAGTTATTTTATTTATCGGCTCTTGCTTATCCCAAAAAGCTCGGAGAAATTAAAAATGCATATCAAAGTAAAGCTCAGGTCTCAGGAGGTAAAGATATAACCCTGGATTAAACACTACCACCACCGTCAGTCAGCGAATATTTCAGCTGAACTTTTCTTTTTATCTACAAGAAATGCATTTTTCCCCCCAGAAAGTTTCACAGAGGCAGTAAAACACATTTTATAATCCTCATTTTTTTAAGAGAGCAACTTAAACAGTGTGGAGACCCAACTGTAGAGGCTTGGTTATGTTTGAATGTTTTTGCAGGCCTGTTTGGCATAAAAGCCAAACTGCAAACTGTCAGTGTTATATTAAATATTACATTTCACAAGGCTGAAATTGAATAAAACACGGCTTCAAACTCAGGGATAAAAGATAATATGTTTCAAGCGGGTATTAGCACAGCATGTGTAAATATTCTGCTCCGAAGAACAGCGCTGACATTTCTGTTTATGCTAACGGGAGAATACAGGAGGGAGAGAGAGACAGACCGGTCTTATTTTGATGAGGCAGCAAACACACACGGAGCACAGCAGGTAATCTGTGACCGCTGCGTCCTCATAAACACAGAGCGATTATACTGAAGACGCGATAGAAACATTTACCCAACATGTCCTTGCCTCTCTCTCCGCGGTGTTCTGCCGGCCTTCGGGCAAAAAAGCAGTTGAACAAACTAATAGATGGAGAATTATGCCGAGACATTGTGTGGGAGTTTTTTTTTTACTGTAAAACAGGTTTGTTTTTCTGGGGTGGTAAATAAGCTCTGAGTGCAAACTGGCTTGGTCTTTCATCACTAATGGAGATTATACAACAGCCATGACTTTACAGAAGATTCATTTATAGTTGCTCTGAACAAAAGGTGAAGAAACAGCTGCTCAGGTTTACAGGAAGAGAGACAAATAAACATACGAGGCACAGAAAACACAAACTGAATCATTATTTACTGTACTGCTTATGTATAGTACGAGGGTGGGTCAGTGAGTCACTGGTTCCAGATGTTATTTTTTCCAATCCATATTCCCATTTACAACTTATTCTTTAAGCGGCATCTTTAGAGTGGTAAACACAGAAAGAAACTCTCACTCAGAGTAACCTGGGGTTCAATTTTTTCCAACTCTGTTTCTGAGAAGACGTTTTTCTCTCACATAACAGGTGTTTCAAATTCGTTCTTTGTACTCGTACCTGCAGGAAGTAATCCACTGTAATTGGCTTATAAACGAGGCCTGCATTAGAAATATGATGTGTGATCACATTGTTCAGAATTGCAATAACAATACACTGTGCAATGAATTAACAGTGCAGCGAATAAACATTTTAGCTGCAGCTCACAGTTTCTAGGTCTGTCTGCTGTTATTCATGCTCTGCACAATAGCTGCGTTTGCAACTTTGTACCTGATGGTTGGTTTCATCTGACTGCATCAGAGTGGTGTGAAAGTATGGCCATTATACCCAGGTGTCCGTGCAGCAGTTTGAATGTAAGCATGCATACATTCAGAATTTCAGGAATGGCTGAGCATGTGGAGGCCAGTTTTCTTCTTGGATGGTCCGTCTGTACATTTACATTAACATTGAGTCACTTTTCTTCATCAGGTTGGTGCAAATGTTGGCTGTAAGATGAGATAAGATAAGATACTCCTTTATTTGTCCCACAACGGGTAAATTCATGGAGTTACAGCAGCAAACAAAAAGGTGTACAGCACAAGAATTTCAACAAGAATATATATAGAAAAGAAATGTCCATCAGAGACGACAGCTTTGCCATAATTCTCCTGTCAGCCACCACCTCCACAGGGTCCAGGACTGAGCTGGCCTTCTTCACCAGTTAGTTCAGTCTTGCTCTCCTGTATCCTGTCCGCCCACAGCAGGTGAAATCCTTCCAATGTGGCGTTCATGTCCGGTGTTAGCTCTGTTAGCATGATGCTACTCTGCCAGTATTCCCTCTGGTGCTGGGTTAGCTTGTCCACCTTACTGAAGATAGATCTTACATTCCCCATAACGGTGGGTGGAAGGACAGGTCGATGTCGTCTTTTTTAGCTTGCACCTCAACACCAGCACGTCGTCCTTGCCTCCTTCTCCTCAGCTCGCAGGGAACATCGGGCCTAGCATCATTTAGCATCGACATGCTACAGTACTGTACTGCAAGGTGTGGAAGCTGTTTTACAACAATGCAGATGTGTTGACGTTGCACCCCATCTCTGCGGTCTCCATGTTGCCCATAGACTGTATTCATAATGGACGTAGTATCTGTGACGTCCCCCATCTGTTCCTGAGAGCTGTTTTGAAGCCAATCATCGGTGGCAGCCATATTGGAAATGCTGAAAGAGTGTGACGTAGAGAGGCGGGGCTTGAGCCTCCTAGCCAACAGCTATGTGTTCCCGCCTGTCAGTCAAATCAGTCATGTCCTTATTTGGGCAAAAACTTGTAATCTTAATATCTTCTCAACCGTAACATTAGAAAACAATTCACCCCTGTACAGTGTGTGCCGATAGAGAAATTAGGTAAATAGACCGAAGCCGTTTTTTGAACCAGGCTGTAAACATGTTGAAATTCTTGTACTAGACACCTTCTTGTTTGCTGCTGTAACTCCATGAATTTCCCCATTGTGGGACGAATAAAGGAGTATCTTATCTTATCTTATTAATGCTGTAAAGATTGTCTTTTTTGAATTGGTGTCTGTTCATCCTTCTCTTCTTACATGTGCAATACATCTTTCTACCCATCTGCCCAGTTCTGTTCTGTACATTGTTTATAACTAGACTACAAGTCTGCACATTTTCACATTTTTATGTGGTTTCCTGTGTTTCTGCAGCCAGCCTCAAGCTAATTCTCAATGAATTGCAGTTTATAACACTTCCACATTGGCTTCATATTTTGAGACCAGTGGTTCCCTAAGCCTTTTCTGTGCAGAACTTGACCACACAACTTTACAACTTCCATTCGAAGGCAGCACAAATCTTGGTCTTTGGGTGCTTTTTTGCTGAAATGCATTTTGGGAGTTGTACCTTCAAGCTTTAACACACACAGACTTGAACCTTTAAACTTTTTTAACAGAAGAATGAGACATTTTCTAATGCAGTTGTTAAACTTTTGGTTCTGCTGATTCCAACAGGACTGTTAGACATAAAGCCCAGCGCTCAGACACATTAACATCAGTATTGGAAAGAATGAACACCGGGGACACAAAATAGCCAACTTTGCAACTGTATCTGGCCTTTTATTTTCTTCACTTTAAAAACCCCTTTATCATTGTTTTCCCTCCAGAGTGTCTGAACCGCTTTTTTTAGGTCTCAAAAATGAACAGTAAAACTGCATCATATATACAAGTTAACATGCACAATGATATACATTGTATCCCTCCCACTTCTATCCCCATCCACAAGCCAGACTTTCATACTGCTCAGGCACTGAAGGTGAAAAAAAAACAGGAGATACAAGAAGCTGGTTTTAGATTTAAAAATGTAAGGGCAAGAAAAGTAAATCAATAAGTGGACAAGTAAAAGAGAGGGGAGCATAAATTTAGTTTAAAATTTGAAGAGTGAGGGAGAGTGATTCCTTAATTTGACCAGAGGTTCTAAAAGTATTCCACGAAAGGTCCCCCAGTCATTTCTATTAGATTCAACTCTTGTTAAATGATTCAACATGTTGGTACACACTGAAAACACGGCAAGCATTGCTTAGTGTTTACTCCCCCATCTTTGCCTTTGTTAGAATCTTAAGAAAGCTGGAGGAGGCCTTCTTTTTGCCAACCTCCTGTTGAATAAAGTAAAATGATTTGAATAAAAAATAGAGTATACATTCTTGCATTGTGTTTGCCTCCCAAATGGGTCCACAGAGACACCGCGTTCCCTCTTCCTCTTGAAGTATAAACGAGTATCGGGCTCACGTCAGTTTCAAGGTCTGAGATGCATGTGGACAATAAGCAGAGTCGTGTAATATATGTGCATGAATGTCTGTGTCTGTGTGTGTGTGTGTGTGTGTGGTGTTAGAAGCAGGACACACTCTCTACGACACAAAGAGCCGCTTTGCCCTCGAGCGGTGGGCTCAAGTCTTAGAGAGCCGTCCCTGTGACAGGGCCGGGGGTCCGCTGAGCTAATCAGACCCCGGGGACCCGCTCTCAGGCAGCAGTTTTTTTGTTGTTGATACTTTGGGATTCTCTACACATAAGGACAAAGAGGGACAAAGTCAGTGTGAAGGTCTTTCTCTCCCACTGCTCAGTGTCCACCTTTGGCTTTAGGTGCTGCTGACTGCATGGATTTATGAGCCTGTGTGTGTGTCTGTATATAGAAGGTACACGATGTTCTCTCTTCACAGCATATAGTAGTGCTCCCTTATATCTGAGCTGCTTGAGTTTTATGTCATTGCATGCATGATGTTGCCATAAACTCTACGGACTGACAAGGGTAACTGATCTGCAGGAGCAGGAACGTTCTCCACGAAGGGAGAAATGCGCAATAAATGCAGCGACGATGCAAATTCAAAAACACATGCACCATTTTTTTTTAAAGTGGTGGAAAAGTGGTGCAAAAGGTCCTGCAGAAAACTGGGATATATTCATTAACAGCTTGAATGCTGTAAATGCAGAAACCATGCAAAATCAAAAACTAAAATGCCAAAAATCCAGACTTTGTAAAGAAAGTTCTCATGGTCTCTTGGTGCACAGGACATGGACTCTATTTATTACTTATCAGGCCACATAATGATAAACGCCACCTGTGTAAAGCATCTCTGGGGACCAGATATCACTGGCTACTGTGCAAAAACATGACTTCATCAAATGTTTATAAAACCCATGCAACTTTAATAGATATTTAGTTTCTAATGGAAAGATAAGTCTGCTTAAGTAGCCACTGTGGAGTGTAAGCTACAGGTCTCAGCGGTCCTTCATGACAGATTGGTTGCAAATTGGCTACCCTTGTCAGCCATCGTAATTAACATTGGGGAAAAAAATGAGGCAACCAAAGTATACCATGAAAAGGATATTTGAACTGACAAATTTCTGCAAATATTTTATTTCTATAGGCAAGGCAAGGCAAGGCAAGGCAAGGCAAGGCAAGGCAAGGCAAGGCAAGGCAAGGCAAGGCAAGGCAAGGCAAGGCAAGGCAAGGCAAGGCAGCTTTATTTGTATAATGCATTTCATACACAAGGGAAACTCAATATGCTTTACATTAAAACATTAAAAGCATTGAAAACATTCAGACAAGCATAAAAGAACACAATTAAAATGACAAATATAATAAAACAGAAAAGAAAAGGAAAATTAGAATATATTAAAAACTACATAGATATATTAGCACCAAGACCAAATCCTTTTATCCTTAAATAACTAATGATTTCTAAATGGGCTGTCCAAAACATCCTTGTAGGTAAAATGCTGAATTTAAATCGCCCATAGATGTGAGTTTGAATGGTTGTTTGTCTTGATTGCTTATTCTCAGTTTCAGCCCTGTGATTGAAATGATGGTCACATTGTGTTGAAGCTGTAGCACAGCTTTGTTCCTCTAACTGGGCCTGTAGCTCAAGTTCATTCAATCAATCAAGCTTTATTCATACAAATCAAATGCAACCCAAAGTGCTTTACAGCGATTGAAGAAAGAAGCAGAAATAAAATAACGGCAAGACATATTAAAAACAAAAATGGATTTTAAAATAGAGACTAATGCACACAGACAACAATAAAATGTGTTATTAGAATAAGTTGAAGCATCAAATTAATATTAAGAAGATAAATAGTTAAAATAAATACATTTAAAAAGGGTAAGGATAAGAGTTGAAAATGAAATTAAGGCTAAAAATGTCAATAAAACTGAGTAGATAAATAAATGAATGAATAAATAAATAGAAAAATAAAGCCACCAACGGCAATGAACGGGCCCTCGCACACCTGCAACCACCGCCAATGCGAGCCATCGCCGCATGTAAATCACCACCTGATCTTAAAAGTATTTTGAGTTTTCAAAGCTAGGTGGCGCTCTTCCTGTTGAGTTCCGGATGTGGGTGTAAGAAGCTTTTTGGTGCGTCCTGATGCCCTGAATATGTGTATTCATTTTCAAGCATTTAGCTCAAAATA
The DNA here is from genome assembly GCF_009762535.1 of Notolabrus celidotus. Taxonomy (NCBI): domain Eukaryota; kingdom Metazoa; phylum Chordata; class Actinopteri; order Labriformes; family Labridae; genus Notolabrus; species Notolabrus celidotus. The sequence goes on from NC_048290.1 coordinate 4,907,525, forward strand.
ACCTCTATGGGGAGGGGTTTTTGAAAATTCTAGGGGGCGCTGCTGAGCACATTTTTGAGATTTTTTTAGCGAGACCCAAAATATCATAATTTTTTCACCAGGCCTGATGAGCTTGTCAAATTTGGTGCGCTATCGTGCATGTTAAAGGCTCCAAAAATGTGATCATTTAGGCGGATGAATAATAATAATAGTTAAAGCCGCAAGCGGTGATGAACGGGCCCTCGCACACCCCCGGCCGCCGCCTGCGCGAGCCGCCGCCACATGTAAACCGCCGCCTGATATTTGCCATTACATGATGCGAAAGCAAGATATGAGAGTATATACTGCCTCAGGTGGCTCAAGTTTTTGGCAGATTGACAAGAAAACCTCAAAACTTGATAGTGTGCCACGCCCACGATTTTAGTCTGAACAGAATTCCTTTAACACTAATTTAATCGTCAATATGTCTGCTATAGAATGTGCCTTGTTTGGACTGAATCAGAGCAAAATTCTAGGAGGAGCTCTCAAAAGTATGCACCCTTATTTAGGCGTCATTCTTCACATTCAAAGCTGTATGTGCGTTTGATGCCCCGCCTCAACGCCTGCCACGCACACATTTTTTGTCTGATCAAAATTTGTTCTGATAATTTTTTCTCGTCCAGGTGTCTACTATAGGTTGCCCTTGGTTTGGATTGAATCGGAGAAAAGCTCTAGAAGTTAATAGCGAGAGTATGCACCCTTATTTTGGCCCGTTTTTCATGTTCAAAGTTAGGTGGCGCTCTTCCTGTTGAGTTTGGGATATGGGTGTGTGAGGCTTTTTTGTGTGTCCTGATGCCATGACTATGGGTAAAATTTTTCAAGCATGTAGCTCAAAATAACCCCTATGGAGAGGGGTTTTTGAAAACTGTAGGGGGCGCTAGTGAGCAAATTTTTTTCGACTTTTTTTGCAAAACCCATAAAATGTCGCAATTTTCCCCAGGACTGATAAGTGTGTTGGATGAGGTGAAATTACGTGCGTTTTAAAGTCACAAAAACCCATTTTCTGACATTTTTTTTTTATGCCCCGCCCCAAAGTCTGCCACGCCCACATCTTTCATCTGAACGGAGTGCCTTTACTTTGTATTAATTGTCAATGGGTTCACTATAGAATGTGCCTAGTTTGGACTGAATTGGAGAAATGCTCTATGAGAAATTAGCAAAAGTATGCACCCTTGCACGGACCCATTTTGGCCCCATTTTTCATGTTCAAATATGGGTGCAAGAGGCTTTTTTGTGCGTCCTGATGCCATGAATATGTGTAAGACTTTTCATGCATGTAGATCAAAAAAACTCTATGCATAGCATGTTATTTCTACCTCTAGGGGGCGCTACTGAATTTTTTTTTGCGAGACCTATAATAACTTGCAATTTTCACCAGACCCGATGAGTGTGCAAAAATATCCGCGCTTTCATTCACGTTCAGGGGTCCAAAAATGCGTTTTAAGTGGCGGAAGAAAGAACAATCCTCAGGGTTACAATAGGGCCTTCGCCACCAGCGGTGCTCGGGCCCTAATAATCCTTAGGGTTTCAATAGGGCCTTCGCCGCCACTGCGTGTCAGTGCTCGGGCCCTAATTAATGAAATAATAAAGCAACATGTAAATCAATATAACAGTAAAAACTAAGTAATAAAATTGATAAACCCTACATCAAAGCCAGACTGAATAAATGTTTTTCGTTTACGTATAAAAGTCTCAGTTAATGGCAGTGCTATGATGCTTTACTACTCTGATGTAAACAAGCACAGATGACACTTTGCATCCCATAACATAGCACCGTTTGTCAGCCACACTTGCAAACCAGTTTGAAACAATCAACCTGTAGGCTCTGTGATCCTGCGTTTGGCTGTGTCGAATGAATTCTGCTCATTCTGCCTGTTTTCTGAGTATTTCCTCACCTTTGGACTACTCAACCAGGCAGTTTAAATTTCCAATTAAACATCTTGGAAATTAGCAGCTTGTGAAAATCCCCAATTGAAAGAAAAGAGAATTCATTTGTAATGTAAGCTCTTAAGAAGATTTGAATGCAGAGTTGCTGTTCAGAAACTGGACATCATTTAAACATCATCTCTATTCAGAAGTAAAGAAACGGACCCAGGGGACGCCTGCTCAGGCAACAGTATCTGTTGTTGATGCTCAGAGATTCTCCACCCACAAGGACACAGAGAGAAGTAGTCAGTTTGAAGGTCATTCACTCCCCTGCTCATTGGCTACTTTAAAGCGTCATAAATATACACAGTTATATTTTGCAGGACATGTCTAACAGACTGTGGCTTTTCATTCAGCATTCATTCAATAATACAAGGTCAATGGGGCCCTGCTTTTTCAATCTACTGTAAAATGAAAAGAAAAGAAGGCAGCAAATGCTTCAGAGTAATCGCACAGTAACCGGATGATTATCCAACATTCATTTATCATTATCACAGATATTTTTAAAATGAGGCACTCACAATCAACCCAATGACTACCTTCATTTTTAAGCCTTGTATTGTGACTTCAATTTGGTAACGTAAGTACTTTATGCGTCCTTCCTTGTATTGTCAAACGCATCCCTTAATGTGTTCAGTGAAAACACTTTACATAATCATAAACGGTGGAATGAATCAGTTCTACTGCTTTAATGCAATGCAAGCTTACTCAATAGATGACTTTACCCTTTTAGAATGGGACTATAATTCTAAACATATGTATATTAAAACTACATCAGCATTATCATGCTACATTCTGAGTTATACATTTAAAATGGTGTATATACCTTTAAAGCTAGGGTTGGTAGTTTCGGAAAAACCAGCATGAATTTGAATGTAGCTTTTCCTCAGGACTCCGTCTAACCCCTCCCCTCCTCCCTCGGAGCTCCTCCAAAACGACGCCCCCCCACCCCCCCCCCCCCCCCCGCTCACATGCACGAGCGCCGCTGATTCTCGACCATATGATGGTGACTGATTCAAAACCGGTCCTCACCAAAACATTATCATAGTGAAAGTTAAAAACACAAACAAACATGGCTGCTGTTAGTACTCACAACTATCATTCTAGCATTATCCAGTTGTCCTGGTGACACGATATCAGGAGAAAAGTTATAACACATGTAATACTGTAACAGCTCTACTGTTTGTTAAACGTGTTCAGTGTAGATGTTCTTAATTCCTACAGTGTTGACGGTCAGTGAAGGCATCAGGAGAGGTGTAGAGTGTGTGAGCGGGAGAGAGGAGAGACAAGAGGAGAAGTTCTTCATTCATTCAAACATTGATTGTTGTTTTGTTGGTTGGCGTGATCACGGCCGACAGTGACCGGTTATTAAAGCTCAACGTGTTCACGAATCAGCTCGTCATCCCTACAGCGTCCGGACAGACGCTACAGTACATCTACATATCTGTAGGACTTACTACATGTCATTAATTATTCTGCTTGTTGGTGAGAGCTTTTTAGACTCTGATCCGGACTACAGTCCTGAGCAAAGCACCTCATCAGGTCAGAGGGGACAGGCCCGAGAACGAGCGAGAGGGGCAGTAAATAGAGTCAGGGGAAGTAGAGGCAGGAGACGGGGACTCGGAGGAGTGCACGCCGGGGAAATGTACGTGCAGGAGGCGGGCAGAACGACAGGACGGGATTTGATTGGTTTAAAATTTGGGCACCCAAAAAACAGTGATTGGTTGGTGTTTTCCCAGGTTTACTCCAGCTGTAGATAGCAGCTTTTCTTCACTCTTTTTTAAGAACACATTATGTAATGATTGCCATCAGGACATAAAGATCATTTTAACCAGTAGAACAAAAAGTGTATCTAAATCTGATTACCAACCCCAGCTTTAATAAGGATAAAAGAATAGACAGCTGAACAGCTCCCTTAAAGTAAAGCCAAATCTTGTAGAGCTCCCCTGGTGACCAGCTGCAGCAAAAGTTTGGACACACCTTCCCAATCAATGGTTCGATTATTTTCAACATTGTAGATTAATACTGAAGACATCAAAACTATGAAATAATCTGGTTTTGCCATAATCTGGAGTACAACAGAAGTCAAATAGGACTATCCATTGTGTGCAAACCCTACCTCTGAACAACACAACTGATGGTCTCAAACACATTAAGAAGGCAAGTCATTCTACAAATGAACTCTTGACAAGGCTCATGTTCATTAGAAACCATTCCAGGAGACCACTTCATGAAGCAGACTGAGAGAATACCAAGAGTGTGCAACAAAGCTGTCATGAAGGAAAAAGGTGGCTACTTTACAGAATCTAAAATATAAAACATATTCTGCTTTGTTTAACACTTTTTTGTTCATTAACCCTCCTGTTATGTTTTAAAATTCAAAAATCTAAAAAGAAATTGTTGATAAAATGGAAAAAAAGTCAAAATGTAAAATAAAATAAACAAAAATCTAAGTAATGTAAAACTACTGTTTATATTTAGATCTTTCCAATGTACATTAAAAACAGTTTAACATTAATTTTAATGAAAAAGGAGTGACTTATCCTCATTGAACCATGATCTGTGACAATTAAAGAACACCATTGCACTAAATGTTGTTTTAAAAGGTTAGTAATGGAGTTAATAATGAGATTAAAATAATGTTTAGTGGGATTCTTTTTGGGTTCTGACTCTGTTAGATAATTAAATATGCCCTGGGTCAAGTAGAACCAAGAACATTATTGCTGTTCCTGAGAAAGGAACATAACAGGAGGGTTAAATAATTCCATATATATGTCCTTTCATAGTTTTGATGCCTTCAGTATTAATCTAGTGTTTCGAATAATTCAAATAAATAAAAACCTTTAAATGAGAAGGTGTTTCCAAACCCACTAGTGTGGGTCATACTTCATATCTCCTCCCTTATAACAGATGGAATATGGCTCAAACTAAGATAATCAAAATACATGTTAAATACATCCTTCCCAAACAAAGCCTTCTATCATCACAGTATTTTCTTTGATGCAGGCTTATTTTTATGTGTTGACAGCTCTGTTGGCAAATGCAGGCTCCTGCTGTGTCCTTTTCTGGATTAGCAGGGTAGAGTAGGGGAGGAACGATCAGAGAAAACATAAGGAACCCAAACACCACAGTCATCACACTTTGCATAACTGTGAGTGTTCCCTTCTACCCAGCTTTGGATTGTACCAACCTGAGGGATTTCTGTCATTTTATCAGTGAGTTATATTTGTGTTTTGATAAGCTAAAGGGGAATGAAGTCAGTCCAGCCGCTCTACTGGCCAGATCACTTCTGAGCATGCCTTGGCTTCAAATTACATCACCAGCGCAGGATGCCGGCGCCAATCAAGGCGGTATTTGGCTTCCCTTCTTACACTGGAAGGAGATAGAGGCATGTAGACTGTCCATATTAATGTACAGTTATACTGTATGTCATTTCTCTTTCTCCCCTTAACTTTTACACCAACCACAGATACTGTATGCATGAGCATGCATCAGCGTATGCATGTGTCCAGATACCAGTGTTTATCAGAAACATGTCATTTGTACACACCAATTCTGCACGGTCCTTTCAAATAATTGATTTCAATTTTTAGATTTGTGTTGGATCAACATGTGAAGAACATGGCTTTTGTAGTTGTAGTTCTGGCCTTTACAAAGGTCTTATGCCCCATCCTCAAGGAAACAGCATCCTTGGTGAAAGGTATAATATAAAAGGATGTCAGCGCCAATCAAGGCAGTATTTCGCTTCACTTCTTACACTGGAAGGAGATAGAGGCATCTAGACTGTCCATATTAATGTACAGTACTGTATGTCATTTCTCTTTTTCCTCTTAACTTTTATTCCAGCCATAGATACTGTATGCATGGACATGCATCAGCTTTTGAAGCACAGATACCAGGGTAATATCAGAAACATGTCATTTGTACACACCAATTCTACACGGTTCTTTCAAATGATTGATTTCACTTTTTAGATTTGTGTTGGATCAACATGTGAAGAACATGGCTTTTAATGGTGGCAGCTGTCGTCTTTATTAAGTTGTAGTTCTGGCCTTTACAAAGGTCTTATGCCCCATCCTCAAGGAAACAGCATCCTTGGTGAAAGGGATAATATAAAAGGATGTCAGCGCTAATCAAGGCGGTATTTGGCTTCACTTCTTACACTGGAAGGAGATAGAGGCATGTACACTGTCCATATTAATGTACAGTTATACTGTATGTCATTTCTCTTTTTCCTCTTAACTTTTATACCAACCACAGATACTGTATGCATGGACATGCATCAGCTTTTGAAGCACAGATACCAATGTAATATCAGAAACATGTCATTTATACACACCAATTCTGCACGTTTCTTTCAAATGATTGATTTCACTTTTTAGATCTGTGTTGGATCAACATGTGAAGAACATGGCTTTTGGTTTTGGCAGCTGTCGTCTTTATTAAGTTGTAGTTCTGGCCTTTACAAAGGTCTTATGCCCGATCCTCAAGGAAACAGCATGCTTGGTTGAAGGGATAATATAAAAGCTTCAAACCTTGAACACAGGTGTAATTGTTTCACTTTGAACAAAATCAACAGAAAGAGAAGAAAGTGGCCGAGTACTTGTATTATTAATACGTTCATGAATGAGTTATTCTTCATATCACCATGGCAAAAAAGAACCTCTCATGTAAGATAAATAATGTTTCTCTCCCCAGGATCAGAGAGAAAACACTTCCAATCGAGTCAGTCTGCACAGATATGCCTCCTCTTGTATTTTATGGAAATCAAATGTCAAAATTGACTAACTGGATTCCCCTAAAGCCTCCGCAGTAATCTTGCCCTGAAGCCTCTGACATTCATGCAAAGGTGAAGACAAACTGTGTTCGGTGATTGGTGCAGTATCGCCCCGGGGGTTGGAGACGCTGCCAATCAGCGGTCGGAGCAATATAACTCGTTCTCTCAGAAGACGAAAAGGAAAGCAAGAGGCTGGAGCGAGATGAGGAATAAACACTTGAATCATGTGCAGAATCAAAGCCTGTTCTATATTTCATCCACTCCTGTACGACTTAATGATATTCATATGTCCATAATCTATAAGTGCGAGTGGCAAAATGCTTCAGAGCATGTGTTTAATAAAGCACGTCAAGGATAGAACTGACAGGAATAAGCTGCCTCGCTGACATCCTCATTCTGAGCATGCTTTTCTTACTTGTGGCAATTAAAATAAGAACTTTGATCAAAAAAAGTATTCCTGCTCTCTCTGAACTCAAATAAACCACACTAATTAAATGTCACTTTAAATTTTCTGAGACTTGTTATACTGCAAAAAGTGAGCTCTTAAAAAGTTGTGTGAGAACCAAAGAGTTTACTGTTATTTTTCATGTGTTCATAATAAGACACATTTACAATTTAAGCAAGAGGATCAGTCAAAACTGAATTTTAGAGATCATTTTCATGGAATCAGATTTTCAAAAAGTTCTAAAAAAAAAAAAAAAAAAAGGGTGCTAGTTTTTTTAATTTTCATCAGTTCTTTCAGTCTTTGAGTTTATTTGTGATCTGTAAAGTTTACTTTATCTGATCTTTTGGCTTTAGGTTGATTACTTCTGTCTCCACCCACCTAAGCACATATATATATATATATATAATGATAATTTCCTAATTTAACTGAAGTTGTTGCTAAGGAAACACCACTCAACTTATAAATATTTCTCCATATCTGTCAAGTACTTGAATCTATTTTGATATTTGGTAAATTAACCATAATTACTGCTGCTACTTACTGCTATTAAGTAGATATTGTTAAGGGAACATTTTAAAGAAGTTCCAGTTAAATTTAGAATGTGTTTGAGCCCCTGCTCTGTTGCGCAGGAAAACCTGTAGCAGTGTTGATGGAAGCCTCTGCTTATTCTGACGGCTAACTTCCACCAGATCTGTGTTCAGTCTGTCTCCCCTCCATCACGGCACCGGAGCTGAAAGGTCTAAATTCTGGACAATGTGTGTGCTTCCATTTGCTCTGCTGTGTTTCTGCGTCTCACCTCTGACAATCCGGATCCCTCCACAGCAGATACACCAGGCTTAAATTTTTGATGGATGCTGGAGCATGGTGCATCCATCAACACAGGGCACATCTAGTGTGACAGGAAGTCAGGCACTGAAACAAAATTAAAACCATCCTGTTGATTTTCAGAAAGAAAGCAGAAGAAGAAAGGTACTTTAATCTTAATTAATCCCAAGGGGGGAAATTCAACTTTTTCACTCGCGCTATTTTTTGGACTAACCCCTCCCTCAGAGCTTCTCCAAAACGAGCCCCCGCTCACATGCACGAGCGCCGCTGACTTGCGACCATATGATGGTGACTGATTCAAAACCGGTCCTCACCAAAACATTATCATAGTGAAAGTTAAAAACACAAACAAACATGGCTGCTGTTAGTACTCACAACTGTCATGCCAGTGACACGATATCAGGAGAAAAATTATAACACATATATAATACTGTAACAACTCTACTGTTTGTTAAACGTGTTCAGTGTAGATGCTCTTAATTCCTACAGTGTTGACAGTCAGTGAAGGCATCAGGAGAGGTGTAGAGTGTGTGAGCGGGAGAGAGGAGAGACAAGAGGAGAAGTTTTTCATTCATTCAAACATTGATTGTTGTTTTGTTGGTTGTCGTGATCACGGCCGACAGTGACCTGTTATTAAAGCTCAACGTGTTCACGAACCGGCTCGTCATCCCTACAGCGTCCGGACGGACGCTACAGTACATCTACATTTCTGTCGGACTTACTGAATGTCATTAATTATTCTGCTTGTTGGTGAGAGCTTTTTAGACTCTAATCCGGACTACAGTCCTGGGCAAAGCACCTCATCTGGTCAGAGGGGACAGGCCCGAGGTCGAGCGAGAGGGGCAGTCAGTAGAGTCAGGGGAAGCAGAGGCAGAAGACGGGGACGAGGAGTACACGCCGGGGAAATGTACGCGCAGGAGGCGGGCAGAACGGCAGAACGGGATTTGAATGGTTTATAATTTTGGCACCCAAAAAACGGTGATTGGTTGGTGTTTTCCCAGGTTTACTCCGGCTGTAGATAGCAGCTTCTCTTCCTTCTTTTTTAAGAACACATCATGTATTGATTACCATCAGGACATAAAGATCATTTTAACCAGTATGACAAAAAGTGCATCTAAATCTGATTACCAACCCCAGCTTTAAGTTGATTGATAATACCTAAAGCTAGTAATAGAAAAAAATGTTTTTGAAACACGTTTTAATTTTTAAATAGTGAGTTATCTGTTTTTGCAAATTAACTCTTCATTTCTCCTTCCTCTTCTAAATAAAAGAGGAGACAACAAGAACTGGGAATCTACCAGGAAACATCCAGAACTTGAAATGTACTTCACTTTGACATATTGGAGTTTGTTTGTCGAAGTGATGCAAAACTAAACTGTGTGTGTGTGGGAAAAAAAAGGAAAAGAAATAATAAACTGGGCCGACTGCCAGAGGCGCCTCTGGCTGTGTACATCTTAAAGCAGCATAAAGATCTCTCACAACAAAGTTCAGATCATGTATCACTTCCTCTGAGACCAATTATCTGTTTCTCCTGCTTAACAACGCAACTCTCAATTTCCTTACATTTCAAAACAGAACACAATAAACTGTGTGGAGATGAGTGGCTTGTTGTGTGAGATGAGTGAACTTTTATATTTTGCAATGCTGCGTTTAAGGACCGTTGGCGGTGTATATGAAGAGAAGGGGATCTTTATTGTTAGAGACATTTCTGCTCCTCTTTAAACACATTTTTCAACACCTTCAGAGGAATATCTATCACCCTCTTGAAGTTGACTTATATATTTTATGTCATGCTGAAATCAATAGTTAACATCAAAAAGTGCTTTTAGCTTAGAAAAGAGATGGAAATATCTGTATTTTGTCTTCTCTGTGCTTTCTTCTCCCCCTTTTGATGCTGAACAAAACAGACGCATCATGAGATCATAGGTCTAGTCATATATGTTAAGCTGCATCTAGTTACAAAAAGAGCCTCAGTAATATATAACAGTCACTCCTGAATAAAAGTTTTGAAAAAGTGTGGCAAGTGCATTGCAAGGTCTAAGTAAGTGCATGTTCGCTCAGGTGTTTTGCCTGTCTGCCACTGTGATTTGTACCTCTGCGAGACAGAACGACACCCTTTACCCTCCTCCTGCCGTCGACCTTGAGCGGGAAAACAAGAGGAGGGATCGGGATTGGCTCCAACCCAAACTTGAATAGTCATCTGTCCTCCCCAATCACTCAGCCTTTCTCTCCTGAAACAAGGGCAAAGCAGCGGGTGAAAACAAAACAGGGATAAAACTCAGACGTGAGAGAAGCCCGTCTTGCCAAACACTCCAAGGGGGTTAACAGGAAGCCTCTACTCTTGTTGGATGCAAGATCCCTGGAGAGATGAGTACAAGGGCAAGGTTTTGTTTCTGAGACACATGTGGAGATGTTACCCGTGTGGTGAACATCAGAAACAGTGAGTAGTGAGAGTGAGAAAAAGGCTTTGATAATGCAGAGACTTGAGCAGCAATCAAGACTGAGAAAAAAAAAGGCTGAAAAGTTGGGTTTTTATTTTAACATGACTTTAAAATGACATCCAAGATTTACTATTTACAGAAAGAAAACCAAACAGGCTTTTATCTTACATTTACAATTACTACACTCAACTAACTGAATCAAATCAAGTCATGACCAAGACCAAAGTAAATAAAGACTGAGATCAAAACCAAGGCATGACTTACATCGAGACAGAGACCAAGGCATGACATGGTCAAGTTAAGGCTGATTCCACAACATAAACAGACCGTGGAAAATACCAAGGCACAGCAAGAATGTGTCAGATCAATGCATGGCGGTGGGCCAAGACCAAGGAAAGGCTAGACCAAATTTAGACCAGGATCAAGACTTGGAATGACCAGGCCATGACCAGATCAAGGTACTGATGAGACCAAGTAAAGACAAAGAACAAGGCACAGCACCAAGCTAAGATAAAGACCAAGACCTATGGTATTGCAAGTCCAAGTTAGCCTGAAACAAAGATGTGGCTACAGCAAGTCAAGCTAAATACAAGAGCATGGAAAGACCAAGATTAGATCAAGATCGAGACATGGCACCAAGTCAGGATGAGGTAAAAGAGCAGGTTGTGATTGAGACCAAGCCTAGAACTAGACCAAGTTGAAATCGAGTCTAGGTTATGGTGTGACAGAGTTCAACCAAGGAGACTATGTCAAAACCAAAGTCAAGATACTGCAAGAACAAATTAAAGCAAGCCCACGGCATGGGTTCAGTTGAGTCAAGGCCAGAACAAAAGCATGGATGTAAACCAAGTCAAGACAAAGAACGTGGAGACAGGAGACCAAGGCATGGATGAAACCAAGACAGGAGACCAAGGCATGGATGAAACCAAGTCAGGTCTGGGGACCAAGGCATGGATGAAACCAAGACAAAGACCAAGGCATGGATGAAACCAAGTCAGGTCTGGGGACCAAGGCATGGATGAAACCAAGACAAAGACCAAGGCATGGATGAAACCAAGTCAAGACAGGAGACCAAGGCATGGATGAAACCAAGACAAAGACCAAGGCATGGATGAAACCAAGTCAAGACAGGAGACCAAGGCATGGATGAAACCAAGTCAAGACAGGAGACCAAGGCATGGATGAAACCAAGTCAAGACAGGAGACCAAGGTAAGGATGAAACAAAGTCAAGACAGAAGACCTTGGCATGGATGAAACCAAGTCAAGACAAAGACTAAGGCATGGATGAAACCAAGTCAAGACAGGAGACCAAGGCATGGATGTAACCAAGTCAAGACAAAGACCAAGGTATAGATAAAACCAAGTTAGAGACTATGTCCAGACTTACACCAGACTAGCACAATACATATTTAAATTCCTTTCAAGTCAGTCAAGAAATAATCCAACGCATGTTCTCTGGTAAATCTTCACATCATTGAGGACATCTTGCTGGAAACCACTGAAAAATTTTACCTCTTTATGGATGAGAAATATTGAGACTGATGTAAACTACTTATAGGATTTCAATAGGGAAATGGGCAAAAATGAAAGAGGCTCATCTCTCTATGTTTACTTTGAAGACATTTGGATCAAATAGAACACATGTAGGATCAAATCATATCAAAGATCCAGTGCTTGTGTGCAGTTAGCCTATTGGATCCTCCTGTGGTGGCTAATGGGCACACTTCATTGTACAGATGACTATGGAATCAAAGTTTTGCTCGTCTCCTCTCCAATGATAACAGCCAGCACAGGGGTTTTTGTGTGTCCCTGCTTTAAATAAGTTCAAAGCAGAAATGGAATTAATTGAGAAGCCATTTATTCTGACACAAACTGCTGTGATAATTCTTTGAGTTCTTTTATTTTCCATGAATTCAAATTTTTTTTCTCAGCCTATACAATCAACATTGAGTCCTGCACACAGTCACATTGTTTTTTGATCCACTTACTTCCAGCTGAGCACCTGTATGTTTAATTCATGGAGTCTTGTGGCTCACTCTAGAGTCTTTTATTTTGCGACCACAGCTGGTTATACAAAGACAATGGTGCCACAATTTCTCAGTGGACTGGAAACATTCAAAACAATAGACTGTCTCTACTTGTGAAAGCGGCATCAAAGTCTAAAGCCACGAATTTGCAGCTGAGTGATGCAGGTGTCATATTGTTTCTGATTTCACTGTGACATTTAACCTTCGCAGGAATTAATTAAAAGTAGAAAAATTGACGGTAGATATTCACAGCAGATTTCTTTTTTAAGTTTTAAGAGTCCAAACGCTCGAGTCCTTGAAAGAAAACAGTGGAACAAAAAGACTTCAGATGAAGAAAATTCATAATTAAGTTTCTCTCTTCAGTCCCCATCAAAAAAGTACTCATGTGTTAATAAACAATTCACATTAGCATTTTGACTGCACAATAATTAATCAGTAGAATTCATAATTCAATACAAAACATTATTTTATCTTGCATAAAATTGGGTGGCATTTGTGATGGAATTCAGCAACAAACTGGACACTATACACAGAAGACTCAGGAGACTCTGATGGTTTACGTTGAAATAGTTTATGTAGAACTTGGCCAAGGAGAAATAACATAACAGTACACAGGCAGGAGAGTGCAGTGCAATGCCAAGTCAGTTTTGCCAGACAAATCCTCAGGCGTGGTATATATTCCCTCCGAATATGACACTAAAGTTAGATAACCATGTTTGGACAATAGGAACACAACAAGTAGGAAGAAGATCTGTGCTCTAGTTCTGGAGACAGTAAGTCGGCCACAACACGCAGATAAAGACGGGAGCAGGGGGAGAGACCTTGACCACTACCCTGACACTATTTCGCCCGTCACAGATGACATAGGAATCAAGTTATTCTAAACATGACATTTAGACTGAAAGAATACAATAGTTAAACATTCATACATACACATATATAAGTACATGAAAACTCCACGACAGCATCCTTTACTGTATTATTTATTAAAGACTTCAAACCTGACTTTTGTTCTAAACAGTTACAAAAACAAGTAGAAACATAATATTACCTTTATTTAACATATAATTTGGTGTATGAGAGATGCACCTTTGATACCTTTTGTTGTCTTCTAAAAAGTTGGCTGCACTGTATACATTGGTGTGACCAATAAAACAGAGAGAGGTATTCCATTAATAATAATAATAATACTTTTATTTGTAGAGCACTTTTCAAAAACCAGGTTACAAAGTGCTTTACATGGGCAGCAAAATAAAACGGCAAGATCATAGAAACACACGAGTCAAGATAAAGAAACAAAACATATTTCAAAAGACAGAAAATTCCCCTAAAATAACTCTAAAGGAATACAATTATTTTAAAATATATTTCTTAAGAGGGTTAAAATAAAATAAATTCAAATAAACTCAGATAAAGGCTCTGCGATAAAAGTATGTTTTAAGAAGGGATTAAAAAGAGCTCACTGACTCAGCAGACCTGATCTCCTCCAGATGGTTCCAGAGTGTCGGACCCCTCACTGCGAACGCCCTGTCCCACTTTTGTTTTCATTTTAGTATTTGGAATGCACAATAAACCTCTGCCTGAGGATCTCAATGCACGAGTCGGCTCGTAGGGTATCAAAAGGTCTGCTATATAGCTCAGAGCAAGACCATGTAGAGCTTTTAAAAGCAATCAGTAAAATCTAAAACATACAGGGAGACAGTGCAAGGAAGCTAAAACTGGAGAGATATGGTCGAATTTTTTGGTTCTGGTTAAAACCCTGGCAGCTGAGTTCTGTACAGTTTGGAGACGATCAAGGGATTTGTTGTGCAGGCTGCAAAAAAGACTGTTACAATAGTCCAGGTGTGAGGAGATAAAAGCATGTAAAATCGTCTCTGTGTCTTTAAAAGTTAAAACGGACCGAATTTTAGAAATGTTTCTGAGGTGGTAAAAACACGACTGTAGATGGTGCTTGAAGAAGTAGCAACTGCTTCATTTTGCAAACTAGCCAGATACGTAGGGAGGCAGACCAGTCCAGTGACATCACTTTTAACGCTTTCTCCCCTTAACAGTAGCTCAATAGCGTAAATCTCAGCTTAAATCCTTTGAATGTGAGTGTGATTAGAATGTCAGCTGTTCAAATAATTCTAATTTAGGTCTTCTAATTAATAAATTTAGGTCTGCATGGGGGCGGCAGTAGCTCAGTCCATAGGGACTTGGCTCGGGAACCGAAGGGTCGCCGGTTCGAGTCCCAGTATGGACGAAGCTTGGCAAGGACTGGTGGCTGGAGAGGTGCTGGTTCACTTGCCTGCCCTTGAGCAATGCACTGAATCCCCAACTGCTCTGGGTGCGCTGGTTGATGGCAGCATCCTCACTCTGACATCTCTCCCTCAGCATGTTCACTGCATGTGTGTGTGCATTTGTATGTACATACTGTGCCAAAAAAAACTGTATGTGTAGCATGTCCAAAATATCATGAGTGAAAAAAATTGAATCAATAAAGTACCTTTCTTCTTCTTCTTGGTAACAAAGGTGGGCTAGGATTAGGAAAGTCTGAGGTTTTGATTAGATTTAGATAAAACAAATCTTCTGTCTCAAATACTGCTGACCTACTTTGTATTCAAAATACATTTTTAGTTAAGCTAAAGTCAATAGGCTCAGACCCCTTGTGGAGAAACCAGCTGGAGGACCTGAATGGAAACCACACTATCGACTGCAGCAGACGGGGTCAACGCTACAACACAACTTTTTGATTTTGATTTGATGTCTTTATTGAAATACAACAACTTCTCCTTGTGGTCCGAACACTCACCATCTTTAATCTTAACTTCCCTCTGAAGTTATAACCCCCCTCTCTTTCAAAGAACAATCTTTGGAGATTTTTCCTTGCCTTATACACAATTTGTGCAGTTTAACTTAACAAATCTTAAGAAACTCAGATCCAAATACTAATGTCGGTGTGAGCTGTATTTATGACGTGTTCTTCCACCTGCTTTTCAGCAGTAAAGCTTATTTTGAGCCGATGATGCTATAACATTTTGTTGAACATGGAGCATAAGTTCTTAATGTTTGTTGTAAGCTAATTGGTGTGCATACAAACTGTTAAATTTAGCCTAATGGCTACACTTCAGTGCTTTTAGAGCTCTGTGAGCACAATAAATGAGTAAAACTAAGATTTATCTTACAAAGTAATGTAGTTGACTTTTAATATACTACATCAACAGAGTGATGTATGGGTTACTGTTATCTATTCATCTCGGCCAGACAACATCATTATTTAAAAATGCAAGTTATCTTTCTCTTGAAACAACAAATACTTTATGCACGGCTTTATAATCAGTCACTGCAACAAGACCTCAGTGAAAGATTCGACATAATGTTGAAGTAAACATAGACAAAGTGGTGTCAAATGCCTTCCTCATTATAAAATAATAAAGCATACACAATAACCTTGAGGGAGCCTTACATAACAATCAGCTGGAGTGATTGATGAACTTGACTGCTGAGGAAGTGTATGCATGCCCCACCAACTGGAGTTATTTGCAGTACAATTCACTCCGATATTCAGTCAGTCAGTTAGGGGAGCCAAGGCTTAAATCAATCCATTAGATCCATCCATCATCTCAGTATCTCAGCGGGAGACAAACACTGATGGATCTGCGCACATCGACTGGCATTGCACCTAAAAATATGGGGCTTGCTCCTTTGTCTTCCACATGCTCCGGTGACTACAGTTAAAAGAAATGGAGAGAGAGAGAGAGAGAGGAGGAGGAGAGAGAGAGAGAAAGAAATGTGTTTAACTGTTTCAGTAAGTGACTTCTTTAGTCAGGGAGCTCCCCAGGCCATTAGTCTTGTCAGCACAAGTGTCAGATTGAATCACCAGGCATGACAATAGATGTTTAAAGAATGTATTTGCCTTACAAAATGAAAGAATGATGCGTAAAGGCAGATTTATACTTCTGCGTTGAATCGACGGCGTACCCTACGCCGGGGGTCCGCGTAGCTCCCGTACCTACGGTGAGGCCTACGCACGTAGCTGACGTGCACCTCCTCCAAAATGTAACTCCCCGTAGAGCCGACGCGGACCGCAAGCTCTGTGATTGGTCCGCTCGGCGGCTTTGTCTTTCCCGCATTTACAACACTTCCGGGATCCCGGACATCGGCCGCACATCGGCCGTGTATTTCATCTCCTCCTCTCTATTCTTCATGTAATCATGTCTGTATGATAAACAGCAACATGTATCAGCTGTAGATTAACATAACACGCTCTGAATCTCTGTGGAAAAGTAAACAGAGCTCGTAGCGGGACCGGAAGCAGGCAGCCGGCTATCAGAGAGACCGCACTGCCCTCAGGCGTTTCGGCGGAGAATTGCTGCACGACACGGACACACCGACGCACAAGTATGTGGGGCTCAGGTCCGCGTCAGCCCCTGCTGCGTAGGGGAGACACAGAAGTATAAATCAGCCTTAAGAGCAGAGAACGCCTGATAACTGTGTGTTTTCTTGACCTGTTGACCATTAGCTAACAATCATTGTCAGAAACTTAAGTGTCTTTTGCCATGGTGCATTTAAAAACAGGTAATGTATATCAGCCAATTTAGCCCTCTTCCTCTTTGTGTTAACTCATCAGCTAATGGACAGCAGCTAACATTACTAGTATTTACTTCCTAGCTAATGCTCCTATTGGATAGATTTGATAGGATGTTATATGACTGAAAATAATAATTTGGATTTGTCAAGGCGAGCAGGGGGAACAGTGAGGTGGATGGAGGAGGAGGATCTGAGGGTGCGGTCGGGTGTGGCAGTATGGAGGATGGAGGAGAAATATGGAGGGGCGAGGTTTGTGATGGGGAGCCAGTGGAGCTGTTGCAGGGTGTGATGTGGTGGATGGAGATGGTGCGTGTGATGATACGGGTGGCTGAATTTTGAACCAGTTGAAGTTTATGGAGGGTTTTGTGTGGTAGGCCAAACAGAAGGGAGTTGCAATAGTCCAAACGATATAAAAGACTTTAAACTTTTGCTAACAGCAATTTTGTCCAGCCAACAGCAATGGTAGCTGAAAACAATAATAGCTTGTGAATTGTAGCCTTGAATAGGTTAAATGCTCATGTAAGATGTTGTTCACATTATGCTGCTGTGTTCAGTTGTGTGTGATGATTATTGCTTGGGAAAATAAGCTGAAATCAGCATTAGTTTGTGGTTTTGAACTTTAAAGGAAGGTTCAAATGCCGGCAAACCTTGATTGAAGTAACTGTTTCATGTCTAATTTTGGAGGCGGAGAGAGAAAATGTTTAGTTTTTCATTGTTGTCATATTTCAAGTGGAAAGATGGAGGAGTCAACCCTGCAGCAACACACTGACAAATTAAACAAGAGCAGTAATGAGCATTTTAAAAATACCTCCTCGCTTGGAACCGTGTTCAGTCTTTTCTGCACAAATAAGCGCCATCCTGTTTGGATTGTAGAAGAATGGAAGCTGCAGATTTTCCAGTAGGAATCATGTGATGTATGGTTCATGAACTCACAGAGAAATATGTGTGACACAGGGGCGTGAAGCGATGAAACTAAATGATGACAGATGTTTAAACTCTGAAGAAGAGACACAGATCGATCATGGAGAATGAGTGATATAGTGAGGAGCCAATTAAGATCAGAAAAACATCAGTTAAAGGCAGACAGATGTTTTTCCTGAGTGCTTCCTTATACAATCTTGTTAACGTGTTGGTGTGTTTGTGTGTAAAAGCCTCTTAAAGAAACTGTACAATAAAAGAGACAACTTGCTTCCAATGCATAAACTACTCAACTTGGCAAACTGTGTGGAGTTTCACGGAACAACTCTCATCCAGTACAGCCAATGACAACAGCTGAAGCAATCTCTGCTAATCTTCCAGCCTGCCTCAAACCTCCACAGTGTGATTTCTTTTAACTACAAAACATCTGAAACGGCTTTGGACAAGAAGTAGCTCGATCAGCATAAAACACTCATCCAAAAAGAAAAGCTCTGAAGCTTTACATATGCCTACACAGTTCTGATAAGAGCCCCTGATACAGTCACATGCAAACTCCAACTTCAAGACACACTTTATCACAACCACACAGTAGGTGTGCATTTCTTACGTTTGAGAGGCAACAATTACATTGATGCAATTTAAATATCGTGCCACTCCATAACAGAGACACCTGTACTCACCAATTAGATGCTCATCCTGCCGTCCTTGCGCTCTGTTTGATTTCCAAATTTCCGTCTCTGCTGTTCTCTATTGATATTATTGCCAATCCACTGAGTCTACCCTGCCCCATGCTGCTTCTTTAATATGTTTTTATCAGTTTGAGCACAACAATCATCCTTTGTCTCTTCCCCCTCTCTATTATGAGCGCCACTTTTATGCTTTGGCTTGCTAATAATCATGCCATCTCTCTCTCTTCATCTCCCTCTATCCCTCTTTTCAACCCCAACTCGGTCTCAGCAGATGTGTGTCTAACAGGAGTCTGGTTCTGCTCAAGGTTTTTGCCTGTTACAGGAAGTCCTTGCTGCTGCCACTGTAACTGCAAAGTGCTCTGCTCATGGTGGATTAAGATGAGACCAGACTGACTCTTGACTCTGTCTCTCTCTCTCTTCATCTCCCTCTATCCTCTGCTCATGGTGGATTAAGATGAGATCAGACTGAGTCCAGTGTCTCTCTCTCTTCATCTCCCTCTATCCCTCTTTCCAACCCCAACCCCGCTCATGGTCTAACATGAGTCTGGTCCTGCTGGAGGTTTCTGCCTGTTAAAGGAAGTTTGTCCTTGCCACTGTAACTTGCTAAAAGCTGCAAAGTACTCTGCTCATGGTGGATTAAGATAAGATCAGACTCAGTCCTGCCCCTCTACCTTCATCCCCCTCTTCCTAACCCGCAATCGGTCTCAGCAGATGTCTGTCTTAAATGAGTCTGGTCCTGCTGGAGGTTTCTGCCTGTTAAAGGAAGAATGTCCTTGCCGCTGCTGCAAAGGCCTCTGCTGGTGGTGGACTAAGATGAAATCAGACTGAGTCCCTCTCTTCATCTCTCTCTATCCCTCTTTCCAACCCCAACACAGTCTCAGCAGATGTGTACCTTACATGAGTCTGGTTCCGCTCAAGGTCTCTGCCTGTTAAAGGAAGTTTGTCCTTGCTGCTGTCACTTGCTAAATGCTGCAAAGTGCTCTGCTCATGGTGGATTAAAATGAGACCAGACTTAGTCCTGTGTCCCTCTATCCATCTCCCTCTATCCCTCTCACTCTAAGCAGATGTGTGTCTAACATGAGTCTGGTTCTGCTCAAGGTTTCTGCCTGTTAAAGAAAGTTTGTCCTTGCTGCTCTAACTTGCTAAATGCTGCAAAGTGCTGTGCTCACGGTGGATTAAAATGAGATCAGACTGAGTTCTGTCTGTAAGATGGGACTGGATCTTATCCAGTCTTGATGTTGGGTCTTTGTTAACAATAGAACATAGAGTACAGTCTAGACCTACTCTGTTTGTAAAGCATCTTGAGATAACATATGTTGTGATTTGGTGCTTTATAAATAGTGTAGAGATAAGCTGAAAAGGCTAATACTTGCCAAAATCCAACAGTCTCTTAGAAATAAAAACCAAAGTCTCCCAAAACTGCATTAAAGTATAAATAGATCCATTTGAGAGAAAAGGAAAGGCTTCCTGAACCATGGTAGACTTTGTGAAATCCTCACAGCATGTTTTTACAGTAGACGCAGTAAAGATGACCTTGTTGCATCAAAGACACTTGAACATGCTGCAAGGAGGAGCTGAGAGGTGAACCAACGCTCCTGTGAACAGTGGACCACCTGCTCTGTACTGCACAAAATACTGCCAGCCCTCAGCTCACACACTAATCAGATATTACAGCCCTAACTATAAACCTCACCTTTCAAACCGCCACTATATTCCTACATGTAAAGGTCAAACAAAGGCAACTGTTTACTCTGAGAGACCTCCAAACTGCAAGAAGAGGTGAGAAAATGTAATGAAGCTGAATTAAGTCGCACAGATTCCTTCTTCACGACTTACCCATGTGCAGAAGATAAAGTGCATGACCTTTTTGCTGTATGCAGAGCATGTGCATTTAGAGAAGTAGCTGGAGCCTAGGCTGGTGATAAAACAGCTGTTAGCAGTAGGAGATGTAAGCCGAGCTGTGCAGAGAGAAGTGAAGCTCAGGCTTTGAAGAGAGGATAAGGATCAGTCAGCGATGAGACCACCACCTATTGCCTCTGCATATCTGACTCTCATCAGTCTTTGTTGGGCAGCAGCTGCAGTGCAAAAATTGACCCGGTGCTCGATCTCAGCTGATATGTGGCTCCGGGAAACCTGTGCTGCACCAGATTAGACACACTGAGGGCAAGATTTCCTACATGAAATGAAATACTTTGTACCTTTTCAGTCAATTGAATGCGTGTTCTTGGTGGTTGTACCGTGACGCTGACACCAGGGTGAACTACACTATTAAGTATTTAATTAGGAAATGACTTATTGTTTTTAAAACAGAGGTGAAACAAAACTGACTTTGTGTGATACAATTATCAATACACCAATGCATAATATCAATATTTTAAGTGAAAAATAAGGTGCTCTATGGCGATTCCTTGTAGTGGCGCCAGAACAAAAATGAATGTAAGGTGAACAGGCAGTTAATCCGCCAAAGGAGTTGACAGCAGCAATATAGCACATGAAGAAGACAGCAGGATACTGCCATGGATGGAAATAAGTTAAGAGATGCATTGGCTACTTTTAAAACAAAAGGAAGAGAAGCTGTTCCAGCTCTTTACGCAGAGACGAGAGGAAAGGTGGAGGATGCACTCAAGCCTGCAGAGAGAGTTTCTCACCTGCGATATAGGTGGACTTAACAAGCTACAGAGCTAAGACATAATTACTTCCCATTCTGACAGTGAGGGGGAAATGAGCTCCCAGGTTCTACAAACTAGTGTAAAGCATGTGACTTACACTGGTGTTAGTACAGCACAAGTTTTACTTAAAGGGACGGAGAAATGTGAGCTGACTGAGAAAGACCCATCAGTGAATATAACTGTAGCTGTACTGCAACATGTTGCTTCTTAATAACCATGGATTGTCACAAAATCCTAATGTGTGGTACTTCCTGCAGATGTAAGCATTAACAAATGTATTTTGTGTAGTAGTTTGAGTATGTGTTCAAATCTTTTCAATCAATCAATCTTCATTTGTATAACACAAAATCACAACAAACGTTATCTCAAGACGCTTTTACAAACATTGGAGGTCTAGACCGTACTCTATGTTAAATTAGGAACAGAGACCCAACACCAAGACAGGGTAAGTCTCAGTCTTGTCTGAGCCTGAGCCAAGACTCGGTCTTACCCCACCTTAATACAACATGAGCATTGCACCTTGCAGTATTTTGCTAGTTACAGCGGCGAGGAAAAACTTCCCTTTAACAGGCAGAAACCTTGAGCAGAACCAGACTCATGTTAGACATGAGTTGGGTCTGGAAAGAGGGATAGAGGAGGATAAGAGAGAGGGAACGATGATAGTGATGAGACGAGTAGTAGTAGTAGGAGTAGTAGTAGGAGTAGTAGTAGGAGTAGTAGTAGTAGCTGTTGCCGCTGAGTCGAGCACGTCCGTATCAACTGGAGTCCAGCATGTCCACAGCAAGAGGATGTCTACGGCAGCTCAGAGGAACCTACGAGACAAGGGAGCTCAGGGACTCCAGAAAGGTCTATGGTTAGTAACTTTCAATGGGACAGGCAGAGTTAAAGTAAGTGATGAGGGGGTTGGGGGGAAGGGGGTGAGATAGAATCCCAGTGTGTCAGTGCGCCATTCCCCCCGGCAGTTCTAAGCCTATAGCAGCATAACCAAGAGCTGGTCCAAGCCTGAGCCAGCTCTAACTATAAGCTTTATCAAAAAGGGAAGTTTTAAGCCTACTCTTAAAAGTATAATGAGTGAAGACCAAACCCTTGACCAGGAACTCCTTTACTCCAAATTTTTTCAGCCTCATGACAGCTTACAATTATGATGTGATGGAATAAAATCGCTGCTGAAGCCAGATTCATAAAATTAGCTGCTTACTTTGATTGAATTATTGCTTGGTATCAAGTGGAGGTTGAATAGTTGTGTTTATATTTCTAAGCTGTGAAGCTGGCTGAAGAGCTTTTTGAAGCACCTGTAAAGCTTTGGACGACACCCGTTGTGACTCTTTGTGTTTAATGCAAGCTCTCACACTTTTGTTTTGAAGCTGTGCAGCTCACTCAAGTACAACAAGCTTCAGGGTTTGGTATCATTCATCCTTGTCTAATAAACACACTAAATCACAAACTTAGACATTATTTGACATTTCAATGAAAAAAAAAATCCCTCACTACAAACTTCACTTAGCTTAAAGGAGAAATGAAAAACTCTAAGCATGCAGACTGATGGCAGAAAAGGATGAGATGAGAAATACTTTATTTTCCCCCATGAGAATATGGCCTCAGGCAGTGTTGCAAAAGAAACATACAGCTCAGAGCAAATTGATGTAACATGAAACAAACACACAAAGCAACTAGAGGCTCAATAAGAACAGGAAAGGTGCTACGCTGACAGGAGAAAGGAATGCAGCACAAAACAAGTTTTTTCTCTATTAAATTCAGAATAACAATCTTTATTCCTAGTTTCATTTTCATTTTTTTATTTTTTAAAAATTACACCACAGAAGAAAGTAAAATTTTAATTTAAAAACTAATAAAAAAGTGTATTTATTTGTTTGTTAGCTCATGGGAAATGGAGTCATCTCCCTGGAAGCTAGCTTATTTTAACTCGCTTTAAATGCACATTTAAATTTTATTCATAATATATTTCTAAGTATCCTTTTCTATTCTGTTTTGTTATATTTGTCATTTTAATTGTGCTCTTTTATGCTTGTCTGGATGTTTCCCAATGCTTTTAATGTTTTAATGTAAAGCACATTGAGTTGCCCTTGTGTATGAAATGCGCTATACAAATAAAGAGTGGCAGTAGCTCAGTCCATAGGGACTTGGCTTGGGAACCGAAGGGTCGCCGGTTCGAGTCCTAGTATGGATGAAGTTGGGCAAGTGGACTGGTGGCTGGAGAAGTGCTGGTTCACTTGCCTGGGCATTGCCGAGGTGCCCTTGAGCAAGGCACCGAACGTCCAACTGCAAGCATGTTCACTGCATGTGTGTGCATGGTTGTATGTATATACCAAAAAACTGTGTGTGTAGCATGTCCAAAAAATAGCACGAGTGAAAAAATTGAATTTCCCCCTGGGGATTAATAAAGTACCTTTCTTTCTTTCTAAAGCTGCCTTGCCTTGCCTTGGAAAAATTCAACTGATTCCGTCCAATGTGGTCACCAGAATCTACACAACAATAAAACTCCTTATAGTACCTTTAATTTGGTGTTTTACTTTCTATGTAAAAAGATTAAGTTGCAAGCAAATTATACATAAACTGATTCTAATGCACAAGAACTATGATAAATGATATTAGATTGACATTCACAATCTTCAATAATTAACAATTATACAGTTTTTATACTATATATTCACAACGTTTCAGTAAAAACATTCATTATAAGTTAGATATATAGATATGTCAATGTAGGAAATGCATAGCAGTCAGTAAAGGTGTTCTGTAAAGGTGTTCTTTCTTATGGGTATGAAAAGTAAACAATATTTGCAGTCACACATTCTCTTTGTTATCAGACTTTGGAAACAGTTTGAGTCAGATCGAGCCCTCCAGCATTAGTCATCCAGGCATGCCATGACTAATGGTGCTGTTTTGAAAAATGCTGCATGCCACCGTGGCGTTGCACACCTTTGTGGTGTGTGGGGAAAGTCGAGACCTTTTTTGTGATCGAGGTAGCAGAATTGAATCTTGAGGATGCCAGTTGTGTGCTCAACAATGCCTCTCATCTGTGACTGGGGGAGGCTGTAACTGTGAGCTGTAATGGAAATGTTTAATGAAATAACAAGCCAAGGTTATTCTCCGATGCCTTGGAGACCAACGCACAGAAAATCAATCCATCTCAAATGTAGAATAAAGTGTCGCCATGTTATATGCAATGTATGAGAATTACACAGAGTACAGCACACCGTGATCCTTTAGTTTCTGTCTTGTTCTACATTGTCGTGTTGCCTATGTTTATTATAATAATGCACATGATAGAACAACACGGATGAGCACAGGTGGCAAAGGCACACATCATTAACTGACATTAATTAACTAACATTAATTACCACAGGCCAGAGAGCAACTCAACTCATGAGGCCCGCTTCCACGACAGCTTCTCTCCATCTGCTGTAAGACTGATGTCACAGGACGTCAAGGTGGGAAAGATATATCACTAACCCAAACTTCACCTTCTTAATGAACAGCTCACTTCCTCAGAGTGCATTAACATTATGAAACTATATCAACATGCAATAGTAACAATGTGCAATAGTAATGTGAAATAATATTATGCAACAAAACAGTGTACAAGTAACAACAATGTGCAACAGTAACAATTTGCAATAAAAATGTGCAACAGTAACATTGATCAATAACAACAATGTGCAACAGTATCATTTAGCAAGAACAACAAATTGCAACAATATCAATGTGTAATGTGCAATATTAAAAATGTTCAATAGTAATGTGAAATATTAACAATATGCAACACTAATGCACAAATAACAATATGAGAAAGTTACAATGTGCACTACAACCAATGAACAAATAACAACAATGTGCAAAAGTACCAATGTAAAATAATAACGATGTGCAACAGTAACAATTTGCAATAACAATAATGTACAATAGTAATATGAAATATTAACAATATGCAACAATAAAGCATCAATATCAATGTGCAATAGTAACAATGTGCAAAACAACCATTGTAGAAATAAACAAAATGTGCATTGATAATGTGCTATAATAACAATGTGCAACAGTAACATTGTTCAATAAAAACAATGTGCAATAGTAATGTGAAATAATTAAAATGTGCAACAGTAACAATTTTCAATAACAACAATGCACAATAGTAATATGAAATATTAACAATATGCAACAATAAAGCATCAATATCAATGTGCAATAGTAACAATGTGCAAAACAACCATTGTAGAAATAAACAAAATGTGCATTAATAATGTTATATAATAACAATGTGCAACAGTAACATTGTTCAATAACAACGATGTGCAATAGTAATGTGAAATAATTAAAATGTGCAACAGTAACAATTTTCAATAACAACAATGTGCAACAGTAACAATTTGCAATAGCAACAATGTGCAACGGTAACAGTTTGCAATAGCAACAATGTGCAACAGTTACAATTTGCAATAACAAAATGCAACAATATCAATGTGTAATGTGCAATAGTAAAAATGTGCAATAGTAATGTGAAATATTAACAACATGCAACAATAATGCACAAATAACAATGTGCAAAAGTTACAATGTGAAATGGTAACAACGTGCATTACAACCAATGTACAAATGACAACAATGTGCAATAATAATATGCAATAACAACAATGTGCAACAATTTCAATGTGCAATAGTAATGTGAAATATTTAACAATAAGCAACAATATTGCACAAATAACAATATGCAAAAGTGCAATGTGCCATACAACCAATGAACAAATAGCAACAATGTGAAATAATAACGTGCTATAATAACAATATGTAATAGTAACAATTTGCAATAACAATGTGCGATGGTAATGTGAAATAACAATATGCAACAATAACAATGCAAAAATAACATTATGCAAAGATAAACCTTTGCAATAACAATGTGCAATAATTAAAATGTGAATTATAACAATCAGCAAATGGTGGAATAATGAAATGTGTAAAGCACGGCTCCAGAAAATGTAGTGAGACGACTCCAGGGGGAAATGGTCATGGGCAGTGAATCTGTACCTCACAAATATTAACGTCACCATATGCTGAACTCAAACACCATACTAGGAGCTTGCAGAATTGCAAACTCCACTTGGTGAAAACAGATGGCTCTAGAAAGAGCTACATAGCTACACAGAATCTGCACGTTGTGGACTTTGCTGAGCGCAATGGGACTCGTCTCAGAGGAAGACAGTTTAAACCCTCTGGGAGCTCCTCAGAAACAGACTGTGTCTTATATGCCTTTGTGATTTATATTCCAGCTTTTACTACAAAATCTACCCAAGCATAGTAATTAGGTATTGTACTCAGTAACTTTCTCTGAGGGTAAATGACATAAAGCTGATGCCACTGCATGAAAAATTATATTCACAGTGAAATCCACATCACCTACAGGCCTGCAGCAGAAAGGTGTAGCTTTACATGAAGCTGCTGGATACAATGACTTTCTGCATAATTTCTTTAGTGCCTGGAGCATTGGTGATGTAACATTGTTACTGTTATTGCTTCAGTAGAACTTGATACTGTAGTTCATTGACAGGGAACAAGCATTTGTTATGGAGGAAGACACTGTATCATTGTGCATCAGCATTCACATCTCCAGAAGTTTAATTATAAAGGAATAAAGTCCAGCTTCCACAGATCATTTTTGCAGCACCAGCAGACATATTTTAGACGCTGTGTATCCTTCACACTTTGCAACTTTACACCGATATTTGGCAGCCGTATTTCTTTCCTTGCGAAAGATGAAAGTCTGAAGTTACTGCTCCATCATCAAGCTGGCAGAGCATCAAAGCAGAGAGATCACTGCCTTTAAAGGGGAGACATTAATTAATTACACTTGGACAAGAGGCAGTGCCGTAACACATGCATCATAAAAGGTTGGCAATGAATCAAAAAAAATGTGATGCCCTTTAATCAAGACTCTTCATCTCTTCTGCAACAGCCAGGTTACTGCAACAGCCTCTCAGTGCAGAGGACTCTGACTGCTGGTGATGAGGAACTTTGGACATGTGTTAAGTATTAAGAGGACTTTTTCTCGTAGGGATATGTTGGCATAGTTTATGGCCAGCAAATGAACCCCTGTGCCACACCCCTACTTTGTTTTTTCAAAATAAAAGCATGAAAGAAAAACTACACTTAGCTTAAAAAATCCAACTTCAAGTTAATTTGTAAACAGATCATGAAGCTCAGCAGATCTCTGTGATGATGTGTAATAACCATCTTATTCAGAGGAGACGGGTCTTATGGGAATGTTTCTTTTATAGTGCAAATAACTTAATGTCTACTACTTTATTTATTTATGTTTCTATAAATGTATCCATCAATTATTGATGGATATATCTTGGAAAGTGGGGTTCACTTTTTTCCTCATAATTTTCTTCATCTTCTTCCTCATCCTCTTCTTTATCTACTTCCTTCTTCCTCATCCTCTTCATCTTCCTTTCCTCATCCTCTTCTTTATCTTGCTCTCCCCCATCCTCTTCTCCAACTGCTTCCTTCTTCCTCATCCTCTTCTTCAACTGCTTCCTTCTACCCAATCCTCTTCTTCATCTACTCCCTTCTTCCTCATCCTCTTAATCATCTTCCCCATTATTTCCCCATCTTCTTCCTTCTTCCTCATCCTATTCTTCATCTTCACTCACATCCTCTTCATCATCTACCTTCTATCCCATCCTCTTCTCCAGCTGCTTCCTCCTTCCCCATCCTTTTCCTCATCTTCTTCAATATCATTTTCTTCATCTTCTTCCCTCTACCCCATCCTCTTCTTCATCTACTCCCTTCTTTCTCCTCCTCTTCATCTTCCTTTCCTCAACCTCGTCTTTATATTGTTCTCCCACATCCTCTTCATCATCTTACTCATCCTCAACTTCATCTACTTCCTTCTTCTTCATCCTCTTCATCTTCCTTCCTTCAACCTCTTCTTCATCTCCTTCTTCCTAATCCTTTTCTTAATATTCTTCCCTCTACCTCATCCTCCTCTTCATCTACTTCCTTCTTCCTCTTCATCATCCTCCCCATCATTTTCCTCATCTTCTTCCTTCCTCCTCATCCTATTCTTCATCTTCACTCTCATCCTCTTCATCTTTTTCCTGCTTCCTCATCCTCAACGTCATTTACTTCCTTCTTCCTCATCCTCTTCATCTTCCTTCCCTCAACCTCTTTTTTATCTTGTTGCCCTACATCCTCTGCATCATCTTCCTTCTACCCATCCTCTTCTTCAACTGCTTCCTTCTTCCTCATCCTCTTCATCTTTTTCCTTTTCCTCACCCTCTGCTTCATCTTCCCTCTTCCTCATCCTCTTCATATTTTTCTTCCTCATCCTATTCTTCATCTTCTCCTTCCTCCTCATCTTCTTCATCCTCTTCTCCTTCCTCAACCTCTTTATCTCCTTCCCCCCTTTTCTCTATTTCTTCTTCATCCTCATTCTCTTCTTCCTTCTCATCCTCTTCCTCCTCTTTTTCCCCTTCATCCCTCTTCTTTATCTAACATATTCCCCTTCATACCCCTCTGTTTTCATGCACCCCCTTTTCCATATTTCATTTCTTGTTATTTTATACTCCATATTTTGTCCTCTACTTCTCTTTGAAGTTTTGTGTTACCGTCAGTTTGCAGTCCGGCTCACTGACGTGTGTTCTTGCTCTGACGCTGCTGCAGTGGATTTAAGGAATGTATGTTATTTTCAGACATTTGATTAGAATAAGTTGCAACCTCTGAGTGGACTAAAAGCTGCACTTTGCAATCAAAGCTATTCACAGTCTGTGGATGTATAGCCGAATGCCTGTGGGGACAGTTCCACCTTTTAGAGATTTTAATTCTTATCCCACAAAGTCCTTAATGTTCTGTTTGCACGTCCTCTAATCACCTCTGGACTCCCTGGGTTACACCGCCGAGTGAAACTGCAGAGCTCAAAGGACCAACAGGCTGCCTCTCTAAAACATCTGCTGCTATGCTTCAGAGCTATACTTTGTGTCGGATCATGTCACCAGCAATTACTGTAAATATCTTCAGTGTACTTCTGCAGATCCCTGACATACTTGTGGTACCACTAAACACAGATGTGACATGATTGGCTGCTGATGGCTGGTTTTTGAGAGTTTCATCATTTTCAGGCATGAGTTGGATTGTCTGTCCAATGGAGTGCAGGATTCTGTGCAGCGGTAGGTTTCCTAAAAAAATATATCTATCACAGTGATCTCATGTGACAGATTTGAACACTCAATCACAGAAAAAAAACATCAGATGATATTGAAGCTTCCTGTGATCTCGGTGTTATTTTACTTGTGTGAATGCTGACACTGTCACAGTTCGCTCAGATCTTAGCACGCCGGCGTCAGCACTGTTAATTGATTGTAATTGAGCACTTGCTGAGGCCCCACTGTGATCGTCCAATCAGCCTGGCAAACATAACGAGCCTCAGCAGGATTGTCAAAGTAAGAGTTTCAGCACATATTAATATGACGCACACGGGATTGTTGTAATTCTTTTATGTGTTGAAATGCTGTCTCTTCCTGTGCATTTTTACACTTAGAAAAACAACTTGGAACAAAAGCAAGTGTAAAAAATAAATAGATGGTTTCCCCTTATATAAACTTAGCTTAACTCGTTGTTAAAAAAGTATCTTAAGAATATCCTCGTCTAAGCTTCTCCACCCAAAATACTCTTCTTTTAAACTGTGTGCATATTTATATTCTTCAGACATTTATCAGAGCACTGGAGCACACAGCATGACACTTGCACAGTGATGGGTAAAGTTAAACCTTTAAGTTTTGTAAGCTAACTAACGATAATAAATCACAAAGTTTCCAAATTTAACAAATGTATGTAGTTAAAGGTCATCACATTACCTCATCACTGCATCCTGCTAAAAGTTGACTTGAACAAAGAAAGTAGTGTTAAAAATAAAATCTGAGTTCATTCAAAAGTGGGTGATCAGCGGGGCATCATGGGAAATTTAGTCATCATTGCTTTCCTGTATCCTGTCCGCCCACAGCAGGTGAAATCCTTCCAATGTGGCATTCGTGTGCAGTGTTAGCTCTGTTAGCATGATGCTACTCTGCCAGTATTCCCTCTTGTGCTGGGTTAGCTCGTCCTCCTTATCGTAGATAAGCTAGATGAGCTTGCACCTCAATACCAGCACGTCATCCTTGCCTCCTTCTCCTCAGCTCGCAGGGAACATCGGGCCTAGCATCGTTTAGCATCGACATGCTACGGGCTGCTAACAGCTGATCTCGTATGTAAACAATGCAACCATGGTTACACGTAGGATCTCCGGACACACACAGGAACGAAAAGAGTAAAAACACCCCTGCAAACGTATCCAGTTTGGTGTCCATGGCTAACAAATGAGTCATTAAAAGTCAAGACAGGCTCCAGTGTGTGCCGATCAAGAGATGAGCTATCCAGACTACACTGGTTTTTTTGTACCAGGCGGTAAACATGTTTATTTCTGCTGTAAAGATCAGCTTTTTTGACTTGGTGTGTATGTGGTTTCCGTTACTTTCCCGAGCCAGCCTCAAGCGGATCCTCAATGACCTGCAGTTTTTATCACTTCTGCATTGGACTCATATTTTTAGACCGGAGGTTGCCACTTGGTCGGCCTTATCACTCTGCATCCTGCTAAAAGTTATCTTGAACAAAGAAAGTAGTGTTGAAAAGCAGATCTGTATTCATTCATTTGCACCAAATGCACACTTTGGCAAGAGCAACATCTTTACGACAATGGGTGACGGGCATCATGGGAAATGTAGTCATCATCCCAGAAAAACACCACAGATGTTGTCCTTAGGAGTCAGCAGAATCAACACAACATGAAAACTTCTAACAGTGCCTTTAATCTCTGCAGCTTTCAAGACCATGTTAAATACTCCAGCTGCAAGACTTCAATGAATTGGAAATATAAGATGAGTGAATATTCACAGAGTTAAATCTGTCTAGTGTATTATTAAAACCTGTATTAACTTGAAGACAACTTAGCTGGAAAAGCAAGAGCTATTCAGAGGTGAAAGGTGAAATGTGAAGCTGTACATTCCGTCTTGTACATTTGTGTTTCTGGTTTGAAGAAATTAATCTTCTGAGTTTTTAAAAGTCATGCATTTGTGCAAAATAAGAGATATCCTTGTTAATCAAGTGTTCCCCATGTGTTCTGAGAATCACACTCTGGCGCAGCACTTGATTGAGTGCAAACCTCAGGAATAATGACAGACCTTTCATTTGATCATTTCAGCACCATGGAGAGCGGCAGAAATAATCAGATTGATTTTCACCGTTAATAGACCGAATGTAGCCGTGACACTGATAGATATACTTCGTAGTAATCAAAAGAACTACAGAGTTATATGCAAAGACTGCTCATGGCAATTGACTCTCCATGGCAACCCTTCTGTGCCATTTCCTCTCATCTTCTCATTGTGCCACACCTCCATCAACTCCTCTTTTATCAGCGCAGCAGCAGCTCAGGTCCTCCCGCTGCTGTGACCTCCCAGTTTGTCTCCCCCTTGTTCCACAGCGCTGAGCTAACCAATCCAGTTTGCCACCGCGCCTGAATTGGTTTAATTAAATCCAGGGTCTCAGCACCGTCATGAATTTCAAAGAGTGCAGGGATGCATGTACGCATATGCCAAAAAAAAAAAGCCCCTGCACCGGTTTGGTCCTGCCAACCAAACGTTTGATCGTCATTAGTTGATATTCATGTGGTGCACAGCGGAGGTCCTAAAATTGAATCTCACATTCTTTAATATTCCAGTGTTCATCAGCATGCATATTAATCATAGACTTTAAATCATGGGGGCTGATTTGTCTCTAATGGACTGTACACAGCATCTTTATCCTTTTTCTTAATCCCTGTTCTTCTCTAAGGTGCTTAAACTGACATGTGACTCTGCAATTAATTCACTTAATGTGTGGGAGACAAGGAGATCAGTCAATGTGGAAGATTAATTCAGGCTTTTTGATATTGATGAATACCGCCTCTATATTATATACATTAATGAAAATGTTCATAAGCACTGTGAGAGCCGCAATATAACAAATGACCGTAGCATACCGAGCTGAATATTTTATTCCTATGAACACAGGAGGAATAGATATGCACACTGGATTGAAACCTAAGCCTCACTTAATGCAAGAGTGCAAGTCACTGTGTGTTTCCTGTGTAATCCTCTTTATGCATTTCCTGGATCCTTGGGAAATTTCATCCCTTCCTTTCTAAATTGTTGGGAGGGGGAAAAAGAAAGGAAGAGAAAAAGAGTGAATAACTGCAGAGCTGATGCTTAGCGGTGCCTAACGCTAATTACATTTCTGCTGCTGTTTTAATGGAGTTTACATAAAGTCTGGTGGCGACCATGTGGGGAGGAGAGGTACCTTGTTTTCATTAGATCGATCACTGATGCAGAAAGCACCTACAGTATTTTTTGTTTATAAAAGCACTGGATTGGGTTGTATGTGGGTACAAGTCATAAACTATGTCTGCCCGTAAAGTCAGTGCTGAAATCCTCCAAATCAAGGCGAGAGAGATCCAGCACAGCATGATATATTGGCTTTCCACTGTGATAAACATTGAGGCTCTTATGAAAAAGCTCTCGCTAAGGTGAGTGAGAAGCAGCTGAGATAAGATAAGGCTGATGTGTGTGATATGCTTGGAGAAGCACCATGTGTCAGCCATAATGTGAAGCTTCTCCCCCCTGAGAGGCCACACTCTTTGATGTGCACTCTAATTAACCTACTTCTGCTCTTTGATCAGTAATTGTCATTAATACCTTGCATGTTCTTACTTACTCAGTCTTCATACGACACGTATTGACAGCCTGTGTGGTGGAGACCCGGGTCAAGGCCACAATCTCACTCATTAGCTTCTTTCGTGTGTACATTTTTACATGGAATGATTGATCTGTTTGTCTTAGCATGTTTCACATGTCAGATACAGCATAGAGAAGAAGCCTCAAGGACAAAAGTGTAACCTGAGCTTCTAAACAATTTATGTGTTTAAGTGTCAGCACTTCAGATATGTGGAGGAGTATTACTTGGATTCTGAAAGCAGTCATTTTGAGAACGCCAATTCTGCAAAATATGTAAACAACTTCATATAAATCCTAACTAGGGGTGCTGGTGGCCTTGCAGTCTAGTTCCAGCCTTTACTGCATGTCCTTCCCCTCTCTCCACACCCCACATTTCCAGTCTCTCTTCAGCTGTCCTATCCATAAAGGCAAAAATGCCCCAAAAACAACTTTAAACTAAATAAAACCTTAAATAAAACCTAACTAATTTAGCCCTATAACGCCAAGCGTATCATATTTGAGCATTAGTTTTTTGAAAAAACCTGATGTATGCAATCAGATCCACCAAGTGCACGGATAATCCAGCAGGTGTGAGTAATTCATGCACCAGAAGGCCGTCCCCTTGAGACATCCAAAATTGCAGTGACAGACTCGAGGTTTTTCAGGGATATTTTTTGCCTATTTTGAAAAAGTTTGGATGAAAAGGGAGTTTGGACATCAAGAGGAATAGTTACTGGATTGATGCAATGTAAAACTAATTCATATTTCATGACTTAATGTATAGTCAAACTGTGTTGAAAATGTGTGTATCAAAATTGATACAGCAGGTGTTTATTTGCAGACCTGTCAATCATAATTTTATTACATTTCATACATTTTGCATTCAATACAGCAACATACAGTCTTTTTATTATTCAAGAACACGTTTAAATGACATAATTAGGTATATCTAGAGTATAAATTAGGATATTTGTAATGCATATTGTATTTTTATATATGCAACCTGCTGTATCATGAGGATTTATGACTGGTTGAATGTTACAATGGCTCCCTAGTAAAAAAATGTCTTTTTGCTCATTGATTTCCACTAAAAATCAAACAATTCAGAAAAGAAATATACAATAAATTAGTTTTTTTCTCTACAAAATATGTAAGTCATTGTTGTGCAATATGCAAAAAAATATTTTCTGGGTTTGGGAAAAATTTGAAGGAAACTCAAAGTTTGATAGGCTGAAAATTTTGTTTTTATATGTTTTAGTTTGTTTAAAAAATAAGAAATTTAGAGCAAAATAATCACACAAACTTCCTTATGTATCAAATATGATACAAATTAAAACTCATATATGAAAAATGCTGTTTAATTTACTCTTTATTTTTTTGTCAGAAGGTCCAATAAACACTCTATTTTCAAAGAATTTGAATTTTCTGGCAATTATTTGATGGTTCAGGCTTTAGAGGGATAGGATGACCATATTTTCAAACCTCCAAAAAGGGTCACTTTAAGTCTACCTAAAACCCATGTGTATGAGCGTGGTACAATTGGACTTTCCTTCAGTTTAATGCCAAAGTATTACTTCAACTCACCACAAAAAAAAAGACAAATGAGAAGAACCATCGGTCTATGAGAGCCTTCATTCAGCCTAGAATGATTGTACTTCAACTGAACTTTACAGACTCTGAATGGATTCTTGTATTCTGAAAATGTTGCATGCCATAAGTTGATCTTTAACTTCTGAGTAAACATTCTATACATTTCTCCAACAAAGACTGCTTAGAGCAAGGCTGTCTGAACAAGCAGTCAGGTCTATCTTACAGACAGGACTCAAAGTGTGTAGGCAGAGGGTTGCACCTCTAGTTCTCCTGCAGTAACCACAGGAGTGCCTCAAGGGTCAGTGTTGGGACCGCTGCTATTTATTCTTCATATCGGTGACATCAATCAAAATATCTCCGTTGCAAAGTGTCACCTCTATGCTGATGAAACTGTACAGCTTGGCATCCACTCCCAGACCAAGCTCAAACCA
Organism: Notolabrus celidotus; assembly: GCF_009762535.1. Classification (NCBI taxonomy): domain Eukaryota; kingdom Metazoa; phylum Chordata; class Actinopteri; order Labriformes; family Labridae; genus Notolabrus; species Notolabrus celidotus. The sequence goes on from NC_048290.1 coordinate 4,942,652, forward strand.
AAGGCAGACAAAACGAAAGTCGTGCCGTTATTCTAATGCAGCAATCTGAACCATCAAACCCGCTCTCTATCCCCACTTCTCAGGATGCACAGATTGAATTTGTATCTCAGTACAGATATAACTTACAAATCACAAAAGACTAAAATTGGAACTGGGTTTTGATTTCAAAATCAATCCTGCCTTTGTTTTCAGTCCTAATAGAAACTGGTCTTGTCTGTGCTGGACTATGGTGATCTCTTGTACATGCACGCCTCCTCTCATAGCTTACTCTCTCTGGACACTTGCTTTATGAACTTGTTAGTTGGTCTCCCTTGTCTTACGGTAGTTCAACCTTGAATACAAATGCAACAACATATCCCTATTTCCATTGTTACCTGTGGCTCTGGTCTCCATGGTCTCCCTCCTCCCTCCTTAGGTGCTAAAGAGGGGGAGGTGGTGCAGAGACTGTATCTCTGGCACACACATATAGAGCAGCATGCGGTGAAGAGTGTTGGTATGCTTTTTTCTTACCGTTTTTTTCTCCCTGTGTAGGTTCTTTTTGCCGACATGTTTCAGCTTGTTGGGTGTTGTTAGTTTGTTGTGTTAGTTTGAGTTGGAGACTGCTGGCTGTCTAATTATCAGTCTTTTACTTTCTTAGGGTTTAGTTTGGTTCTTAGTTTAGTGAGAGGTTCTGGGAGTGCACAGATACCTGCTGTTATAATAACATTCTGAAAATTCTTGTTTCTACTTCATCATTATGGCTAATTATCCAATAACTGAGCATACTAGCATACTGGTGCTGCTAGTTGAGTTTCCACCCGTCCCGTTTTTCCCAGAATTTTCTTTTTTTTCACCAGCTCCCCCAGGACACAATTTGTCCCATTTTTTTTTTAAGGGAAAATGCAAAAAACCTCAATGATTTCCTTCGTTCTGCAGTCTAGAACAGGGGTTCTCAAACTTTTTGGAGCCAGGGACCCCTGACAGGTGAGAACATTTTCCAAGGACCCCCTCATATTTATAACATAGATTAAGCACATGCTTACTACCATTTGCACTCTTAGATGCCCTCAGAACTATTTGTATTGTAAAACTTATCAATGTAAATTCTTCAGACCTGTACCATAGTGATACACAGATAACACATCAATTTGAATCAAGTAAATACCACTTGTATACTTTAAAAAAGAGGGTCATTTCATTTCTTGTGGACTCCACATGACAGCATTTATACTTTTCTAGTAATTGATCTTAAACGCTTTCAGAAAATGAACAGTAGCAAGACTCACATATCCCTTCGAGCCACTAAATGGTATCTGTATATACTGTTTTTAATGACACAGCACAATTTTTCAATTTATTAGAAATGTATTCTAATTATTTCACGGACCCCCCTTTGAGAACCACTGGTCTAGAAAGGTGCTTCTGCGGCTATTTAAAATTGTCTCTGTTTTCTTCCCGTCTAATGCGTATGTCAGACGTGCGTCGTAGCGCTCAATGCATCTCAAGCAGGGAGGGAAACTTGACCGAAGAGAGACAGCAAGCTGAATTAACTGACGTACTCTGCTCTGAGGTCTTCTTTTCGCCAACTTTTGGCGTCTCCATTTGAAATGGTAGGAGAGACGACTGACGAGGAAGGAGATGGATCAAATACATGCAAGCCACCAGCATGCAAAAAAAACGATATACTAGTTACAATCCTGACTGGGCGACACCGTAAGAGTCTGTCAGAGTGTGAAGGGGTACGGCCGACCCAGGTTGCCAATTTTTCCGCCACATGCGTTTTGTGTCCGGTGAAATCTCTGTAATATATTTGGGGGCGGCAGTAGCTAACCGAAGGTTTGCTGGTTCGAGTCCTAGTATGGACGAAGTTTGGCAAGTAGACTGGTGGCTGGAGAGGTGCTGGTTCACTTGCCTGGGCACTGCCGAGGTGCCCTTGAGCAAGGCACAGGACCCCCAACTGCTCTGGGTGCGCTGGTTGACGGCAGCATCCTCACTCTGACATCTCTCCCTAAGCATGTTCACTGCATGTGTGTGCATTTGTATGTATATACCAAAAAAAAAAGAAAAACTGTATGTGTAGCATGTCCAAAATAGCATGAGTGAAAAAATTGAATTTCCCCCCTGGGGATCAATAAAGTACCTTTCTTCTTTCTTTCTTTCTTCTTCTTACTATCCTGACTGGGCGACACTGTCAGAGTTTGAATGGGTACGGCTGACCCAGAGAGACAGTTTTTCCACCACATACGTTTTGTGTGCTGCAAAAAATCTCTTTAAAATATGAAGGGAAAACGCATTGATCCACGCTAAAACAAAAAAGTATCAAGCTGTGGTATCAAACAAACAAAAACAGGCGGCCATTGCAACTTTTATGACCAAAAAATGTTCACCAGAAGAAGACCATATTGCAGCGGCAGAGCTTCAGTGTCCTATGTCTGAATGTTATGTTCATTTGGTCAGTCTGAAGTGGTAACAGTGGCCGAGCCCTCCGCCCCAAACAATTGGTCGAGTGTCCCTTTTTTTCACAAATCCAAGGTGGCAACCCTAGCTGCTAGCTTTGTCCTGTCCAGCTTAAGGCTACTTCAAGGTTAAAAAACGTCATTAAAACACGAGTTAAGGGGCATCATTATCATTTTAGTTGGTGCGTCATCAAAATGGTAATTTATTCAAGTAATAAAACCTCCATCAAAGATGTCGCTTTGAGTTCCTCTGTACTTTGTATTAAAGCTGTAAAGTGATGTCGTTGGTCCTGGTTCTGGTCCTTTTTTGAATTTTTGAGCCTTTGCTTTTCCTTTCTGTTCTTTTGATATAACTCATTGGTTATACAGTAAAGTGGTCTCTTAGTATTAAATAGGAGATTATATCAGCATTAGCCGAGTTTCTGAATGGTGAAAAATCAGCTCCTCTGTACATGAATAAAAGTGATCGTTGGGTTATGAGTAAAAGACCTTGTTTGCAAAGCAAAGCTGAGCTGGCTTTCTATAACCCTCCACTCTGGCTTTGTGTTTTTATAGTGCATTACAGTTTCTCAGAGAAAGAAGTCAGCTTGAGTCATGTTGATTTCTATCCATTAAATTTTCAGCTACAGACATCTGATACATCTCTAAGTTACCTTGACATCACCTATAGGTTTCTTTGTGTTCTCTACCTGAGGCAATGCAGTAAACTGTCTGTCAATGCTCGCTGTAAATGGTAGATTTCTTATGTGGTATTTTTTTTAAAAAGAAGCATAATTCATCTATTTTTGTATCAAATGATTAGCTATAATTGCAGATGTGTGCTGCAAATGGTAACCTTTGTTGAAGCTACATGTGGAGTGCAAGTCTCCATTTTTAAGAGATGCAAAGTTTCATTTTGCCTAATTTCATAATTTAAAAATCCATCAAAACTAATGTGTTGTTTTAATCTGATTAGGTGAAGAAGAGAGTGCAAATTAATGAATAAGGGAGACATGGTTGTAACACCTTTTACTCCAGCACCATTAACTCACTGAACAGTTTAGCCAACATATTTTACTGAAAATGGAACCAGTTTAAGACTCTGCACTGATATCATAGATGGCGTGAGTTAGTATCAAATATATGGCGTGTGTTTGCTACAAGCTACCCTGCTACCAGGGTAGGATGTAACACATGCTGGGTAAAGGTTAACAAATACACAAAAAAGCAACAGCAGAAGTCACAACATATGATATGATCCATAAGAGGTGTGCAAATTAGTCCACCAGAAACTCTCTGTATAGCTTATATTTATAATCTATATAATATAAATATATGGAAATAACTGCGTAGCTGAAATGGCTCTACGAGTGTTAGTACAATTATCCTGGATTTCTACATTTGGCCCCACCAGTAATATGCAATTGATGAATTCATACGACCCTGAGAGGACATGCATTCGTATGCCGTTAATGGCATAATAACTGCAAAGCTATTGAGCATAATGCAGTACATGCTGTTTGAATATGAAGCCTACATAACAAGTGGTATGTTATGTGCGGTTTTGGACATATCAGAAAAGGATGATATGACAGCTTCCAAAATGTGAAGCCCAAAAATATCTGGCATCAAATCTAAGCTGAGGTTATATTTTTCATGAAACAATCAAATTGATCAATTTCAACACTTGAAATGTTGTTGAAATTGTCTGAAAAATAGAGTTTATGATTTGCAAACCATCAAACTCAGTTTTTATTAGGGTTGCAAAGGGGTGGGAAATTTCCATGGGAATTTAAGCTTGGGAATTTTAGCTGGGGAATTTAGGAAATATTCCAAATTGGAAACTTTCCATGGGAATTTATGGGAATTAACTGGAAATTGAGGGTAATTTAATGGAAAGTAGCATTCAAGCATAAATATTTGTTTTGTTATAAGCAGACATCCATCCAAAATAATACAATTAAAACAGATTTATTTGTAAGTAGAACTTTATTAAGTTAAATATTTTATTGAACAATCAATTCTTTCATTGAAGAACAAACGCAGGAATGTTGAGTTAAATTTTACTCATCCCCTCCAACCCAACCCATTCGAAAATGAACAAAAATGCAATCCCAACAAAGTCCCATTCAAAATGTTAAATGAAAAGAGGCAGGCATTTATATGTGATATTTGTAAGTTAGAAATTAGTACCATACATCAAATTTGTTAAATACATCACCACATAATATCATCAATACTTCACTTTGTGTAGTCCACAGGCTCAAATGTGTGGCTTCAATAGTCCTGTGTTCTGGGCTCAAAAGTGTGCTCCAGGATTCTAAAAAAATCCTCTGTGCATGTGATGGAGGAATGCACAGTGCATGTAGGGGGCGTGGTCTCAATAGCCCTGCAGCAAGCAGTGTGCTATGTGCATGTGATTGAGGAATAGCATAGATATTCAACTGTACTTGCACTGAGTGTCATGGTCTGGGTCTGCATGAGTGCTGCCAGCATGCAGGGGGCATGGTCTCAACAGCCCTGCAGTAAGCAGTGTGCTATGTGCATGTGATTGAGAAATAGCATAGATATTCAACTGTATTTGCACTGAGTGTCATGGTCTGGGTCTGCATGAGTGCTGCCAGCACTGGAGAGCTACAGTTCATTGAGGGAGCCATGAATGCCAACATGTGCTGTGACATACTGAAGCAGAGCATGATCCCCTCCCTTCAGAAACTGGGCCACAGGGCAGTATCCCAACATGATAACGACCCCAAACACATCCACAAGACGGCCCCTGCCTTGCTAAAGGAGCTGAGGGTAAAGGTGATGGAGTGGCGAATCATGTCTCCAGACTTGAACCCTATTGAGCATCTGTGGGGCATCCTCAAATGGAAGGTGGAGGAGCGCAAGGTCTCTAACATCCACCAGCTCCGTGATGTCATCATAGAGGAGTGGAAGAGGATGCCAGTGGCAGCCTGTGAAGCTCTGATGAACTCCATGCACAAGAGGGTGAAGGCAGTGCTAGAAAATAATGGTGGCCACACAAAATATTGACACTTTGGGCCCAATTTGGACATTTTCACTTAGGGGTGTGCTCACTTTTGTTGCCGGTTGTTTAGACATTAATTGCTGTGTGTTGAGTTATTTTGAGGGTACAGTAAATTTACACTGTTAAACAAGCTGCACACTGACTACTTTACATTGTATCAAAGTGTCATTTCTTCAGTGTTGTCCCATGAAAAGATATAATTAAATATTTGCAGGATTGTGAGGGGTGTACTCACTTTTGTGAGATACTGTAGATGCGTCTGTTTCCAGCCTGGAAGATTGCCATGTGTGTTCAAGGGACATAGTGAGAAAACACTGAAATGAGTATTTGACCAACTATCCCCATGTTACAACCATACCTGGTCTCCCCTACATGTCAATCAAATAAAGACAGGATTTGCAAACAGGCTTTTTATTCTGTAGCCCCGAGCCAAGGCCACTAAAATAATATCACATAATAAAACAGAAAAGGTTCAACTGAGACAGAACACTTAGGGCCTGATCTACTAAGATCCCAAATAACGAGTGCTAATTTGCGTGTGCAAATAATAATTTTGCACGTGCTATTTCTGGGCGTGTTGCGGGTGATCTACTATGACTGCCTGCGCAAATGATAACGAGTGCAAAAGTGGTGCAGACCGCCCTATTTTAGCAGGATTTTGCGTGTGCTATCGGCTGTCACCATGGAGAGTTTGGGAGAACAGAGTGGCCCTAAGCGATAACTGAAGTTTGAAGACATGGAGTTGGAGGTTTTAGTGGAGGAGGGACATAAACACATCGGTGAACTCCAAAAAAACAGAAGATCTGCCAATTAAATAAACGCATCTACTCTTCTCCAAAACGCAATCAGAGTATTGATGGAGTTTAGAGAGCGATTTGATGAGGCTTAGTCTGCCACTCTTGCTCTAGAAAAGTTAGGCGTCACTTTGGATGAAGACAGTCGCCTCACTGTCCCAGGGAGCAACTTTCGGGTGAACGTTTTTAATGCCTGATATCATCATCCAGCAACTGTCTCAAAGATTCACCAGCTTAAATGGAACTGTGAACATGTTTGAGTCATTTCACCCCAACACACTGCTGCAAGCACGAGATGAGGAGTTACGCAGAGCTGTCTGGCGCAGCTAAGTGAGCGCTAATTCACGTTAAGACTAACTAAAAACCCCTTGATGAGCACGATGGGACAGAATAGACTGAGTGGACATGTCAGAGAAAATGGACATACAGTGCATCGTGGACAAGTCCGCGGAGCTGAAGGCTTGTCCAGACAGTGGTGAGTAGGCCGAGTACTTCATATTGCTTTTTTGTTTGTATGTGAACATGTGCGCCGCTGTGCCAATTTTAATAAACTTTATATCTGTTGATACAGTGACCTACTGTGCTCTCATTAGTTGAAAAAGTTAAAGTGGGTGTCAGAATGATGCGGTCGCTCTCCGTGGTGCTGAACTGCTTTGACTTTGTGTTGTTTTATTATTATTATTATTTTGTTCTCTTGGTTTGATTGACCAAAACATTTAATAATGCTTGTAAGCCCCGCTTTTGCGGGCATGTTGTAAAGCGATGTTATGATGAGCGTTACAGTGACCGCAGCCATGTGTGCGTAACGCTGTGCCAGTTTGCACCTGCCTTTCAAACGTGCTAAATATAGACGCAAATACAGCGGGTGCTATCTGTTTCAGGTTTGATAAATCACATTGCGTGTTCTAAATGATTACATTTGCATCTTCTCCTCCCAGTATTTTGCGCGTTCTGATGATCTACATGTATTCTGCATATTTAATGAAGGCAAACACGCTAAATGTTTTGCGAGTGCTATTTTGCTCATTTGACAGACGCAATCCTTGGTGCTCCCGGTTAGTACGTCAGCTGTCAAGTTTGCACGTGTTTTTATACAGGCAAACCTTTAGTAGATCGGGCCCTCAGTTGTTAAAAACAGTGGAAGATGTACATGCAACACTTGTAGGAACCTCCTGCTTCCTCACTTATTGTTATCAGTTTTTAGAAGATTAGAACTCAGGTATCACTGTCAGTCTCCAACACTAGCACTGTGTTACACTGAGAGAGGTTTCATCTTATTAAATGCAATTATTCTTAAGCATACCACAATTACAGTGATATATAAGACGTACTAGAGCTAAAAGTAGAGGCAATAACACTAGCTGTATTATTGCCACAAAACTAAATTAAATTGCAACACCTCACAGATAAAAACATATCAGTAATAGGAGACGACACAGACGGTAATCTGCCGTGAAATTCATAAGCACTTCAGTGGGAGGAAGAAGGAAGCAAACAAAGTGACTCCACTTCTCCCCTCTCACATTTCAAAATAAACTAATCTGTGACCATTGTGATTAGACTTTGACTTATCATTATCACAAAGAGCAGCACAGCAGTGTGTCACTATTCAGAGCTGGAGCGTAGTGTGCATCTCCGGGGATTTTTCTGTGTACCCATGATATCAGTGACAGACCCTCGCACAGCCGAGCCTCCAGTGACCGGGTTTATTAATAGACAGTCTTCTCAAATACTTGCCAATAAACCGGAATATGTGATGGGATTTGCCAAGAGAGCGCCCAGAGAGAAGTGACCGGGCAGCATATTGTTTTGTTGCAGAAGATGAGAAATCAGAGTATAGAGACTGATAAAATCATGACATCTGAAATAGCTTGTGTCTCTTCTTCCATTTGTGGCGTATAGTGCAAAAGTGGTTATGTAAATTCAACTCTGACAGGGTGAGCGGGACCATAACATAAAGCAAAAGGGTCTTGTGTTGCTTTGAAGCAGACACACATGGTTATGGAAGGCTTAATGACTCTTGTGTGAGTGTTCATTACATTTCCCCTCATCGTTCCTCCTCTACTCTGCTGATTCTGTAGGAAGGCTGCAGGAGCGCCACTTATCAACCAAGCTGTCAATCATGAGGCGGGCTTTATAACAAATACTGCAGCTGGTCACTAGGGGGAGCACTACATGTCTTGGGCATAGACTGTATAAATTATGGAGGTAGTATCCGTGACATCACTCAACTTTTCCCGAGCTCTGTTTGAAGCCAATTGTCGGCGGGAGCCATATTGGAAATGCTGAACTCATGGGCGCTGGTGGCCTAGCGGTCTAGGCGCCCCACATACAGAGGCTACAGTCCTCGTTGCAGGGGTCGCTGGTGTGATTCCCGGCCAGTCCTATAAAATAAAGGCAAAAAGGCCAAAAATAGAAATTCAAAAAGGAAATGCTGAACTCAACCAAAAGAGTGTGACGTAAAGAGGCGGGGTTTGAGCCTCTGAGCCAACAGCTATCTGTTCCTGCCTGTCAATCAACTAGTCATCTTAATATCTTCTGAACCGTCACGTTAGAAAAAATCCCACCCCCTGTAACAGTGTGTGCCGATAGAGAAATTAGCTATGTAGACCCAAGCTGTTTTCTTTTTAACCAGGCTGTAAACATGTTGATTAATGCTGCAAAGATCGTCTTTTTTGAATGGGTGTCTATGTGGTTTCTGGTGTCTCTGCAGCTAGCCTCAAGTGGACACTCAATGAACTGCAGTTTATAACACTTCTGCATGGGCTTCACAGGTTGCAGCTTGGTCTTAAAATATTGGGGAGCTGTCCTTAGATGGGTATATTACAAAGCAGGCATTGTGGTTACAGAGGTAACTTCGGGGTTAACTATGAAGGCAGTTCACTTGCTACTGGGATAGATCACCATGGAAGCTTATGCTGAACACTAGGGATGCAGGGAAATTCTCAATTTCATGATATCAAAATATATATATATAAAAAAAGCATACAAGTAGAGAAGAAGAAATAGTTATATAAACATGCAAGAGAAAAAAAGAAATATTTATACAAAAGAAACAAAATCAATATTAGCAAGCACTGAAACCTTTTACTTTACATGTGTGAAAAGGAGTAGGAAGAAGTTAAAACTTATCTAATCCTACCCCTTCATTCACTATTATCTGGCATTATACCAGTGCAATCCCAGAAGTCAAATCTTCATATATTATCATTATATTTACAACGACAATCAAAAGTAAACCCCTCGTGATTATTGACACTTGTCTTCCTCCTTGTACCTCATGAAAATCATTTCTTTGTACTTCTTAAACCTGTGACGTGTGAAACAAAAGGTCTTCCATGCAACAAGTGTACTTTTGTTGCAGCTGCAGTGTAACAGAGCGGAGGCAAGTGGGAAATATAAAGACCATCCCATGTGTGCCCATCATCCTTTGCGCTCTGCTTCCTGTCTCACATCAGTACAGCAAAAAATGGTGGACACCAACGTTTGTGGCGAAGGAGAATAGCGAGATTTTGAACTTGTGGATGCTCCAGAAAGCTTTTGAATCTCATGTGTGAGAGCATTTCAGTCTCCCAATGTCAAGAAATGAAAACGGAGAAAAAGGTGACTGACAAACAAAAGCACAATATACAGACACCGGCAGACTGTGGTGACCTACACGTCGGGGAATATGAGTAATATCAGAAGCCACTTGGCAAATCGCCACCCCGAAAAAGATTGGAGAAGATGAAAGTTCTTCAAGCCGTGCAGACTTTGAGAAACGGGTGATTTTCATCATGTCTTTGAGACTTATGTAACGTGCACATGAGATGATGTGTGTTTAGTTCATGCCTGAGGGCTGCCCTGCATGTGCACGTCCACCTGCTACGATATGTGATATGTGCATCTTGTTTTGATGTGTACACAGCATAATGTTGATGTTAGCCATTAATAAAAAATGGCGCCATCTGCTCCCTCCCTGTGCCAGAGCTCTGTGCAGGATATCTGTCTACCACAGCACAGTTATGATGGACAGAAATTCAATAATCCAGCTCCAGAATAAGGGCTTGCAGTCTGCGCCAGGAGCTGCTTTCTCCTACAGTGAGCGTTACAGTGACACTCTATGCTCCCACAAGACGTTAGCTGACCCCCATGAAATCAATAGCATCATGGGAGCAGGCCTCTAACATCCACTTCTGGTCTGCTAGGTTTAACTTAGACTTCAATTCGTCAACACAGCAGTTAATTGATTAGCCATAATATGCTAAGCAGGCTGCCTGTGCGGTGACAGTTGTTTAGAAAAGGATTTGGAGGGGTGTGATTTGTTTGAAGAATTGACTTAATTCAAGAGGAGCGATCGGCGCATATCTTTCCATCAGCACAGCACAAGCATTCTCGGGGTTGCTCTCACGGAATAATCTCATAACTGGTGGCCTCAATCAAGACAAATGTGTTTATCTCAACCTGTAAACACTGAACTCACAGAGCAAGGGGAAAGGCACATTTTGTACACAAAGCAACACAAAATGAGCATTGTTCTTTCTGTGAGAAATCAAATAAACAGACAGCCAATGTTCCCTTCTTCTTCTCCTGCTCCTCATAATATTTTCTACATTTGGTTGCAATATAACAATGCATTGTAGGACTGCTGCAATATACAGGCATTGATGATAACTGTCTTTGGAAAAAAATGTAAATGTATAATGTGCTAAAAAATAAGCATATGGTAATACCAAATAACTATTTGCAGGAGTTCTTTATGCTGGTAGCCACCTGCCATAAAACTAAGAGAAAGCAAAGAGGAGGCAGCAGGAGTGTGCCTACATTCCCACTAAGGTTATTATTGTTAACAAAAACTAAATAATAAGGAAAATGAGAGGTAAAAAAACATTTGTGTTAACTGAAATAATAATAAAAACAAGGCTTTTCAAAAAAACAATAACTAACTGTAACTGTATTGTGAGTTTACAAAACTAACTAAAATAAACAAATTGTTCTTTTTTTTATTTTTATTTTTTTTTCTCTTTTTATTCTTGTGGACGTTGTAGATCTTTTTCTTTGTACATTTTCTTTAAAGCTGCTGTGAGGAACTTTTGTTTTGTATCGATTCTGGCGCCCCCTTGGGGACAAAGTGATACCTCTTATCTCTTGTCCTATACATGCAAATATAGTGTTTTCAACAAAAGCCTCATCCTGTTGTCTTCAACAGTCAACTTTATCAGGCAATATGATTCTTTTCCATGAAAACAGTCAAATAAAGGCTGTTTCTGAAGCGTGATGTCCATCATCTGGTCTGACACCTACCCCCTCAGGGCGGTTTCAGGCATTAAAAATGACAACAGAGAAGGTGTCAGTGTTGTTACTGATGGTCTTGTTTGCTATTGAAGGCTATAAAGAGGCATCGGTATCATTTTCAGTCTGTTTCTCAGCCAGTTAAAAACTCCTCACAGGGCCTTTAAAGTGTGTTTCTGCATTGGGGATCAAATCCTATACTCAAGGATGAGTTCAAAATGAGCTGTTTACTTACAGAAGATAGTCTTATATATATATATATTAGGGATGTACATTTTAAGTATTTTCCGTGATCGATTTTTGGAAATGTTAACGATCAATTATCGATTAATTGATAAAAAAAACCCATTATTATTCTTACGTCAAAAACAAGGCCAAATACGTTGTTTTCCCCCTAAATAATATTTTCTACAGCAACAAAATGCAAATAACTGACAGGATTGAATACGGGTACACGTTTGACACGCAGAATATCAACGATCAGGCTCATAAAAATATTCTACGCGGACATAATCTTATAAAGTGAAGGCTGAGACTACTAACAGAAAATTACTTCAGACTCACAGTGTCCAGTTTTCTGTCTACTCGTTCTTATTGAGAGAAATAAACATGTGTATTCGGTCAGGTGTCAGCCGGGAGCGCAACCGGGTCATAATCAGTCCAGCGGCAGAAAAGCCCAGACGGCTCTGATGTTGCTGGTCAGCAAACATAGTATACCTGAATTTCCCACCTGTCTGTTGCCTTCGTATCCAAAGGTGGGAAATATCCTGTTTATAGTTGTGAACCTTCGTGTCCGTGTTGTTGTTGGCAGCAGTTTTGTATTGATCCTCTTTTAAAAAGCGCACGTGGAGACCTGACGCACAGCCGCAGCCACCAGCTGAGCGTCTCCGCTGTGCGCAACACCTTTAACAGCTGATTCACATCCAAACATGCTTTAAACTTTAAACACCTCCCTGATAGCTGAGTGTAATATGAGACCACATGATGTTTGTTCCACGTGACGGAAAATTGATAACAAAAATGTGTGTTTCGAGTAATTTCTTATCAATCAATTAATCGAAAATCGATTAATTGTGGTCATCCCTAATATATATATATATATATATATATATATATATAGTATAAGAAAACTCATCCAATGCTGACATGCTGCCACGTCTTTGTTTTGTTTCCTTGTTGTTTTTTGTGTGAAAACTACTAAATAAAAAGTATTACAAAAAATATTAATAAAATAAACAAAATTAATAGAGAGTTCTATGTGGATGGTTGTTCATCTGTCCAAGGTGATACATTTTTGAAAATGGTATGATGTTTTGAGTTTTTATTACACAAAAGGACCTTTTTGAATCTCGCCCCTGACTGACTAATAAAAACTAAACTAAAACTAAGCATTTTCAAAAAATAGAAACTAAACTAAACTAGCAAACCTGCTTTAAAAACTAATTAAAACTAAAAGGAAATTGAAAACAAAAAGTAAAAACGAAATAAAAATAAAAACTAATGAAAAATGCAAAACTATAATAACCTTGGTTCCCACCAGGGGTGCATCTCGCTCGGCTGGAAGTGAAGCTTCCACCAAAGCGTCTGCCCCCTAGTGGCTGGCTGCAGTATAGGTCAAAAACTCAGTCAAACTTAAAATAAATACACGTGGTACGAATGTTTCTCACATCTGTATGCTGTGGTGACATGTAGTTATTATTTGAGTGTTTTGTGTCCAAGGCCTCTTTTTTCTGAAAAGTTTCTTTTTGGTTACATATTAGAGGTTAAAAATCTGGGTTCTACCTCTGGGTTTGCTTTGATTGACAGCTGCCGTAAAGGGAACCTCCATAGGATCTTGTGATGCTACGCTGTAGGGCGGAGCTCGTTACCGTGCCGACACAGAAATTACTGTGGCAACCACAGAAATTCTGTGGCTTCGCAGACTTTGGCTGCACAATGGCTGCGCCCTGGAGCGAGGTTTTTTGGCTTCAAAGCGGTACAACGGGAAAAAGAAAAAAAATTAATTTACTATAAAGTGCTTCCAAAAAATGTTGTAGGAGGATAGGGCTTAAATTGAAGGGAAATGAGGGAACACAAGACCTCATTTTGAAAATGTCCTAGAAATGTGAGAACATATAGGGCTGTGGGACCATTGGGATGACCCCGAAGCAGCAGCAGAAGAAGAAGACTCAATAACCAGCTAGCTAGCTAGTCTTTACCACAGTGCATGGCCACTACTGCAGCTCAAATCATGTTGGAGGAGATGACAGAAACAATCCAATTAGTGTCAAATTCCCAAGATACAACAGGACAGGATCAATTACAACATAAGACAAGATATTATACAACATGATGTGACACGAAAGGACACGACATGACATGACTTGACATGCTAAATACAAAAAGAATTGATAGGATATGATGAAACACAATAAAAGAATCATATATGATATAATATTACACAAAACAATAAGATATGATACACTTTAAAATGAATGAAGGATACCAGTACCAGACTGGAAGATACAATAAGATGGGATAATGTTACATACAATGCAATTCAACACACAATACTGTATGACATGACACAATACAATTCAATTAACTTCACAATAGGAGATACTAGTGCCACATTGCTTTTCAATTACCGTACCAACAATGAGGGTCGGCCTGATACGCTGTCTTTGTAACAGGAGAGGTTTGATGATCTCCTCATAAACAAGGAAAACAATATCTGCATGTTGGCATCTTCATGCGGACAACTTTAATTGGAAAATATCGGTATATCGAGTATTTTTGCATGCTACACATTTGCTATAAAGCAAATTAAAACCAGCTGTCAGTCCTGCTTTGTTGACCGTCAGTGGTGTAATTTCTTAGCCTCCTGTAATGAAGTTGAAGTTTACTCCAGGGTGTGTCTATGAGGAATTACAAGATCAATGTGTGTTGCACTATAGACTTTGATGCGTGTACGCTGACACATGGAAATCAATAACCGGCATGCAATGACTCCCATTTTATTGGCAAGAAAGAAAACTGAAACAAATTGGCATGTTCCCACTGGGAGGAGTGTTTGGGGCTTTAATCACCACGCTGAGAGTCAGAGGTTGAAGAAATTTCAGTCTCGTTCGCTGCCCACCCATGCATTACAACCTCCTGCTTAATAACAGTCATTCGATAAGATGTGGGCTCACACACACGGCCTTGTCACACACATGGGGTTAACCTGTTGTTTATTCGCACCCTCCTCACTTTTTGACCTTGGCTGGATGGTTAGCTTGTGACACAAAGATGAATTAGCTCCAGGCGACTTGGAGCCAGATCCATCTTTTGAATCTGTTCCCTGAATGCACAAATATCTGCTTTATTTTGTCCACATTGTACACCTCCAACAAACTCCTCACACTGCTGCACGACCATAACAGCAACACCTTTGCTAATAACAGCCTGATTTACAGGCTAAATGCATATAATTATCCTCATAAGCACCTGCACTTGCACCTTTTAGACACAGGAAAGGAGGATTATCTTGGACTGGGGTTATTCATCATGGCTGGAGCTGTGCTCACTGACGTATATAAGAACAATAGCAGGAAGCAGTTGGTCAAACGCTATATTTAGCACCATTCAGGAATCCTAGATTTGAAAAGTACTGGTGTAGCATGTAGAGAAACACACACACAAAGGGACATCTGTGTGCCTTTTTTAAATTAAATCAAAGTGCATTGTTTTGATCACCTCAACCAGCTCCCTTGCACCTCACTGTCCAGTTTCTTTGTTGCTATGCTCAGTAGGTGGATGGCTTTCAGACTAAAACCCTCCTGCAAATATGTGCTCATTAGATTTAGGCCTGCTCAGTAAGGTGTGAACAATTATTTCCACAGAGTCACAGGTTTGTCACTTTTATGCTGGGATCAATATGGATCATTACTGAGCTGTGTAAACAGTGACGCTCTATTTATTATTCCAGGGTTTCCAAATGAGGAAACTAAATTTAAATTGGATGTGTGAAGAAGGGAACAAATTGGCAATACTGCTCAAAGGATTAACGGATATTGTGTTAGCAAGAGATCTTCAAATTCTTCATGTGCAGAAAAGATGGAATTTTAAATTGACTAAAGTAACACTTCATTGGTTTTTAAAATAAAGATCAGTTTGCTCTTTATAGATGATACCACAGCTTTAACGAAATGATTGCATTATATTATGTATACGACCTGCAGGATTGTACTGAACCGGTGGTATGGAGTTTCACAAAGGCAGAAACAAGACGGGATAGGTCTGCTGTAAGACACTCTGTTGTTGTATCATGGATAATGTAGGATTTAGCATTGTTTGGGACTTAACCCAGAGTAGAGATTAAAGCCAGAACTGCATCTACAGTATATAATCTACTGATGTGCAAACAAAATCACTTCTGCAACTCTTTAAGTCTTTGCATTATCTGTACTTTGATATGGTTATAGTATTTGAAGACAGACTCCCAGGAGTTTTTACTCCACATTAAACAACAAGTTAGCAATCTACATGCCAAAAGTGGCAAGTTTTAACAAAGATTTGGGTTGTGCTACAGGTAAGCCTTGTGTGTAAATGGTTGTACAAACATACTAAGAATATTTGGAACCCTTCTTTGCAAGGATTTAGTGTCCACAATAAGCTTAAAGCTTCTTACAGTTAGAATAGTCATGAAGTCCATGAGTGCATCTTGATATTCCATAAAAAGGCAATATTGTGTGGAGCAGGGAGGCTTTGACACACATTAAAAAACATAGTTAGCCAAGGTCTGTATGCTAACATTAAAGTGCATGATGTTGATCTTTAGCTGTGGCATTTACTGTCATACCGCTAACACATAAGTGCCTCTAAGAAGGTTGTGACCAAAACCCAGAAGAAAAGAGCTTTTAAGAAAGAAATGCTAGCCATGTGTTTAAATTCCTGAAGCAGGTGCATCCAAAGGAAGTGGAAAACCTCTTATGTTGAAAAAGCAACTTGATGCAGAAGTGCAAAAAAACTGCAGCTCTTCAAGTGTCTCCTTGAGATTGGCTGCAAAAGCCAAGGAATCCCCTTTAACACCCTTTTAACACCCATGTTAAAACTTTACAGCAACATCGAACGTGTGTGGTTCAAGGAATAGTTGGGCATGCAGCTCGTTTATTTATTTGTACACATTATACAGGAAGTGATTTTTTTATAATGCACCTGTTAAGATAATTGAAAGAGTAGGAATTAGCCTGTCCATACATTTACATGATTGTTCCCAGGTTGATGAAAAGTTAGCGCATGCACCAGCCGTGTATGCAGCCTGTTACAGAAGCTCTTGTTCGTTCTTCTTCTTTTCAACTATTTTTGTGTTGATTTTTCAGATTCTTCACTGGCAGTTTGTCTAAGTTGTGACCTTTTTGACATGCTATTGGTGAGACTTGTGGATGTTTGTCACTATGAAACATATCACCTTCATTCCCAGCGCTTTGGTACAAAGATAATTTCTAACTATTCTGTGCTTCTGTATATACTTTATTTACCTATTACTATTGCATTTTATTAAATTTTATTTGATCTTTACTGTATTTTATGTTATTCGTATTTATCCATCCATCCATTATCTTGACCGCTTATCCCGTTAGGGGTCACGGGGGGCTGGAGCCTATCCCAGTTGGGTTCGGGCGGAAGGCAGGGTACACCCTGGACAGGTCGCCAGCCTATCACATGCACACACTCACACCTACGGGCAATTTAGAGTGATCAATCAACCTTGTGAGCATGTTTTTGGACTGTGGGAGGAAGCCGGACCACTCCGAGGGAACCCACACATGCACGGGGAGAACATGCAAACTGCACACAGAAAGGCACCAGCCCGGCCGTGGATTCGATCCAGCAACCTTCTAACTGTGAGGCAACAGCGCCTTATCTTATTTTATTCCTTCTTCTATTAATATTTTGACTTTCTTGCATACTGTTTATAAGAGCTCTGTAGTGACTAAATTCCCTAAATTAAGTATTCCTGATTCTGATTCTGAATCACTGTTTCCAATGTGGCGCCCGCCATTGTTGGACTTCAACTCTTCAGAAACAGGTGAGTGACGTCACAGAGACTGTTTTATACAATCCATAACCCAGACATGAGGATCTCCTCTGCGGCCATCATGAATCTGTTTGTCGAGAAAGTATCTGATTGCATCACTGGAGAGGTGTTGTATCTCAGGCCCGACTCAACCATCACCCCTGGGGTGATCCAGACAGCCTGCTGCAGCAGTAATGTTACAATGCAACCACTGTGAGACTCAGGCTGTGACTAAAAAAAGTGTTGCATGTGTTTTTCAAGTTAGCAATGACAAATAAATCAGTGGACAAGGTGGCTATTAAAAGAAAAGTCAATCCAGCGGCACCATAAAGTCCATTTAACGCTCACTCATCTCCATGTCTGACAGAGTAAGACGGGACGGAAACTTCTTTTTGTCCTCCCTCTAGTCTGTATTCCTCCCTCCAGTCTTTATTTCAGGCTAATGGCACATTGAGGTTAAGGACCATTAGTCCGCTCCCTGGACTATAGCTGCACCTATTATAGAGCTACAGCATAGCTTTCTTCAATGGGCCCAGTCCTACTTTATCACTGCTTACCCAAGACCTCTCCCAGAAGGTCAGGCTTTTCTAATGACTCGTGACTTGAGTCATGAGGAGGAGAGGAACACTGAATGGGGGAAAATTGCCTGTAGAGAAAGAGAGAGAGAGACAGAAGAGACGGAGCAAGAATGAAAAGCAAGGAAGGAGAGAAAAAAATGAAGAGGGCGAGGAAAAGGTTAGTGGTGGAGGAGAGGGATATATCACTGGAACAATAATGGGTTGAATGTAGACAATGGTGGAGAACGTGAGCCATTTAGGAGTCATTGTGAAGGTTCTTGATTCAATCAGAGAGGCATCCAGAAGACATTTTATGTCATTCTGAACTTTAGGTTTCACTTGATAGAGTTTGACACTCAGCATCCGAAGATCTGGAGAACTCTCCCTCGATTTTGTTGATTGAAATAAGTCTGAATATTTGTTTTTGAGCAAGCATGGGAGGAGAGAACATACTTCAATTGTCATGCAAAGTTAACATTTGCGACTGACAATTTTCTGCCATTTTTCACATCATTTAAGATTTTTGTAAACTGTCTTTTTATCACTAACTCTAGAGGTAGACATAGAAATGAAAGAACAGAATATACAGTAGAGGATGATAAGAAACACAGAAGCAGAGGATGATTTTTAGAGTATAATTTTGTTTAGTTTTGAAACCACTGACTGCATATGAAGAAAAATGACATGCCATTACCTCCTCCACCTTGCTAAAGTGTAGCCAGAGTATTCCCCTCAGCAAGTGCAGACACATTGCACTGATAAGTTTGGAGCTGCTACTTTTTTTACTATTTTACAGTGTGTGAGTACATTTCAGAGGCAATGCTTTTTAATACTTACAACCCCATTCCCCCAAAAAGTTGGGATGCTGTGTAAAATGTTTGATGCTTTGCAAACCATTTGAATCCTATACATAATTGAAAATAGTGCAAAAAACAACAAATACATTGAAAAAATATATAAGCTTCTTTTAAATTTGATGGAAGGAACACATTTCAAAAATTGGAACACAGACAACAAACAAATAAAAATGTTCTGTGATGCTTAAAAAAAACCTAGGAGAACATCTCCCAACTAATTAGGCCAATTTGCAACAGATTCTTGGTTCACCACTCTGTAAGGAAATGCATGAGCAAATAGTTAAACACTTCCAGAATAATGTTTCTGAGTGTAAAATTGCAAAGACTTTAAGGATTTCATCATCTACAGTTCATGATATCGTTAAAAGATTCAGAGGATCTGGAGAAATCTCTAAACAGACATCAGGCTGATATCCGATACTGGATGGGAGTGCATAAGTCCCCATGGCATGGGTAGCTTTGAAGGCACCATTAATGCTGAAAATATACAGATTTTGCAGCAATCTAGACCAGGGGTTCCCAAACTTTTCAGCCTGCGACCCCAAAATATAGGTGCCAAAGACTCGCAACCCCCACTGTCCATCCAAGTGTTTTAATGTGCTTCATTTGGCTGGTCTGCAGAAAATTAACCTACCTATATGAGAATGTCATATAGGTATCTTTTTGCCAGATGACTGTCATAAAGTCATCTGGCAGAAAGAAAAGCAGGAAACTCATCACATTTTCTATTTTTCATTTAACTTTCTATTCATTTTTGACTGATTTTGCAGATGTACATTGTCCAATACATTCTGTCAGTACAATTCATACAGTCATGTCATTGTGATGATGACAATGCACAGGAGGACAAAATGACAACATAAGCTTACAAATGATCAGTTTTTATAACCCCACCCACCCCCCACATCCCACCACTCACATGGGTCTTTCATCAGAAATATACCTGTAACACAGATATTTACTAGGGGTGCAACGGATCAAAAAACTCACGGTTCGGATCAGATCACGGTTTTGAGTCACGGATCGGATCATTTTTCGGATCAGCAAAAAAAAAAGAAGACAAACCAATATAACTTTGTCCCTCCATTTATTTTGTAAAACACTTTGCCCATTAAATAAAAACAACATTCAACTCAAAATGTACTGCATGTGCAAAGCACCCTATCTGTGGGCCGTCCTGCCTCATTCACTGCATTTCATGGCATGGCAAGTGAAGGAGCAGAGGAACTTCTAAAATTTCACTCTATTCTTCTTTCAATCGCTGATTTTCACCGTCCACTTTTCTTTGAGCTGCAAACTTGGAACACACCGTTTGATTCTAGGGTCCTACAGCTGGCAAAGTGCCAATATACGAACTGCTCCATAAACGAAAGTGAAAGTTAAAAATTGTACTTGCAGCATTGGACTCTATGTGACACAGTAACAGCCTGTTGCGTATTGTTGACATGGAGACAAGTCCCAGTAAACACGCGGTGACCCGACCAAAACACAGAGTGAAGGAATAACAGTTCAGGGACCACAAATAGGCGGCCGGATGCGGTCCGCGTATTGACGGCCTCTGGTCTAGTGGGTGCGCAACGGAATTTCATAACGTGGCTCAAGCACATTCAGCATTCACTGTATTTCACAGGGAAACCCAAAATGCTCCCATACATGTGACTTACAAGATGCAGGAGGGTTTTCAAGTTCCTCTGCTCCCTCACTTACCATGACTACCGCTGCACTTGACGAGTGAGAGTGGATTGAACATGCGGTCATCACGTGAACACGCGCAACTTTTTTCATCAACCGATCCGCGGACTAAGTCCGTGCCGAACCGTGGAGAGGCATCCGAACGGATCACGGATCAACGGTGATCCGTTGCACCACTAATATTTACAGTAAGTCAGGAAAATATATAGGCGGATTAATAAGTAAGAAAAAATGACAAATGCATGAATAAATAAATAAATAAATAAGTAAGTAAATAAACAAATAAATAAAGAAAGAATTGATACATTCAAAATATTAATACAATGGTATAATGTAACAGGTTAATTCATAATATAGTTCTGGCCAAGTTGAGTGCCTCCATTCTGTTTTTAAGCATAACCTGGCCGGCCACATTTTCCATTTTTCAAAGTTTTATTTCAAGGTTAGCTACTGTGTTTGTCAAAATGTTTTACTATAATGGGTAAAATGTACTATTTTTAGATAACTTAAAAAAAAAAAAACCTTCTGGAAGACATCTCACGACTCCCAATTTGTGTCTGCTGACCCCCACTTCGGGAACCCCTGATCCAGACAATGACTTATTCAGGGAAGACTTTTCTTATTTCAGAAACACAAAGCTGAACCACATTCTGCACGTTTTACAACAGCATGCATCTGCAGTAGAAGAGTCTTGGTGCTAAACTGGCCGGCCTGCAGTCCTGACTTGACACCTATTAAAAAAATCTGTTGCATCAACAAAATTGGAAATACAATAACATAGATCGTGAAAGCAAACTGAGCCGCCGAAATCCTATATAAGACACAACTGGGACGACATTTCCCTTCATGTGCCTTCACGTGAAGCCGTTGCAGAAGCATGAAAGGCTTCACATACATGCACTCGGACATGCACACACACACAGCGTTGTTCCACCCTGCCTGCTCCACAGACTCAGTAATCCCCAGACAAGACGTCCTCTGTTATCCAGGCTGGCTCAGTGGTGTGAGGACTTGATTCCACCATCACGCCTCAGTGACATTCATATTGCAGGCGAGAGGTTTGTGTCTGTGTATATGTCAGCGCTGTGATTAGCTGGTGACCTGTACGGAGTGTGCCCACCTCTAGCCCGATGACAGCAGGGATAGGCTGCAACCCTCCATATGTTATATAGATAACAGGTTTAATGAATGGATGGTTGTTCCATCTGTCAGGGAGGCAGGATGTACTCCAGACAGGCAGCAGGGGGAGCTTGGAATGTTATGTGTTCACATTTAAGGAGCTGTCATGCTGTATATCTTCTTATTCTGTCCACTGTATGAAACCCTTCACCCTGATGAACCTGCTGACCTGAGCTTTACATAAATCCCTCTTTTATGAGCCTCAATTATCATTTACAAGGGAATATGACAAAGACAATACGAGGACATGTCCAGTAAAGTTTTTACTTTCCTGAGTGAAATAGATTACCAGCCTATGAAGCTGTTCTTTTTGCAATATGCATTGGGTGGAGGTCAGTTTCTACAGCTCTGCATTTAACTGAGGAATTTACAATGACTCATAATATAATCATATTGGTAAGACAACCATTAAAGCCTTACCTTTTTAAAATGTAGCTTCTCCCACATGTTATGCAGTGAATGCTATTGTCTCAGGGTGTTTGCCCACCCCAGATTGTGGGATGCCTTCCTGCAAGAGCTACATCAGAGTCTTCTGTATTTTTTACTCAGCTAACGAACGGTTGAATGTTTTTAGAATGTTCCTCAGGGTGTCCTGGATGCAGCTGTGTCAAGACTCAATTTGATGGCTAACAAAGTCATTTCACAGCACCCAACCTTTCTATAAAAACAGCATGGGCGGATTTTAATTGTCAACAAGTAGGAGGGAGGACTAACTGTCGCGGGATTTGTTTAGTGAAAAAAGCTGGAGGATGCTGAACTGGTGAAGAGTAATGTCTCTGATATGCCAATGTGGTGTTGATGTCACACGTGTAGGATAAAGGAATGTAATGAAATGATGACAAAAATAATTGGCCTTAATTATCCTGAGGGAGTTTCAGTTACTGAGCTTTAACCCTAGAGCACTATCGTTAAAAGTAGTAACACCAAGGCGCTGGTGGCCTAGCGGTCTAAGCGCCCCACGTACAGAGGCTACAGTCCTGGTTGCAGGGGTTGCCGGTTTGATTCCCAGCCGGTTGACCATTTCCTGCATGTCTTCCCCCGCTCTCTACTCCCCACATTTCCTGTCTCTCTTCAGCTGTCCTATAAAATAAAGGCAAAAAGGCCCAAAAATATAACTTAAAAAAAAAATAGATATATCAAAATATGACAATACGTGAGAAATTAGAGTAGTGTTCTTTTACTTTAAACTGTGCCATGCCTAACAGACAAAAAATGTATCAGGGGAACCTATAAAAATGCTCAAAATGACTGAAAAATTTGGAATTCGAGAATAAAAAAAAATCCCCCCAAAAGAAGGGTGATGAAACTGGAAACTTGGTGTTTGGTCCACCCATTCCTGCAACATTTGAGACTTCCTTGGTGAAGGCTGAGTCTCCTTAACACACAAACAGCTGCAGGAGAGAGAAACAAAAAAGGGTGAAAATCACCCGAACATGTGCCTGTTTGAAAAAAGCAGGTTTTGGAGTAGGGAAACACCCACGCCTTCAAATATGTCAAAGATGATGCTGAAGTTGCCAAGGCACCCATGACACTCAGACAAACGCAACATAATGAAAATCATGTAAATGTGTTTGCTCGGGTGAAAATCACCTGGTGATAGTGTTCTAGGCTTAATGAAACCATAAACTGTATAATACATGGATGTAGTATCTGTGACGTCACCCATCTGATTCTGTTTTGAAGCCAATCATCAGTGGGTGCCATATTGGAAATTCTGAACTCAACCTAACTTCTGTTGAGCTAGTGTGACGTAAAGAGGCGGGCTTTGAGCCTCCTCACTAACAGCTACAGTGTTCCCTCCCTGTCAATGAAGTCAGCTGTGCCTCTCATAATGGAAGACTTGTAATCTTAATATCTTTGACTGCTGCTGGCATTATAATGCATAATATACTGTATTATACAATGATCTTGCTATATTATATTATGTTATATTACATTACTATTCTAACTACAACCCATGGTCATATTACATACAAATACTATTTCTATTTATTGCTTAATTTGTCATTACCAACCATAATCACACCATGTCAACCTGTCACTACTGAAACATTTTTTAATACTGCCTGTAATTACTGCTATTTAATTTAAATTCCATTTGTAACATTGTATATATCTAAATTGTATTCTAGCTTTATTTGTCTATTTTATTTTACTTATTTTTATTTAATTTTAATTTAATTTAATTTAATTTAATTTAATTTATTTATTTATTTAATTTATTTATTTATTTTATTTTATTTTGTACTTATTTTGTACTTATTTTGTACTTATTGAAACTTCTTTCTTGATTGTACTTATGTCTGGGTTGCTGTAACAACTGAATTTCCCCCCCCGGGGGATCAATAAAGTAATATCTTATCTTATCTTATCTCTCTTCATTCACCCCCCCCCCCCCCCCCCCCCCCTACCTTGGCCATCCTGATCGAGAAATGAGCTATCCAGACTACACTCTGTTTTTGTACCAGGCTGTAAACATGTTTATTTCTGCTGTAAAGATCGTCTTTTTTTGAATGTGTGTGTATGTGATTTCCGGTACTTCCAGAGCCAGCCTCAAGTGGACACTCAAGGAACTGCAGCTTTCAACACTTCTGCATTGGCTTCAATTCTTACGTCCCAAGGTTGCTGCTTGGATAAAACACTGACAGATAATGCCCATGCCCATTTTAGAATATATAATTAATTCATAAAATAATGACATAATGAAGCTGTAGTGTATCCCTATTTCCTGTAGTCATCAGCTGTTCTCATCACCCGGTCACACCTTCAATGCTAGCCTATCATTTTGTTGCTGTCCATCATAAAGACACTCCTCTCTTCCTTCAGTTCATTCATTTGTTGCGTGCGATTCTCCACCTCCCCATCACCGCCCAGGTTTCATAGCTTCAGGAAGTTTTCACATACCTTCAGTTTCATCCGCTCTGGACGGCTTCATCAACCATCTCCCCATCACCGCCCAGTCTTTGCCGTCTTTGATCTGCTCCTTTATCTCATCAGCCTCAGACGTCTTCATCTCCCAACACCTCCACCTCCACCTCCACCTCCACCGCCAGTGTGTGAACTCTGCAGGAGGATAGGTTCTGAAGCCGCTCAGGGCAGACACCCCTCGATGAGACAATCTCAGTGTTGAGTTCAAGGGACAATAATTCAATATCACTCAATCTTTCTTTGAGTGATAAAATCAATTAATATTTATCTTGTCTCTCCTGATTGAAATATAATTCAGTCTAGTCAGCATGTTTTAAAATCAGGGAGATGAGGGGAAGAGTGAAATGTTTGCACAAGCAAAATCATTTTTCATGTCTGACTTCTTTAGCAGCAGTCTATTTTTTCTTCACTTTCAAGTCCTGTACAGAGGTCTTACCTTCAGCATCGGGGATATAAGCCTCAATCCAGTTGCTGTATAAGTAAGGTTTCTCATCCTGCCTCCAGATTAAGGATTATATCCCAGATGATGAAAGTAAGACCACGGGTGTTTCGATTTAACAAGTGACCTTGCTAACTGGTGACTTTCAGTCAAATGATGAGGGAGTTCTCATGGTGACAGGCTGAAAGTCCCTGGTTAGTGGTGTCACTCGTTTATCTGTACCACCAACGTTGGGCTTCATTGTCCCGTAGACAAAACTTAAAGTTGCCTCCTGCTTGCTGCTGCAAATATTGCTGGTTTGAAGCATTCCTGCATTAGCTTCACTTTTCAGACTACAAGGCTATGCCCATTTCTAAAATCCAGTCTATGAGTGAGACACAAGGGTGGTAGAAAGTCAGCAAGGAGAGAGAGAGAGATATCAGCACAGAGGAGGAGAAGACGTGTCATATCAGAGAGGGAGATTTGGAAAGAGAGCAGAGCAGGCAGGAGAAAAGACGAAGCAGACAGAACGATTTGACCGTAACTCTGTGAAATGTTGAAGTAAACAGATTCTCTAACAAGGGGTACAAAGTTTTTTTTGGGAGCATTTTTTAAGTGAAGTTAAGCTGCATGGTGAGGAGTTCAGATATCCAGAAGGAGCTTAGAGTAGAATCACAGATCTTAAACAAGACTCACTTGAGGAAGTGTCTGTTATCTGATCAAAATACTTCTTGCATGCCAGCTTGGGAAATATTCTGGACTTGGAAGCCAACCATGGCCATCCCAAACTTCCTTGAATTCTTTCCTAAGGGACTAGACATCCCGCCTGGCCCGGGAACACCACGGGATCTCCTTGCAGGAGCTGGAGGACATGGCCAGAGAGAAGGATTCCTGGGCTTCTCTCTGCTTGCCTCGCCAACACCAGGACACAGATAAGAAGAGGAAATGGATAGATTGAAGGATGGAAAATAGAATATCTGTTTCATGGAAAATATGAGTAATGCCAGCCAGCTGTCTGGATGAGCTTATCAGCCGTAAGGCATTGGACCACGGTGTCTCAGAACCACCACATTTGAGCATACAGGACAGAAACGGTTTAAAAACTGAAACAGATAAGAAAGGAAAGGTATATGCAGAAAGATACAGTGTCATTGTGAGAATATTGCCTCCACAGGTACAGGACACTGTGACTTGATAATGTCAGCCAGTGATTGGAAAGTAATTGCTTTCTAATGAATTTCAGTTTTTCCCTGGAATGTCATCTGTTGCCTCTCTCTATAAGATAACATGTTGATGTGAAGACCCGCTCTCAGGGAAATAATGGGAAAGCATCAGACGCATAATTTTGACAAACTGTGGTGTGATGCAAGCTCTGCCACAAATTATTTCCCCACATACTCTAGGCCCAGTTGTAGTGCATTATCGTCAAAACAGTGGGGAGCATTTTTCGGTGCACTTTGGGCAAATGAAAATAGAACAGTGCATTTTAGAACAGGTTGAGAATATTGTATCAGGTGCCAGTCAGGAAAAAAGTTTCCAAGGTTAACGTAAAGTTACAACTTTTATTAAGTTGTAGGAATAGCTTCGTGTTTTTCCCCTAAAATTATATGAGCACACCAACACCTGTCTTTTACTTAACTTGGCACTCAGGCTGAGACGGGGATCAGTTTATGTTTTAATGGCATGAAGGATTATTATGTGCCTGTAAGTTACCCTAAAGGATGCCAGTGGCAGAATGGGAAGCTTTGCTGACTTTGGAAAGAGGCAGTCCAGCTGTTTGCCCCTGTTGGCAGTCTTAATGCTATGCTAAGCAATGCAATGTGTTCAACTCCAAATGCATTGAGTGTGTTGGCAGCTTCCTCATCGAACTCTCTGTCACGTCTGCTCTGCTCCTTATGTTTCCCTTTGTTCATATCATTTAGTGATTGTTTAGTAATGTACTGATTTTGGCTAAACGTCCAACCACTCCCATCACAGTGACTTTCCTTCCCTCCATGCCGTACCCTGATTAGTTTCACCTTTCCTTTATTTACCTCACTAACCCAATATTTTAAGATCAAGTTCTTTGCCCTTCTTTGAGTTTATTCACTGGTTTATCTTCACTCCATGTGTCAAGCATTCCTTCTAAAGCCTTCAGTCCATTTACTTTCTGCAACAAACTCATTAAAACTGCATCAGCTTGCCTCTATATAATCTGAATTTGGGTCCTATCCCTTGTGCTCCCCTTTCTGGGACGCCAAAGCTAACTGTTTAGCCTCTTCAAGGTGTCGTGGGCCTTACTTAACAAAAAAACCCATGAAGGGAGGTTCCCACTTGATAATGCGGCCCATCTGTCCTCATCTATACCAGGCTGTGGAGGACATGAGGAGCCATGTGGAGGGCTGCAAAACTTATCAGTAGAGAATATGGGTGTGAGGGTATTATGGGATGGGTTTCTGAGCGCTCATCCTTCTTATTAACCCACAAGTGCCTTGTGTTTATCTCAAAAAGTTTTAACAACTGTGACACTGCAACAAGGTGCATTAAAAGAAGGGCTAAAGTGATAGCACCAAAGACTGTATATAAAATGGGCAGCTTTGCTCCGCCTTTTCCTGTTGTACGGTGTAATGCCATTGTGCAACCAGAGTCTGCGCTGTAGAGAATTTCTGTGGTTGCCACGGTAACAAGCTCCGCCTTACACCATCGCGTCACGAGATTCTATGGAGTTTCTCTCTACAGCAGCTGTCAGTCAAAGGGAATCCGGAAGTAAAACCCCGTTTTTTAACCTCTAATAACTAACGAAAAAGAAGCTTTTCAGAAAAAAGAGGACTTGAACACAAAACAGTCAAATTATAATTACATATCACCACAGCATTCGGAGGTGAGAAACATTCGTACGATGTGTATTTATTTTTTAAAGTTTGACTGCAACAGAGTTTTTGACCTATCCTGCAGCCAGCCACCAGGGGGCAGACGCTTTGGTGGAAGCTTCACTTCCAGCCGAGCGAGCTGCACCCCTGGATAGGACCCAAATGCAAATTGAAGAAGCAAAGCGGTGCAGCTCAATGAGTTGGTTGCAAAATTGAAACAGCTGCTCCAGACTTCGAAACAGCCAAGGGTCAACAGTCCTCAAACCATGTACATAATTCCATGAGCACTCTGTGGTCTGCATTTCAGTACTAACCTCTGTATGCCTTTCTCTGTTTGCAAACCCATGACACCTTTAGCAGGAAAGAGTATAAACATATTTCACAAATGACCGTAAATACTGTAAACATATTCATGAATACACTAGTTTGACCGCACAACATCCCCCTCAGGGATCTGCATTTGGGTCCTACTGACTGTTTCCCTTGCTCCAGCTTGCACAACAATGATACTTAACACAGGAAAGCTACAAACAAACTTTAACAAATATAAATGCACATAAACAAAAAGTAAATCTACAGCATTTGAATCTATCCCTGGACCAAGAATGCTGGGAAATTAAACCAAATCATAATATGAGAAAAAGGTTGTTCTTGTAAAACTTGAAAAGTCGATGATGCTCAACTTTGCATTCAAAACTCTTCACTACTTTTTCTAGTTCAGGGCAACGGGAAAATGCTGATCACTATCACAATAATGCAGACAGTCTATGTTTTTCATATAGTGGTTATATAAAGGAGATTTGGTGCAGCTTGAAGGAAAAGTATGTGCAGGGCTGTCATGATCTCTGCATCAATAGTGGCTTCTTTTTATAAGCTAGTCTCTTATTAAACTGGCTTATTGATGGTACAGGTGTCTGCACCACCTGCACCTTGTCTGCCTAGTTACACTTAAGTTTGTCAGCACTATTTACATAACCCTGCACTGATATCCTGCATTCTAAAAATAGAAATATGTAGGTTTAATGCAATGATTTTCAATGCATCTCACTCTTCAGTGTGTCTTAAATCAGCTCTGACAGGCCCAACAGGGTTTTGGAGGGTTTTCTGAGTCTCACAGGGGCACAGCAGTGCAGATGTTATTTTGTTGGTCCAATTCTGAAATTGTTTATTTCTTTTCCTTCCCTCAGCCAGAGGGCAATGTAATGCACCCAATACTCTATACCCTGAAACTGATACAAAAACAGTTCTGCAGAGTCTAATACATGTGAGGTGCACTGGTGCCTTAAACAACAAAATAAAACCAGCAGCTCATGAAAGCATCAAATTGATATATAAAACAGGAAAGAGAAACTCTGGGAAAGCAATAGCCCAACATGGATGTTCACAGAACACCAAAGAAACTCATTTTACCCAAAACAGATAACAGTGAATTATGTTTTTCTATTCAAGAAAACCAAGGAGACAAACTTTTCAAAATACGACAGCAGGACAGAAATAACTAAACTTTGCAAGCCTAACAACACCCCGCGTGTCCTTGTGAGGAGATGTTTGCTCCTACAAAGATGGGTTTGAATGGATGTTTGTGTGCGTGTGTGGTTGTCTGTGTGTGTGTATTCACGGGCATGAGCCGACATACATAATTTCTGCAAAGCTTTGGCAGAAAGCTGATTAAAGAGTGAATGAGGAAGTTGATTTCTACCCCACAGTGGACCCACAATGTGCAGGATTAATCAGGCCCGGCTCCTATCCATGCAGGTTAATTAGGGTTAAATGATAATTAGGACACCATTAAAAAGGCAAACAACCACAGAGGACCCTTAATCCACACAATGCTGCCGCTGCGGGTAGGTTTATTTGTTTGTGGACGGAAGGTGTTTTTGTGTGGGGGTTTTTGTGTGTACGTGAATTTATGTGTGCTGCTCCGTATTGAAAAGACTTCATTTGTTTTCTTTTCAATGTGTGTGTCATGCTGAAAGCATTACCTTGTTTTGAGCCTTGTAGAACCTGCGTTAGTCTGAGGGGCTTGCAGAGGTGAAGGATGTTGCTTATACAGTCTTAAAAAAATGACTGAAAATGCATTTAAGAAATACTCAAGGTGAGACTCTCTTCATGGTGTTATTTATGATAGAAAAACTCCACATTCAACGTTATCTTTGCAAAATCAATGCCTCAACAAGTACTTTAACTTCACATGAAAATTCCACATAGTGCAAATAGAGTAATGAATAATACCCAGAATGCTTTGCCTCAACCCAATAACTGATGGGATGTAAATGTGACCTGGAACATCCTCTTTGTCCTTTCTCAGATCACAACAATTTGCTCCTGTTTTGTGCTCGCAAATGTGACACGGGGATGTTGCAGTGACAAATTGGAATTGATTGGAGCCTTGGCTAAAATGTCTCAGGTTGTGACCCCTGAAGCTCAAAAGCATTTTCTATATTAGTATTCAGCACCTCACAGCTTCTACCTTGCAGCCAAGGTTTTGGAGCATGAAACGAATCAATGTGCCTCAGAGTATCTTTTCAGTTTTCTTGAGTTCATCTCACCTTTTTTTTTTTTTGGCTTGGTTTATTTCTTTAGTATTAATAATATTTCTATCACTCTGTAAGCACCGCTACTTCAAGGCAAGGTCCAAGCTTGAGAGCCAAACAAAATCTCCAATGGCCTTCATTCAATGAAATAAAAGGTCTGTTGTGCGTAAGAGTCAATTCTGAAAAGAATAAGGATCTTTTCCGTTGACTAAACATCCTCATTCAGTTTCTGTAGGCTTAGGATTGAATTGCACATATATTTCCCCACATTATATATTCCACAATCCAACTGATAGTAGAGTCAAATGGTGGCTGTGCAGCTGTTTACACCTGGCGAAGGCCAAGGAATGACAACCTGTCCCTTTAAGTGAAGGGCTCTTTCGTGTTGTGGTTCTCTGTTTTTGGCTGCAGGAGTTTAATGCAGGCTGTTGATTGCTGAAGATTGCTGAAAGTCACTTGGGAAGGTTAAAATAGCACCATAAAATAGCATAGGGCCTGGGCACTGTTGGCCTAACGGTCTAAGTGCCCCACATACAGAGACTGTAGTCCTCGTTGCAGGGGTTGCCGGTTCGATTCCCGGGCGCGACCATTTGCTGCATGTCTTCCCACACTCTACTCCCCACATTTCCTATCTATCTACAGTTCTATCAATAAAAAAAAACGCCCAAAAATATAACTTTTATAGTAAATAAATAAATAAAAATAGCATGGGGCAGCACAGAGGTTTAGTTGCCTCACAGCAAAAAGGTTCCCGGTTCCTGGGGCCTTTCTGTGTGGTGTTTGCATGTTCTTGCCTGTGCATGTGTGAGACACCGGCCTCCTAATGAAGTCCAAAGACATCCTTGTGAGGTTAATTGGTCACTCTAAATTGCAGCTTTGAGTCTGGGTGCATAAGTGTGATTGTGGTTGTCTGTTTACATGTTTTGCCCTGTAACAGGCCAGCAACCTGTCCTGCCTTTTGCCCAAAAACAACTCAAATAGGACCCAGCAACACCCCCCTGCAGCCCAGATGTGATAAGCAGTATAACTGGAAGAGCTATTATCTTTCATTGCATGCATAGCTTTGGGATAAACTATGAGCATCTAAGCTATTGCATTGCCTCTTTCAGACATGCAATGTAGAAATTTCCATTTTCAGCTCTTCTCTGGAATTTTCAGAAGTTGCTTGATCATGCACGTCCCTCTCAGCATGGAGTCTTCCCTGTTGGACGAGGGGAGGGGGCGAGTGGTGGAAAGGACAGATGAGTCTCAGGTAGCAGGACGTGACATTGAAATGTTAAAAGCCACGCTTCAGAAGCCACAGTGTGATGACTACAACATGATGGTTGACAAATTCATGCCATGATGACAGTTTTTAAATCAATGCTATGTGCAAAACAGGCAGATGTGGAGACATCTTTGCTGTTCTTGTCTTGGAAAATGATTCTCCCTCTTCAACCTCGGATGTTTCTCATCACCCTGTGTCAGGTTCACACCAGTTCCAAGATACAGACGTCATTACCTTCCTGGGAATTTTACTGAATGTTTCCTGACTTCAATTTCACTGAGAGGGGAAGGCAGGAACATTCTGCAGAAAGTGGGGGTACAATTTTTGGAGGGTTTGTGTTCATACATGCAGCCTATTCTGAGAAATTTGGCAATTTTTGTGCATGTGTGAATGAAGCATAGATAAGGATTTGTATCCCACCATTTATTGACCAACTGAAATAAATCATTTTGACAAGGCAGGGCTTTCATGTCCTCGTCTGAGTATGATAAGAGTGACTTAACGTACTGTGGAGCCAGGCAGGCATCAGTTCAAGTGTTCTTACATGCTCACACAGCCCTGAGAAATCAACCTAACCTTTTTTTTTTTTCAAAAATGCAAGTACACAGAGACAAACGACAACACAGTAACAGACATAGGAAAGAAAAGATACAATATTATAGGAGACACCACAACACTGGACATGACACTTGGGGGGGTACATGATAATTCATAACCAATTCATGATGGGTGAGTCACACTACACAACGAAATAACTAGGAGGCTGAATAGCCGATATAACAGCAGCAGGTAGACGACAATGAACATGACCATGAACACAGATAAATACAGTACAAAACTCCAAACCCAGACCTCTCCTGAAAATGTCCCAGAGCCCACTCAGATCTCTTTTATGTCTTTTAAGAGACCAGCAGCTCTCTCCACATTTAGCAGGTCAAGGTAATCCTCCAGCTAAGGGTCCTTCATGAAGCATGCTGGCTTTCGCTCCTTCCAGTTAAGAAGAATCAGTCTTTCAGCACCTAAGGGCCCACAGGTGTGTGACAGCAGGGCTAGTTTTAGTCTGGGGCTTATAGCCCAAAATGCAAACAGAAGGGGAGAAGGGAAGAACAGTATGCAAAATTCCTGTCATGAACTTAAAGCTGGGGTTGGTAGTCTCGGAAAACCAGCATGAATTTGAATGTAGCTTTTCCTCATGACTCCGTCTAACCCCTCCCCTCCTCCCTCGGAGCTCCTCCAAAACGACGCCCCCCCCCCCGCTCACATGCATGAGCGCCGCTGATTCTCGACCATATGATAGTGACTGATTCAAAACCGGTCCTCACCAAAACATTATCATAGTGAAAGTTAAAAACACAAACAAACATGGCTGCTGTTAGCACTCACAACTATCATTCTAGCATTATCCAGTTGTACCGGTGACACGATATCAGGAGAAAAGTTATAACACATATATAACACTGTAACAGCTCTACTGTTTGTTAAACGTGTTCAGTGTAGATGTTCTTAATTCCTACAGTGTTGACGGTCAGTGAAGGCATCAGGAGAGGTGTAGAGTGTGTAAGTGGGAGAGAGGAGAGGAGAAGTTTTTCATTCATTCAAACATTGATTGTTGTTTTGTTGGTTGGCGTGATCACGGCCGACAGTGACCGGTTATTAAAGCTCAACGTGTTCACGAATCGGCTCGTCATCACTACAGCGTCCGGACGGACGCTACAATAAATATATATTTTCTGTAGGACTTACTGAACGTCATTAATTATTCTGCTTGTTGGTGAGAGCTTTTTAGACTCTGATCCGGACTACAGTCCTGAGCAAAGCACCTCATCAGGTCAGAGGGGACAGGCCCGAGGACGAGCGAGAGGGGCAGTAAATAGAGTCAGGGGAAGTAGAGGCAGGAGACGGGGACTCGGAGGAGTGCACGCCGGGGAAATGTACGCGCAGGAGGAGGGCAGAACGGCTGGACGGGATTTGATTGGTTTAAAATTTGGGGAGCCAAAAAACGCTGATTGGTTGGTGTTTTCCCAGGTTTACTCCGGCTGTAGATAGCAGCTTTTTTTCACTCTTTTTTTAGGAACACATCATGTATTGATCGCCATCAGGACATAAAGATCATTTTAACCAGTATGACAAAAAGTGTATCTAAATCTGATTACCAACCCCAGCTTTAATCTTAAAATGACTGTTTCAGAGGAGGTTTAGGAGGGCTTCTTTTAGCACAGATTTTGTGCATGCCTTATGAGACCCTAACATCTTACATCATATCTGCATTTTTCCTTTCAAGCAAATTTCCACAGGCTTTAAAAATATCCATCCCAATCTTAAACGGGGGAACCAATTGTCTGAGCTCATTTCGCCCCATTAGGTGATGAATAATGCAACCCAATAATCTGTATAATGATCATTGAGTGATTTGCATAAAAAAAAAGTCGAGAGAAAATATTCAAATCTCTCAATAAAGACCAGACTTTCCATTTTGAGGATGTGATTTTTGATGATTTAGAATAGCAGCCGTACTCATATTCCCTGTGTTGCTTTTATTGGTTGTTGCCTGCATTCGTTGCACTTGATGGATATCGCCACCTTGCAGCTGGAGGCCCTGACAAGGCTAGTCGTGGTTATGCTGGTGGTGGTTTGTAATCCTCTTTAGGGTCCCTAGATCTCGGTCTACCTCTGAATTCCTTCCGTCTCCTGCACCCTGATGTACACTTGGTAAATTTATCAGCACAAAACACCCTCTGCATGCCCGAGTGAAAGCCGGAGCTTAGCACTGATAGCACAGCTGTACAGTAGCAGTGGGCATTTTATTCCATCGTATTTTTTCTTTATTTCTCTCTGGGAAGGTTGCATCAAAGGTCCTCCTGTGATCCGACTGCAGACCAACTGAGTAATTCCTGAGCGGCGATAAGGGTTTGGATAAGCATAATGACGTTTGGAGGTGTGAAGTTTTTGCTCCCTTTGAATGGAGATGGTGATTCTCTCCTTACACCTCTGTGCTTATTTAGAGCCCGGACCATGGCCTAGAATTTCAATAGAGGTTGTTATTCACAGACAGGTTTTTCCTCTGTGTGTGTGTGTGTCAGTGTGCGAGTGTGTGCTTGTGTGTGACCTGCATTCTCTTACCACCCAGCAGGTCCAGCAGCTCCCTCCTGATGAGTGTTGAGCTGGAAGTGTCACACGATGCTGCAGCTCAGGGGTCACTTGTCCGCTTTCACGGTCAGCTTTTTCAGCACACTCCATGTTCCCTATGTATAAGTCTGTATTTGGGTTATTATGCATTTTTTCAAGGTGCAGCTGGAGAGGAAGGTTGTGTTTGGTTTGTATGCTTCTGTTTATTATTTGTAGCCGTGTAGCAGGATGGCTCTGGGGACAGCTGGGTCTGTTGGTCGTTCAGTTCACTACTCTGGTCCCAACTGGAATATCTCAACCAACACAACATGCTTTTCAACGACCTTTGGAGTAGATATTCTTGCCCCCCAGAGGATGTTTCCCACTGAATTTCGTGATCCCCAACCATTCCCCAAATGCATCCATGGGGTTGACATTTGTTGCCTTCGGGGAAATATCTCAACAACAGGACACACTGGCATGACATTTGGCACATATACCCAAGGTCCCCAGAGGTTGAACCCTGAACAATCTCATTTTATTGTTACAGTGCTACAGTTTGTGTCCTGCAAAGTCTTCTAAGTCCTCTAAGTCTCTGCTGTATTTTGTGTTCACTTTGAAGATGCAAAATTTAACATGCTAATGACTGATAAGGGACAAACTTATCCACAGAACAGAACCAGAACCAAACTCAAGCAAACAGACCAAGAACCAAACTCAAGCAAACAGAACCAGAACTAACTCAAGCAAACAGAACCAGAACCAAAACCAACTCAAGCAAACAAAACCAGAACCAAACTCAAGCAAACAGATCCAGAACCAGAATAAAACTCAAGCAAACAGATCCAGAACCAACTCAAGCAAACAGAACCAAAACCAAACTCAAGCAAACAGAACCAGAACCAAACTCAAGCAAACAGAACCAGAACCAGAATAAAACTCACGCAAACAGAACCAGAACCAACTCAAGCAAACAGAACCAAAACCAAACTCAAGCAAACAGAACCAGAACCAAACTCAAGCAAACAGAACTAAAACCAAACTCAAAGCAAACAGAACCAGAACCAGAATAAAACTCACGCAAACAGAACCAGAACCAACTCAAGCAAACAGAACCAGAACCAAACTCAAGCAAACAGAACCAGAACCAACTCAAGCAAACAGAACCAGAACCAAACTCAAGCAAACAGAACCAGAACCAGAACCAGAATAAAACTAACGCAAACAGAATCAGAACCAACTCAAGCAAACAGAACCAGAACCAGAATAAAACTCACGCAAACAGAACCAGAACCAACTCAAGCAAACAGAACCAAAACCAAACTCAAGCAAACAGAACCAGAACCAAACTCAAGCAAACATAACCAGAACCAAACTCAAGCAAACAGAACCAGAACCAAACTCAAGCACACAGACCAAGAACCAAACTCAAGCAAACAGAACCAGAACCAAACTCAAGCAAACAGAACCAGAACCAACCCAAACAAACAGAACCAGAACCAAACTCAAGCACACATTATCAATGTCCTGTCCAGGTTGGCATTGAGTAAAATCTGATCCCTCAGCTTGGATTCGGCTGCAGTTAAAGGAAAAAACTGGGAGCCGGCTCTCTCTCGATGTGAGCCGGCTCTTCTGATTCACTATAAAGCATCGGCTCAGAGTCACAGCTTGATCATGACACATCACTATTACAGCATAGTGTTGCAATATTGTATCAATTCACAGTCCAAGTATCATTATTTTTATTATATCAACTGCAAAATTAACTGAATCTCTGGGCCACGAGTGATTCCCACCATTTGTAAGTAATGAATGACTTTGTATGAGTTTGTCAGTGTGGTCATTTTTGCTTTATCAGCATGCTTAAATGAGCTTCTATTGAAGTTCAAAGCACTGATTTGATAAAGTGCAGCCTCACAGAGCATGGCTTTAGAGTATTTTCTATTCCTTTTATCAATGCAAGGCCCATAAAGACAAAGTATAAAATCTACTGTGTGCCTCACAGAAAATTTGATTAAAAAAACTAGAACTTTTTGGACCACTTCAAAGAAATTGCCCACATGAGGTGACCTCCGTTACAGGGCTGAAGTTTGTTGCAGAATTCTTCTCTCTTAGATTCAACATTCACCAAATGTGACACGTAAACTGCAGCCGCCTCACCTCCATTGTGCCAACCTTTGATGAGGAAGGAAACAATGGACACCTCAAAACACAGGAAGCATGCATGACTCATCATCGCATGACTCATTGGTCCCTGCATCAGCATGATAATGCACCATCAGTTTTTGTGACATCCATGTCAGAATATGATATTTAAAAGTTGGAACCATTTCATCACCATTACTCGACCCGCTCTTTAAGATAGAGGGGAGATAGAAATGAGTGGCCTACAATGAGAGCTGGTTAATTAGATTTGACTGTAATGATGAAGGAAGTGGAAGTATCATAGGTGATCATTGATGGAGATCACTGATGCAATGATAGAAGCATACATGGACCTGTTCAAATCATATCCAGTTCATCATTTGGTTTGTTGAAGAATGATTGGTTTTCTTACTGAAGTGAAACACTCTTTCTATCACTAATGGTGTCACTATTTAGAGTGGTGAAAGACCCTCCCATTCATACACTGACTCACAAGTTTGTAAACTTCTCTATTTTTGTGAGTGGTGTCCAACTTTTGATAAATATGCTCAACTGCACAAATTTGGACAAAGCGTTCGACCTCCTCGCTGCTCCAAATCAACTTAGGACTCATTTAGTTGGTAGGTTAGTTGGAGCAGACCCTGACTCAGTCTCAGCAGATGTGTGTCTAACATGAGTCTGGTCCTGCTGGAGGTCTCTACCTGTTAAAGGAAGTTTGTCCTTGCTGCTGGTTTTTGTTGCATTTTCATTCCAACTTTTCAGAAACTCTTGGTGCCGTTCAGGACGACGGTTCTAGAGATGCAGAAGTAACTTGGTAGTGTTAAAAGAGTGTTGTTAAGCTCCTCCTCCAATCACCTATGCTTCACAAGCATTGTAGTCTTCCTCAGGATTTAGCAATTGTGTGTACTGAACTACATCTAGAGATATTATTAATATGTTTTAATTGTGATTACCTCAAACCTGAAATGAAATATTCACATTTTAGGATATATTCCTATTTCTACATTTTTTTGTGTTGTTTTTGTGTCAGAATTAAAAAAAAAAAAAAAAAAAGTCATTTCTAAGTAAGTGATAGAATATTGTGAAAAGTTCAACATTTTCTGATTTCTTTAGATGCATCTGTATTTTGCTGTTTTATGCATCTTTTATACACCCCAACACAGTCTCAGCAGATGTGTGTCTAACATGAGTCTGGTCCTGCTGGAGGTTTCTGCCTGTTAAAGGAAGTTTGTCCTTGCCGCTGTAACTTGCTAAATGCTGCAAAGTGCTCTGCTCATGGTGCATTAAGATAAGACCAGACGGAGTCCCATGTCTCTCTCTCTTCATCTCCCTGTATCCCTCTTTCCAACCCCAACACAGTCTCAGCAGATGTGTGTCTAACATGAGTCTGGCCTTGCTGGAGGTTTCTGCCTGTTAAAGGAAGTTTGTCCTTGCCACTGTAACTTGCTAAATGCTGCAAAGTGCTCTGCTTATGATGGATTAAGATGAGATCAGACTGAGTCCCGCGTCTCTCTCTCTCCTTCTCCCTCTCTTCATCTCCCTCTACCCCTCTTTCCAACCCCATCACAGTCGAGGCAGATATCCATCTAAAATAAGTCTGGTTCTGCTCGAAGTTTCTGCCTGTTAAAGGAAGTTTGTCCTTGCCGCTGTAACTTGCTAAATGCTGCAAAGTGCTCTGCTCATGGTGGATTAAGATGAGATCAGACTGAGTCCCGCGTCTCTCTCTCTCCTTCTCCCTCTCTTCATCTCCCTCTACCCCTCTTTCCAACCCCATCACAGTCGTGGCAGATATCCATCTAAAATAAGTCTGGTTCTGGTCAAAGTGTCTGCCTGTTAAAGGAAGTTTGTCCTTGTCACTGTAACTTGCTAAATGCTGCAAAGTGCTCTGCTCATGGTGGATTAAGATGAGATCAGACTGAGTCCTGCATCTCTCTCTCTTCATCTCCTTCTATCCCTCTTTCCATCCACAACATAGTCGAGCGAGATATCCGTCTAAAATAAGTCTGGTCCTGCTGGAGGTTTCTGCCTGTTAAAGGAAGTTTGTCCTTGCCACTGTAACTTGCTAAATGCTGCAAAGTGCTCTGCTCATGGTGGATTAAGATGAGACCAGACGGAGTCCTGTCTGTAAAATGGGAGTGGATCTTATCCTGTCTTGATGTTGGGTCTTTGTTAATAATAAGACATAGAGTACGGTCTAGACCTGATCTGTTTGGAAAGAGTCTTGAGATAAAGTTTGTTGGGATTTGGCACTATACAAATCAAGAAGGATTGATTGATTGATTTGAGCCAGCTCCCCACAATGCAAAGTGTGACCAATATACATTTGTTTATCCATGCTGTGGGAAAAGTTGGCTCTGACATAACATTGAAGGACATCTGTGTGATGCTGTGGGCTTCGCCTGTCTTTACAGTACTGCAGAGTGAACACAGGGAGACCCAAGGGAAATATGCAACAGTGCATCATTTTATCATCTGAATCCGAAAGAATCAAAGGAACTCCAGGTGTGAGGGCACCCTAGTATCTTCCTGTTTCCTTTCAGAAGTATCCCACACTCTGAATCTGTGTTGCCAATATTGTAAACAAAGGCACTTCCAGTTCTCTAACACTGAGACACTAAACCACAGGCATTAAAGATACTCATGAATACCTACAAATCTTATTCCTCATGTTCTTGTTAGCTTCAGTCTGTTTCATAACCTGTGAAAAAGTCCTCACAGGAGCTTTAAGTGATGTTCTATAGTTCTAAGAAATTTTTGTGTCTCTTAAGAACCAATCCTTGTGACCCAAATACCTTTTCCAAAAGATTTCAAGGGCTTGAAGCTGAAGTTTATAAAGAATAGAAGGCAAGTGTGAAGAAATAGATTTTTCATGGCATCTATTGAGAAAAACAGAAGTGTTTAATATTGCTAGCTCTAACCTCAAACAGAGAATAATTTCCCTGAACCGTATTTCCCAGAGTCTCATTTATCTCGTGAATCATGCGTGTATTCTCATTTCCGTGAATCTGTGCACACTCTTGCACGCCGCAAACATCAAAGCCTCATGTGGAGCTTCTTTTTGGCACTTTCATTTTTGCCAATGTAAACGCACCAGATTTCATTTTGGAGCATATTTCAGGCAGAAGCTCGGGTGTTAGTGCGGCTGATGAGTTCCAAAATGGTGTGCAGCAGTAGTGTGAGTAGCTGCAGTGGTTGCAATCTGAGCAGGAAAGCAGAAGCCGAGGCTGTGAGGGTGATTTACAACCACTACTTTTATTACAGCGGGGTGTTGGATCCGTGTTTCAGAAAGCACAGTGCATTGTGTATTGAAATTACTCAATTTTTCTGCATGCTGCACCCTCACAGGCCTTTTTCAATGCATTATAAGTGACATTTATCAGTAGTCATATTGCACCAGAGCAGAAAATACATTAGCATACTATGAAGTTTCTTAAGAATTACATTTAATAGGAAAATTATACTGATCTGACTGATTCCGGTGTGTGCTTGTTTATAAGGGAGTATTGTATTCTTCCAAAAGCTGTGTTCCAGCTTGTAAACCCTGGAGTCACATGGCTTTCATAGAGGAAATAACTTGAAGTTAATAAAACATCTGGAGCAAATGAAAGAAGAGAAAGGAGGGAAAAGGCAATAGAAGCAATTTTATAGCTGAAGTGCAAAGAAAAACACAATTACCGGGGGAGGAGAGCCGGAGAGCAGCTGAGCGCTGCGCATGAGTGAGGATGTTTTGTCCGTCTGCATTCAGCGAGGTTTAAGTTGAACCACACAGGACTGATTACTGCAACAGAAAATATATTGAACGCCTCTTTCACCACAAACAGCTATTATAATTGTCAATTCCACTTTAGAGGCAGAATCATGCTGAATGGTTCTGTAGACATCATGCAATTTGACTTACTGTGCGTCAGGCTTGTAAAGGTAACTGTCACTTTGTACTCAGTCATTTAAACAGATAGATAAAAATGATAAACATGGTTTGCACAGTCAAAAAATGCTCAGATAATGAAAATGATTGCTACTCTATCTGCGGGGAGCAGCGTTGGTGGTGTTTGGCAGGAATATGAGTGTGTGTGTGTGCAGATGTGCTGCAGGGAGAAAAAGTAGGGCAGGGCGATATATGGCCTGAAAAATAAATTATCTCTTTTTTTTCCCACCGCACCTAATGCATGATTTTAATCGATTTGATGCAGCTTATCGTAGCTGCTTTTTAGCGGCTGTTTGAGGGGCTTCTGCCGCCTTGTGTAGTGCCACACACTTGTCCAAAATGGTCTGTGAGCCTCTGATGAGATGCTGAGATGAATAAGTCAGTGTAATAGCAGTTGGCTCAAGGTCAGATGCTGCAAAACTCAAACTTATTCTAAGAGAGTGAGGAGGAATTGGTTGATATTATTAGCGTTGGCTCATGCCACAATGTTATTGATGTGAACTTTGGTAGTTTATACAGCTGGAACTTTCCCAGTTGACTAGGGTTTTTAATAATAATAATAATAATAATACATTTTATTTATAAAAGCGCTTTAAAAGGTTCTCCAAGCGCTTTACAGGAAAATACAAGTATACAATAGGAAAGCAAAAGGAAAACCGTGCAAAAAAGCAAAGAAAAGCAAGGCAGCAAAATAAAACAAAACAAGAAAAAAAATCAATCAATTATAGTTTAAAAGCCTTTCTAAATAGGTGTGTTTTGAGTCCGGATTTGAATTTGGTGAGTGAGGGAGAGAATCTGAGGTGTTGGGGGAGAGAGTTCCAGAGGGTGGGGGCAGCGACAGAGAAGGCCCTGTCCCCCCAGGTTCGGTGCTTGGGTTTGGTGAGAGGGGTGAGGAGGTTGGCGTTGGTGGAGCGGAGGTTGCGGGAGGGATTGTATGGCTGCAGAAGGTCGGTGAGGTAGGAGGGAGCTAGGTTATGGAGGGCTTTATAGGTGATGAGTAGGATCTTGTACTGTATTCTGAAGGGGATGGGAAGCCAATGGAGGTTCTGGAGGACTGGGGTGATGTGGTCTCTGGAGCGGGTATGAGTGAGGAGGCGTGCAGCTGAGTTTTGTATGTATTGTAATTTGTTGAGGAGGGTGTTGGGTGTACCGTAGAGGATGCTATTGCAGTAATCGAGTCTTGAGGTGATGAAGGCGTGGATGAGAGTTTCAGCTGCTGTGAAGGAAAGGTCTGGAAAGGTTTTAGGAAGAACTTAGGGAGCTGGGTCTGAAACAGTCCTGATAACTCAGTTCTCACCTCCAAAAAGTCCCTGCGTTTTTATACATTTTCAAAAAACATATTTCCTTTAATAAAATGTTTTTATAAAGTACAAATTTTAAGATACAGCTAATTAGTAATGTCATTTTGACTTAGTAAAAGCCACCCAACTTCAATTGATTGATAATACCTAAAGCTAGTAATAGAAAAAAATAGTTTTTTTGAAACATTTTTTAAAAGTGAGTTATCTGTTTTTCCAAATGAACTCTTCATGTACAAAACAAACAGATACTTTAGAGGTGGGACTGGTATAGTTAAACACTCCTGATTGGTTAATTATGGGAAAAGACTCACTCATCAGAAGACTGATTCGTCCAAGTCTCTGAACGCTGTCTTTTACCTTATGGGCTGCTTACTGCTAAGAAACTGATCCTCCTATTTTGGAAGAAGAAGCACCTACCCTCAAAGTATGGTTAACAGAGATTACAGATACACTTCACTTAGAGAGAATTAGATTTGTTCTTAACAACAGACTTGAGAAGTTTGAGAAAATTTGGCGCCCACTGATCTCCTTTTTGCAGAATTGAAATGATCAACTTTGTGTACACTGTCAGGTAGCACTCCTTGGGAGGGTTGAGGGAGGGGGGAGGGTGGGATAGTTATAGTTATAGTTATAGTTCTACTGTCTACTCTATGTGGAAGACAGCTTTGCCTGATAATAAGGAATGAATAATCCAAATCAGTGACGATGTAATGTCTGTAAGGCCAGGCTTTTGATTTATAATGTTACATGAAAATTGAATGTCAATGTGGATGCTATGTGGAGATCCTGTTTTTCCTTAATAAACATATTGAAACAAGAAGTAGTGATGGGAATACCGGCTCTTTTTAAAGAGCTGGTTCTTTTGGATCGGCTCACTACAAAGAGCCGGATCTTTCGGCTCCCAAGTGGCTCCTCAGGTTTTTTTTTTGTTTCAATTAATGTATTACCTAAAATAATGTAAAATTATATGTAAAATGAGTAACTAATGTAAAAAACATACATTATATCAAATGTGTATTACTCAACACTGAGCAGAGTGCTACAAAAATGTACTATAAAGTACAAAAACAAGACCCATCACAGTTAGACAAATAGATCCAATCTCTGATTGTATGTATATTATTTATAAACTCTTCAACACCTTCATTAACAGCAGGTTCCCTTCACTGTATTTATTCTTCTAATGTCCATGACCTGGATGACTGAGATCCTTCACAGACACTTTTAATGTGCCTTTGCAGGTTTTTGTGGACCCTGATTGATGACATTTTCACCTTGCACAGTCTAAACTCTGCCTTTAAACAGTCTATACCGTTTCAATGTGTCAAAAGTTTACTGTGTTTCCTGCAGTCACTCATTTTCTCACCTTTCCAGTGCGTTCTCTCTCTCTGTCGCGCACATTCTCCCTCTCGTCTCCCTCCTGTTGGTGTGATCACTGTGCTGTGTGTCTGTAACCCTCCCCTCTCCGTTCTACTCAATGTAGACACGTGATTGGTCAAGACGCCACCATATGTCTTGACCAATCACGTGAGGCTTCAACAGAAAAAGACGAGAAAATGAAAAAAAAACGGCTCCCAGTTAGGAGCTGGCTCCCGTCGTTCACTTCAAAGAGCCAGCTCTTAGAGCCGGATCGTTCGCGACCGACACATCACGAACAAGAAAACTGATTCGCTCAAATTTCACGGGTGTTTACACTGTGGGGAAAGCTAACAACAACTGGCTGGAGGAACCTTTAGACATCTTTGAAAAGTAGCTCCTGAAACTAAAGTTCCTGGTACTTTTGGTGGAAATGTGGGAAAAGAAACAAAGTGAGGAAGTTTATGTAGTCTTTCTTTATAAAGCCGTACTCCAGGAGCTGCCATCTTATTTATGCTCCTTATTGACTCCTAAAGTTGTCAGTCGCTGTAATCTTAGGTCCCATGGACAAATTCTTTTTGTCATTCCTCAGACTCGCTCTGTCTTTGATAAAAGTGCTTTTAATGTCTTTGCTCCCTCGTCTTGGTTTGAGCTTCAAGGTCACCTGAAACTGGATTCTTTAATTCTATTGGAGGATTT
The DNA here is from genome assembly GCF_009762535.1 of Notolabrus celidotus. NCBI lineage: Eukaryota > Metazoa > Chordata > Actinopteri > Labriformes > Labridae > Notolabrus > Notolabrus celidotus. The sequence goes on from NC_048290.1 coordinate 4,987,014, forward strand.
TAAAACTAGGATAAAGGATAATCTGATCAGCTTGTGCATATGTTTTGGAGCTTAACACTGCTTACTTATAAATTGATGTATTAGTTACTTGTGTCACGGCAACGCAACCCTGGCACGAGCTCGGTCTAGGGCATCCAAGCGTTGGTTGCCCGTGCCATACTAAAGAAGGAATCAGGTGGCTGTCGAGCAAAAGGCAAAGGGAAAAGGCGGACCTTACCTGTGCCGACTTCTTTCCAGAACACCGTTCACAGCTCCGGGACCAGCTCACGCTGCTTCCTTCTCGTTACCCCTCAGGGTTTCGGATGACAGTTCATATTTAAGTTGACATATATAACACACGACAAAACTCAACGGGAAAAGGGGAAAACTTTGCAAGAATGTCTTTTCACGGCTTCTGACAACGGCGTCTCTTTCTTCTCGCCTCTCTAGCAGGTGTCTGCCTGAGCTAATCAGGACCACAGCGTCACCGTCTCATTGATAAATTGGTCACGTGACCAGGAAGGTCCGCCCACCTGTAGCTCGACAGCCACACCCCCATACTCTGGACAGTGTTGCCGCAACACTTGTTACTAGGTTTTGTCTTGTTCTCACTGTGAAACTTTGTATGCTGCTGTCTTGGCCAGGACTCCATTGTAAAAGAGACTTTGCATCTCAATGGGACTGTTCCTGGCAAACTCAAAAACATTACAAATTAAAGGCTAGTTGTAACATTTGTATTTTATTTTGAACCTGTCTGGTAATACCAGATTGGGTTTGAATATAAAAGTTATGTTTCCAAAATTGTTCAATTTGATTCCTGAGTCAATGCATATACAGTATATCCCTACTGATTACACTCTATATATCTGGTAAGGGTTCTTGGGCTGCTTCTGCTGCCTTGTGTAGTGCCACACACTTGTCCAACTCAGCTGTGAGCCTCTGATGAGACGTTGGGATGAATAAGTCAGTGTTATAGTAGTTCCTTCAAGGTCAGATGCTGCAAAAAAAATAACCTTTTCAATATGGGTGAGGAGGAGCCTTTTTGTGGGGACGAATCAGTCATTTTTATTAGAGCTAGCTCACACCATGATGTTGTTGATGCATCACTGCGTTTCCACTGCAGGAAGTATCCAAACCAGGTTTTACGTTAGTGGCTAGGTATTGTTCGCTGGTTTCAAAACAGCTGTCCGATCAGCCAAAATGTCCAGTGGTAAAAAATCAGGATAAAGTGAGATTGCATTATAATTTGGGTTTAAACCTAAACACGCAAAGAAAGATTCAAAGCACTGATTTTTTTACTTTAGTCAGTGACCAGGTTAAGTCTGTGAAGGGGGCACTATGGGGAAGAGGGGGCAAAACAGGGAGAGAGTTCAGCATCCTGACTGCCTGGTGGATAAAACCTATCCCTCAGTCTGCTGGTTCTGGCCCGGAGACTGCGTAGTCTCCTTCCTGATGGCAACAGGAAAAAACAATGTGAGAGTAACATCCACAAACTTCAACCTCTCTTCACTTAAAGGTGACATATCATGCAAAATTTACTTTTTAATGGTTCTCTACCTGAAATATGTTTCCCTGGCATGTCTACAAACCCCCAGAGAATGAAAAAAATCCATTCTGCCCCTGTTTAGATTTCTCCACCTTTCTGTAAATGTGTGTGAAACGAGCCGTTTCAGACTTCCGTGTTTTTGTTACGTAACAACAATATCCGGTCTGTCCCGGAGTCAGAGCTCGGAGCTTGTTCAGCCCATAGACTGTATAAAATAATACTGAATCCCCCCTCCGTTTTTCATTCCCTGCACACGTGTGTGCTAACAAGGAGCTTAGGAGGGAGGCATGCTAGTTGTAGGCTGTCTTAATAAACACAAAGGTCGGTTTTACTCCCCACGTCTGCAGATTTGAAGATCTAGTGGATGATTTTTATTTATCATGGATAAGTGCTAGCGCTAGTTAGCATAGCTACATAGCTACATGTCGTAGCTGTAGCTGTGTACCAAGACACACGTCTACATACTGATAAATAAAACAGCAAGAAACACTAAATCTGTGACCAATCCTTCAGAAAAGGTCCCGCTGCCTTTCTGGCAGAGGTTGGTTTTACTCCACACGTCTGCAGATTTGAAGATCTAGTGGATGATTTTTATTTGTCATGGATAAGTGCTAGCGCTAAATAGCATAGCCACATAGCTACATGTTCATAGCTGTAGCTGTAGCTGTGTACCAAGACACACGTCGACATACTGATAAATAAAACAACAAGAAACACTAAATCTGTGACCAATCGTTCAGAAAGGTCCTGCTGCAGGCGCCTCTCCATCAGGATCAGATTCAGAGGGTTGAAGTAACATGATCTCTGAGCAGCCGTGTATATTCAGCCAACATGTAAACATTAGATCAACGTGCTGGACAGCCGAGGCACATCCACTTCCTGAGGGGGCGTGGTCAGAGAGAAAACAGAGTGTTCTGAGGAGGACTGAAGAAGAGGGTTTTTCAGGCAGACCAAAATCTGATTTCAAAGTGTTTTTTTGAGCATAAACTTTAAAGACATGTTTTGGGGACCTCTTAGACCAATATATATTGATGAAAAAAGCGTGATATGTCACCTTTAAAGACGATAGACAATCAATCTGGGCTTAAGACACACAAGGAAATCCACAGCCTGCAAACACACCTTAGATCAGCATGCTAGTTCTTGCTTTAAAGATTCCCAGGTGTTTACACAACAGTGGGTTGAAGAAACCTTTTGATCCTCCTTTAATGTAGCCTCTGAACTAAAGTTCCTGGTACTTTCTTGGTGGAAACCTGACTTTAGACACAGTGAGAGAGTTTATGAAATCTCATCACAGATTAACGGCTGGTTATTGCGTTTGATTCCAACCCTTAAGGTTAACAAAAGGCTTGAGTATGAATATTGAAATCCTAATTCCAACCTTTTTTTAATGCGATCCCTCAGTCAATGCATATATGCCTATTAATTACACTCTACTGCACGTCCATACTGTCTGAGAATATATTAAAGATGCAATCTCCCAGATGGTATTGGTTGGACCTTTTGCTCGGCTGTCATTCATCCCTGTCAACATTTTGTGTTACATGGCTTGGCAAGTTAATTGGAGTCAGGAGAGGTTGAAAAGGTTGCTGAAAAACACTGTAGCTGCTGACATCCGCTGCCCTCGGTGGATGGTGTTCCTCAGCCTCTTCCAGGCAAAGACATATAAAATTCTCCTCCATCACACGAAGAAAATGTCAACTTCTGTCACTGCTTAATGTAATGCAAGATCCAGCTCCAAATCTCAAACTTATTACTGTGGCTGGTAGGGGTTACAGTCTGATTCTTCTTGAAATATCATTGTAGTTTTTTTTTTTTAAAGGGGTTTTCATGCTCACTGAGACTAAAACATTCCAGCATTTTCAGGCTTTTTTAGGAGATTAGACCACCGGCTAAACTGGCTGCATTTGCTGTCTGAATCGCTTTGCTTTGATTTCACCTCATTCAGAGCATCCACTCTGAGCGCAGTGAATGCCCTGAAGTATTGATTGAATTAGACAAAGAACCCTCACGAGGAGGGGAAAAAAAGAGAGAATGCAATCATATTCCCATTAGTGCACGCTGGAGGAGAGGAGCACGTGCTGGCCTTTTCTTCAAGCCTTACTTATTCAACATTAATTACTGTTCATTTCACACATTCTGTTCTTCATTCTCCTTACTCTCTAAGTCATTTTCATCCACTGCATAGCAGGTTGGTTTCCCTAAACTTCCTTGAATCAGACACTGAATGAGGCAGTAGTCAATGGCTGGAAAATTATAGCCCTTGCAGAGTTAGAGGGTATTCACAGAGCAGCACAAGTTTTTTTTAACGAGGATACAGAGAACATGCATGACTCATAATCCAAATTTTGAAGAAATCTCCGGCACTGGGACTAAACTTATTCAAGTGTGCTCGGGGTTTCTTTAACAGAGAGGGTTAAGGTGAAAAGGCCAAAGCAGGCGGATAACACCAGATGTGAAAATGGAAGATGTGTCCAAGAGCAATTTGTTGACACAGTCGTGAAATGTGCAGCTTTTATCAAAGATTAACTTATTTTATGGTGCATCAGTTAGCCTACTCAGAGGCGGTAATTAAACTGGAACTTGAACGATTTTCACATCAAAGTCTGTTTACATGGGTTCACTGCGAACATGAAAATGACTTGTAAAGACTTGTGGATCCAGAGGGAGCTGACGGAAATCTGAAGAATTAGAAATATAAAGAAAGAAGAGAAAAAGTAAGAAAGGAGTGATCTTACCATAACACTGTAGCCTGCGTCTCATTGCTGCTTAACGCTAACAGGTCAAGGCTGGGCGACATCAGCTGATGCTTTGGTGCACACACCAAAATCCTTCACTGAGTTATGAGCATAGACTGTATAAATAATGGACGTAGTATCTGTGACGTCACCCATCTGTTCCTGAGCTTGGTTTTGAAGCCAATCGTCAGCGGGAGCCATATTGGAAATGCTGAACTCAACCAAACATAGTGTGAGGCAAAGAGGCGGGGTTTGAGCCTCCTAGCCAACAGCTATATGTTCCCGCCTGTCAATCAAGTCAGTCATGTCCTTATTTGCGCAATACTGGTAATCTTAATATCTTCTGAACTGTCGCATTAGAAAAAAATAGTGTGCCGATAGAGAAATTAGCTATGTAGACCCAAGCCATTGTTTTGTACCAGGTTGTAAACATGTTTATTTCTGCTGCAAAGATCATCTTTTTTGAATGGGTGTGTATGTGGTTTCCTGTGTTTCTGCAGCCAGCCTCAAGTGGACGCCCGATGAACTGCAGTTTATAACACAAGTTTTGCTATTTGTAATAAATGCAGCAACGTGGGTTGCAGCTGCTTTGTGTAAGGTGAAACAAACATGCTTTCTAAATGTAGGACACAGTTAACACACACACATGTAAGGAGTTGCACTGTTCAAAATTAAAGGGGTAGTTAGTTTTTTTTCCATTTGGTTGTATGATGTACTTAGTTCTAAATTAAAGAAATAGTTCACTAATTTTGAAGAGGGGTTGTATGAGGTTCTTGCCAGTAGTGAGTGTATTACCCACAGGGGATGCTGGCCTTTGTTGAAAAACGATCTAGAGAACCAGCATGGAAGCTAAGCTATCAGAAACTGCAGACGGGGTCAGCTCTGTAAAAATTTAGCTAACTTTATTTAACTCCAACCCAATCACAAATGTCGGTTCAAGTGTACGCTCAACTTGAAAATAATCTGTACCTTACTTTGTAGTGTTCATTTTTGCACTTTTGGTATAGCTTATTAAGCTAGCTAAATCATTAAACTCATGTTTGCTTTTGGAGAAAAAAGTTAGTTTGAGCTTGACGAAACTTCTGAAAAATTAATGACATTATGAAGATAATAACTTAAAGGCACTATGAGGAGTTTTTCACCAGCTGAGAAACAGACTGAAACCAACACTGATGCCTCTTTATGACCTTCAAAAGCAAACAAAGCCATAAACAACAACACTGATACCTTCTCTGTTGTCATTTGTAATGCCTTATACCACTCCGAGTGCGTAGGTGTCAGACCACATGATTGACATTTGACTTTAGAAACCTCCTTTTTTGGCTGTTTTCATGGCAAACAATCACATTAAGTGATAAACCTGGCTGTTAAAAGACAGCAGGGTGAGGTTTTTGTTGAAAACACTACTTTTGCATGCACAGAACAAGAGATAAGAGGTATCACTTTGTCCACAATGGGGCGCCAAAATTGATATGAATCAAAAGTTCCTCACAGCAGCTTTAAGGCTCAGGAATGTAACATTATATAATAATATTGGTAGAAAAAAGGTGACTAAATAGCAGGTAACAGCATGTCTTGTCTACAAGCACTCATTTTGACACGTAAACAGGTGCATGTGTTTGTAATTTCTACATCAAAAACTTCAAAATGAATTTATGAAAACTGTAGCTGAGACCAGTCTGTCTCTCTACACCAGTGTAAAGCTTCCAGTTGTTGTATTTCCCCTGAGATGGCATGGTGTTAAAGTGTTCAGAGCAAGCCTGGAAATAAAAAAAATCACAATTAAGAACTTTTGCTGCTTAAATGACCGTATCAAGTGCAAGTGCTGACTTGTGGCATTTGAGACCAAGCTGTGGTTCCAGCAGAGAAGAACGATTTAGAATATGGAATGAACTCATTTCGGGGGTTTAATTGCAAAAATCAGGTGATTCGCTGGTTGCCGTCTTAGTACGCTAATCTTCAAAGTTCAATTTCACTGCTGTTCCCCTGCTCTGTAAACTTCAAGTAACTCTCAAAGCAACACTGACATCCCTCTAGAAAATAATGATAATACCTTTCAGGAACTGGAGAACCTTGTGCAGACTCAAGAGCAGCTAATGGATTTGAGGCAGAGCTGTTGTTTGAAGATATAATTCAGTGATGTTTCCCCTTTCCCCGTTTATCTGATCACGAGTGTCCATGTCTGATTGTGGGGAGAGAACTGCCAATTATCAGTTGAATTGCCTACTTAACTCTTAAATGCACTCTTGAGGTCTTTAGAGACCGGGGATCATATAACTCCTTTCACTCCGCATCTAATTTATTCATTTATTCAGTTAAGCCCTCAACTCCCTGCTATTATATTTTTTTTTTTACAATTCCCCGGTGTCAAAATGTCAAACTTATTGAAAATACATGTTTTCTAAGGTTTTTGTCAGGAGTGTGTATTGTGTGTGTGGAGGTCTTTGGAGACTCAAGGTTTTGTGTGAGTTGTTTTTTTCTTCCATCACAGAACGCACATGAAAGGCTGAAACCTTGAGCTGAGAATTCACAAAAAACATCCCTGGACATTTTGATTCACGCTAGTGCACTAAAAGCTACGTAACAACCTCATGCAACCCATGTAACAGCTTTGAGGATAAAGAGTATCAAGAAGTGGCTCGAGGTTCAAACAAAGAAAGAGGGGAGAGCACACAAAAAAAAAACCTGGAGAAGAAATAAGATTTGGAGGAAATTTCAAAACAGCTCAAATGTGAACAATCAGTGACAACGGGGAGTTTTTGACTGAGTGAGTCCAGAGAGTGTACAAAATGTTCTGTGCTTAACAAACCAGTAAAAAGGTCAGGAAAGTAATGCTGCTTGGATTGAAATCTAAAAAGGGAGATTCAACTGTCTTGATCAGGAACTCAAAGTTGTAAACTCATTTGAGACCCATTTAGCCTGAAATTGCCAAAATAACCTGAAATCAAAGTAATAATTTTGTGTACAGAAAGAAAACAACAAAGCCATGATTATTACTCCATTTCCCAAAATATGAAACAGCTTTGTAGCTGTCTTTTGCATTCAGTTGATAGATGAATTTTTCATTCTGCTGACCTACAACTACAACCTCTGCAAATGATCCAGAACGCAGCAGCAGCACGTCTGGTCTTCAACCAGCCTAAGACAGCTCATGTCACTCCCCTGCTCATCTCACTACACTGGCTCTCCAGTTGCAGCTTGCATCAGATACAAAACTCTAATCATGACTTACAAAGCAGTAACCAAAACTGCTCCAGTTTACCTGGAACCCCTCATCCAGGTCTACTGCCCTTCTCACCCGCTACGCTCAGCCTCTGAAAAGCGCCTAGTGCTTCCAGCACACAAGGCCTCAAAATCACTAGCTGGACTCTTCTCTTCTGTTGCCCCTAAATGGTGGAATGAATTGGCCAACTCCATTCGATCTGCAGAGTCCCTCTCTACTTTCAAAAGACAGCTAAAGACCCAGCTCTTTAGGAAGCACTATGCACTTAGCTAGACTGTTCTCCACTGTTGTCCCCAGTGGCAGATCATGTCTTCCAGCTACAGTTGACTCACACTGTCCTGCTCTACTCTGGGAATCGGTGTTCAGCTCTTGAGGGACCCAGCACTTGGTACTTTGGTCATTATTGTGGTGATGTTAATCGTTGATGATGATAATGGAAGGTCTTAAATTGTTTGGTTGCTTCATTGTAGATGTTCCTTATTTACTTTTGTGCATTGCCTTTACACTGCTTGGCAGTACCTGCACCCAAATTGACTTGAAGCACTTTGTTCCTCTTACTGATCTTGTTTCCTCTTGTCTAGATCTTTGCTTGTGTTGTTCTTGTTCTCGTATGTACGTCGCTTTTGGATAAAAGCGTCTGCTAAATGACATTGTAACATATTGTAACATGTAAAAAAGCATTGAGTTTCACTTTTTATGTTCCTGGGAGAAACTTGTATTTTTAGCGCCAAAACTATGTATCTGAGAGACATGCCTCTGGACTAGAGGCTGACATTTTTTCAGGAATCCCACAGGTCATGGGATTCCTGATTAATTTGCTATTAATCACATGATTGGAACGGCACAGGATAAAAAAGTTAACAGGATGATGTGCAGATGTAGAATGAACCTCGTGACACTGGCCAGCTTGAATAGTAATTTGATTTATTACAATCAAACAGCATCAGCATCAGTAACAAGCATCGCGACTTCTTGGAGGACGACCGGGCCAGATGAAGTCGCCTCTCTTCTGTCTCCAAGTTCTGGCTTAAATACTATGAAGGTGCACTCAAATTAGAATGAGGGTGTCCTTCAAACATACACATATATGGACTCTTCAACACAAGTTTCAAGTTAGCTGCTATTTGACTCCATTTACGAACGCCTTGTTCTAAGTATTGACAAAGATGTCAGCTGTCACTGTCAACCATATATTTGCCTATGTCAAAGGTGATCTTTTTTAGGCCCTTCCTAGAGACTTCTGGAGCCTACTATTGTAACTTATTCTTGTGGGTCCCCTTGACTTATTTTAAACAACACAGACTAGCAACATATACTTAATCCTATGTGGTTGAATATCAGATACTTCACAACCAACAGTGAAGCCAAAACAATTGAGGCTCCCCCTGCTGGCTAACTTCTGTACAGTTTGAAAATCCCATGAATCTCATACCACTGTCTAGCATTGATTAGCCAAAGTTCTGTCAAAACTCATAAAAGTGCACAAATCCAAACACACAGATAAAGTTTATATGTTTAAAAAGACATTTTATACATGTATCTAGGCTAGTTCACAGACAAAAAAGAATAAAGGCTACACACGGCGTATCAAGGGGCTCCTACAGCCGTGAGCATGGGCTTACTAGCTAGCTTAAACTTTCACTGTTCCCAGAACTTCATTTTGACTCACTCAAACATCAGTAACACTTCAGTAAAACTCTTGATACAAGTTCTCTCTGACATATCCGCTCTGTTTTTGAACATGAACATACCTGAAAAAAAGGGGAGGGTAGATGTAATCACAGGGGTGGTAAGGTGACGTTTCCTCATAAAGAGCGTTTAGAAAAACACTGCAATCTCCTGACTCAGCAGGCGGGTACAAAAGCAAGAATGATTTGTGATTTAGTTTGCAGAATGTGGCTCCACCTGCTGATCCCTGAAACACAGAAACTACTTTCAAATTACACAGCTAGTGTAAGATGTCATTAATGTCACTTTGGGTATTTTGGCTTCATTTATATGTACAGCAGGAGGTACTGGAGTCACGTCATCCATCTTTAGAATCCAAAATCCCCCCCTCCCTCTTGTTTCTACAAAGCAGTAGCAAAGGGCTTCTTTAATTCAACATGTTAGTATACCTGATCCATTGATTCCTTGATCCATGGCTTCTAGTTTAGGGCTAAGCACACCTCTTCCCTGACATTTTTCAGGTCATATAGGTAACTAACTAATGAAATGCAACACGCTGCAACACTTACATGCCACATCTACTGAACCAAGCACATCACCTTTCCTCTGAAGCTCCAGGATCAAGGATCCACAAGCAGCAGCCTCACACATGACTGTAATCCTGATGTTAATGTCATGTTTAGTGCCTGAAAACCTCCTTCTTGACAGTTTGCAAACACCTGTCTCCCAATGGGCCATTCACTTGCTGTTGCTGTAATTTAGCAAACACTAACCAGTATTCTATAGCCCCTCCACAGAAACTAGAGGCACCTTCAAGGAAGATTTAGTGAGTGTGTGTGTGTTTTTTCCTCCAGGTTTACCTTCATTATCATCACCATGAGGCTTTCCATCTCGGGGATGAAACATCTGCTGTTTGGGCCTTTTGTTCAACTGGCAATTATCCACGCAAAGATGTTGTGTACACACATTTTTCATACTAATCCTTATACCCCATCATTGCACATTTGTCATTCTTAGAAGTCTGTTGGTGCAATATTTCAGCCTGGTGCCAAAAGTGTCAGTTATATAATGCATGTGTGAAGCTGATTGTGGTATTTCTCTCTTAAGTGAACTGTTTGGCAGTCTTCCACAGCTTAAAACGGCTTGGATGTTTGGTTTGACATCTTTAATGGTAAACAACATTATGTTTTTTGCAGCAGACTTCTGCAGCGTCTGAGAGCTCAATAACAGTAAAGTAAGCGAAGGACAGGATTGCGATTACATCATTAGTTTGTTCGACTCAAGGAACAAGAAAAAACACTAATGTGCAAAGTGTCCCCATTTTCTTTTATTGTTCTCAAGCAGATGCCACAAGTACTTTCAGGCGGTACTTTGCAAAGCAGTAACTATTTCTGTGTTTTGATGCAGCTGCACTTCTGAAGGTATTTGGCTGATGAAGACGTGTTGGAGATACCAACATATCACCAGGGTGTGTCTTGAATGTTTGGACCAGGGTGTCCCATCGTTGGCACTGACTTGTGTGAAGGTTGGCACAAGGGCTTCTTTTGATCGACTACACGGTTAAACATTGTCGCTTTTGCTAGCTGGTACCAGAAATTGATTAGAGATTTTTTTTAGTGTGGGCCCAAAAATGCCAGTTATATGTTCATCTCATTTCATTTCATTATTTATTGAATTGGGACAGTGCACATTAATCAACATTAATGCATTGAGCATCAATGTAAATGCACCAGACGTAGCACAGATGCTAAATTTCATCCGTAGTCCCATGGCAAGTAGCCACAACCTTGACACGGTAAGACTTTTAAACCTCAGCATACGATAGACAATTACAAAACAAAACACAGGCAGACAAATGTTGTGTCCATAGACTGTATAAAATATGGACGTAGTATCCGTGACATCACCCATCTGCTTCTGAAGCGCTGTTTTGAGGCCAATCGGCGGCGGCAGCCATATTGCTGCTGTAGAGCAATTGTGACGTAAAGAGGCGGGCTTTGAGCATCATAGCCAACAGCTACAGTGTTCCTGCCTGTCAATCAAGTCAGTTGTGCCTCTCATTGGAAGACTCATAATCTCATTATTGCCTTACCAAACTTTAATTTATTGATTGATTTGTTTTGATGCAAATTTCAGTGTTGGTATCATTATTTGTCTACGTGTCAGTATCCCCTGCAGGTACTACTTAAAGGTACAGTGTATAGAAATCACAAGCCAAAAAATCCCTCTCCTGGGCGCCGCCATTGTGCAGCCAGAGCCTGTGAAGCCACAGTAACGAGCTCCGCCCTACAGCGTAACGTCACAAGACGCCGTGTGTCCTATGAAGTTTCACTCCACGGCGGCTGTGAATCAGAGGAAACCAGGAAGTAAAACCCCGTTTTTTAAACTCTAATAACTAACGAAGAAGAAACTTTTCAGAAAAAAGAGGACTTGGACACAAAACACTCAAATACTAACTATATATCACCACAGCATACGGATGTGAGAAACATTCGTACGACGTGTATTTATTTTTTAAAGTTTGACTGCTCCCCCAACGGATTTTTTGACCTATACTGCAGCCAGCCACCAGGGGGCAGACACACTGCTGAAAGCTTCACCACCAGGGTCGCATCCGGCTCGCTTGATAGAAATGGGAGTATTCTATATTCTATATTGAAACGCTCCCCTGCTCACTCTTATCAGTGAAGTGATGGTGGCCTTTAAGGACAAGAAGCTCCTGTGATGCATGATAGATATGATTGCTATCTGTCAAGTTTTTACCATCAAACACTCTCTTCTTTTTCTCCTTCTTCTTCATCATCTTCCTACCAGTGCATTTTGCTTAGCCACACACTGAATACAAAAATGCATATGTTGCTAGTTTGTTTGTTCTGTGCTACTCATAGATTGTATAAATAATGGACGTAGTATCCGTGATGTCACCCATCTGTTTCTGAAGCGCTGTTTTGAGGCCATCGGCGGTAATGTTGAACTCAACATAACTGCTGTGGAGCGAGTGGTGACTTAAAGAGGAAGGCTTTGAGCCTCCTCAATGAGCCTGTCGATCAAGTCAGCTGTGCCTCTCATAATCTTAATATCTTCGAATTGCTGCTTTAGAAAAATATTCACCTCCCGTACAGTGTGTGCCAATCGAGAAATGAGCTATCCAGACTACACTTGTTTTTTGTACCAGGCTGTAAACATGTTTATTTCTGCTTTAAAGATCAGTTTTTTTGAATGTGTGTGTATAATGTGTCCAGTACTTCCAGAGCCAGCCTCAAGCAGATCCTCCATGAACTGCAGTTTTTAGCACTTCCACATTGGACTCATATTTTTAGACCAGAGGTTGCCGCTTGGTTGTGTCTGATGTGTAGCTTGTCCACCAGTCACTGGTTGGGGCTGTAGCTCTAGTTAATAGGTATCAAAAATGAGCCCTAATTGGAATATGAATTTTGGAATGGCACGGATAATGAGATGGACATGAATCTTTTTCTCAATTTGCTTGTTAAAATCTGGAAATCAAATGAAAGCACATTTTTATGTTACGTGCTTCATTGATGCGCCGCATGAGGCCCTGCAGCTCAAGTCATCTTCCTCTGCCCCTCTCTGCTGGATTCATTCACTGAGGCTGTGGCTTCAATTCAGTCAAACCCTCTGCAATGTACATAGAAAGAGAGCAAAGATACTGTTGTTTTAGGTGGATGTGTTCATATCCTCCATTTGAAAAAGCACAAGTTGAAGATGATTTAATTTAGTCCACATTATGGAAGTTATTCAGCAGATATTGTGGACTTGTCTCTCTACTTGCAGGCAGTAAACTGCACATGGGCTGTGTAGCCGTCTGTCACTATCTCACAGTTGGGCAGTGAAAGCTGTGTCTGGTGGTGCTAGCTCTGCTAATGATAGTTCAACACCAATCCCCCTCAGACTGTGTGCTCAGATTCTAATGTTTTTTGAGTGTTTTCCTACCTTTTGACAAGTCAGTCAGAATTTAAATTTCCATTTGAATGATTGGGAAATTAGTCACTTCTGAACATCCTGAGTGGGTTTGAAGTACTGCGCTCTCAAGCAATGTAATAAAGAGCTAATGGAAGTAAATGTGCTTCACTGAAATGCCTCCTTGTAGTCTGCAATAAAGTCCAGTTACTTGGTTTGGCAGTTGGACTCAGATCTAAATTGGGCAGATAGCCAATCCTGGATGATGGTGTGGCAATTGGGGTGGCCCTATAAGATTACGGGGGGAGGTCCATGCCACCTAAAGCCATCTCCTGCAAACGCTCCTGCATGCCACTCAAAGAAGAGTCCGGCCTATTCTGAAGCATATTCTCCTTTGTGGAAACCACAAAGCTTCCTTGAACTTCTCATAGGAAAAGAATTACTTTTCTTTTGTCAATTTGTCAGTACTTTGAGATGAGTGTGACTCTTCTTAATGAATGCAGCTTAGGCCCAGCACAGCAGGGTGGCACCGGGCTGAAGCTCTTTGAAGAGGTTTTTATTTGAGCCCTTGCATCAGTGTCTTGCCTACAGCAGGAATGGTTAGCAACAGAAAACCTGGGCTGGCATATTCCAATGTGTTCCATGGGGAAAATACTCTGGTGACAAGAGGATTGCTCTTTGCAATGATTAAAAGAAATTCAGGAGCCTGTTAAAGAGAGTTTGGGTTTATTTAGCACAGAATATTTGTAACTGTACACAACAAATCTCCCGAATTACCCAGGGGGAAGAAATATAAATAGGGAAACAGTTATCTGTGACAACTCTGGTATCAGGCATCAGGAATGTAAACTCCCACGCACAAAAAAAGTGAAGACTATGTTTTGTTAGACATTTTAGAAAGGTAAAACACAGGTCAACAGGTCTTACCCTGAACTTGCCTTATCTGTGAGACAGAGCTTCTACATATGTTGATCAAGGTACCACTCTAAAGTTAATCTTACATATGTAGAGCTCTGTTGTCAGATTAGAAGTTTGCAATCAGCACACATTCTCATATTTAAGGCTGTTGAAAAAGTTTCACATTTTATGACTTGAGTGTAAAAACTGATACAAACTGCCACAGTGTGGGTATGTTTAACCCTCCTGTTATGTTCTTTTCTCAGGTACAGCATTAATGTTCCTGGGTCAACTTGACCCGGGGCACATTTAATGATCCAAAAGTGTCAGAACCCCCAAAAAATCCCAATAAACATTTTTTTAAATCTCATTATCAACTCAATTACGAACCATTTAAATCAATATTTAGTGCAATGGTGTTCTTTAATTCTCACAGATCATGGTTCAATGAGGATAACTCACTCATTTTTTATGAACACAGTTGCAAAGAAACATTTAGTATTTGACACTTTTGACCCCTTTAAGCCTCCACTTTGACTGCCGGGTCAAATTGACCCACAACCAGTATATATGTAATATAAGCATACAGGGGGGGTTGCAAATGTGTGAAATTAACCATTTTCATTGTATATGTTGTTTGTGCTGATTAAGCCCAGCAGAAGTTTCATAGTTTTAACATAGTTTTAACATTTTTTTTTTTTTTTTTGAACTTTAAAAAGGGTCAATTTAACCCGCAACATAACAGGAGGGTTAAGGGCAAAAACTGTTGTCTTAGGTTCAGAAAAAGATTGTGGTTGTGGTTTAAATACATATTTAAGTACTTGTACTGGTAACCTAATTTAAGCACTGTATATAATATAGCAAAGGCATGTTAATCTCATTTTACTGTTGATGCAAGAAGAAGCCATCTTGGATTTCAAGCTCTGGATTACTAAAGTTCCTCATAGTTTCGGAGCTTGATCTCTGAGTTCGGGGCATGTAACCAATGGGCACCCTGGAATTTCTGACGTCCAAGATCAAATGGACGCACCATAAGCATCTAACTTGATTAAATTATACTCATGCAGTAACACAATACTGTCTTCAGGATTCCTTTCTCTCCTTAATTGCAGCAGTTTTGTTCATCATCGTCTCATTTTAGTGGTCTGACTGAAGTAGACAGCGGTAGTCAAGTGTCAAATGACTTACTTAACAACCCCCTTTCACATGAGCGTGCACCAAGCCTGAAACAGAAAGCCAGAGTTAACAGAGAAGGTTCATAACCAGATTCCTGGTACCTGATATCTCTACCTCGAGCTTTAGACTTTGTAGAGCTAGCTTACTCAAATAAAGGCTGGGTATGTTAAGCTTACTTCATGTTATATGGTCATGATCCGTCATGTGACAATTAAGTAATTTTAAATGTATGTATTTTGTATGTGTTTCTTGCACAAGTTGGCTGTGCATGGACAGTCCGGTTTACCATCAGCCGTTCACAGATGTCTGTAAATGTTCAGGGACGCAGTCCATGTGTGAAAGGGGGTTCTGCAGAATTGATGCCAGAGAGGTTCCTATAGCTCCATATTCTTATGCATTGGGCCACTGACCAAGCTGTCATTTCCGATGACTTCAGAGTGATAACGGACTGCTGCCTCGTCCTGCTCTTTAGGTCATGATATGTTTCATTTGCTTCATTGATAGTCCGCCCCGCCCTGATTGGTTTCAGTCGTGCCTCATCAGCATCACCTCCCCAGTGTAATAAGTCTGTCCTTGCCGTCCACATCACAGACTTCAACTTTCTACAGTAACACATACTTCAGCTGCCCTTACAACAATGTACTTTCTGCCTGTTTTCATCCCCAAGTTGTCAAATACCAAGGTTTTCTCAGTGCCATTGTCGTCTCATATGGATGCACAGGGAATCCCTCTGCATGAGACGCACCAGGCTTCCAACAAAAAGTAATGTAAACCTATCCATAAAAGTATCAGCAGCTCAGGGACACTGCACCTCCTGACTCTGCATTAAGGATAAAACTGTTAATTTGGGGTGGATATCCGGGGCCACCAACACAGATCATCTGCTTGCAAGCACTGCAAGAAATTAAAGTGAATGTTGCATCAGTTTCCCAACAAACAGCCAGCAGGACATTAACTACATATGAGACAGCAAGGAAAGACTCCCTGCTGCTTCTGAACAAGACAGCATGAAAGAGAGGCGACAGTATGTGATGACTAAGAATTGGAATGCATCAGTACTTTGAATATTAAACCAAATGGGACATGCTGATTTATCATGACATTACACCTTAAACTTAGATGATCTTGCTCATGCATCCTTTGCAGAACTATCTGTATGTGATCAGTGTCAATATGAATCTATCTCACTTCCTTTGTATCTACATCTGTAGAAAATAATGAGTCAAAGTAGCTAAAAAGTACTACCTACTTGCTGCAAATACATTCTGCAAAATGATGTGGTTGAGCATCCTGGTGTTTTTTATTTACTGCATTTGACTCAAGCTGATATATTTTATCTGGAGCAAAATTTGGATGTTCCAGTCTTTATGCTCTCTTCTCTCCACTTTGTCTTTTGTCAAGTGTTTCAATCTTATTCTAGTATTTATAATGGCCTTCAATAAAATGAGGCTTAAGTTGTATAGCACTGTTCTTGAAAAAGTTAAAAAGTGCTTCACAAACACTTTCAAATACACTACAAATCAAGACAAATAAATGCATAACATGATACATTAAAATGAAAAAGTAGAATTCAAAATTACACAAATTAAAAGCCCTCCCAAAATAAATATTTTAAGAAGAGTTTGGCCCTGTTGTACATAACTTTGTTACAAATTCACTGAATAAAGTGCACCAGTCTGCATTTGGGTCCCTGGTTTTGACCCTGTCTCTTTACCTGAAAATGAGCATACTGTTTACTCTTTTTATTGTTGATTTACTCTTAAACAACAACGTCAATCTGCATTTGGGTCTATTTTTTATCCATGTTTACATCCCTTATAGTAAGCCTGTTTACTACTTTGTTGCTAATATACTGGATAAACAGCACCAATCTGCATTCAGGTTCTAGTTTTGTCCCTAGTCTTCATTCCTCCCTTTAAGCCTGTTTTACACAACCTTATTTTGCTAATTCACTGAATAAACTGCACCAGTCTGCATTTGGGTCCTCATTGTGACCCATATCTGCTTGCTTTACAGTAAAGCTGTTTTTAATTACTTAGTTTCTAGGTTACTGAATAAACTGCAACAGTCTGCATTTGGGTCCTGGTTTTGACCTTTGTTTACATGCCTTACACTGTTTCCTTCTTGTTTTCTGCATTTGGGTCTCTAGCTCTGACCCTGTCTACTTGCCTGGCAGTGAGCTTACTTTCTTACTGATTTACTTAAAGTATCAGCACTACTCTGCATTTGGGTCTATTTTTTTTTATCCATGTTTACATTCCTTATAGTAAGCCCTATAGGGTCTTTACTGTTACGGCTTGAGCAAAGGACCAGGACCCAAATGCAGAGTACAGAGAAAAAATTATTTATTGAGCAAAAAACCAAGGTTCAACTAAAGCGCCTTGCGGGTAAAAACAACTGAGAAAAAGTACAAAACTAGGAGTAACACAAAATCACCCAAAAAGGGGGAAAAGGTTCTATCAAAAAACTCACAAACAAAAAACTAGGAATCAATCCTCTGGAAAACACTTGAGATAAGTTCACAGAAAACTTGGCTTGAATCTCCTCAGGAGCAAGGCTACAATGGGACATGGAGCATGCGGCTAGAGGAAATAATCTGGCACTGGAGGAGTGTTTGGTGGCAGCTTAAGAAGCCAGTGCTGATGAGAAAATCAGGGACAGGTGTGCCTGATGAGCCTCACTCCTGAGGAGACCGGCCCCGCCCCTACCCATGCAACCTGCAGGCAGAGAGAGAGAGGGTTAGGGCAAAAACCAAAAAATTTAGGACCATAACATTTACTTTGATGTTGACTGCTGAAAAAAGCTCTTGTCTGCATTTGGGCCTTCGTCTTGGTCCTGGTTTAGATTACTTAAAATCACCCTGTGGTTTACTTCTGTGTTGCTGATTAATTGAATAAGCTGCATCAATCTGCATTGGGTCTTTATTTGATCCTTGTTTACATTCCTTACAGTAAGCTTTTGGTTTACTACTTTCTTGTTTATTTACATAATTAACAGCATTCAGGTTCTGATTTTGACCTACATTCCCCACAGGGAGCTACTTGTTTGTTAATTTCCTGAATAAATAGCACCAGTCTGCACTTGAGTCCTACCCCCTGTAATTCTGCTTCTCCATCTGTCAAAAGCTTCACAGTTATTACTTCTAACCCTAACAAAGATTTCAGTTAATTTGGCAGCAAGTAAAAGAGAGTTCTTGTAAAATATGGGCCCTTTGCCTATATGTCTAAATTTCCTTCACTTCCACGGTCCACCCACACAGACCTATCTGTCCTGATCAAACTTTGAGCGTCTCAGGGCTGTGTAGGTGTGTGTCGACTTTGATTGACATCTCTATCACTTGCCTGTCAGTTTTGTGGCATATGTTAGGATAGATGGACAAATTACATCTCTATCATCCCTACAGAGTTATCTCTCTTAGTTTGGTGAAATCATGAAATATCCTACATATTGTAACGTCACCCAGCTTCAACCCGAGAAAGACTTTAATCAAAATGATAACTGAGGATACATCCTAATAGCCTGGAGTGGCTGAAACCCTGAAAAGGTTCCATGAATTCAATCACCTTGGAATAGAGAAAGGCCTATTGTGTGGTTTTTAATCCATAGCCAGTATAAAAGAAGAGGACGCAGCTACTGTAATATTACATAACGGTTTGTGAATGAATCTTTTAGCCTTGTGTTTGGCATCTTTCACCATTGTTACCTTGTTTTTTAAGCCTGAAGTGATTACATTTGAAGAGGAAAGTGCAGAGTTGGGGGATTAGCATTATTACACCATTCTCCTGAATCAAAATCTAAATACATGTGATATATACATACATATTTAGAGCCAGTTATCATGCTACTTTGTGCCAAAATGTTCATTATTTGTGCAGTTCAGTTTTATTAGCTATGTGAGTTAGGTAATTTTCTTATAGACTTCTCCCCACAGACTGCAGATTTGCTCTCAGCTGGCAGATAATGAAGGTTTAAGCTTCCTCCACTTGGCTTTCATTGTCAGACCTTGAAGCTATGTGTTCTTGTACACAGCCTCTTTAAAGACATTTACTTTTGTGTTTTTCCTGTTCCACAAATTTTCCCACCTCGCTGACTAATCCATTCTTTCACTTACAGTCTATATTAAATTGTCGTCTTAAATCCTCAAGTTTACAATGACAGGTCATTTTATATCTCTCGCACCTAAAACCATCACCCGAGACATAACTGTCCTTTCCTTGTTTTAAAGATGCCTCAGGTAAAAGTGGTTCATCTCGCTGCACTCTCCCTCCCTTCCCTCCCTTCCTCCCTTCAGACAAAGTGTTAGAGCTGAAAGCTCTATCAAACCCTGATGGGCCTCCTAATGTAATTTCTCACAAGGTAAAAGCTCATAATGTATCCTCATATTCGCTGAGGTCAGTTTAACACAATAGGGTCTTTCATTTGCTCCCCACTCTGTTTGGTCTCAGTAATAGCATCCGAAACTGTGCAAGATGGAGCAATATTGAATGGAGCTCGATGCAATGACATTGACACTGGGTCACAGCCTTCATTTTAAAAACTGTCTAATGTTTTAAAAGGCTATTCACAAGTTTCCTCCATTTTAATACATCCTATAAAGGGCAACAAAAGTTCCTTGTATTAATGGGTATTTTTAGAAATGGTACCAACTGCTGTCTACAGCTACTCAATATTTTGATTCCAAATTATTTAAAGCCACATGGACACTGCAATTAAACGATTTTTCTGTCTTTTACAAACATTATTCTGTCTTAAATCTTCAAATCTGTACATCAGAGACAGCTTTTCATTTCTAAATTAAAGAAAATCTTAATAAAGTTTATTCTTTTTAGACTTCAGACATTCTGAAACTGTAGTTCAAGCCATGTCTGCGTCTCCCTGCACACCTCTGTGCTGTTAAAAGGCGCATATCACTTTAAACAATTCCCAGATAGCTTAGTTAAATCAAAAGTAATATGCACTTTGTGTCAAACAGAATTAAAACATCACAGACTTACTTTGAGCTCAAGCTACCATCTCTGAACTTAACATGCAGGTGCAGCAAATCTTATTGATGTCATTTGGCATCACAAAAACCGGCAGCGCATGTTTTTTGGAGTGTGTGATTCAGCAAAGACCTGTGGAGGAAACTAAATCAAAGAACTTAACCACAGTGATTGCTAAGTGGGTGGAAACTGACTGCAGAACACTCATTTTTAATGGACATTTTCGCAGCTGTGCCTCTCATTGGAAGACTCATAATCTCAATATCTTTGAAATACAGCATTATGAAAAAATTCACCCACCGTACAGTGTGTGCCAATCGAGTAATGAACTATCCAGACTACACTCGTCTTTTGTACCAGGCTGTAAATATGTTTATTTCTGCTGTAAAGATCGGCTTCTTTGAAGTGGTGTGTATGTGGTTTCCGGTACTTCCTGAGCCAGCCTCAAGTGGACACTCCAGGAAATGCAGTTTTTAGCACTTACACATTGGACTCATATTTCTTAGACTGGAGGTTGCCGCTTGGGTGTGACCAGTCATATGCCTCGCCATTGAGGGAAACAGTATTATCATGCATTCAGGGCAGAGAGAGCAAATTGGAACTCCTGAAAAGTGCAAATGCTGTTGCATTAACTAGGGATCACTGGACAGCTGATTGAATCAGAATCAGCAAAACTTTACTTATCCTGGAGGGAAAGGATCATTAAAGTTGCTCCTGTACACAATAAGTAAGAAAATCAAATAATATTAATAGAAGAAAGTAATTGATAAGGTATAAATACAAATACAATGAAAATAATGATAATAAAAGTATGTACAGAAGACAAAACAAGCTATATACATGGTTACATGGTTGAAGTCCATGGAGTTCAGGAAGAGGGCACTCTGGTGGTCTGTCTGGAGTCTGGCTATATGGCAGCGTTGAGAACGTTGGACGCCGTAGTCGGGTTGGCAGAGGGGGGATGTAAACAGCTACCAGTATGACATGTGAGATCTCCCTGTGCAGATAATATGGTCGGAGGCCCACAGCGCTCTCAGTGCTATCCTGGTCATGCCTGGACAGTCTGGAAGCCGTGGATGGAGACGTTGTGGTCGGGAATATCAAGATGCAGCCATGTTTACATGAAACACACCATGCAGACTTTCTCGGTATGTTATAGTGTTATCCTAAAAACCAAACAAAAAATCCAACTCTAAACAGTCCCTCCAGGATTTCGCGGGATTTTTTTGTGATTGTTGCGGCCCAAAAAGCCTGATTTTGCGACAGCTTTTTGAAAAAATTGCGGTGAAAGTTGTGATTTTTTTTGTTGTTGCTTTTTTCCCCCAATAACATCTCAGGGGCAAGTAAATACGCTAAATTACAGTTGTTTTTAGAAAACATTCTTGATGTGACCACTGTGACTGTATTTTGATTCTCTTGATTCACAGAAAAATGCCATGAAAGGGCTGTTTCACATTTACGACGGTCCCTGAATGCACCTCGTAGTGACGGGCACTTGACAGTCAGTTCACGCACTCTGAAATTAATCTGCATCTTTGACTACAAGGAGTTGATCAAAACTTACTAAATATTTCTGATGTTTCACCAAACTAGAATAAATCAAGCTGTAGACGCAGAGCTTTTTACGGTAATGGCGGCAACAACGTCAAACCTCAAATAGTAGTACCTTAAATAGTAAACAGACGCCCCGTGGATGTGTCTGTGTCACTAACACACCGGGGGTAAAAATCATCAATGAAGATGAGACAGATGCATGGAAGAGGGAGAGCTGGTTCATAAAGCACACCTGCTGCAGGTAGAGACCAAGCGAACACTGAGCCCCTCAATCTGTAAATAACAACGTTGTCATGGTCACTTGTCCCGCCTGCTGTCCCCTCTCTTCACCCGTTCTCTGTGCGTGTTTTGCTGTTCAAAGTGCCGATCAAGTGAGGACTTACGTTTAAGGAAGTGAAATTGATGACAAAACCGATGACGTACAGGGGCTGAGGTTAAGGTAATTGGTCAAATTTGCGGGAAAGTTGCGGTGATTGTATAAAATTGCAAGGCTGCGAAAAATCGCGCTGATTGGTTGAATTTGCGTTGATGGTTGCGATCGCGAAATCGCAACTTCCTGGAGGGACTGTCTAAAGAAACACTGTACATTCCATTGCATTCATCATTTGTTTCTCAAAGCAAGACACTGGTAGAAATTGCTTTACACTGTTAATATGGACTTAAAATTGCTTTGAAATTCATAATAATGTAATTAAAAGTGTGATTAATCAGGATTAAAAAATGTAACCCTTTGTCAGCCCTTACTTAAAAAATACATCTAAGTGAGTCACAAAGCAAATGACTGGCAACACTATTTCCATATTATAAATAGACCATCTTAAAAAAATCACTGTAAGGTAGCATCACAAATGAGGATCAAGAATAGTATCATACACATGAGAGTTAGATGTATTTATAATAAACATTGACCAGTTGTGACCAAATGCATACGGTAAATCCTGAGCAACACATTTTGGCTCCACACTGCAGCTGTGTGCCACTCGCCCCAGGTGTAATCCTGTGACAGTGATGGGTGACAGTGACAGATTGACATGGACAGATTAAACGCTGGCTGTCACACAGTTTCTTCCTTCTGCAGAGAAGCATCTTCCCCGTGTTCTGCCTTTCTGCCTCAGTCGATTCCACAGGTCGGAAAGAATCAGATGTCTAATTGACTTCAGTTAGTGCAGAGACATGCTCACACCGTGTTTCATCGTTAGAGAGCCAGACAAAGCTCGTGCACACACACACAGAGACGTAATGTACAGTAAATTATTCAGACAGGGATTGGGAAAGAGGTGATTCTTTAACCCTGTGTTGTTAAAATAGCTGTGACCGGTTGTTCAAAGAGGATCATGAGCTCCTTCACTTCTTGAAACTTTCCATATGCTAAAGTTTTGGAGGAATGTTAAAGCAGAATAAAATGTAGAGTGGAGCAGGGTGAGGTGGGCTCAAAGGGTTGTCTACAGATAGGAAGTGATGAGAATTTAATCCATGTCAGGATGTGAAGTTATCAAAAAATAATGCACCATGCCAGGGAGTGATATCTGAACTTTCCTCATAACTTTTTTATAATGATGATGTAACTTTTTAATAATAAAAACATTGGAGGAAAGTATTCTACTTTTTCAACGTGGAGACAGTATCTTTAAGATTTTTACAAAGACTGGGTCTCCTGGACTTAACACTCAAACTTCTTTCCTGTGACATTATTAAAGAACTCATATTTGTGTTGATTTTGGCGCCCCCCTGTGGACAAGGTCTCTGTCTGGTTTTGTCCTGTACGTGTATAAGAAGTGTTTTCTGACTGATAGTCTCATCATTCTGTCTCTTAACAACTCAGAGTTTCATTCACTTTTAATCTTTGCCATGTGTGTTGCTACCTTAGGCCACTTTTGCCTAACTTATACCTAAGCTTTGTCTCAGTGCTTAGCATTACAGTAGCCGGTTGTAGAGACTCTTCTTTTCATCTGCTATCTGCCTGGTAGCGGTATTTCAAATGAGAAGCTATCTTGCTGCGAACCATAGTTTCCTGGGACTGCTGTGAGCCAGTGAAGAACTCCAAACAGAATATGGACAAGAAAAATCTCACCTCCACTTTTTATTGAGGGATAGACAACACATGTTGGCAGGTCTGATGTAATGTTTTTTCAACCAGACTTGTATGGGGCTGCACGGTGGTGCAGACGGCAGCCGTTGCCTCACAGCGAGAAGGTTCCTGGTTCAAGTCCCTGGTCGGGCAGGCCTTTCTGTTCTCCAAAAAAATGCTCATCAGGTTCATTGGTCACTCTAACTTGCTCGTAGGTGTGTGTGAGTGTGTGCGTGAATGGTTGTCTGTCTTTCCATGTTTGCCCAGTGATAGGTTGGCGACCTGTCCAGGGTGTACCATGCCTTCCGCCCGAAGTCAGCTGGGATTGGCTCCTGCCCCCCATGACCTGAACGTGGTAAGCTGTCAAGATAATGGATGTATGGGCTTGTATGGATTTATCCTTTCTATAGTTAATTAATGATGCTGAACAGTCTAGCCTGAGGCTAAGGTCAGGCTAGCATGCTACCTTGACTGAAACTAACACAGGACTTCCACCAGATCCGTTACCAGTCCGTCTCCAATCCTCTGTAGTCTGGCTTTGTGCTCTCTTGTCCGTCAACACCCACAAGTTGCGTTTTGGAACGCAGCACAGAGCTGGATCGCCGGACAGCTGGAGTCATGTGACCGAGGTTTTCCCATGGCAATCACTGAATGAAGGATTCTCCTCTCCTCCTCTCCTCATCCATGTTGTCTTTCTGGTCCTCTGAAAACCTCTGACTTGTTGACTCCAGGCCTGGCTCCGCTCAAAATGACATCTTGTTGTCATAGTAAAGTGAAAAACAATCTAACGATAAGACAGTGTTTTATTCTGAAAATTAACCGGGTGTTTTTATTTTGTTTTGGTGCCTCACTTCCTGTCCCGCTCCATCTGCTCTGTTGAGATTGATGCGTTGTGCTCCCGCATCCGGCAAAGAAGTCTTGTGTATCTGATCCGTTGCGGGCCGACCTGCCGGATCAGAGACTCAGCTGGAACGCAACGGAGCAGATCCAGTGGAAGTTAACACATTGACTAGAATAGAAACCTATCAGATCCGGTGCCATCACGGATCGGAGACGGACCGGACATGGATCTGGTGGAATTTGGCCGTAACTCGTCTCTAGTTTTGGCTTAAAAAGTTAATTCTGCTAAGTACCTGCTACCTCTGGTGTCTCATTTACAAAACAGACATGATAGTCTTTCATTTTTATGCAACACTGTCAAAGAGAGGAGTATTCTGGAGCTACTATTGTAAATCAATGTAAAGAATACTGAACAATACAAGCAGTGAAGTAAAACATAGAGAAAAACTATCGAAAGAAAAATCACCTTTCCCCTCCGAGTAAATAATGATACTTCGCTTCAAGGCAGACTGCAGCAAACACTATAGATGATATGAGATGCCTGCCAAGCAGCAGAACAATATGGCGGGGCATTCGGCCTAAGCACCACAAATGACACTGAGCCTTGCAAACAGCCAAACGTCATTATATACACTAGCTTTCAGACAGCTTTAAGAATGCTTTGCAATAAGCATCGTCGGCCAGGAGGCAAAGCTGCCGCATAGTGGCAGTCAGACAAGTAGCTGTTTTATCCTTTTAGGCAGCAAAGTGGCTTTACATGTCATTTTTGCTGTCCAGTGCCCTGCCCCAGCATGCTTTGCAGCCTGGAAATGTCGTGACCATTATCTGGGATAGCATGAGCTCTGCAGAAGCTGTCAGCTGCAACACATGTCTCGAATGTATGACTGGGAGAGTGACTGTCAGGCATACTGAGAGTCGAGGGTTTCTGAAAACAGACTTGGAGTGTGACAATTTTTAGTTATTTATTGAATTGGATATATTTTTCATCAATGTGAGGATAAAACTCTCCCTTTTATTTTAAAATAAACACTATAAAAGGATTTTTAATAACATAATTTGCAACAGTGACAGATATCTGGTGTAATTACCACAGCTGAGGAGTCACTGCTGGAAAAAATATGTTAAAAATAATTGTATAGCAACTTTTTTTTCTGGGCTGTTGCTCCTGGTTGTGCAGAAAAACATTGCTGCACAAGGCACTGGTTGCCGTGACAACCCCTGTGTTGTTAAAATGATTTATAATATATGGAGCACTATTAGATATTAATGCAAAAACACCAAAATGTGTCTCATATACCATTTATTCTGGTGTTCTTTTCCACTGACATTAATAAAAGAAGTGGCCGGTAAACGTGACGGTATTTTAATTAATATAAGGTACATTTTAAGCAGGGGGGGGCAGTGGCCTTCATTGGAAATTCATTTGTTCATCACTTTAAAGTGCACAATGCATTCACAAGCTCATTAATAATAGTTGTGTGCGGCTTTGGGCATGCTACTGCAGTATCTAAGTAATTGATTTAGCAACAAAAGCAAAGGAAGTCCTTTAATAAAGTATCATTTCTGCATACGATACAAAATAAATCATTTAGAATGTTGTATAATTGACCACACATGAACAACTCTGCCTCCCAAGATGTTTCAGACCGGCATCAGTCTGCTTCTCTGGTTCATAATTCATTGATTGTTGACCTGCTGAAGCTGATGGTGTCCATTCAAATCAGTCGTTAGCTTGTCAGATTAGGAGGCTGCTTATTTCTTTGTCTTTAATTGTAGTTGCAGTTTTTCTAAGATAGCAAATAAAGCCAGTTCAGTTTTTAGACACTCACAGTTTACCTCTGCACTTCCTCCTTTTTAAACCCTTAGGAGGCGTGTCCACTGCCACCGTTTTGCGCTGGCAGCACCTGTTTTCTATGCAAACTATGTGCAAACCCTAAGCGCAAAAACACCTTCAGCGTCAACTGATTTTAGCCACAGTGCTCTCAGTTGAAAGCAGTTCAACTTTTGGAACACCGCTGCACTCATCAATGTCACTTCTTGATCACCTACCAATTAGAATCAAGAAGGGGCGGGACTTCTGCAATCATCTTTGTCAACACAATGGCGGCAGTCCGTGCGGAGAAGAAAAGTCATCACACTCATTTTTTGGAGATATCATTTCCTGGTTTAGAGCTGCTGCTGCTGCTGCTCTTACACGATTTCTATCAATATTTTTTTACAGCCATTGAATGAAAGCATGTATGAAGCATACAGAGCATTTTAAAACAGACCTTACGGGACTTGGAAGAGTCGTGGGATGACTTTTGTTACCTAACAACCGTAAACGCTGGTGGGAAGCGCTCTGATATTGAGTTTATAGGCGCTCCCAGTGCAAAAAAATCATGACAGTGGACACACACGCCACCTTATTCAATCAAAATGTAATTACCGTGAATTCTGGAATATAAGTCATCCCATTAAGCAAGATGCAGTCTGTCTTTCAAGTAGACAGACCGTGTTCCTGCATGAAGACGTTCATTGCATTCAGCAATGTGAAGTTTCTATGCAGATGTGCAGCTCTTTCTAGCACCATCTGTTATCGCCACCATGCCAACTAACCGTATGATACATGAGCTCATCCTACTGTAGTGCTGATAGTTATGAAGTACAGATGGACCAACTGCCTTCAACCAATTGGCCAAGTGCCAACCCTTGTCTTAAATTGAGGAGTCTTTTAAATCACATCAGCACTCCTCAAAATGTATTTACCTAATACTATACCACTGTTTGCTTTAAAACAACTGGTCTGCCTCGCTTTGCACCCAACATGCTTTGCAAGTTGAAGTAGTATCTTGCTTCTTCAAGCATCATCTTCTGGATAAGATACTGTAAAACAAGAGAATAGCTATCTTTGCTTTTTATATGGGGGTGGCAGTAGCTCAGTCCATAGGGACTTGGCTTGGGAACCGGAGGCTCGCCAGTTTAAGTCCCTGTCTGGACGAAGTTTGGTAAGTGGACTGGTGGCTGGAGAGGTCTTGGTTCACTTGCCTGGGGTGCGCTTGAGCAAGGCACCAAACCTCCAACTGCTTGGGGTGCGCTGGTTGATGGCAGCATCCTCACCCTCATCTCTCCCTAAGTGCATGTCCATAGCATGTTTGTGCATAAATTGTATGTATATATCAAACTATGTGTGTAGCATGATAAAAAATAACACGAGTGGAACAATTGAATTTCCCCCATGGGGATTGATAAAGTATGTTTCTTTCTTTCTTTTCTTTCTTGTATCAGTGTTGGTCACGCTGGTGTATTGGACGCAACTCACTTTTTAGATGACAATAAAGGTGCAAACAGTGTTTCTTCTTTACAGAGTTTTAATCAATCAAGTAAATGTATGCATAACCTTATCATGCATAAAATATATGGAAAAGAAAAAAAAGTGTGGAGCACGAAGTTAAACTCCTACATGAAGTGACATGAACTCAAAGACCTATTTTTCACTGTATTGATTGAGCGCCCTACATAGGATGCACAATCATACCAGTCTAAGAACTTTCACTGCACCCTCCCAGCATCAGAAAGAGGCTCCAGCAGGTCTATAAAGCTCAACTTATATCTTTGAATGAGAACTTTTTACAACATGTACTTACACACTTGTGACCACTAGGGCGCAGCAGGAACAAGGTGTCAACAAGACATTGATATGCATGACTAACACCAACTGTATCATCACCTTTTAAAGTTGATTTGGAAAACTTGTCAGCCATCTGGAGACCGTGAGTCCAATATTCACTCCTTCATTCCTGAGGGAAATATCTGCCTCTTTGAAAGCTACATGCTACACTGTGTTCACCAGCTGCTGTTAAACTACTGTTTGAGCCTGAGCAGGTAATGAGCACTGCTTCTAGAGATTTGTTTTTTTGTTATTTTTCTTAACACAGTTGCCCGCTGAGGCCAAAGCAACACCAGGAGAGCAATAAAGTGTATCAAATCAGTGAAATTCTGCAGCTAAACAATGAGATCATGCTCACTATGGAGCCCTGGAAAGTAAAGCGGAGCTCCAGACAGATGTGCTACTGGGTTTTGGGCCCCATTACTTCACTACCTGAAACTAGGCCAACCCTAAAAAAAATTGCTCTGTGTGGATATAAATGCAATATTCTGCATGCAATGGAATTCACTATTTTATTATTTGATGCAAACTTGATAAGAAATGAGCTGACGGCCGTTTTTACAGATCGAATATCATTTTAATGATATCATTTTTAAAGGAAAATTCCCTGAACACTATTTTTTAACTTAAAGTAAATACAACCAAAATATATGAACCTCTCTGATTAGAATGAGTCAGCATTATCATCAATATAATGATGCATGTGTTATAATCAATATTTAAAGGCGACTATGTATATTCAGTGAATGCTGCTTGGATTAAATATTTACTAAAGTTGCAGGATTGTATATGAAGAAAAATATGGTGTGATTTAACTTCTGTGAAAGCTTTAGAGAAGAAATTACCTCTTTGTTAGGCTTTTATTTTGCTATTATTACTTTCCTATGCTTAGGTTGCTTTTTTCCCCACATTGATTGAGACCACTTTTATTTTGAAAGGTCGGACATCAGGTACATCCAAGCGGCAACCTCCAGTCTTAAAATATGAAGCCCATGCAGAAGTGCTGAAAACTGTTAACCGAGCGTCCACCAGAGGCTGGGTGCAGAAAAACAGGAAACCACATACACACCCATTCAAAGAAGACGATCTTTACAGCATTAATAAACATGTTTACAGCCTGGTTCAAAGAACAGTTTAGGTCTGAGAAGCTGATTTCTCTATTGGCACACACTGTACTGGGGTGAATCGTTGCCCAAATAAGGACATGGCTGACTTGATTGACAGGTGGGCACCCTATAGCTGTTAGCGAAAAGGCTAAAGGCCCGCCTCTTTACCTCACACTAGCTCGGATGAAGTTTGGTTGAGTTCAGCATCTTCCAATATGGCACCCGCCGATGATCGGCTTCAAAACAGCTCTCAGGAACAGATGGGTGACATCATGGATACTATGTCCATTCAATTAGTGTCAGACTGACTTCAGAGGGATGCTGTAATAAGCCATAAGAGGGATGCTGACTAATGTTCGGGCAGGATCAGTATTTCATTTCACGTGGACTTCAAGTTCCAACAAAGACTAGAGCCACCTCTCTAACAGAGAAACTGGATGACATTCTGTCGACCTTTCTTTGCCTTCCTCTGTCTCTATTTTATTTCCTGTCTTTTCTGGAATAATGACAGGATGCTGCACTGAGCACTCTTCACTCCTCACTCGCTGTTAGGTAAGAGTGCTTGAGCCGGGTTCCAGACCAGAAGGACTGAACCATTTCATATAATTAGAGAGGGGGGGGGGGCAGTTTCGCCACACAGAGGCTGTCTGAGTACACTGTGAAGAAAGTTTTCTTTTATGGTCTTAGGTTAAAAACATTGAGTATGTAAAAACAGATCTTGCTCCTGTATCATCTTAACTTTTCCTCTCATACTTTGCCTCTAGCTCAAGATTTGGTGATAACCCTCTGAATAGTCTATAAACAAATATCTGCACATGAATGTAGGCAAGGGATTATATTTATATGCAGGAAACATTATGGTACTTATTGGTTGTGTTGTCCTTAAGTGTTTTAGGGCAATTATATGTGGCCATAATCCAACCGTGGAACAACCAGCTATTATCTGATAGGAAGTTACAATTTAAAAAAAGAAACATTTGCTATAAGTGCAAATAAAAATCAAGTCTAATCAGGGAAAGTGCTTTCCTTCCTTTCTCTTTTCTTTTGCCACTGTTCAGTAACTTGTTGTGGACTCAAATGAACCGGTCTTGCTCAGACCTCTGCTTCTTCTTCTCCACTCTCAGTCCTCATCCAGCTGTTCAGATCTAGTTGTTCATTCCTGTGCCTGTGTGAGGTAACATTATATGTCTTTGTTTCCAACAAACTCTCACAATCTGACCTCAAAAAGTCTCACCATTTTCCAAAAACATTCTTCTTTGTAGTGTTTTGCTGCTCTGACCTGAACTGCTGGCTTCGCTGCTCGACACTGCTCCTATGATTTCCAATGTTTTGGGGTCCGTACGTACGGGCTTACAGAAATATGTGCTGAAATATGGACGCACACAGGCAGAAGGCTCTGAATGCGTAGCGGCTGCAGAGCATAAACAAGTCTTCATCCTGACATAATGCTATCAGATTTCTATCCCAACATATTGCTTTTGGGAAGATATTGGCTGCAGTCACTTTAATATGTATGTGAAGCATGTTAGTATTGCAGGAGAGGACTGCAGCAAAGCAGTAAATGTTATAAAGGAGGCTTTCCTTACTGTTTATGCCACAACTGGAATAACTGAAATGAAAAACACAGCTGTTTTAAAAAAGACACAAGGTTTATTGGAACCCAAATTAGTTAAGGCGCCCCCTTTTGATATAAATACGCTGACCTAAAATCAGAGCAGCCTTAAGAACAGTCTTTAATAATAACACTGCCTTTGTATCCACAGCCTCGTCATACCACAGTCAGACCTTGAAGAATTGTCTTTGCATGAAGGGAAAAAAAATGCCTCAGGGTTTCTCTGTGATTTGACGGCTGCACTTGTTTGTCATCTTGTGTTCTCAGCCTATTATCGCTTGGTCTCAATTTTACGACCAATCAAGACCAGACAACTCATGCTGGATAATCCTCTGTTCTGATGCACGATTGACTGCTATTGACATATCACATCAAAAGGAGCATGCTCTCTTTAAAAAGCATTGCAGTGATGATTCAGACTTTGAGCTGTCCTGTATGTGTTTGCTGATTTGCATTTCTACATGTTGCTGCAAAGCATAGCAAGCATGTGTAATAGGCTATATAAACCATAATTAATCACCTCCCATATGACTCCTACATACTGAACATGCTCTATACGGGTGGAGCATATGCCTGTGTGTGGTTGTTTCCTGGTCACAGTTTGCCTTGCATAAAAATGAATTGCAAATAATTGTCTGCATGTTACATGGGTAATGTGCAGCCTTGGGGAAAATGAGAGGAATTAGATGGTCTTTTGCTTTTCTACATATAGTAAAATGCTTCCGGCTGGTGTTTTTATAGATGGAAATTGATTCAACAGCAACATAAGCCCTCAGATTCTTCATGTCACGGCATTAACATCTTTGTTGCTTACTCTCATTGCTTTTGTAAGTGAAATAAATAAAGTCTGACAAGCAGAAATGATGCTAAAGGATTGTGTGTGTGCATTTTTGAAATTCCACATGCAACAGTGCTATAAAACATTAGTGTGAGTCTATTTTAGGGTTCATAATGAAAAGACAGGAGAGGTGGAGGAAGTGTTAATCACAAACAGCGGGGAAGCAGCTCTGAGTAAAATACATATATATATTTATAATCTTCCTCCACAGAGAGCACATACTGCACAGCACTATGCAGGGTTTATTAGTCCATGCTCTGAGCTTAGAGAGACATTACTGTTCTATATATGCATGGATCAAATCTCAGCATGCGTGTTCCTGCATACTGAATCAGCTGGATGAGTTTCATCTTCAGTTTTACATTTTTTTTTTTTCATTCTTCCTGTTTCAACAGTCTTGGGTATAATATGAACTTCAGCTTATCTAATTTTAAAGAATACTCTTCACCCATAAAGTGATTAATTTTTCACTTTATGTGAATAATCCAGAATATCCAAACAGGCTCTCTCAGAGTGGCTGGATCAAGGATACCACATTGTTTCCTTTTCAACTTTATGTCTCAGGCAAATATTGACATTTATCTCTTTTTAATGAACATACAGGAGGAGATAGAAATTAAATACAAGCCCCTTAGACCCCCCTTGGAGGTCCCTTAGAATAACCCCTCTAATAGTCAACATGATACAGCAGAACAGTGTCACTCAAGTGTGGGTTCTGACACCCCTAGGGACACTTTTGAGAACTGCAAGTAATACTTAAGCTTTTTTATCTATCTATTTCAAAAATTTCAGACATTTATAAATTCTAATATGTTCATAGAATTATAAATTTGATTAAAAAACTTAAATGTAGGTTCAATATATTAAGTTTAATTGGTAATGTTTCTGTCCTCAGTGCAATCCCTAACTGCCTTTTACTGCCACATAAGACAAAGCACAGTTAAACTAAAGACTATGTTTTTCCTTGTGATGTTGTTCACGTTTGCCTGAAGCCAATTTTGGAGCTGAATCTCTGACAAACAAGAAAAGTGAATTTGGGGTTGAATTGTAGCTGCAAGACAACTGAAAACACAGAAAAAAAAAGTCCAAAACAAAACAGAGACAACAAAATCCTGCCAGTGTGGGTAAGAAGAAATCCTCCCCGGACCTTAGAAATTAAATTAACAATGTTGTTGTTTGGAGAATCAGACACTGACGGCACAGCATGCACTCATAAGATACAATACAATACAATACAATACAATACAATACAATACGTTTCAGTATGATACAGCATGATACATTATGTTTCAACACAATGCCTCATTGTGTAAAAGGACAGGATACAACATGACACGATACAATGGGATGGAACAAAGTGAACACTCCAAATACTGAAACAATAATAATGATATGTTATGATATATGTAATATGATACAATGATATAATACAACACGATGCATTACCACACGTGTAGGCGATATAATGAGACACACAGTAATTGTATGATGTGATACAATAAGTTACAACCCTGTATGATATGATATGATATGATTTGATGTGATATGATGTGATGTGATGGGAAACCATAGGGTACTATGTTTATACTATAAGATGGGATATTTCCAAAATTATAGAGTATGATAGTATGACAGGGTAGGATAGTACATGATAGGATACCATACAATTTGATACCATACTATATCATGCCATTATATACCATATTGTACCATATGATACAATATGATACAATATGATACAATATGATACAATATGATAATGATACAATGCAATAGGGTATGATTGGATATGCTTTGATACTGTACTATACTATACTATACTATACTATACTATACTATACTATACTATACGATACCATATCATACCATTCTATATAATACAAAACAATATGATACAATACAATAATTATACAGTGCAATAGGGTATGATTTGATACCATACTATACCATGCCATTATACACCATATCATACCACGCCATACAATACAAAACAATATGACACAATATGGTACAATATGATACAATATGATATAATATGATAATGATACAATGCAATAGGGTATTATAGGGAATGCTTTGATACTATACTATACGATACAATATGATACAATATGATACAATATGATACAATATGATACTATATAATACAATATGATACAATGTAATACAATATAATACAATATAATACAATATAATACAATATGATACAATATGATACAATATAATACAATATAATACAATTTGATACAATATAATACAATATGATACAATATGATACAATATGACACAATATGACACAATATGATACAATATAATACAATATGATACAATATGATACAATATGACACAATATGACACAATATGATACAATATGATACAATATGATACAATATGACACAATATAATACAATATGATACAATATGATACAATATAATACAATATAATACAATGTAATACAATATAATACAATATAATACAATATGATACAATATGATACAATATAATACAATATAATACAATATAATACAATATGATACAATATGATACAATATGACACAATATGACACAATATGATACAATATGATACAATATGATACAATATAATACAATATGACACAATATAATACAATATGATACAATATGATACAATATAATACAATATGATACAATATGATACAATATGATACAATATAATACAATATGACACAATATGACACAATATGATACAATATAATACAATATAATACAATATGATACAATATAATACAATATAATACAATATAATACAATATGACACGATATAATACAATTTGATATAATATGATATACTATTCTATACTATACTATACTATACTATACTATTCTATACTATACTATACTATACTATACTATACTATACTATACTATACTATACTATATCATGCCATACTATACCATATCATACCATACTATATAATGCTAAACAATAAGATACAATACAATAAGGATACAGTGCAATACGATATGCTAGGGTATTATTTGATACCATACTATACCATGCCATTATACACCATATCATACCACGCAATACGATACAAAACAATATGATATACAATGGTATAATATGATGCAATAGGATAAGGATATAATACAATAGGATATGATGAGGTACGAATTGATACTGTACAGTGCCATGCCATTATACACCATATCATACCATACTATAAGATGCAATACAACATGATATAATATGATAAGGAAACAATGCTACAAGATATGATAGGGATACAATATGATACAACATTATATAGTAAGATACATTTCAGCATATATAAAATACAAGATGATGATATATGATAGATATGATACAACACAATAGGATATGGTAGGGTTTAATATGATACGAAGGAATAAATCATAGTTTGATGAATATGAGACCATAAGATAAGTTAATACTACTTTACAATATGATAAGACACAATACAATATATTATGATACAGTGTTAATGTCCTTGTTGGGAAGCTGATGCCCTACTTAAGCTGTCTCCACCTGTCAACATATAAACAGACTACCAATGACAACTACATTGCATTCATTTCTCCTGTGTTCCACATAATACACAACAGTATTAAGTAAAACAGATAAGAACACCATGATGCCCCGACAGCCTCAAGACACTTTATTGAGCCCTTTGATTTAAGTATGCACAAATGAGTTATTTAGAGTGGTTAAGTCTGCAGGGGGGATACTGTGTGTCATCTGCCAGACAGAAAGAGCTCGTACTATTCCAGGAGGTCAGGTGGTACCTGGCTGAAAAAACATAACAATTCAAAGAGGTTTACCTCATTGGAAAAAGTTTGACAACCCCCCTGCTCTAAAAGAAACATAAGCATTGTCCTACTCACTAAAATAAGAGATAATGTGCTCTCTCATTATAGTACATCCCCTTCCCCAGCCTCTGCTCGTCTATAATTCACACCTGTGGGCAGCACAGTTACATTTTCACATTTTTTTATATTCCACTGGAGTGTAACTGCAGCATATATAGACATGGCTGATTGGTGATATTACCAGATACCTGTATGTTTTAGATTCAGAGTGCCACACTAATATGACAGCAGGAATACTGATTAGCTAGATTCAGGGATGTAAGCTTGACATTGATGTTATGCTAATGCAGTGCCACTCTCCCTACTGTGTCCACACACACTGAGCACCTTCCAGTGTGAGCCGTGAATTTTCATACAATCCACAGATAATAGAAGCTCATTTTATTCAGAGGAGGCACTGGAGAACACCGGGCATAATTACATCAATGTAAATAATACGCTTACACCTATTCATCTTTGTCTCTTACCTTTTGTCTTGGATGCAGCAGCCTTGAACCCCCCCTTACCAGAAACCCATTACACGTTGTTTTACACAGAACAATATATGACCTTTGATTTGGTACACAGAGCACAACACAATGCATTATGAATCCAGCTCAGTAATATGAAATATAAATCATCAGCGTGTGTGTGTTTAATTTTTTAAAGTGCAAAGAGGAGATTAAAGCTGCCCTGGCTGTTGTTGGTGTCTGTGGGTCAATATCGAAGGCACAAACAAGTGTAATCAGTGTGACAGAAGCCTCAATGGGGGTAACCAGAGCGAGCATCACTGGGATTTTATTTTAGAAATCAATTTATTTTGCAAGCATGAGGCATCAGTGAAACAAACCAAGTGCTTTAGTGGAAGTGACAGCCTGCTGGTTTGGACTCGCTGTGTGTTATGTCCTGATGGAACAAGGTGTGTGAGTGTGCAGATTTTTGTGGGTAAGCCAAAGTGTGCTCAGAAAAGAGATCCCTCTTCTTTGGATAAGCACTTTTAATTTCTTTCATTTTTAAGGCACTATAGAAGTGTAGAACTGAACACATTTACTGGGGATGTGTCAAAGCAACTCGTTTCCTAATCTTTTAAACAATAATTGAATCCCTTTAACCCACAAAAGGTAAGAAAACACTCAGGAAACAGACAAAATTGGGCACAATTTATTCAATTAAATAGGAGATCATCACATCTGTAGTTAAACAATGTCAGATTGGTTCACAAAATGTGACTACCACTAGCAGAGCTAGCACCACCAGCCTTCAGTCATTCTTGCAAGTCATCGTCCACATCTGCTAGTTATGCATTGCTACAGTCAACAAGTGATTTCATGCCAGTTTAACCAGACACAGCCTACACACAGCTTTATCTCCATGATCTAGGTCAAAGTCCTGACAAACTGTGCTGCACTACTAGATGCCATCAGTCATCTGTGCTTGTTTGCACCCAAGCTGCAACCTCCGGCTGCAAGAATTGAAGCCAATGTGGAAGTGTTAAAAATTGCAGTTCAGGGCGCTGGTGGCCTAGCGGTCTAAGCTCCCCACGTATAGAGGCTATGGTCCTTGTAGGGGCCATAATGTTGATTTTCTGTCTTATTAGTTAATCATGATTATTTCCTTTTTTATGGTTTACTTCATTTCCGGTTTTGGGTTCATGGGTGTGGCTTACCTTTTATCTACCTGTTCATTCAGGGTATCGGTATAGATTTTTTGAGTGTTTTGTTAATAAATAGAAAACTTTCCTTGGACTTTGATTTTTATTTATGGCAAGACGCGTCACAAACACGATCCCACTTAGTCTCTGCGGCACCTTTCAATCTTAGCGGCTTCAGTCTTCGTCGCAGAGGTCGCCGGTTCAACTCCTGGCCGGTCGAACATTTACTGCATGTCTTCCCCCACTCTCTACTCCCCACATTTCCTGTCTGTCTGAAGCTGTTCTGTCAATAAAGGCAATAAATCCCAAAAATATATAATATATATATATATATAAAAACACTGCAGTTCATCGAGTGTCCGCTTGAGGCTCCAGAAGTACCTGAAACCACATACACACCAATTCAAAAAAGCTGATCTTTACAGCAGAAATAAACATGTTTACAGCCTGGTACAAAAAAACGAGTCTAGTCTAGACAGCTCATTGCTCGAGGCAATTTCGAAGATATTAAGGAGGCTCAAAGCCCGCCTCTTTACGTCACACTCGCTGAGTTCAACATTTCCAATATGTCTGCCGCCGCAGATTGGCCTCAAAACAGCGCTTCAGAAACAGATGGGTGATACTACGTCCAGTATTTATACAGTCTATGTTTACACCTGGGTACTAGAGCATCATAGCATTATGGTGGCAGCAATCAACTGAGCTAGTGATAGTTGGCTTCGCTACAGCTTAGTCACAATTTATTCATAGCCATATGGCTAACTCTATATATAAATATATGGATATTTACATAGATGCTATGCTGAAATGTTCATTAATATGCACTGTCTCTTTAAATAAATGCAAAAGAAAATAAAGTACTTGCATTTCAGGCCTACAATAATAAGAGTATGAGTCATTTGTTAAACTGACAAGTAATTGTGGTGTGAACTTGCATGGGTGACAACGTTTGATCATCTAGTCACCTACAGTAAGTGTGCAAATTCCTTAAATCTATATACGTTTGTATATGATGCATACTGAGGCTATTTGGACCCAAAGTTCACTGAAGTTTACATTCTTGAAATGTTCTATTTGTCTTCTGAGATTCTAGTCAGAACACTGAAAATAGAGAGAGGATTACCACAAATCACTCCCTGAAGTAGCTGATGGAAATGATGGAACAAAACAATATACCCACCAAAACAGAAATAAAGGCAGCAGCTTTATGAGAGAACATTTGCTGAAACGTTGAATATTTTCTGTAAAGTGCTACAGATCTGCAAACAATCACAGGATAAATATGTTAATTTGGGGGTTATCTTTGTGTGTTTCTCTGCGCTGTTCCAAAACAGCAAGTCAGTGTGATTTTAACTGACCTCAAAGATAAACCATCAAAGTCTCCTCCGGCCAAAGCTATCGCACTAATACGCTGAGCAAAGCAGGAGAAATGTGAACGTTTTAATTACGCTGCAATCTGAGATGATGATAAGACTTGCATTAGCCTGCTTGAATAGGAATACACACACACACATGGACACACACACATGGACACACACACTGATACCCTGGTGAATGGTTGAATGTTACAGCAAGGTGAAAACATCTCAGAGTAAACAGCTCTAAGTGCTTTATTTGTGCTCTATTCACACAGACTGACAAAGTACTTGGACAACTCAAGGTTCAACACTTTAATTGTGTTAAATAAAACCAAACAAATTAGAACCAAGGTTGAGGTTAACTTCAATCACAAAACCGCCTGCTTTTCTACGTATATAACCAAGACGTACAAGGCTGAATTATTTGCTGCCAAGTCGATTTTGCCCGTGCACCTCCAGCCGTTCAAACTGAAGTCAAACACATCACAAGGAGCAGAAAGTGCTGACATGTTTGCGTGTAAGTTATGTGATCATTTAAAACAGATTTATTTGCTAAAGGAGAAAAGTCTCCTTAAGAGTGACATCTTTTTAAACCCCATTCACTTTGATGTGATGTAGACTTTTATATGCTCCTCATACTCCATTTACATATAATTATCTAAACCTTTTGTCCTTTTGTATTTACTTTCTATTACAGGCGTCCCAACATATGATTTTCACCACACGATTATTGTGGACCCAAAAATAAAGGATAATATCATTGCAATACTTATAGAACATTTAGGAAAAAGACAACAGTATCAGTCAACTAGAAAGTTTACATTTCCTTACAGAAAATGTGTTGAAATGCTGAAGCTGAAAGCTATGAAACATGGCTGCAATGTGGAAATGTGAATTTAAAAAAAACCTACAGAAGTTATAAAGAGCAGAATAAGTAGAAGGGTCTTAAACATGTGAAGTAGTAGAAGTATTCGTAGAAGTGGAAGTAGTAGAAGTAGTGGAAGTGGTAGAAGTAGTGCAAGTAGTAGAAGTATTAGTAGAAGTGGAAGTAGTAGAAGTAGTGGAAGTGGTAGAAGTATTAGTAGAAGTTGAAGTAGTAAAAGTAGTGGAAGTAGTAGAATTAGGGGAAGAAGTAGAAGTATTAGTAGAAGTGGAAGTAGTAGAAGTAATGGAAGTGGTAGAAGTTGTGGAAGAAGTAGAAGTAATAGAAGAAGTAGAAGTGATGGTCAGTATTTCAACATAATTAATGAAAGGAAAGAGAAGGGTGGAGCAACGTGACCAAAACGCTCCCTTGCTCACTCCTCCCATTGGTGAATGGATGGTGGCCATTGGGGTCAAAAAGCTCCTGCGATGCATCATAAGTATGATCCTCCATTTGTCAAGCGCTTTACCATCAAAAACATCTACAAATACAAATTATTTTGCACCAACACTCTTTTCTTCTTCGCCTTGCTAACAGTGCATTTCACACGGTCACTCACTAAATACAAGAATGCGCGTGTTCCTAGTTTGCCTGTTCTATGCTGCAGTAAAAACTTGTCAGTGAAAGATGGCGGCCTCCATGGAAGGGGACCCGCCTCTATGTAGATATCAGAGGCTCATTCTAAGTCAACAAAAACAAAACAATATTTAGATTCAGGTGTTTATTGACTCATTAGAACAAATTTATGAATATTATACTTTATTTGCACCAAGTCTAATCTGCAAGCTGCTATGACACACTGCAGCTTTAACTTATAAACTTTGAACAGTCATGGTCATAAATAAGAGAGTAATGTTTCTTTTACTTACTTCAGCTTTATGTTCATGTAGCCTACCTGCTGTGAATATGTGCTCAGATAACACATTAGTCATACATAATGATGATTGATATGATTCAAAGGATACTAAGAGAAAATGTTGCAGGCCATAAAGAGAGCCTTCTTAGTGCAGGACCCCCACCTGGACTCTGCAGGTATCCAGCTACCATGCACTCAGCCAACGCCGGTATTTCTTGTCCTCTGCCATTTATAGAGTTTTCTTACTTCCTGACCTGTGAACATAAGGCTACTTTTTCCACTTGATGTGATTGACATCTTTTGAATATATTTTTGCTATGTTATGTTATTTGTGTTGCAAGTACATTTCCTGTTTGAGAATAATTGAGCTTAAAAGTTTGAACTTTCATGCTTCACTTCAAAAAACTTAGATTTCTCTGTAGCTTTTCTGTAGTTCAGCATTCTGTCATTCTGAAGTTATTCATGGAAGAAAAGAATCTGCTTTCAAAGTCACAGTGACGCTACTTTTTCCATATATTCTTCTGCCTTATCAAACTGGGTTGACTATGTTACC
Source organism: Notolabrus celidotus (assembly GCF_009762535.1). Lineage (NCBI taxonomy): Eukaryota > Metazoa > Chordata > Actinopteri > Labriformes > Labridae > Notolabrus > Notolabrus celidotus. The sequence goes on from NC_048290.1 coordinate 5,027,998, forward strand.
CACAATGCCACTCAACAATCAATAGCTTTGTTAACTAATGCCTGATATTTGAGTGAATTTTGCTCCAGCAGAGTCAAGAAGCTCACCACAGAGGTCTGCTCAGTAATCAGCTGAATTTATGTGGGAATGGTCTTACTGTGCGTCTGTTGTTATTTCAGCCTTTATTTCCATCTTTAAAGCCAGAACAAGCGTTCCTACCTGAAACACACCTCAGCTTTCATCCTGATCGTTAACCCTTCTCCTCCCACCACTCCACACTCAGCTTTTCAGCATCTTTCTTGGATCCAAGTTAAAGTTCTGCCATGTTTCCTCCCATTCTCTTAAAAGTAAATTCAAATAGGGTCCATTTAGAAAGAAAGAAAGGTACTTTTATTAATCCCCAGGGGGGAAATTCAATTTTTTCCCTTGTGCTATTTTTTGACATGCTACACATACATTTTTTTGGGTATATACATACAATGCACACACATGCAGTGAACATGCTTAGGGAGAGATGTCAGAGTGAGGATACTGCCATCAACCAGCACACCCAGAGCAGTTGGGGGTTCGGTGCCCTGCTCAAGGGCACCTCTGCAGTGCCCAGACAAGTGAACCAGCACCTCTCCAGCTAGGTCCCTCTGTTTCCTCTGTGCTGCTTTGGTGATCAGTAAATGTTATGGGTGGTGTTAGAGTAAGACAAATCAGACGTTTTGTTGCACAGACTGCCAGAAATTTTTTTTAAGGAAAACAGGCTTCTTATTGAGACCGGCCTTTATTGGTGTATCATGAGGGTTTGATGTGTGGTAGTTGGGTCACTCTATTAATAAGACACAGCAGGATGGACACGGATAACTTTCTCCAGAGCACTTTACTGTAGCCACACTGAATCGGGATAACAACACTTCCTGTCACTCAATTACATGTCACAGAACCAACCAATGAGAGACCAGGATGATCAAGCTCCAGGTAAATGAGATTAGAACCACAGAAGTACATTCAACATGTTTTGGTCCCAACTACAAGATGCTGTAGAAATAATTATTACATCATAAATACACAAATAATACCTTAAATTAACTTGTATGTAAATAGTTACCATATAAATAATATTAACTTATTTTAACCTTAACTCAAATTCCAAACTGACTTTCCTGTTAAAGCTTACATTTGTCAAAACGTACAGCCACACCCGGCTACTAAAAGAGACCCTGCCTTTAATTGGGACAGGCTTTTATTAGAATTTGTACAATATGCCAAAAGCACTTGGTGATGGAGTATTGTACGGTAAAAACAAAAACTAACATGTAGAAGGAAATTGACTGTTCACTGCGAAGCAAAGTCAAGTCCTTTCCTCCAAACAGTGTTGCATTTAATTTGTCTGATTTGTCCGTCAAGTCAAACTGCTTGACAAAATTAATCAGTAGCGGTACAATGTCAGAAGTCAACACTGGCACTGAATCAGCTCAGAACAGTAATGGCTCTAATTTTGCCGCTTGTCTGTGTGAGCAGGGTTAATATCAGTAACCATGGATATGAACGTTTGCTGCTGGTGGTAGAGGATGTTGTGCGCAGCCCTCAGTTGTAGCTGTTTATTTATACATTCATCGTTAATGTGGAGAGCCCTCTGCAGCTGAGAGTGTTTATTGTGAAGGGCTTGTCAAGAGGGTACAGTTTAGAAAAGGACCTTTGTTGTTATTTGTCGCTCTGGAGGAATTTATTTGACTTAGAAGTTTAGGCAATGATGTATTTCGTTCCCAGAGGATTTGGGCAAACATTTTAAAGGAGGCCAAAAAAACTTGAAAACACAGCAGAAGCAAAAAGGTGAAGAAGAGATGGGTGTGAATTTCTTAGGAGTGTCCCTCTTTATTTAGCTAAGGGAGGGATCACAGGGAGACCCCTAAAAGATGATGCACAGCCTCAGACTCTCATTCATTCTGAGCAGTAAACTCTACCTTTGACATAAGCTTCACAGCTGCATGATGGGAAAACAAAACGACATTTTGCAAAAACTGGCTGCTGCCTGTCAGATTCGACACGTGCTCCTCCGACAGGCTCTTGCAGAATGTCTGGGAACTCTTATTCTGGTGGTGAGTAATGAAGATTTGTGACTCTCTCTCTCCTGCATGATGCTTTTGATTGGATGATTTACCTCAAGTGCAGAAAATAGAAAGTTTACTATAACTGATATAAACTATCAATTAACTCAAACACAAGGTACCTTTACATGCTGCATGCTTAAAAAACAGTCAGTATTCATTATTTCTGTTTCAAGGTGATCCATGCATTTTTCCATTATTTCATTATCCAGTGCTGCAGCTTTGAATGTAGCTCTTTCCTCACACTTGGTGCAACATTTTGATGCAGTTTGGCTACTTTTTCATCTATTTTAAGTCCTTATTTTCACTGAATGATGAAAATATTTATTGAGTTCCTTCAAGTGCAAATTACACTGCAAAAACTCAATTCCTACCAAGCGTATCGGTGTCATATTACCTGTTATATTTCCTTACTCTTAACATAAGCTGCGCTGACCTGACAGGTCCAGATATAAATCTTATTTCCAGGTTATTTTGAAATACAACGCAACAAAAGTAAGTACTTGAGGAAGTGAGAAGAGGAAGACATGCTGTATTAATTTGAGAGGGGAAATTCAATTTGTGCACTCTGATATTGAACATGTAACACACACACATAGGCTTTCATAAACAGAATCCTTTGGTTGTGCACTGATGGAGAGATATCAGAGTGAGGAGGCTGCACATGCACGGGTTCCCCTTGCAGTAAGGGTTGCTCAGTAGCACTGGAGAAGTGCCCAGGAAGTGAACTGACACCTCTCCAGCCAGCGCAATTTATATACTCCAGCCAGTATCCCTATGGACCCTATAGACCAGCCAAGTCCCTACAAACTTAGCCCCAAATTGACTGACTGTCTGTGATGACTTTTACCACTAGTGAGCACATCATGTGTTTGATAACTTGCAGGATTTGAGGAAAGATGTCTCGGTATCCCTCCTCACCAACATGTGGGCAAGTGAAAAAGGTTAAGACACCATTATATCTGGTGCAGGAGTTAATCTGTTGGATCACAAAACAGTTTGAAGTTGTTTTTTCAGGGGCATCTTTGAAGTGGTACTTAAAGGTGAAGAACATTGGACTGCCGCGCTCTTCATTTGCAGCTTCCTTAAATGTCAATAAAGTAAAAAACCACAATTTGAAGTGTTTTCATTAGAACTTCAGAATTCAAACATCGTAGTCTATTAATTATCTCCTGTTATATTTCCTTCTTTTGACTTAAATTACACTCACAGAACCCTGACGTTTTATTTCTGTACTAATGATAGAAGGCTTCATATTGCATTGAAGTGTTGACACCACCAAGCTCAGCACACCAGGAAGCCGTGAGGTCCCTTCAAATTTCAGACAAAATGTTTTCCAGGCTGTGCAAAACAACCCAGAGTGGCTCTGTTTCTCATGATAACCCACAGACAGCACAAATATCAGGAGGGAGCACCGGCAGAGAAACACTGGGCCATTTGTTATTCCGGTCCCAGGCTGCGACTGATCTGTTAACTCCAGGAGACCTTTCACTCCACCAACAATCTGTCCCCTCAATGGTCCGAGCTGGACCTCCATGGAGGAGGACTCTACAGGGGAGTCAGATTGTTGTCAGCATCAAGAGTCCCACACAAAGGCCAAACATAGCAGGCTTATGACCTCTGAGGTCAGAGAGACACACCCTGGATGCGAGCAAAAGCAAGACTCAGTGAGACACCTGACTCTGGGTCAAGCCACTGTGGGGATCTGTTATTCTCTTTGAACTTTTTCTCCTACTGTCCCGTCTACAAAAATAACCCTGTCTCGGGTTCTGTTGGTGTAACCTGACTGCATGTTTGTGGTCTGGTTTTAAATTCAGTGAGTTAATCCAGGTTGTTTGTGTGTGTCTCCCTCCTCTGTCCAGATGTTTGGTTGCGGTTCAGTAGCACAGCTGGTGTTAAGCAGAGGCTCCCATGGCACGTTCCTCAGCGTCAACTTGGCTTTTGGTTTCGCTGCAACTTTGGGGATCCTTGCAAGTGGACGGATCTCAGGTGAGGATTTTCTATGCTGTATCTCAAGAGGCATAGGTGTCAAGATACCTTGAAACCAGGAGAGTCAGTCTCCTTGTATCAAAAAGATCCAGTTGAGATAGCATCTGATTGGGACACCTCCTGGATGCCCTAATTTATATGTTTTCTGGACACTTCCATCTGGGCCGAGACCCCAGGGTTGACCGGCAGCTCGTTGAAGGGATCATATCCCATCTGGCCTGGGAGTTGGAAAACATTGCTGTGATGTCTGGGTCAACTTGATTAGCCTGCTGAAACCGATGCGGGTCAAGATACGTGAAAGACATTTGATGACTGGATAAAAAGATGGATTTTTTAAACTCATTTTGTGTCTGTTTCAAGGTACCCCTTTGGCATCATCTTATAGTACTTACATTGTCTGTTTCCAGGTACCCTGACAGTTTGTGACGCCAAAAGTTTCTATTTTAAGGTCCCCTTTTCGCACATTTTAAAGTACCATATTAGTTACCTTAATCTCACGAGTCTGTTTCAAGGGCGCTTTTTCTAACTGTTTCTAGGTACCCTTTAACATTTGTTCCAATGTTTTATTTCACATTCATCTCCTCTAGTCCTAAATTCAGGGGCGATTCTAGGGTTGGATTTTTAGGGGTGCTGAGATAAATTTCACTGTTTTGTACATTTGAATGCAATTTCATTCCCACATTTGTGAAAGAAAAGTTTAACACTTTTTGGGAAAGTCTGTGACTAAACCATCAAATCTGATGACGGTTATTTAAATGCTGAGCCACAGCAAGAGAGAAATGAATTGGAATCATAAAAGAAACATATGGTAACCCTCATTTCTGGGGAAAGAAGACTCAGTTTGATACAGCAGGTCCTCAACATAAACATAAACAGTGTGTATGTTTCTGGAGAAAACCAGGCCCCTATAGTGAGTACCAAAAATACCAAAAATTGACATTGGAGTTATTTTTTGGACTTTCATTTGAAATGCAATGCACAACATGTAAAACGTGGTGGAGCTTCTGTATTTTTGTTGTTAAAATATTACGTTTTAACCAAGTACTGTATTGTTTTGAAACTTTTCTAGCTTGTTAAAAAGGACATACAGTAAAAAAAAAAAAATTAATCTCTCAAATTTTAGGGGTGCTTGGATTCAATTTAGAGGGGCTTCAGCACCCCCAAAAATGGGCTAGAAACGCCTATGCCTAAGTTACCCTTTAGCTTCTGCTAGTCTGTTTAAGTTAACCCTATGGTCCAAAGGAAACCCTTTAGCAAATGTTTTAACTGTTGTCTGATTAACCCTGTAGCCTTTGTTTGAAGGTACCTTTAGGAGATGATTTTGAGTTGCCCACATGGTCTGTTTCGGAGTACCCTTAAGCAGTTTTTTACAAAATACCCGTACCTTTTTCAAGTTTTTTTCTCCCACTCCTTAAAACAGGGTACCACAAAATAATCTATATAATTAAGATTAGTCTGCAAATACTTCCTGGTTTGAGTAACAAGTTAAAGTTTACTTTTTATTCCTGTCTCCTGGCGAAAGCGAAAGTGAAAGGTGAAAGTACTGTGTTGTTTGACCCATCCATCACCTCAGCAGCCACCCCAGGCAGAATATCTCTGTCTTTCCATTATGTTAGCAGGCTTCCCACATGCTGGATGACTGGAACAGAGTTGCTATGAGCAACCCAGATGGGTCGAAATTGGCTCAGGATAACGTGTTACACACAAATTATTCTGCATTACTTCTTGTGGTGGATGAAAAAAGTCTGAAATGTGTCAACCTGGGCGAAAAAAGCTCGAGCATGCAAAAGCACACACCCCATAGGCAGGGTTCCTACATCTGTTACCAGCTAGCTCACAGCTAACATCTGTGAATGTGGTGCCCCGGGTTTATAAAAACAAACAGTGTAGTGGTCAAATTTGGAGGAATGACAGGAGGTAAGAAGAAGGAAAAAAAAACGCTTTTCCAGCCTGAGTGAAATTTTGAAGAGCGGAGATGCAGCTCTTACTAACCCATGTAGTTTACAAATCATCTACATCTTCATGGTTCAACGTGGCTTTAATAAGGAAGGAAAACTGTGTTAATTTTTCAATTATCTTTATAATAATTATATATTCACACCCTCATCAGCAACATCAATGAGGGAGTAAAGCAGCTGTCAACAATGTCAGCTAAACAGAAGGTTTAGTGAAGGAAGGAAAACTTTTTTATCATCAAGAAAATCACACTTGGTTGAGCTGCAGTCATTTGCATCACTGCTGTGAAGTACCTGTCACTCAAACAGCGCTTCTGGAGACTCTTTTTTCCTCCAGCTTCCATCAGCATAACAGGGAGTCATTATTATTGATGGCTTGACAGACACTAAATATCAGCAAAAGGTAAACTGGCAGTTATCTGAAGAGCAGTATTTACCACACAAATGACAGCTGGAGGCGGCAGGGGAGAAAGAGGGAGGAGGAGGCAGTGGACAGAGGAATACAAAGTTGAAAAGAGACACACACAGAGGAAGAGGAAGAAGAAGAGGGCATTTACCTCTTAACTCGAAAACTATGTGGTCTGTAATTGAAACGGCAGTGAGCGAGTCAATCCTGAAACCCACTATCTTCTGTCAGAAACACAACAAAGGGTTCTGCAGTTCACTCATGCCGCTTCTTCAATGCCTTTATAATGAGGCTGTCCCCCTCTAATACACACTGCAGCTGAGAAAATAAGCTGTTATAATTAGATAGCACCAACACTGACACAATTAAGGTGTGAATACGAGCGAGGCACCCATATGAGTGCACCATCAGAGCAGAGATCCCCCCCCCCCCTCTTCAAGGTTAGAAAAAAAGGGACTTTTCTGAATCTTTTCATCGCGCCAATTTAATTAGTGTCACAGAGACCTTCCATCCTAACAGGACTTTACTCAGACCGCAATTATTGAATCTACAGCAAGGCCTAGAACCATCTTTTCTGTATCAGGAGCGAGATGAGGGGCTGCTGTGTGGGGATAAATCAACCTTCATGTGTTTTTTTATATCCCTTATATGTGTAAGAAATATACCAAGGTGACCATGTTTTCCTCTTCTTCAGGCGGTCATCTGAACCCAGCCGTGACCTTCGCTCTGTGTTTACTCGGCAGAGAACCCTGGAGGAAGTTCCCGTTGTTCTTTTTCTTCCAGACCGTCGGAGCATTTCTCGGTGCAGCAGTTGTATTCGGCATGTATGTAGGTATGTGAAACTGAACAGCAGTATAGTAATCTGTGTGATAAAAGCGATACTGTTTCAACAAGGCGGCAACACATCTCTGATCCTGAGACAAAACGAGGCTTATTGAAACTTCTGGTTGCACTGTGTGAACAAAGTCAGAGGGCAGACGAGCATCAACACTCCATCCTTGCTCCCACTGAATTTCTTCCACAACGGATCAATAAAAACATCTTTACCTGATTTTCTGCAAGTTTGCAGCAGAAAATATCACTAAACTGCATGAACTTTTATTAAGGTGTATCTCTCTCAGGATGTACTTTGGCATGGTGGTCTATAAACCTGCTCTTAATCCAAAAGCAGTCAGTCAACTCACGCTGTATTGATCAAAACTTTACTTCAGCAGCACATTGTTTGTGTTAGACGTCCCAGCTCATCACTAAACTCATCACTCCTTGCAGATTAACTTTACAAGCATACATTAAGGAGTGATGGCATAATATCTTAAATCCCCTACAGTCAGAGCCTGCAGGTGGATGCTGGGAAGGAGGTGGGGCTGAAAGTTTGAGTGCAGAACTGGTGCAGGGCAGCAAAGCAGAGGCAGAGACCGGGAATCTTGCAGCTTAAAAGAATGGGAGGATACTGTGGCAAATGTGAAAGTAGTGCATCTTGAGTTGGCTGCATGAATTAGCTTGCAGGCATTGGTACATTTTTGAACATGATTTCATGGTGAGAAGTCGGATCACCCAGTGAAACACATGCAACAGTTGTTCTTATACCGTGTGGTGCAAAAAATCTGAATAAGAAGGAGCGCTTGTGGCTATGAGTTTGAGTGAACAATATTCTTTTCAATGATTCCTTGACTCATATAATATAATGATAATCTTTATTTATAGGGCACTTTTCAAAATCTGCACTACAAAGTGCTTTACAATGCATCAAAAGGACAAGTGGTAGATTACGAACCTTTTAAAGGACCATCCTGTTAGTGCATGAACCATAACCATTAAGAGAAAACATAGAAACATAAAAAATAAAAACAGGACCCTGTGCAAGACACTTCTGATCAAATAAAGTCAAGAAATGCTCTCACATAAAAGAACATTTTAAGTAATGGCTTAAACGAAAGCACAGAAACAGATGGATATATGACCATGTGGATCCAATTCATAGTTTTCTCGTGACGTCAAACACTTGTGGAACGCCCCCCCTGGAGGGCAAACAGAGGCTTCATACTGTTAGGGGCTACGTGGAAATGACCGGACTCTGCTGCTAACTACGTGTTTAAAAACTTAAAAAATGCCGGACAGTTGCTTTTCAGTTATATGACGAGGAGACAAGCCCGGGTTCTGCTTCTTAAAGGGATATTTCATTGTTTTTGAAGTGAAGTTGTTTGAGTTTTATGCCCCTTGTAAGTATACCAGCCACACTAGTTTGTGATCTGATGGTATATCTTAATTCCAAAAGCTCTAGAGGGACTCTTGTTAAGTCTTACTTGTGACACCAAGAAGTTCATTGTGTTTAAACTGTAAACATTAGCTCACAGTTTACACACCTGCACCACCAGGTAACTCTGGATCTCTCCTGCTCTCCAGTTCAGCTCAGAAGTTTCTCCTTTTGTCCTTCGGTGCATTGAATCATCTTTTCCTCTGTAAACTCCGGTCCATAAAGGTGGGCATGTGTGTCCACAGTAAAGAGCATGACATCGGCACAGTCAGAATCATTCATTATTAAGTTTACTTGTACTCTCTTAGTTTTCCAGATGGGGGCATGCATGGTTGCAGTAGCTATTTGATCTTGCACATTCAGGAGCAGTGCTTCTAATTGTATTGTTCACTTTACGTGGACAAATAAAGGCTATTCTATTCTATTCTATAATCCACTTTGGTTGGGGGTGGCAGTAGCTCAGTCCACAGGGACTTGGCTTGGGAACCGAAGGGTCGGCGATTCGAGTCCCAGTATGGACGAAGTTTGGCAAGTGGACTGGTGGCTGGAAAGGTGCTGGTTCACTTGCCAGGCACTGAACCCCAACTGCTCTGGGTGCACTGGTTGACAGCAATATCCTCACTCTGACATCTCTCCCTAAGGATGTTCACTGCATGTGTGTGCATTTGTATGTATATACCAAAAAAAAAAACTGTATGTGTAGCATGTCCAAAATAGCATGAGTGAAAAAAATTGAATTTCCCCCCTGGGGATCCATAAAGTACCTTTCTTTCTTTCTTTCTTTCTTTCTTTCTTTCTTTCTTTCTTTCTTTCTTTCTTTCTTTCTTTCTTTCTTTCTAGTGTTTTCCTAATTAAGCTTCTCTACCTATAAGATAAGATAAGATAAGATAAGATAAGATAAGATAAGAGAGTCCTTTACTCGTCCCACAACGGGGAAATTCAAGTGTCACAGTAACAGAGTAGACAGTGCAAAAGAAATATATAAAGCAAACAAGACCCTATAAAGTAACAATTATTAACAAAATTAAAGAGGTAAAAAATAAGCACATCTTACAACATATATATATAAATTATTGGTTATAGAGTCTGACCACCGCAGGAAGAAAGGACCTGCAGTATCTCTCCGTGAGACACTGCAGATGAAGAAGCAACAGGTCACATTAAATGAGTACTTTCCATCTTTGATCACATTTTTTGAACAATGACAGAAAAATCCCCATCCTTTTGACAGATTAGAAGCCGATCCACTGTAACATGCAGCAGGCTAATTCTCACACATCATGCTCGCAAACCTGGCACTTTCAATGCAATGAAATCCTGCACAAATGCACAATTATGTAAAAAAAATCCACCGTATGACAGATATGTTAACAGCACAGACAGGAGGCTGAACCAGAGAGGTGATGTCATTGTTTCTTCAGAGGCTGATCCAGTGATAGCCGTAGACTGTATCTCATTATCATCAGAAAAGGGGAATTAAAGTGACAGATCATTTTACTTTGACTAATTCACCTCTCACAAGGACTTATCTAAAAAAAGATGCTAAAATGAACACTGGTTTGGGCTGAATTCCACAGAAACATCTTATAGTCAAATCAAATCTAGTCGTCCTCAGATCCAAGTGTTAGCCTGATGAATAAAAAGCCATCCCTCTGAGAACACATTGTTGATCATACTGTGCACTTAGTGAAGGACCCTGGGCTGAGTGGTCCTCTATAGGGTATTTATACGTCCATGCATGCATTCATTGATTCATACTGTGCTGTGTCATGCACTATGCAACCATACATTTATGTGAAGCCATATGTGCCACAGTTTGTGCATGTTGTTTTGCCCTCTCAGTATGTTTGTGTCATTACCGTTCATGCATGTCCTTGTGGTATCTCTCAACATGTTTGTGCATCCCCGGCTCCTGTTCTCTACCGCCTGCAGCTATGTAATCAAGCAGAAAGTAAACAAGAGATCCAAATGTCAAGTGTATTACTGTTTGCAGTCGCTGTCAGCTTTATCTCTGGGACATAAATCATCTCACCAATTTAACCTTAAGTTTGCAGGTATCTTAAGTAATATTATCTGATTTGAATGCTAGCTGTAATGCAGTGCGACAGCGATGTTAAACCTCTAAGTGATTGATGTATGTGTTTTCCAGAAAGGAGTAGAGCTGCAGTATGAAGACGCCGTGGTTCATTAACGTGTTTCTACACTCTCTTGTTTTAAAAAAAATACATAAATACCTCCTCAAAGAAGATAAAGGGATTTGTGCTTCTTTTGTTTTTCACCAGATGCATTGTGGGACTTCAGCCAGGGAGAGCTGATGGTGGTGGGGGAGAATTCCACAGCTGGGATTTTTGCTACATATCCGACAAAACATCTCAGTCTGACTAATGGATTCTTTGATCAGGTAACAGTGACTTCATTTCAGTTCAGACAACTTTCTTCATCTCAAAAAAGCTTGTTTTTTTCATCTTACCTGGTTCATAATATTAAAAAGATGAAGGGAGCCTCTTGGTTTAAAAACTGAAGCAGGTACAGAACTGTCCTAAACCTGCATTCTTTGTAATGACCTGCAGGGGGCGACTGTGCTGGCTGCAAAAACATGTCCAAATGTAAAGCTGTCTAGAAGAAAAAGATACAAGCTTCAGTTGATTTTTTTGGTCTCATTAACCCAAGAACATTCAGTTGGGTGATTTTCACCCATGCCATTGCTGCCTGAGTTGCATGGGTCCCTGGGTAGCTTCAGGCTGCTCTCTGATGTCACCAAAGGTGGGCCTGATTCCCTTCTACCATCCCTGTTTTTTTCAGCAGGCACATGTTTGAGTGAAAATCACCTGATGTTAGTGATTGAGAGTAAATTCTTTGTTTATCCCCCCACAGTAATTAGGGATCCAGAGAGATTGTGCCTTCACTGGATAAGGCTCATGTGTCCCAGGAATGGGTGGCCCAAAGAACAAGTTCCCAGCTCCATTATTTAAAAAAAATATATCAATAATTATGTATTATCATTAATGATTCCCTAATTTTGGAGCATTTCTTTAGGGTCCCGCCATTTTTTGCCTTTTATAAGATGTTTCATACTGGGAAATACAAGAGTACTTCAATTTCTAATGTATTGTTGTACTATGATACATTTTGATTTGAAGTACTTTTTATCGGGTATATTATATCAAGTCAAATATACCCAATGTTAGTGTTCTATGGTTAAATACTTCAATTAAAGCTCCTATGAGCGACTTTCAGTCTGTGTTGAATTTGGCGCCCCCTGTGGACAACTTAGGAACCCTTATCTCTAGGCTGCTCTTCTCCAGTACGTTTATGTGTAAGGAGAGTTATCTAACAGAGACGAATGCTACTGTGAACCCATCATTTTCAAAATGCAAACATTGAGAGAAAATCTTGCGTTGGGCCTCAAAGCGGTTGCATCCAAGAGATTGATGGTACCATGTGTCTGAAAAATTGATCTTAGTTATGCATAAGATATGGTAGCAGAGCTGGAAGCCTTGGAGATCAACAAAGAGGATACATATGGTTGTTTTTAACCCAGACTGATGACATAATAACCTAAAAAATACAGGTTACTTTCATTTTTGTGGTATTTATGGTAAACATAAGCAGCTTAAGTGCTTAATTTATACATGGCATAATGTTTTAATATAATCTGATTTAATTTAAGACATAAATCTAAACGATACTAAAGAAATGTTATGTAAAATGTTAAAAATAACATGCTTTATTTTGAAATAAGATTATCCTTATAAAATTAAGATTAGGTAGAATTATAAGAATGAAAGTATCCAAAGTATAAGGAAGTTTTATTAAGTATGAAAGTATAAGTCAGTAAAAAATAGTGTTTATTCAAAAATTAATTTAGAAAAGAGTGGGTCATTTTGCAGTCAGGGTTTTATTAAATCAGACCACTTACTGTCACATTTAGCAGGATTGAAAGACTAATAGAAGCTATTTGTTCTTCAAAAGGAGCACATTGTGAAGCTGGCTTGAGAGTATTTCATTGAAATCACCTCACAGAACACGGTCAGAAAGGCTGACGGTTCATTCTGCTGTCTGGGTCACCTGCATCTCGCAGACGGAGCACAAGTCTTTTCACAGGGCTCCAATTATCTTGAAGCAAACTTTCACAATACCATTTGATTTTTCAAGTATAATAACTTTAGAGAGTGAAATTGGTGGTTCCATCAAAGCAGCATATTCCCTCTCTCAGGCCTCCAACTGCAGCTTAAGTGCAGCACAAGTGGCGTAGCATACAAGGGACGGTCATTTTCCATCAGTTTCTATTGTCTGTGTAGCCAACAGCTCCCATTTCTTTTCCTTATAATTTTACTAAATACATACTCGAGGTCACAATGACGCATGTCTGCTGGAGTTGAATAGACTGGTTTATTGACTTAAAGAGACAAATGAAAAACATGGCTGAGTCATGTCTTATGATGGCAACAAGTGTTATTGCTCAGCCTTGAAGTCTTACTTGGATGTATTGTATCTGGAGATCCTCTAAGCCAGTCACATCTCTCGGCTTCCTCTAATCTTCTTTAACCTTTTAAAACTAGCAGACAGTGTAATAAGCAGGACAGTGTCACTATTCATTTCATCTGATCGTCCAGAATCTGTGCGGAACAGCTTGTGAGTGTGTAAAGAAGGCAAGGTCAATTAGACCCAGCTGTGTCGGAAGATCCAAATAATTAATGAAGATACACTGTGCGTGAAAAATTACGCCGTGTGCATCCAAAAGTTGGACACTGGAGATGCAAGGCACATAATCCCGCCGGTCGTGTCCATAAATAACAATCTCAAAGAGCACATCCATTCCTGCAACGGGCACGAGAAAGAAACAGAGAGTTGTGCTCTAAGGCATGAGAAGTGTCTTAGCAAGAAGAAAGAACAAATTTACAGTGTGTACTTTTGACAACATGTAAGTACCCTTTACCTCGATGGGAACAATTACCTAATTAAACCATTTAAAAAATGTGGCACAGCTAGGTTTTTGTAAATGGAACAAATCACAGCATAAAAAAAACACTTGCACCTCATAGCTAAATATGAGTCAGGGCTTATACAGGGTGAAACAAAGTGAAAATGGTTAGGTACCCTTGTGTTTTGTAAAGCCAGGCAGCATTAAACAGTCCCTCCAGGAAGTTGCGATTTCGCGATCGCAACTATCAACGCAAATTGAACCAATCAGCGCGATTTTTTCACGGCCTTGCAATTTTATACAATCACCGCAACTTTCCCGCAAATTTGACCAATTACATCAATCTCAGCCCCTGCACGTCATCAGTTTTGTCATCAATTTGACTTCCTTGGAACATAAACGTAAGTCCTCCCTTGATCGGCACTTTTCAACAACAAAACACGCACAGAGAACGGGTGAAAAGAGGACAGCAGGCAGGACAAGTGACCATGACAACGTTATTATTTATAGATTGAGGGGCTCAGTGTTAGCTTGGTCTCTACCTGCAGCAGGTGTGCTTTATGAACCAGCTCTCCTCACCTCCATGCATCTGTCTCATCTTCATTGAGGATTTTTACCCCCCGGTGTGCGTTAGTGACAAAGACACAACCGGGGGACGTCTGTTTAATATTTGATGTTTGACGTTGTTGCTGTGGTTACCGTAAAAAGCTCTGCATCTACAGCTTGATTTAATCCAGTTAGGTGAAACATCAGACACATTCAGTAAGTTTTGATCAACTCCTTGTCATCAAAGATGCAGATTAATTTCAGAGTGCCGTGAACTGACTGTGCATCAGTCGCTGCAAGGTGCATTCAGGGACCGTCGTAAATGTGCAATACAGTCCTTTCATGGCATTTTTCAGTGACTCAAGAGAATCAAAATACAGTCAGTGGCCACATCAAGAATGTTTTCTAAAAACAACTGTAATTTAGCGTATTTAAATGATTTAGTCACTTTTAGGGCAGGGAGTTGTGTTTGAATTAGGGCTGTCAAACAATCAACTTTTCATCTGTGATAAATCTTACAATTTTTATAGTTAATGGCGTTTAATCATATTTTGAATTGCCTGTTAAAAAATGTGATTATCATTTATTTCACAAAAGTTTTAAAGTCCATATTAACAATGTAAAGCAATTCTTACCTGTGTCTTGATTGGGAATCAAATGATCTTGGTTACAGAGATGACTCTCAATGGCAGTTCATACATGCAGTCAGTGGATGCAGCTAGAATAACTTCAAGCAGACCTTCATCCTCCACAATATTAATCGGCCTTCAAGCTGTAGCCACCTATTTAGCTCTTTGTTGCAAACTCTCCGGCATGGCCTTCCTTTGGCGGGGGAAGGCAGACTCCTTGATTCAGCTGTGTGCTCGGCTGGCAGGAAGTACCTCAGACTCTGACTTATCTTGGAAGTAACTCAATTCCCATCTACACTTGATGCAAGTAACTTTGGTTGAGTTGAGAGAACCATCTGGCAATGGTTTTGAAGCTTAACTTCCCATTTAAAGGAGACCTTTGTTTTTCAACTTTCCATCCACGTTACTGATGCATCACTCCCTGATTTCCCACAAGATGGGCTAAGGGTTATAATCACAGAATGTGTGTGTGTAAGTCATGCACGTATGGGATTCTGAGACATTAGTGGCATTAATAGAAATTTGCATTAATGCATCATTGTAACTTTAACAACCCTAGTTTGAATTAGTCCAACAAGTGAGTAAGTCTCTGTGGTTGTTGCATCTTTGGGCTAGTTCTGCCCACACACACCGAGGAGCTTCACTTGTGTCCCCTGTTATCACTTAGCTCTACTTCACCTGTGCAGGTGTCAGTCATGGACACTCATTAAAGCTACAGAACACAACCTTTCAGTTATTGGCAGCTATATTACACCAGAATTGCTTCTCCTGACATACAGGGGCTGTTAGTTTCCATGGTAATTTCATATCATACATGACATGTCACAGCATGTGGAGTAATCTTTGGCATCAGTCTATCTACTGTTCCTCTGTTCTGTGAAACTCATGTTCTCAAGTCCAGACCTGCTGAGATGCAAAAGTGTGAAAGGAAGAAACCTCCTGTTTTAAGCTAAGCTCTAGTTTAGGTGTCTCTTCCATGACTTGATGTGTGAGTCGCTGGAAATGAAGCTTTATGGCGTGCTGTTTTCTAATGAAAAAGTTGACAAGTTTGACAGATTTCACATAAATTTCATCTCACGTGTTTCTCAGTTTGACAGCCTGTCAATACTTTGTGAATAAATCTTCTGTGAATATCACAACTTCTAGGAGGTGATAAATTAAATCTCACATGGGATTTATTACAAACTAATTTACAAAGGTGTGATTTTTAACATCTTCATGAAATATTGTTTTATACTTGAAGACCTTTTTATTGTTCATGCAGCACAGCAGAACTTCTTTGTTCTTTGATCAACACAAAAAAGAAAGTAGTCACAAAGTATCACTGGGTCCTTCTTCCTGTACTTTACTTCAGGTTATTGGAACAGCTGCATTGATCGTGTGCATCCTGGCCATAGTTGATCCAAACAACAAACCCATACACAAAAGCCTGGCGCCCTTCTCTATCGGCTCAGTGGTGTTGGTCATCGGTCTGTCGATGGGCTTCAACTCAGGCTATGCTGTCAACCCAGCCCGGGATCTGGGACCACGCATCTTCACAGCTCTAGCAGGCTGGGGTTCAGAGGTTTTTACGTGAGTATAAGATCACTTTGACTACTCTTAACAAGGATCCAGTTAAAGAAGAGAAAGGATTTTCAATTAGGAGGCCTGTTGTGAGTCTTGTGTGAAACCAAAAGCCATAGTTGAAGTCTCATTTCCACACACAACATAATGTGTTTTCTAAAATGACCCAACAGATTACTTTCTGAAAAGCTTTAAATAGTGTTTTTATGCCTGAACCTTGACTGAAGTTTCACATGAACCCAACTATATGGGGGAAAAGCCTGTATGGGTATGTTGGAAATGTACCTGAGCACATGAGATAATGAAAGATAAAGACATTTATTTAAAGCTCCTGTGAGGAACTTTCTGTTTGTGTTGACTTTGATGCCCCCCTGTGCACTAAGTGATCTTGCTTATTTTGTCCTGTACAGGTGTACATTATGTTATCTACTCCGGCTTTCAACTAACAGTCAACTATTTCACTCATTAAGAATATTCACTGCAGAAAAAGGGTTTTTCCTGACATGCTGTCCATCACCTCATCTGACACCTACCCTCTCACAGTGATTTCAGGCTTTAAAATAACAAAACAGAAATGATCAATACCTTTTCTAACAATCTTGTTGGATTTTCTAGGTCATAAAGAGGCATCACTGTCCATTTCAGTCCATTTCATGACCACTAAAAAACTCCTCACAGGAGCTTTAAGGGTACCTAGAAATAAAGACTTATAATAGGAAAACAGATGATGGTGGGAACTTTGAAAGGATATTTTCCCTGTGGAAAGTTACAAAAAAGACACTAAAAGGAATGCCACAACAGATCTGCCTATGTGTTCTAAAGGATTTAAAAAATATTCATAAGGGTACCTCAAAACAGACTGTATCATGTGTTTTAAAATAACAAAATAAGACTATGGGGACGTAAAAAAAAAATCAACCTTTGGTTATAGGCAGAAAAAATACACTACCAGGGTACCTGAAAACAGACCAAACCAGGAGAAACGTGCCTTCAAATAAAACATAAGTGTACATGAGACAGACCTCAGACAATACCTCAACATTAAAGGTACTTTGAAACTGACTTAGAAGGTAACCTCAACACTTCAGGCTTCTTTTAGACAGACCTCAAAGGGTACCTCAAAACTAAAAGTATTTTAAATTAGACCCCAAAGGGTACCTTTACACTAATGGACTTTTATACATACCTCAAAGACAGACCTCAGACAATACCTCAATATTAAAGGTGCTTTAAGACGGACTTAAAAGGTAACTTCAACACTTCAGGCTTCTTTTAGACAGACCTCAAAGGGTACCTCAAAACTAAAAGTATTTTAAATTAGACCCCAAAGGGTACCTTTACACTAATGGACTTTTATACATACCTCAAAGACAGACCTCAGACAATACCTCAATATTAAAGGTACTTTAAGACGGACTTAGAAGGTAACTTCAACACTTCAGGCTTCTTTTAGACAGACCTCAAAGGGTACCTCAAAACTAAAAGCATTTTAAATTAGACCCCAAAGGGTACCTTTACACTAACAGACTTTTATACATACATCAAAGGGTTCCATAATATTCAAGTGTACATCTAGGCTGTCCTCAAAGGGTACCTATTCACTGTAGGGTGTTTTTTAGGCATACTTTGAAGGGTACCAATGGACCAAATGGTATCTTGGTACAGACCTGAAAGGGTTTGTTAAGACCATAGGATACTTTGAGAACAATCTCCAAGGGTACCTTAACACTTTAAGGCCCTATAAGACATACCTTAAATGGTACCGTGGCACAATAATGTACTTTTGGAAATTACCTTGAGGGGTACAGATGGACCAAATGGTGTCTATTAGGGTTTCTCAAGACCATAGGATACTTTGAGACCGACCTCCAAGGGTACCTTAACACTTAAAGGCACTATAAGACACACCTTAAATGGTATATTAGCACAAAAATGTACTATTGGAAAGGGTTCCTCAACACTAAAGTGTACCTTGAGACTGACCTCAAAGGGACCTTTACATTGAAGGGTACTTTGAGACACCTCAAAGCATACCTAAGGAACAAATAGTATCTTGATACAGACCGCAAATTGTCCCTAAAACTGAAAGTTTTATTGAGACAGACCTCAAGGGGTACCTCAAACTAAAGGGTTCTTTGAGACAGCACTTGAACAGAACCTCAACTCTAAGGGGTTCTTTGAGACAGACCTGGAAGGGGACCTTAAAATCAGTCCTGAACAGATTCTACCTCATGTGTCTCTATGGGCCAAAAGAGTTGAAATATGAGAATATAATATATTACTCCAGGGAGGATGACGATGGATAAGACGCTCTTGCATCTCTTCAGTGAGATTTCATACATTCAGGATGTGTTTCCTAGAAGACATGCAAAGCAAGCACTGTAGCATTTTTATTTGGTAGTTTTTGATACACCTTTTAGTCAAGCAAACATACCAAAACACTTCTCTCTATACCGAATATCCATGCGCTGAAAGATATTGGATCCTAAATTCTGTACAAACACACTTGAGAAATAATAAATGAAAGGGCACACTTTGTTACACTTCATTTGCATTTCCATTGTGTGTGTTTCGGAGTGCTCCTTTTAACATATTAGAATTAAAGTGCCTTCATATCGACATGGCTCACATACCTCCTGACCCACAACATCAATAGCCTCTGATACACACTCATATTTGATTCTGGTCTGCTACATTGAGTAAATTGAACGTTATATTTAAAACCACCATGCATCACATCGTTTCTTTATTCTCTTGCAGAGCGAACGCACACTGGTTCTTTGTGCCTGTATGTGCCCCCTTCTTGGGTGCAGTGGTGGGTGTGCTGATGTATCAACTAATGATGGGATACCATTTAGAAGGAGAAGTGCAAGGGAGCCAGAAGAAGGAGGAAGAGGAGCAGGAGGAGGAGGAAAGGGTCAAACTTTCCAATACTGCAACCAACCAAGATGTATGAGCATTTCTTTAAACAGATATGTCTGTGTAGAGTTTTTATGTTTAAATCTTTGGCTTTTAAGAAGAAGTCCTTCTGTTTTCCTTTTAAATAACTCCACTTTTAGATAATGTATATGCCGTTATGACTCTTACAACATCTCAACACAAACAGGAACAGTTACAGCAGCCGCCATGGCACGTGTTTTATGTATTTATCTCCCCCTAACTCCAGTAAGATCTTTCATTTCCACTCGAAGCACAAAACTATTTCCTTCCATGCTGCGTCCCTGACAAAACAAATACATCAGCGCAGAGAAGAGGAGACGTTTAGAGTTGAAGAGGTATTTGAACGCTGCTTGTTTATTGCTTGTTGAAGGTGGAAAAAACCTTGAAATCACCCTCGAATCAGAAAGCATCGACACTCACATTCTCCCTCCTGCGGTTCCTTTTCATTTGGATAAACAGTGCCGAACGCCACCTCTGTAGAGTTCACGTACAAGATGGGACTTTTCCTTTTCCTTTTCCTCACCACCACATGCATGTTTAATTAATCAGGCATAATTGTCAAAAATGCAACCAGGATCTGTTTATTCTGTGAGATTTTTAAGAGTGTTTGAGGCTCCACTTAACACCTTGTTGTAAGTGTTATCTGATGTTTACCCAATTAAAAATAACTATCTGTATGAGTGTGATCTTGTCAATAACTCTGACTTAAAATGAGGCTCAGCATAATTCAAACAGTGATGTGAGCACGTTTCTAAAAGTTTCTTGCTTGGAAAAAATCTCAAACTCTCCTCTAAAAAGTGGAATATTGGAGGAAGATGCCAATACTCTCTCAGTGTTGGTTGCATACAGTAAAAATGATCTACTGTGGGCTATAGATTATGTCATGAATGAGAATGATATATGTGCAACAAGTACAGTCAACAAGCCTGAAGTCCATTAACTTACATTTTAAACTGTAATTCTATAATCATGTTAAAGAAAAGGTCCTTTGAGAGGTGTATGTTGCAAGCTGGGGCCTCCATGGATCAGACCTTGGTGTCCAGCTGAACCAACAGATGCTCCATTGGACTGAGATCTGGGCAATTCGTAAATCAAATCAACACTATCCAGATCTGTCATCTCACTCAAGCGCTAATTGATTAAGCCAGCTACCAATGCGCACTGACAAAACTGTAGGTTTACCTTCCACTGTTGGTAGCTACCTACCATGAAATTGGAGGGAAACAGAAACTGTGTCTTCTGTGTCCTGTTGCAGCAGCTCTGCATTAGAGTACTAAGTTAGGGTGTAAAGTCGACCCTGAACCATACGCTGAAACCAAGCGGCAACATCCGGTCTCAAAATATGAAGCCCATGTGGAAGTGTTATGAACTGCAGTTCACAGAGCGTCCACTAGAAGCTGGCTGCAGAAATGCAGGAAACCACATACACACCAATTAAAAAAAGACGATCTTAACAGCAGAAATAAACATGTTTACAGCCTGGTTCAAAAAACAGCTTGGCTCTTCATTGCTAATTCCTCTATCGGCACACACTGTACAGAGGGTGATTTTTTTTCTAACGCAACCTTTTCGAAGATATTAAGATTACAAGTTTTGCCCAAATAAGGACATGACTGACTTGACTGACAGGCGGGAACCCATAGCTGTTGGCTCGGAGCAAAGACTGTATTAATAATGCCCGTAGTATCTGTGACGTTGTTTTGAAGCCAATCGATGGAGGCAGCCATATTGGAAACGCTGAACTCAACCAGGCAGAGTCTGATGTAAAGAGGCGGAGTTTGAGCCTCCTAGCCAACAGCTATGTGTTCCTGTCCAGGAGTCACGTCAGTCATGTCCTTATTTGGGCAAAAACTCGTAATCTTAATATCTTCTGAATCGTCGCGTTAGAAAAAAAATCACCCTGGTACAGTGTGTGCCGATAGAGAGATCAGCTCCGTAGAGCCAAGCCGTTTTTGAACCAGGCTGTAAACATGTTTATTAATGCTGCAAATATCGTCTTTTTTCCATTCATGTCTATGTGGTTTCCGGTGTTTCTGCAGCCAGTCTCAAGCGGATTCTCGATGAGTTGCAGTTTATGACACTTCCGCATGGGCGGTTTGAGACCGGAGGTTGCTGCTTGGCGGGGACATATAGCTGTTGGCTAGGAGGCTCAAACCCCGCCTCTTTACCTCACACTAAGTTTGGTTGAGTTCAGCATTTCCAATATGGCTCCCGCTGACGATTGGCTTCAAAACAGCGCTCAGGAACAGATGGGTGACGTCACGGATACTATGTCCATTATTTATACAGTCTATGGCTGAAATTAGCTAGTTTGTAACTTGTGAGCTGTGTCATTGTTTGGTTGCATCACTGAGACATAAGGTTCATCTTAACTAGCAGACCGTAACGTCCAAACTAATCAAAGTATTGTTGCAGATATGAGATTTTCACTTACTTTGGCCAATCAGTGACTGATCAATCAACTACAACATACTGGACATTAACATAACAGTACTCTAATGTCACAAAATCACAAATTGCACTTTATTTGCAAATTAGTTGCACTTTTAAATGATTGATTGCTTCTACATACTGTCTGTATATATGCTCCATGCTGTTAAGAAGTGCTATTTATTTTGACGAGTGCTGCTGACCTCTTGGCCAGGTCACCCTTGTAAATGAGGTCTTGATCTCAATGGGTCTCATCTGGTTAAATAAAGGTTAAATAAATAATAAATAAAATAATGTTGTGCAGATGTATGGTAATTATCTCCTCTCTTGGGATGTAATCAAGTCATTGGATAACTTTAATGGATTAATTTGTAACATGTTACCCCCAAAGTTGCTCATCACATGCCCAGAGTCGGCCCTACGTTTGTGGACGGGGGGTCAGCACTGTGCAGTTTGCAGCTTTGCAGCCCCAAACACAACAAACTGTCAAGCAATCTCAGCTCCAGTAGCTGTTGACTCCAGCAGTCTAGCCTTTGCTCTCCCTGCACATCAATGAGCAATGACCCCCATGACCCTGTCGCTGGTTCACCAGTTCTCCCTCCTTGGACCAGTTCAGAGCAAGAACACAACCAAAAAAAGAGCTGCAGTTGGATCCACTCATCCAGCTATCATAATTTGGCCTTTGTCAAAGTTGCTGGCCCATTTTTTCCTGCTCATACAACATCAGCTTCGAGGGAAAAAAATGTTCATCTGCTGCTTAACGTATCCCACCACCACTGACAGGTGTCGCTGTATAGGAATAATCAATGTCAATCTAATCACCTGTGAGTGTTCGTTATGTTATGACTGATTGGTATTAATATGACACTCATATGTGTCAGTTAAATATCATCCTGCATGGAGCACAGAGAATGTTAGCTCAGCTTCTGTTTCTGTTGCTGCAGTGTTAGCTGATTACATAACAGCGCTGACTTCATTATCCTTTCTCTTTGTGTCTGAGGTGAAGGAAACCAACAACTTCAAGAGCGGCTTCAGATCCTGCTCATAAAAAAGCAGCTATATCGACCAAAGTGAATCTTTATAGTTGAGAAATATATCCAACAGGTAATGCTTGTCCTCACATTTGTGTTTCATAATGGAGGGGGGCCGTTGGCCTTGGTGAAGGTTTTATGCTCTGTGAGTGCGCTTCCAGTTTTCAATGTTGGCATTTTATGTGGAATAATAACACTTTATTTAGCCTTTAACGGGACCTTAGATCACTGAGAATGACTCATGGTTTATTTATGTTTAAATTTGAAGTCTTTTTTCCAATCACAGGAACGTTTTTTTTTCAATACGATGAAAAAAAAAACGTCACCATATGCAATTTTAATGAAAAACTGCTTCAGTTTGGAAATTCAACATCAGATTTTCTTGATTTCCAACACTTTCCTCTGTGTGCACTCTCTCCTGCAGGCACACTCTTACTGCTCTAATTTAAGATTTGATTCGGATGGCTTCTTGCAGCATGATGTCATCATAAGACGATTTAAAACTGACACATAGCCTCTATTTTTTCCGTGTTCAGTAATCCATCATACCAATGACTACATCGTGACCCCAATTATGCAAGCCCTTGGAGTTAAAAATCACCCAAAATAGAAAAAAGATTTGGTTAATTTAAAGTGAGAAACTAAAAAGAAAGTTATTTTACGAGCTCTGGCTTGCCTTAGAGACTCACTTGCATGCAAATAGTGACATTTACTACAGAATAAATGCCCTCCAAAGTGTTAATATTCCCCTCCTGGTGCCCCCCTCTCCGGTGCCTCAGGTGGTTATCAGTGTTAGAAATTCAATTTTTTGGTTTGAAAGGGCACTAAGGGCAAGAAAGGTCAGGGGTATTTGCTCAAAATAACACTCCTACTTCCCTTACACAACAACACACACACATCAGAAGTTCACATCACTACACCAATGTCTTTCACAGACGCCCATGAATGCTCTATTGCCATTATCAGAGAAATGAGCCGACATTCTGCATCAAAACATCAGTAATGACATTTTCTGAGTCTGGAAAAGAATATCAATCCATCAGATCTCACAAAGGCTCAAACTTCAGAGACGGCTGTTTGACATTTGGAGTCCCTCTTTGGCATGACCTTTGCAGCAGTTCACCAAACATATCTGGTGTCAATCTAACCGTTTGCCTCAGAAATTACAATTTCCCTTCCCCTTTTTGACTTGCAGAGGAGAATCAGAGCGAGCTGCAGGACTTTGATTCTGCTGCTTTTATGGATGCAGCAATAAAACAAAAGTGGAAGAAAAAAAAAAAAGAAGTTCCATTACGAATATGACAAGGTCTGTTGATTTGAAAACCACACAGTAAAAACCCGTATTGGCTCTTCATTTCCTATGCATTAGACTCAGTCGTCTATGGACGCTGAGGCAGAAACAACATGGCAGAAATGAAAAATGTTATCTATGACCAGAAAATAAAATCAGCAACATGAGCTGCAAGAGTAATATGAACCTTCTCCATAGTTGACACATTTGTTTGTTGTCTTATAACTTGTTGCATCAAACACAAACTCAGTATTAAATATAAAAACATGTTCGCACACAGATGCAAGGTTTTTTATTTAAGATTAAGCATGCAGAATATCATATGGCATGGTCAGTATACTCCCCTTGTTATGTCTCACAGGTGTTTGAGTGCAGGCAAAGCTTGAGCAAGAGCTCCCCCATGTGGTGAAAGGAAGAAAGCCAGCACTTTAAATACTGGGTGGTGCTCTCAGGAGGTCACACATGAAATCACTGGCAGATTAAAAGGGTTGATGTAGCAGAAGTTGCACGATCTACTCTGTGCTAATTCTGTGATATATTTAACAATGCTCAAATTATTGTAGCCGTGTGTTTTCCCAATCTGATGAGTGAATTCTTATCAGATCTACCATGACATTTCTGTTCAATTTACGAGCCTCAGAGGAATGTTCTCGCCTGTCTCCTTTTGTCGGCTGACTTATGTGTTTGTCTTCTCAGCATCCCTCGAAAGACCAATAAATCTGAGTTGCCATCAGTATTATTAATGACAGTGTTTGACACACCCTGCTAATTAATTGCAATCCAAACAAACAGCTGTCATTCGCAGCCATTCATTTATTTAACCCCTGGCAACAGATTATCCTAGCTACACACTGCAGAGGTGTAGGAATACATGGACGAAGAAATTAAAAGAAAGGCTCATTGTCTTCAGATCCTCATTATTTATGACTGGCAGTCCCCTGATGCACCAACGCCTCAACCGTCTGACTCTGCATCGGAGGTTGCAAAGGGCGTCGGTAGACATACTTTCATTCCAAACTGCTAAGACACCAACCAGTAAATGAATACCTACATGACATCCATTACATACACCATGAAGCCACGTGTTGCATGTACTGAAGGTGATTACCCTGATTATCATCTACCCTGTGGTTTTCTGTATTTGTGTGACACACCCAAGCTGCCACCAGCGTGAGGGCCACATGCACATGCTTAGAATGAACAATCTGGCTTCTTTAACCTGATAACTGAACATGTGTATTCAGCTGCCACCCTTGGAAACTAATTAAAGAGCTAACTTGTGATAACTTCATGTTTGCTGAGGCTTTGCTACACTCTTCTACTCCACCCTCCAAGTCAAATATGGTCCCTTCTGGCTCCACAAGACCAGACATGGAGACCCAGCTAAGCTACAACAGCATGCATGACAGCAAACTAAATGTCTGCATATGCAAAATGGGATGTGCATTGTTTCAAGCTAAAAGAAATCTATTCAAACTTGAAACCAAGAGGTCATAGGTTTGAGTTCAACACTAAATATAACCTGGGACAGTGATTAAAAAAGACATGTTTGTTAGTAATGAAACCTAACCTATCAATCAATCAATCAATCAATCAATCAATCAATCAATCAATCAATCAATCAATCAATCAATCAATCAATCAATCAATCAATCAATCAATCAATCAATCTTTATTTGTATGGCGCCAAATCACAACAAATGTTATCTCAAGACGCTTTTACAAACATAGGAGGCCTAGACCACTCTATGTCAAATTATGAACAGAGACCCAACTTCAAGACAGGGTAAGACTCAGTCTGACCCCACCTTAATCCACCATGAGCATTGCACCATGCAGTATTTAGCTAGTTACAGTGGTAAGGAAAAACTTCCTTTAACAGGCAGAAACCTCGAGCAGGACCAGACTCATGTTAGACAGCCATCATGCCTCAACCAAGTTGGGTCTTGAAAGAGGGATAGAGGAGAGTAAGAGAGAGAGGAGATAGTGATGAGACGAGTAGTAGAAGCTGTTGCCGCTGGAGTCCAGCACGTCCGTATCAGCTGGAGTCCAGAGCGTCTGCAGCAGGAGGACGTCTACGGCAGTTCAGAGAAACCTACGAGACAAGGGAGCTCAAGGACTCCAGAAAGGTCTATGGTTAGTAACTTTAATGGGACAGGAAGAGTTTAAATAAGTGATGGGGGGTTGGGGGGAAGGGGGTGAGATAGGATCCCAGTGTGTCTGCCTCTCCTCCGAAAGGCTTCTTCAGTTCTAACCAGACTGGGGAAGAGCTAGAAGATATAAGCCTCTAACAGTAGTGGGTGTGTCCAGGTAGACTGTTAGAGGCTTATATTTTCTAGCTCTTCCCCAGCCTGGTCCGAACTGAAGAAGGCTTCAGTCGTGAGGTGAAACGTCTTCAACAATTTCTACCAGTCCAGTTGCCTTACGGATCAAGCTTTGGAATGCCAAGACCTGGATGACTGAGAACCTTCACAGATCTATGCAGGGAATCTATTTATCAGTGTAAAATGTGTGTCAAAAATGTGAAAATGTTGACAGAGTAATGTGATTTGCGACTAATTTATGAAGCATTCTCCATTTTCAAGTCATTTCAAACAAATATTGAAACATAAATGCAACTCAGGGTCACACGGGCGTGCAGTGGGTAGCAATGTTGCCTCACAGCGAGAAGGTTCCTGGTTCCAGTCCTCGGTAGGGCAGGTGCCTTTCTGTGTGGAGTGTGCATGTTCTCCCCGTGCATGCATGGGTTCTCCGGGTACTCCGGCTTCCTCCCACAGTCCAAAAACATGCTCGTCAGGTTCATTGGTCACTCTAAATTGCCTGTAGGTGAGTGTGTACGTGAATGATTGTCTGTCTTTCCATGTTTGCCCTGTGGTAGGTTGGCAACCTGTCCCAAAGTCAGCTGGGATTGGCTCCAGCCCCCCTGTGACACCAAACGGGATAAGCGGTCAAGATGATGGATGAATAGATGCAACTCAAATCGCTCAATCAATCTTTAATTTTATAGAGCCAACTCACAACAAACGTTATCTCAAGAAGGTTTGACTTCTTGTGAAGTTGGAGAAACCCAAACATAGGCATGAACTTCCAAAACCTGCTGAACTTCCAGGCTCCCTTCCTGTCCTGGTTGGTGATGGGGTTCTCTCTCCTTCTGGGGAACTCCATCATCATGGATCTTTTAGGCACACGTCACCTGCCGTCTTTATTCAGTGTGTTTATGATGAATGTGTGAGTAACACTTTGATTAACATGAGTCTCACCTGTAGTACAGCTGTTGGTCACGTGTACTTCTTTCTTGAGGACATTTTTCCAAACCAGCTGGGAGGAGGAAGGTGGCTGAAGACCCTGTTGATCAAGTGAGTCCAAACAGGTCAAGCAGGTCTAGACCGTACCCTATGTTCTATTATTAACAGAGACCCAACATCAAGACAGGATAAGATCCAGTCCCCTCTTACAGACAGGACTCAGTCTGATCTCATCTTAATCCACCATGAGCAGAGCACTTTGCAGCATTTAGCAAGTTACGGTGGCAAGGACAAACTTCCTTTAACAGGCAGAAACCTTCAGTAGAACCAGACTCATGTTAGACACACATCTGCTGAGACCGTGTTGGGGTTGGAAAGAGGGATAGAGGGAGATGAAGAGAGAGAGATACACGGGACGCAGTCTGATCTCATCTTAATCCACCATGAGCAGAGCACTTTGCAGCATTTAGAAAGCACAGCTGCAAGGACAAACTTCCTTTAACAGGCAGAAACCTCCATCAGGACCAGACTCATGTTAGACACACGTCTGCAGAGACCGTGTTGGAGTTGAGTTCATGAATGCACAAATGTATTCCATATTTAAGCAGTCCTGCCATTTCTAAATCAAATCCCGTTGGCCTAGTGGTTTCAGCACACACCCAATATACAGAGTCCCAGTGGCCATTTGCTGCATGTCTCCCTCTTCTCTCTTCTCCCCACATTTCCTGTCTCTCTTCAGCCGTCCTATCCAACAAAGGCAAAAAAATGCCCCCCCCAAAAATAACTTTAAATGAAACCCCTCGGCGGTTTAGGATTTTTTTTTCACCCTACTGGGACTTCTTACCAGCTGCCAGTACCCTTTCCTGTCCTCTCCATGTTACAGCTTTTCTTGGTGATTCATAGCAGCTCCTAAAATACTTTGACCATGGTGCACTACATGGCGCTGGCTTGTTTGTTTTCACCTGAGAGTAATACCAAATTAACGCTAAGACTCTCCAGTGCTGGGTGAATGAGGAAAATCTTACCAATCTTAATCTTACTGAGTTAAAAGAAGACGATGGAAATGTTGGCCTGGCTCCAAAAGCATGCAGAGACGACACGAACCAGTGCAGAGCTGGATGATGACACAGTTCTTCTTCTCTCTTTTATTAACTGTAGAAATGTTGAAAATAATACTGAGCTGGAAAGGTGAGTAGAATCATGTGTGTGTGTGTGTTTGATTGTAATTTCTGCATCCATGGATTACTCTTCAACCCTTGAATATTTTTTATTAACGGATCATTTAACATGTAGTAACTGGTCTTGATTTCTCACAGAGTGCATCAGGGCAAACATCCAATCACAACTACTTTTTGTCAACTTAATCCTCTACTCTTTGTTTTCATAGCTGTTGTCACATATTGTATCATCAGCGCAGCACTCGAACACGTAGACACTGTTACATCTGAATCTTGAAATACCTCAGATACATACCTATTCCAACATACCGTACTCTGTTGCACGGTACACTGATTTCTTCCCTGATAACGTCCTCTTATTGTTTGAGTGAGGCTATGCTTGGTGGCTGTGTCTGAACCCCTCCTACCAAAGCACACCTGGGCTTTAAAATTGCAGTTGTGCATTGCGCCTTTGTTATTATAACAAAAAGATCTAGTCACTATGTCAAACTGATGAGTACAGCTTAATGCAGGAACACTGACAGGTGACGCCTTAGACAGCTATGTCTGACTTCAGCGACAGTCAGTGAGTTCAGCTTCAGTCTGTAGGTTAGAAACAGCGGTTTGACAACATTTTGACAGAGGTAAAACTTGTGTGTTCCTCTCACAGCTTTAAATCACTACTTGGCAGGGAGAGTTGTCATGCAAGTGATGTAGTCACATTAGATATATGAGAGTTTGTCTTGTTGAGTTAGGCCAATTTGTTATTGTAGCATGTTATAGCTAATCTGTGTTCAAGGAACCAGAACACAGTAACTGCACATTGCTTTAAAAAACATTCTGTCATTTTAGGACCTGTGTCTATTAACGCTATTTTTGACCTTTGACCTCAAGTTCAGAGCACTGCATCTGTTTTATAATACTTAGTTTGATTCATATTTTCTTTGAATGGCTTTCTTCTGAATGGCATTTGACAAAGTACTTGAAAAGAGCAACTGATAGAAAGTGTGTGGTAGCATTTGCAGGATCTTTAAACCTGGATCTACCTTGAAAAGAACAAGGGTAGTTTGTTTCTCCTCTTGCATCCATCAATCCTTCTAGATTTGATTAGTCAGGGATGGAGAAGTGACATTATTGAACACAACTCCTTAACCCTCCTGTTATGTTCATTTATCTGGAACAGCCATAATGTTCCTGGGTCAATTTGACGCGGTGCATATTCAATTATCCAAAAGTGTTAGAATCAAAAACATCCCAATAAACTTTTTTTTTTATTTTTTATCTCATTTTCAACTCCATTACTAACCATTTAAATCAAGATTTAGTGCATTGGTGTTCTTTAATTCTCACACATCATGGTTCAATGAGGATAACTCATACACATTGGAAAGCCCTAAATATAAATATAATAGTTTTACATGACAAATATTTTTGTTTATTTTATTTTAGATTTTTAATTTTTTAATTTTTATGAAGTGATGTTGATAAATGAACACAAGACACCTCTTCTGACACATGCTGCCCAGATTTTTATGCTGTATTCACCCAGTTTGGAAGGCATATATTGCCTAAAATGGACTTCAAAAAGGGGCAATTTGACCCGCAACATAACAGGAGGGTTAATTTGAAATATTTGTAGAGTTTTGTAAATATATGCTGTGCTTTAATGGCAACAGTAAGTGCCAGATTCAAAAAGTTAACTCGGCCAGCTTAAAGCAGAAGCACTATATTTAGTTAAGCTAGCAAGGGGTGGAAATGGCTAATTCTACTCCTGCAGGAGAAAAGCCCCATGCTAATGCTGCTAAAGGATGCCAAGTAAGCTAGCTTAGCACAGCAGCAGTGATGGGAGATTTATTGTGATTTGGCTTGGTTGCTTTTACTCAGATATAAAACAGTTTTATTTTGTACCTTTGACTTGAATGAGTTTCACTAAAGGTGAAACAGCTAGCAAAACAGAGATGCATAGTAGCGACCCAGAAGTGGGCAGTGACTTGGACTTGGGACCAAGCGGCAACCTCCGGTCTAAAAACATGAGTCCAATGCAGAAGTGCTCAAAACTGCAGTTCATCGAGGATCCGCTTGAGGCTGGCTCTGGAAGTACCAGAAACCACATACACACCAATTCAAAAAAGCCGACATTTACAGCAGAAATAAACATGTTTACAGCCTGGTACAAAAGACGTGTAGTTTGGTTAGCTCATTTGCCGATCGGCACACACTGTACAGGGGGTGAATATTTTCTAACGCGGCAATTTCGAAGACATTTACATTACGAGTCTTCCAATGAGAGGCACAGCTGATTTGATTGACAGGCACAATCGCATCGACAGCAGCAATATGGCTGATTGGCCTCCAAACAGCGCTTCAGAAACAGATGGGTGACGTCACGGATACTACGTCCATGTTTTATACAGCCTATGCTTGGGACAAACATACTGGAGCAAAGGCTCATGGGACTATTAATTTTGATGTTGAAAATGGCATTAAAATCTCTGAACAATTCTCCAGTTAGTAGACTTTAATAGTTGTTCATGTTTTATGACATTCTTGTGTGTTATAGAAAAAAAAGTCAGCCTGCAAGTTTGACACCATGAGTGTAGATGTCATTGGAGATGGAGACTTCAGTGTTCTGTTGTGGTAACATGAGATGATGTAATGCTGTAGCACAGCACTCTGGAGTTGTTTACTTTGTAAAGTTCCATGACACTGAGTATTTAGTTCCCCATACCAACTCACCACTTTGTTTAATGCCCAATAATTTAAGATGCCTCCATTAAAACAGCAAAGTGATCCAGATGTTTCGAATTAAACATCTCATTTCTCTTTCTCCTAAAGTGACAAATCCTGGATCTGTTCAGAAGTCTGTTCCCCACTCCCAGCACAAAACATCATTAGTTAAACAAACAGAGTCACATCTGTTGTGGGACAGTTACACATTTTATGTGAAAGAGGAAGCCGGGACAGGTTTTTTTTTTTCTTCCCTGTAGCTTGTGGTGAAGTTTCAGTGTATGATAGATGAAGCGGAACAACTGAAAAGGAAGTACAAAAACAAAAAGGTTAATCCTCACTGTGCTGCCCATTGTCTGACTCATCTGTCTTGCAGCAGGTACAGGTATTTAAAATTATACCTAGGTATTGTCAATTTTGTTCTTGATGGTCTTGTTTTCTTTTGGTAGTCATAAAAAAGCATCACTGTTTAGTTCAGTCTTTTTCATAACTGATGAAAAACTCTTCACTGGAGCTTTAAGTTTAAGACTTTATAATTATGGTTATATGAAATTATCTCAAGTAATATTTCATGACAGTGAAAAAAATAATCAAACAGATATCAAAAGGCACTTTTCTAGCTAATGAAATACATTTGATTTGTATAAAACAATGTGAAAATGTTAAAAAAATTGACTCATTCAAGCTCAGTATGACTGCATAGAGTTCTGGATTAAAGGGGTTGTTCATGCAACATTTCACAGTTGTTACATTTAGACCTCACTGTCAGCTCTTACTTACACAACACTACATCATAAAAGTTAGGTTGAGAAAATAAACATCCTGCATAGTTCCCCAACTGTGCAAACGGCAGTAAAACTACATTCCTTTTATTAAACCCGGTGCTGCCTTCCTGGAATGAAGTGTGAAACACACGCACGATGTTGGTAAGAAACGACACAGCAAACACTGAAATGTTCTTCTTAAAAATAGATACTGTCTGATGTTAACTGTTTTACTTTTATTTGGCTTAATAGTATTAGAAAGAGGAGAGTTATATTTAATCACAGCTGACTCATTCAATGTGTGTTAATGTTTTATCACAGAGCGAAGTCACAGTTAGAATTAAATTTGAACCTGTCATTGAAAATAATACAGCTACATTGAGCGCTTAGTGTGAACACTTTCATTTAGGCATACTGAATATTTATTTGAGTGACTAATGCAAAAGAAAATAAACTTATCTCTGAATCCATCAATATGACTAACACCAACCAACCTGTCTACACTCTTATGTTGTGTTAGGCTGCTGATCAGAGGCGTTTTTTATGACCTCTTTTCTGTTGGTGTCAAAACAAAATGTGACAATGGAGTCTATTTTTTTCAACTGACAGGTTAGAAAGACAAGTATACTATGAGTGCTATGAGCAGGAAAAAACAGTGGCGGTTTTCCCCTGATTCATTTGTTGGAATGGGTAAGGTGTGGCCTCTTTGAGGAGATAACAGGAGATAACTCTGATTCTCAAAACATATTATTCATTTATTCAAAAAACTCCTTCAAGGTGTCACAAAAACAAAGGACCTCTTCATCTCTGCAACACTGTTCCCCTATCTAATTTCCCATCAGGCTATAGCAGGTTACTACATCCAACCAAGTGGCAACCTCCAGCCGCGAGAATTGAAGTGTAAAAAACTGCAGTTCATTGAGTGTCCACTTGAGGCTGGCTCTGGAAGTACAGGAAACCACATGCACACCAATTCAAAAAAGCCGATCTTTACAGCAGAAATAAACATGTTTACAGCCTGGTACAAAAAATGAGTGTAGTCTGGATAGCTCATTTCTTGATCGGCACACACTGTGAGGGGGGTGAATGTTTTCATAACGCAGCAATTTTGAAGATATTAAGATTACGAGTTTTCCATTATGAGAGGCACAGCTGACTTGATTGACAGGCGGGAACACTGTAGTTGTTAGTGAGGAGGCTCAAAGTCCGCCTCTTTACGCCACCACTTGCTCGACAGCAGTTATGTTGATGTTCCACATTTCCAATATGGCTGCCGCCGCCGATTGGCTTCAAAACACCTCTTCAGAAACAGATGGGTGACATCACGGATACTACTGTACATCCATTATTTATACAGTCTATGTATCCGGTCCCTGTACGACCAAAGTGAGAGTTGTGTCCGCATACTTGGCACAAAGTCGGAAGCGGAGTCCGTACTCGGGGCGTGTTGGACTCCGCCAGGGTTGCCCCTTGTCACCGATCCTGTTTGTAATCTTTATGGACAGGATCTCAAGGCGCAGCCGGAGGGAGGAGGGTCTCCAGTTCGGGGAGCTTGGAATCTCATCTCTGCTTTTTGCAGACGATGTGGTTCTGTTGGCTTCCTCGAGCGGGGACCTCCAGCGGGCATTAGGGCGGTTTGCAGCTGAGTGCGAAGCGGCCGGGATGAGAGTTAGCACCTCCAAGTCTGAGGCCATGGTTCTCTGCCGGAAAACGATGGATTGCTCTCTCTCGGTGGGGAGTGAGACTTTGCTCCAAGTGGGGGAGTTTAAGTATCTCTGGGTCTTGTTAGCGAGTGGGGGTAAAATGGAGTGTGAGATCCACAGGTGGATTGGTGCGGCGTCAGCACTGATGCGGACGTTGTATCTGACCATTGCTGTGAAGAGGGAGCTGAGCCGGAAGGTAAAGCTTTCGATTTACCAGTCGGTCTACGTTCCAACCCTCACCTATGGTCATGAGCTGTGGGTCATGACCGAAAGGATAAGATCGCGGATACAAGCGGCTGAAATGAGTTTCCTGCGAAGGGTGTCTGGGCTCGGCCTTAGAGAGAGGGTCAGGAGCTCGGACATCAGGAGGGAGCTCGGAGTAGAGCCGCTGCTCCTCCGCGTCGAAAGGAGTCAGCTGAGGTGGTTCGGGCATCTGATAAGGATGCCTCCCGGACGCCTCCCTTTAGAGGTGTTCCGGGCACGTCCAACTGGGAGAAGGCCCCGGGGTAGACCCAGAACGCGGTGGAGGGATAATATCTCCCGCCTGGTCTGGGAACGCCT
The DNA here is from genome assembly GCF_009762535.1 of Notolabrus celidotus. Lineage (NCBI taxonomy): Eukaryota > Metazoa > Chordata > Actinopteri > Labriformes > Labridae > Notolabrus > Notolabrus celidotus. The sequence continues at coordinate 5,062,188 of NC_048290.1, forward strand.
CGGGATTCCCCAGGAGGAGCTGGAAAGTGTCGCCGGGGAGAGGGATGTCTGGGTCAATTTGCTTGGACTGCTACCCCCGCGACCCGACCCCAGATAAACGGAAGAAAATGAATGGCTGGTTGGATGGATGTATCCATGCTTTTGAGACTTATAAGTTAGCGTTTATTTGACATTACCATCCAGCGATAAAAGAGGATCTTGTAACGCTGATGAAAGGACACAGACGTAACCAAGTGCAGCTTTAGTAATTATTTAAGGTACCATGAACAATTGGCAACAGAAACTGTATTATTTAGAGGAAAATAGAGGATACTGGCAGCTGGTAAGACGTCCAGTAATTGAGCATACTGGCTGATTCTTTGATAATCAATGATCACACTTCTCTGATGTTCAACAGCACAGTTGGTGGAGGAGGCCCCCCATGTACAGAGGCTATAGTGGTTGTAATAATAATAATAATAATAATAATAAGAATATGTTTTATTTATATAGCGCTTTTCACAGAACTCAAAGACTCTTCAAAAATAGCACACATTAAGAGACACAATAAAAGAAACAAATTAGAAACACAGTGGTATAGTATAAAAACTTTAACAGTTAAAAGCAGTTCTGAAGAGGTGAGTTTTGAGGTGGGATTTGAATGTTTGTAGGTCAGTGGAGTTGCGTATGTGTTTGGGGAGGGAGTTCCAGAAGGCGGGGGCAGCAATGGAGTAAGCTCTGTCGCCCCAGGTTTGGTGCTTGGTCCTACAGGGTGGGGAGAGGAAGTTTTCATCGGAGGAGCACGGGAGGGGTTGTGAGGGTGAAGCAGGTCAGTGAGATAGGAGGGGGCCAGGTGATGGAGGGCTTTACAAGTCAGGAGGAGGAGTTTGAAGTGAATGCTTTGGGGGACAGGAAGCCAGTGGAGGTTTTGAAGGACAGGGGTGATGTGATCACGGGAATGGGAGTGAGTGAGTAGACTGGCAGCTGAGTTCTGGATGTACTGGAGTTTATTGAGGACTTTGGATGATGAACCATATAAGATGCTGTTATATCGATTCCTAGTTCTGGCATGATTTGGTGAAGGTCAGTCCTCCTTTCTCCTCACATCTCCTGTCCCTATCCCATAAAGATTAAAAGCCCCACCCTCAAAAAAAAAGGGGGAAAAAAAAGAAAAAGGTGAGTTACCCAAATTACACATTTACATTTTGACTCTTTAAAAATTGATGATTTGCCTAAAAATGTCTATTAAAGGCATTATTGTTGTAAAATTCTTGGCTATTATTCTAGTCAGAAGAAAACTATACCTCATTACTAAATGTGTTTCGGTGCTGACATAAATGTGAGTGCAGAATAAATTAAAAATGGACTTATTGCATCGCGAACATTGCAAAGTGTCATTGCAGGAATGGAAGGAATGGTACGTTTAAAATCAGTAGCACGATTAATATCATTACTACTATGTGCATTGAGTGCCAGATGCATGTAGATAATCCTCACTTTAATCGGTCACATTTGTTATTTTGCTGCTGTGACATTGCAAAAATGTCTCCTTGGTTGAACCTGCACCAATTAAAGTAGTATTCAGTGTGCTGGTTGGCTTGGATGCATAAAGGTGACATGGTTGGCAGCAGTATATATTGACATTGACATCAATGAATGAATGAAAGGGAGGTTGCATACTTATAGCCTGGAGGGCGGTGGCGTTTAAAAATACATACCTTAAGTAATAATAATAATAACAATAATTCATAGGATTTATATAGCGCTTTTCTGAATACTCAAAGTCGCTTTACATAGAATACAAGTAAAAAATAAATAAAACAAAACAGGGACAGAGGTGGGCGGGGTTAGAGGTTATGTGTTGTGTGCTTAACAAAGTACACGTGTATATTAGCTGTACACTGTTTTGTCTTGAATACTTCTTCAATGTTATTTTAAATACAAGAGTTTGACGTGTGTGTATATAAAGCAATTATTAAACTACTCTTTGAATCGTCAAAGTCTTGTTACAAAACGTGACCTACCTTCTCATATTATGTTTTCTTTATGTTGTATTTTGCAAAACAAAGCTATTTTTAAATCCATTGTGAACGTCATGTTTCATCTGATAATCAGCGTACCAGTACGACAGGAAATTCTTCTTCTGCCAGTAAACCTGGAGCTTCTCATACCTTGTGAATACCAATACTGTTGTCTCACCAGAGTGATGAGCTGCAGACTGAAGAAAATGTTGGAGGTATTAGCAGAAACAACTGTCGGATTATGAGGGATTTACTCGTCAAATTTTGTAACTCTGTCCTTAGAACACTTGAAGTAGCAGGAGAAATGTAAGATTGCATTTTTAAAAAAACCCATCTGTATCACTGACAGTGACGTGAACTAATTTCATTAGATCCCACGTATTTATGGGGATATCAAACCCAGAGGGAGGAGCGGTCGTTATATAATGTCAACATTTTCTCAAGGTGAGCCTCCTTAACTGCCTTAAATTGAAAACACCAATTTCACAAGTTGATCGGTTAAACTGGTCAATGCTGTTTCATTGTTTGACTTTTATTGTCCCAAAGGGAAGGCGTGTATCATAATAAAACATGACATCACATAGTGATCAATCCTTTACTTTTGTTTGTCACCACAGAAACTATGGTGCTTTTACCACAAGTTAAAAATAAAAAGAGGCAGACCTACCTACCTACCTATCTATCATCAATCAATCAATCAATCTTTATTTATATGGCGCCAAATCACAACAAACGTTATCTCAAGACGCTTTTACAAACATAGAAGGTCTGGATCACTCTATGTCAAATTATGAACAGAGACCCAACTTCAAGACAGGGTAAGACTCAGTCTGACCCCACCTTAATCCATCATGAGCATTGCACATCGCAGTATTTAGCTAGTTACAGTGGTGAGGAAAAACTTCCTTTTAACATGCAGAAACCTCGAGCAGAACCAGACTCATGTTAGACAGCCATCATGCCTCGACCGAGTTGGGTCTGGAAAGACAGATAGAGGGGAGTAAGAGAGAGAAGTGATAGTGATGAGACGAGTAGTAGAAGCTGTTGCCGCTGGAGTCCAGATCGTCCGCAGCAGGAGGACGTCTACGTCAGCTCAGAGGAATCTACGAGACAGTGGACTTCAGGGACTCCAGAAAAGACTATGGTTAGTAACTTTCAATGGGACAGGCAGAGGTAAAGTAAGTGATGAAGAGGTTGGGGGGAAGGGGGTGAGCTAGGATCCCAGTGTGTCAGTGCACCAGTTCCCCCGGCAGTCTAGGCCTATAGCAGCATGACAAAAGCTGGTCCAAGCCTGATCCAGCTCTAACTATAAGCTTTATCAAAAAGGAAAGTTTTAAGCCTACTCTTAAAAGTGGAGAGGGTGTAGTCCTCCTGGACCCTGACTGGTAGATGATTCCAAAGGAGAGGGGCCTGGTAGCTGAAGGTTCTACCTCCTATACTACTTTTAGAGATTTTAGGTACAACTAGCAGGCCTGCATGTTGGGAGCGTAGAGTTCTAGAGGGGTAATAGGGCATTATGAGCTCTTTAAGATACAAGAGTGCCTGATTTTTAAATCATAATCTATCTATCTATCTATCTATCTATCTATCTATCTATCTATCTATCTATCTATCTATCTATCTATCTATCTATCTATCTATCTATCTATCTATCTATCTATCTATCTATCTATCCATCCATCCATCCATCCATCCATCCATCCATCCATCCATCCATCCATCCATCCATCCCGCTTTTCCAATTCAGGATCGCAGTGGGACTGAAGGCCATCCCAGCTGGCACTGGGCGAGAGGCGGGGCACACCCTGGCCAGGTCACTAGCCAATCACAAAGCCAACATGTAGAGCCAAACAACCATCCATCCACACAAACACACACACACTCATGCCTTGGCACAATTTAGAGTGACCAATCAACCTAACAAGCATGTTCTTGGACTGTGGGAGGAAGCTAGAATATCTGGAGTGAACCCGTGCATGCTCAGGGAGAACTTGCAAACTCCAACACCAAAAGACTCCCGCCCAGCCTGAATTTATAACAAGGAACCTTCTTGCTGTGAGGCAACTGTGCTAAAAACTTCCCCACTGTGCAGCCTGAGGCAGAGATGGATTGACATATTTGTGGATGCACAGGAAAGTTGAGTAATGTGTTCATTTTTTAATACAAATTCAGACTCTGCATTTCAAATTCTAATAAACACATGCAATTACTCTTATCCTCTTTATGTCCACCAGTAGCTCAGAAAAAAAATATCTGTGTCTCTGCTTGTTATGTTAGGCCATGCTATGCAGGAGCGGACCTTCTTAACTGGGGTGACCAAACTAGGGGAGTGACTTAAATTGCATGAAGTCTGTGCACACACAAAGAACATCATTGACCCTTTCTATCTCCACCAATCATACTAACTTTGTCTGCCAAGAATAAAGTGTTTAAACTTTAATGCATGTGACATATTTCTGCTTAATTTTTAACTTCAAAAAGTAAGAGAGGCAGCAATTAAGTCAACATTTAAAGTCACATTACATATGAATGCAAAGAATGCTAGTAAAACAGCCTTTACAACACAACACAAATACTTGATTGTAACATAAGTCCTGCCTCTTATAAGGCAAATAGCCTATCATACTAGGATATTGGGGCAGCTGGGGTGGCCTATCAGGTTTTAAAGGGAGCCTACTTCACCCCTAGCTACCCTCTTAGATCAGCCCCTGATGCTATGCTGTGCTATGTTGTGCTTTTCTAAATCATTCTTCAGTTAAACTAAGCAATGTAACCATTTATTGTTGAGCTGACTCATGAAAATATCAGTGAAACAGGAAGTTTAGGAGTCAGGCCAATGGTTCCTTATCTTTTAAAGTTTGCTAACATTAGCTCCTGGCTACATGAGACTGTAGAGGCATAGAACTGAGGGGCAAAGTTTTATTGTTTTATTTGATCATAAAAGTAGCATTTTGTTTTGTTCACTTTGAAAAGCATGGTGTAGCTGGAAGTCCTGGCTTACAGTCATCCACTCGTGAGCTTTTGTATAATGTAAAAACAAAAGCAACTTTATTCTGGTGTTCCTTTAGTGTCACCAAACCAACACTTTAACACATGATGCTTGATTCCATTCCAATGAACAATATGCCAGACAGACGCTGTAAAAACAAAAACTGTGCAACTCCAAACCAGTCTAGCTTTCACTGACTCCTCCCACTGTCTGCGCCACACACTGTCCTATATTAAAAACACAGTGTCTTCTCATCACAAAAGAAACTACAGTAGTATATAAAACAACCAAATCCAATTATAAGTTTTACATGCTTTACCAATACAATTTATCAACTATACTAATGCTGAATAAATCCATAAACAGCCATTAAAGCTGGGGTTGGCAGTCTCGGAAAACTAGCATGAATTTGAATGTAGCATATCCTCATGACTCCGTCTAACCCCTCCCCTCATCCCTCAGAGCTCCTCCAAAACGACGCCCCCCGCTCACATGCACGAGCGCTGCTGACTTGCGACCATATGATTGTGACTGATTCAAAACCGGTCCTCACCAAAACATTATCATAGTGAAAGTTAAAAACACAAACAAACATGGCTGCTGTTAGTACTCACAACTGTCATTCTAGCATTATACAGTTGTACCAGTGACACGATATCAGGAGAAAAGTTATAACACATATATAACACTGTAACAACTCTACTGTTTGTTAAACGTGTTCAGTGTAGATGTTCTTAATTCCTACAGTGTTGACGGTCAGTGAAGGCATCAGGAGAGGTGTAGAGTGTGTGAGCAGGAGAGAGGAGAGACAAGAGGAGAAGTTCTTTATTCATTCAAACATTGATTGTTGTTTTGTTGGTTGTTGTGATCACGGCCGACAGTGACCGGTTATTAAAACTAAACATGTTCACGAATCGGCTCGTCATCACTACAGCGTCCGGACGGACGCTACAATACATCTACATTTTCTGTAGGACTTACTGAATGTCATTAATTATTCTGCTTGTTGGTGAGAGCTTTTTAGACTCTGATCCGGACTACAGTCCTGAGCAAAGCACCTCATCAGGTCAGAGGGGACAGGCCCGAGGTCGAGCGAGAGGGGCAGTCAGTAGAGTCAGGGGAAGCAGAGGCAGGAGACGGGGACTCAGAGTGCACGCCGGGGAAATGTACGCGCAGGAGGCGGGCAGAACGGCAGGACGGGATTTGAATGGTTTAAAATTTTGGCTCCCAAAAAAGGCTGATTGGTTGGTGTTTTCCCAGGTTTACTCCGGCTGTAGATAGCAGCTTTTCTTCGCTCTTTTTTAAGAACACATCATGTATTGATTGCCATCAGGACATAAAGATCATTTTAACCAGTATGACAAAAAGTGTATCTAAATCTGATTACCAACCCCAGCTTTAATGACCTTTAACATTAGTTTGCCTCATACACATGGTGAGGATAGGTAATTTTTGTGAATTCATCTGTTCTAACTATTTTTTATATATAGAAATATTAATTCATTAAATCAGTTGTCTATCTGTGAAAATTGAAAGCTTACATTTATTGCTCACAAGCATTCAGGAATACGTTTCAAGTGAGTGTGGCAAGTGTTTTGGGAAAGAATAGCCCTCATAAACACCACATGCAGCTTAGCGAGCATGCCTTTTGACTCATGTCTCTGGCAGTCTCATTCATGATCTTTTCATAAACAAGGAAGTCAAATTTTGCCTTTAGAATGCTGGGTGGGTCTTCGAGGAAAGATACGTGATGGATGCCAAATTGCATTCATCGCGTCAAAGCAGTTTTACTGTACTCTGGCCGTCAAACGTTTGGCTCTCGATTTGCATTTTGGTAAGAGCTTGTTTACTGGGTGTGGTGCTATCCAGGCTATAATCAGCCTTCTCATGGGAATAAAAGCCACAACCCAGATATGGCATAACATTGGCGGCAAGCACAAGATCATTTTCTCTTATGAGGTAACGATAGGTGGAGCGATGGAAGTAAACACTGTAACTCGTGAAAATGAACAAGACTAGGTGTAAAAACGTCTGATGGTTCAAAATTGGCATGCCACACCATTAAACTTCAACCAGCATTTTTAGAGGTAGTGTGAGGAGTTTAATCTACAACCAAAATTAAGATACTTCTATTCATTGACTGTGTGTGTGGACAGCGTTACTTCATTTCTGCCCACTGGGAAGCCAAAAGACCGCCTCCACAGGCATTGACATATTGCACTGATGCAGCCAATGCATGTGCAGAAACGACCTGGGTGGTAGCAGGTGGGTACAGTAGGTCACAGGATTCTGTGAAGCAGAAACGCTCACAGTTCAATGACTCTTGTACTGATGTTTGTCTTGTTTTCTCCTGCCATTCCTCCTCTAGTCCAGTACAGAGCGCTGCAGGAGTCTCATTTGTCAACAGAGCTGTCAGTCATGATGTCTGTTTTTAAAATCAGATAACTTGTTAAAACTAAACTTCTGAGAAACATGAGCACTCAGATGTAAATCAGCATGAAAATAACTAGCTGTAATGATTGAAACCAAATTTGAAAAGTCTATTTGACCTGTTTTTTCAATATTATAGTCTGGCCTGGTTTCCCTCTTTTAACATTAAGGAGGCGGGGCTTATGACCTATACTTATTTTGGCTTCAAAACAAAAGAGGTCACACACTATAGCGTCTATTTTTATATACAGTCTAAGCTTCTATAAGACCAACAAAAGCAAACAATACTTTTTGGATGATATTTTTTGTATGCCTGTGAATGGTGCCAGTGTCTTGGTGCCATAAAGTGATTTATAACATGCATACTACACCAAAGGAAGATGGTTGATATTTTTTATAAAAGCACTTCTTACACAGGAACAGGACAAGATCAGCAAGGAGATAAAACATGCAGATTTGGGTTGCAAAAATCCCCTAAACAAAAAGTTTCTCAAAGTCGCTTTTAGTTCAAATACTGTCCTACTTTAAAAAACGGTAACAGGACAAATCGCCGCCCTTCTTACGTCTGCAAAAATGCAATAAAAGAGCATGCCAAATTAACGCCTCTCAGTTCTATCTTTGTTTTTCTTTCTAGTTGTGTTTACTCTCACTCGGATTTTTTAGAAATGCTATGAGGAGTGTCTTCAAGTTGTAGGTGAAACCACAACCTAATGTAACCCCATTTGCACCACCCATGGGTCTGCGAAAGGAATTAAGATCAGTCATTGCAACCTGGCCAATACAGAGCGCATGATAGCAGTGGCAGGTAAAACAAGTCACTGCTGGTGTAAGCAACAGGTTTTTCTGATTATAGTTCTAATTTGTGGTTTAGCTTCGTTGCTGAAGCAGGCATGACATTGACAGACGCCGAGTCCACGGCACAGCGATTGCTGGTTTGGTGCATGTTATCCTCCACTTTTCAGCTCTCCTACCCAAGAGAGCCAAAGGTCAGAAGAAATGAATATTCAATACTTGAACAGTTTGTGTTACAGCTTACGAACTATAACTTAAACTTGGATTGTCAGGCACCACTGCCTTTGTGTGTCCATTACTGAATATTTCATCATTGAATTGAAGAGTGCAGAAAAAATCTGATGACTACACAACCTCTCACATGATGGACAGTTTTTCAGGGCCGTCATCCCAGTGATGTCACCCATTGGTTTTGAGTTTGAAGCATAGACTGTATAAAATATGGTTGTAGCATCCGTGATGTCACCCATCCGGTACTTCCAGAGCCAGCCTCAAGCAGATCCTCAATGAACTGCAGTTTTTAGCACTTCCGCATTGGAATCATATTTTTAGACCAGTGGTTACCGCTTGGTTTGAAGCCTTTGAAGGCGGTGGCCATGTTGGAAATGATGACTCATCTTAACCTTCAGTGGACCGAGCATGATTGGAGTTGAACTGGGGCATTAGCATCCCAGCCGTCAGTTACAATGTGACGCCTATCAGTCAAGTCAGACGCGCCCCTAATTATGTCATAATATGCAAAAGTCCTAACCTAAATATCTTCAGGACAAATGAGTGTACAGTGTGCTCAAAAAGATAAGTGGACCAATCAGACCAAAAGTGTTTTTTACGTGAGGCTGTTAACAAGTTTGATTCTGCTCTTCAGCTATGGCATTGCCCCGGGTGTACTAGGGTGTGCCGCCGGTGCCACCCACAGTGGCAGCCGGCACACCTAAAAATAAGATTCAGAATTATTTTATAATCTTGTGAAAACATTCTGTTCTTATGGAAGAGGATTAGGGCCAGTGAAAAAATAAATAATTATGTTCCAATATATTTTTTATTATCATTGTTCTGAGAAAAAAGTCAGAATTCTGGGATTAAAGTCAGAATTCTGGGATCAAAGTCAAAATTATGAGGAAAAGTCGGAGTTCTGGGATTAAAGTCAGAATTCTTGGATTAAAGTCATAACTCTGAGAAAAAGTCAGAATTCTGAGAAAAAAGTCAGAATTCTGAGAAAAAGTCAGAATTCTGGGATTAAAGTCAGAATTTCGAGAAAAAAGTCAGAATTCTGAGATTAAAGTCAGAATTCTGAGAAAAAGTCAGAATTTCGAGAAAAAAGTCCAAATTCTGAGATTAAAGTCAGAATTCTGAGAGCCTCAAATTCTGACTTTTTTCTCAGAATAATAATAATAAAAAAAATATATTGGACCTTAATTTTTTTTTTTCCAGTAGATTAAAGTCAGAATTCTGTGATTAAGGTCAGAATTCTGACTGTTTTCTCAGAATAATAATAATAATAAAATATATTGGACCTTAATTTCTTTTTTCTCCAGTGGATTAAAGTCAGAATTCTGAGATTAAAGTCAGAATTCTGAGATTAAAGTCAGAATTCTGAGAAAAAGATACACTATTCAAGATATTCAAATTTTTTGAGCTGCACCTGTACACCGAAAATAACAGCAACATTTCTCAAAATGTAGAGTGAATTTTTAAAAGTCACTTTTTTTTATCACATTTAGAGGAATATTTGTGATCTTCTTCACATTTAATTTTGTTGTGAATAATATATTAAAGGTGACATATCACGCTTTTTTCATCAATATATTGGTCTAAGAGGTCCCCAAAACATGTCTTTAAAGTTTATGCTCAAAAAAACACTTTGAAATCAGATTTTGGCATGCCTGAAAAACCCTCTTCTTCAGTCCTCCTCAGAACAGTCTGTTTTCTCTCTGACCACGCCCCCTCAGGAAGTGGATGTGGCCTCAGCTCTCCAGCACGTTGATCTAATGTTTACATGTTGGCTGAATATACACGGCTGCTAGCAGACCGCGCTACTTCAACCCTCTGAATCTGATCCTGACAGAGAGGCGCCTGTAGCAGGACCTTTCTGAAGGATTGGTCACAGATTTTGTGTTTCTTGTTGTTTTATTTATCAGTATGTAGACGTGTGTCTTGGTACACAGCTACAAACATGTAGCTATGTGGCTATGCTAACTAGCGCTAGCACTTATCCATGATAAATAAAAATCATCCACTAGATCTTCAAATCTGCAGACGTGGGGAGTGAAACGGACCTCTGCTAGAAAGGCAGCAGGACCTTTCTGAAGGATTGGTCACAGATTTAGTGTTTCTTGTTGTTTAATTTGTCAGTATGTCGACGTGTGTTTTAGTACACAGCTACAGCTTAAGCTACGACATGTAGCTATGTAGCTATGCTAACTAGCGCTAGCACTTTTCCATGACAAATAAAAATCATCCACTAGATCTTCAAATCTGCAGACGTGGGGAGTAAAACCGACCTTTGTGTACAACTAGCATGCCTCCCTCCTAAGCTCCTTGTTAGCACACGTGTGCAGGGAATGGAAAACAGAGGAAGGGTTGAGTTGTATTTTACACAGTCTATGGGCTGAACAAGCTCCGAGCTCTGACTCCGTGACAGACCGGATATTGTTGTGACGTAACAAAAACACTGAAGTCTGAAACGGCTCGTTTCACACACATTTACAGAAAGGTGGAGAAATCAAAACAGGGGCAGAATGGATTTTTTTCCTTCTCGGGGGGTTTGTAGACAGGGACACATATTTCAGGTAGAGAACCATTAAAAAGTCCATTTTGCATGATATATCACCTTTAAGTTAAAATAATTGTTAAATCCAAATGCTAAATCTAAATCTAAATGTTAAATATAAATATTAAATATAAATATTTAGGATCGCAGAGCAACATTTAACGTTTAGATTTAACATTTATATTTATATTTATATTTAGCATTTAGATTTATATTTAACATTTAGATTTAGATTTAATATTTATATTTACATTTAACATAGAGATTTAGCATTTGGATTTAACAATTATTTTAACTCAATATATTTTTCACAACAAAATTAAATTTGAAGAAGATCACAAATATTCCTCTAAATGTGATTTTAAAAAAAGTGACTTTTAAAAGTGCACTCTACATTTTTATGGCGTTTTAGAGCTAAGTGTAGAGAGTGTAGAGATGGGACATTGGTCAAATCATAAATCAGAATTACTCTTCAAATACAATTTCTCAAGCGTGGTTCTTATCATATTAATCCAAGTGTTTTCTGAGAAGTTTGATAAGATACATTGATACATACAATGGTCCATACAGAGTCATATATGGTGACCTCCCAGACTGGCAGGTGATGAAAAACTTCATTTCAGACTCTGAGCTGCAGATTGATGTGTGAATCACTGTGTAAGTTAAAGCTGCCCCTCCCTGTGTAGTTTGAAGGACTGACTTAAAGCTGCATGAAGTTTGTTTATTTTGCATTGCTTGGAATAATCCTGTAAATCTCTTAGTCCCTGTGTATAGACCTTGGTTGTTTTATCCTCCTCTGCAGCAGGTTTGTTCCTGAACTCAACACACTGTTTATTGTCTGCAGGGTAGCTTTAAAGGAATCAATCACATTTCCTTGAGCATGTACACGTCTATTTCTGGTACCGTCATAAACAACTTAACATTCCTGCCTCTCTTGACCAGTACACAATCTTAACCCAGCCGACCTTGTTTTGTCAACAGGCTAGCACAGGCAACAATTTGTTCCAGCCAAAGTCAAAACAAATGAGCTTCTGCAGGAATCAGACGAGACATAACTGGGAGCATGCCTCATCGCCTCAGTATGATTCAACACAATAGGACTTCAGTCATGTACATATTATGTGGGATTAAAGTTACTTTCACCCATTCATCATTACTGTAATATCCGGGTCAGCTTTTCTACATTTGTACTTATGTTGATGAACACAATGAACACACTGTAACATAACATGCCACACCCTGAAAACGCCCAATGATTTGAACACACAAAGAGTGGCAGGTTTTATTGCAGACAAAAGTTGCAGTCCAATGAAAATATGCTACTGTGGAGCAGCTATTACTGTAATTCAACAATACCTGTTGAAGTCATTCTTGCTCTTCTGCAGCACACCTTCATTTCTATATTTTATTTTAAAGCTGCAGTAAGGAACTTCTGATGTGTGTCCATTTTGGCGCCCCTTGTGGTGGACCTCTTAAGGGGCTTCAAAGCTTCTGTGAGGAATCTTCAGCTGATTGTGAATAACACTGAAATGAACACTGATGCCTCTGTGCCACTTTAAAGAGGGAACAACACCAGCAGCAACAACATTACTTCATTTTATACACCTTGTGTATTTTCAAAGTTTCCCAGGGGGGGCTTTAACAAAGACTTTATATGTACTACAAGCAGAGTTGCTAGTGTGGCAGTCTCGTACCACGCAAGACTACTTTTTCTGTGCTTGAGAAACTACCGTTAAAGGTGACATATCATGCAAAATTGACTTTTTAATGGTTCTTTACCTGAAATATGTTTCCCTGGCATGTCTACAAACCCCCCGAGAATGAAAAAAATCCATTCTGCCCCTGTTTTGATTTCTCCACCTTTCTATAAATGTGTGTGAAACGAGCCGTTTCAGACTTCCGTGTTTTTGTTACGTAACAACAATATCCGGTCAGTCACGGAGTCAGAGCTCGGAGCTTGTTCAGCCCATAGACTGTATAAAATAATACTGAATCCCTCCCCCGCTTTTCATTACCTGCACACGTGTGCTAACAAGGAGCTTAGGAGGGAGGCATGCTAGTTGTAGGCTGTCTTAATAAACACAAAGGTCGGTTTTACTCCCCACGTCTGCAGATTTGAAGATCTAGTGGATGATTTTGATTTGTCATGGATAAGTGCTAGCGCTAGTTAGCATAGCCACATAGCTACATGTTCGTAGCTGTGTACCAAGACACACGTCGACATACTGACAAATAAAACAACAAGAAACACTAAATCTATGACCAATCCTTCAGAAAGGTCCTGCTGCAGGCGCCTCTCCGTCAGGATCAGATTCAGGATCAGATTCAGAGGGTTGAAGTAACGTGATCTCTGGGCAGCCGTGTATATTCAGCCAACATATAACCATTAGATCAACGTGCTGGAGAGCCGAGGGCACATCCACTTCCTGAGGGGGCGTGGTCAGAGAGAAAACAGAGTGTTCTGAGGAGGACTGAAGAAGAGGGTTTTTCAGGCATGTCAAAATCTGATTTCAAAGTGTTTTTTTTAGCATAAACTTTAAAGACATGTTTTGGGGACCTCTTAGACCAATATATATTGATGAAAAAAGTGTGATATGTCACCTTTAAGCTTCTACTTCAGATTCAATATTTTGTTGGCTTAATCGGTCAGGTATGTGTACAAATATAATTTCTATTAATTTATCCACTGTCCTTTATATAATTATTTATAGTTTGATTGACATGCCCCAAAGTTCAGAAGGTTATATTTGACTTACAAAGAATGTATCTGAAGTACAACCCCAAGTCCAAAAAAAGCTGAAATAAAGGTTAATACGAATAGATTTTTACGGCATGAAAACTATTTATTTGAAAATAGTGAAAATACAGGCTAGTTTAGCACCAGGACTCTTCTACTACAGAGCCATACTGTTGTTAATGCATTCAGAATGTGGTTTGGTATTGTCTTGCTGAAATATGTAAGGTCCTCCCTGAGAAAGGCGTTGTCAAAACCTGTATAAGTTGTTCAGCACTCCCAGATGTGTTAGCCAGATGTGTACTTCAGAGAGACTCCGCCTCTTTTGAATAACACTTTAATACCCAGTCATGTGAAAAACTAAATTTAAAATGAGCCTACATTTTTCATAAAGCAGTAAAAAGAAATCAGTTTCAACAGCTGATATGTTGTCTTTGGACTATTTGTAGTTATATATAGTGTTTACATGATTTGCAAACCATCAAATTCTGTTTAAAGCAACATTTTACACTGATCTCAACATTTTGGTAATTTGGAATGTATGGATTAATTCAATTTTAGTACATTTTAACACGGATTAATCTTCTATTTCTGTTCAAATGATCTCTCGGTCACAGAATCATGTTAAAAGACAAGTAAAAATCTACATCTGTTTAAATAAGACTTAATATAATGAGAATAAGGCTCTTCTGTTCAAAGACTGTTTCATAAACACTTGCTGTGAATATAATTTGTGTACTATCATTAAAATACTTGAGCGGTTTGTCAGATTATTCTAATTAAAGACTGAGGTGTGCGTCATTTGGATTGACGAAAAAGGAAAATGTAATAAAACTGTGGACTACTCCCACTATTGGGCTGGTTCAAGGTTTTGAATAGGCTGATAACACAGCCACAACACAAAGTCATCAACCAAGAATGTTGTCTGTTTTGTTGTTGGACATGCCGGATAATTAATGTAAGACAAAACATCCATCTGAGAAAGCGTCCCTTACTGATGCATGAAGCCTTTCATTCAATATGTGTCCATGTAATAAAATTTAATTGGTATTTTTTGTACAATGAATTACTATGCTTGATTAAACTCCTAAAGGAGCAGCATGCTCTTTTGTTGTTTGGGTGTAATGGTAATTAAACTAAAAACAGGTACATGACCTTTATGTGTCGTCGTCATTTAGTACATAGGATGCCATTTAGCGGTCGTATTACACGTGGCAGTGATTACATACACATCCAATAAGCACATGAACATTGTTCTGCAAAGTTCTAATCCATGCATTTATATTATTTTTTAGTCTTGCTTTTAACTAAGTTTTATCTATTTATTTATTTATTATCTATTTCAAATTTAGTCACTTTTATTCTACTTTATTTATTTATTTAATTATTTATTTATTTTAAGTCTCACATCTTATTTTCTTTTAATGGTTTAATATTTTAGTCTGTTATTATCTTAGATATGCATTTTACTTTGGTAATTTTAACTTCTTGTTTTGAGTTTTAACATCTTATTTTACCTCCAGTGTTTCCTCATTAAGATATCATGAGAGCGTTTCCTCAGTTCGTTCAGCAAATTATTTAGATTTTTTTATTTATTTTATTTTATTTTTATTGTTTTTATTACTATTGTTGCATATTGTGTTGTTAACCTTAGGATTGTGGGGTGGGTTTGGGGTTGGGGCTGGGGCTGGGATCTTTTTCTTAATTTATTCTATTTTAAGTTGGTTTTCTTGTACAGCACTTTGTGTTACAATGTCATTGTATGAAAAGCGCTTTATAAATAAAGTTCACTGATTGATTGATTGATTGATTGATTGATTGATTGATTGATTGATTGATTGATTGATTGATTGATTGATTGATTGACGTATTTTAATAAGAGAACCACCAATAAGATTATTTTATTTTTACAGATTATTTTTTTTCTTTTTCTCTCTTTTTTTGTTTTGGATTTTAGAAATGTGTCATTTGGTTAATATTTTTAAAACGGGCAGCATTTGTTAGCCAGATACAGAATGGGACAGAATATATGACAGGCATTCTTTACTATTTAATGCATTTTTGGATATGTGAGATACACATTCACATTACAACTCTATTGTAACTTCAGTTAACAGTTAGCAGCTGTACTTAGTTGGACACTTTAACATACAATTTCTCATTAATTATATTAGTGACCATCGTTCTGTCACCCAGGATGTATGGGCAGAGAGGCAGAGAGGCAGAAAGCCAAATACCCAATGTACACATCATTTTCTAATGATGAACAGAGTGACAGTGCTAAAACAGCTGTTTCAGGATAAGTGCTAGCGCTAGTTAGCTACATGTTCATAGCTACATGTTCGTAGCTGTGTACCAAGAGACACGTCGACATACTGATAATTTAAACAACAAGAAACACTAAATCTGTGACCAATCGTTCAGAAAGGTCCTACTACAGGCGCCTCTCCGTCAGGATCAGATTCTGGATCAGATTCAGAGGGTTGAAGTAACGCGGGTCTCTGAGCAGCCGTGTATATTCAGCCAACATGTAAACATTAGATCAACGTGCTGGACAGCCAAGCCACATCCACTTCCTGAGGGGGCGTGGTCAGAGAGAAAACAGAGTGTTCTGAGGAGGACTGAAGAAGAGGGCTTTTCAGGCAGACCAAAATCTGATTTCAAAGTGTTTTGGGGACCTCTTAGACCAATATATATTGATGAAAAAAGCGTGGTATGTCACCTTTAAGTCTAAAACTGCTGCTGGTGGCAATGGCGGGGGTTTTCAGAGGATTTACAGCACTATTAAAAAAGCTTTTATTTTCCACATTTTCCATGACAAAGGTTTAAGATGAGTTATATATTTGAGTGTCAAAACGAAGCAGGGTGAGATTTCTTTTTGTTAGAAAACACAACTTATACAGGACAAAATTAGAGAGCTGAGAAGACAGGATGCACCGCTTTGTCCACAGAGAGCGCCAAAATCAACAAAAACTTAAAGTTTCTTACAGGAACCTTTGAATTTTGGAGTAAAATAAATGTACTTAATACTAAAAGAATCTCAAACTCAACATTTTGCTTTGAAATTCAAAAGTTTTTGATTTAATTCAGAAGTTTAAAAACAGATTTTTTTTTATTTTCATGCCTATATGTTTTGCTTTTGAATCTGAAACGTGATCTTAATTTATGTGAATGTTGCCAACGTGTCATACTGACCGATACTAGCCATTAAAATGTGTCATACATCACTCAGCGTCGGACCCGCCTACAAATTCAGTCAACAATATGCAAAACATTTGCATTGTTTGAAGCTTTATTGATGCAGAAACTTTTTTTTTTGCATTTTTAAAAAAGATTTTGACTTAAGTTTTAAAATTTCAAACATTAACCTATTTTACCTGCAGGGTGGATTGTTCTCTTTCAAATCTATATCTTGATTTCACTGCGTAAAGCTTTTCTTTGTTTGCACAACAAAGACACTAAAATAACCTTGCAGCTCTCATTTCTCTGATTATAAACCCAAATATCTTCCAATTTGTCTTTCTTGATCAACACCTATTCTCATTCAAATATCATGAATACAAATTTCCACAGTTGTTCTCGTTATTCTGCCAATTTCTGAGATGTATTTGTGTAATCCGTTTTTTTTGGGCACATGCTGATGATCCGGTTAAACCTGTCTGACAGTGGAAATCTCTGCAGGAAGACGTTAGAGTTAACACCCCCTCTGTCAGTTACCCACAGTGTCACACAGATACCTGGGACAGGTGTGTGAGGGACACGACACGACAGTAACAACTGGCTGCAGTGATTTCAAGTCTCTTATAGCAGAACGGAGAGAACGGCGACCTGTTAGTGGAGCTCATCATAATATATGATCTATGCTTATTCTCGCAATGGAAACACAGGTAAGGAACTTAAGTTTCTTTATGAATTTATTTAAATGACATCTTGTATTTACATTTTTATGTGTGTAAATTAAACTCACTGTGGATCTTTTATGATTGTTGTTGGATAACAACGCAGACAAAGCGAGGTGCTAGCTTCAACAAGCGTTATTGTATTTACTATTTCAACTTTTGAAGCTTTAAAGTATATTCTCTCAAATAAAACAGGACATAAATTTAAAATGTATGGGGGAATTTTAACTGGAAGGTTAAAATGTGTTATTCTAAATCTCCCCCTGTCACCTCTAAATACAGTGATACATCTGAGATGTGCAGGAGGGGTTATTGATAGGAGACTCCAAACTTGTATTTTTGGAGATTACCAATACATCTTGATTTCTGGAAGAATATTGGAATGGAAATCCAACAAATTTTGGCCATCAAATGTAATATTATTGTTATTATTAATCATTGTATTAGTATTTATGTATCTAGTGTTGCCTTTAGTTATATAGGACGGTTTAAGAAAGACAGTCTGCTGACTGAAGCAGATACACAATTGTTTTCTGTTATGTGCGTTTATGAATATCGGTAAATGTATGAATGTTGCAAACAGATAAAAAAAAAACAATAAAATTGTAAATCATAAAAAAAGAAAGACAGGGAATGTTGGGAGAGATAAAGTGGGCATGACATGCAGCCAACTGTATCAGGAATTGGAACCAATCACACAACCAGTGTGACGATGTCTGTTGCCCGTTTACATGGGGTGCATGAACAACTCATTTTAAATCCTCCACTCTTCACATTAGGCAAAACCTCCTGATAATAGTCATGATAGAGATTTAATTGAAGTTCCAAACTCCCAGCACATTGGATAGAGAGACAGGGTTAAAGCAGGAGAAAATCCTGGCAGATTACATCTCAAACAAACAAGTTTTCTAGCCTTGCTGAACCTCTTCTATTCTATCATATCCATCTCCTTTAATTTTAACCATTTATTGTGTCTTCTATTGTTGTGTTTAACCTTAAGCTCTTGTGTAATAATATAAACTACAACATATTTGCTTTAAGGATTAGATAAGCCAATGCAACTGAATGAGATAAAGAGATTATGGGATTATTAACTGTTTTAAAGCAGATTTGAAAAAGCTAACAAGTGTAAGAGGAATACATCTCCTGCATGTTTGTTTTCATACGTGTTGTAAATAACTGTATAATGACATGTTTGCATCAAAACTGAACCAATTAGTTAAAATGTGATGATTTATGCAACAGATATTTAAACCACAAGTATATGAATATACTATATGTGACACATAGGAGTCCAAACAAGGGAATGAAAGAGTGTATTGATGCAATTTTTGAGTCATACCATTGGTATGTTGTCTAAAAAGACAGGGTTTAATTACACCAAGGCAAGGACATACAGTATATGTGATAAATAGTCAGAAGTAGTGAGTCATCAATCAAGATGATTTGATCTCAAAGCAGAGAGACATTGTTAAAGAAAGATCCAAGGTTTGGAAGAGTGTTTGATTAGGTAGAGAGGTGCACTATACTTTATATTTTAGAAGACTTAGGTCATCTCACACCCAAATATTGAACATAAGTAACAATAATGTGTTAAAATAAATCACCTTTTCTCTTCATTGTGTTCACAGGTACAAACAGAAATGGCACAAGGAGAGATCAAAGAGGAGCAACCTAAAGACCCGGTGCTGGAGAGCAGTGAGAGAGAACTCCTTAAAGAGCTCTATGGGTTTATGAAGAAGAGAGATACACCCATCGAGAGGATCCCAAACCTGGGCTTCAAACAAAGTACGAACAATATTTATCATTTTATCACATTTTGATGACCTAGCTGCTTCTTGGGACATTTTATGTGTTTCATGCTTCAAAACAGACCTCTATTATTTAGATACTGCAATAACAAACTACACTGTAATAGTAGTATTAACTTTGCTGTATTTACAACTGATAGCAACAAAAGAAAAAATTGTTCTAGCTTCTAAAATTGAGAATGTGCAGGGAACTTATTAAGTGAAAGACTGTTGATCAGATAAATCTGAAAATATTGGGAATGCTGTGTTTGACTCAGGGAATGAGACAATAAGCCACATGGTTAATTTATAAGTTGACTGGCAATATACTGAATGAGAATTTTGCAACATTTTAACTTTGAACTGTTTTTGATTGTGTTTATTTTTCTGTGTTTTTCAGTTAATCTCTATGTGATGTACAACACAGTGGAAGAAATGGGTGGCTATCATCAGGTAATTACATTTTTATATATGTCCAACTTCTGACTGTCAATATTAATGATCTTTTTATTATTAGTGTTTATTAAAAGTTCTTAATTACATGTAATTTTGCTATTTGGATGTGTGTATTTTTTATTTTAAAACAGTAACCCTTGTGTTTTTTATAGTATTGTGTTAACTAAACAGGCAGACTGTAAACTCTCAGGCTGTAGACTGACATCTGACATTTCCTTTGTGATAATGGACTGTTTTATTTTTACAAACTCTCACTGCTATGTTTGATATGCTCTGAATGATTTCCATTAGTTAAAGGTGACATATCATGCAAAATCAACTTTTTAATGGTTCTCTACCTGAAATATGTGTCCCTGTCTACAAACCCCCCCAAAATGAAAAAAATCCATTCTGCCCCTGTTCTGATTTCTCCACCTTTCTGTAAATGTGTCTAAAACGAGCCGTTTCAGACTTCCATGTTTTTGTTATGTCACAACAATATCCGGTCTTTAACTGAAGTCAGAGCTCAGAGCTTGTTCAGCCCATAGACTGTATAAAATACAACTCAACTCCTCCTCTGTTTTTCATTCCCTGCACACATGTGTGCTAACAAGGAGCTTAGGAGGGAGGCATGCTAGTTGTCTTAATAAACACAAAGGTCGGTTTGACTCCCCACGTCTGCAGATTTGAAGATCAAGTGGATGATTTTTATTTTTCATGGAAAAGTGCTAGCGTTAGTTAGCATAGCCACATAGCTACATGCTTGAAGCTGTGCCAAGACACACGTCGACATACTGACAAATAAAACAACAAGAAACACTAAATCTGTGACCAATCCTTCAGAAAGGTCCTGCTGCAGGCGCCTCTCCGTCAGGATCAGATTCTGGATCAGATTCAGAGGGTTGAAGTAACACGTGTCTGTGAGCAGCCGTGTATATTCAGCCAACATGTAAACATTAGATCAACGTGCTGGAGAGCCGAGGGGATAGCCACTTCCTGAGGGGGCGTGGTCAGAGGGAAAACAGACTGTTCTGAGCAGGGCTGAAGAAGAGGGTTTTTCAGGCATGCCAAAATCTGAAGTGTTTTTTTGATCATAAACTTTAAAGACATGTTTTGGGGACCTCTTAGACCAATATATATTGATGAAAAAAGTGTGATATGTCACCTTTAAAACCATAAAACTAAATAAATAACACTCCATCTTTGCTCTTTCAGGTGACTGCACAGCAGATGTGGAAACAAGTCTACAACACTCTGGGAGGAAACCCTCGCAGCACCAGCGCAGCCACCTGCACTCGCAGACACTATGAGAAGTGAGTTAATGACCCAGCAGGCATTTGCTAAGCCGAGTGATGTTTTCTTTATCTGATCTAATGTTTTCTTTTTGTTACTGCAGGCTGCTGCTGCCATTCGAGTGCCACAAGAAAGGCATATCAGTAAGCATGTTGCCTCATCATCAGCCAAAGCTTTTCCCGTTTGCTGCCAGCTTCGATAAAGAAGACGTTGATGGCCAGAGGCCGGCTAAACGGAGACTGTTAACGATGCCTCTGCAGCAGGTTGGTGTTATTTTACACTCAGACAGGAAATAAAGACATAACACTGTCGATATGTAATAGAGATGATCACATCCTTGTAACTCCAGTAAGTTTATTCAAAGAAGAAGTGTTACCTATTCTTATATTTCATATTTTAAGGAGCTTACTCTTGTAAATATGTCAGTTCTGATTCAACAATATTGTTATTTAATATATATTTAAGTCTTTGGTAGGGAATAAATAATGCTAAGCTAACGTCACCACAGTAGTTCTAACAGAATCCTTGTCTTTCCCACAGAATCCCCATGAGTCAGATCCACACGGGAGGGTCTTCTCTATGCCGCTCCACTACCCTCCATACTATCAACAAACTCACACAGTTCCAGCCCCACATGTCTCCATCACCTCCCCAGTTCTAACACCAGTGAACCCCCCCGCCCCCCAGCCGTGGTTCACTTTCCAAACATCTTGTCTGAACCCAACAGAAAGAGTCAAAGAACCCCTGGAGCACCTGCGTTCCCTCGCAGAACAGTACAAGACCTCATCCGGACTGGCCGAGCCTCTGAACCTCAGCGTCAAAGCACCGCGACAAGAAACACACTGCAAGCCCGTCTCGTCGTTCGCCCCACCTTCCTCAAGCAAGAACCCAAAGTTCCTGAATAAACCCTCCACCCTGTACGTTCCTCAAAGCTCACAAGTCAGAAATGAAGGAAGTGAGACATCAGAGAGCGACGCTGGTTCAGAAGAGCGACCGTATTCACATCCTTTGAAAGACAGAGAGGCGTATGTCGTTGATGTCAAAGCCGTAAGAACCTCAACCAGCCCGAGATATGTTCCAACACCCCCAACCTGTGAAGACGTTGTTAGTTTGGTGCAGAAATCCAGCTCACCAAAAGCAGACTTCACAATCCCGCCAAAGGAAGAGGGAGAGAGGTATCCAGATCCAAAGGGCTTCAATCTCAGTCAAATACTGCCCACCCTCGCCAGAGAGAATGGAGGCAAGATGGAAATCGAGATACCACTCTCTTTGTTACATAACTGGCTTAAGTTGTGTGGGTCACCAGCAGCACTGCAGGGACTAAAGCAGCTCACCCCTCGCCCTCCAGTGGTGGAACAGAGTAGTTGCTCCGACGCAGACGTCCTCCCCACAAACCTGTCATTTCACATGAATCCACAGCAACAGAGTCCAGTCGCTGAGGATTTAAGGCTGAGGAAGAGGCACTTACCAATCCCTACAGCACCAACCGTTCAAAGAACCAGTCCTTCCCATAATACAAGCCAAAACCCCTTCATCAGCCACAAGCTTTCGCCTTCAGCCGGCATTCTGAAAAGCGCAGCAAGTCGGGACGTCTATTCGTTTGATCAGCCAGACTACAAGTGTTACCCCTCCAAATCCCCGAGTTACTGGGACACCTATGACAAAGACACCCGCGTGAAAATAGACTCACACAGTCCCCTCGCAGTTCCGCAAGACACTGCAGGCTCTAAATCCTACGATGATGATGTAATCCTGGTAGGGAAGAAGATGCCAGCGATGGCTCCCTCAAATGTGCACATGCTCGGGTCCGGCTCCTCTCCTCTTCTGCAACTCACCGTTGAAGAGGTGATGAAGCTGAAGCAAATCATCTCTAGTTTATAGTGAAGATCAGTTCTGGTGGTAATAATGAAGTTCTGCAACCCCTTTGGTCAATCTTGGAACCAATCAGCTTTTGTTTTGAGGGTAAAGGAAGAAGTTTTTCAAATAAGAGATAAAGTCCAACAGGACCAAGACTCTCTTTTCCGTCCATTGGTCTTTGGTTTTTTTTGAAATACTTCCTGCAAACAAAAATGGAGTTGGAGTGGAGAGACAAAATCTAGGATCTGATTTTAATCTGCACTTAGATGCAGTTTACCGCTCATATTAGCATGCTAGCTGGTTCCAACATTGCCAATGTGGTTCGCCTCTTTAGCGCCCCACATGGACGGTTTTCTGCAGAAAACCAAAGCTTGGACTTCAAGTGGAAACCAGAACTCTTCTGAATCCCAAAAAGTTCTCCATATAACACAGTTCTCTGAAGGTCTCTGCTTTTTTTTGGATAAAATGCTATCACTTCCTGGATTATGTTCATTCCAGTCTGGGATTAGGTTCAAAGAACAAATCTTTGTGGGACCAGGATATGGAATAAGCTCATATAAAACATCCGTCAGCTGTCAGTATATTTCCTCAAAATGTATGTACCTCCAGCTCCATATTTAATTTCTTTTTCATGTCATGTATTTTATTGAATCTCTATTTGTTGCATATGTAAATATACTTGTATAAAATGTTGAATTATTATAACTTTTGCAAATTATAAGTAATAATTTACTCACGCCAGTATAAAGCTTGATTCAAGCTTGACTTTGTTTTTTATAGAAATCTTATTTGTACAGCACATTTAATATTACAATTGAAGTGTACGTTTGAATAAACGAAAATCAAAATATAGAAGTATCATGACTCATTTGTTCATTTTGTCATCTCATTGTCTAGACTTACAAAACCAAACAGACAGTTTCTGGAACTTCAAAAGTGAAATGTCCCATCCTTGCCTGATATATAATTTCAGCTGCTCAATAGTTTGTTTTGTTGATTTTTTCTTCAGACAGGTCAGTTTAGCACCTGGATTCTCCAATTACAGAGTAACGTGCAGAATGTGGTTTGGAATTGTCTTGCTGAAATATGACTCTACTATTGTAATCTTTTAATGGTCTGAACATACCTGTGTCATGAAAGATGCCTACATATTTCATGAATTTGGTTATGTAAAATATTATATAACATCCAATGCTCCCTCTCAAAACCTATGAGTTTTGAGTGGCAAGAGAGCATTCGCTGGACTTTTCTTCTCTGAGATTAAAAAGCATTCAAACTTCACCTTGAGACTTCTATATTTACAGTAAATCTTAAAAGTTGTTCCTCCTGGCTTTGAGGAAAATTCATACACACATATTCACAATGTATAAGAAGAGAACTTGAATGCTGTTCCATAACCATTTTTAACTGCGTGTCAGTCATGCTCAAGGCTCTTTTGTGCAGCCTGCTATTACATTGTAATTACTGTAATACTTATTCTTAGATTCAATGCATGATGTGTGGAATTTATAGGTGTGACTACGACATGAAAATAGAAGTGACACTCCCATTGTTGTTACTTTAAAGACTCATAATTGCGTGCAAATTGCTTCGTAAAATCACAAAAGTGCTTTGAAAACCATTATGGTCTATTGTCCAGAACATGACGCTCTTGTTAAAGGGCCTTGGAACCATTAAAAGCAGGAGCCACACTGCATAAGCCATTGACTTACAAGCTAATTCCACTTCTTTCCTGTGTTGTTGTTTTATAAGTTGTTGACCAGCGTTTTATTGCATGCAACACGTCACTATGGCTTCAAGAAATGTTGGTGATAAACACTTTTGTTTGCAGAAACTTTGTATCAAAAGCACTTTATTTCCACAAGTCAGCATTAATTACTGCATTCAGTACAGACATCAGGCCTTTATCCATGCCCCAGGCCTTACACAGTATGCCGCAGCACGTTGCTGATATCTTGCAGAGCTGGTATTGTCACACATTGTACTCAGTAGAAATGTATGCTCTTTAAAGGTTGAGGTTTCTTTATCGTAAAAAATATCTTCACATGATTAGAAACTGACACGTGAATTATCTGCCTAATACAAGTTCAACACAATCTGCTCCACGTGAGTAACACTCTCTAGGAATCTCTGTTGGACTGTTTACATCTCTGTATAGATTATTGGAGTTATCAGTGATGAATAAATAAGATACAGTAGAAAAAAAGACCAGACCGTGTGTTAGAAAAGTGTTCAACTTTTCTGCACTTTGATAGTGATTACAGAAGGAATCAACATCATGTATGCCGTTTATCTTCACAGAGATAGCTCTGGGTTGGTGATAGTAAAGTCACTACACTGCATAGTACAGTAATGTTGAGACTGTCCCCTTTACCCACTCTGAGGAGGAGAGAACTGTGACAGGATCTCTGAATCGCTTCACATTAGGTTCCATTTTGGTACTTCCACTGGGCTGGAGTGTGAATTTGCATATGGGCTTAAAATCTATCATCAAGCATTGTAACACATGACACTGAAGAACTTTGAGTTTGTGTTGATTGTGGGGCCCCTTGTGGATAAAGCAGCACCTCTTACATCTTTGCTGATTTTGTCCTGTACGTGTCGTAGTGTTTTCTGACACAGGCAACTAATCCTGTTCTCCTCAAACCGTGGAATGTATCACTCCCTGTGAACATTTTCTGTGGATGTATTTATTTATTTATTTTAAAAAGCTGTTTTTTCAGTAAATTAAAATTGTTTTATCTAGCAGCTACATCCTTTGCAATGTTACAGGCATTAAAAATGACATCATAGATACTGTCTTTCTTGTTATTAATGGTCTCATATGCTTTTGTAGGTCATATGGGAGCACCACTGTTCATTTCAAACTGTTTCATAACCATAAAAAAAATCCTTATAGCGGCTTTAAATTTAGATTTAACATTTGGATTTAACATTTTACATATTGATTTAATATTTCACATTTATTTATTTTTATTTAACATTTGAATTTGACATATTTTTATGTTTTATATACAGATTTAACATTTAAAAGTTTATTATTGACAGTGACATTATCTTACAATATGTTGTCATCATAGAAATGAATCTTACAAAGTTTACAAATATTGCTCTGAGCTGTTAAAAAAAATGTGACAATTTTCTGTATTGAAAATTGAATATATAGTGCATTTTGAGCATGTGCAACTTTACAATCAGCGCCCCATAGAAGCCTTTCAACTGAACCGAAGCTGCGTGTTGCTACTTGACCTCAATCTGTACAACAGTTTGTCCTTTCTGCAAGTTAAGGACAAAACCAACAGCTTGGAAACAAGTAGTGAGTATTATCATGAAGTGCGGAGGTGTCCTTTGCAGATCGTTAAGCCACACTGTGTATCAAGTCCATGTCCACTTCCTTAACCAGACGTGTCCACCGAAAAACCCACAAAGCCTGTTTCTTATCCCTCCAGTGTCGTCAATAACTGTGAGACAAAGGATGAAAAACAAAGAGAAGTTGATGAAAATATCAGACAAAGAAAACTACTGTTCCTGCATCAAATAAAACTGTGTAAACTGCAACATGTGAAAATAAAAATAGTGTCTGCAACAAACAATGCCACAAACCCCAAATCCAGTTTGTAGAGCACAAATCACACCTTCCTGACAGTTGATGCTTTTCAGGCTTGTCTCTATTACAACCGCAGCCTAACTGTGAGGCTGCCAACTCTTTTTTTAATCTCTGCATCTGTTGGTATGAGGATGTGGGAACTTTAATTACTAGAAGACACACAGAACTTGTTTTGGTTTTTTTGTTTTTTTTTTAAGTTTTGCGAAATCACTGCGATACGGATATGTGTTCGTTATTCTGGTTAAGCTGCACTCACTTTGAGGCAGTGGGGGGGGGGGGGGGGGGGGGGGGGTTCTTTTTTTTGCATATTTTCTTGAATGAACACTCAAAAATACAGTTCCTTGATTACACAACCTTTCAGTATATACTACTTTTATGACATTTATCATAAAATTCAAACAAAATTAATTACAAATACAAAAAAACCCCATCAAAATACAGATAGTTTTGCTGCTTACAGAGTTTCTCATGACTGTGTAGGTGTGGCTGATCCCTTTTTTATTGACATCGGTTTGGCTGTGTTTACAACAATGATACATGTGACCAATTTGCTAATTAAAGCCCTGAACAGTAGCTGAGGTGGCTGAGTCAGATTCAGAGGACGAGGTCATGTCAGGATAATATCACTTGAATTAGTCACTGGATGGTTACTAACACAATTATTTGCTATTCAAATTAAAGTTAGCAGTTAGAAGCCACATGTTACATCAGCTGAGATGCTCCTATTTGATCTCAAGGCTATGAATGCAGTGCTAAATGTTGGTTTTTGGTAGTGTCAGCTAGTGCTGGATTTTGTGGGTCTTTAAAGGCTTTAAAATGTCTTTTCTATTTGTTGTACACTACCAAGGCAAGGCGAGGCAGCTTTATTTGTATAGCACATTTCTTACACAAGGGCAACTCAATCTGCTTCACATTAAAACATTAAAAGAATTGGAAGCATTCAGACAAGCATAAAAGAGCATAATTAAAATGACAAATATGATAAAACATAGAAAAGAAAAGGATAATTAGAAATATGTTAAAAGTAAAATTAAAACTTGCATTTAAAGTGAGTTAAAATAAGCTAAAATTGGAAGGCAGTGGCAAATAAAAAGAGTCTTAATCTTTGATTTAAAAGAGGTGAGAGTTGAAGCGGACCTGCAGCTTTCAGGGAGTTTGCTCCAGATATGTGGTGCAAAAGTTTGGAAACACCTTCTCATTCAAGGGTTTGTATTTATTCTAATTATTTGAAACACTGTAGATTAATACTGAAGTCATCAAAACTATGAAAGAACATATATGGAATTATTCAATTCACAAAAAAGTGTTAAACAAAGCAGAATATGTTTTATATTTTAGATTCTGTAAAGTAGCCTCCTTTTTCCTCCATGACAGCTTTGCACACTCTTGGTATTCTCTCAGTCTGCTTCATGAAGTGGTCTCCTGGAATGGTTTCTAATGAACATGAGCCTTGTCAGAGTTCATTTGTAGAATGACTTCCCTTTTTTTTCTTTTTTTTTAGAAATATATTTAATAGTTTTTTTAACAGTTCAAACAAAACATATACACTTGGCTCACATATATATCATGGTTAACATTCAAGGTAAGTTAATGCAGGTGTCAGGCACAGGATTCACAATGTACATTGCAGAGGTGCAAAAATAGAGGAAAAGAAAGTAAGGGAATAAATAAAATAATAATGATAATAATAAAAAGTTGTGTCTCTAGCACAAAGCCTCTTGTAAGAGTAGTGGAAACATTTAGCCCAATATATACCAGGAAGGGTTCCCATGTTCTATGGAAAACATTGTCTCTTGAATGTAGTTTACATGCTAAGTAGTCCAGTGGGACATATTCAGGTTTAACTCTCTGCCATTGTACCTTGGAAGGGACCCTGTCTGTAATCCAGTTTAAAAAATACACTTTCTGGCACAGAAAATTAACATCTTATAAAGAATATATTTTATACTTTAGATTCTGTAAAGTAGCCCCCTTTTTCCTTCATGACAGCTTTGCACAGTCTTGGTATTCTCTCAGTCTGCTTCATGAAGTGGTCTCCTGGACTGGTTTCTAATGAACGTGAGCCTTGTCAAGAGTTCATTTGTAGAATGACTTGCCTTCTTAATGTGTTTGAGACCATCAGTTGTGTTGTTCAGAGGTAGGGTTAGTACACAATGGATAGCCCTGTTGTAATCCAGATTATGGCAAAACCAGATTGTTTCATAGTTTTGATGTCTTCAGTATTAATCTACAAAGTTGAATATAGTTAAAATAAATAAAAACCATTGAATGAGAAGGTGTGTCCAAACTTTTGACTGGTAGTGTATTTGTTTTCTCTGAAGAGGACATTTAAAGCTTGTATCATACATTTGTCATTTTTGTATGTTAACAATAAAATAAGTCAGGCTCCAAGCAAATGTCAAACATTTGTCACTCACCTGTTCTTCTTTACAAACATGCTCAAAATAACAGCTTGGCACACCACGTCCCTAATTATAACCTCATACTACACTGTTGTGCATCAAATCTCAGAAAGCTCTGACTAATAACTCGAGACAAAATTATTCACTCACCAAGCATTCAAAGTTACACAATGCCAGCATTGTAAAAACCTGGTCCACGTCTCACATATATCAGGCTTCGGTCAAACCTGTTCCCTGTCTGTCTTTTGACCAAGCTCTGTCCTCGCTCTGTACACAAACCATGACTCTCTGGAACAATACGTGTCGCATTCGACACTCACTTACATTGTGATCTGACTTAAACTTGTAACATTGAGTGTTTGCTGTCCTGAAAAGTTAAATAGCGTTGAAAAACGGCGCCTGTTTGGCGACACAGCCCACAATGTAAGGGAACATTATGTGTTTGATTCAAAGAGGATTAATCTTGTGAAGCTGTGATGGCATTTGAAGAGGTCACGTCACCATCATGGGAGTATGCGTGTGCTCTTAAGTATGTCTTTTGTTGTTGTTTTTCCATGATGATTAAAAAACTGGATCGACCAAACAAGGAATTTGACTCTAATATGTAATTACAACTTATTCATTATTATATGTGTGATAGCCTTGAAGCTCTACAAAATGAAAACAAACCCCCTCTCCAGTAAAGCTGTAGTGTTTCTGATGTTATATCACTTCACACTTCACAATTTGTATCACTCATAAGAGTGTATTAGCGGCTTTGTCAATCATATACAACTCACTGTAAAAGGAAGAGAGGATGTTTTTATACTTCAAACATCATATCACACAATGCATTGTGGTCGCTAACCAAGCAGTATGTACCACCATGGATTGCTGTGTGAAGGAAAAGGACAGATAGACTGACAAGAGGAGCGCAACCAGCTCTGATATGACACCACAAAGTCAATATGTAGAGGCAGTTTTAACCAAAGCTAGCTGTTTGAAGAAGAGTACAGGGTTTTTAAAGGAGTACTTTTAGTTTTTCCTGTTACAATGATCATTTCAGTCATATTTTTATTATTACTTTACTGCTACAATTACATACACTGCCAGTCAAAAGTTTGGACACACCTTCTCATGCAATGGTTTTCATTTATTCTAATTATTTTCAACAATTTATTTGTTTTTTAAATTATTGAATACACTGCAAAAACTCAAAACATGTTTGTCTTTGTATTATTTCTAGTAAAAATGTCTTATTAGACTTATATAGCCACAAACACCTAACAAGTCCAGTTATATGTCTTAGTCTAAGATATTACAGCCAAAAATAAAGGCCTTATTATGAGCAATTCAGGACTCATTTTTGGCCTGTTACATCCAAATAAGCCTTTTTCTGGATTGTCGGGTTAATTTAGCTTAAATAAAGTCTGATAAGACACTTTTACTAGAAACAAGACAAAAAATGTGCTTAGTCTTGACTTTTTGCAGTGTAATCACCTCAATTTAAAACCTGTATTGTTATGTCAGCTTAGACTAAGCCTTTAGATCTACAGTGTGTCAAATCCCCTTCAATGGAGGCTGCCATCTTGCACCTCCGTGTTTCCACAGTAGCAAAGAACAGACAAACTATCATGGGCCAAATGCATTTTTGAGTTCTTATGAATGGCTGCTGGAAATGCCCCAGCTGGATGATGAAGGATAATAAGAAGAGAGTGGTGGCTGTTTGTGTTAAGCGCAAAGGAATTTGTGTTGACAGACGTTTTGGATGGTAAACACTTGTCAGATGGAGGATTGTACTTAGCACGCATCACAGCACACTATGAGTCCTAATCACACTGTAGGGCGGTTGGGTAAAGCAACTAGTAGCTGATATATAAACTACCAGTCAAAAGTGTGGACACACCTATTTATTTTAATTATTTTCAACATTGTAGATTAATACTGAAGACATCAAAACTATGAAATAATCTGGTTTTCCCCTAATCTGGATTACAACAGGAGTCAAATAGGACTATCCATTGTGTGCTAACCCTACCTCTGAACAACACAACTGATGGTCTCAAACACATAAAGAAGGCAAGTCATACCTAACACTACTGTTACTGACAAATATAAGAGGAAACTTTATAAGATGTTAACTTTCTGTGCCAGAAAGTGTTTTCTTTTAAACTGGATTACAGACAGGGTCCCTTCCAAGGTACAATGGCAGAGAGTTAAACCTGAATATGTCCCACCGGACTACTTAGCATGTAAACTACATTCCAGAGACAATGTTTTCCATAGAACATGGGAACCCTCCCTGGTGTATATTGGGCTAAATGTTTCCACTATTCTTACAAGAGGCTTTGTGCTATAAACACAACTTTTTATTATTATCTTTATTATTTTATTTATTCCCTTACTTTCTTTTCCTCTATTTTTGCAACTCTGCAATGTACATTGTGAATCCTGTGCCTGACACCTGTTATTTTGAGCATGTTAGTAAAGAAGAACAGGTGAGTGACAAATGTTTGACATTTGCTTGGAGCCTGACTTCTTTTATTGTTAACATACAAAAATGACAAATGTATGATACAAGCTTTAAATGTCCTCTTCAGAGAAAACAAATACACTACCAGTCAAAAGTTTGGACACACCTTCCCATTCAATGGTTTTTATTTATTTTAATTATTTTCAACTTTGTAGATTAATACTGAAGACATCAAAACTATGAAACAATCTGGTTTTGCCATAATATGGATTACAACAGGGCTATCCATTGTGTACTAACCCTACCTCTGAACAACACAACTGATGGTCTCAAACACATTGAGAAGGCAAGTCATTCTACAAATGAACTCTTGACAAGGCTCATGTTAATTAGAAACCATTCCAGGAGACCACTTCATGAAGCAGACTGAGAGAATACCAAGAGTGTGCAAAGCTGTCATGAAGGAAAAAGGGGTCTACTTTACAGAATCTAAAATATAAAACATATTCTTTATAAGATGTTAACTTTCTGTGCCAGAAAGTGTATTCTTTTAAACTGGATTACAGACAGGGTCCCTTCCAAGGTACAATGGTAGAGAGTTAAACCTGAATATGTCCCACTGGACTACTTAGCATGTAAACTACATTCCAGAGACGATGTTTCTGTAGAACATGGGAACCCTTCCTGGTATATATTGGGCTAAATGTTTCCACTATTCTTACAAGAGGCTTTGTGCTATAAACACAACTTTTTATTATTATTATCATTATTATTTTATTTATTCCCTTACTTTCTTTTCCTCTATTTTTGCACCTCTGCAATGTACATTGTGAATCCTGTGTCTGACACCTGTATTAACTTACCTTGAATGTTAACCATGATATATATGTGAGCCAAGTGTATATGTTTTGTTTGAACTGTTAAAAAAACTATTAAATATATTTCTAAAAAAAAAAAAAAAAAGGGAAGTCATTCTACAAATGAACTCTTGACAAGGCTCATGTTCATTAGAAACCATTCCAGGAGACCACTTCATGAAGCAGACTGAGAGAATACCAAGAGTGTGCAAAGCTGTCAAGAAGGAAAACGGGGGCTACTTTACAGAATCTAAAATATAAAACATATTCTGCTTTGTTTAACACTTTTTTGTGAATTGAATAATTCCATATATGTTCTTATATAGTTTGATGTCTTCAGTATTAATCTACAGTGTTTCAAATAATTAGAATAAATACAAACCCTTGAATGAGAAGGTGTTTCAGAACTTTTGACTGGTAGTTTGTATTAGCATGCTCCTCAAGTCTATGTATATATTCAGTAGTCATGGTTGTTGTCTGTGTTGCTCTTTCTGATGGCTTCTATTCATTTATCTCTTTTTACCGGCCCATGCAGTCTTGGCAAATAGCTGTTCACTATGAGTCTGGTTCTGCCCAAGGTTTCTGCCTGTTGCAATGATTTTTTTTCCTTATCACTGTTGCCAAATGTTACAAAGTGCGTGCTCTTGTTTGGCTCTAAAATAACAAAGCACAGCCTAGAACTTTTCCTTCTGTTGTGTCCTGAGATAACTTCTGTTATGCTTTGGCACTATCCAAATATAACTGACAGTAATAGCGTGCAGTATCCATCACCTACAGATTCATGAGATATGAAATCTCAAGAGGCCACCAGTTAATACAAAGAATTCACTTTCAGCATATCTTTTGCATTTGTTGACATTCGTCTCAGGCCATCATTGAAATGTTGACGGACAGATATGCATTGTGAAAATAAACATGTTTGTCTGAAGTATGCTGGGAAGAATTTGTTCCTTTGCTCTGTGCTTTTGTTATTGCAGCAGGGTCAAATACTGACATATTTCTTTTTTTGTTTTGTTCATGTGTTCCAAAGCTGATGTTACTTTTCATACTGCAGAGTCAATAGCATGTTGTACCGCCTCCACTTACAAAGCAAGTCTTGTTGGACTGTCATAACAAGTGTGTTTTGTGCTTCACGCTGAGCATTAGAAGAGGATTGTGTAATTAATACGTCAGGAAGAAAGAAATCCAACAACAATTAAACACCTTTTCATTTCCATTCATGGTGGAGTCACATAAGGTGAATAGGAATATTATTGTTGACACTTCTGTCCTCATGTAGCGCTCTATCTTCCCAGGGCATTCCAGTTGATACGCCTTTAAATGAAAACAGCAGAAGTCCCAACTTTTAGCATTGTTAGCTCGCACTACCACTTATGGTTTAAGTTACTTTGTAAAAAACGTATAGCTACTTATGCACCAATCATCCCTGAGGCTGTTGCTTGTACTTGTTTGCATGGCAGAATCTAATATTAAAATAATCCTACATGTTGTTTAGCCCAGTGATTCAGAATGCTAATAGAGGCTAACATTTTTGCCACAGTGTCAACAGGCAGAGGTGAAATGTGCCCCACTCTTTAACATGGATTGATTTGATATAATAATAATAACAATGAAGTTTATCTATAAAGCACCTATCAAAACAGACTTTACAAAGTGCTTAACATCATAAAAACCCATAATAAAGAGAACAAAGCATGGGGGGGGTGGGGGGTATATGGGCTTGCAAGACAATTTAAGAGGAATAGCTGAATAATAGAGTAAAAGAGAAACTACTAAAAGCAATTAAAACAATTAGTATCAGTAAAACAAATAAAAACAATAAGTGAATCAAAGAAAAACATTCATAAAAGTAGATTAAAAATAAATGTAACATCTTGGATAAAACAATATTACAGCAAGGCCTTTCGATAGAAATGTGTTTTCAGCTGTGATTTAAAAGAAGATACTGATGCAGCTTTCCTTGAGATCCTCAGGCAGGTCGTTCCACATTCGTGGAGCCTGCACAGCAAATGCTTGGTCCCCTTTAGATTTTAACTTTGTGACGGGAACCTTAAGGAGGTTCCTGCCTGAGGATCTGAGGCTGCGCCCGGGCTGGTAGGATGACAGCAAATCATAGATATATTCAGGGGTCAGGCCGTTAAGTGCTTTTAAAGTAAAACCTTAAAATCTATTCTAAAAGCAATGGGCAGCCAATGTAGGGTCATTAAAACAGGAGTAATGTGCTCTCTCTTCTTGGTTTTAGTTAAAAGTCTTGCTGCTGAATTTGACGTGTGTGACCATCCTGTCCCCACTGTGTCCCCACCACCTCACTATTATGGGTTTTTGACCAATCAGAAACAAGTATTTATGTATTGACCGTTGATCATGTGATTGGCATCGTACAAATTGGCAGGAAACCTTCCTCAACCCCAACCGTACCCACACCATGATACATGTTTTATGATGTTTAGCATGTTAAATAATGATCTATGCTTTCAACTACTTTAAATAATAACAATAATATTAATAGTTTTGTTTGTAGATCACTTTTCAAAAAACAGGTTACAAAGTGATTTGCATGGGCAGCAAAATTAAACAGGCAGATCATAGAAACACACAAGTCAAGATAAAGAAATAAAACATATTTTAAAAGACATAAAATTCCCCTGAAAGAACTCCAAAGGAATAAAATTCTTTTAAAATATATTTATTCAGACAGTTAAAATAGTGCATTGTATTTACAAATGTGCATACAGCACCTGTATACATAATTTGAATACATTTAAAACCTCTGTTTAGTATTATTTCAGCTCTGCAGAATTTCTATAGCTTTAGAAAAACTAACCTTAAGCCTAAACTTGCTTTAGCTGTAATCTTTTAATTGCCCTAATTTAAAGTTATTATTCAATTTGTTGTTGTCAAACCTGCGGCCTCACCTTTACACAATATAAACTTAACTTTAATGTTATGTAAGATGAGATTTATTTTTCATAACTTGTGAAATGAGGACATTCCATCTGAAGAGAGGAAAGTATGTAATATGAGATTTATTTTAAGTGTCACCAAATAGCCCTTATTTAATTCTAATTCTATTTGTATCATTGAGTTCTTTAATGAAATTCAAAAGACTTCTATGTCATATATTGCATTGCCTGTTTAAGGTCGCTCAGGGTGATGTGGTTTTGAGTTGAAGTAAAAGTGTCACATGAGTTGGATGTGCTGTTGTCCTACGTTGATGATGAGTCATTAAAGGCATCACAACGCACAGCATAAGTTGTCCTGTGCTCTTTCTTCCCCACAGCCCTCAAGTGTGATTAAATTAAGCTTCTAGTTAACGCTGCTGAAGAGAAGAGATACTTAAACAGCGTTGCATTATCTATGTATTCTGTCTTAATCTCTCTTGTTCTACTTCTGATGTTACAATGTTACAATGTTACAATGTTATTTAGCAGACGCTTTTATCCAAAGCGACGTACATACGAGAACAAGAACAACACAAGCAAAGATCTAGACAAGAGGAAACAAGATCAGTAAGAGTAGCAAAGTGCTTCAAGTCAATTTGGGTGCAGGTACTGCCAAGCAGTGTAACGGCAATGCACAGAAGTAAGTAATGAATTTTTTTTTTTTCTTCTACATCTACAAAGAAGCAACCAACCAATTTAAGACCTTCCATTATCATCATCAACAATTAACATCACCACAATAATGATGGGTCTTGTTATCTCCCCTCATCTGAACTATGACAGCCTCGTAAATCAGGGTTTTTCCGCTGTGTGTCTATCTTTAGATTGACCCTAATAGATGAATGCGGAGGTAAAAGTGTGAATGCAAGAGTCGGAGGGAAGCCTACCTTTCCTTGTAGTAGGAAAAGAGCAAAGTACGGATCTCAGCTGATAGATCTGGAACTGCAAGACCCTCTCTGGGAGAGGAGGGCGTCACTGAAAAAGAAGAGAAACAGGCAGATGAGTAGCTTTAATTTGCTTCTGATTAGTTATCACAATATTTCATGTGTCTTCTGTCATTTCGCCAACGCGGATGAGTGATTGATTATGGGGTTTTCACAGACACATTATTTCCCTGATGGCACTTCCTTCAGAGAATTCTTTATTTTTTTTCTCTCTCTTTGCGGTCGGTCTTAAAGACTGGAATGCTCTTTGAAAACAAACATTTTGTTATTCAGACGACACACCCACATTTTAAGCCCGAACATGTTTGATCCCCTCGGTTGCCTCTGTGGAGCAGCTCTTTGCACTTTCAGATCAGCATGACTGATGCTTTTGAGATAATGCACGTATTCACGTCACCAGTCTGGCTTCTCGTCCCATGCCATCGTTGGGTCGCATTATTTATCTATTGAGCATCTTGCTATTTACACAAACCCGTTTAACAACTTCCAGGTCAGCGTCACTCTGGCTTTTTTGCAGACAAATACTAAAACAAGTGCAAATGAGGCGTTACATTTGACCTCTCATCATATTGAAAGCATTTCTGGCATGGATGGGTAACAACAACACGAGCATGACCATTTGAACCATCAGTCAATGTTTGTGTTTGAAGCTTTAAGCTCCTTATGTTCGATTTTGTTTTGAATTTTGCATCTGTTTTTATAAATGTCAGTCTCTGTCTGTTACTCACATGCAGGCTGAAAACTGAAGCCAACAAGGAAGTGCTCACAACTACAAAATCTTGAATGGAGATCTAAGGCAGGTAACAGAATAAGAGTTGTTCCTAATCTGTTACAAAAATGTCTGTGCTCTAGCTTCCTGCTCTGACTGTCCTGGTTTTGTTTCTTGTTTAGTGTTTGTCATACATTGACAATTTTTTGGCAGCCCAAGCGCTGAAGTCATGAATGTGGTTGTCTTTCCCCACAGAGTAAATGGAGAGCTAGTGATGAGAAGACTATTTTGGATGGTAGTACAGAGTTTTAAATGGTGACTATCTGCAGTTAAATGGCCTCCTGTTAGGAGTAACTTGCCAGAGGACTAACCCAAAAGGTAAGCTATGTTCCAGCATTTTTAACCACTCAAAAAAGGCCAGATTTAAAAAATGAGGTCAAGTGTATGCTAACCTGCCTTGTTGTTTCTCATTTGTGGTTTCCACCTCTTGTAGGATTACAGTGAATTAAGCCCATAGACTGTATAAAATATGGATGTATTCAGTGATGTCACCCATCTGTTTCTGAATCGCTGTTTGAGGCCAGTCGGCGGCGGCAGCCATATTGCTGCGGTCGAGCGATTGTGACATAAAGAGGCGGGCTTTGACTTTGACTATTTATTTGACTTTCTGCACTATTTAGCCTGTTGAGAGCCTTAATGTTTCCAATCTGTTAAAGATTGGGTTACTGATAGCAGGTACATTTTAGTGTTTTTCAGTTGTCCTTTTGACTGAATAGTTGCTGCATTGTGCCTGCAAGGTTTTTGTATTTTTTCTCTTGAAGAAGTCAGAAAAAACATGTTCTTTTTCCTAAATTAAGGTGATTTTATGGTTCCTTTTTCCCTAGATCATGTAGCACTCACCATATCTAAATTGAAAAATTCACAGAAAATCCATGTGATCGGTATCAGTATCGGTGATCAGCAGTGATCGACACTCATGGCTGAGCATCCCTAATTTCTACATTATTTTTGTATGCAACAAGACTTTTGTCCAAGCAAAATCTGACCTTTCTGTCCCAATCAAATGAAAAAACTCAATGAATGATAAAAAACTTTATTTTGGTAAAATAAAAATAATTTAGCATGCTTTGCCTTTCATATGAGCCATTTCTGATTCCAATTAATCAACTACAAGTAAAGTTGTTATTTGTTGTTCCTACAACTTGAATAAGTGACAAGACTTTTGTCAGGGACTATATATATTTGTATTATATTATTCTGTCTCTAGGTTTCTCTGCATGTCCTCTCTGTTTTGTTTTTGTTTTTATTGTCATGCCACCTGTGTTGCCTCTTTGCCCTGGTCATTATTGTAAAGGAGAATTGGTTCTCAATTAACTCACCTGGCGAAATAAAGGTTAAATAAATTAACCAGAGCCACAGCCTTGACCAGTAGAGGATGGCTGTGCTACAGCTAAAATGCAACATCTGACAATTATTTCAGGACTACAATGGTACAAATATGTATACTTGTTTAGCCGACTAGTAATTCCAGATTTAATTGTGTGGTTAACTTAACACAAAGAGCCCTAATAAGAACCGACTGCTGTGACAGAAACCATGGTTGTGAAAAATGAATCTGACGTGTATTTGACTTTTCTAGTTTGATCCATGATCCATCTGCTGCGCTGTCTAGACGGCTGTATTGCATTGTGTCCAATGGAAGTCTGACAATAATAAGAGCAGACAAGCCTTTTGCTGTGAGGTATTACACAGCTGCTGAAAGATTCAAGAGTCAGATGATGGATTTCGATGCTTACAGAGAGAAATGAAAAACAAACAGACGTGTGAATTGGCAGAAAATAAGCTACATTCACTTTGAAGAACAGAACCATTTCTTGCAGAATGATGAGCTGTGATGTAAAGTAGGTGACTGGAAGTAAACCAGCAGAACAGCTGATAAGGCCTTTTGTGTGTTCTGCCTACCTATTTCATGGTATAGTGATCCCTGCCTCACTGTAATGGCTTTCCTTGATCTGGGCATCTCAATCTTCATGAGGTGATCGCAACACTGCTTCCACTGGCCTGCAACACACAGAGAGGGGTTAGTTAGTGTTTGAGTGTGTGAATGGCAAAGCTTTCATCAGTAGTAAATATACCAAGAGCATCATTCCACACACCAGACAGACAGACAGACAGACAGACAGACAAGAGCGATGCCACAGGAACGCCTCACGTTTCTCCACACGTGTACTCAGGGCTGAAATGTAAACATGTGTATATGCCCTTAAAGCTGGGGTTGGTAATCAGATTTAGATACACTTTTTGTTCTACTGGTTAAAATGATCTTTATGTCCTGATGGCAATCAATACATAATGTGTTCTTAAAAAAGAGTGAAGAAAAGCTGCTATCTACAGCCGGAGTAAACCTGGGAAAACACCAACCAATCAGCGTTTTTTGGGTGCCAAAATTTTAAACCAATCAAATCCCGTCCTGCCGTTCTGCCCGCCTCCTGCGCGTACATTTCCCCGGCGTGCACTCTGAGTCCCCGTCTCCTGCCGCTGCTTCCCCTGACTCTACTGACTGCCCCTCTCGCTCGACCTCGGGCCTGTCCCCTCTGACCGATGAGGTGCTTTGCTCAGGACTGTAGTCCGGATCAGAGTCTAAAAAGCTCTCACCACAGGGGCTCTGACAAGCAGAAGAATGAATGACATTTACTAAGTCCTACAGAAAATGTAGATGTATTGTAGCGTCCGTCCGGACGCTGTAGGGATGACGAGCCGATTCGTGAACATGTTTAGTTTTAATAACCGGTCACTGTTGGCCGTGATCACGCCAACCAACAAAACAACAATCAATGTTTGAATGAATGAAGAACTTCTCCTCTTGTCTCTCCTCTCTCCAGCTCACACACTCTACACCTTCCGAGACTGCCAACCCCAGCTTTAAGACTAAACATGTTTATGACCTGTTTGTGCTGCCAAACAAAACTCCATTTGCATGTACCAATTAATTCAAAAATAACTTCAAACTAAATACCATAGTGATGAGGAAGGCTGTCACTGTCACACATGATAAATAATTACGGCACACCTTTGCTCTGACAGGTGTGTAAAAGGGGAATTCACTTCCTAAACAAAATCTTTGTTGTAATCGTATTTGCATACTCGTTAATGTGCTTTGTCGTCAAGCCTTTACTTCAAAGTTTGCATCAGAAACGTGCAGATCACTTTATTGCTAATTGAAATTATAACTTGGGAGACAGTTAAACCGTAAACAAAAGATGGAAGACAAACAACAAAAACCCCGCCCTTGTTTACGCCGAGACGTCGCCATAACCACATTCATGTAATCAAACATTGCTGTGATAACAAGACACATTCCTGAGCCTCCTCTCTCTGTCTCTGTCTCTGTCTGTGCAGGAGGAGGAGAACAAAAATAATAATAAAAGGTTTCAGAAACACAAGCTTAATCCATTTTATGGCACTAAAATTATTTCACAAAATGCAATTGCACCCTGCAAACACTCTCTTATTAAGGAAGATTAATTCCATATCTTATTCCTCAGGAATGCACCGAGGCAGAGAGGAGCTACAATGATTGCCCAAAGGTGCAGAGTATCTAACTCATGCTGCATTAGCATACTCAGGAACACACTCTGGGGAAGACACCTAAGAGAATTGAAGAAATTAGAGAACCCAGTGTGAGAAATTTAAACTTTCTCCAAGTGAGATTGCATGCAAAGCAGCAGTAGAACTTGTCACCTCTCTATTTTTTTTTATTATTACCCCAAATGAAGATTTGGATTTGATGCAATAGTATTACTCTACAATGAAACGATTTACATTTTAACAAGTTATCTGCTCCAATATACGCTCTATATGTGCTCTATATATCCTCTGCATTGTATCATTTTTACTTTTGGTATGTGTGTTAAGCAAACTAATTCTCTTCAAGACTTTTGGATTAACCCAGTTGGCTTCTTCTTCAGTCATATTTTGTTGTCAGACATCTCTGAAATATCTGAAACCAATGTGGAAGACATTCTTTCTGCCTATCATTAACTTGTCTTCGTGGCTTTTGTGACATCTTATGAGAGAGGACACGCAAGAACTGCAGAACGTTGTAACCTCGATGCTCCGGCTGGAACAGGAGATAGGAGGAAGGAAATTGCATTTGCTGTGGAGGTTAATGCAGCTATCAGAGGAAAATGCAGTTTCCATAGAGAATAAGTGTTTCCTCTGAGTCCTTACTGCAGACATATTGCACTGCCACATTAAAAAGTACAGACAAGGAGCTCTGGTAGGACTCAATAGGAAGTGTACCTTAACTATCATAAACTTACATATGACTTGATGCATGGTAAAGTAATCATCCATGCTTTTCCCCTATGAACTATCAGAATGCTCAAGAATTTAAAGTCTCTCCAACACCAGGGTTTACGTTAGCAGGTATTTGCCGGCTTTTATTCTGTTTCACGTGCAGTTGTCCGGCATTTAAAGACACCATCGGCCTAAATGTCTGGCGGAGAAAATACCAAACACAAATAACCATATTGCTCATAATTAAAGTTGGCTTTTTTCCCTTTAAACTGCATATAAAAAAGTGAACTAGTCTTATATTCAGAGTCTACACTTTAACATACCAACATTCGACAGAACGCCACTAGGGATGCACCGATCCGATCCTGGTATCGGATATCAGCTTGATCGGACTCAAAAAGCTAGATCCGATATCGGTGACAAAGGGCCGATATATAGTGCCGATCCATATGGCAGATCTATTCATCTCAGTTCTATGCTTTTCTGTGTTTACAATACACTACGTCATCAGCGGCGGCCGGTCTTTGGCAACTTCCGTTTTTTCTGACTTTGTTAACCAAAATAAAATGAACGTTTTTAAACTGACAATATCATTATTCAAGATATTATAAATATGTACCAGCAGTTTGGTGAGTTAATCTTCATAACCAACAGATATTACATGATTCTATCCTCACATTAAAGCTGGGGTTCGTAATCAGATTTAGATACACTTTTTATTATACTGGTTAAAATGATCTTTATGTCCTGATGGCAATCAATACATAATGTGTTCTTTAAAAAGAACCAAAAAAAGCTTCTAACTACAGCTGGAGTAAACCTGGGAAAACACCAACCAATCAACGTTTTTTGGGTGCCAAAATTTTAAACCATTCAAATCACGTCCTGCCGTTCTGCCCGCCTCCTGCGCGTACATTTCCCCAGCGCTCACTCCCCGTCCCCTACCTCTGCTTCCCCTGACTCTACTGACTGTTCATTCATGTAGCTGATGACTTGTTTGTGTTTGTAGGTTATAGAGAGGGATCAGTGTTCATTTCAGTATTTTTAATAACTAGCTAAAAACTCCTCACAGGAGCTTTAAGTCCAAGATAAGGTAAAGTCAGAGCCAGAACTTTCTTCAGTTAAACAAAGAAAAAACTGAAATGATTGTTTTTGGAGGAAGAAAGGTTAAAGGTTACTGCTCAGCTCCAATCTGCAACGATGAAATGTTCAAACCAAGCCAGAAACCTTGGTGTAATCTTAGACTCAGACCTTAATTTCAGCAGCCACATTAAGACAATTACAAAGTCTGCCTACTATCATCTTAAGAATATATCAAGGATTAAAGGACTTATGTCTCAGCAGGATGCAGAAAAACTGGTCCATGCATTTATCTTTAGCAGACTAGACTACTGTAACGGGGACTCCCTAAAAAGTCCATCAGACGGCTGCAGCTCATACAGAATGCTGCTGCTCGAGTCCTAACCAGGACCAAAAAAGTAGACCACATCACTCCAGTTCTTAGATCCCTACACTGGCTTCCTGTCTGTCAGAGAATAGACTCTAAAATCCTACTGATGGTTTATAAAGCACTGAATGGTTTAGGCCCAAAAAACATTGCTGATCTGCTACTACTTTATGAACCACCTCGACCTCTGAGGTCATCAGGTACTGGTCTGCTTTCAGTCCCAAGAGTCAGAACCATTGAACATGGTGAAGCTGCGTTTAGTCATTATGCACCACATATCTGGAACACACTCCCTGAAAGCTGCAGGTCTGCTCCAACTCTCACCTCTTTTAAATCCAAGATTAAGTTTTTATTATTTGCCACTGCCTTCCTATCTTAGATTTTTTTTTTTTAGATT
This sequence comes from Notolabrus celidotus, assembly GCF_009762535.1. Lineage (NCBI taxonomy): Eukaryota > Metazoa > Chordata > Actinopteri > Labriformes > Labridae > Notolabrus > Notolabrus celidotus. Next base: position 5,105,233 of record NC_048290.1, read on the forward strand.
ATTTTTTTTTAGATTATTATCCAGTCTGTTCTGTGTACCTCCATCACTGTCTGGTTTGGCTCTGCAACCAAACTAGACAAACACAGACTGCAGCGGACTATAAGGACTGCAGAGAAAATCATCGGTGTCGACCTGCCCCCCATCCAGGACTTGTACCGGTCCCGGGCCAGGAAACGGGCAGGGAGCATTACCGCTGACCCCTCACACCCTGGACACAAATTCTTCAAACTCCTCCCCTCCGGCAGGCGCTACAGATCACTGTGCGCCAAAACAACCCGCCATAAGAACAGTTTCTTCCCCCAGGCTGTCACTCTGATGAACACTAAACCATAACAGTGTCATACCTGTCAGATAAATACTCTCTGTAAATATACATGTAGATATACAATGCAACAATTCTCAAGCAGAATTCCATATTTCTATTTTTTGTATTATTTAACTACTATTTTATAATGTAAAACTACCTCTGCAACTCACCACTGCACTTTATCATATTATTTTAGCCTGTACATATTAGTCAAGCTATTTGTTGTTTCTTTGTATTTATAGCTGATGTTATTGTTATTATATTTTCATTTTATTTTTTATTGTAGTTCTTATTCTTATTCCTATTCTTATGCCTTGTACAAAGAGAGCACAGTTTACCAAAGTCAAATTCCTTGTGTGTTCAAGCATACTTGGCGAATAAAGCTGATTCTGATTCTGATTATTTTAACCCACTTTAAATTAAAATTTTAATGTAATTTGTAATATATTTCTAATTTTCCTTTTCTTTTCTGTTTTATCATATTTGTCATTTTAATTGTGTTCTTTTATGCTTGTCTGAATGTCTCCAATGCTTTTAATGTTTTAATGTAAAGCACATTGAGTTGCCCTCGTGTATGAAATGCGCTATACAAATAAAGCTGCCTTGCCTTGCCTTGCCTAAAGTGACTGCATCAGTTCATAAGGTGTCTCCGGGGACACTCCGGGGAGTGTCGTTAAGATCGTCGTCTGTCTTTAAGTGAGGACATATAAGATTAAATATTATTCTCCCCCTGTAGCAGGATCTAAAGAAAGACAAACTCACTTGTCCTTTTGATGGAAAAACAATGAGAAGTGGCCGCTCTAATATCCCCACTCTAATATAAATGTTCTCACTGGATACGTCCTTCACCTTCGTGAGGAAGTCTCTCGGCTCAACTTTGTAAATGTTTTATTGGGTCACAGTCATGATACAAGAAGGTGGGTAACTCTGTGCAGTATACTATTATCTATAATCAGACTGATGGTAATTATGGTAATTTGGAAACTATGATAATGACACTTGGGTACAGGACAAAATATTCCAGTGAACTGTGACTTTAACACTGCCTCATTTATTCCTTAATCGCTGTATCACTATGCTGCATTTGACCTCTCTGAAAATCACACAACCACAAGGACGGACGGACGGACGTCAGTAAACTTGGCGTTTCTTTTCAGCTCCAAGAAAGCAGTATCTCTCACCTCATTGTTCATTTTTAAAGCTTTGCTGTGTGGGATTGTTCACTGCTCTTGTTAGTGTCGTCTCAGCATTAGCATATGACAAACACAAAACTACAAACAGCTTAAGAGTCAGCTATTTCCCTCACTAGGTGATAAAGAGCTCAAACAGAGCTGTGAGGAGAGTGAATGTTGGATGGATTATTTCAGAAACATAACTCCAAATGGTTGCTCAGGTTGTCTGTGGCTGTTTGATGTGTACACTGATGTTTAATGATGATAGTAAGTCAGTTTTTTCTTTCTGCCACACCGACAGGCCTGAATATGTGGAGGCAGCTAAATGTCTGCAGCATTTCAGTCCAGGACAGATTTTCCTGAAGGGACAATAAAGAGTACTGTCACATATCCTGATGTATGTGTACATGTCTTGACTTACTGTATAGCATTGTAATGAATCATATCCTGTTGTGGCTTATCATAGCCTAATGTTTTGTATTGAATGGAATCATTTTGTATTGTTTTGTATTGAATTGTTAGTATTGTTTCGTATGGAATTGTATAGTATTGCTAGTATTGTTTTGTATGGAATTAAATTGTATTGTTTTGTATGGAATTGAATTGTATTGTTTCGTATGGAATTGTATAGTATTGCTAGTATTGTTTTGTATTGAATTGTATAGTATTGTTTCGTATGGACTTGTTAGTATTGTTTCGTATGGAATTGTATAGTAGTGTTTTGTATGGAATTGAATTGTATTGTTTCGTATGGAATTGTATAATATTGTTTCGTATGGAATTGAATTGTATTGTTTCATATGGACTTGTATAGTATTGTTTTGTATGGCATTGAATTGTAATGTTTCATATGGACTTGTATAGTATTGTTTTGTATGGAATTGAATTGTATTGTTTCATATGGAATTGTATGGTATTGTTTCGTATGGACTTGTATAGTAGTGTTTTGTATGGAATTGAATTGTATTGTTTCGTATGGAATTGAATAGTATTGTTTCGTATGGAATTGTATAGTATTGTTTCGTATGGAATTGTATAGTAGTGTTTTGTATGGAATTGAATTGTATTGTTTCGTACGGAATTGTATAGTATTGTTTCGTATGGAATTGAATTGTATTGTTTCATATGGACTTGTATGGTATTGTTTTGTATGGAATTGAATTGTATTGTTTCGTATGGAATTGTATAGTATTGTTTCGTATGGAATTGAATTGTATTGTTTCATATGGACTTGTATAGTATTGTTTTGTATGGAATTGAATTGTATTGTTTCATATGGAATTGTATAGTATTGTTTTGTATGGAATTGAATTGTATTGTATGTATGGAATTGTAAAGTATTGTTTCGTATGGAATTGTATAGTATTGTTTCGTATGGAATTGAATTGTATTGTTTCGTATGGAATTGTAAAGTATTGTTTCGTATGGAATTGTAAAGTATTGTTTCGTATGGAATTGTAAAGTATTGTTTCGTATGGAATTGTATAGTATTGTTTCGTATGGAACCCTTTTGTTTGTTTTGTTAAGACTCATATCGTATGGTTTTGTATGGAATCATATCGTATGGTTTTGTATCAGTTTGTTTTGTATGGAATCATTCTGTAACGTATCATTTATTTGAGTATAGTTTCGTAACACTTTATTCGAATCATTTCATACAGAATCGTATTGTAATGATTGTTTCGTGTCCGGTCATTTTGAATGGTATGGTATGGAGTGCTGTGGTATTGTATTGTATCGTGTCCTTTTGTACTGTTTAGTATAGTATTGTATTGTTTTGTACACTGTACGGGTTATGTTGTGGTGTAACACATTGTATTGTATCCTGTTCTACTGTATCATATCGTATCATACTGTCGTACTTTAATGTATTACACTTTATGGTATCCTGTTGTGTTGTGTTGCATCATATTACATTGCATTGTGTTATACTGTTGTATCGCATTGTATCTCATTGTACTGTATTATATCGTATTGTAATGTATCTTGGTGTATCACGTAGTTTCAGGTATTTAATTTTCCACCAATTCAAAGTTTTTATGAACTGGAACCAGTTATGAGTAGGCTTTGCTCCAACTAACACCATGCATGAGAAGCCTGATGGGGATTACTGTGTATCAGTAACGTGTAGAAAACCAAGACGTGTCAGAAGTTGTTTGCCAAAGTGTAAATCTCCCTTAACTCCATGCACAGTTTTGTATCATGGTCTTTCTTGAAGCAGTGAAGTTTTACTTATTGATTACATCTGCTGAAAAAATGAAACTCTGAGCAAATCCAACTACTCCCACATAGGGTAATTTTGATGCTTGAGGGCAACTAGCTGTCACATTACAATCTGTTGTTGAACTAGATTTGAAACTACACCAGAAAGTGACCTAGTTACTGTTAACAGTGAAACATGGTGATACCTGTATATGGTGTATGGTTTCTCTTATTAATGTGAGACGAAATAAATTCAGTTTGAAACATGAGAGATTTTGTTCAGGTGTCACTATCATTGAAGCTAAGAATATCTCCCAAATCAAGAATGTTAAAATAACTAAATAATTGAATAAATTATCAAATAAATGTGTTTAAAAGACTTAAAATGTATCAAAAAGATTAAAAATGATTGATAAAATGAGACATTGTGTTTCCAATTACTTACGTATGTTTTCACTTTTGTGGTAATTATTACTTGTATACTATCCTGCCTTTCTCTTTGTTATTTTAAGTATAAGAATTGATTTATATTGTATTTTCCCCATGTTTCTTCATACTATATATATCTTTTCAGTAGTATTGTCTTCCTTTCTTCCATACCTTTCTGTATGACTTCTTCATCAACATGCAAATAATGAGTAGCTTTTCCCCCATCAGATAAAAAAGTATGGACTGATAAGTCTCATGATCTCAATCAGACACACTTTTTTTTTTCAGTTGCACTGCTCATAACCCTCATAAAGTCAGTCAGCCAAGAGACAAATATTTTCTCTGTGAAACTCAATACATCAAATGACATTCACATTTCCCTGATGCCATGAATGTGTCACGAAAGAATGCCACCCGTCAGGTATCAGCAGGCATATCTTGTGTCCATTTGATAAACATCCCCTCTAACCATTTCCAGGCATACACATTTGTCTGAGCTTGAGTCAAGGCTATGATTAAGTGCAGAATGCTTCGCCTCTTCTTCACGATACAGCCCAGAGCCAAATGATGCCCGATGATGTTTTGTTGTAAGAAAAAACAGTCATTGAGGAACTAGAATAACCGCCCTACGGTTGGATGCTTATGCCAAGCAGTCAAGTTGAAGCTTAGTTGTGTGACAGGGAAGCTGTGGGTGGGGTGGTTTGTGGGAAATATGTTGTATTTTTCACTATTTTAAAGAATACTTATTTTGGCTTTTTTATGCTTTTTTGGAGCGGCATGGGGCAAACGGGCAGGGGTGGGAGTTGAACTCAAGATCAATGCTACACTGTAAAAATGAAAACTTAACAGTGTTGGTCTGAAAATGATTTTTTTGGTTACAAATGTCCATTTTGTTGCAAACTACATCAAAGTAGTTATCTCAACTACCTGTATTACGTCTGTTGTGTAAAGTTGGTCTCATTTCATAAGTTAGGTTGGCAAAACTTGAAACTATGGGTTTGAGGCTAGACTAAATTATTTGAGTATGCTTCAGGCAAAGAACGGGGTCTCCAACTCAAATTTACAGGGGTCTTCCACACTTTCAATTCCCCACATGTGGCGCCATCTCATCTGTCCTGTGTGGATTTTATCGCCCTAAAGGTGAGTGTTTTGGTTGAGTATTGTATTGAAACTGTAACTTTACAGTCGGTCAATTGATGGTGAGTTGATTACTGTTTAATGTAACTTTAATTTGGTTAGTTAGTTAGTTAGTTAGTTAGTTAGTTAGTTAGTTAGTTAGTTTGCTAGCTAGTTAGTTAGTTAGTTTGCTAGCTAGTTAGTCAGTTAGTTAGTTAGTTATCTAGCTAGCTAGTTAGTTAGTTAGTTTGATAGCTAGTTAGTCAGTTAGTCAGTCAGTCAGTTAGTTAGTTAGTTAGTTTGCTAGCTAGTTAGTTTGCTAGCTAGTTAGTCAGTCAGTCAATCAGTTAGTTAGTTTGCTAGCTAGTTAGTCAGTCAGTCAGTTAGTTAGTTTGCTAGCTAGTTAGTCAGTTAGTCAGTCAGTCAGTTAGTTAGTTTGCTAGCTAGTTAGTCAGTCAGTCAGTCCGTCAGTTAGTTAGTTTGCTAGCTAGTTATTTAGTTAGTTAGTTAGTTTGCTAGCTAGTTAGTCAGTTAGTCAGTCAGATAGTTAGTTAGTTTGCTAGCTAGTTAGTCAGTCAGTCAGTTAGTTAGTTAGTTAGTTAGTTAGTTAGTTTGCTAGCTAGTTAGTTAGTTAGTTTGCTAGCTAGTTAGTTAGTCAGTTAGTCAGTCAGTTAGTCAGTTAGTTAGTTAGTTTGCTAGCTAGTTGTTTAGTTAGTTAGTTAGTTAGTTTGCTAGCTAGTTAGTTAGTCAGTCAGTCAGTCAGACAGTTAGTTAGTTAGTTACTTTGCTAGCTAGCTAGCTAGTCAGTCAGTCAGTCAGTCAGTTAGTTAGTTAGATAGTTAGTTAGTTAGATAAGGCATGGTCATTACCAATAGTAAGCCGCCTTGAACATTAGTTAGCTAACTTGTAAGTGGGAAAACGGTGCAGTAACGTGCCATAACAAAGGTACATTTTCTGAACAAAAAATAATAAGTTGGCACAACTTTCACTTCTTAGTTTGTAGAACTCAAAACTTTAAGTTACACTAAATATGAATAAGTTATCTCAACAAAAACTAATCAGTTGGCTCAAATATAAGATTTCTAGGCAGCCTCAAAACTCAAAAATCTAGTGCAGACAGTTGCCTTGAAATTTTGAGTTTTCACAGCTTTTTCGTTTTAGCCTCTGTGCATGTGGTGCAGGCAGAGCCATGGGAAGTGGCTTTAAGTTGGGGGTGCTGTAGTGAGAGGTGCAATATTTTTTCTTTTTGTATTTAGGTTAGGTATGCAACTGATAGGCAATAGCGCACATACATTTTATTTTTATTTATCTGGTTTGAATACAAGCTTTCAAGAGAACTTTTCATTATAAATTCACATCAATAACGAATATAATACAGGCTACTTTAATATGTATCAAATGCCCGACTTGCAACTTCCATACCCCATTGTACAGCAAAGAGCATACAAGCCAAACCTGGTAAAACAGGCCCAAAAGGCAGTAAAGCGCATTGAAAAGAACTTATCCACATACATTCAGTTTTTAAGCAGGCACACACACAGGGCCCAGGCATCGGGTTATTTTAAAATGAACGATTTTTTTAAATTGCTATAATAATTTCTCAAATCTTCCTCAGGCATTACATTTTCAGAAAATAATACAATGAAAATGATTTTTTTTAAAAACTGTTTTATTGTGTTAATTAATGTATTTATTTCAACTTATTTATGCATTCAGAAAAAAATTGTGTGATGCCTTTTCCAACAGGGGGTGCTGCAGCACCCTCAGCACCCTCAGCACCCTCAGCACCCCCACTTCCCACGGCCATGGGTGCAGGATTTAACCGATGACCTAAACCAGTGCTCTACATATTGTCAATTACTTAAAAGAAACCATTAGCTTAAAAAACAAAGGTTTAATAGGCTGTCATTAAAGGCCACATCTAAAGTTTTACAACAGGGTAATAAAACCAGAGAGCCTCTGCCCTTTCAGAACAAAACACACACGCGAATGTTCTACTTGCAAAAACACATATATAACAACATGTAAAGTGTTGAACTTGTGTTTGCACATGTAGAGATTTGTACTCGGCACACTAGAGTGAACACCTTTAAGGCCTTACTCATGTTGAAGACGTGTCTCCAGAGGGCCTCGGTCCAGCGCTGCCTGTCTGCAGGTGTGTGTGTGGTCAGTGTGTAGGTCACATCCTCCCCTTCATGTTCTGTACAGATGAATACACTCTGGCACTGGTCTGGATCTGTCTCTGATAAACACACAAGGGTATCCTAACAGAAAAAACACACACACACACACACGGCTGTTACGTTTCACTGGTAACCAGGTTTTTGCTTTAGCACACATAGCAAATTACCTGAGGAGTGTTTTCTGGGAACCAAACACAAAGATAACATATTACAGTAAACCACAATGCTTTGGTTGGCCCTGTCATTGACAGCTGTCATATTGACTGAAAAAAGGATTTAGCAGTTTAACAGCAGTTTGACAGAAGCTTAGACTAAATCTGCAGCCAACAAAAACTCCCTTGAGAAATTGTTGTCATCAGTAGGAGTTTGAATACGACCCAAGGCTTCAAACCATTTTACTTACTATCTTACTTTTTATATTAAGACACATCTTATTCCATTGGATGATTTAATGTGATGGTTTTAAGCCAAGGGGGCTCGGGCCTTGCCAAAAGAATCTTCCAGAATCAGTCAGAGACCAATCATTCCCTGAAAACCTTACCTCTCTGAACCTTAAAAAAGTTCCATCAATTTTACAATCTGAAAACTTTAAGAGTGATAACAGCATTAACACACGAAGCACATGACAGAAGGCACCAAGTAAACCTTAGACAAAACACACCAAGAACCCGCTGATTTATCATCTATCACCTCTTACACATTTCAACTCTGCTAAAGCGTTTGTGACGAAGAACCACCATTACCACGCCTTTGTGCTCGCACATAACATCCAAAAACAGCATAACACCGCTGTCCCAGTGTGTGATTTTGATTTCACATCATTACAGTGTTGTAGGAGCGCGAGGAGGGGCACGGCTTGTAAACACACAGCGGGAGCGCCACTTACGCACACACTCAGACATACACGAACACACAGCGTATTATTACATGGCTGTTAAATACTTGAGTCTAATTTAACAATAGAGACTATTTCTTAACAGCAAACAGCAACACAAAGGACAAACTGATCACACACGTTATATCAAATCAGTGCACGCAAAGGCGTGTGGCACATTTTCACCTCTGCCTGTTGACACTGTGGCTTTAGAACAGGGGTGTCCAAACTTTTTTCAAAGAGGGCCACATATGATGTTGTCAGAATACCTCAGGGCCAGTGGCTCCTACTGAGACTTTGGAATCCTAAAAGTTATATATGAAATCTATTTAATAACAATTATTTTAAATGTTTTCTCAATAAAACAGTAACTAGGAAGTACCATGTAAAGATTAGCAAACGTTATCTTCTTCTGGAGGAGAATGTTTTTCATTCGGGTCGGGCAATGTGGGAAAAAATATTGTATCATTATTTTTCTATGGCAGGATCACGATCTGGATTTCATCACACTTCTTTTTCATGTTGTTTTTAAGACTTTTCTGACCAGCAGACGACATTTTAAGAACAAAATAATTATTTTCCTGAGTTCTGAACATTTTTTATGCACCTAATTTTGCCTTTTCTGTACAATTTCATAATTTTAATCTTGTCTTGTGTCCTCTTTTGTGTCTTCTGAACTTTTAGTGTTCATCAAGAACATTTTCACTTCATGATAAAAACATTAATTAGAAAACCTGTCAGCTTTAAGAGTTCTTGTGTTTCTTCTTTATTGCCGTCTTGCAGAATCCCCAGTGCTTTGGCTTTAGAGAGGTAGTCCATATGAAGCTTTTTGAGACATTTCTGGATTGACTTTAGTTTTGTGTGCGCTTGAAAGAAACTGCAAATGTACAGATGATTCAGAAAGTGATTAATTTCTGTGCTATAAATAACACAATTTAAGATGGAAGCTTGGGGCCATAAATAAATGGACCTCGGGCCGCAATTGGCCCCCGGGCCGTACTTTGGACATGCCTGCTTTAGGGGGTCTGATTTGCATAACCACCCACTCACTATACATTATCTCTTTCATCCAAATGATGTGTATTGTTTACGCTATACGTTGGCAAGGCAAAGCAAGGCAAGGCAGCTTTATTTGTATAGCGCATTTCATACACGAAGGCAACTCAATGTGCTTTACATTAAAACATTAAAAGCATTGGAAACATTCAGACAGGCATAAAAGAACACAATTAAAATGACAAATATGATAAAACAGAAAAGAAAAGGAAAATTAGAAATATATTAAAAATTACATTAAAATTTTAATTTAAAGTGGGTTAAAATGAGCTAAGATAGGAAGGCAGTGGCAAATAAAAAAGTCTTAATCTTTGATTTAAAAGAGGTGAGAGTTGGAGCAGACCTTCTGCAATGTATTTTGGGCCTAAACCATTCAGTGCTTTATAAACCATCAGGAGGATTTCAAAGTCTATTCTCTGACAGACAGGAAATCAGTGTAGGGATCTAAGAACTGGAGTGATGTGGTCTACTTTTTTGGTCCTTGTTAGGACTCGAGCAGCAGCATTCTGTATGAGCTGCAGCCGTCTGATGGACTTTTTAGGGAGTCCTGTAAAGATCCCGTTTTTACGTTGAACAGTTCTTCAAAAGGACCTGAAGCTGTCTGAAAAAATGTAGTAGAGTAACAAGTGCCCAACCCTAACCCTGCTTTAACAGAGCAGAGCAGAAGCTTAGAGTAGCATGAAATGTAAACATCTGATAAAACTTCAAGTGTTTCAAAATAGTAGCACTAGTTATCTAATACTGTGACACTTCAAGGCCACATCAACAGAACACCATGGGGGATGTGCACTGACACCTCAGCCATTAAACATTATAGCAGCTCACATCTGGATGACTCAACCGATGGATCTTGTGATGTATATAGACGTACACTACCAGTCAAAAGTGTAGAACACCTTCTCATTCAAGGGTTTGTATTTATTTTAATTATTGTAAACACTGTAGATTAATATGAAAGACATCAAAACTATGAAAGAACATATATGGAATTATTTAATTCACAAAAAAGTGTTAAACAAAGCAGAATATGTTTTATATTTTAGATTCTGTAAAGTAGCCCCCTTTTTCCTTCATGACATCTTTGCACACTCTTGGTATTCTCTCAGTCTGCTTCATGAAGTGGTCTCCTGGAATGGTTTCTAATTAACATGAGCCTTGTCAAGAGTTCATTTGTAGAATGACTTGCCTTCTTAATGTGTTTGAGACCATCAGTTGAGTTGTTCAGAGGTAGGGTTAGTACACAATGGATAGTCCTATTTGACTTCTGTTGTAATCCAGATTATGGCAAAACCAGATTATTTCATAGTTTTGATGTCTTCAGTATTAATCTACAATGTTGAAAATAATTAAAATAAATAGGTGTGTCCACACTTTTGACTGGTAGTTTATATATCAGCTACTAGTTGCCTTACCCAACCGCCCTACAGTGTGATTAGGACTTTTAGTGTGCTGTATGATGCGTGCTAAGTACAATCCTCCATCTGACAAGTGTTCACCATCCAAAACGTCTGTCAACACAAATTCCTTTGCGCATAACATCAACAGCCACCACTCTCTTCTTATTATCCTTCATCATCCAGCTGGTGCATTTCCAGCAGCCATTCACAAAAACTCAAAAATGCATTTGGCCCATGATAGTTTGTCTGTTCTTTGCTACTGTGGAAACACGGAGGTGCAAGATGGCAGCCTCCATTGAAGGGGATTTGACACTATGTAGATCTAAAGGCTTACTCTAAGTTGACATAACACTAGAGTTTTTTTGTGGAGGTGATTACACTGCAAAGAACTCAAGACTAAGCATGTTTTTTGTCTTATTTGTAGTAAAATGTTCTTATCAGACTTTATATTCAATTAAATTAAAAACGTTTATTTATTCTCAAAAAAGACATTGAAGTTTCCCACATTTCCAATGTAATTGATATCACAGGCAGATTATAAACAACAAACAAACACACACAATCATTCAGAATATAATAGATTCATTAAAACAGATATTTTTATTGGGCCCCCTATTAAAAACTTTAAAAAGGGTCACCCCTTTCCACTCATCCAACCATTGTGAAAATGTTTACTTTTACATTTGTGATGATGTGTGTGAATAAACTAAACTACTACTACTACTAGATACAATTTGAGACACAGTGGTCAGAGATCAAAGTCTTAAACTCTGCAAAATTAACCTAAAAAAGTCAAGAAAAGGGCTTATTTTGAGATGTAATAGGCCAAAAATGAGGCCTGAATTGCTCATAATAATAAGGGAAAATCTTAGGGTGGAGTATGAAACATTTACTTCACATTTTTACATTTTGTTATTAATTACAAGCAATTCAGGCCTTGATTTTGCCTGTAATATCTTAAACTAAGACATATAACTGGACTTGTTAGGTTTTTGTGTCTCTATTAAGTCTAATAAGAAATTTTTACTGGAAATAATACAAAAAAAACCTGTTTGTTTGGAGTTTTTGCAGTGTATTCTATAATTTAAACACTTATGACGACTATATCCCATGTTTCTGTTCTGCTAAATGCTGCTAAATACTCCTCATTGCACCTTTAAGTTGGTGCAAAGTCACTACTTAAATGTGTCATCTGTAACAAATTTTTAGAAATGAATTTTTGCTAAAGGTGCATCAAACATCCTAATCTCGTGAGGCAGAGTGCTACAACAGGTTTCCTCTCTGAGGAACTTTTTCATTAATTCAGCAGTGCACTCTGGTGGCCTCGGCTTGTTATTGTAATCAGCACGGACAAAAACCTCAAATGAATCCATCTATTTATTCATGAGACTTTTATTCATTATCACCAACCTTTTTGACAGGGATTACAAGTAAAGGCTCGTCCTCGGACTCCAGGTCCTCTTCTCTCTGATAGCAGAGAAGACTGTGGCCCCTGAGGACGCCGTAGACATTTTCCCAGCAATTAAGGTCCTCTTCAAGCTGAATGAGAGCAGGGAGTGAAGTGATTCGGTGAATAATAATGTGGAATGATATTCTGAAAAATCACAAGGACGGGTTATTATTTCAATGTCTGGTCACCTTGAGCTTGAGTTGTCCCCTCATGACCGGCTGAATCATGCAGAGAGGCTGAGCCATGAGGCGGCAACACATGTTGCCGTACAGAGGCAACCAGAAGGGGCTATCCTCTGGAAGACACAAAGATTGATGATGGATTTTCAGGAGTGGAAAAGGAAAAGAAAAGATCCAAGACTCTGGCAAGGACTCACCTGTTGCTGATATTGACAAATCATGTGTCTTGAAACCTTCCTTGATGTGTTCGATTGTCAGAGTTGTGTGAGCAAGCAGGTTATACTTTGGCCCCCTTCAGACAAAAGTTAGGGAAAATTAATTTATAATTCAATATATTTCACAGCTTGTCTTGCAGGGAGAAATGTCATCCTTACACTCGTGACATGTTGGGGCCTAGAGGTGGTGACCCACTTCCATGTCCTGCAAATCCGGCGCTTAATACTGATCCACAAACCGCAGCAGACTCCAGTGCAGCACGGATCTTCTTCCCCGAGGAGCATCCCAGAGAACCCCCCAGGTAGCCCACTCTCCTGGGTCCTAGAGCCCCCGGGGAGAAGTCCTCAACTGCACTACAGCTGTAGAGCTCGACACGCAGCTGAAAGCTTGGACCGGCCTCCTTACTGCTTACACACACAAACACAGAAACATGACTCAGGGATGTAAAGAGAGTCTTAAAGTTAAAGTTGCACCACAATTAAACCTTGTTAGAGCTGTTTTAAAAAAAAGAGACTTACAATACTATAGTGTCGTCAAAACAGATGTCAGTTAAAGTCCGGTCGACCATCATCATGTCTGTGTCGTATATCTCTGTGCCACACTGAAGCAGGCAGAACACAGCACAGCGGTGGAGCTCTGCAGGTCAGAAGAACAGATTAAAGGTTCAGTCTTCTAGTACGGTGGCCTGAAGGGCAAAACACAATATTCTGCAAAACACAACACCATTTCACAAAACAGAATATCTATCTATAAGGTGGAAGAAGTCAGAAGTTTCAGTCATCAGAAGTTCTCTGATGACTCTGCTGTAGTTGGATGCATCAGGAAGGGTGAGGAGGCTTAGTACAGGGCTGTGGTGGGCAACTTTGTCACATGGTGCGAGCAGAACCACCTCCAGCTCAATGTGACAAAGACCAAGGAGATGACTGTGGATCTGAGGAGGAACAAGGCACCAGTGATCCTTGTTTCCATCCAGGGGGGGCCAGTGTGGACATTGTGGAGGACTACAAGTACCTGGGGGTGTACTTGGACAATAAACTGGACTGGAGCAGGAACACCGAAGCCGTCTACAAAAAGGGCCTGAGCCGCCTGAGGAGGCTGAGATCCTTCAACATCTGCAGGACGATGCTGAGGATGTTCTATGAGTCTGTGGTGCAATATCCCTGCCACTTCAACATCCTGTATATAATACCTTCATTCCCAGTGCTTTTGTACATTACTGTAATGTACAGTCCCTCCAGGATTTCGCAGGATTTTTTTGTGATTGTTGCGGCCCAAAAAGCCTCAATTTGCGACAGCTTTTTGAAAAAATTGCGGTGAAAGTTGAGATTTTTTTTTTGCTTTTTTCCCCCACAATAACATCTCAGGGGCAAGTAAATATGCTAAATTACAGTTGTTTTTAGAAAACATTCTTGATGTGGCCACTGACTGTATTTTGATTCTCTTGATTCACAGAAAAATGCCATGAACCATAGACTGTATAAAATATGGACGTAGTATCCGTGACGTCACCCATCTGTTCCTGAGAGCTGTTTTGAAGCAAATCGACGGCAGCAGCCATATTGGTAATGCGGAACTCAACTAGGCAGAGTGTGACGTAGTGTGAGTCTCTTAGCCAATGGCTGTGTGTTCCCGACCGGGAGTCACGTCAGTCATGTCCTTATTTGGGCAACACTCATAATCTTAATATCTTCTTAACCGTCATGTTAGAAAAAAAATTCACCCCCCGTACAGTGTATGCCATTGGAGAGATTAGCGTTGTAGGGCCAAGCCGTTTTTTGAACCAGGCTGTAAACATGTTTATTAATGCTGCAAAGATCGTCTTTTTCCCATTCATATCTATGTGGTTTCCGGTGTTTCTGCAGCCAGCCTCAAGCGGATTTTCGATGTATTGCAGTTTATATCACTTCCGCATTGGCTTCATCGTTTGAGACCGGAGTTTGCCACTTGCCATGAACTGACATGGACTGTATTGCACATTTACGACGGTCCCTGAATGCACCTCGCAGCGACTGATGCACAGTCAGTTCACGGCACTCTGAAATTAATCTGCATCTTTGATGACTAGGAGTTGATCAAACTTACTGAATGTGTCTGATGTTTCACCAAACTGGAATAAATCAAGCTGTAGATGAAGAGCTTTTTACGGTAGCCACGGCAACAATGTCAAACATCAAATATTAAACAGACGTCCCCCGGTTGTGTCTTTGTCACTAACGCACACCGGGGGGTAAAAATCATCAATGAAGATGAGACAGATGCATGGAGGTGAGGAGAGCTGGTTCATAAAGCACACCTGCTGCAGGTAGAGACCAAGCTAACACTGAGCCCCTCAATCTATAAATAACAACGTTGTCATGGTCACTTGTCCTGCCTGCTGTCCCCTCTTTCCACCCGTTCTCTGTGCGTGTTTTATTGTTGAAAAGTGCCGATCAAGTGAGGACTTACGTTTATGTTCCAAGGAAGTCGAATTGATGACGAAACCAATGACGTGCAGGGGCTGGGATTGATGTAATTGGTCAAATTTGCGGGAAAGTTGCGGTGATTGTATAAAATTGCAGGGCCGCGAAAAAATAGCGCTGATTGGTTCAATTTGCGTTGATAGTTGCGATCGCGAAATCGCAACTTCCTGGAGGGACTGATTACACTTTTTCATACTGTGTATAAGAGCACTCTGTAACAACTGAATTTCCTCCTGGGATAAATAGAGTATTTCTGATTCAGATTCTGATTCTGAGAGAAACAGGAAATGACTTTGAGCTGTCCAATCAGAAACAAGAAGTGTTGTCCCTAACCTCTCCGTTTTGTGAAATGTTGTGTGGCTGCAGCAAAAGAAAATCCTTGATGCACTGAACTTTCTGTTTCCCTCCTTCATAGCTGATAGCTGCAGAAGGAAAACCTACAGTTGTGGCATTGTGCATGCGTAGCTAGCTAATTCAATTAGTGCTTGAGTGAGATGACACAGCGGACAGCGTTACTTTGGGAGGATAATTCCATTAGGACATCAACAACATCACAGTGACATTAAAGCCATGCTGGGACGACGACTGACGTTCATTTTCTCTTTCAATCCATTTAATCTGATTGGAGACCTCTCTAACTCACCTCCTTTGTTTTTGAAGTACTCTGAGTCTTTCCACATCAGTGGGATTCGCAGGTCTGCAGAGTGCAAAATAAAAAAAGTTAGGAACATAAAAGCTTCAAGAGTTCAAGTTTTGTTTGAGTTTTTGAGGAGATATTTTGTGAAAAATGACCTGATAGGGCGACTTTTCCCAAACATGGCACTACCTCTTCAGATGGTCTGCAGTAAAACAAATATTTCATTCTTTTAACATGCTACTTTTTTTTCTAGGCTGCAAAAACATTACACAGAAGTGACAGCGTGGACAAAGGAGACACCAGACAGAGTGATGAAGCAGCAGAGGAACTTGTGGCGAGTTGAAAACATGTGAACATGTTGGTACCATTTCCCTGTAATACATGCAATGAAAGTATCTAGATCTGTTACCTGTTTACTGAGATACACTGACAGAAAGAAGAGTATATGAAAGATATGATTACTGTGGAGCTGTGGGAGGAGGTTACACTACCGTAGTCTAAAACTGCAGCTAATCACACTAACGCTGAAAGCCAGGTTGTGAAACTCTGGCGCCAATATGTGGAACAAGATACTGAACGTTATCAGCAAACCTAACCGGATTTAAAGGCATCTTGGGTTGCGGTGCAAATCAATAGGCGACTTTTCCCAAACATGGCACTACCTCTTCAGATGGTCTGCAGTAAAACAAATATGTCATCCTTTTAACAAAGCACTCATACACACGCAGACACGCAGCACAGTACGGAATGTACAGAAGATAAAATAACAGGAATGTTGTGGAAGCAGCTCAACAGCAGCAAAGATTGTAGCCTTAAGCAGAAAGAGAGATAAGTTAAAATATCTGATTTTCAAATCTGAAGAAAATCATTTTTTAATGTTTGTTTCACAAAGAAAATATTTGTTAATATTTGGTACCACATGTATTTTCCCACAATAAGGGGCTTGTCCAGAAGGGTGTCCAATGGTGGCATGTGCCCCCTTTGAAATCTTATCGGCCACCCCAAGTGCCATCTCAAAATCCTTATTAGCAGAGGTGGGTAGAGTAAACCGAAACAGTACTCAAGTAAAAGTACTGTCACTTTCTAATGATGTTACTCAAGTAGAAGTAAGAGTACTCATAGAAATAAGTACTTGAGTAAGAGTAAATAAGTACCTAAAAAAACAATGCTGCATGTCTTCCCCTAGTCTACTCCCCACATTTCCTGTCTATCTATAGCTGTCCTATAAATAAAGGCAAAAATGCCCTAAAATATAACTTAAAAAAAAATAAAAAAAATTATAAGTTAACTCCTGCGCACTAATTTGGCCGTCAAAAATAAATTGATTAAATAAAATGTATTTCTTACAGTTAGTGTGCAGAAGTTTGCTTGTGATTTAAGTACTCAATATTGTGTCTTTGGACAAACATCTTCTTTTTAAATGTTAAAGGAGTCAAGTTACAAATTCTGATGTGTTGCTTGTTAAGTAAAATAAACAAAAACAGGAAAATAACATTTGTATGACACTTGAGTGTTATTTAAAGGTAAACAAATGATATTTTCCACCTTTCTAAGGAAAGGGTTAATAAAAGCTATTCATTCAAATATCTGCGTGCACCAGTTGCCCCCCCCCAGACAAAATAGTCTAGACACTTCCCTGCCACCAATGCATGATAGCCTGCGCTGTAAGTTCTGTTAACTATGTGCACTCTTACAGACAGCTGCATTTGAAACACAGCACATCTGATAAACCCACATATTAAGTCAAGTGCTCTTGAGCTAAGAGGCCTCAAGTCCTAAAAGAGTGGATATTCCTGCCCCCATGTGGCTTGTAGGAGGCATGGCAACATCCACAAGAACTCTGCAAAGCAGCTGAACAACATTCCTGTGTAACCTCCTGCTCTGTTATTAAATATGTCTATTCACTCCTATATATATATATATATATATATATATATATATATATATCTTTGCACTCCATCTGACCTGCGTTCCACTCTGTGTAGGATTTGGGCTTTCCTCATCCTCTGCAGTTGGCTGAGTAAGGCCAGAATGCGGGTATTGCAGGTAAGCAGGTTCTTGGAGGCCTCCAGGGCCTGCTCTCTCCTGGAACAATATTCCAGCAGCTTACTGGCTCCCTCCCGCATTCTCACCTCCTTCTCAATCAGCTTTAGCACCGCTTCATCCTGTCCGAGGTCAGAGGAACAAAGGACATTCCTTTAATTATTAGAAACAATATTCATAATCTTTTATTTGAAAAGGAGAAAGAAAAGCAGCTCGGAGTGTTTGAGGGCTAACACAGAGAATAAGAATACTTTCAGAGAGGAAAGAGTCAAGAAGTCAAAGCGTGACTCCTGTGATTTTAGTCTGCAGACAAACACTTCAATGATTGTTCATTGGATTACCATGATCCAACTGTAAGTGATAATCCTGTGGCTCTTCATCCAGCAGTAATGGGGCTTATTAACTCAACAATATCTGATGAAATTATACAAAATTTGGTGAAGATATGCATGGTCCCCATAAAAGATATTATATTGACTTCCACTGTCTTTAAATCAAGTGCAACCAGCAGGTCAACATTTCTAAATGAAAATATATCAAAATAAAACACCTGTGAATGTTTTCCTTGCACTGAACAAGGGCTGTTCATTAGTTCCCATAGTGCATTCTGGGAAACTTTGAGTCAATTATATCAATTAATCAAGTTTTATTTATATAGCAGAAGTCTAAAAATAGCAAGACATTAATAACCAAAAATTGATTTTAAAATAGAGACTAAAATAGAGTCTAATGCACACCAATAACAATAAAATATGAGTAATTAAAATAAGTTAAAGCATCAAATTAATATTAAGAATATAGATAGTTAAAATAGATAAATTATAAAAATGTAAGGATTAGAGTTGAAAATAAAATTATGTCTAAAAATATCAATAATACTGAGTAGATAAATAAATAAAAAAGAATAAATGAATAAAAATAAACAGTTAAATTAATAAAATAATAAAACAACATTAAAATCAATATAATAGTAAAAAGTAAGTAATAAAATTGTTAAAACCCTATTTCATGGTGCCCAGAAAATAAATTTGTATTACTTCCACTGTCTTTAAATCAAGTGCAACCAGCAGGTCAACATTTTTAAATGAAAATATATCAAAATAAAACACTTTTAGAAACTAAGGAAATGTTTTCCTTGCACTGCACAGGGGCTGTTCATTAGTTCCCATAGTGCATTCTGGGAAAATTTGGAGTCAATTATATCAATTAATCAAGTTGTATTTATATAGCAGAAGTCTAAAAATAGCAAGACATTAATAACCAAAAAATTATTTTAAAATAGAGACTAAAATAGAGTCTAATGCACACCAATAACAATAAAATATGTGTAATTAAAATAAGTTAAAGCATCAAATTAATATTAAGAATATAGATAGTTAAAATAGATAAATTATAAAAATGTAAGGATAAGAGTTGAAAATAAAATTATGGCTAAAAATATCAATAATACTGAGAAGATAAATAAATAAAAAATAATAAATAAAAACAAATAAAATACACAGTTAAATTAATAAAATAATAAAACAACATTAAAATCAATATAATAGTAAAAAGTAAGTGATAAAATTGTGAAAACCCTATTTCATGGTGCCCAGAAAATAAATTTGTATTACTTCCACTGTCTTTAAATCAAGTGCAACCAGCAGGTCAACATTTCTAAATGAAAATATATCAAAATAAACACCTTTAGAAACTAAGGAAATGTTTTCCTTGCACTGCACAGGGCCTGTTCATTAGCTGCCATAGTGCATTCTGGGAAACTGAGTCAATTATATAGGGCACAATTATTTTTACAGCTACTAAATATCAAACTCACAGTACAGTTGATTGTGTCATTAAAGCTGTTGACAGTGATTTACATGAACAGTTTGAACATGACTGTTTGAAATCAGGTGACAGTCACCACCATGAGCCTTGTGACTTTTAAATACATCTGATCCGTCGTCAACTTAAAACACCCGACCCAGACCTGTTACATAAGAGTCCAGTCTTCATGGGGTGACAATGTTAAAGTAGTGCATCAGCTTAATCTCTGGATGCGGTCCAGCTGTGAGAGCCATGAGAGATGTCAGAGCTCTAGAGAGACTTCAAGTGAGCTGGTTTGATCACAGAGCAGTGAGACGGTACTCATGGTTTGGTTTTTAATATACTTTATATGATCCCCTCTGATTGTGCCTGCATAGATTGAATTAGTTATTCTTTGATTGGTTCATTAAACAACAAACTCTTCCACGATGCAAAAGGAACTTGTTATGGATAATCCACTTAGCAGCTTATTTTCTTTATTGGCTATTAACAGGAGAGGGAGTAATGGAGAGTGCTGTTTGATTTTTTATGATATTATTGGTTGTTATGATGTAGTTCATAATCTTATGATCATCAGGAGTTTTAATCACCAGGAATCTACTGCTGTGAGATAATAAAATCATCATAAAAATAAAAGCACATTTAATATATTATATTACCTTTCAAAATAAAGCTATAAAGTACCCTACAATTAAAATATCTGTTTGTTTTTTTCAAGTTTTCTGAGGTATGTGTTGCGGTTAATGGGACTGAAGTGACAATAAAAATCTTGGATATTTCTTTTATGGCATTAAAATTCAAAGACCTGAGTGTGTATGTTATATAAGACTTTAACAGTGTTTCAAAACACACATCATTACATAGGATTACTTGTTAGTTAACGTCACACTCTGGCATATTAACGTACCATGCATGCTAAGGGAAAGTACAGCTCAGGAATCAAAGGCTCCTTGCACAATTCAGTCATGTTTCCTGAGCCTAAGCTGAGAATGATTTGAGTCCTGAAAATGACATAACATCTCATTCACTGGTAACTCAGCTGGTTTAACAAAGTCCTCCACCGGCGTGAGACGTAATATCAGAGCTCTTTACAGTAAAATGATCACACTGGTGATTAATGATGATGATGGGGTTCTATGTTATAAAAACACAGGGTATGGATTAAAGGGGAAGTCATTGACAAACATACACAGACAGCTCTTAAATTAGATCAATACCACATATATGATGGAAATTATTTGTATTGTTTAAAGGTTGTGTTTTGAAACTTCTTCAGCCCTAATGCTTCAAACTGGGTTACCAACAAAACTTACAGACTTTGTCTTGAAAGTGTTTTATTCTATTATTCACATATTTAATGGATTTGTCTTTTTTTTTCCCTTTAACAATTTTAAACCTTCTTATTTTTAAATCAGTAATTTGCTTTTACAGCATTCAAAGGCACAAATTATTTCATGGAACAACAATTCTTGGGGTCCTGTGGGTCAGCAATCAAGGGAACCTAATTCTGCTGAGTGCATTTTTTTTTAATGAAACTTTTAACTTTAGCACAACACTATCAGGAGGGTAGAGGCATTTTAAAGGTTTATTGCCAAGAAATGCAGCAATCACAGATCGTCAAATTCAATCAAGTTCGGTTTTATACAACTTACAAATGACATGTAACTGTCCTGTAATAAATATCATCTTTTTTTCTCTAGATTAGGGGCTCCTTAACTTCGCCATGAACATAAACATACTTTTATCATGGAGCCTTTCCTGATTCTATCTGAATTTAATTAGTTCCTTTTTTTTTTTTTAACCGTCTTAAGAAATACATTTTAAAATAATTGTATTCCTTTAGAGTTCTTTTAAAGGCATTTTATGTATTTTAAAATATGTTTTATTTCTTTGTCTTGACTTGCAATTTGTAACTTGGTTTATGAAAAGTGCTCTACAAATAAAATTGTCATTATTATTATTGGGAAAGGACATCTGTGAGCATTACCCTCTGGCGTTAACCTCCCTCTTGCAAAATGTCTCTAACTGCTTGTACACTATGATCACCAATATCAAAAAATAAACACAGCTTCCTGATATATTTATGTATTTTCATCAACATTTACATTATTATTCAGTCATTTTATACAAGCTTTTATATTATTGTTTTTAACAGTCTTTTAAAATGTTTGTATAACCTTTAATTCATGGGGGGTCTGGACCCCTAATTTGAAAGCTGTAGATGACTGTAATGACACAACTAATAATATCTGAGGTGAAATAAATATTGCTATGAAGGATGTCTCTCTCAGTAGTTTATTCTTTGGTGCACAGGACTCTAAATTGTAGTCCTTGTTTGTGATTGGTTGGTTGAGGGCTGATAGAAACACACTTATTATTGTATTGGTGAGGATATAAAAAACAAAAATGCAATTAAAAGTAATTAAAAACACTTTAAAGATTAGATTAGTTAATTATGTCTTCAGACAAATACCTCTAATTTCCAGGAAATATAGATATTACGTATTTACTTTTGATGCAACAACAACAGAGTACATAAACATAAATAAAACAAACATTCCTGTAATCAGCAACAACACCCTCACCTGTAGCATTTATTATAAGATGAAAAGAATCCACTAACCTGTATGTTATCATTCATGTTCCTTCTGCTCAGTGCCTCAGAGGTCTGCTCCGGTCTCTGCGCTGTCAGCAGGAAGTTCAGTGAGCGGACTGACTAATCTCACAGCTGACTGAAAGAGTGTTTGAAGAGGACAGAGCAATTAGTTACTCAACAGAGAGATCAAAACAGTATTAAGCGTCACTACAAGAGGTCGCTGCAGGGGAGATTAGCGGATTCTTAAACCCTGTGGTCCTTCGCTCCTTTCACTTTATCCCGTACGACAATCGACACATGAATACACAGTGGGGTATTTACAGGGGTTTGGACATTTACTAAGGCAAAGAAGTGTGATTAACATAGAGTATATATAAAAAGTGAACTGTAACTACTAGTTCATTATGATAAGATGAATAAACTTCTTGAATTAACAAGAAATAAGACAGACTACATAAGACACATTGAAAGAAAAGCACCAAAGCTTCACATGCTTTCTTTCCTCTTCAATAAACTGAAAGTAAACATGTAGCATGACAGCATATAGATCTGATAAATAGGATTCACTCCGGCTTAATGCTGCTTCTTTAATGCTGATTAATTGTTCAAGACTCTGCAACAGGTGGTGACACTTGGTTGTGTCAAATGTCACACTGAGATTTATGAGTACACCAATACAGAGGAGAGCTTTGTCTGCAGCAACTCAGAGATCTCCTGTGAGTTTAGTCAGTCAATTTTGACATGTAGAATTGTTCACTGCATAAACAGTTGGGACAAGGGCGTGTTCACCATCGTGTTGCATCAACTCTTCTTTCAGCAAACATCTTGGAACCGAGGAGGGATCAGTTTCTGGAGTTTTGAAAGTGAAATGACCCGTTCTTGCCTGATAAAGGATTTCAGCTGCTCAACATTTCAGTCTACTTTGTCGTATTCTTTTGTGTCATGATGCACAAAAGGGATCCTTGCTTTTGAAATGCGTGCCGATAACAAGCCGGGTGGTCCCTCCCCTCTTTGGAACAGAGGATGAAGCGTTCATGATTTCCAAAAAGAATGTCAAATTTTGATTTGTCGGACCATAGAGCTGTTTCTCCACTTTGCCTCAGTCCCCTGGTCTCTCTAGATCAGGGGTTCCCAAAGACACAAATGGGGGGTCATGAGATGTCTTCTAGAATGTTTCTTTTTTTAAAGTTATCTTGTAAAAATAGTACATTTTACCCATTATAGTAAAGAATATCAACAAAAATAGTAGCTAAACTTGAAATAAAACCTTGAAAATAGAAAATGTAATGAGTTTTCTGCCTTTCTTTTTGCCAGATGACTCCTAAGTTTAGGATTAGTGAACAGTTAATTATCAAAAGCATCAGTAGCTGCAGGTTAATTCATAACGGCACAGGAAACACAGACACAAGCTGATATAAGTAGGCAAGATTTCTGCAGATCCAGCTAAATGAAGACATATTAAATCACTTTGAGGGACAGTGGGGGTCGCGAGTCTTTGGCACCCATATTTTGGGGGTCACAGGCTGAAAAGTCTGGGAACCCCTGAGTCTAGATCATGTTTATATGGTTTCTTCTTTGTGTGGTATACTTTTAAACTGCATTTGTGGATGCAGCAATGCTTTTTTAGATTGGATTTTGAACCCATGCAGTGATTTCCACTACAGAGTCATGTCTGTATTTTAAAGGTGACATATCACGCTTTTTTCATCAATATATATTGGTCTAAGAGGTCCCCAAAACATGTCTTTAAAGTTTATGCTAAAAAAAACACTTTGAAATCAGATTTTGGCATGCCTGAAAAGCCCTCTTCTTCAGCTCTCCTCAGAACACTCTGTTTTCCCTCTGACCACGCCCCCTCAGGAAGTGGATGTGCCTCGGCTCTCCAGCACGTTGATCTAATGTTTACATGTTGGCTGAATATACACGGCTGCTCAGAGATCACGTTACTTCAACCCTCTGAATCTGATCCTGACGGAGAGGCGCCTGTAGCAGGACCTTTCTGAAGGATTGGTCACAGATTTAGTGTTTCTTGTTGTTTTATTTATCAGTGTGTCGACGTGTGTCTTGGTACACAGCTACGAACATGTAGCTATGTGGCTATGCTAACTAGCGCTAGCACGTATCCATGATAAATAAAAATCATCCACTAGATCTTCAAATCTGCAGACGTGGGGAGTAAAACCGACCTTTGCCAGAAAGGCAGCGGGACCTTTTCTGAAGGATTGGTCACAGATTTAGTGTTTCTTGTTGTTTTATTTATCAGTATGTCGACGTGTGTCTTGGTACACAGCTACAGCTATGAACATGTAGCTATGTGGCTATGCTAATTAGCTCTAGCACTTATCCATGACAAATAAAAATCATCCACTAGATCTTCAAATCTGCAGACGTGGGGAGTAAAACCGACCTTTGTGTTTATTAAGACAGCCTACAACTAGCATGCCTCCCTCCTAAGCTCCTTGTTAGCACACATTTGTGCAGGTAATGAAAAACGGAGGGGTGATTCAGTATTATTTTATACAGTCTATGGGCTGAACAAGCTCCGAGCTCTGACTCCGTGACAGACCGGATATTGTTGTTACGTAACAAAAACACGGAAGTCTGATACGGCTCGTTTCACACACATTTACAGAAAGGTGGAGAAATCAAAACAGGGGCAGAATGGATTTTTTTTAATTCTCGGGGAGTTTGTAGACATGCCAGGGACACATATTTCAGGTAGAGAACCATTAAAAAGTCAATTTTGCATGATATGTCACCTTTAAAGCAATGCCACCTGAGGGCTCAACAATCAGGGAACATTATTCTGGAATTGCTGAACTAACTCCTCACCCGCTCTCTTGCAGAGTGTTGAACCTCTTCCCATCTTTACTTCTCAGACTCAGCTGCTACTATAAGAAGAACCATCCCAGGCTGTGCACAAGAAATAGTGACAACATAATAAAGGTCTGATAAAAACAAAGCAGAACGTAATGGTCTAGCTTGAGAGCACCTACAAAAATGAAAGCCTGATTGAAGTAGTGGTGGAAGAATACATTTTATTCATATCTTACATAATTACAGGTTTTACTGTTTTTAACACATGAAACATTTTAAGTGAGAACTGTTTTCACCGTTAAGTACAAAACATCCGTACACAACCTCGAGTTCATCTAAACTTGTGGGAACACAGTGAAATGGATTGACTGGAGCTACAAAAATTAACTTTACATCTCTGACATTCACTGCTGAAAAACCTCAGCTCTGAATACAATGATGCATTTTTACAAATTACAACTCCTGCGCTTGTTTTTGTTTCTGTGATACAAGGCAGTTTTAAGACGTGCTTTTTTTGTCAAGTAATTGATTTGAATTATAACGGATGTTTAACTTAATTAGCACAAAAATACAAAAAGACGTAAAAAATTGATGCATTTGAACATACAGCTGTACATGATGTCAAGTAATGTGTTTTTCTTCCTGAGGCGGTTGTCTTTGTAGGTGTGGAAACAAAAAAAGAAACCTCAAAGACATTTTTTTTTTTTTTACAATATTTACATTATACAGGTAGTTAATAACCAAATTAGGGAGTCTGATGCATAATACAAAATGAAAATTCAGGAAAAAGCTGCCAACAAGTGATTAACCTTTTGCTATCAATGTTTATTATTTAATACTTATGACTTGAACTAATGGCTGTTTCTAAAAATGAATTCCAGGACATTCAAACAACTGTACATGTTCAAAGTGCTTATGAAATAGAGAATGAATTGTAGCATATTGAGCTTCACATAGTAACAACTGAGAACAAATACAACCAAAAACCTTAAATTATAAATTAAACTTTACAGATATAACACAAACAATGTTAAAAGGTAAGCCACTGGCAGGTGTCTCCTCTCACCTCACCTCTCTATGGCTTTCATCCTTCTTCCACGTCTGTAAAAATGTCACTTAAGAAGTACTGAGACACACTGGTGGCGTCTTCTATGGAGCTGCTGTCGAGACTTTGCTGGGAGGAAAAAAGCTGAAGAAGAAAAAGAAAGCATGATTAGAGGAATTTAACGATACCTTTAAGCTTCAAAAAGTCTGCTTATGTATCAGACTTTATTTATCAATCAATCAGACTTTATTTATGAAGCGCTTTTCATACAATGACATCGTAACACAAAGTGCTGCACAAGAAAAACAACTTACAATAGAATAAATTAAGAAAAAGATCCCAGCCCCAGCCCCGGCTCCAAACCCACCCCACAATCCTAAGGTTAACAATACAATATGCAACAATAGTAATAAAAACAATAAAATAAAATAAATAAATAAAAAATCTAAATAAGTTGCTGAACGAACTGAGGAAACACTCTGATGATATCTTAATGAGGAAACACTGGAGGTAAAATAAGATGTTACAACTCAAAACAGGAAGTTAAAATTACCAAAGTAAAATACATATCTAAGATAATAAAAGACTAAAATATTAAACCATTAAAAGAAAATAAGATGTGAGACTTAAAATAAATAAATAAATAAAGTAGAATAAAAGTGACTTAATTTGAAATAGATAATAAATAATAAACAAATAGATAAAACTATTAAGAATAAAAAAAAAACTCAGTTAAAAGCAAGACTAAAAAGGTAGGTCTTGAGTTTGCCTTTTAAAATATTTATGCTCTGGGCAGCCCTCAGATCCTCAGGCAGGGTGTTCCACAGACGTGGGCCGTGATAATAAAAAGCTGCCTCACCGTAGGTCTTAGTTTTTACATTTGGTACAATTAAAAGTCCGCTACCTGAAGACCTGAGGGCTCTCACTGGCTCAAAGCAAATCTGACAAATAAGAAGGGCCAAGACCATTAAGAGATTTAAAAACCAATAAAATTAAAGCCTCAAGTGGCGATGAACAGGCCCTTGCACACCCGCGGCCGCCGCCTACGCGAGCCGCCGCCACATGTAAACCGCCGCCTGATATTTGCAATCACATGATGCGAAAGCAAGATCTGAGAGTATATACTGCCTCAGGTGGTGCAAATGTTCCAAGTTTTTGGCAGATTGCCAAGAAAACCTCAAAACTTGACAGTGTGCCACGCCCACAACTTTAGTCTGAACAGAATTCCTTTACCACTAATTTAATCGTCAATATGTCTGCTATAGAATGTGCCTTGTTTGGACTGAATCAGAGAAAAACTCTAGGAGGAGCTCTCAAAAGTATGCACCCTTATTTGGGCGTCATTCTTCACATTCAAAGCTGTGCGTTTGATGCCCCGCCTCAACGCCTGCCACGCCCACATTTTTTGTCTGATCAAAATTTGTTCTGTTCATCATCATAGCGAAAGTATGCACCCTTATTTTGGCCCCGTTTTTCATGTTCAAAGCTAGGTGGCGCTCTTCCTGTTGAGTTTGGGATATGGGTGCAAGAGGCTTTTTTGTGCGTCCTGATGCCATGAATATGGATAACATTTTTCAAGCATGTAGCTCAAAATAACCCCTATGGGGAGGGGTTTTTGAAAACTGTAGGGGGCGCTAGTGAGCACATTTTGCGACTTTTTTTGCGAAACCCATAAAATGTCGCAATTTTCCCAGCATTGAGGAGTGTGTTGGATGAGGTGAAATTACGTGCATTTTAAAGTCACAAAAATCAATTTTCCGACGTTTTTTTTTTTACGCCCCGCCCCAAAGTCTGCCACGCCCACATCTTTCGTCTGAACGGAATGCCTTTATTTTGTATTAATTGTCAATGGGTTCACTATAGAATGTGCCTCGTTTGGACTGAATCGGAGAAAAGCTCTAGGAGAAATTAGCAAAAGTATACACCCTTGCACGGACCCATTTTGGCTCCATTTTTCATGTTCAAAGCTAGGTGGCGCTCTTCCTGTTGAGTTTCAAATATGGGTGCAAGAGGCTTTTTTGTGCGTCCTGATGCCATGAATATGTGTAGGACTTTTCATGCATGTAGCTCAAAAAAACTCTATGTGTAGCATGTTATTTTTACCTCTAGGGGGCGCTACTGAAATGTTTTTTGCGAGACCTATAATAACTTGCAATTTTCACCAGACCCGATGAGTGTGCAAAAATATCCGCGCTTTCATTCACGTTCAGGGGTACAAAAATGCGTTTTAAGTGGCGGAAGAAAGAACAATCCTCAGGGTTACAATAAGGCCTTCGCCACCAGCGGTGCTCGGGCCTTAATAATCTTAAAATGTATAATGAATCCCCTCTCCTTACCTCGATTGAAGACTGAGAGGCGCTAAGAGGTTCCTCTGAGCTTGGTCCGGAGGAAGTCTGCTCAGAGTTCGGCTCTAATGCTAACGTGGTCGAGGATGTGCGCTCGACATTTGGCGTTGAGGCTACAGGTTCTGGAGTGGATCGTTTTCTTACTACACGTGGAGTTTCAGCTGTCTGATCCTTGGATGCTGCTTTGGCAGGTGCAGAATCACTTGAAGGGGCAGGGTTGTTCACCTCAGAAAGAGAGGCTGCAGGTTTTCTGTCAAGTATTGGAAAATGAAAATTAACACCGACATGAAACTGTGAGAAAAATCTGATTCCAACTAAAACATTATTACCCTTTTTCCTCACCTCAACCGAGTCCCTCTGGTCGGTCTTTTCCGTGCTCCTGAGCTGCTTTCTTCAGGGTCCTGCGAAGGTGTAAGAGCTTTCTTTGCAGTGTTTCTGCGATTGCCGCCTTTCTTCAGTTGCTCAGAGACAACCTCATCAAACTCTCTTGGCTGCACAGAAAGCCCTGGCAGCTCGGACTCCTCTGTGGCGTTCGTTTCAGTGGGGATTGACTCTTCTTCCTTGGCAGTGGCAGTGCTGCTGGCTCGTTTTTTCCTTGAAGTATTTGGCTTAACCTGCCGTTTGGCTGCTTTAGAGAAAAACACACATGGTGAAAAAAAGATTAGACAAAGTTTTTTGAAGTGCTGATGAGGAGGAGATGTTGCTACCAAGAGTGAGGGAAAATCTTTGCATGAGAAGAGACTTTGAAAAACTAAAGGAAAAGACATGAAGAGTCAACAACAGTACTTTTTCTTTATCTCAATACTGTCAGGTGAGATTTGAACTGGAGCAAGAAGTTAGACATAAGCTGTGTCACAAATGATTATGAGCTCTGAGAGTCTGGCATCAGAAATGGTCAATCCAAACTTCATTCAAAAGATAAGCTTTTTGAAGTTCTTTGCTTCTCTCATCTTGTGCACACTTCTTAGGGTTCCAGAAGTCTTAATAAATCTGTAAAAATATATAGTTCAAGCATCCTTTTAACCTTTCTTTTTGGAAATGAATTAAAACCCACCAATCTGTCTTCAAATCCCTTTGGTAAACAGGATTCCAGTGAATGTGGAACTTTCTTGACAAAGTAAGACTTTCACTCTCTGGTTGCAGGTGGACAAACTCCTCAAAATTGAACACCAGTGTTTGGTGTCCATCTGTAAAACCTCTGGCACTCATCCCAAGCCAAACCAGACCAAGCTAACTTGATTTGAGTAAGCTTTAAGTGACAGTGAAGCTTTAATCAAACAGTTCTTGGAGAAATCAGGGAAATCCTCCAAGCTGTGTGTGCCTACATGTGATGTGATGAACCCATACACAACAACATTTGATTTCCCTTGATGTATCTGGATTAAGGTTGTCAAAATATTTCATACTTCAATGCTTTTCAGTACCACATGCTTTAAAATAAAGGTTATTTTTCAGCTTGATAGAACCAAAAAGCACAGAAAGTTGTGCAAAAATAT
Organism: Notolabrus celidotus; assembly: GCF_009762535.1. Taxonomy (NCBI): domain Eukaryota; kingdom Metazoa; phylum Chordata; class Actinopteri; order Labriformes; family Labridae; genus Notolabrus; species Notolabrus celidotus. Next base: position 5,135,058 of record NC_048290.1, read on the forward strand.
CCCATCACATGGGCACATCTTGCCTTTTAAACCCCATAATGTCTGCAAGTTGTCGATCCTGCTTGATTGTGTGAACTGTATACAGCGTTGAGTGGCAGATAACTACCTTCAGGTGAATTCAGATAAGACTGAAGTTCTTATCTCAGCTCCTGACTGTGTTGTTCAAGAGGTGAGGATAAGCCTGGGGTGTTTTGTCCTCTGCTGTTTAACCTGCCTTATGCAATCCAGGGGTCCAAATGGGCCAGGCCCTTAGCCACAGTAAGAACATGTCCACATGTGAGTGAGCACTCTCTCTCTGCAGTTACAGGCACCACCACACTCCTCTTCTGGATTATAATAAATATTATAATTTATTTGGCAACTCTAGTGTGGAAGAATTCCTTTTCGAAGGTTGTATTTGGCCAACGCAAACTAAACACCTCTGATTCAGAACTTAAACTCACCTGAGGAACACTGCCAATTTTTTTTGGCTTTGCGTCAGGTTTAAACACAGGTTATGTGAAGTATTCATCTGATGCATACCTCTCCTTGTTGTGCCCTGAGGTCTCTGCTTTGTAGGGGGGATTTTAGTCTCATCATTACCCTCCACAGTCTCTGGTGTTTTGGGCGGCTGGGCTGCAGTACTCCCTGTTCCAGAGACAAAAGTAACCATTTAAAAATACACCCTTCATTATTATGGGGCGCCGTTTGTAAAGTTGAGCACAACTAAAATATCAGCAACATATCTCAACATTCAGCCCCAACACGTCTTTGAAAATATCACAACACGTTTTTAAGTAACCTTTTTCACATTTATTTTTCTCAGCATAAATATATTTAAGATATTAATACTGTTAAATCTAAATGCTAAATCTGATCTAATCTATCAGTTTATGAAGCTTTTATTTTGGTATTTCTGCTAGGAGGCAGAGTGAATTTAAATAGCCGCTCAATATTTAGGATCACAGAGCAACATTTAACATTTGGATTTATATTTAACATTTATATTTAACATTTATATTTAACATTTATATTTAACATTTATATTTAACATTGAACATTAAGATTTATATTTAACATTTAGATTTAACGTTGAACATTTATATTTAACATTTAGATTTAACGTTAAATCATTTAGATTCATATTTAACATTAAGATTTATTTTTAACATTTAGATTTATTTTTAACATTTAGATTTATATTTAACACTTAGATTTAATGTTGTACATTTAGATTTATATTTAACATTTAGATTTAATGTTGTACATTTATATTTATATTTAACATTTATATTTATATTTAACATTTATATTTATATTTAACATTTAGATTTATATTTAACATTTAGATTTAATGTTGTACATTTAGATTTAATGTTGTACACTTACATTTTAGATTTAACATTTAGATTTATTTTTAACATTTAGATTTAATGTTGTACATTTAGATTTATATTTAACATTTAGATTTAATGTTGTACATTTAGATTTATATTTAAAATTTAGATTTAATGTTACATAATTTAGATTTAGATTTAAAATTTGTATTTAACGTTACATCATTTAGATTTATATTTAACATTTAGATTTAATGTTGAACATTTAGATTTAGATTTAACAATTAAATTCATTTTTAACATTTAGATTCAGATTTAACATTTAGATTTAACGTTGAACATTTATATTTATATTTAACATTTTGATTTATTTTGTATCATTTATATTTGTATTTAACATTTAGGTTGATATTTAACATTTAGATTTAACGTGGAAAAGTATATTTATATTTAACATTTATATTTGTATTTATCATTTGGATTGAACAGTGATTTTAACTTATTATATGTTTCACAAAAAAATCAAATGTGAAGAAAATCATAAATATTCCTCTAAATGCGTTTTTAAAGTTTTTAAAGACTTTTAAAAATTCACTCTTTGGGAGCTTAATATGGAGAATTGTAGCTGTTATTTTTAGTGAGCACAACTTTAAAAACAGAGCCCCATACATCATAACTTAAAGTTAGTTGATAGAGTAATGTGATCTCTTTACCTTGTGGCTCCTCTGGAGTCTCAATGAGTGAACCCTGGCATGAGTGAGAAAAGAATATGTGTGACAAATACAGACATTTCATGTGTTGCAGCAACAAGTGGTTCCACGCTACTTTACTTACAGTATGAGCAGCAGGGTCAGGCTCAGTATCTTTGACATTGACGAGGCCTTTCTCTGCACTCTTCTCCTCTGACACAGCAGCGACATTAAGGAGAGGCTCACCTCCCACTGCTGTCAAATGAACTCCAGCATCACTGTAAAGAGGTGAGGAGAGCTGTAGATTAAGACATCCAACAAAACTAAATCAGTGCATGCAAAAGCAGGTTTACATCAAGCACTAACCTCTGCTGCTGTAGCGATGTTTCTGTCGCAGGGATACAAGAGAGGGGCTCAGACGTATTATCCAGCACCGCTCCTGAAGGGCAGACTGGGATCTCGGTCAGACAGAGGGTGAAAAACGGTTCATCCGGATCTGAAGGCATCTGTCCTGACAGCACTGAGGGTGAGAGGTTTAAGCCAGAGCAACGTGCAGTTACTGTTTATCATTCTCAGCACAGAGTTCAGAGATGTGAGTGATCTATTATCGACTTACTGTCTGGAAAGAGTGAAAGACTTGGATGACTGTGGGTCTCTGCTGCACTTGACATTGGCGCGTCCTTGGATTGTGAGGGGAATCAAAGTGGCAGATATTAGGATTAATCCATACATGAGGGAAGATTTCTTGATCCAGATTAAAAACAAACAAACTGGTTTTCATTAACTACATATTGAAATGTAAAAAATGATATTATTTTGTATCAAACTTTTGCAGCTGCAGGGATACTAGTGTCCCTTGTTTGGTGTCATTGCAATACATCATATTCATGTTTAATAATCATGGTTATATTGATACCTGTTCGTTTAACACAAAGCTTCATACAAAGTTTTAAAAAAGACACTACAACTGCACAACATGTGCATGCAAAATAGGAATAAATACCTGAGTTGAATTGTCAGGTTCTTGTCCCGAACAGCCAATAGAGGATTCAGCAACTACAGGAGGAGATCTCTGGGTGATGCAGTGTTCAAGAGCTTCCTCTAATGGATCCCTAATGAAAGGTTGGAATTCAGACGCTTGTTTGGAAGCAAATGTGGCCTTTCCACCCTCTGAGCTGGTATCAGAATCTGAGGATAAGTGGAAACATTAGTGATCTACAAAGAAAATGACTCATCGACATGAGGAAGCTTTAAATTCTAAAGGAGTCGAACCTGCTTGTGCTTCTTTTGTTGTCTGAGCTTGTTGGGTTTTAGGAAGTTGACGGCTGCGTCCCAGGTTGGGTTTAGGTTTCATGGGCCGGCATCGACGACCCTGAGGCGCTTTAGGAGGAGGAGGAGGAGTTGGCTCTGACTGATCATGATGAGAGCTTCAAGTGGAAAACAAAGTGTTAGAAGAGAGTCTTGTGCTTTTTTTTGGAATCATAATGAAGAAAACGAAGTACAAGTTTTACCTCTGGGAGGATGACAGATTAGTTTCAGAACCTTGTGAGGCTGTATCTTGACTTTGTGCCTCAGAGTCAGTCCCTGACTGTGGCAGCTGAGTGTGTCCTCTTGAATCTGGCGTGGACTGGTTGATAGTTGGGAGAATAGAGTTCATATCTGACTCTGTGGAACTATCAGCTGAAGATCTAACATCTGAAATCGCAGTTGGCTCCTCTGTCGGTTGTGTATTCATTTCTGTAGCTCCAACAGACGACTCTTGTTTGCAGTCTGATTGTGAGGCAGGTGCATCCTCCACCTTTGTGTCTCCTTTGGATTTCCCTTTGGCTTTCTCCGGGCTCTTAATTTCAAGCACAGGGTCAAGAGTACACTGATCCCCATCAAATGGAGATGCATCCTTATGTGTATCATCGACTGGCTTCCCTGACTCTACAGGCCCAAAAACTGGACATTGTGTTGTCATTAAATCCTTTCCCTCCTTCTCTGTAGATCTCAGTTCTCTCTGTGGACTCTTGCTTTCTAGGATGTCTACCTGGGACTGTTCTAAAGGTGTACTGATATTATCCGACTGCACTTTAGGCTGTCTACTCCTGGTGGATGATCCAATATTGGGTTTGGGTTTGACTTTGGGAAAACGTTGCCGTCTTTGAGGCACACTTTGTTGAGAGCTCTCTGAGCTTGAGTCCAGTCCTGCTTCAGTCATTGGCTCCTCGGCTGAAGATAATTCCTCTGTGGGTTTTTGAGTAGAACTTAATTCCAGTGATGGTACCAGGCTTTCAATTTTGCTTGGCTTTTCATGTGGGATGGCACCAGCAACATCTTGATCATCAGTCTTTTTCTCCTCGATAATAGGAAGATCATCTTTTGATGGAAGAATAGAGCCCAATCCCGGTGTTGGTATATCATCTGGGGCAGGTGAGCTGGAGCAGGATGGTTCTTCTGAAATGTCTACTATTGTTTCTGATTGGTTTGGAGTTGATTTGGAGTCTATCTCTCTGGTGGTTTGAGGTTTAGAACGTACAGGTCTTGACGTCTGTGCTACGTTGGGTTTAGGCTTGGCTCTCTGGAAACGACTTGTCCTGGTTTTGGGAGAAGTTAAATCTTCACTCTCTTGTTTCTGAGTGACGGGTGACTCCTCTACATGTGGAGAACAGAGAGAAACTTGGCTGCCTGTCTCTTGAATGGATGCTGAATCCATTTCCGACCCTTGCTCAACTTGCAATTCTGTGACTACCGAGTCAAATGTCTGCAGATCAGTAGAATCACTTTCAGTTTTCCCAACATGAGACAATATGAGCTCCTCTGTGGACTCAGATAATGGCCTTTCATCCATGGCCGGTTCTCTACTTATTTCAAACTGGGCTTCAGAGGAACTCTCATGTAATGCTGCTCCACCAGACTCAACCCCAATATCTGTGTTTCTTAGCCCAGTTTCAGGCATTTCCTCTGTGGGTGTAAGAGAAGGGCCTAAATCCAACGATAGCATTGACGTGACACCACTGTCTTGGCTTGGAGTTCCAGTAGAGATGGTACTGGCTGGTTCTCCCGGATCCTCTACAGTTGATTTTTCATGGATGCTTGTGTTTGAATCGGGGGTTGAGTTGGAGTCTTCCTCTACAGTGTCTTGTGTAGTTTGAGGTTTTGAACGTACAGGTCTTGACGTCAGTGCCAGGTTGGGTTTAGGCCTGACTCTCTGGAATCGACTCTTCCTGGTCTGGGAAGGAGATGCGTCTCCATCCTCTTGCTTCTGACTGACGGGTAAAACCTCTGCAGGAACAACTGGGGCAATGCTTGTGTTTGACCCATGTTCAACCTGTGATTCCGTGACTACATCAGACATCTCAACATCAGACATCAGTGTATCTTCAATGGACTCAGGTGTTGGCCTCTTCTCTATGGTGGCCTGTTCTCTACTTGGTTCAATTTGGGCTTCAGAGACGTTCTGGTTTTCTGAAGCATCCTCATCCAAAGGCACCGTCGCTAATTCTTCCTGACCACCAACAAACTCAGTCGTCTTTTCCTGCTCAGTCATCAGCGATTTCCTGGACTGTGTGAGAGTAGAGCCAACATCTAGTGATGGTGTTGAATCTGAGGCAGGACCAGCACTTTGACTTGTTTTTTTAGGAGAGGAGGAGGGTTCTGGAGAAACTACTACTGTTTCTTCATCTATACTTGGGTTTGGAGTTGGGTTTAACGGTGTATCTACTGTGTCCTTTGTGGTTTGAGGTCTTGAACGTACACTTCTTGACATCTGTGCCAGGTTGGGTTTGGGCTTGACTCTCTGGAATCGACTCTTCTTCGTCTGTGAAGCAGATGCATCCTCACTGTCTTCTTTCTGACTGTCGGGCAACTCCTCGACAGGAGGAGGCCCACTGCTTTTCTCGACCGAGGCTGGGTCTTGCTGACTCTGTGAGTCCGGGACCACTGTGTCTGATGTCACCACATCATTTGTGCTACTTTTAGTTGTACCATCGTGAGAATCTGGTGTAACATCTGTGGACTTTGAGTCTCTGGTGTCCTTCACTTCTTGAGTCTCTGGATCTGATGTTGTTGGAACAGAACTTTCCTCTTCTGTAAGTTTGATTTCTGAACATGTGGAGGGCACATCGTCATCTTTAAACAGGTCTTGACTGCTAGCTGCTATTTCAGGGGTTTCTTCTGCAACGACTCCCATGTCATTTGCTTGAGACGTTTCTGTGGCATCTTTTTGCGTCTCTTCAGTTGTCCTCTCTGTAGACGTCTCTGGTGCGGATTTCAGCTGAGCAGCCCTTGAGGCTCGACCTAGGTTAGGTTTTGGTTTCACCTTGGATAAACGCCCCCTCTTGCTTTGAGGAGAATCTGTTTTTGTACCTTCTGCATTTGATTTAGAGGTAGAATCCATTTCTGAATCAGTCTGCTGACTGATACTTTGCATGTTATCACTGTCTGTTGTGCTGTTCTGCAGCTCCACTGTGGTAACTGTTTCTGTGACTCCACTGCCAGAGGCTACAGATATCAGAGAGTTGGCAGTGTATTCCTCTTGTGCAGCAGGCTGTAATGCAATCTCTTCTTCTAGATGTTCATTGACAAGGGCTGATATTATATCTGCAATCAAACATTAAGGTAGATATTACATTTCTAGTAATGTCACCTTAATAAATCCAAATGCAATGTAGCATTTCGGGCCTTTCTGTCCTGTACCTGTTTGCTCTTCTGTGGATATCTGACTCTGTGCTGGGTGAGAGAGGTGAGCCAGATTGCCAATGGTCAACAGGGTTTCAGCAGCCTCGTTGTAGCTCTGGTCTTCAGATACTTCCACAAAAAGAGACACACAAACAATTAAGTCTTTGAGACAATGCAAATATGTGCAGTGCATACATGTTTCATGCTGATTCTTATCAGTCAAGGTCTACTGAGTATCTTTAACATACCTTCTGGGTGTTCAGAAGACAGGAAGTCGATAACATCCTGCAAGGGAAACAAATATATTGTAGATCAAATGAAACCTTTATAAGCAAGACTAGCTGTGACATGATGTGATGCATAAAGAATATATGTATTACAACAGCCCCCCTTTACACCTCTTGTCAGTTGTAATTATAAATATGAATTGTGCTTTAAATTGAAATGAAAGTCTAAGTTGTAATAAGGATGTTTTTCACTCATATTCAGTTTTATGCTTGGGACACTTACAACCAGCAGGTCCAACTGATGTTCACAGGGTTCAGCTGTGCCTGTCTCACTATGTGCCCGCTCACAAGAGGCATCAGGGCACAAAGCATCTTGGGAGATGCCCAACACATCAGGCATATTGGCCAAGATATCAAGCTACGTGCAGGATGAGGGGAGTCAGAGTGGAGGGTTTGAATTATGGAATGAAGAATCATGCAAAAAAACAAACAAACACATGCATACAAAATAACACAAACAAAAAATACTTCTTTAGGAAATACGTCAAAATGAATGGGTGTTGTTTGTGTCTGTGAGACATGAATACCTCTTCCATGGTCTCTTCCACATCTGAAATCAGAGGATGTGGAGAGCGCAGGCTGGCAGGCACAAACGCAGGAGCAATGCTGTCGTTACTGGAGCCACATGCAGGGTGCTCCTGCTCCTCCTCCTGCGCCTCTTCTTCCTCCCACTGCTTTTCATTCTCTTCATCACTGTAGTCGGACTGAGAGGCCCTGAGGGTGACCAGCTTGGGCTTTTTAGACTCTTGGGCTGATTGGGCCTTTGATGGTCTTGCCCTCTTGGCTGCAAGTTTGGGTTTGGGTTTAGGCCTGGCAGCGGAAGCAGTAGCCGGAGAGGCAGGAGTGCTTTCAGATGCAGAGGAGCGTGCGTCCTCTTTGGGAGAGTAATTCAAAGGCTTGGTGGGTTTGGGCACTCTCCCATACCTATGAAACACAATCACACACTAATGAACTACTGCTTCAGATATGCAACATGTTTTAAGAGATTAAGGGTTGAAATGCCTCTTGGTTGATTATTAAAACCTGAAATGCAGTACCTGGTAGGTCTAGGAGTTGGAGCAATGGACACCTCTTCTTCAGAGGAGCTGCCATCATCGTCTGACTTCTTCTTATTCTCTTGTTTTAAAGGCGATGCATCTTTGTTTTCCTGAAAAGTTCGCATTTCTTTTTAGTAAGCCACAAAAACAACAACATGAGAAGACCTGATGACTACAAAACTGACACTCTAAAAATAACCTGCTCTTGAGAGGCTCCATCTGTCACACTCTTGTCCCCTTTGTCTGACACAGCGTCTCCAGCCTTGGATGGCTGTGAAAGCTTTTTAGCCCACTTCCTGCTCAAAGGCAGCAGCGGTTTCGGTGCTCTGCCTCGAGTGAGTTTAGCTGGTTTAATGGTGGCGTCCTTGGCTGCGTTCGCATCCGTAGTCTTTTCAGATCTGACAAACAAAGAGAGGTAAATTCCAGCTCAAGATGCACAAAAATACGTCTATTTTTAAAGCATGTTAAAGTGTCATTACATGTCTGAGTTTGTACGGTCTTCAGGAAGGGCTGCCTCAGCGTCTTCTGGTGTGCAGGCTTCATCTGAGGAGAAATACTGAAGTCATTAAGCTGCAAGCAAAATGAATAATGTCCAAATACACGTTGATAATCTGACTTTCTCTGACCTTTTGACCTCATTACAATTCTAAATATTGCTCACCCCAAGGACAACAAGTATTCATTTCAGTTAAATCCATTTTGGCAGATTGAAACATGAGTCACTGCAATCACAAACCTATTCAATATGAATAAATAAAGCAATACATGAATCTGAACTGCACCTTGTTCATTGCCTTTTTCCCCCGTTTTGTGTTTCTTGTCTTTGGGTTCCTCTTGTGAAGCTGCTTTCTTTCTTTTCCGTGTCTTCTTAGGCTTAGGAACAGGGGTTTCTCCTTCATTACAGAGGGCCTCGTTCTCTTTCTCTCCCTCCCCCTCTAGGTCAGGCATATCGTTCTCCTCTTCCTCATTTTCCTCCTCCACATCACTCAGCTTCTTCGTAGCTTTCTTGCCTGAAGGGGGGAAAACACACAAACATTTCTATGAATCAACCTAATATAAAAATGCTAGGGCTGGTTTACAACATCAACTCTGACCCCCACCATGCTCTACACACAGTTTTCTTTAACGGCATAATTTTTGCATGACCTGATCTCACTAATGCCGGCCATGGAGAGGAGAGAATTTATGAAACTTCATGCCACCATGTAGCACCCAGTGTGCCACTGGCTGACTGACAATGATGAAGGTGTACTCAGCAATGTCATGGGTCTGCAGGGCCAGAGGCTGCGGTTTCATAACTGCAATTTTGGGACTGCATCTGTAGGAGTCTTGTGTTGCTGCAACAGTTAGATTTAGGGTAAAGTGCAAACTAGAGATGCGGTTCTTTGTGATCCAATGCACTAGATGGCGCTGTTGCAAACAACAAAGGTCCCAGAAATGCAGTCCTGAATCTGCAGCCTCTGGGTCTAATTGCTACTTGGTATGCAGAAGAAGGATCCAAACCCTGCTCTTAAGGTAAGGTGGACAACTTGAGCAAGAGCATAACGCCTTTGTAGACTTGAAGTAATTTGTGGATTTCTATGGATATAATGTGTTTGGATTAAATGTTTTACCAGACTTGGATCCTGGGGACCCTTTCTGTAGCAGCAGAAGGGGGCAGACCATCAGACCTTCAACAGGTTTTAACAGACTAACGTTATGAACCAAAAAAACACAGATACAAACACTCACTTTTTGCTTTCCTCTTTTGCTTCTTGGGGGAGTTCTTGTTAGCCAGAGACTTCAGTTTCTTCCTGTTTTTCTGAACTTCGAGGATCTTCTCTAGCAGCTTGGAGAAGTACTCTATGTCTAGTTTGCGCCTCTCTCCTACAAAAGAATCACAGTTAAACGTAACTCCACATTTATGTGTAGATACAACATGCTTTCCACCTGAATACTCACTGAAAGCTTTGTCAACCCTCCAGGAATTTTCTCGTTCTTCTTTTTTGAATTTGTTCTGCAGATTTAAATCAATGCATTGAACACATTTATTGGGCGTACAGTGAAGCAGTGTGTTGTTTTTTCATAAAGAGGTCTTCAACTTTTTTGATATGTATGTATTCTGCACCAACCTTTATCTCTGATCGAGCTCTGTGAGGAAACAGCTGACAGATCATGGAGAAGTCTGTCCCCACCATGCTGATGGCCAGGAAGAACATGTCGGTCTCTGATGGAGCAGAAAACAACATAAGAATTAAAATAACACGTACGAGGAAGAAAAATAAATACATCAGGTATCTTAAACTGATTGAGCTCTACCTTCACCAGACCAGGGTCTGGAATAGGTCCCTTTTCTGAAGCTTGAGTATGTCGTCGTGGAGCCTCGTTCAAAGATGGGGTCCCGTTCCTGAGCGAGGTTTGGCCCTTTGGCTCGCTGGACTTCCACGGTCAAGCTGGGACACGGGTTAAGAAGATATTGTTAAGTCATTTCCTACATCTCCAATATAACAAAAGTCCAGAGGCGTCTCTTTTGAGGACAGCAGAGTACGTCAGTTTCTCACAAGTGAAGAAGTAAAACATTTACAATTGATATTACAGATTCCAAAGGTGAGCTGATGAATCCAGAGATGTATTTTATAACCTTCAGGAGTCCACTGACCTCTCTTCATCGATGATGAGTGTGCCGTCCTCTGCTACTTTGACCTGAGGAACCATGACCGCGTCTTCGTCCTCGTCAGGGTCTTCCTGCGCCTCCCCATCAGCCTCCGCCCCGTCCTCCTCCTGTGTTGGGGTTGCAACTTTGGGGGCAGCTTCAGGTTCTTGTGCTCTCTCTGGAGACCTGTGAGGGTTACATTGTGAGACATTAGATGGAGAAAATTGAGCTATACAAGTAAGCTGTGTCTTATAATGAGTTTTCCTTTTAGTTACAATTTAAAATATAAATAAAAGGATAATGGAAAGAGTTTAAATAAAGGATAAGGAAGAGGATGATCTTACGCTTCTCTTTCTGGTGACGGTGGGACCACAGTCTCGTTCTCGTTCACTGTTTCTTCTACACTAGATCTTAAATGAAAACACAAGTTATAGTCAGATGAAATAAGGAAGCACAGAGATCCTCAACAGAAGACATATCTCTGTGACTATACATCAAATATTACACAAGCCTTAGTAGGATGCAAAAGAGACTCTTACGTCATAGGGTTGGACTCTGGTAGATACCGGATTAAGTCCCTCATGGTCATTTTGGCGGGATCCAAAGAAAACTCCTTGACACGCACTTTATTTTTCTTCCGTTTCTGCAACATTAAATGATACATTCACACACTTCTGAAGCAATGAATCGAGCTCCATTGAACACTACATGCCACACACACTTGAGACTTTAAGTGTAAGAAAATAAAGAGAAGTATTCATACAAGTTATCTGTATTTACCTTTTCTTTGTGCATCTCCTGTTTGAGCAGCTCTCTGAGTTTCTGGGCCTTTGCAATCCTCTGCATGTCAGACGGGTCGTTCAGGAGTCTGCTTAAGGAGAACGCTGAAGGTGGCAGTGAAAGGCTGCTCTCAGATGATACGAGAGTCTTTGCTTTTTCTGATATCTCAATAGCTTCTTTGTCTGGTAGAGAGGGGGGGACTTTATCAGGTAGTCTGGAAGGAGCTTCTTTTACTGGACTGCCTGAAGTGCTTTCAAGTTGTTTGCCACTGTCTGCTGTCAGATGTGTTTGTTCTTGTAAATCCTCCACTAGAGGAACAGTTGAAGGTGCAGAGCCGTCAGAGGAAATGATTGTGGGTTTAGGCTGCAATTTGAGCTGCTTGCTGTCTTCTGAAGGTCTCCTTCGCCGTGGGGACTGGAGTCCTCGAGGGGAAACTGTAGGTCCGGTTTGGCTGGATGTTGTTGGTTTGTCAAGGTCAGAGACAGGAGCTTCAGACACGGCCTTGGCAGGGGACTTCGGCGTCCGAGACAGTGTGGACAACCGGCCAGGGGCCACTTTGGGTTTGATGGAAAACCGCTTCCTTCTCTGAAGTGCTGCTGAGGTGCTGGTACCTTCCCCATTCTGATCATTCCCATCCCTAAACAATCACAAGAACAGTTACATTTTTCAAAATGATGATTGTGGCTTACACAGATAATAATTCAAAGCTGCTTACTCACCCTGGGGCGGTAGGTTTTTCTGACGGGGTCACAACGGACTTGTTATCTGTTGCAGCAGGTGCAGTGCTGCTCTCACTGATGTCTTTGGGGGTCTCACTGGCCTCCTGGCTTGCTGTAGGAGCATCCTGGGATGTTCCTGCTGCTCTCCCTGCAGCACCCACATTGGGCCGAATACTGAATCTTGACCGACGAAACATTTTGACCTGTAAGGACACAGGAAGTCAAAGATGATCGACCACTCCAACAGTAAAACCGGCTGAAACTGAAAGAGAAGATTCAGGATTTTAAACTTGAGGTGCTGTGAAAATCAGAACTGGGATTACAAGTTTCCTTGACAAGTTATGATCACTTTGACAGGTGGTTTGACAACCTTTTCATTGGAAAAATAACAAGTAATAGCTGCTTACTCCAGCCCTTAAACAGATGCAAACTCATTTTTCAGCCATAGTTTTTATTTCTGTAACTACAAACTTTTAATTTCTTTGAACAACCTGAGTTTTAATGACAACAAGTTTTACTTTCTGTCTTTCTTTCTTTCTTGATCTTAGATTTCAAAATATTTTATGTTTTCATGCTTATATTTGTGTAATGTCATATTTTAAATTGGGTATTTTCTGACAAGGTATAGCGTTATGGAATGAACCTGATATTGGATCTACAATTAGATGTTGTTTGGCTGTCGGGCACCCTGCAGGGGTGTCAAGAGGTCTGAGCCTGCTTCGGGCTGCGACTCGACACAGGTAAGACTCAATGTGTGAGTCTTAATCCTTGGGAAGAAGTCCTGAGATGAATCGAATGATTAAAGGTTCATTTCGGTTAAGATAAGATCAGTTGTGATTCTGTATCCGGCGGGACAGTAAGACTCTGCAAGTTACAGACTTCAGAGCAGCAAAGGGGGCTGATTATTTAGAATAATCCCGTCTTATTTAAATAAATAGACCCAACGCTATTTACTGTGTATTTTAAGTTACATAAGTACACAGAGAGAGAGAGCAGATCAAACATAACTGGACGCATATAAAATTGAAATGTTTTAAGTGTTTGCTGTATGTTTTTGTGTTGTTTTAACTCTGTAAAGCACTTTGAATTGCTCTTGTATGAAAGGTGCTTTATAAATAAGCTTGCCTTGCCTCACCTTGCCTACACAGAAATTAATATGCTCTTTAATGTTTTGTTAGTCATACATTTTGACAATTATTATATCAAAGAAAGGTCTGTTCTGCATGATGAGTTCATTACCTGCAATAAAAACTAGTACATTTTTACTACAGGAGGCACTGTGACCTTTTTGACTAATCCTGTTTATTGCATTTCTTTCACCGCTTGTATTTGTTTCTTTATCCTTAATGTAATAATACCCATGTTAATCACAATGCATCATTAACTAAAATCATGACATTAACATAGTGTAAGAATGCATATGTGTGCATTGAGGTAACCTATTGCAATATAAAACATAGGGGTGGAGTTTGTGGCACCAACATATCATTCATATAATGCATTAAATGTACTATTTTACATAACTTTACAAAAAAAACTCCTAGAAGACATCTCATTACCTACATTTGTGTCCTGGCCCCTAGTTTGGGAACCCTTGTTTTACAGTTTGATTGTTTACTGGAAAAATAACATGCAACTAGTATGTCCAGTATCTTGAAGTGGCTCCACATAAATGAATATGCTCTTTAATGTTTTGTTATTCATACATTTTGACTATTATTATATCCAATAAGGGGCTTTCCTGCATATATTTTGTCTTATTCTTATGCCTTGTACAAAGAGAGCACAGTTTACCAAAGTCAAATTCCTTGTGTGTTCAAGCATACCTGGCCAATAAAGCTGATTCTGATTCTGATTCTGTTTTACAGTTTGATTGTTTACTGGAAAAAATAACATGCCACTAGTATGTCCAGTATCTTGAAGTGGCTTCACATATATTAATATTCTTTTTAATGTTTTGTTAGTCATAAATATTGACTATTATTATATCCAATAAGGGTCTGTTCTGCATGATGAGTTCATTACCTGCAATAACAACTAGTAAATACTATTTTTACTTAAAGCTGCTATGAGGATCTTTTGGTTTGTATCGATTATGGCGCCTCCTGTGGACAAACTGATACCTCGCATCTCTTGTCCTATACATGCAAAGGTCGTTTTTTCAACAAAAACCTCACCCTGCTGTCTTTTATAAGTCAAACTTATCAAGTAATGTGATATAGACATAGAGTACGGTCTAGACCTCCTATGTTTGTAAAAGCGTCCTGAGATAACGTTTGTTGTGATTTGGCGCTATACAAATAAAGATTGATTGATTGAGATTGATTGATTACTTTCCATGAAAACAGGCTGTTTCTAAAGCGAGATGTCAATCATCTGGTGTGACACCTACCCCCTCACAGCGGTTTCAGGCATTAAAAATGACAACAGAGAAGCTATCAGTGCTGTTGTTGATGGTCTTGTTTGCTTTTGAGGGTCATTAAGAGGCGTCAGTATCAGTTTCAGTCTATTCCTCAGCTATTCACTGCTCAGTCAGTCAACTCTTTTAAAGCCCTTCTTAAAACATACATTTATCTCAGAGCCTTCCCGGATTTTATTTGACTTTATTTTATTTTAACCATCTTAACAAAAACATATTTTGAAAGAATTGTATTCCTTTAGAGTCCTTAATGGGAATTTTATGTCTTTTAAAATATGTTTTATTTCTTTATCTTGACTTGTGTGTTTTTATGATCTGCCTGTTTTATTTTGCTGCCCATGTAAAGCACTTTGTAACCTGGTTTTTGAAAGGTGCTCTACAAATAAAATTATTCTTATTATTATTATTATTTAAAAAAACACTGTGACCTTTTTGACTAATCTTGTTTATTGCATTTCTTTCACCACTGGTATTTGTTTCTTTTTTTAATTGAATAATACATGTTAATCAAAATGCATCATTGACTAAAATCATGACATGAACATAGTGTAAGAATGCATATGTGTGCATCAATGTAACATATTGCAGCATAAAACAGATGGGTGGAGTTTGTGGCACCAACATATCATTCATAAGAGTTTCATCATTCATATGTGTGAATGTAAAACACAGATAATTAATGTATATGAACACTGAAGCTCATGCATTAACTGTCAGGGCAGCCTCAGGGAGAATACATGATGATATATTACATTATGAGTGACATGCAAACCTCAGCAGTATGTTGAACTGACAGGACTGTAACGTTGACAGATGGAAAGCCGTTAAGTTACGTTGAACACGCCGTTACGTAAAGGAGAATTAAATTAAAGAACAGCCTGAAGGTTTATTAAGTTAAAGCACTTTGTTTAAAGGTGATAAAACACAACATGTCGCTGTATGATGGATGAAAGAAGAGAAAAGAACACAAAGCTGGCTTAAAACTCGAATGACAACACACAGTCAGAAAGAGTCTTCCTGACTTGGTCCGCCCTGTTGTTGATATTAAGAAGCAGAGTCAGCTTCATTCACATGTTCAGGTTCCAACATGAGTTCTTTAACTTCTTTAAACCTACCTGTTCAAGAGTTAGAAGTCTGCTTGAAGAAAAAAACCTTCATTAATCGACGACGAGTGGCGAGTAGCGGACCCCCATGCACACACACTACACCGCCATGTTTTTTCTTGACGTGATATTTTCGTGACTGCGAAAGGGATTGTGGGTAATGTAGTGCGGCTGATGCGACAAACTGGATGAGGCAAGATTTAAAACTTAGAGGCAAGATTCACCTTCTGTTCTCCTGTCAGGGAGGCACTAATTGCTTTTTAAAGACTTATGATGTTGTTTATAAGTTTTCAGTCATCATAGCACTACTGTTGTATCATATTCAAGCATTAAAACAAGTAAATACTTACAGATCCTTAACAGGTGGCTTATAAATATGAATAAATCAGCATGTGAGCAGTATTTTGAAACCAAATTAAATAATATATTAATAAATTTGAGGTTTTTTTATGTACTATCATTGTTATTTTATTATCATTATTACTATTTTCAATGTCATTTTATTTTATTTGAAGGTTTTGTCTAGAACTATCTGAAAATGTACAATTTAAGCGTTACTCCTATTTATTTATTTGTTTGTTTTTACAGGTACTGTATGTGTTTAAAGGCACTATGAGGAGTTTTTCACCAGCTGAGAAACAGACTGAAACCAACACTGATGCCTCTTTATGACCTTCAAAAGCAAACAAAACCATAAACAACAACACTGATACCTTAGCTGTTGTCATTTGTAAATACTTACAGATCCTTAACAGGTGGCTTATAAATATGAATAAATCAGCATGTGAGCAGTATTTTGAAACCAAATTAAATAATATATTAATAAATTTGAGGGTTTTTTTATGTACTATCATTATTTTATTATCATTATTACTGTTTTCATTGTCATTTTATTTTATTTGAAGGTTTTGTCTAGAACTATCTGAAAATGTACAATTTAAGCGTTACTCCTATTTATTTATTTGTTTGTTTTTACAGGTACTGTATGTGTTTAAAGGCACTATGAGGAGTTTTTCACCAGCTGAGAAACAGACTGAAACCAACACTGATGCCTCTTTATGACCTTCAAAAGCAAACAAAACCATAAACAACAACACTGATACCTTATCTGTTGTCATTTTTAATGCCTTCAACCACTCAGAGTGGGTAGGTGTCAGACCACATAATTGACATTTGGCTTTAAAAACACCCTTTTTCGCCTGATTTCATGGCAAATAATCACATTGAGTGATAAATCTGTCTGTTAAAAGACAGAAGGGTGAAGTTTTTGTTGAAAACACTCCTTTTGCATGTAAAGAAAAATAGATAAGAGGTATCATTTTGTCCACAAAAGGGCGCCAAAGATG
The DNA here is from genome assembly GCF_009762535.1 of Notolabrus celidotus. Lineage (NCBI taxonomy): Eukaryota > Metazoa > Chordata > Actinopteri > Labriformes > Labridae > Notolabrus > Notolabrus celidotus. The sequence goes on from NC_048290.1 coordinate 5,152,048, forward strand.
ATATAAATCAAAAGTTCCTCACAGCAGCTTTAATATGTGTATTATTCTGCCAATATAGCCTCTGAATAATTTTAAGAGTAGTTATAGACTGAGGTGTTTGAGCAGGCATCCCAAACTCTGAACTTTGATTGTTCCCTGTAATCTCTTCTCTGAAAGAAAGAAAAAAGGACCTGTCCACACCTTGCAGAATTATGATTGAGTTTCTTTATTTCATAACACATTAGCGGTGAACCTCTTTGGACATGCTTCTCTAATACACCACATTTCTTTCTTTCTTCAGCAGATCATGACATTTACATTTACTTCTTCGATCGGTGGTCTTTAGAAATAACAGAACTACTGATTGGACGGGAAAAATACAACATCAGAGGTGGAGGTGTAGAAGACGGGTGGGTCAGGGACAAGACTTTGTGGAGTTCATCATTTGGATTGTCTTGCGCCTCTAGCTGCTTATCCTGGAGATGTTATTCCATGTGAAGGACTCACTGCCCTCCAATAATGCCATTTCAACTGCAAGGGCAGGGAGAAGGAAAAAGTGATAAGTTAACCCTGTAGTTATATTTACTTAAGGATTTTAAAAAAGTGAGCATACTTACTTCATATCAAAGTCATGTTCAAGCAAAGGGGTTTCCAAAAGGATCTCCGAAATCTGCTGTTGAACCAGAAGTCTGAGCGACAGGAGCAGGCTGCTGTAAGATTCAGAAAAGGACCAAAATTAGAAAAAAATAACTGTATATATTAAAGTATGTGTCTGTGCAAACCTCTGTACCATAGCTACAGCTGCCACTCCAAAAGGGCTTGCATCTGGGGCTCCAAACGCTTGATCAAACATGTCCTGATTGACTCCTTGTCCTTGGGCTGGTGCTGAGTTGTTTGGAACAAGAGCAGAAGAAAAAGCAGCATCGAAGCCAGAGTTAAAGCTTGGAGCTGGGGCTGCAGCTGGAGCTGGTTTAGGGACATCTGAAGAGGCATATGAGGACATAGGAAAAAAAATAGTAACAGATCTATACACATAAACGTGTAAAACTTTATCTGCATGCACTGCAGTGACTTGTTTTACCGTTAGCTGCTTGTATTTGGTGGATATCAAAGTCGTCATGATCTGCAGAATCCTGAGCCATCCCCACTTTACTGGAAAAGTACTGATCAAACGCACCGGCTTCTTGGTCGCTGCTGGCGGGAGCAGAGTTGGACCCCAGCTCCCCTTTCCTTGCTGGGATGGCAGGAGGTTTGGCCAGCTGGAAATCCTTGAACATGTCCTTTCCAGTCTTCTTCTCTTTCTCTCCAAGCGGGTCCAAAGCTGTGAAGGCACTGTTCTCTACCTTTGGAGGGGCCTCCTTTGCAGGCGGTCTGGGAGGCGGGCGTGATGGACCGTGCGGGTCACCCATTCCTGGGTACATGCCAGGTTGGAAAGGGTTGGTCTGAACCCATCCTGGAGAAGGGACAGGGGAGTTTGGTGGAAAGATGTGAGGTGGGGACAATGGCGGGATAAAATGAGGTGGCATGGGCTGGCCCCAGGCTGTGGGGGGAATGGGTAGACCACCAAAGGCAGAAGGCTGGTAGACAGGTCTGGGGCCTTGAACTCCTGGCATGGGGAACATGGAAGGAGGAGTAGGGGAGGCTCCCCACATCCCTGCAGCAGGGATACTTGTGGCAGCAGGAGGACCTAACTGAAGATTTCCTGAATATGAAGAAAAATAAATGATAGTTATGTCAGTGTAAAACACAAACAACATATTCGGATACATTGCACTGTTGCTCTCATGTGAGTTACCCAGAGCTGCTATGGAGGAGGGAGCGGCGCTGGCAGGTGCACTGTTGAAAAGATCACTTGAAGCAGGTGACACTTCAGGTTGACCCGGAGCAGCAAACAGCTCTGCTCCAAACAGGTCATTTGCTGTGGACTATTGATGGAAAATTAAACAAAAATAAGTTAATATCTTCATATTAGATTTAGATCATTTTATACATTCAACCACAGACTGTATATAAGAAGTAGAAGTAGCTTTCACTACAGATACAGATTGCCATCTTGCTTTATTTGGAGCCAGGACAGGGTGGATGCACATTGCCTCTATCCTGATTGAGAGGTTATTGTGTGAGCAACTTATCAAGGTGATTGCCTTGCAAATATCCAGATTTGAAATAACAAATTCAGAACTCAGAATTCAGATTTTAAAGGGGGTTAAATCAACTAGTAGAATGGCAATTTGTCTGTAGACCTGTAGACCTCTATAAAACCAGACTTCTTTTGTTTCTGCACAAGTCGCCCCCTGCTGGCTGTTACCAAGACTTCAAGTTGATGTAACCAACTGGATTTTCTTCATTTGTTTTTGGACTACTATTTTGAAAGTGGGTTGATTTTTCCCACAGGCCTCTGTATCATCAGGCCTCTTTTGCAACCATTAGAGTCGCCCCCTGCTGGCTGTTACCAAGACTTCAAGTTGATGTAACCAACTTGATTTGCTTAATTTGATTTTGGACTACTATTTTAAAAGTGGGGTGATTTTCCCACGTGCCTCTATCATCAGGCCTCTTAGAGTCTCCCCCTGCTGGTCATTACAACAGCTTCAGGTTTGAGGCACCTCTGCTTTGCCATTACCTTTGAACCCTGGGAGGATACTTCTTACATACAGTCTATGATGATAAAATGTGCACAATAAGAAAGCTACGATTAAAACAAACTTCACCAACAACATTATTTACTACTACAATGAGCTCAGAAATAAAAACAGCATTCAGCCTACCTTGATAATGACAAATATGCATGCTTTGACACTCACCAGTGCTTTTATCACCGAAGCATGAATGTTAGAAGACACATTAAGAGCAGAAATAAGAAAAGGTACAGTTCATTGTTCAGCAGCACATTCAAAGAGTGACGTATCCAAGCTGGATAAGGAAGCAAGTGAACTCCAGTGCATGCATGCAGATAGAACACAGTACATTCAACAAGCCCTATACTGCAGTCCTTAAGAACCAGCCCTGCATTACACCAAAAGGCACCATCTGTCAGACACCAATGCATAACCCGAATGCTTCAAATAAGAGATGTGCATTAACCCCGTTTTCAGGCATCACACATGCAAATCCATTATGATTCATCTAGCTACATCATTTCACCTTTGCACTCCTTCGACCTCGTCCGGCCTTAGAGCTCTGCGGAGGGGGGTTTATGACTACTGAATCCTTGCTATGAGTCACAGGGGGTTGTGGATGATGACTTACACCGTTAGAGACGGGGGCCGTTTGCAAAGGCGAGTCAAAAAAAGGGTTTTTGGTTGAGAGAGCTTGAGCAGTTTCATTCCCGTCCATCATGCCCTGAGTTATTTGTCCCCCTAGTGGCCACTGTCCGTTATTGAGAGCGAGGATCATGTTCTTACTGGATAACCCATTTATCTGCTGACTGAGGTGTTCCGACTCTCCGTTCACAGCACCGTTAATGAATGTCTTACAAGTGTTGCCAGCGATGCTGTTAAGGTGATTAGAGGTGGCGAGATGGGAGAATTGTGAATTATCGGGCGCCGACTGAGACGGCGACTTAGAAAGGGGGTCATCTCTGAAAGGGTCAGTGTCTGGGGTTGGAAAGTAGCCAAATGCTGAGGAAAAGGGATTCTCTGTGCGGAGAGATGCCCCGAGGTCAGGGGCGCAGGAAGTGACAAAGGAGTTTCCCTTTATGCAATTCTGATTGCTGTCAACCTCAGCGGAAAAGTCCAGCAAGAGAATATCATTAGAGTCCTGGTTAACATGAGAGGGACAGTGGGAGAGAGAGAATGAGAGGTTTATGATCAGTTCTGCAGAGGGACAAAACACATGTGTTAACAAAATTACAAATGGATCACATGGTGCGAACAGACATGACGAGTTAAAGCTGCTACATGTAGAATCATTACTTTTAAATGTGACTATGTTGATCTGATTTATGCACATCATTCCAGCTACAGCTTTTAAATTGCCTATCTTTGTACATGTTAGATTTTTCCTACTTCACTCTATTTTGAAGTCCACAACCAGGACATGAATATCACTGCACCCCCAAGCCAATTTAATGGCATTTGCCTCCCTATAGGTCTGAGGATTTGTTCTCTGTCACTGGAAGTTAGACCCTACATTTATTAATTGGATGAAAGAAACTTTAATTGTAGCTCCACTTGAAAAAATTTGGATACAACAGAAGCAAGTCCCACTAGACTTTTAATGCCATGTGGGTCCCCTTCATAGATCTCACCCTCACTTTACCTCTTTCATGCATCCTTTAGAACAGGGGTGTCCAAACTTTTTTCAAAGAGGGCCACATATGATGTTGTCAGAATACCTCAGGGCCAGTGGCTCCTACTGAGACTTTGGAATTCCTAAAAGTTATATATGAAATATCTATTTAATAACAATTATTTTAAATGTTTTCTCAATAAAACAGTAACTAGGAAGTACCATGTAAAGATTAGCAAACGTTATCTTCTTCTGGAGGAGAATGTTTTTCATTCGGGTCGGGCAATGTGGGAAAAAATATTGTCTCATTATTTTTCTATGGCAGGATCACAATCTGGATTTCATCACACTTCTTTTTCATGTTGTTTTTAAGACTTTTCTGACCAGCAGACAACATTTTAAGAACAAAATAATTATTTTCCTGCGTTCTGAACAATTTTTAATGAACCAAATTTGTCCTTTTCTGCACAATTTCATAATTTCATACTTACTACTCTTAATATACAGTCAGGATGTGACCGTATGTGTCTGATAATGAGCCTGTATAAATATATTGTCAGAGCGGGACATCTTCGTCTGCCTGCATGTAATTGTTAAAACTGATGGGTGCATATGCATTTGTTAAACAAGCATATGGAATTAAAAAATTCAGTCAGTGTCGGTGTCTGTGGGGAGATTTGGATTTGGAAAATATTTATTGTCCCCAAGGAGCAATTTGGTTTGCTACAGTAGTCCGATTGTGCAGCTTTAAGTCTGTATTTATGTATACTTATGTCTTGGGTGCAGGTTTTGGGGCGGGTGTCTGCTTGGTGGGTGGTCCTACCGGCAATGGAGTTCACCCCCCTTTATCTTCACATGTTTGACTTATTCTGACTTGTTTATCATTTGATGTACCCTTTTATAACTTAAATGTTTATTACTAGGATTTTTCCCCTTCTTCTAAATCTATTTTATCTATAGCTGTTTTTCTCTACTGTTCAATTGTCTGTCTTTTTTTGTCTTTGTATGGATGTAAAAGCTATAAATAAAGTTTGAAAAAAAAAAAGTCAATTTCATTATTTAACCTCCTGGTGAAGCATCGCCTGAAGTCCAGTGTCCAGTTAAAAACATGAAGGTGTTACTCAACACAAAGCTGTTTAAATATGCTGAAGTCAGCACTAGCTTGTTGACCTAAAAACTCAGCCAACCTGGCAACCGGGACATGAAACACTACCACTATAAAACACCAGGTGTCGCCAAAGCACACAAAAGATACATGTTGTTGTTTGTTTTATCATGAGTTCTACTTGTAGCAGCTTTAAAAGTTTGGTGAACAACAATGAGATTGGTTTTTATGAAGCTTGGACTCAATTCTGAAAAGTTCCATTTGAATTCAAGTCTTAAATCAGTTTTATAACAGCTGAAGAAACCAATGATGAAGCATAAATGGCAACCTTTTTAGAATTGAGTTCATGTGTGTGGAATGATCTGTGAGGTGTTCAGTCTTTTTAACACAAAACATGACATTGGAAACACATTTTTGACACGAAACAGAATGCAGCAAAGCATATTTACGTGATAGCAACTTACTGCATAATTACTTTTTTCTGGTTTTCAAAGCACTGCCTTACTAAATTCATGAAGATGTGTAAAAAAGTATGCAATGTATATACATTACTGTACATGCCCAGCTATGCTTCACTGACTGAGTATAATTCCCCTGTGTTGCCCACATAAAGGGAACATTTCATGGCACCACACTTACATTCGGTGCCCGGATGTCTGGAGGGGTCGTAATGTCTCCAAAAAGGTTGAGCTGCTCCACTGGCTGCACGTCAGGAACAGAAACAGAAACATACTGTATTTATTCAGCTCCTATAAATCAGTGTTAGTTTGTTTAATGTTAAGCTGCAAACAAAACAAAGCTCAAACTCTTACTTGAGCAGTTTTGACTTCATCCATACTTAGCAAGGCGTCGCTTCCATTCTGAAAACACACCGAGAGGGCAGAGTGTGAGGGAAGTAGTTAAAGGAGCTATTAGGAGAAAAGAAGTGCTTCCAAGGGCTTACCTCAACTACAGCGCTGCCATTTTCTCCCTGTAAACAGAGAGGTAGACTGTGAGTGATTATACTTATTTCCTTAATTCACAGAGGCGTGTGTCATTTCACATCATTTCAAAGGAATTTCTGATGATGGGAGTCATTCAGAGAACACAGGCAGGCAGTGTTGACGCTCAGGCTGCAGGTACAGAGTGTAATTCTGTCAACTCTCCCATATGACCACATCAGAAAGAAAATATTCTCACTGTCCAACCATTGCAAAAGAAAAAAAACTGTTTCCATTCCACTGTGGAGGCAGAACAGTTACCTTCTGTGAAGCATCTGCCTCTTTCTTCCTTATGTTGAAGATGACCTGGAACAGATCTTTCAAATCAATGACCAGAGGCTCTGCCTGTGTGGAGACAGAAAGACAGAACATTTACATTGTAGCCCCTTTTTTTATCATAGACTGTGAATATGAGCAGCAGACACAGCCAGCATGACGTCACACATTGGCTTGGGGAGTTCTGTTTTTAAAACAGAACATTTTTTTGCTCTATGGCTGTCACTATGCTGTTGACTTTGGAGCCCTTTGACTTCGGTGACCATAATTGGACTCAAACTTGGATACAAGTTGGTACCACAGTATACTAGAACATGCAGAATCTGGACCTGGACAGAGGAGGGCTCATTTTGCTCCAAGTTTTAGGGGTTGATCTTCATCATTGCTTTCTGTTTTTATGCCCCTAAGCTTTGGAACTCTCTGCCTCTGGTGTTTTTAAAAGTAAACTTAAGACTTACCTTTTTAATCTAGATTTTAATTTTGAGTAATTCATTTTTAGCCCTGGACTGCATTATTATTTATATTATTTTCTATTATTATTTTAATCATTGCTTTCACATTTATTTATGTTATTTAATTATTTATTTATGCGTTTCTTGTATTCATCTGATCTTGTTAATGCTACCTTATGTTTAACTTTTCTTTCCACTATTACTTATTTTATTAATTTTTTCTCGTATTGATTTTATTGTATTTCTAAGCATTTTATTTATAATCATGCCTTTTATAATTATTTTGTGGAGCACTTTGGGATGCATGTTTTTATGTATGAAAGGTGCAATATAAATAAAGTTGAGTTAAGTTGAGTGTCATATCTTTTTACCAAAACTGCAGCAACATGTATAATCTGATGTGTTAACATGGCAGAGCGCTTGTGTAACAGAAACTACATGGTGACTTCCATTTGATCTTGGATGTTGGAAATCCTGAAATGCTTAGCTGTCGGATTTGTCACCCTGAACGCCCCCTGAACTTGGAATTCCTACACAGAAACTCAGAGCAACTTCAATCACCCCATGCTTGAAATCAAAGATGGCTGCTCCCTGCATCAACACTAAAAAAAAATATACTTTTAAAAATTTTTATAAGCAATTTAGTCTTGTTCAGTGTGATCAAACCAATCACACCAATAGTATTGTGCAAGTTATCTGTGGATGTTTTATCATGGAGCTTTCGCCCACAAACTACCACATAGTGTGTTGTCATGCTCTGGAATTGGCCAACAAAGCCAACAACAACAGGAGCTAAAGGCTGAACAATGTTTTATCCCAGCTCTGAGGTATCTAGGGGCTTGAACAAAATACTAAATTGAAAGATCATGCCAGTACATTTTTTGTCTTTTGTTCCACACTAAAGGACTGTATTTTATAAAATACAAATAATGCTGTACTGAGCAAAACATAAAACTAGCACCTGAGACAAAAATATCATTAGAACCATGTTTACTGAAATAACAAACCAGCTAAGAAGTACGGTTATTTTAAGGTAGACTTTCATGCAACCAGATTCCTCTAGGAACCATAGGAGTCACCCCCTGCTGGCCATCTTTAGGAATGCGGGTTTAAAGGGACAGTTTGTTTATTTAAAAAGTGGGGTTGTATGACATACTTCTCAATGGTGAGTGTATTGCTCACAAGAGACCCCAGTCAGCTTGGCCCCCTTTGTTGAGAAGCTGGCAGGAGAGTCAGCATGGAAGCTAGGCTATGAGGTGCAAATGGGGCCAATGGTGCCACATAATGTTGTTAACTTCAATAAAGTCTGACCTAAAAACTAGTATCAGGGCGCCAGTTGGCTTAACGGTTTTAGCGTGCACACCATATACAGAGGCTATAGACCTTGTTGCAGCAGTCCTGGGTCTAACTCTCTCTGCTCCTTCCTCTACTCCCCACATTTCCTGTTGCTTGTCAGCTGCTAAGGGCAAAAAAAAAAAAAGCCCAAAATTTCAATGTTGGCATGAGTTTACACTAATCTCAGGACATTTTCTGCACTGGACTTAGCCGCCAGAAAGCCACTTTGTTTAAGCTTGAATACTATACATAAGTGTTCTGCCACTTAAAGCACCAGTTTCTCAACAAAGGGGCAGAGCTGACTGGAACTGGCTGTGGATAATACACCTACTATTGACAAGCACCTCATACAACCCCACTTAAAAACAAAAAGCACTGCCCCTTTAAGGCTCTCCTGAATTGGCCTTACTTTTTCAGACCTGTAGGTTATATCATCTTCTTATATGCAGTCAATGATGTCCTTCAGTAACAAAGTGTGACGGTGTGATTCTACTTGTGTAGTTACCTGCTGTGCAGTCTTGATGGCGAAAAACTGGTGCTGTCCTTCTGCTCCACACACATACCCAAACGCCCTGTTATCTGTGACATCTCTGGCGATGAAAGAGATCTTATTCACCACATGCTCGTGTTCAATCACCTGAGTATTAGAAGACAAAGGATTTATTAGCCGACTAAGGGTTAGAAAACAAATGCAATGAGCTTCACAGTAGAGTATGACAAGTGTGGGAGGGAAATAGAGGAACTCACCCCTGATCTCTCATCGATGATCTTGATTCCTGACATGGATATGTTGACCCAGATCCTCTGTTTGTGTTTGCCCTGAGATCGAGCGGCTACGGCCATACCCTGGAGTGGAATAGATAATACGTGCTGTTCTGTTTTGTCTGCAGTTAGGAAGTCAACACAACATGACCTTTGGTTTTTTCATAGCTAATATCTGTACGTTTTACGCACGATGTAGTCCTCTGCTGTGAGGACACGACACAGCAAATATGAATGTTGGTCATGCAAAATATTGACACACTATGACAGGGTTAACAGCAGCAATGCTTCCTGTGTTGTGTCCACATGATATCCACTGAATACATATATTACATTTATTTTAAAAAATGGAGATTTAAGCTTTTAAATTTGAAAATATCTTTCATCCAATCCAATCAATTTTATTTATATAGCACATTTTAAAAACAACAAGGTTACCAAAGTGCTGCACAACAAATACAAACAGTAGAAATAAATAATAGTAACATTTAAAATACAGTAAATCACAAGACAAACTCTCATGCTGTATTAAAAGCCAAGGAGTAAACATGAGTTTTAAGACGTGATTTAAAAGTATCATGGGTTATAAATAAAGCAAGGCACATTGCAAAGTTTCAAGCTGCACCTTCATTTTCATCATGGAGTCCTGGCACATCTTGTCTCCTCGGGCCTCTGAGACATCATCCACGCCAATCAGCTTCGCTTTGTACCTCACCCCATCCCCTTGGAACCTGCCCAGCAGGTACTCATCTGTCTTCTCTGGCACTGTATTAAAAAAAAAAAAACATCAAGGAAACTATGATTTATAAAAGATCAGACTTAAAAACTTGAAGTCCAGTAGTTAGTCCATTAACTTGTTCAAAATGTTGCGACTTCTTCCATCCCTCACCTTTCTTCTTCTCTTTCTTAAACGGGACTCTGGATGCAGCGGTTGCAGGGGACGCCGGAGGGGTCGTGGCTGCAGTCGGGGATGCTGCACTGGGATCAGCAGAGACCGGGGCGCTGGTCTCCACCTCTGCAGACATGTTGTGGAGTGAGCCTCACTGGGACAGGCGGACGGTCAGGGAGGTAAAACAGACGGCAGCTCCGTGTTCAGAGGGCAGCGAGGTCAACCGAACAGATGACTCTCAACACCCACACATGCTTTTCTTCTTATGTGTCTGCGGCAGGAAAAGTGAAGTAAGAGAGAGAGCATGTGAGGAGAGAGAAAAAAGGAGAAGAAGATGCATGATTAAACACATTCTTTCCTGTTAAAAAACTGTGAACAAGATACAGGACTATAAAGAGTGATAATTAAAACACCACTTTATGTTATGTAAGAGCAGTGAAAAGATTTTTGGCACATCATAAACAATCACATTCTTTTCACAATCAGCAATAAACATTTACAACCATGAGGCAGAAAGAGAAGTAACTACAAGACACATGACCTATAAAACATCATGGTCTCATAAGGACACACACACTTTAACTCTCCTTCACACATGCTGTGTCAGATGTTCGGTGTTGTAAAGGAGTAAATTATTCTGAGACAGAGACGCTGCTGCACGCGGTCAACTGTAGACATCTGTTCTCAACGACCACGGATCTGAATATTCATTTGGAGGGATTATAAAATCAGAACTAAAACTGCACAGATACAAGTTAAAGCTCCAGTGAGGAGTTTTTAGCTGGTTATGAAACTGCCTGGAATTAAATCTGATGCGTCTTCATAATCTATGAAAGGAAACTAGACCATCAGCTTACAGAGTGATTATTTCTAAAGTGTGTTACTATTAGGGATCGGCATTACAAGCCAAAATACTATTGGACGATTATTCGAATAGATGTGGTTAGCACACAGCTTTAAGATGCTCTATAGCCACCATCTGGCAGGAATACTGTATTACAACCAGGCACTGGTAAAAACAATGAAAAATTGTACTTTTAAAATGAGAAAATATTCAAAGTAACTCTTCAATTTTTACAAAGTGAACGAATATTTGATGCCTGAAACTGTGGCCACAGGGTAGATGTTAGACAAAGTGTACAGGAAACCAATCGCTACTTAAGCACACTTTCCATTTCCTGTTATCTGTGGCAGAGATTTCCAATGAGTGATGCATTTTACCGCTAAATGAAAGTAAAATGAGCCTGCTGTAAAAAAAAGAAAAAAGACTACTCTGTGCAGGACAATATTGGCAAACACACAACCTCTTCTGTCCACAAGGGGCGCCAACATCGCCACAAACCAAAAGTTCCTTATAGGTGCTTTAACCATGCAGTCAAGACCTTCAACAAACTGTTTCAGTCATTTTGCAAGCATAAATGACAAAAAACAAATCAGGTGTCAGCTTTTTAAATCTAAAACATGTTGCTTTTAATTGTCATTTATGGCAGAAAACAAAAAAATTGGAGATTAATGCGACAAAAAAGCTATTTTAAGACATCACTTTAGTCCTTTCAAAAAATATTTAAAAGCTAAAAAACCTTCTTTTAAAAAAAAATGTGAATATCTTGTGTAAAAGCAATTGCAGATAAATTGGTTATAAAAATAATCCAGAGTTGCAGCCTTAATTTTGTCGTATCATGTGATATGTCAGACCCATAAAAGCGCCCCTCCAAACTCAGTAAGCACAGCACACTGTGGTTTAGAGGTTTAGAAGTTTAGAGGCAACATGCAAGTCATATCTGTGCACACAACAATAAAATCATCAACAATTTAACTGCAAACATAGAAGAAATCTGCTGTAAAGACCTGAGGATTTACAGTGCAGGAAACTCCAGGCAGAGTCACATGACACACAGACATCAGAGTGGATTGCAGTCCACGCCAAAGCAGCTGAGATTTACCTCCATCACCTCAAGTTTTAACATAAACCTACTTCACGCCGATCAAACACCATCACAATTCTGATAAAGCTCACTCATCTCCCACTAATCCTGAGCATTCAACCACACCATAAACCCTGTTTAAGGACTCCTGCCCTGCACAACCAACTCAAACATGTCTCTGAGTGAGACGTACATACCTTTAGGTCCTCTTCCAGAGGCTACACTGCCGACAACACCGGCGTAAAGAGTCTGTGAATGCTGGAGAAAGGACCAAAGGTTGGAAGTGGGCAAAGGTTGAGCAATTACCTGAGGTTAATCTTACGCTAGCAAGAGGAGAAGATCTCGTGATGCCCAGCTGAGCAACTCTGGACGGAAATTGGAGCCTTTGGAGTCATCTTTTACCCACAGTGTTATTTAACCTTCAAACAATTTGTAAAACCTATACTTGAAATAAAAAGGTGTAGGAAATAATCGACAGCTGAGACCAACAAATGCACCTGTGTGATCATGCAAAGTCAAACTATTCTTATCTTAAGACTGTGAGGGAATATTCACAAACACAGCCGGTTTATGATTATTGATGATTTAATCTATCAGGCAGGTGATCAGTTTTATTCCTAAAGGAAATGAAGCCACACAGGATGAGATAACAGCTGTGAACTCTCAGGTCATTGAGGTTGTTCCAGGTTTGTGCCAGCTGTTACCTTGTTCTGAAGCCCATCTCACCACATTTTAAAAAACACCTTTAAGCCAAGGGTGCAGAAACGTCAAAATTGGCATCGTTTCCTCTTAAAGAAGTCAGACACACTGCTCTTCAAATGAGGGCTCTCTATCACACGAGCTACCGTGCAGCTGTAAAACAATAAAAGCTTCATTTTGTCCACCAGTGCCACCACTATTGAAGTCCAAGAGAGGAGCAGGCTTAGCTTTTTGAATGTTTGCTTTACCCCCGGTGACATTTAAATTCCTGCACACACAGAACACGGAGACAAACATGCTGTTTTTTGTTGCTGTGCAAAGGAGCCTAGGGAAAACAAGACATAACTCTAAACACTTGTTGATGCTCCATTTACACAAGCTTGACACATGACTGCGCTTGTCCTGTAACTTAACAGTGGTGTCAGAGTCCCACTAGCTGGAAGGAGAGGCTAATAAAAAGGGTGAAATGTCAACTGTGAGTTAAAGGATTACATTTTAACCTCTTACTAAAAAGGTAGACATGGGACTAAATAGAAGATAGGAGGAATAATCAGCAGCTTTTAAAAACATCAGTTAATGTGAAGCCACAAATAACAAGAACAGAAGTGTGAATTCATATTTGTCAGCAGAATAACTGCAGAGCAAGGAGAGAAAATGTCACAATCCTGGGCCGCCAGGAAACGTAAACTAGTGCACATCTGGAGGAAATCAGGGAATGACTCAGTCTGCAAGTGAATGAGATGGTGAAATACCACAGGCCCACTGTGAACACAAAGAGCATGCACAACACTTTCAGGCAAAATGCATTTGATTTGTACTAACACAAGGGGTTCAGATATGCAAAGGAAATGGATAAGAGATACAACTGAGGTCACATTTTTTTAAAGATTAAAGAGATTTGTGCAGAAAAAAAAAAAAGCAGTGTGAGTGAGTGTTCAGAAAAAGAAGTGTTTAGTATTGTTTGAAACACTTAGTACAGATAAATTGACCATGATTGAGTTGGAATGACAACACTGAGGGAAGTTTGACTCCTAAAGTGGTTTCCTTTTTTTTTACTGTAATGGAAAAACAATTAGTTTGTTTAACTCTGTGGAGCTCCTCTCTCAAACCTCGCCTCCTCGCACAAGTTTTATAAGCGAACTCAAAGGGCAACTTCTCTCTAACAACTTTAAAGTGAGCCCCAGAAGGGATTTGGTGGAGGCTTAATTAGTGCAAAGATGTTTAAAATAAAGTAACAAAAACAGTGACCTACCTGTGTTGGAAGCGCGCAGTAAGATGTTGAAGTTCTGCAGTCGAAACACTGATTTTTGTTCCCGTGATGCCTCCGCGGCTCGGGCACAAAATGAGTAAAAACCAAACACAGCCTCACAAACCGAGCAGGAGTCAGATGTTTTCCGCTGAATGCCGTGGACACAGAAAGGAGAGACTGCTGCAAACTCCCATATTAACCCTTCACTGACTGACAGACCGAACTCAATGCACATTTCTACTGTTTGAGGGGCGGGCTCTTCACGTTGAAGGGGAAATAAAAAACCACCAGCAGTGAAGGTATAGTAAACTGGGTCAGGAAAAATGCTGTGTTGTGGAATGATACAATGTAACGTGAATATAAAACACCACTGGCCTGTTCACACTGTCACATCAAACTTTGTATCTCTGCTCTATTTTAGACTTCCTTTCACTAAGAGGCTAAAAACTTATTCTGACAAATTCACCAAAACTTGAAGTGGTTTTAATTCACATTTTTGTGATAACAACTAATAATAATTATAATAATGACTTTATTTATGTAGCACCTTTAAAAACAAATGTTAACAAAGCAATTCAAGACCTACCTTTTTAGTCTTTCTTTTAACTGAGTTTTATTTTTATTCTTAATAGTTCTATTTATTTATTTATTTATCTATTTCCAATTTAGTCACTTTTATTCTACTTTCTTTATTTATGTACTTATTTATTTATTTTAAGTCTAGCATCTTAAGTTATGTAAGTTATTTTATTTTGGTGGTTTTAATTTCCTGTTTTGAGTTTTAACATCTTATTTTACCTCGTGTTTCCTCATTAAGATATCGTGAGAGCACTTCCTCAGTTCATTCAGCAACTTCTTTATTTTATTTATTTATTCATTTTATTTTTTATTGTTTTTATTACTATTGTTGCATATATTGTGTTCTTAACCTTAGGATTATGGGGTGGGTTTGGGGTCGGGCTGGGGGTCTTAATTTATTCTATTTTTAAGTTATGCACAGCACTTTGTGTTACAATGTCATTGTATGAAAAGCTCTTTCTAAATAAAGTCTGATTGATTGATTGATTGATGGTTCAAATAACATAGCAAACATTTCGAAGGACAGGGAGGAGGAACTTTAACCCTCCTGTTATGTTGCGGGTCAAATTGACCCTTTTAAAAGTCTATTTTAGGCAATATATGCCTTCCAAACCAGCTAAATACAGCATGAAAATCTGGGCAGCATGTGACAGAAGAGGTGTCATGTTAATTTATCAAAATCACTTCATAAAAAAAAAAAATCAAAATGAAAAAAAAATAAACAAAAATCTATCTCATGTTAAACTATTGTATTTATATTTAGGGCTTTCCAATGTACATAAAAAAAAAGTTTTAACATTAGTTTTAATGAAAAACAATCATGATCTGTGAGAATTAAAGAACACCAATGGACTAAATTTTGATTTAAATGGTTAGTAATGGAGTTAAAAATTAGATTCAAAAAATGTGTTTTGGGATTTTTTTGGGTTCTGACACTTTTGGATAATTGAATATGCCCCGGGTCAAATTGACCCAGGAATATTATTGATGTTCCAGAGAAACAAACATAACAGGAGGGTTAACAATGCAAAACAAAATGCAACGCAAGAGGTTAAAAGGAATACACGTCAATTAAACAGAATGAAGTGCTGGGACAATAGACCAGTAATTCATTGTTGAGAGGTTTTTCAAGGATAAATAAATAAATAAAAATGGATAAGTAAATAAAAGGACAATAAAAGAGGTTTTCAGAACAATAATAATAATAATATTAGTCTAATATGAAAGTGGCTGCTTGATATACCTTAAAAGAAATGTCTTAACTTTGGATAACACACTGCTAATTGGTCATTTGAAGCTAGTTAGCTAGCTTCTTTCTACTTGAAAACCACCTAGCAGCTAACTGTTGCTATTAGCTAGCTCCATTCCTCTGACTGTGTTTTAGTTTAAGGGTGAACAACTTTCTACTGACATTAGTTGGTTAGCAACTTTTTTCAGCTACCACGTTGCCATTGCGTATACTGTATGCTTGTACAGACTGTGGCAACAATTTTCCTTGCTAAGGACAAAACATATCTATCTATATATACAGTGCTCAGCAGAAATGAGTACACCCTCTTGGAAATGTAAGATTTTAATACATTTCTCAATTAACACAAGAATAATTTCAAAAATGTTGGCAAAACTGAGTGTCATAGAACATATGTTTGACTCATATCATGAAAGTAAGGTTAATAATATAACTTGGATAACAAAATCTTCATTTTTACACAAAAGAATTGTAGCAAAAATGAATACACCCCACAACAAAAACTGCTATATCTAGTATTTCGTATGACCTCCATGATTTTTAAGGACAGCACCAAGTTGCAGACGTATTGTTTCATCAATCTTTTTCCACTCTTGGAGGATGACCTCTTTTAGTGCCTTGATGCCTGATGGAGAGTGATGCTCAACTTTTCTCTTCAGAATTCCCCACAAGTGTTCGATTGGGTTCAGATCAGGAGACATACTTGTCCACTGAACCACTTTCACCCAGTTCTTTTTCAGAAATTCAGCTGTGGCCTTAGATGTGTGCCTGGGATCATCGTCATGTTGGAAAAGTGCATGACGACCAAGGGAACGGAGTGCAGCATTTTTTATTATTTTTATTTAACCTTTATTTAACCAGATAAGTCCCATTGAGATCAAGACCTCATTTTCAAGGGCGACCTGGCCAAGAGGTCAGCAGCACACGTCAGAATAAATGGCACAACTCAACAATATGGAACATATATGCAGACAGTATGTAGAAGCAAACAATAATAATTTAAAAAGTGCAACTTATTTTCAAGTAAAGTGCAGTTTGTGAATATAAAACAGCATTTAAAAACACAGGCACTGTTCTGGGGTCTTTCTTTCATTTAAGATAGACTTAAAGGTGTCCAGAGAGATGAGATCCGACAGATTCAAGTCCTTCTGGAGTTTATTCCAAGCAGTAGGAGCAGCAAAACTGAACGCTCTCTTACCAAACTCTGTCCGAACACGGGGAACACACATCCGCAAAGTGTCGCAGGAGCGCAAGGCATAGTGACTTCCTGATCTCTGAAGATAAACACATAAATACATTGGGACCAAGCCAAGTAGACATTTGTAAATTAGATGAAGCCAATGTGTTTGCCTGCGCACACTCAGGGATGGCCAGTCGGCTCTGACATAAAGCTCACTATATAATATCACTATATACACTATTTAAAGACAACAAACATTTAGCCGAGGCTCCCAAGTACAAAACGTCACCATAATCAATAAGAGGCAAGAATGTTGCAGAGACTAAAAGTTTCCTCGCTCTGAGGGAGAAACAGGATTTATTCCTGTAAAGGAAACCTAGTTTCACCCTAAGCATCTTCTCTTTCGGTATAGAGCAGTACATTTGTGAACTCATGATTCCATCAATGAAGTGAAGCTCCCCAGCTGATGAATTTTCTTTTCTGAAATCCGATCCCAAAGACCGTAAACTGATTGTGTACTTGTGTTTGGTTTGTCTCAGCGGTGTCGCCCTACCTCAGTTGAGCATAGATCAGATCAAACATTCTTCAGATCAGTCCGTTCATTTAGTTGGGGTGATGATGGCTATGTCTGAAAAGGATGATGATTCTCTACCTGAGCACCATGGCCATATTTTAAACCCACCATTGAGGTTTTAGAAATAAAGAATGATTGGTATTGTTGTAAATCTCCGATCTGTTTACCACACAAACAAAACATCACCATCAAACCTGAGAAAGCATGTGGAGGTCTGTGGCTAACACACTTGTTTTATTCCAGATGAACATTTGAAACTTGTCTGTGCTTGTAGTAACTTATATTTCATGGTAGCCTATACTTTTTAGATATGAAATCATGTTTTCTAGATCAATTGAACGGAGCAGAATGTACACCCATGGATTCTTGACTGCACTCATGCTTTGTGTAAATACTTTAGAGACTTTTTAAAAAGTACTTTGAATACTTAAGTACTTTTAAAAGCAAGTACTTCAGGACTTTAACTCAAGTTGTGATCTGACTGAACAACTTTCACTTGTATTGGAGTAATGTTTGATCAGGAGGATCTATACTTTGACTCAAGTAGTGAAGCTGTGTACTTTTTCCACATCTATCTATCTATCTATCTATCTATCTATCTATCTATCTATCTATCTATCTATCTATCTATCTATCTATCTATCTATCTATCTATCTATCTATCTATCTATCTATCTATTTATCTATCTATATATCTGTCTATCTGTCTATCTATCTATGTAACTGCGGTTCATTTTTAAGCTCCTTTAAGATAGCTACTGTATTTAGCTTCCATAATTAGCAACTTTGAAGTCACTGTGCAAGTTCTTGAGCTTCTTCCACTTCATTTACCAGAGTACATGTATGAGCTCATGGAATTTGACTTGTATTAACACCCTAACTTCCTGCCTGTACCCACCATTTGTGTTTGCTTGTTTCAGTATGACGTTGTATGTATGGATTTGCACCATGGTGAATGAAAATTGACACATGAACAGACTAATCAATATTGAACTTTGGCTCATCATCCAAAAATGATGTTTTTCTGTTGGTTTAAACAGCAACAGCCTTGGCAACGACACTGTGTGACATAATCAGTGTTGCAAGCTTGGTGCATTGTTTTGGTATTTCAATGGGACATATAGTGCTTTATAGATATTTGTCAGGACACAGATTTTAAATGCCAGATAGTCCCAGTTAAACCAGGATGTATGTTCACTCTAGTTTGTACAATTTGTTATTTTAAGGCTATAGTTTGCTAGCCTCTTTAAATTCTGTTGTTTCAGAATTTGTAACCTAAGTGACCATGACTAGTTGGCTAGCTTCTTTCGTGTCAGTTTCTCTAGGTTGAATTTGACAAGATACTGTATTTAGTTTGCTAGCTTCGGGTTTTTGGTTTCAGGACTTGCATCTTTAAAATAACTGCAGCATTTAGCTAGCTTCTTTCGGCTCATTATTTTAGTAGGTAACTGCTGTTGCTTACTAGTAGAGCATTGACCTAGTAGAGTATGAACCCAGAGGAAAATTTTACTGCTCAAGGCTTTCTCTTCTAAGTCTCCGGAGACAAAATTGAGATTCTCACTTCAGCCTCATTCAAGTTTCAAATTGTTCTCATTGGTTTCTCATTAGTTTCTCCTAAAATTCACTAGGAGAAATGGTTGAGACCATGACATGAGTCTTATTTGAGACTTAAATAAGTTTAAATAAGCCATTAATGGCTAATTTTCTGCTCTTTTTTAAAATATGTATTTTTGGCCTTTTTGCCTTTATTTGACAGGACAGCTGAAGAGAGACAGGAAATGTGGGGAATAGTGAGCCGGGGAAGACATGTGGGAAATGGTCAACCGGCCAGGAATCGAACCGGCAACCCCTGCGACGAGGACTGTAGCCTCTGTATGTGGGGCGCTTAGACTGCTAGGCCACCAGTGCTTCCAACAATCCATCCATTTAATTGTAATAATCTGGCTAAATCTGGTCAGCCCTTTTGTGGCCCATATTTTAAATAAATGGTCTGTCATACCTGGTATGAAATCTCTATCTTTTGCAATTTCTCTCAAATCCACTAAATCTTTGTGAAGTGGTTTTGTTCCAAACATACTTGTAAAGGAAGGACCATATTGTGAAGTCAAAGAAGAGATCATTTCACATCTAAATAGCTGATCTTGCAAGTGGTTCAAATGTTTTAATGAGAATTGTAAGTTTGCAGACAATTACATTGAAATCTTAATTTTGCAGGGCACTATAAATGTTCATGAAAAGATGAGCTCAGGCTCTTTCTTTGCTCCATCTGAGCTCAACTTGAGACACAAAAACTGAGTCTGACAAAAACAAATGGATGAGGTTAGATTGAGACAATTGAGAGAGCTCCCTGATTTCTCCACCTGAGCTCAAAGGGAGTCACAACACTTGAGAAATACCTGAGAATCATTTCAGATTCTGACCAGATCTCCTTTTGAACTGAAAAGGAGACTAAGCTGAGACTTTTTACAACTTTTTTCTGGAGGCAAGAATGAGAAACAGGAGACATAAGCTGTAGTCTCATTTTGCTTTCAAACAGATCTCATTGTTGTCTAGGAGACATAAATGAAACACTTTTGAGATCTCTTCTCTAAATTTCTTTTCCTATGGGAAGGGCAGCCAAAAAGAAACCATCCTTATAATTTGACTTCCAAATAAGAGTGAATGTTTTGGCCTGCTTCTTTGTGCAAATGTTGCCCTGCAATGGTGGCTTATTCCCAAATCCAGCACTTACAAACAAGAAATAAAATGTCAGTGATGTTTTGATTCTCCTCCCTTAAAAATTTCCCCAAACAACTTAGAAAGTTTGCTTTCTGCAGCTCTAATCTGCCAAAATAATAGACTTCCAAGTAAGCCCTGCTCCAAAGCCTTTAAGTAATTTCTAAAGAAAGACACAGCTGATTCCATTGTCATTATTCTTTTGTTAAAAATCAGCATATTCCTCTGAAATATGACATGATTTTCTTTGTTCCTCCTTTTGTAACGGTCAATATTGTTGGAAAAAGCAACAGCTTATTCCCCTGAGATGCATTACAGACTGAACTGCCTCTAAAACTGAGCAAATTTTAACTATCCCACCTTAATCTGCCAACAGTGTGTCAAAAGGATTTGATTGCTTTTAAATTAAAAGTGTATTGTTATAATCTAAACTAAGTGCCATGCATATATTATGTCATTAGATGTAGAGGGAGTAAGGGGAAAGAAAAGAATGGAGGAAAGCTCCAAAGTTGCTGACACAGCAGAATTTCTGGAAGACCAGGCAGGCTCTACATTTCCTTTGCAATGCACTAGTGCTATTGCAATTACAGTAAACTGATGGCTGAAAACCCGGTCATCAACTTCCTTGGTATAAATGTCTGTTTTGCTTTAGATACCATGCAGCGATTCAGCCGTGTAATGACAGTTTTCATATTTGCTGTTCTAAGCACAGAGTGCCAGTTATGATATTCCCAGGAGGAAAATCCTAAAGCCACACAGGACGTGTTTTGTGTTGTGTGTGCAGAAGCTTTATTTCATGTTTGTTTGGGATAATTAAGAGAAGAACTGGGTAGTCAGTGTACGCAGGAAAAGCCACATTTACAGAGACAAGGAACTTGAGCTTCTTCAATAGTAAAGTTTAAGAAAAAGAAACATGATTCAGACCGCAGAGTTGCAAAATCAGAGCAAACAGACCTGCACTGACATGAGCAGTGATGTCAGTATGCTGTTTATCCTGTGGACTAATAAGTTTCACTTCTGTGTTTCTTTTATTATTATTATTATGATAGTGAAGTACTCTCTTTATGTTTTTGACATCTTGTCAATGTTATTGAGTTCACATATAAGGGTCTGATAGTTCAAGGGGTTCCCAAAGTGGGGGTCGGGACACTGATGGGGGGTCCCAAGTTGTTGTCCCAAGTGGATCTGTTTTTTGTCTTTAAGTAATCTAAATTTTCATCACCTTAAATATATTGGGGAAAAAGTAATTCAATTTGAAATGAAACACACTTTTTAAACTAGTTTTCTGCCTTTCCTTGTTGCCAGATGACTCCTGAGGTTAGTGTTGGGGTTAGTTGACCATAACAAAGCAGCAGTAGCAGCAGTTAATTCATAACAGCACATCAGGAAACAGCCACATGCGCATGTAGGTGTATCATTTTCTGCAGACAAGCTAAATCAAGTATGAAGCTACATTCGAGTGGGGGTCGTGAGTCTTTGGCACCTATTTTGTGGGTCACGGGCTGAAAGGTTAAGGAACCCCTGTGATAGTTAACTTAAACATCAGATAATCACTCACATTGCACCCTGTTGTGTTTCACTTCCTTTCATCTGGAGCTCATGACCTTATAGCTGTATTGGTTTTGTTACAATGAGCAATATGTCAAAGCTTACTGATAAAACAGTATAAGTGTTTCCTTTTCCATTCGTGGTGAACTGTGGGAGGTGAAGTGGCATGATCTTCCAACAACTATCATGCCTCTTTAACTTATAGTCATAATTACTAGCATGATCAGACCTTGACAAGGTGAGTGACCCTGTTAAAGTGTTGAATGTTTCATTTATAGTCATGCTTCTCACTTTTATTCATGTCAAGGACCATTAAACACACAATTTAGACCAGTGACCCTGCATTTGATAGATATCATTCCAAAGCTTCCCAGCTGTCACTTCCAGGAACAAAGCAGCAGTAGAGATAACAATGGGCATGTAAAGCAGATTAAGCTATGTGAGATTGGCAAACTTGGTTATTTGAATCATCATTTCCAACTATGACTGTAAAATTTAAAGATACAGATTTAAACATGCTGCACTCATATTATTACATTATTTTATCTTTGATCAACCACATCTACCCTGCAGTGTGCCAGCAATAACTGTAATTCAGTCTTAAACCCTTCTAAGCATTTGGCTCACTAGCCTCAATCTCTGATGGTAAGTATTGTTAGACAAGCTAACACCCTCCTTATACAGACTCTGGTCCATAGCATGGTCCATCACTATCACCGCTTCCTCTGACTCTTATTCTCCTCTATCCCTCTTTCCAGACCCAACTCGGTCGAGGCAGATGTCTGTCTAACATGAGTCTGGTTCTGCTCGAGGTTTCTGCCTGTTAAAAAGACGTTTTCCTCGCCGCTGTTACTAGCTAAAAACTGCAAGGTGCAATGCTCATGGCGGATTAAGGCCATGGTGTTGGGTCTCTGTGCATAATTTGACATTCTAGACCTCCTATGTTTGTAAAAGCGTCTTGAGATAACGTTTGTAGGGATTTGGCGCTATACAAATAATGATCGATTGATGTTTGTGATTGTTACTCTGCAACCTCAGACACATTCAGTCTTGGAAATGTGCTCTCTCTTCACCCCTACTTTTTGCCATTGAATACAAAGCATGTGTACAAAAACATTTAGATTCTTCTGGAGTAAAGACATATTACCATGGTCCCTCAAACCCCCTGTAAGGACATCTTGGAACATCAGAATCTCACTGATTTCAATCATGACTGTAAACAAATGAAGGGTATTTCATTCAGTTTAACTGCACAGATATATTGTGGTTTTTTTTGTCTTTTCAAAAGCTCTTTGAGCGAGACATTTTTCAGACAAAGATGTTGCAGCCTTCCAAAATAAACCGTGGACTGTGCCAAGTTTCCAACAAACAAGAATAGGAACATCTGAACTTCTCACCCCACCCCAAGCAAATTTAAACCAAAACTTAAAGTCAGATATTTTCAAGGAAAGCTAAGAGTTATCTCTGCAGAGCCAGGCAGCCATAGCATGAAAACACTCAAATGTTACAGTCACATCCACACCTTTACTACAGTCATACATTAACACATCCCCAAACTTCACAGAGATTTTTCTGATGTTAAAGAGATGTACAGTTTATTGTATGTAGCAGGTTAAAGGATGAGAATTGAGACAGATAGGGACAGAGGAAGGATGTCCTTCCTGCCTTTGTATCCTGTGTTCTGCTGACAGAAGCTGCTTTTTAGGAGATGAGCCCCTCAGAAGCCAGATTACTGACGAGCTGAGAGGCTGTTTTCCACTGCTGGAATCATCTTTTCCATATCCTCTTTTTTACTTTTAGTATCTTCAAACTTTTGTCCATAATTGGAAAAACAGAGTGAAATGCATTGCATCTGTGCAGCACAACATATTTAGAAGACAAGAGGGGCTGCTACATAACATCTGGGAGCAACATATGATACGATATAATACACTACAACCATAGACGGATACAACACTGTACAATATGATATAACCTGGTACGACACATTGCAATACAATAGGATATGATAGGATACAATGCAGGATATAAGTCAACAGGGTTTCATGAAATGCGATGCCAAACAATACAACAGGATTTGAAATTAAACAGTACGCTTTGATACGATGCAATACGATACACTTCCACATCATTTGATACAATTGCATCCAATACAATAAGATAAGATATGATCCTATAAGATAGGATACTTTACGAATTGTTGAGATGGGTGTCATAACAATTCCATACCATACAATATGATACTATTTGATATGATACGATATGATTCGATACAATTTGACACTTTACACTATATGCTGTAATGCACCATGATATGCTATTATATGATAAGATTTGGTAAGGTGCAGTCTGTTGCGTGACTTTGCCTTGCGTTAAATTGCACTGCGTTACGTTTTGCTGCGTTATGTTGCGTTGGGTTACGTTGCACTGCGTTACTTTGTGCTGCGTTACGTGGTGCTGTTACGTTGCGTTACGTTGCATTGCGTTATGTTGCAGTGTGTTACGTTGTATTGTGTTACATTGCACTGCGTTACGCTGCGTTGCGTTGTGCTGTTACGTTGCGTTACATTGCACTGCATTACGTTGCACTGCGTTGCGTTACGTTGTGATGTTACGCTGCGTTACATTGCACTGCGTTACATTGTGCTGTAACGTTGCGTTACATTGCACTGCATTACGTTGCATTGGGTTGCGTTACATTGTGCTGTTACGTTGCGTTACATTGCACTGCATTACGTTGCACTGCGTTGCGTTACGTTGTGATGTTACGCTGCGTTACATTACGCTGCGTTACATTGTGCTGTTACGTTGCGTTACATTGCACTGCATTACGTTGCATTGGGTTGCGTTACATTGTGCTGTTACGTTGCGTTACATTGCACTGCGTTACATTGCACTGCATTACGTTGCACTGCGTTGCGTTACGTTGTGCTGTTACGCTGCGTTACATTGCACTGCGTTACGTTGCACTGCTTTATGTTGCGTAACGTTGTGTGCATTACATTACGTGAGGTTATGTTATTACATTGCACTGCGTTATGTTGTGCTGTTTCGTTGCGTTACATTGCACTGCGTTACATTGCACTGTGTTACGTTGCGTTACGTTGCGTTGCGTTACGTTGCGTTGCGTTACGTTGCGTTGCGTTTTGTTACGTTGCGTTGCGTTATGTTGCATTGCGTTACGTTGCGTTGTGTTACGTTGTGCTGTTACGTTGTGCTGTTACGTTGTGCTGTTATGTTGTGCTGTTTCGCTGCGTTACATTGCACTGCGTTACATTGCACTGTTACGTTGCGTTGCGTTACGTTGCGTTGCGTTACGTTGCGTTGCGTTGTGTTGTTACGTTGTGCTGTTACGTTGTGCTGTTACGTTGTGCTGTTACGTTGCGTTACATTGCACTGCGTTATGTTGCGTAACGTTGTTATTACATTGTAATTACATTACGTGAGGTTACGCACTCTTAATGCAATTTGTCTTGGATTCAATTGCTGCACACATTAAGCATCCAAAGTATTTTTTATTTTAAAACCAACAATAATCCATGTGTAAACAATGGAGCACGTACCCATAAAAATGACAGCACATGTGATGCCTTAAGCACCACATAACTAGGAGAAAAGGTGAGAACACTACCAGGAATATATTTTTGTAATTGATGCACTTTTTGAACATAAATAAATGCAAGAAGATTTTAATAATGAAATTATTAAATGATGAATTGTATAATTGAATAAAAGAACAAGAAAGAGAAAAATTATTTTTCTGATGCAAGATTTCAAGACCTTTTCCCTTCAATGACGTGTCTCTCTGGTTCTTCTTCACAGTGTGATGACGCTGCCTTACAATTGTGGTTCCCTGTTCTTCTGAATGTGATTCAGTGTGTGTTTTAATCAGTGTTTCGCCGTCACGCACAGGAGGACATTTGGTTGCTCCTTATTCCCGTCAAACTTGGTAAGGAAAGGAAGAGTGTGACAGACTACAGACAGCACAAGTCAGCAGCACATGGACTTTAAAGGGCATACTTGCATGACAGAACACTGACAGAGACGGTCTAATGGGAAGTGTATTTCCCAGTTTATGACAGGAAGGCCGCAATCCAAACATGAGGTATTTAGGGCGTGAATCCTGGAACCCACTGCTACCATAACCAGAACCTAAGATAGCCACTTATCTCCAGTCCATAATTGAGGTAGTCTCAGATTGTATCTTTAACTCCTTACTGGCTTACTGACCATTTCATTCTAAAAATACCAAATCAGCACTGCAGGAAGCAGCAGCAGCATCACACTTGACGCACATGATGACAAATTCTATAGGATATAGGGTGCAAATTACAGTAAAAGCAGAGCAATAGGCTGTTCAACAAGTGTTTCCACACAGTTCTATCCTCCCCCCCCCGAAAAAAACAGGAAGTCTTTCTAGTCAGGAGAAATATTGGCCAAGCACCTTACCTACCCTCTGGTTTCCTGAGAAAGCTGGGAGGAAACTGCCGAACCTCATAAAAGTGGTGACCTCAGCACATATTTGCACTTCACTAACAGGCCATGACCACATATCCCAGAGACTACCCCAGCTTTGCCCGAAGATACGGGGGAAAGAAGCAGGACAGGGCAGCCCCCAGATCATCTCTGGAGACATTAGGGAATAGACCGACGGTGTTTGTTTAAGTCAGCAGAACATACGCAGGAATTTAACTTCACTTTTACTCTCAGATGGGTAAAAGAGTCTTCTCAGCACTGCCAAACCTCTGTGGCCATACATGAACGATTCACCTGATCATTAATAACTACCTCATATGATCAGAGTGCTAATAAACAAAGTCAGCTTCTAAACTCAGACGTGTTTCATCCGTTTACACCGCTCTGTTTTCCTTCTTTTGTTATTTATACTCACTGCACTCCCTCCTTTTGAAGAACAAAGTACTGCAGACTCAGCAAAAGCCTCTTGGATCACATGACAGATCATTAGGTGCAACGGTCTAAAACTTCCTCTGCATTGTGCAAGACTCAGCTAAGTATATTCATTAAAGAAAAGAGTGTTTAGTTTGACAGAGAGAGAAATAAGTCTGCATGTAAGCCTCTGAATTGTTATAGTCCCAATTTTAGTATAACCCTTCACCCTATATGTGTGTATAATGTAAGACATGAGCCCACGTTACTCAATGCTGCTGTGTTCTGTTCAATGTTGCCATCTTGTGGACAAAGAGTTACATTCCATACTCCAAAAACCTTTAAAGCAAGAATCACTGCACATGAGTATTTCTCTGATGTAGGCAGTTACAAGTAGAGCGTATTAGGTTGAATTTTCTTCAGTTTGCCAACCTCAGGTGATGACCTTGTTGCACCACGGGCATTTCCCGTCAGTGTATCGCAAAACTGAAAAGCTGCCTCTTTAAATATTTGCTCTACTTTGCTGCGGACCTGCCTGAGTGATTGCATAATCCTGGAAAGACAATTTAACCAAACAAATGGTCTTTAATACATGAAAGTATTCTGAATTTAAGAAAAAATGTATATAATATCTTAGCATGTAGTAGTTTTAAGAGTGTTTGATGGCTATTATGTGCAGTCATACTATCTGTCTTTCAGCAGAGTGCATGTTGGGACACTTTTGGCATCCCATGACTCAAAAGAGGTCAGAGGTATAGAGGAAGAAAGAAAGAAAGATTTTATAAAACCGTTTAAAACAACAATATTTGTTGTCAAAAAACAACCAGGGCTTACTATTTCAGTTTTCAGACTAGCAGGTGAAATGTGTGTGGTAATTTATGTGTATCCAGGGGTGTTGTAGTGGGGAGAAAAGTGGGACTAACTTCCCAGGGCCCAAGTGGGGAGGGGGGTCCTTCATGGGCCTGAAATAAAATGTGTTTTCTGCTACGCTTTTCTTTTTTTTTTTGCTATAACTGCAATAAGATATCCAAAATTGTCTGAATAAATAACAAACATTCAGAATTCCACGGCTCCGTGAGATGCGTGTCTCATGCCTAAAGTGGTGAATTGTCATATTTTCATAGCATCAAGTGTGGCTGAATCTGATTGTAAAGTAAACTGTAGGTTTTTAGAGTTTTATTTGACTTCATGAGGTTAGATTATATCAAAGAATGTCCCCTTTTTATTATTCAACAAGTCACTTGGCTTCAAATAATCTTGATAACAGAGGTGGACAGTCTGAAGGTCAATATTGTGCAGTTACATTTGGAGAAATTGTAAAAAAAAAAAAAAAAATATTGATAGGTTGCTTAGATTTTAATCAGTTAACTAGGATAGTTTGAAGCATATATTTTTGTTTAATGCAAATAAACCTGTATTATCAGCAATGTTATATTTTGTAGGGTTGGCTGTGGTGATGGGGCCCACTGAGATATTGTTTCAGGGGGCCCAGAATTCCTGGCGACACCCCTGTGTGTATCTAAGTGTCAAAGTGGATTCAACTCTCAACTAGACTTTATTTATGTAGCCCCTTTCAAGCATACAAACATACAGCCCAAAGTGCTTCAACAAGAACAGATTGACAGAAAATAACAGCAATGGATAAAATAATACAAGACTAAAAGAACAAAAGATGGTAACCATGAAAAATACTTTAAAATAAAAACAAAAATCAATCAAATATGAAAGGGGTAGGAAACAAATTTAAATCTATTTAAGTTTTTTAAAAATCAGGTAAATACTTAAAATCAATGAATGATTAATTATGGTAATAAATCAGTTCAAGGCTAAAACAGAAATACTAAATTCATTGAATCTGTTTTTCATAATTTTGTATGCAGTAATCTCTGTTTATTGCTAAGTACAGTATCAAAAATAAATAGCTTAAAGAGGGAGTATCATGCATGTTTTCAGGCTTTACATCATCCCTCTGATACCTCTATAGTAGCTTCACATGATTTACAGCTCCAAAAAACTCAACTTATCTCATCTAGTGTCCTGCAAAACCCTCATTTCAGCCTCAGTCTGAAACACTCCATTCTGGCTACTGTCTCTTTAAGGACTGCCCAGCACTCCAGTAGCCTCCTCCACTGCTGCTTTGCTACAGAGTCCCATTTCTCTATATTAAACCACAGAATTATGATATATAGCTGTATGTTTTGGACCCCAAATCTGACCCAGAAAAATGTGTAAGGGACAAACAAAGTCCCCAGCAACAAAGAGCAGAACAGGACGTCTCTGTTTGGTAAGTATCGCATTTATTATGCATTTTTAAAGAGACTAACCAGTCAGTGATGATATGATTTGAGCAAATGAAGTGTGACTTTATGAGCAAGATGTTTAGTGTAGCCAGCAGTCTCATCCTGGGAACGTTTTCCTCACTGTTGAAAACTTTGCCTCTGTTTACTATTGACATCTTAAGCTTAATATTTGTATTTATAAAATATGATAAAGCAGAAAGAACAGTTAGAACTGTCAGATAAAAATCATGAATGAATAGAATAATATCTTAAAACAACATTATTAGCTTCACATTGTTGAGGATGAGCACATAACCAAACTTAAAGCTGCTGTGAGGAACTTCTGGTGTGTATCGATTCTGGCGCCCCCTTGTGGACAAAGTGATACCTCTTATCTCTTCTCCTGCAAATACAAAATGAATGTCTTCAGACAATAACCTCATCCTGTTGTCTTTTACCATTTATCTTCATTACACAATGTGATTATTTGCCATGAAAACAGCCCAAAAAAGGGTGTCTCTAGAGCGAGATGTCAATCATCTGTTCTGACACCTACCCCCTCAGAACAGTTTCAGGCATTAAAATGACAACAGAGGAGGTATCGGTGTTGTTGTGGATGGTCTTGTTTGCTTTAGAGGGTCATAATGATGCATCAGTATCAGTTTCAGTCTGTTTCTCAGCCAGTTAAAAACTCCTCATAGTGCCTTTAAAGAACTGTCAAATACAGGTATAGTTTTGCATTCATAAAGTGGAGCTAGAACAATCACTTACTAACCTTGTCGTTGTTTTGCACTGCTTTGCTTAACCGTAAAGAACAAATTATTCTATCTGGATGAGTAAGATGTTGTAATTCAACAAACTCCAGTTCTGTCATTTCCCAGCATCAAATCAATACAGCTGCCTCTGAAACCTTTGACTTTGATAACCACATCATGATCCCTCTGCAGTTTGACAATGATTAACAGAGAGGTCACTTAAAAGACTACAGACATGCAGTTGCATTCGTCTCTTTGAAAAAACCCCATGATGAGGACTGAGGTGGCTTTTCTGGGCTTCTGTGGCCTGTGTCTCACTGTGGTGCATGTCACAGAAGGAATGTGAGTATTTTTCCTATTTAATCTAGTTTTAAGTCACCTACTAAGAATGTTGGCACTGGTCAAATTCGAGTGTTTACATGAATATTTGTATTTTTTCAGGGCAGTGATACCTCCTTATCCAGCAACTGTGAACTGTGCCTGGAGCCGCTGGTCAGAGTGGGGTTCTTGTGATCCTTGCACCAAAACCAGAGTGAGTCGAGTAAAAGCTCCTGCCGTCTCTTCTGCCTCTGACTGTATTGCAGTGATTTTAAAGGTTGCAGAGTAGCTTTGAATATGATATTTAGGAGTTTTTATCTATTGACCTGGTGCATAATCCAGCAGTACTCATTTCTGTGGTGTATGAATGCTCAGAGCCCTTTTTGTTTGCCACTTTTTTTTTTACATGTGCGCCTCATATTGTCAAAATCTAAATGTTTTTTAAAGGTTTTAAAAAATATAAAAAGGCAAACAGTCTGTTACCTAGTTTTGCTTGGGGCTGTCAACTTTAAACCTTTGTTTTATTTGTGATTCTCAGAGGAGATCCAGAAGTGCCGAAATGTTCGGTCAGTTTGGGGGACAGCCCTGCGATGAGCCAATTGGGGGCAGGGAGACCTGTGTATCAGACGCTGTGTGTGAGCGACCTCCTCCACCTGCGTGCTCTGACACACAATTCCAGTGCGAGTCAGGTACTTCAGCTTCCTTTAAAGTACTCATATATTTACCTTGATCATTGTGAATGTGTCAGTTTAACACCAGTCTCCTCGCAGGTACTTGTATTCAGAAGAGATTACTGTGCAATGGGGACTATGACTGTGAGGATGGATCAGATGAGGACTGCGACGAACCTGTCCGTAAACCGTGTAAATCACAAGATCTGGAAAGCAACGAGCAAGGCAGGACAGCAGGATACGGGTAAGACGCAAAAAAAATAAGAGCTAGGAAGGAGGAAACGTACAGAAAGAAATAGCTTGAAACCACTGTGGCAAAAACATACATTCATAGGGCATGTTTGACCACTGTACATGGTGACCACATGTAACAACAGTGAACTGATGCAGTATATAAAGAGATCCTGCCTTAATTGTCTTGTTTATAATGATAATAAAGCTCCAGGGGGAAGACATAATAGGACTGCATGCTTAAAATCAAGCTAACACCAGGAGACAATTAGTTTAGATAAGCTTAGCATACAAATGAGAACCAAGGGGAAAGATATTTTTCTTTCTCTCCATAAGCATTCCAGCTTCTTCATCTCTTCTGTTCCATGATTTTTTGCTTCAGGATGCTTTTTTGTCCAGGAGATCGCAGTTATTTTTAATCTGTAAAAGTCAACATTGGTGTACTTTTTTCAAAGTTACTTTTTGGGGCATTTGTTCCTTTATCTGATAAGACAGCTGGAGAAAGACAGGAACTGTGTGGAGGGGAGGGCAGGGCAGGGGACGGCATGCAGCAAAGGCTAGGGGGTCAAACCAGGGACCACTGCAACGAGGACTGTAGCCTCTGTACTTGGAGTGCACACAAAACCAAACCTACAACCCCTCTGACCATTATTTGTTTGCTTTTTTAAAATTAATATTTTCAGGGCTTTTCCACCTTTTACTCAGGAAGGTGAGGACAGTGGATAGAGCAGGAAACTGGGAGAGAGTGGGGTAGTGACACACAGTAAGGAGGCCACAATCTGGAAATGAACCCTGGCCATCTGCTTTATGGGCGCGCAATTTAACCATCAGGCTAAATCCCTCACCTACCGTTTATTTTGGGGTTTTTTTAAGTTATACTTTTTGGGCATTTTCGCCTTTAATGGACAGGACAGCTGCAGAGAGACAGGAAATGTAGGGAGCAGAGACATGCAGTGGCTGGAATCGAACCTACGACCTCTGCAATGAGGGCTATGGCCTCTGTGTATGGGGTGCGGGCTTAGACCACTAGAGGCTTTATTTAACCGCAGGAACTTTGCCCAGGAACTAGGGACTTTACCACTGTACTACGTGCGTTTCGACCAGAGGAACCAGGGTCTAAATTTAGTTCAGGGGTAGATAATCTCCCCCCTGAAAAGCCCCTGCTTGAGGCGTAGTACTTTTCAAAGGTCCTGGGACTTTCGGTTGAACGTAACAGTGTTTGTGGAGTTTACACAGCTGTTGAAACACAGGGGGAGTTCCTGGGAATGCATACTAGTTTAGTTTTGTAGTAAGATTTCAAAATATGATTTAATATAATTTTTTTTCTCCATACGTCACTGGCCTGATTTGCTCAATCTACCCGGGATTTCAGCTCGCACAGGAACCTTTTAGTTCGGAGTAGTTCCTGGGGGCTAAAAGACCCCGGAACTCTTGGTCGAAATGCACCTTAGGCCAACAGCCTAACTCAGTGATTTTCAACCACTGTGCCGTGGCACACTAGTGTTCCGTGACAGATCATCAGGTGTGCCTTGGGACATTATCCAATTTCTCTTACTTAGTCCCAAAAATTATTATTCATATATGCTGCAAATGATTTCCCATGTAGTGCGTCTGTGCAGTGTAATTCAATACTCGTCCATGTACTGACCAGCGCTACCCAC
The DNA here is from genome assembly GCF_009762535.1 of Notolabrus celidotus. Classification (NCBI taxonomy): domain Eukaryota; kingdom Metazoa; phylum Chordata; class Actinopteri; order Labriformes; family Labridae; genus Notolabrus; species Notolabrus celidotus. Next base: position 5,184,576 of record NC_048290.1, read on the forward strand.
CAACTGGGTGGCAATAAAGCACACTAATGACCTTGTTAATTTAAAACAATAGAATTAATGATGCACGTGAGAGGTGTATGTGATAAGACGTAGACGCACAACAGCGATGGATAAATATTCGAAAAGGAACAATGAAAACTCCAAAATGGATAAAATCCTAACCTGGATGAAGAGCATAATATGGTTGGTGGTAAAGGCAACTTTTATGAGAAAAACTACAACAGTGTCTGCGAGAGCTCTCAAAGCTAGCTACATAGTAGCTGAACTCATAGCCAAATCAAAAAAGCCACACACTGTGGCAGAGACATTAACACTACCTGCAAAGACCATTGTAAATGAGATGCTTTGCCCTGACGCAGTTAAAGAAGCAGCCAAAGTCCCTCTCTCACATAAATAGATTCATAAATTGAGAGACTAAATGTGTCATTTTGTAACACTTTTGGTTGGTGGTGTGACTCCAAGCGGCAACCTCCGGTCTAAAAATATGAGTCAATGCGGAAGTGTTAAAAGCTGCAGTTCATCGAGGATCCGCTTGAGGCTGGCTCCGGAAGTACCGGAAGTCACATACACATGAATGGGAAAAAGACGATCTTTGCAGCATTAATAAACATGTTTACAGCCTGGTTCAAAAGACGAGTGTAGTCTAAATAGCTAATTTCTCGATGTCCTCTCACTGTGAGGGGGGTGAATTTTTTTCTAATTCGGCAATTTGGAAGATATTGAGATTACTAGTCTTCCAATGAGAGGCACAGCTGCCTGCAAGAACACTGTAGCTGTTGGCTAGGAGGCTCAAAGCCCGCCTCTTTACATCACACTGGCTCGACAGAAGCAATATGGCTGCCGCTGCCGATTGGTCTCAAAACAGCTCTTCAGAAACAGATGGGTGACGTCACGGATACTACGTCCATATTTTTTACAGTCTATGTGTGACTCTGGATTTTTTTAATGGAAGAAATATGCCTTGGCTCAAAAAAGGTTGAAAAACACTGGCCTAACTTAAGCCAGTACTTAGTTATGTTTCAGCCAATCACAGCACAGCTGGGCGGGTAAAGCTTGAACTTGATTGTCTAAAATATTGTGCAGGATAACAAAGAATACTCTACATTTAAAGAATTGTCGTCTGTTTCCTCTTGCTCAAGTGATATTTCAAATCTGTTAGTAGGTATCACATCACAAAGAATCTTAAAAGTTACTTTTTGTTCATGCACCAGAATCAACATCTTGGGGGCAGATCCCCGAATGAACCCCTTCAACAATGATTTCTTCAACGGGAGGTGTGAGCGAGTGACGAATCCAAGCACGGAGAGAATTGACAGAGTTCCCTGGAACGTCGGTGTGCTCAATTATCAGGTCAGCCAGAATGAAATCTATTATATCTCTCCATATGTGACAATGGTTATAAAGTTTGACTCCTAGGACTTAGGAAATACTGTCCTCTTTAACACTTGGACACCCTGTCTTTCCAGACTCTAGTGGAAGAAACCATTTCCAGAGAAGTCTATGAAGACTCACACAGCCTTCTGAGAGACGTGCTGAAAGAGATGTCTTCCAAAGTTGATGTTGGACTGTCCTTCAAACTCAACCCAAGTGAGCCGCCCATGTCGGGTAATTCTTTTGCAGTGGGTTCGAATAATCAGTTTGAGAAGAAAACAATGATAAAGGAGGTCTCAGAGATCACCAATATCACGGTAAATGTCAGCCCGAGACGAGTCATTCAAATAGAAAATGAAAGACAAAATTCTGGTGCTGTTTTAATAAATAAGTCTCTCTTGTACACACAGAACAAGAGCTTCATGCGGGTGAAGGGCAGAGTACAGCTGAGCACCTACAGACTCCGCTCCATTCAGCTCAAAGTGGCCGAGGAGTTCCTGGAGCATGTTAAGACTTTACCTTTGCAGTATGAGAAGGGTATTTACTTCTCCTTCCTGGAGGACTATGGAACCCACTACACCAAGAACGGGAAGTCTGGAGGGGAGTACGAGTTCATCTATGTTCTCAACCAGGACAGCATCAAGTCAAAACGTATGTGCACCCCAACATTGTGTTTTTTAACAAACTGTTGTGGCTTTTAAAAGTTGGAAAAATCCCTCACGCTTTATTCTTCATGTATCTTGCAGGTCTGACCGAGCGAAAAATTCAAGATTGTGTCAAATTAGGAGTCACTGCAGACTTTTCTGCAGGGAATGTAAGTGATGGGAAAGCAAACTTCAACAAAGACGGGTGTGACAATGTCACAACTACAGAAACCAGTATGTATCCTAATCAAGTCATTTTGAAGTCTATGTAACGTAATATCATTGTACTGAAACTCTAAAGAGCACGCAAGGAAAAAACAAATCTGGCGACACATTTTCAAATTCAAATGTACTTTTTCTACAGAATTTCTGACTTAAAGCTGGGGTTGGTAATCAGATTTAGATATACTTTTTGTCATACTGGTTAAAATGATCTTTATGTCCTGATGGCAATCATTACATGATGTGTTCCTAAAAAAGAGTGAAGAAAAGCTGCTATCTACAGCCGGAGTAAACCTGGGAAAACACCAACCAATCAGCCTTTTTTGGCTCCCCAAATTTTAAACCAATCAAATCCCGTCCAGCCGTTCTGCCCTCCTCCTGCGCGTACATTTCCCCGGTGTGCACTCCTCTGAGTCCCCGTCTCCTGCCTCTACTTCCCCTGACTCTGTTTACTGCCCCTCTCGCTCGTCCTCGGGCCTGTCCCCTCTGACCTGATGAGGTGCTTTGCTCAGGACTGTAGTCCGGATCAGAGTCTAAAAAGCTCTCACCAACAAGCAGAATAATTAATGACGTTCAGTAAGTCCTACAGAAAATATATATTTATTGTAGCATCCGTCCGGATGCTGTAGGGATGATGAGCCGATTCATGAACACGTTGAGTTTTAATAACCGGTCACTGTCGGCCGTGATCACACCAACCAACAAAGCAACAATCAATGTTTGAATGAATGAAAAACTTCTCCTCTCCTCTCTCCCACTTACACTCTCTACACCTCTCCTGATGCCTTCACTGACCGTCAACACTGTAGGAATTAAGAACATCCACACTGAACACGTTTAACAAACAGTAGAGCTGTTACAGTGTTATATATGTGTTATAACTTTTCTCCTGATATCGTGTCACCGGTACAACTGGATAATGCTAGCATGATAGTTGTGAGTGCTAACAGCAGCCATGTTTGTTTGTGTTTTTAACTTTCACTATGATAATGTTTTGGTGAGGACCGGTTTTGAATCAGTCACCATCATATGGTCGAGAATCAGCGGCGCTCGTGCATGTGAGCGGGGGGGGGGGGGCGTCGTTTTGGAGGAGCTCCGAGGGAGGAGGGGAGGGGTTAGACGGAGTCCTGAGGAAAAGCTACATTCAAATTCATGCTGGTTTTCCGAGATTTAGACACACGTTTTTTTATACTGGTTAAAATGATCTTTATGTCCTGATAGCAATCAATACATAATGTGTTCTTAAAAAAGAGTGAAGAAAAAGCTGCTATCTACAGCCGGAGTAAACCTGGGAAAACACCAACCAATCCCTGCCATCAGGAGCCAAATCATGAAACCAATCAAATCCCGTCCTGCCGTTCTGCCCGCCTCCTGCAAAGCGTACATTTCATGTTTGTGTTTTTAGCTTTCACTATGATCATGAGCTGTGGGTCATGACCAAAAGGATAAGATTGCGGATACAAGCGGCTGAAATGAGTTTTCTGCGAACGGTGTCTGGGCTCGGCCTTAGAGATGGGGTCAGGAGCTCGGACATCCGGAGGGAGCTGGGAGTAGAGCCGCTGCACCTCCGCGTCGAAAGGAGTCAGCTGAGGTGGTTCGGGCATCTGATAAGGATGCCTCCCTGACGCCTCCCTTTAGAGGTGTTCCGGGCACGTCCAACTGGGAGAAGGCCCCGGGGTAGACCCAGAACGCGGTGGAGGGATTATATCTCCCGCCTGGTCTGGGATCGCCTCAAGATTCCCCAGGAGGAGCTGGAAAGTGTTACTGGGGAGAGGGATGTCTAGGTCAATTGGAAGGATGGATGGATGATAATGTTTTGGTGTTTTCTTACCGCTGAGTGAGACACTAGTTTTCCGTGACTACCAACCCTAGCTGTGGTGGGTTGAAGATTAAAAGGCCTTCGAATTACTTGTGTACGTTCACTTGAAGAGGAAAAAATTCCCACAGGACTCCGAAGTAAAACTGATACAACAAATTCCTTTAATCCACAGTTTTGTTAAACAATCTCACATGATGATTCAAAGTTAAGTTTTCCTAAACAAAGAATTATAATACGACGGTAAAGAAACCATGTGGCTCGGTCCTTGATTGATCCTCAACTGTCTGCCCCAGTTTCACCCTATGACCACATGAAAGAGCTCTCTCTCTCTTAAAGGGACAGTAACATAACTCACTGCTGACAACAATACCATACTGCTTTTTAACTAAATTACTTTTAGCTGACTCAACATATTTCATAACTTAACTTATACAATGAAATCACAAATATGAAGATTAACTTTCAACCCCAAATTCTTGATTATTTATTTACCTTTAACATGCCTGAACGTAACTTGGCCCTTCCACTAGCGTCAAAGTCACAGAAAGTTCTTTCCTAGAATTGGCTTATTGTGAAAACCTGTAGGAAAAAAGGAGAAGGTCTGGAACAATTTTCTGTGACTTTTTTCTTAATAGAGGAATCAAAAATTGGGAAGAAACCAAACTTGTTTTACTCCTATTAAGCACATTTGGTATGCATACCCTTCAGCCTCTAGTTATTTTTGTTGATGTAAAAAGAACAAAAATACTCAGACATTTCTTTGTCCTGCATTTTTCCAGGATTAGAAAAATGAGGACTTTAGACAAATTTGAGGCGCTGGTTAAATTGAGTTGGTATCTGTGTCTTGCACACCTGGCCTGGAAGTTTATTACCAGGGTTTTATCCTTTAAATGTAACTACCACTGATGAAGCTCCACAATGCATTTTTGTGTGCAAAGATCCTTTCACTAGCAAGGATCACGCCACACAAGGATATAAGTTTGAACATTTAGATAGACTTTAATTGTTTTTCTCACATTCTTATTCACATATATTCAATTGAATGATCATGGAATAATTGGACACCCCCCACCCCCACCCCCCCATCAGGATGTAAAGTCAGGGTTCACAATATATCACTGAAATCAAAAACAACAGTACCAACCTATCACAACCATTGAAAAGAAAAAAGAAAAGAATGCCTAGCTGACCAAAACCTCATCTAGAGGCAGGTACCCCCTTATTCATATCAACATATATCTGCCTGCACAGACATGCACAAGCACAGGCACGTCCACACAAGTGCACACATATACATGCCCGCAGAAACACACAAGCATACATACATATACATCTACACGGGCGCACACATTCACATTAAGTTTGAACATTTAATGAATTAGTTGTGCGTAGTGTAGCCCAGCAGAAGGAGACTCAGGATGGGGGTTCTGTCTCAGCGTTATCCTGCCGGAGCTGATCTTGACCCAGGTTGTACCTGGAAGTGGACAAGGGCTTAGAAGAAGCAAGCACAAGTTGAGTAGGAGAGGATAAGGAAAAAGGTTAAGTGCAGTAGAGTAAGGTGAGGGAGGGTGGGTTGAAGAATCACAGACAAGCAGTTGGAGTAGGCTGGCTACGTTTAAGTAGGCTTGTCAGGTGATTGAGGGTGTGGTTTAGGCGTGGTCTTGCTCCCGAATTTAAGCTAACACCTTAACTTTATTTCATCAAAAGATTATATCAAGAAACTCTTGTAAAATCCTGAATCTAAACTCCTGAAGCTAACCCTTTTTTTTCCTATGAGCACATTTTGCACATGCCTGCAAATACAGTATGAACCACTAAAAGCTCTCCTTTTGCTCTGAAGGTGAAGCTGCAGGAAAAGCAGTGGTGGACAAAGTGATGACATCAGTTAAAGGAGGAACTCTGGCTACTGCTGCTGCTATGAGGGCTAGATTAAATGAGAAAGGAGTGATGGACATTGGTACATATCAGAGCTGGGCCGCGTCCATCGCTAATGCCCCGGCACTGATCAACAGTGAGGTAGGCCTCTGTCTGCAGCGTCTCTTGCTTTGCACACACAACCGTCTACTCGCTGCCTCTCAGTTGATTGGTGATGTGATGTAGTTGTTTTGTGCTCCTGGTTCGATGAGTAAAATGATGCTCATATTCTCTGTTGTTGTTTTTTACAGCCAGATCCCATCTATAATCTAATTCCACCAGAAATGCCAGACGCTAACACCAGAATAGCCAACCTGAAGCAGGCCACAGCGGAATATGTAGCAGAGTACAACACCTGCAAGTGCAAACCGTGCATGAACGGAGCCACTCTGACTCTGCTGAATGGAAAATGTATCTGCCTGTGCCCGCACCAGTTTGAAGGCTTGGCGTGTGAGAGTTTTAAGGCTGATAAATCCGAACACCAACGTAAGACTTCAAACAGATACATCCAAATATACCAATAAAGCTGTTTGTGTAGAATTCTAACATTTGGACAATGTTTTGCAGGCGAAAGACCCGTCGTTGATCAGGAAGGTAACTGGTCATGCTGGTCCAGCTGGTCCAACTGTAGTGGAGGGACACGCATAAGGTCACGCTTCTGTAACACGGAGGGGCTGGTTGCAGCTACGTGCAGAGGAGACACCAACAGTGAGGAGTACTGCTGATTGGAGACATAGTCAACAACAGAACACACTCTCTTTATGTAGACACATGATGTAATGTAAGTCTGAAAGCTTTTTGACTTAGGATGTGTAGCAAGGAGAACAGAGTCACCCTGAGGTGTAGATAATATAACTCACAGATACAGATTTTTTTGAATGTAGAAAGAATTTTTATTTTTATGACTTAAATTTGATACGTTTGGGTTTAAAGTGTCTGCTTTAGACATTTGCACAAATTTTGCCCAAAAGATATCTATTTGAAATGTGACACTGTATGAAAACACATAAATGTAACATGAAAATAGTATCTGAAATAAAGTTTTCACAGTTTTCTGTACATTTTCATGTTGTAATTTTAAAATCACTCCTTCAGATTTACATTGAAATCAAGAATTTAAGTCACACTGGCCCCCCTTTAAAAAGCTTTAAACTGTCTTCCTGTGTGAAGACTTCCATTTCTTTCAGCGACGTGCAGTATCTACTAGCTACTCGCACAAAACTTTAGCTCAGACTATGTTAGCGTTTACTTGTGAGGTTCAGACCAAGCGGCAACCTCCGGTCTCAAAATATGAAGCCCATGCAGAAGTGTTATAAACTGCAATTCATCGAGCGTCCACTAGAGGCTGGCTGCAGAAACACCGGAAACCACATACACACCCATTAAAAAAAAGAGGATCTTTAAGATAAGATAAGATACTCCTTTATTCGTCCCACAACAGAAAATTCATGGAGTTACAGCAGCAAACAAGAAGGTGTACAGTACAAGAATTTCAACAAGAATATATATAGAAAAGAAATGTCCATCAAAGACGACAGATTGGCTATAAGTCTCCTGTCAGCCACCACCTCCACAGGGTCCAGGACTGAGCTGGCCTTCTTCACCAGTGTGTTCAGTCTTGCTCTCTTGTATCCTGTCCGCCCACAGCAGATGAAATCCTTCCAATGTGGCGTTCGTGTCCGGTGTTAGCTCTGTTAGCATGATGCTACTCTGGTTTTTATAGCCTGGTTCAAAAAACTGCTTGGGACTATGTAGCTACTTTCTCTATCGGCACACACTGTACGGGAGGGGGGGATTTCTTTCTGATGTGACAGTTCAGAAGATATTAAGATTACGAGTTTTGCCCAAATAAGGACATGAGTGACTTGACTGACAGGCGGGAACACATAGCTGTTGGCTAGGAGGCTCAAACCCCGCCTCTTTTTCTCACACTAAGTTTGGTTGAGTTCAACTTTCCAATATGGCTGCCGCCGATGATTGGCTTCAAAGCAGCGCTCAAGAACATATGGGTGACGTCACGGATACTACGTCCATTATTCATACAGTCTATGGTTCAACCACATCACCAAGATTCACGCCACCCCCCTCTGCTGGTCACTTGTTGCCCTACATTGAGGAGTCTCTTCAGTCAAACCTGCTCTCAACAAAGTACTTATTGGTCTAGCACCGTATCTGAATACCTATGATCTAATAAGAGAGAACAAGTGATGCTGCAATATTAATCCACCTTGATATGTATCCAGCATACATTGAAGAGGCTGCTTCCTCAAGCGCCACCTTCTGGGTGAAATTCTGCAACACAGTAGAATACTTCTCTTTGCATTTTATACTGGTGTATTAGTCGCACCAGTGTAAGACACAGCCTGGTTTCTATGTGACAAATATTTGATACAATAGATTCATATTAAAGCTACTTTAAAAGGATTTTATTGAGACATCTGCGCCGTCTGTTATACACCCCAGCATGTTGGGCAGACAAATTCCCTGCTCTGTTTAATCATTAATCAGACTTATATTTAGATCCAAGAGAACTTTGGCTTTTTGACGACAAACAACCCTGTGTTTTTCCACTCTGGGTCTCTTAAAATAGTGTCAGGCTGAAGTATGTATTAATGGGCAAATAACTCATTTTTAAAAGCACAAACACATTCCAGCCGGCCGCGCTGTGCTGCGCTAACGAGAACCAGATGAGTCTGAGCAGGATGGAGAGAGAGCTGACACACAGGAGAGTTCAAGGTGTCGGACATAAACACGACGTAAAGGAAGACGACGTGTGCAAGAATGTTTTTCTTTTTCACCGTGTAAAGATAAAGAAACCTTCCACACGTGTTTGTTAACCCATGAATGTAAGCTTTTCATATTGGTGTACTTTGAGAACAGGAGCCAGAGCCAAGGGGGCATTTTTCTAAATTTGAGCTCATCCTCAGGAGACAAAACTTAAAACAAAAACAGAATCTTTGTACGGTGCTTTTTCATACGAGAGACGAGGGTTGTGCCAGAGAAAATATTGGGCGAAGAAGTCTCATCAAACATTTTGTGTATCTGTTTTTAATAAAAGATGAGGGGGGGAAATCAGTCAAGTTATCTAACTGTAAAAACAAGACATCCAGAATGCTCTTCTTCTGTGGTTTTACAACCTTTCAAGCTTTCTGCTGTAAGTTCAATCAATCAGTTTATATATAAGGTGCTGAATCATGACACATCTTATTTCAGGACACTTTGCTAACACCTATTTTTTTAAGCAATATGACAGGTGAAAAGACTTTTATGCTACATATTCTGTCGACATGCTCAAGTGGGAACCATACTTTATGCCATGACTCTTAGCTCTCATTATTTGCATGTATCTGGGAGCAGGAGTAACCATACTGGGATTGGATGGTGGAGCTAGAGAGGAGAGAGGTGTTAGCATCCGCTTGACTGTTGGCTAAAGCAGTGTTTCCAACTTAACGACTTTGTCGCCATCGTTAGTGTAAGCGACGTGGGTGTGTGAGGAGGACTTAATCAGTTCAACAACTTCTGAGTTTTACTCATAACTTTTAGTGAGTCTCAACAAAGCTCAGTCAATACACTCCAATCATCCCGTTCCTTCTTTCTCCTCCCCTTTCTTCTCTTCTCTCTCTCAGCCAAAACCCTGCAGCGCCCCCTAGCGGTGTAACATGAAACCACCCTGACTGATCACTGTCAAACAGAATAATTATCAACATAAACATCCAGTTTCTAATCTTACATTTGCAAGTTTTCAGACCCCTCTAGCGACTTTTTCTGGTGTTAAATGGAGACTTTTGGAGACTGATGAGAAAGCATGTATCGTTCTTACTCTACCCAATAGCAGTGGCTGCTGCTGTGAGTCCCTCCTAGCTGCATTCAGAGTAGGATGTGTTCACCCCACAGCATCCAGACTGCAAATGTATCACGCATGTACGAAGACATGGCTGGCTGATCCCACCTACTGTCTCTTTTTGGTCCTTTTAGATTGTTATTGTAGATGGTATACAATAAACATCTTGAAAATGTTATGGTTGAAACATGTAATGTTTGACTTGGATTTTTTGTAGTTATAAACATATTTAGGGTGTTTTCAATCCTCTTTTTGTCTCTCCTTCAATGTTATACATCTCTCCTGCAGCGTCCATTCCAATTCCAATCATGCAAATTAAGTGATGATGTCATTTAGGACATTTCTGGCAACTTTTAGGACAGCCAATAGCTACTTTCCTCACTGAGGAGTTGGCAACACTGGGCTAAAGCTAGCTCTAGCTTGATTGGCAAGGCACATCAGCAAAGCTAACTGAGTTGCTAACTTTGAAAACAAAAACTGCAACTGCAAAGAAACGTTTAATATAGCATTTTTTAGGTATCCCTATACATTGTAAGAAAAATGTGGTGTCACCCACTGGTTTCTGAGCTCTTACATAGCCTGAAGATGATGGTTGGTGTATTAGAAATGCTGACTCCAGCTAACTTTCAGCTAATCTAAGACCTTACACAGAGCTGGAGTTTAGTTTAACTTTGTTGCCTTGCAAATAGCTACAATGCATCAACCTGCAAGTAGAATCAGCTGCACTCCTCATCATGCATGACTCTTTGCCTTTCTAGGATCACCACATACAGTTTTTACAAATGAAGAGATGACTAAGTTGTTAACATGCCTAATTTTGATGTAAATGAGGGCATTCAAACAGAGCCCAACAGGGATTTTCTTAGCTTTTGAAGCCTCTAGTGGACACTCAAGGAACTGCAGTTGTGCACTTCTGCATTGACTTCAACTCTCAACACAGGAGGTTACCACATGATACTGACTTGTCAATCACAAATTAGCTTTACCTTTGGCTTACCCAAAATGAACACCATGTTGTATTAAAGACTTAAAGAAACACTGAGACCACAAACTTATTATGATAATGTTTGGTGTTGTGATAAGTAAAGGGAGAACCTCACTGACCTTCAATCAAGCTGGTGTGTTTGTGCAACTAGTGCAGTCAACCCTCTGCTGTCTCACAGAAAGAATGCAGTCCAGTCATACATTGTTACAGTTTTACAGCTGCAGCCTAACAAATGTAACACATACAATAGTTTGTCTTCAAGCAGCTCTACATGCTTGAATGTTGCATAAAAGGATTAAATCTAGTTACTGCAGATTTAACGTGTGTTTTTCTTGGATTATCATGCCACATAAATGAAGAATTTGCTCTCACATTGGGTGATCTCTTTAAGCTCAAGTACCTTTTATTTCTGTGTTTGCTGATGGATTTGAACTCCGTCATTTAACACTAACAGTGCAGGCGTGAGATCCTCATGCCAGAGGCCTTTAAACAAACAGTGCCAGTGACTGAGCTGCTGCAGCCTTGCACAATATTTAGGAATGTGCATAGACCTGTAAAAAAAAAAAAAAAAAAGAAAGAAATCCTCATGATAGTTTTACTGATGACTGGCATTTTTTATGCTTACCATGGAAAATACTTTACTTGCCTGAGATCTGTTGGTAACTTGATCCAACTCTGAAATAATCTGAAATCTGATCTGATTTATCGTGTCATTAAAACAAGCTTTTGGCCCTCTGCTCTCATTTTTATTACTTCTTCCTCTCGCAGTAAGTTTTCTTCAAATATTGTCTCCCATAGATCCAAAAGATTATGTGTGTGTATGTGCATGGATCTATGTGTGTTAGTGTGTGTGTGTGTGTAGTGGGGGGTGATGAATGCATACTTGAGAGGTAACCACTGGGGGTGGGACCCCCTGGCCTTTAGGATGTCAGCATAATGGAGTAAAACTTTCGGACCTTATTGAGCTCCAGGGAGACCCCATTCACTGCGGACAGCAACCCAGCCTCAGACCATTATCTTAGGCTAAAATGTTTTGTTCTTTCTTCAGCCTTCAACAGAGCAGTTAGCACCAAATAATGAACCCCTGTGTATGGATAGACTGCCTGATTCTCTTTTTTACATTTGTTTACTTATACTTTAAATAAATAACAAGTACATGATAAAAGCATGGCTGAAGATATGTTTGAAAATTGAATTAAACTAGAATCCAAGACTGTAGTTTTCCACAACAGAGAAACCTCCAGGTGTCACTAAAAATATTTACTGTGTTATAAATACTTTTATTTAAACTTTAACTTTAAAATATAATTTGTATGCATGAGTCTTGAAAAAAAAAGCTCACTTTCTCCAACATTTATAATTCACTAAAAATAATTTTAACATTTTAAACATTGTAATTAAGGACATAGAAGGTCAAAGAGTCAAAAAAATGAAAAAGAAAAATGCCAAAAAGTTCAACCAAATCAAAAAACAATACATAGTCTATAAAATCTTATAGTATAGTATAAAACAATAATATTTCACAGTAAAGAAACATTTTCACTTCAAAATTTAAAATTATAATCTTGTAAAGAACATTTCAGAAATTGAAAAATTCAATTTTTAAACATTTCCTTGACAAATTCAAAGAAAAAGCTCAAAGTAGAAGAATGTTTTTAACTAAATCTTAACTCCAGTCCTGCAATCCTTAACTTTGCAGCTACTTTCTCACAACCTTAGATAATGAGTTCTGGGTCTCAAAATGAGAGCCATTGTTGTCTCCTCTCATAAACATATAGTCCTCACTTTAAATGAAAAAGAGGTAAGGGATATTTTTTACAACAAAAGCCTTTGCAGGGTGTGAAAGGAGCCCCCCTCATACTCTTAAACGCCTCGACACAGTTGGAGTTTGCCCCCTCCCCACTTCCCCGGGTCACTAAAGGCATTGAAGTTTTAAGGGGCTGCCACGGCAGATTACTCCACACAGCTGTCCCAGCACCGTGGAAATGAAGTTATGCCCCTTGTCAGCTATGTTTTGTGTTCCCCCCCCTCCTCCTGAGCCCGCAAACTTCACACCCCTGCTCTCTGGCTTGGCTGCAGGAGGGATCAGGGGAGGTAACCGGAGGACAATTCCTATCCAGCCATGGCAGAGAGAGAGCAGATCTGATTGGTTGATTAACTATTCCTTCTTTGCATCATTATTCAGAGAGGCCTGAAATCCCTGACATTCAACCCAGCGCAGCCCCTTCCCCCATGAACCCTCAATCATAAATCAACCCCTCCTCCACCTTTCCCACCTCTCTAAAAGCTCAGGGTACTACTCTCCTCAAGTCCACCCCCCAAACCTCCAATTATTGAGGGTCACCAAGGTTTTACTACTTCACTTTGCTTTTGCTGAGTTTGTTTATCTTTGACCAAAACTGAACCATAATGGCAGATAAATATGTGATAACTTTTAGAAAAAAAATAATACAACCTCCATAAGATCACTGAGAGAGTAATCTCTACTACCACTGCCTGACTTGCTCTTGTTGGACCCAGAGATGTGTGCTTTTAGTCAACTACAAGATTAAACATCACCTCTAGCTAAATTAATTATTGATGTTTTTATTATTGTTGGCCCAAAATGCCAGTCATGTGTTTTATCTAAGCTGTAGTGAAGCCATCCGCTACAAGCCAGGACTGTATCTCCGTTCATAACTACTGCCATAATACTAAGATGCTCTACAACCTGGATGTAAACAAGCACTGTAGACAATGTCATCTCACAGAGCAGCACAGTATTGCAGTAATTGATCTCTAAGATGGGGATAAAGTAGTGTGTTTGCTGTATCTGGTTAAACTGGCATGTAAGTACTCTGAAGAACAATGCTAACCAGCACAGGCATGTGAACGCTAACATGCAAGGAGGACAGAAGGCTGGTGGTGCTAGCTCTTCTAGTGTTAGCCACACTCGGCAAACCAATTTGACATTGTTACCCACAGATTCTGTCAGCCCTTGCTGAGCAGTGCCATATAATTTGTGCCCAGTTTAGAGTGCTTTACAAGTGTTATTATATCTTTAAACTTATCAGTTACTCAAAAGTAAAATATTTATATAAACAGCTAGGGAATTTGTCCCTTTGGAACATCCTTTGTATGACCATTAGCTTACTGTGGGTACAATAAGATAACTTCACAGCTGTTTGAGTGACAAAAGTGAATCAGTTTAACATGATTTCTCTGACATGGCTGGATAAGAACTAAACTGACATCTTACAGATTGGGACATTTAGAAAACAAATGGTCTATTCAGTCGCAGTATCACTTGCAGCAACCAAGACATACAGAATTAAAGTGTACAATAATCAGTAAAGGGATTTGTTCCTCTAACAAATAACTGAATGTAGTTTCTAGCATCCAGAGCATTTTCCACTGCAAAGATTCTCAATGAGTGATACATTTGGCAGTACCAAGAAAGCAGATGGACATGGACAGAACAAGATAATCCAAGAGATTAGACAGACCACTTCCTCCACAGAAAAACAACACAAACTGAAAGTTCCTCACAGGAGCTTTGATCCAATATAATCTTACACCAAAGGATTTGGATCAGCTTGAAAACAAGGCTTTAACAACTAATAGACAATCAAAACAACTCATGAACCAACAGTTGTGTTGTTTCAGCGGATTGTGTGGGTACAAGGAAAGGAATCCAAATCATATGTCACACCCTCTGCAATATTCATCAGACTATTACACTAGTGGTAACATGAAAGCTTGATATGTGGCTGTAGTGTCTGATCAACACGGTCCCTGCACAGATGAATATCAGTGTCTATGAATTCAAAAAGTGGGGAGAGATTTGGATCCAAGTTTCACAAAACAATCCCATAGTCTACCACATTAAATATGAGGTTTCTAAATGACTAGTACTGCTTTATTGTTAGAGAATCCACTCTGTTTCTAACATTTTGGATTCACTTTTGAACATAAAGTGAATATAAGAACAAGTTGTTTAAAAGCAGTTATATCTATGCACTAAAAAACAAACAACAATCACATGTAAACTTAGTAACACATACAAAAGGAAGTCATATAAGACCGTATTTTGCAAGAACTGCACAAAACATTATAAGAGAAAATACAAGAACATCATGACGCCGCCAAACAAGACACAATTCAACATTTAGATTGAGGTGTGCACAAAGACGTTTTAAAGCAGTTCAGTTTGAATCAGGAGACTTTGTATCATCACCCTGAAGTTAAGAGCTCATACTCAGAGTGGAGGATGTGTGATGGGTCAGACAGCAGTCTGCCCTTGCTTAAGGACAGACTGCTCATGTATTGACTGGAGGGGGAGGTTGTCAGTCCTCCTTGTAACCTTCATGGTCATCTGAACTAAACAAGCAAGCTTAGATTTTAACAGTGCAGTGAGGTTTTTGTACCACGCATATAAGTCCAGGTTGCAACCTTGAGAAGTATGGAGTTATTTCATTGACTTTAACATCTGAATTTTCTGCAAAATAGGCCTACATAAAAATCCACATCTGGCTGCTTCTGCTTTGATATGAAGGATTTTTCAGTGGAAGTAATAAAATGATAATGCAATGGGGTAAATGGTTTGGGAAACACATATAACATCTGTACCAAGGTAGTAGTAAAGAGGAGAATCAAAGAAATACTGACCTAAGAACACTCACAGAGTGGATGTAGTCTACATTACCAAGCCAAAGTGAGGCTGCGTGTTTGTTTTTAGTGTAACCTAGAAGACAGAGGGTTCAGGGCGGGGCAGAGGGGAGGTCAGCCAAGCAACACTTTGAGTTATGATGAGGTAATTTTAATGATGTTCTGGTCCCCGCACCAAAGCCCAAGTCGCCTCTTTTCTGTTTCAGCATGGGAAAAAAAACACAACATTCCCATTTTCCTCTGGTGCCAAAAGTTAATTGAAAACATTTCAGGGCAAAGTATAGTCTGGGGCCCCCATATGATCCTCATCTCTTCAGTCTCCCCAACAATAATAAAAAGGCATTACAATTATTAATGGTTGCAGAAGGGGCTGGCTCTCTTAAAGTGACAGTGACAGGCTTTTGCTCTTCATAACAAAGGCACAGAAATGCTTTAACAGGACGCTTTGTTAGTATTTTTCTAACAACCACTGCCATTGAGGGATTGATTATTTGGGTCTGTATTTTTACGACTGTTTAAAGCCTAATGTTGGCTTCTGATTTTTAAAAGTTTTATTGGATAATTGAGTGCCAAAGTATGCTAGAGGGAACCACTAAACATCTAATTTTGACCGACCTCACTTGCAAAAAATGAATGTATCAGTGGACAGACTCCCAGCAGGACTTAAACCAAGCAATAAAAGCTGAATGTTCTCACATAACTCCTTCGTCTTCCTCTCAGATAGCTGTCTCCTCCTGCTCCCCCCACTCCCTGAAAAGAGGTGACAGCGAGGAAAAAGAGTGAATGAAGTGCCCCCACATTGTGCCGCTGCACCATTGTGTGTTTTGGATCTCCATAATAGAGGTGCCACTCGACTTCTCCTCCAATCAATGGGCTGGAGGGCCCATCTCTTTCTCCAGTGAAAAGCAACATGGCGGCCATCAATGGTTTCAAGACCTATTATCACAAGTGCAGGAGGGGACACTACTTGTCTTTTAGTAAGTGCACAGAGCTGACTGACTCATAACACTGGCAAGTAACTGACACATGAATCCAGCAGTATTGCTTCTATGGCTGATCTTTGAAAATAACTATTATATACACCTTATCTAATAACTGTTAGCTCATTTGCAGAGTGTTAAAATATAAAATCCAGAGCATTTACTGCTTGATTTGCAACAACTATGCTAAGTTTATACCCATGTGTTTTTTTTTATCATTACTGTTATCCCTGACCCTTTACCCCTCAAAAGGCTGTGCCTTGTGCCAGGTCATCACTGGAAATAAGAATTTGTTCTTAATGACTAACCTGGTTGAATAAAGGTTAAATCAACTTAAATAAATTATATAAAGGTTGTTGTTGAGGTCTTACCTGCTAATAAGTAACAATGAAGAACCCCTTAATTGTGACTTATTAGCAGGTAAGAAATCAAGACTTAAAACCAGGTTAGAGTACTGACACTTGGTGCAGATCAGTTAACATTTGGCTAAATGAATATTACAAACAAAAAGTAAGTAAGAATGGAATAACCCACCTGCATTAAAGGTACAGTGTGTCGTATTTAGCAGAATTAAATGGATCTGACTTGGTAGAAATTAAATATATATATATTATCAACATATACCTGCCTTAGGAAGGCACATGGAAACAAAGCGCTAATTGAAACTGGATGAAGTATACAACAATAAAGATATACAATAATTAAGAATATTGAAGCGGCCCAGATTGAAAGGTGCAGCAGAGACTAAATGGGGTCATGCTTGTGACACGTCTTGCCATTAATCAAAAATCAAAGTCCCAAGTAAGTTTTCTATTTATTAACTAACACTCAAAATAAATCAATACCAAAAAAAGATTGCAATAAATGATGTTAATGACAATGACGGTGGCGGTCAACAAAAAATACTCAACCCCACTCACACTCTTTGTATACCTTGTATACCTCCCGCCCCCAACTGATCAGGTACTGAAGATCAAATATCATTCTGAATATCAGATCATGAGCACAGTGTTGTTTGTTGTTTCGTTAGCAGGCGGCTAACGTATAAGACTTGAAAATAAATGCACAGCCTGCAAATAAACACAACGGCTAACATCACTCACCACTGTATTGACGCAATAAGCTCAAGTTCATGTGTTTTTACGTATATCTATGATTCACAGCTTATCTCTGGAAGTACAGAAATGCTCTCAATGCAGCTTTGGATGTGGTGTTGGGAAACACACCAGTCTGAATCAATCTGATAATCTCATAAAAAATAATTAACCAGCTCTAAAAAGTCTACCACTTTCTTCTTCTTCAAGGTATTCACCTATGAAGACAGCAGTGCTAGTAGAGTGCTACCGTACTTTAAGCTAGCTAAACTTCAGCTGTGAGTCTTTTTAAGCCATGGAACATTTTAAGGCTGTATTTAACTTTTAGTAGTTTAAAGTTAAGATCATTTAAGTCAAGTAAATACTAAAAGTGTAGCAGTTTCATAAAAACATGTCTTGGTTTCTCGGATGTTCTTCAAGACATTGACAGAGCAGGCTAGCACAGCTACAGCTAATGTTTCATTAGCTTGTTTCTTGGTGCTGAGTTTGTTTTTAAGATTTCTACAGTGTGCTTAACCAGAACATACTTACACAGTCATGGTTGTACTTGTACTGTCTCAACATAATCATTAAATTAACTTTACAAAAAACAAAACTAAAATAAACTTAAGATGAAAAGTTTAAGACAGAGCCACACAACTTCCAAATGAATCACTTTAAAAACTCTTTTATTTGATGTGCTTGTACATTCAGACGATTGTGTTCATACAGGGCCCTTCATGTCCCCCATCACCCGACCACACTGACATTTGTTTTCTCAGTGTGTCTTCGTAAGGACTTGGAACAAACACATGGAGTGAACATAAACAAACTGGACGAGTGCTTTTTTTTTTCTTTTACCCAAATGGTGCTGTGAATCCCCCGAGACGTAGAGTCTTACCTCTCTGTCGTCTGTTTTAACAGTTACCAAGAATTAACACTTCATACTTTACACAAACATCCGTGTTTATAAGGTCAAGTGTGTCACTCTTTTTTAGAGCGATCTGGTTTCAGTCGTGTTATTTTTTAATGCTCTGGGAACTTAGACACGTTTCAGAGGCTTACAAAAACTTTGGTTTTTTTAATGAGGGGGTTGTGGAGGGAGTCTGCGTACAGCTGGTGGAAGAAAAATGACTTAGCTTTCACAGCATACCTCTGATATGGTCACATCATGGTGGATGAAAAACAGACTTTTAGGCACTTTGAACATTTGTCCTCCTTCTATAGTCTTCAGGCAGTAAAACAGGGTAACTCAACTACTGATACAGTGCAAATCTCTTCTCTTATACACAAATATTTTTACAAAAACATGTCTATTATACAATATACTGTACAATTTAACTTTATATAGCTGGCATATACAAAAAATAGGCTCCTGTAGCATTTCCAGATGACAACAAAACTGAAATATGACATTGATCTGATGCTTCAACCTTCATTTTTTATCCGTTTTCTACAACCATGGTGTGAGTTTGAGTAGAACTGTTGGAAACAAAGAGTTCAAACTTTTAGTTCAAGGTTGATTTAGATGTGATTTATCCAGACGCCTTAAGCAGGCATGCATCCGCCCATCCGTTTACTCTGTTTCCAGTGTTAATGAGTCACTTTAAGTTGTTTCCTTGAAATCTTGACTTAATATCCGATGGACATAACTCCCATCTCCAGAGTTGCAAAAGACCAAAACAAACAGAAACATTAGCCTTCCACAAAAGTGACCAGACAACTGTTCAGTTCCCCACATTGCCAGAAATGTGTCAATTACCAGAAAGAAGAGAATCTGTTATAGAGGAATGACCAGCTTTGTTTTTGTTTGCTCGAGATACACCCCAAATAAGTCAAGATCCAAACAAAAAAATGACAAATGCTTGTTTCAAACCAAAAACAGAGTAAATAATATGGATGGATGAATGTCCATTTTGGGCTTCCGTAGATTCCTGTTGATTTACACTGCAACTTCCTTTCTAACTAAAGAGGCTGTAAGTTCTCAGAAAGTATCACTGATGAAGGAAACATAAGGATTTGTGTGGATTTGTGCGCATCAGTCACACAATATCAAACTAAACCATCCAAATTTTCATTGAGGACAGATTCTGATGTGATTCTATTGATTCACTTTGGAATCACTAGTACTTTGCAGCATTTTCTCAAAAAATATACTTAAAAATCTATATAAACCACTAATCTGATCCCCAAAATTTACTTGTGTGATTTTGACATGATGACTTAGTGGATTTGTGCAGATCAGTAGAAAGCAGTTGGATCGAAAAAGCCCCAAATCATAGTTCAACTTGATCAACAAATCCTCATGTGAATTCTGTTGATTCACAGTGCAACACTTTGTGGCAGCCCTTTAAAACTACATATATACCCAACAAGCAACATGATTTGATTTGAAATCTGAATTTGCATGATGTAAACATGATAATGGTTTAATTTAATACAGATCTGGAGAAAATCACGTCCCACATTTTACTCAAGGGCACATTCTGATGGGATTCCTGCCTTAAGAGCAGCAACTCTTCAGAAAATAGGACTTTAAATGCAACATATATTCTGATCTGAGCATTAGAAGGTAACTTGCATGATTTTGACATGATGACTTCGTGGATTTGTGCAGATCAGTAGAAAGCAGTTGGATCTAAAAGCCCCAAATCAAAGTTCAACTTGATCAACAAATCCTCGTGTGAATTCTGTTGATTCACTTTGTGGCAGCCCTTTAAAACTACATATATACCCGACAAGCAACACAATTTGATTTGAAATCTGAATTTGCATGATGTAAACATGATACTGGTGTAATTTACCACAGATCTGGAGAAAACCACGTCCCACATTTTACTCAAGGGCACATTCTGATGTGATTCCTGCCCTAAGAGCAGCAACTTTTCAGAAAAAAGGACTTTAAATCCAACATGTATTCTGATCTGAGCACTAGAAGGTAACTTGCATGATGATTGTGTGGGGTTTGTGCAGATCTGCAGCAGAAAAGTAAGTTTAAAAGCACCAAATGAGGATTCAAGTTAGATTTCCATGTAATTAATTCACAAGGCAACTGACTCTCTTGCTGCACTCAAATGCATCAGCCTTCATATTAATCTCGTTAAAACCAAAATGGTGGTAAGGAAGGTGAGCACAGTCTGACAAAGTAAGGAGTCACTTGAGTTTTCCACGTATTGATAATCCTCCTGATCGATGTAATCATCCTCTGAGTCCTCCTCAGAGTCTGAGAATCCACTTCCCGCGAATCTGTCTCCAGAATCCGAGCAGAAAGTTTTCATGCTGACTTTGATATACTCACAAATGTTCCTATCCGTGCCATCACACACACACGTGTCCAGCTGCTGCGCTTTGGGTATGGAGCGCATGTTTGCTATCACTCTCCTGCACCCATCCGAGCACCTTTCCCCTCCGAAAAGTTTCCTGCAGTGGAACAAATAATCCCTCATTGCACCGCTGCAAGACTGGTCCGCCTCACACTGCCTCCGGGCCTCCGTACAGCCCATGGTGCTGGTCCGCGGCAGGCACGGCTCGATGGCTTGTTTGGTGCTTCTGCAAACCGGATCCATTGCGCAGTCACAGTCCTCCAAAGCAGGACCACTTTGGGTTAAGTTGAGCTGGATCAGAGAGGATATGCAGTGACTGGGACACTTCTTACGCGCCCCGTTGATGACAGACGCGCACGCGTACAGGTATTGATCGTAAGCGTAATGGCACTCCGGCTCTCCGTGGCACTTGAGGATGGCTTTCCAGCAGACCAGCCGGTGACTGTGGTTTGGAGACCCGACACATGAGCCGAGGATTAGGATCAATACACTGCATATCAGAACCACCACCCGCTCCATCAGTATGGCACGATTTGCCATTTCCAGGAAGAAGAAGAAGTCTTAGAATTCATCAGGACTCTCTGCAAAGGTTTCACCCTGGTGGTTTTTACATCATGTCATAGTTTGTAATTTGAAGTCTTGAATGCACCACAAAGTATGAACCGGCTCACTTAGGATGTCCATAATTTGCAAATCAAAAAGTTTCAGCTGATTAGAAAAAGAGTTCCCAGTTCAGCTCAGTCCCGGGTCGTTTTTAAAAGCTTCACGTGGACACGTCGGTCGGCACGCACACATGAACGACCCACAGTTCCCCCCCAAAAAACTAGAACAAACAACAGAAGGAGTTATTTCCCAAACTCCTCTCAGAATAACGCAATAAATCCGTGTGCGTAAAGGTCAGCCGTCAGCTTCACAGTCACCGCGCATCCTCCTCCAGGACTGCAGCAACTTTGTGATGAAGTCCGTAGTGTGATGGGCTGGTTAGGTTACTGAAACATCACTTCTGATTGGTCCAATAAACTGTTGTGATGATGTCGTCACGCGCAGGCAGTGACGCAGGCTGTTGTTTTTAAACTGAGGTAGAGGAAAAGTTTCTGCAACGGTTCTTGAAATCATTTGGTGAAGAAAAACGAGATTTGAAATGATTATTAGTAATTCATATGGCATGGAGTTTGTAGTTTCTATCATATCAGTAGTATCTTTGCTGTGGCAGTAGATTGGTTTGGTAAACAGCTGGTAAATGTAAAATCTAACAAACCTGGGGTATAAAATATATCAGAATGTGAATCAGAATCAGCTTTATTGGCCAGGTATGCTTGAACACACAAGGAATTTGACTTTGGTAAACTGTGCTCTCTTTGTACAAGGCATAATAAGGCATACAAATACAAATAAAATATAATACAAATAAAAATAAAATATATTAATAATAACATCAGCAATAAATACAAAGAACAACAAAAAGGCATGACTAATATGCACAGACTAAAATAATATGATAATAGTGCAATGGTGAGTAGCAGAGGTAGTTTTAACATTACATTACATACATATAAGAGGTAATGTTAGAATACTACTCTAAATGATAGAGGAACAGTTTTATTTATTTATAAGGGGGGTAGGGGGTGCATGATGTTTTAAAAATTAAAGATTAGTTAAAAATCTCCTAATTTCCAATCCACTTTATTTCTTTATTTTTATTTAACCTTTATTTAACCAGGTGAGTTAATTGAGAACCAATTCTCATTTGCAATAAAGACCTGGGTGAGAAGGCAACAGAGGTGGCATGACAATATATAAAAGACAAAACAAAAAAACAGATAGGACATACAGAGAGACCTAGAGACAGATTATTATTGTATATATTATTATTATATCATTATTTATATAGCATATTTAAAAAAACAAAGTTTAGAAAAGTGCTGCACAGTGAGGTAAAGCAGGTTAAAACACACAGAATATAAAACACTATCAGAAAATAAAATTTGAATAAAATAAAAGAATCATGATAAAACAAATAAAACACTTTAAAAAGAATTATAAAACAAATAATTAGAATAAAAACACAGTAGGAGCAAATAAAAATCAAATAAAAGAGCAGACAGAGACAGAGACCACACAACTCTCATGCTGGGTTAAAAGCAGAGGAGTAAAAATACGTTTTAAAGACTGGATTTAAAAGTCGTTAATGTTCTAATGTTCTAATTTTGATAATAAAGGGTTTTATGCATGTAAGATTTGAGGCGAGTGAGCTTAAAAACTCAAATACTCTCATGGACATATTTTGATTGTGTAGGAAAATGCTTTTCCAGAAGTTATTTCTTGCTTTAAGTACTTTTAATATCATAAAGGTAGTGTTTCATTAAGAGGATTGCCTTAATGTAATGTTGTAGCTTTGCTGTCTTTACATACAGTAATGTAAACATTTGTTATTCAGCTGTTTTTGGCAATGATGGTCATTTTTGTTCATTATCCTTTACCAACAGTTAGCACTGGGTTGTGTTTTATACCTGATTCTGATTGGTCAAACCTCATAACAGCAGTGATTAATTCTAAGTGGCAAAACCAAAGCCAGGGACAACCCAACACACGTCATATCAAATGAGTCCAGCACATTTCACCTCTGCCTATTGACACTGTGGCAAAAACGTAAGAGTAGTTCTAATTGGCATAATTGCTCCTTACTTAAAGTCATTATGGTGCTTTTGAGGGTTGTGGATAGCTTCAAATCATCTTCAAATCAGTATTTTATGTCAACATGTTCATGATTTTGGTTGGTAGCATAAGTGTGATAATGTATAGTGAGCTATATGAATTACAACCCTGACAGGGTGAGCATGACCCCAGATATTCCCTCAGAATTCCTTACTAAGAGTATGAATTATGCTTGCTCTAGGTTTTATATATCTGATTTAATATATATATTTTAAATATAATAATATGTTTCAACGTCTGTGGTCTTACTCTGCAAATATAGCTCCTCCCTGCATCGTGGGCCGTCACTAATGAGGCACAGTTTCTATGGAAAACACTGGCTTATGTTGCCACCCTGCCGTCACAGATGACAGCTGTTATAATAACACACGCAGAGCTGCTGTCTTACACTTTTACACCATGAAACATAACCAGCCATGGTTGCCCAGCTGTGATATCGCACACCATGAACACAGCACTGACACATTGGCACACACCAATGAAGACATGAGGGGCTGAGGAGTTACGATGTTAGGATTTGTAGCTTAAGAAGCATCAAATGAACACGGTAGAGGAAGAGGAAAGGACATTTGGTGTATTTTTGCTGCAGATGCTGCGCTGTTTCATGCCACAAATGGTGTGAAATAGTTGTAACCATGCACTTAACCTTTTGGTAAAGACAACACTTCCTGAGGAAAACAGTCTGAGGATAAAAAACTGTAAACAAACATCATCACAAGGGACCCACTGGGACCTTTGAGCCAGCGGAAGAAAGACCAGAAATCCAAACCACTCAGTCATTCGGACAACTTTGTTCTTCTGACCCCGTCACTTCACCACACCATGACCACAAAGATCTGGCAGCTCTCGGGGGCCCCTCAAGCCCCCCTGATTCCAATTAGAGAGATTAGAGAGGAGTCAAGACAAGAGCAGAGGAGTTTCTTAGCCAAACAACCCACACTTACCTCACCCCCCTCCTCCCTTCACCTCAACCAGCTGGCATACCAGAGCAACAGGGCGACTGCAGACTCAATTTATGGCAACATCAAAGAGGAGGTTAGAGAAAGCCCAAATGGTGAGCTGCTCAAGGGTCTCCATTAACTACAAGGAACAAGACATGAGACCAGATCAATAAAGGACAAGGACAGTACTTAAAGTTACTGGAACCCAAATACACAATAGCCCTCTAACTATGTAAGTTAGGTTCTAAAGTAAACATTGGGTAGCATCTAGAAGTGTCAGAAAAGAGTCAATTAAGTTTCTGTAAAACAACCTGATATTGAGTTTGAACTGGGCGCACAGCAGCTGTTTACCTGTTTACACATAGCATTAGCATTAGCCTTAAACTGGAAAAAATGCCCCTCCTAAAATCATATTTCAAGGTACTTTTACCATGAAATATGCAAAAAGATCTGCCAATAGAACAAGTGAAAATGTGCTTGGTAAGATTTCTTAGAATAAGATGTAATATTTAGAAAACTGTGATCTTAAAATTTGCAGGGAAAACTTATTTTAAGTAATATTTTCCCAGTATTTTAAAGCTTAGTGTCTCAGAATAAGACAGGAATGCTAACAACTAGTATTTTTGCACTAATACATTTTATGTCAACTTCTTCTTTGAGATTCATTCACCTTAAAGCTGCTGTGAGGAACTTTTGATTTATATCAATTTTGGCGCCCCATTGTGGACAAAATGATACAGCTTATCTCTTGTTCTGTACATGCAAAAGTAGTGTTTTCAACAAAAACCTCACCCTGCTGTCTTTTAACAGTCAGGTTTATCACTCAATGTGATTATTTGCCATGAAAACACCAGAAAAAGGGTGTTTCCAAAGCTAAATGTCAATCATGTGGTCTGACACCTACCCCCCTCTGAGTGGTTTAAGGCATTAAAAATGACAACAGAGAAGATATCAGTGTTGTTGTTTATGGTTTTGTTTGCTTTTGATGGTCATAAAGAGGCATCAGTGTTGGTTTCAGTCTGTTTCTCAGCTGGTGAAAAACTCCTCATAGTGCCTTTAATGTGAGTTGTATTATAGCAGCACTTCTCTAGGTTTAAGACCATCTTGTACTTGAAATAAGATGACAAAGTTTAATTTGAGCATTTTGAGATATAATGTCTTCTCATAGTGAGCTGGATATACTAATATTTAGTCATGTTGTTTTTTTAGGATAAGCCAGCTATGCTCTAAAGGAGGTGTTTCATTTTGTGCATGTAGTTTGAGGATGTATAATTTTATCTGATTTAGAAGAAACAGTGCCTGAAAACTGAAACCCACCCTTAAAAAAAACAACTTTACTTTTTTTTTCATTCTTTGCTGTTTTCTGATAGATTCTCCAATAGAATGCATTTACTTAAATCAAGTAAAGGGTTTGTCTTAAATCAAGATTACCCGTCTTCTACAAATAAGATCTCAGCTTGAAAAATGTCTGAAATGTAAAATAAACCTTGTTTCTTCTAAATTACAAATAAAAACAAGATCATTTCAAGATTGCTTGACTTAACAAGATATTTAAGATGTCTTAAAACAAGTCCTTCTATCTTGCTCAAATGTTACTTGTTAAATAAATGTATCTTAAATCAAGTGGGAGAAGACATTTTGACTACAAATGAGACAATTTCACTTGGTAAGATTTTGAGTTTTTGCAGTGTACAGTTGTCCTGGACATATGACGACAATTTTTCATCTGCATACGTTTTTTTTGGAGTCATTTGATGATCAACGCTACATTTTCTAGCCCAGCCGGCAGAATGCTGTTCATCAAGGAGTCTGGTTCTGTTTGAGGATTCTGCCTGTTAAGAGAAAGTTTTTCCTTTCCACTTTTATCAAGTGATGCTTAATACTGACTGAAGTTATGTCTCTGTAAACAATATGTCAAATAGTGTGTGTCTAGATCTGCTCCATGATATAAATGTAGTAAGGATGGGGCATTTCAGCTAGCATTGCATTGCATTGAAATGCTAACTTCTGACTATACTGTGGAGTGCAAAGCATTTTGTGACTCAACATCCAAAGACCAACTGAAATAATTGATTTCAGATGGAAGGCTTATGCCCCCTCCTCAGTGGATGACTCAAACTTAATATTTACAGCATGCTTAATATCACATGTGCTGTTGTTTTGTGCAGAGGCAGGCAGATGCCAATCAAAACAGGATGGGCCATGCAGTCTCAAACTGCAGAATGAGTTGGTTTTTCTGCACAAGGTATACTAATAGTCATAAAGGGCTTTTCACTGAGACTATGTGGATGGCATTAACCTCTTTTTTTGAAGAGGTTGAAGCCTTTATGTGTAGGCATGTGGTGTTCCTCAGTGGTGTTTCATTATACTGCAAACTTCTGACCTGGTGTACACATTTCTGCATTTTCAGTCTGTTTTTGAGGATCTGTGTGCATGCTAGGCGTTTTCACAACACGGTCATATGAAGGCAGAATTTTTTTTAAATCCAAAGGGAAGAGATTTTTCTTTTTTGATGGAGCCATTCTCATACAAACAAGGCCCCAGAAGGCAGGACTTGACAACAGAGACCTTAACTCTGATGCCAGTTTTGGTGTTTATCTCAATGCTTGGTGCGAACGGACAGATGTGCAGACTTTGCTGTTCTCATATTGAAAATGATTCTCTCTCTCTTCAATCTTGGATGTTTTTATCCACCCAGTTACATTCCCCTCCAGGTTTGCACCACATTATATAATCGCATCACTCCTGTCCATTTTCTAGCTGTAAATATCCCTGAATATTCTGTGCTGTGTTCTCACATTGGTCAGTCTGATTTCTTGTGGAAATGTCACCAGGTGGCTGGCAGGAAAAAGTAAGGGTGAATATTTCATGCAAGGATTTTGTGCATATGTGAAAACAGCCATACATGCATTTAACTAATGAGCCAAATTCCAGGGTAATAGAGGGAAGTATGTTGGTTTTGTCACTCCTGTTTCAAACTTTTGTGCAAACTCAGGATGTTTTGACCCTTTGTGGAGGCACACTTTCTGTAGCATATGGCTTACAATCTCTCCCTTTCAGGATCTATAGCACACACACCCTGCCAACACTTTCACTTAACTTTGCAGAAGCAGTTCATAATGCATAGCAGAGCCCAAATCCCATCAGCGTTGGATGGCAGCCAGATAAGAACAACGGCCAGATTCAGTTGAGCCAGCAGCAGCTCTGTATGATGGAGCCAGCAGCTGCTGCTCTCCCCCAAACTGTACCTCTTAAATTACTTCAATACATCACTGTGATTCTTTACTCTGGTAGCAAACTTCTCAGATTGTTTTAGAGAGGAATATGAGGCCAGTTTTCTTTTCCAGTCATGTCCTCCATTTACTTCAAAACTGGTACCTCCGGATATGCATCCTGTAGATGCAGTTGTTCATGGCGACTTGCGTATAATAGTGTTTCCAGAATTGGAATGCGGTTCCCGGGAGTAGATTTGTAAATGCTCATGCAGAGACAGACGTGCTCTTCAGTTTGTCTCCACTGCTGTCAGAAGTCATTACACACAAGCGGCTACAAGCCACTGAACTTTGTATTCAAGTGCTTCCAAGCCCAGAGAGAGACAGACAGGGAGAGGGGAGGGAGGAAAAGGAGTCAATTTTTAAAAAGCTGCCAAGTGTTTCTCTGCCTGCATTTTTTTCATTTTCCTGTGTCTCCTGGAAGACTCTTCGATGTCTGTCTCAGATATGCTCAGATTTTCTTCACTCTTCTCACACGAAGGAAAGAAAGTCTCACGGTTTTGCTGAAAACACTAAAATAACTTCAAGATTTTGCGCATACTCGTGGCATGAATGTGCAGTTTAACTGTCATCTTTAATTAAGTCGAAACACATCCCTTCAGTTATTTGCATGAAAGGTATTCGCCAGAAAGATCAGACGAGACACGAACAGCTGAATCATCTTGATCAAAGCTATTAGAGCCGATATTAGAGCCACAATTAGCATAAAACTGGGTTGTGAGTCAACTATTATATAACTGTTTGTCTCATAACCCCAATTCACCTCAGCAGTAATTGTGTTCAGTGCTAACGAGCAAACATCATCATGCTAACAAGCTCATTAGAGGCAAGGAACACTGAACCTGTTAAAGCATGCTAACCAGTAAGCTAGCACTTTGTTTTGAGATGTTTCAGCATGGTACCACATGTTCTGAGACTCAATGTATCCCTCTGGGGGGAATGTAGAGACCATGACAGGAAAAGGATTTGACTTTGAACTCAAGTGAACAGGGTTCAAACGTGGGTCATTCTGGCTTTAAAGCTGCCAAATGTACTCAGGAAGTTCCAATCATCTGGGACATGCTATGATGTGAAGATTGTTGTATTTGAGTCCAATCAGAAGGACTTTCAGATATATCTGGGTTGGGTTCATGTACAGATTAACACATGGTAGGGGAGTGGATCTTGAAGGATTCGTGTCCTGGTTGTTATTTTTTCAGTTAAGGATTCTGCAGGAAAGCAGATGGGGCTGTAAAACAGATCTGAGCAGAGAGTTAAACTCCAGACAGAGAGGTAGACGCCGGGTTTGGCTGTCACAAAGAGCAGTAATTGAAATTGTCCGCTGTAGCAGATTAATGACACCTGCAGTGAAATCTGTGTTATATAGAACAATGGAAACCCTCCCGAGCTTATTAGGTTTTCTCTACAGAGACTGGAACACCGGTCAGGTAATGATAAGGCATTTCTCTGAGGTACAAAGACAGAAGGATAATAAAACCCACACACATTGTTCCAAAGGTTATATCACTGAGGGTATCTGTGTCTTGAAAAGAGGAGACAGAGACACAAAGGCTGATGAGGGCATTTGTTTGAAATGGGAGCTTTTCCTCTGCTCTCAAACCCTGATCACGTTTCTCTTCAAGAGGAAGTAGATCCTCAGCGACAGATCTGCCACCGTGATCTCAACACAGAGAAGACATTGTTCTTTAGATCAAGACTTTCACAAGGAATCTGACAGAAATAAAATCACAGCAATGCATGAGCTGAAGAGAGATAAAGGAGTCATCTTAAAGCTCCTGTGAGGAGTTTTTAGCTGGTCCCAACACAGGTTGTGCCATGCCTCTTCACCAGTTCAGGCTGATGTTGTACTTCATCATATTTCTGCAGAGCATACAGACACACAGACTTGTCCCCAAGATTTGATTTGTGTGTTAATCACTCTGGCTTGATCAATCCTGTTGCCTTCTCCTTGTAAGCCAGCTAACACCAGCTCCTAAAACGTAGCAGGTCAATGCCGAAGTCCAGATTGAAGACAGCAAGCATGGTATAGAGAGACAAGTTGAAAAACCTCAGTAATCTAAGTAATCATTTTGGAATCGGGCCATCAACCAGTTCATGAATCATTCATACCATTCGATCCAGGGCTATGTGGACCGATGTGACCTGATTTTCCAGGAACTGAATTTAAATACAAGTCAGAGAAGACACTGACTGTCTTGCTCTTCATGCACACACACACAGTACAGCCCTACATTGTTGGAGAAGCAGGGTACAAGATTGCCAGCTCTTCATTTCATTCGTACATTCTGCAGCCCGGTCTATCTGGCATCCCGCCAACATGGGGCACATTTTGAGCTCTATCTTTAAAGCTGCTGTGACAGAGGACAGAAAATGAGAAGGGATCCAGGGCATGACCTGATATTTGCTTTGGTAATCACAATGTTTTAGTAGAACTGATGGCGCTGCATGATTAGTATGGATTATGGTTCAATTATCTGTCTGGCAGATACAGGAGTATTATTTAAACTTCAGGACAGACACGTTTACTCTGATTGCTGAGATTTTGTGGAGTTGTTACACTAGGAGAGTGCCTATGTTCCCACATTTCTAAGATTTTTTTTTCAATCTGGTTTTGTTTGTCTGACTTAAGGAAATCAAAACAAGGAGACGACATCTATAAGCTCTGCTGCAGCCAAAACCCTTTTCAATCAGCCTATTTAATTTATCTTGTGATGATTGTGATTGTGACGATTTCCGCTGCTGATGATCAAAAGAAAATGACTCATTCATTCATTCATTCATTCATTTACTATAAAGTGCTTCCAAAAAATCTTGTGGGAGGATAGGGCTTTAACTGAAGGGAAATGTAGGAACACAAGACCCAATTTGGAAAATGTCCTAGAAATGTGGGAACATAGGGCTATGGGGACATTTGGATGACCATGTTACGCTTGCTGTGCTAAAACCCCAGATGGTATATATCTCATTGCAGCTTATCAGAGCTACCAAAGATGCACAATAACCACAGGACTCCCATAAAAGTTGGAATATAAGTCGCATAGGTGTTTAAGACGCAGTTTGTCTTTTGAGGGGCTCCCAGGGAGAGAAAGGTATAAACTGTGTTCCTATGTGAAGACGTACATTGCGCTCATCAATGTGGAGTTTCTATGCAGACGTGTAGCTCTTTGGAATACCATCTGTTATCCCCAAATTGCTAGCTACCTGTATGATTGTTGAGCACAGCCTACAGTAACGGACAGACCGACTACTAGGGACCAACTCGCCAAGACTCACGCCAACCCCTCTGTTCATCACAAGTTGTCTTAGATTGAGGAATCTTTAGAACCAAAGAATCTCTCCAAAGGTTTAGTTACTTAATAGTATACCACCATTTCAATCAGGAGAGACACAATTTGAATATTAAAGGTTATTTATTACAGCTGAATGAATGATAAAACTTAAGGACTCTATAGGGGATCATTTAGTGAGTGTAGGATGTGTGAATTTGGCAGCTGAAGAAATCCCCCTAGAGTCCAGACTCTGGTTGTGGTGGTTGATGATCCTAGGAATTGAAGACTTGCAGAGACCAGGTGGAGATGGGGAGGTGGAGGGGTGCGCACCAGCAATGCAAGAAGGAACTAGCTGGAGAGAGAGACGCATTCAAAAAGACAGCAGAAAGTTGATAGGCTGACGTTAAGGACGTGCCACTGAGCTATTGGATGACAGCCACCGCTGATTAGCCAATGACAGCTCCGGAGCACGCAGCTGGAAGCGGGTGAGCTATTGAACAAGGGAGAGGAGAGTTAAACAACTGCTGTGATTGCTTTTAAAGTCTGCCTGTCTGAACTTTCGCTAGAGCTACATTTTCTTTAAATGCATGATTATGACTTATTAAAGGAGAAAAGTCTTTAAAAGTGGTGCAGTGTAGCCAGCATGCTTTGTGCATTGAAGCCGCTTGCTTCTTCAGGCGCCATCTTTAAGGTAGAATACTTTCAAACAATAGAATACCTTTCACAAAAAAATGTATAAAGCACTGAATTTTCCTGTATTTTACATGAGAATAGGGACTCATGTCTAATGCCAAAAAAAATCTGCACATATATGAATCTAAAGGTATGGAAGTCATCCTCTAGTATGCTGTATTTGATGGTATTTGGTTGGAGAGGCCTGCACTTTGGTGGTTAAATTCCTTACAGATATATTACAGTTATTGTCAACTTCAGCGCTCTCAAAGAAAAACTGACTCTAGTCTGGTGGTCAGAGCTGGGATCAGGCTTTCTTCAGTGACAGTAACCACATGCATGCCTTTTATCCAAACACACCACCCTTTGTACGGCGCAGCAGCAGAAGCAGCAGCAGCAGCAGCAGCAGCAGCAGCGGTGGTCTGCTCCCACTGCCCCCATCCATGACACCATAGAATAAATCAAGATGATCTAAGTGGACTGTTTCCCACTTCCATAGACAAATACCACAAAAAGCATGGTTACAACAGTCCTTGAACCACCATGAGTAAAGATAAACCTTTTTTCAGGGTGGTTTTGTTAAACGCACTGAGATTTATTTTCTTCTTCAGCTTTCCTGAGATGGACGCTGAGAGTAAAGCAGTTGTCTTGGATACAGGCATCATATATTTGAGCAGATAGGCATTTAATAAAAAGTGCTATCAGAAGTAAATTTGATAAATGGTGATATAAGTGTGTTGCAAGCATTAATATTGCCTGGTAACACAACATTGGAGAAAACATTGGTCTTCTTTTTTGTCCTCTCACTGTTCTCAGATCCAACTTGGCCTCAGTAAACCCACATCAATTCAGGTCTCAGTCTTTGACGAATTTCTGCAGAGTAACAAAATAATTGACTGGGTAACAAGAGAAACTGAGAAGGTTTCCACTCTGTACTAAAGTGACTGGGATGTCAGTTTGAACTGGATGTGTTGTAATGGGAAACTACCAAGGAAACCTGAAGCTGTTTTCACTGTTCCCTCCAAAATAAGAGTATTTCATGAGGCAGGGGTTTGACTCTAAAAGTATCAGGTACAAATATGGGTCCCTTCCACAAACGTTGAGTCAGTATTTGGTTTAGCGTTTAGCCTCAGTCAGGGTGGTCTGGGATACAGAGTTTATGTTGAATTTAAACACAGGCTCTCTGGGTCTGCCTGCTGTCTCTGCTCTGAGGAAAGCCATGCCTATCAGTTAAACAAGAGATGAGATGGTAGACCTAATGTGGAGTCTGACGGAGTTTTTAGAGCTGTTTAATGACACACAACCTGCCAGAGATAATCCTGTTTATAATGGATGTCATTGGCTGAATACATATAAAGACAAAAGATAGTTTCATCTTTTTCTAATGAGCTTCACACAGTCAGCTTTCTTTTGTGGACGAACTTTGACCATTTTGTGGCCAGATTTATGACAAGAAGGCGAAGCTAGAATGTGGATATTTTCCTTAAAAGGAAGCACTTTTTGAGAAATGAGAAATGAGACATATCTTTTTACAGATCTAATCAAATACAGTTAACCAGTTCAGACATATGTACATAAATTCCTCTACTTGTCAAAGAAAGACTTTCTTTCAACGTCCCTTTTTGTTGTCGTGCTAGGACAGTGATTTTCAACCACTGTGCCGTGGAACACTAGTGTGCCGTGACAGATCGTCAGGTGTGCCATGGGACATTTTCCAATTTCACTTAGTTAGTCCAACAAAAATATGATTCATATACTGCAAACAATTTGCCATGTAGTGTGTCTGTGCCTGCAGTGTAGTGACTGGCGGAGTTATTCAATACTCGTCCATGTATTGACCTGCCCTACCCACCCACTGGGTGGCAATAAAGCACACTAATGACCTTGTTAATTTCAGACAACAGAATTAATGATGCGTGCGAGAGGTGTATGTGACAAGACGTAGGCGTACAACAGCGATGGATAAATATTCAAAAAGGAAAAATGAAAACTCCAAACTGGGCCCTGGACTAAATTCAAACCCGGATGAAGAGCGTGATATGGGAGGTGGAAAAGGCAACTTTTATGAGAAAATCTACAACTGTGTCTGTGAGAGCTCTCAAAGCAAGCTAGCTGCACTCATAGCCAAATCAAAAAAGCCACACACTGTGGCAGAGACATTAATACTACCTGCAGAAGCTATTGTAAATAAGATGCTTCAGTTAAAGAAGTAGCCAAAGTATCTCTCTCAGATAAATAGATTCATTAATTGAGAGACTAAATGTGCAATTATGTAACACTTTTGGTTGGTGGTGTGACTCATGAGTTTTTTAATGTATGAAATGTGCCTTGGTTCCAAAAACGCTGTACTAGGAAACCTTTGATGCATTTTATTCTTCATCTATTCAGAGCTCTAAACAAAGACCCTTTCGGGTAAGGCTGATTTATACTTCTACGTCACCCCTATGCAGCAGGGGCTGATGCCAACATGAGCACCACATACTTGTGCGTCGATGTGTCCGCGACGTGCAGCAATTCTCCGCCGAAACGCTTGAGGACAGTGTGGTCTCTCTGATAGCCGGTCGCCTCCTTCCGGCCTTGCTACGATCTCTGTTTACTCTTCCACTGCGATTCAGAGCATGTTATGTTAATCTACATCTGATGCTGTTTATCATACAGACATGATTACATGAAGAATAGAGAGGAGGAGATGAAATACATGGCTGATGTGCGACCGATGAGCTGGGATCCCAGAAGTGATATAAATGCAGGAAACATGATGCCGCCGAGCCGACCAATCACAGGGCTTGTGGTTTGCGTCGATTCTACGGGTAGTTACATTTTGGAGGAGGTACCTACGCAGACATCCGGCATAGGCTAAGCCGTCCATTCGACACAGAAGTATAAATCAGTTTGGTTTTTTAAGTTATATTTTTGGCCTTTTTGCCTTTATTTGATAGGACAGCTGAAGAGAGACAGGAAATGTGGGGAGTAGAGAGTGGGGGGAAGACATGCAGGAAGTGGTCGACCAGCCGGGAATCGAACCGGCGACCCCTGCGACAAGGACTGTAGCCTCTGTATGTGGGGCGCTTAGACCGCTAGGCCACCAGTGCCCCATAAATCCGGTTTTACTCAGCTTTTTTTTTTGTTGAAAATCAGATCTGATCACACACACAACCATGTCGCTGATAACCTCATTTTAGTATGTAGGTCATGAAGAGGCCTCAGTGTAAGAATGAGACTATTTCAACATCAGTTAAAAACTCCCCATAGTGCCTTTAATAGTCAGAAACTGATGCAGTTTGTAGTCGCCTTACTAAGCAGTGTAGTAGTAGCGTCTCCTGGGAGGACAGGAAATGTCTGTCTTGAAAAACTCCAGAGCATCCAAGAAAGGATGATCAACAACCCTTCAAGTCTCCGCTGATTTCTGCATCATTATTAACTACACCATTAAATGACAGTGCAATTATTCTTCAAACTTAAATATGTCGTTTCATCTTTATATATGAGCACACACACGTATACTTAAACACGCACCACACACAGTAGCGAGGGACACGGGCTGGGTTTTGCTTTTCCTGCAAAATCTAAATATTGACTCAGTAACCTATAATCATACACAGTCTGAACACGATGGAAATAAACAAGTGTGTCTGTAATGTGTAAGTGTTTGTGTGTCTCATGGGCACTGAGGCCCCCTGAATGCTGACACTAACAAAACACATATAAAACAAAGGAAGTGGTGGAGTTTTTATTGAAAACCAGACAATATGGATTCCATCCAGCACACCAGAGCTGCTTAAAATTATGTTTTATTCTCTATATACACAAAGAGGTTCTTTCAAGAGCACAGAGATTTCCATTTCTGATCAAACATCTGCTATCAATTCTCACAACTCACAATATGACCCACATACAGTAAAGGCTTAGATTGCTTTAACTTGAAGAAAAGAACGGCAGTAAAAAATTCCATTATGTTCTCAGAGGAGCTTTTGCGCTCTGATGCCAAGTTTCCAACCGATGACAGCTGCCAGAGATCCACACAACTGTGCTATTATTGTGTTGTAATGCTATTAAAATTTGATTAAGTTTCATATCAGAAAGAGTTTTTTTCCCTTTGCTGGAAGCCGCAGTGATGTCCCGTATTGTGAAAGATACAGACTGAGTTAGCCGACTTTGAAGGCATTGTTGTTTCCCAGAGCCGTAATGACTGCTTTCTTAAATAAAGTGATTGATTGAATGAGGCTTTTGTGTTTGCATACTGTTGGATCTTTTTGTTTTTTTCCCCACTGAGTTTTTACGGCTCATTAGTATTGTGGCAAAGCTGAAATATTTCTGAGTCTGCTAAGGCCTGTCAGGGTGGCCTGCTGATGCTAGCAATCATAAACTAACTGTACAGGGCTAACAAGTGAGCAGAGCCTCTGAGGAATCAAAGTTTTGGATGGAAAAGACAAAAGAAGATAGATTTTTCTTAAATTTGTACCATTTATATGGTTATAAATACAGTTTAACATTGTTTAAATGGGAAATACATGTATTACTTCCTGCTAAGATGAGAGGCTCAATGACACGCACATATCAACCTCACAAACAGTTAGTGTAGCCTAGCATAGAAACTCATTTCATGTCCTCACGTGTTAAAAAAAGGTTAAACATGTTTCTTTGGGAAGTTTATTACTTTATTGTCAATTAGGGAGCTCAGCTTAGCCTAGCATAAGAACTGGACACAGGGAGCCTGGTTTTCTCCAAATGTTGCAAAATGTGATTGCTATGATTTATGAAACCTATAAATTACCTATTTTTCATTTAATCTGTACAAAGAATGAGGTTTAATAGCACTGACATGTGACTTTATTCTGCACTTCAGAGCTCTGACTCTGACTTCTAGTGATGTGTCATGATCAAAAGCTGTGGATCTGAGATCGATGCTTTATAGTGAATCAGAAGAGCCGGCTCGCATCAAGAGAGAGAGACGGCTCCCAGTTTTTTCCTTTTGCTGCTCATCTCTCTCAGTGCTCAGCCCCAGCTCTGCTCACAGCAGAACTTTTGTTTTGATTGGTCAGCATGGCAGCCATGCGGCCAATCACATGTGAGGATATAGGACATAGGTGATGGAGGGGAGGCTGTGTATCGTGGCTTCATCTGTTCCTTCTGAGAGGGTTAGGGTTAGGGTTCTTCTCAAAGACCGGGCAAATTCTCACTGAGAGGAGAAATCGGATCAGCCCGTCCAAGCTGAGGCATCTGATTTTTCTCAATGCCAACCTGAGGACATTGATAATGTTTGTTCCAATTTGGTTCTGGTTCTGTTTGCTTGAGTTTGGTTCTTGTTTCTGTTGACTTGAGTTGGTTCTGGTTCTGTTTGCTTGAGTATGATTTTGGTTCTGGTTCTGGTTCTGTTTGCTTGAGTTTGGTTCTGGTTCGGTTCTGGTTCGGTTTGCTTAAGTTTGGTTCGGTTCTGGTTCGGTTCTGGTTCGGTTCTGGTTCGGTTCTGGTTCGGTTCTGGTTCGGTTCTGGTTCAGTTTGCTTAAGTTTGGTTCGGTTCTGGTTCGGTTCTGGTTCGGTTCTGGTTCGGTTCTGGTTCGGTTCTGGTTTGCTTAAGTTTGGTTCCGGTTCTGGTTCGGTTCTGGTTCGGTTCTGGTTCGGTTCTGGTTCGGTTTGGTTCTGGTTGGGTTCGGTTCTGGTTCGGTTCTGGTTCGCTTAAGTTTGGTTTTGGTTCTGGTTTTGGTTCTGGTTTTGGTTCTGGTTTTGGTTCTGGTTTTGGTTCTGGTTTTGGTTCTGTTAAATTCTAGTTCTGGTTCGGTTCTGGTTCGGTTCTGGTTCGGTTCTGGTTCGGTTCTGGTTCGGTTCTGGTTCGGTTCTGGTTCGGTTCGGGTTTGGTTTGCTTAAGTTTGGTTCTGGTTCTGGTTCGGTTCTGGTTCGGTTTGCTTCAGTTTGATCTGGGTCTGTTTGCTTGAGTGCGGTTCTGGTTCTGTTTGCTTGAGATTTGTTCTGGTTCTGTTTGCATTAGTTTGGTTCTAGATCTAACCCTAAACATAATAATAACCCTAATCCTAACCCTAACCCTAACCCTAACCCTAATCCTAACCCTAACCTTAACCCTAATCCTAACCCTAACCCTAACCCTAACCCTAATCCTAACCCTAACCCTAACCCTAATCCTAACCCTAACCCTAACCCTAATCCTAACCCTAACCCTAACCCTAATCCTAACCCTAACCCTAACCCCAACCCTAACCCTAACCCTAACCCTAACCCTAATCCTAACCCTAACCCTAACCCTAACCCTAACCCTAATCCTAACCCTAACCCTAACCCTAACCCTAACCCTAACCCTAATCCTAACCCTAACCCTAACCCTAACCCTAATCTTAACCCCAACCCTAATCCTAACCCTAACCCTAACCCTAACCCTAACCGTAATCTTAACCCTAATCCTAACCCTAACCCTAACCCTAACCCTAACCCTAATCCTAACCCTAACCCTAATCCTAACCCTAATCCTAACCCTAACCCTAACCCTAATCCTAACCCTAACCCTAACCCTAACCCTAATCTTAACCCCAACCCTAATCCTAACCCTAACCCTAACCCTAATCCTAATCCTAACCCTAACCCTAACCCTAATCCTAACCCTAACCCTAACCCTAATCCTAACCCTAACCCTAATCCTAACCCTAACCCTAACCCCAACCCCAACCCTAACCCTAACCCTAACCCTAACCCTAATCTTAACCCAAACCCTAACCCTAACCCTAATCCTAACCCTAACCCTAACCCTAACCCTAATCTTAACCCAAACCCTAACCCTAACCCTAACCCTAATCCTAACCCTAACCCTAACCCTAATCCTAACCCTAACCCTAACCCTAACCCTAATCCTTATCCTAACCCTAACCCTAACCCTAACCCTAATCCTAACCCTAACCCTAACCCTAACCCTAATCCTAACCCTAACCCTAACCCTAATCCTAACCCTAACCCTAACCCTAACCCTAATCTTAACCCCAACCCTAATCCTAACCCTAACCCTAACCCTAATCCTAACCCTAACCCTAACCCTAACCCCAACCCTAACCCTAACCCTAACCCTAATCCTAACCCTAACCCCAACCCTAACCCTAACCCTAACCCTAATCCTAACCCTAACCCTAACCCTAACCCTAACCCCAACCCTAACCCTAACCCTAACCCTAACCCTAACCCTAATCCTAACCCTAACCCTAACCCTAACCCTAAACCTAACCCTAATCTTAACCCTAACCCTAACCCTAATCCTAACCCTAACCCTAACCCTAACCCTAACCCTAACCCTGACCCTAATTCTAACCCTGACCCTAACCCTAACCCCAACCCCAACCCTAACCCTAACCCTAACCCTAATCCTAACCCTAACCCTAACCCTAAGCCTAATCCTAACCCTAACCCTAACCCTAACCCTAATCCTAATCCTAACCCTGACCCTAATTTTAACCCTGACCCTAATCCTAACCCTAACCCAAATCCTAACCCTATCTACATATCTATTGGATGGAATCCCATGAGATTTTTGTGGGTTTAATCTTAGTCCCCAGAGGATGAATTATAATGACACTGTAAATAATCTCACAGTATAAGTTCATACTAACATATAGACCCTATAACTCGTGCACTGGAAACTCATCAGACAACAAGAGATTTTCTTCATGTGTTTATTTAAAAAATATGTTTGTCTGAACAAATAACTCTTACAGCACCAAGATGGAATCAGCATATGTGAGGCAGACTGAACAGACCTAGTAAAGTGCATGGTCCTTTCACTAATGCAGTCGAGGGAATGAAAAGAAACACTTTGAGAATTGAGCCTCTTCATTTTTGTTGTTGGTTGGTTTCTCAACACCAGACTTGTCCTGCTGAAGACTGAAAAAGACAACAACATGATTTACTATCACAGACAGTTTCATATATTGTATATGATCCTGAGAGAGACTGATAAGTAACAGGGTTTGTTTTTACCTCATTTTTTGTGCTTCTTACAGATGTCCAGATACTCCTTCACATCATCAGGAGACCCCAGGACTACAGGAACTCTCTGGTGGATGGAGGTGGGCTGGATGTCCAGAACATTCATAGCTCCTGTTGTGGCCATTCCTCCAGCCTGCTCGATGATGAAGGCCATGGGGTTGCATTCGTACAGCAGCCTCAACTGGAGAGAAAGATGCAGGCATGACTTGGTAAGAATATGCATGAAGATTATGCAAAGATGATCTGATATGAAGACATAATTTATACATTTGTATAAACCTTGTGCTTACCTTGCCCGCAGGACTCTTGACATTAGCAGGGTATAAAAAGATCCCTCCATACACCAGGGTCCGATGAACATCAGCTACCATTGAACCAACATATCGACTGCCGTATGGAGCTGAACCATCCTGGAGACACAAAAACATAATGTAGAATTTATCAGTATTGGTCACTTTGGTTGGCATTTTCACATTAAGCCTTTGTAATGCTGTACACTCCTCACCTCTGGATATTTCTTCTTCTGCAGGTATTCTGTCACATCTGGATAAAAAAACTGTGCGTATCCCTCGTTCAAACTGTAGATCTTTCCCTTTTTCTTTATCTTCACGTCTTGGTCCACCAAGATGAACTCACCAATTGCCTGAAAAGAAATGCAATCATGAAGACATATATAGAAACTGACATAATTAACAAGAAGAAGCAAGAAAAGAACAATTAGAAAATGAAGTCTCACAGGGTCCAGCATGAAGCAGTTGACTCCCTGACCAGTGGAGAGGACCATCATGGTGGCACTGCCGTATAGAGCGTAACCAGCTGCTACGATGTTTCTACCAGGCTGCAGAGCGTCGGCTTCAACTGGCTCGTCATCTGTTGTCTGTGGAGCCGAACCATACACAAATACATGTTACAAAAACAGGACAGCAACACGATTTAGGACACTGCAGGTCGCCCTAATTCTTCAATATGTTTGCCTAACAGGGGGAAACGTGACCTGGGGACTTTGCAAAGGTATGATCCTTTTTAATGGATTCAGTGTTATGGTCCTGATTTGTTGTGTGATTTGCCCTAACCCTCTCTCTCTCTGCCTGCAGGTTGCATGGGTAGGGGCGGGGCCGGTCTCCTCAGCAGTGAGGCTCATCAGGCACACCTGTCCCTGATCTGCTCATCAGCACTGGCTTCTTAAGCCACCACCAAACACTCCTCCAGTGCCAGATTATTCCTCTAGCCGCATGCTCCATGTCCCGTTGTAGCCTTGCTCCTGAGGAGATTCAAGCCACGCTTTTCTGTTTACTTATCTCGAGTTGTTTCCAGAGGATTGATTCCTAGTTTTTGTTTGTGAGTTTTTGATAGAACCTTTTTCCCCTTTTGGGTGATTTTGTGTTACTCCTAGTTTTCTACTTTTTCTCAGTTGTTTTTACCCGCAAGGCGCTTTTTGTTGAACCTTGGTTTTTGCTTAATAAATACTTTTTCCCTGTACTCTGCATTTGGGTCCTAGTCCTTTGCTCAAGCCGTAACATTCAGGTCCTTTGATTGGACAAAAATGTCACCCACAGTAGTTAGAGAACACTGTAAGTCTTAACTTTTTCTCTGATCATTGTGAAACTCTCTTTCATCTACTCAGGAGGTCTTGAGATCATATTGGTGTAAAAGTGCGGTGGTATGTTAAGGCTTAAACCCTGGCACTGGTAGATGAACTGTGCAGATCTTGTGTTGTAAATGTGAGGTATGTATACAGTAAAAAAAAACTCTAAGGCATCAATGCAACACTAATAATGATCTAATACTGTAATGTATGACAAAATAGTTTTAGATATAAATGATTTAACTTTCATTTATACATAAAATTGCATATGTAAGGTAATTAGTAACTGTAGCTGTCATACAGAGGGGATAAAGGAGTGAAATGTTCATCATTTTCACACATAAGCAAAGCAAGTACAGCTAGTTATATTTTATATATTTTTCAGCAGCTTCATTTTAGAATTGTACTCAAATAAAGGACACAAGTGAGGGTTTTCATTTCATCTTTCTGATTATAAAGTTGTTGATTTTTAAAACTCCAGAAAGACATATATATATGTATATATATATCTCAATTTAGAGCATTTTGCATTTATGTTTTGTCATGTTTTGCTTTCTTTTGATTATGTTTTCTATGGGAGCACTATGTGTTTTTTTTTCTTTGTGGGGTTTTTGTGTATTGTGAAATCTTTATTTAAGAATAAAATATACTGAAAAGATAAATTCAGAGCATTTTGCTTCATACATCAAAGTTTAGATCACAATGCATAGTAAAATTTGCCAACCTTTTTGTAGATGGCAAAAATTGTTCCAATGGAGACGAGG
Organism: Notolabrus celidotus; assembly: GCF_009762535.1. Lineage (NCBI taxonomy): Eukaryota > Metazoa > Chordata > Actinopteri > Labriformes > Labridae > Notolabrus > Notolabrus celidotus. The sequence continues at coordinate 5,226,593 of NC_048290.1, forward strand.
CAGTCGATGTTTGAGGAGCCGTCCAGTGGATCGAAGCACACGATGTATTTTCCCTGTCAGGTGAGAACAAATAACATCAGTGTCACAATTCAACCTGAAAACATCAAACATTTCTCATAGAACTTTCTGATCAAGCCAAAAATCAAATATCCCTACAGTGACAATAAATTGTATCCCATTGTATTTTACCATATCATATTGTATCATATCTTATCCTATCATGTCATGTTTAATTTCACTGTATTATATCTTATCATACCATAGATTGTATCATATATAATCAAACCTTTTTGTCTCAAATCATATCATATTTTATCATCCTATTCAAGCACATTGCATCATATCGCATGATGTCATATTGTATCATATCATATTGCATGTAATAACAATAATAATAATAATCTTTATTTATATAAAACTTTTCAAAACAGCGTTACAAAGTGCTTTTCAAATAAGAAAAAAACTAAAAGACAGTAAAAGAGAAATGTGAGTATGACAAATGAATAAATAAATAAAAGTAAATGAAAAAATGTTGGAAGGATAAAACATCAAAAAATGTAAGCAATCAAAAATCAGCACTATAAAAATATGAAAATATAGATGAAATGATAAAAGAATATAAACCTCTTGATGAAAAAACGCTGACATGTCCTCTAAAAACACATCCATTAAAATGTTTCTTTAAAAGAGATTTTAAATATATATTATTCAGATGAACTGACCCTATTATCTGGATCCACAATGATGGCCTTCTCGTCTTCCTCTGACACCAGCACACAGGAGGTGAAGGAGGACTTGATCATGTTGATGACCATGTCATTGGACAGGACGTCCAGCTTCTTCACCTGGTCTCCTGTCACGTTGGTGCTTCCAGCGATGCCAAATCTTCAGAGACAGAAAGAAAGAAAGAGAGGACAAGGTGAGATCAAAACCAGAAATGAGCTTTACATTATGATGCAAGTTAAAGGAAATGCATCGATCCTGTATAAACTATAGTAACAGTTCCTTTTCCATGTGTTGGTTAATATTGGTGTAAATAGTCCAGCAGTGGGGAAAGTCTGAATAGCCTATTATCTTCATGACCCTTGCCCTGGATGAATGTACACAACAAGCACAGAGTTTACCTTTGGTCAGAGCCTTTAAGTTGAAACTGCTACACTTTGAAATGTAGATAACTAACTGATCTGTGTCTCAACATGCTGATGTACATCTCTGTATTCATGCATTCCTTTTTCTGAATCTATGAAGTTATGAAACATGTAATAAGATGCTTATTGTCTTAAAGAAAGTGAGAGGATTTCAAGCATGCTGTAACTTTTCTGCAAAGGCCATTTATACTCTTTGTAACTGCTAAGCTATTTCCTCGTAATCAACCATCCTCTACATTAAGAAGTGCAAAAAAAAGCATGATTTATGATTCTCATTTCATTTCGCACACAAAGCCCTGATATTGATTCATGTTTCAAACACATTGACATAGAAGAGAAAAGAGAAATGCACTCAAGAGGAGGAGAAACTGAATCCTGCAAACCTGAAACTTCAAGCAAATTAGCAGTGATACTAAATCGGTTTATCAAAGGATGTGAAATGTAGTTTCACCTTCTCATTCATCAACCCTAAAGTTACTGGACGGCCTCTTATCCCCCTTCATAGAAAGATGTTTGTGTTTCCTTCTTCTATACTAGACTTGGAGCACAATATGTAGAGGTAAATATACTTACAGGTTAGCAATCCCAGCCTTCCTGACAGCGGTTGAGATGGCTTTGACAGCCGTGCAGATGGAGTTGAGCAGGTTGGTGAGCTCTCCTGTGCCATGGGCCCTCCGTCCCTCTTCCAGGACAAACCTGGTGAGGGTCTGCACGTTGGTGTCGAAGGCTCCTCTGTCAGTCATTTTGCCGTCAGGTGTGGGACTGGGACAGAATGACTAAACAAGTGAAGTTAAAAAGTGGACTCTAGAACAGAGATAGGGGGAAGGGACGGGGGTGTGAGACTCTTTGACCAATGGAAAGTGTTTTTTATTACTCTCAGTCAGCGGTTGGTTTGATCACCTCTGTGACTGAGGGTTTAAAAGAGCAAAGTTCAGAGATAGTGAACATTTTGTTTTGTTTTCCTCTGACAAAGGCCTTCTCCTGACTCAATACCTGCTCTCTTTGATTTCAGATGAGGCCCTCTTTATCCACCTGCACTGTAAAGTTCTGCTTAACTTAAAGTACGACCCCTCTTTAAAAAGCATTTTCTGAACCTCAATGATTAATAAAACAAAGACTAGAGAAAGGAGCTGAAGTTTTTATATAAAAACAACAAAACTATCCCCCCATGTGTCAAAACCAAACCATTGAATATGGATAAAACCGTCATTATAGACTCAAACACAGAGGGATTATAGATTTGTCAATGCCTTTGTGTAACCAAAAAGTAGGCGCAATAAGATAATAGGGATGGAAACATTTAACAAAACACACACACACAAAAGAAGGAACTCAGACGGTGCTGTAGTGGGTCTCAGAAATAGTTAAGAATAGGAAGCACAGAATGAACTGTGGTATTGGTATCGTGACAAATAGTGAGCTATGTTTTAACAAACAAAATACATTTTTAAAGTCATGAAATTTGTGATGTTGGAATAAAAAATTGCACGCATAGTCCCATCATAATGGTTGTTTCATTGTTGTGCAGAAATGCAAAATCACCACAAAAGGTTTTAACAAAAACAATGTTTGTGCAGCCCTACATCAATCATGCATAACCTTATTTGTATGTCATTGCAATGCATAAACAAATGTTTTTCAAATGATGCATACATTCATTTTAATTATGAACTAAATTTGTTTTGTTTGTTAGGTTACAAGTAATTGTTTTTTTGACTGAAGCCTCATATATGCAGTCGTTATAGCAGTTTATTTTCTTTGCAATAGTTGTATCAGAACCTTACATTTTTCTGCAGTCTAGACTTAAATCTGGTCTGCAGCATGTTGGTAATATTACTAACTCAGTAATACTAAAACCCCTTCCCTGCATGATTTTTAAGAAGTTATAAGTCCAAACCTGATTTTATTAACACCTCTAATGTGCATGTGCTAATAAAACAGCCTCTGCAACATCATAAAGAGCTGCAGTCAGAGCTGGTGCATGTTCCTTCTGTGTCAGTGTGTATCCGCATGCATGTCATTCATTTATGGCCGTCCCTGTCTGCGACACAGACATGGACAGGTAAAAGGTCTCTTGAGTAACATGGCTTCCAACTGAAATGTTAGGGGCACTGTTTTACAACACAGAGCTGAAGTTGAACTTTGAACTTAACAGGATACAGAGTATGATAAAAGGCTCCTCTATACGGTGATATACAATGATTAACCAGGCAGCATTTCTGTTCTTAAAGTTAATGATAACAAATGTGTGCAGGTTTGCAGGCCTCTATTTGCAGAGGTGCATGGATTACACTGTAGATATACTGGTTTGATGGGTCCCATAACAACACACAGATACATCCAGTAGAGCTGAAATAGAATCATACACATATTTAATTTTCTTTAAGACCACAATTTGTACTTATACATTATTTTACCAGTTATTTCAGTCAAACTTTTAGGAAGAATATTCAGACTTTATCATCAATCAGACTTTATTTATAAAGTGCTTTTCATGCAATGACATTGTAACACAAAATACTGTTCATAAAAACAACTTGAAATACAATAAAGTACAAAAAAAGAAAGATATATATAGAAACAAAAATAAAATGAGCCCCCCATCCTAATCACAACCCCAGCCCTGACTCCAAACCCACCCCACAAGGTTAAGAAAACAACATGTGCAACAATAGTAATAATAACAATACAAATAAAATAAATAAATAAATGAAAAATAAAAAAGAAGTTGCTGAACAAACTGAGGAAACGCTCTCATGATATCTTAATGAGGAAATGCTGGAGGTAAAATAAGATGTTAAAACTCAACACAGGAAATTAAACTCACAAAATAAAACACATTTCTAAGATAATAAAACACTAAAATATTAAACCAGTAAAATAAAATAAGATGCTATACCACACAGTTAAGAATACAATATATGCAACAATAATAATAGTAACAATAAAAATAAAATAAATAAATGAAAAATAAAAAAGGAGTTGCTGAACGAACTGAGGAAAATGCTCTCATGATATCTTAATGAGGAAACTGGAGGTAAAATAAGATGTTAAAACTCAACACAGGAAATGAAACTCACCAAAATAAAACACATTTCTTAGATAATAAAACACTAAAATATTAAACCATTAAAATGAAATAAGATGCTATACCTAAAAAAATAATATTAAAAAATAATAATATAAAGGGGCTGAAATTTGAACTAGATATTAAATAAATAGGAAGGTGGAATAAAACTGTTACATGAATAAAAGGTCAAAACTCAGTTAAAAGTGAGACTAAAAAGGTAGGTCTTGAGTTTGCTTAAATAAATAAGTAAACAAATAAATAAATAAAAAGTGACTAAAATGTGAACTATATTCAGCCTTCTGGGTCTTGCTAAATGTATTTCTCCAAAGTGTCCACACGATGTCACTGTGCAGTCTATCAGCTGATGATAAAATCAATCCTAATGCGCATGCTTTTCCCTGCATGTAACTCTACACTGGGCCTTGAATCTTTTTTCTTCTTCTGGTCCTCTGCAGAAATAACAGGGGCTTTATTATACATGTGAATGTTTACCAACTTCAGAACCTTTGTGCTGCAGGATGTAAGAGAGACAAACAAACTACTCTAACCATTTATTACTGTAAATGTGAGTGTAAAGGAAGCCTATCATTGAATCCAAATAGATGAGTAGTGTGGAAACATCTTGAAAATTCACATATCTAAATGTTGCTGATCATTAAAGTAGTTAAGGGTAATTCAAAATAAGAATAAAGTAGAATTAATGAGTGTATATTTGCTTTGTTAGTTAAAACATGATAAAGCATGACATACAAGAAAACCTAATTGCTGAGTGTATAATATCAGCCTATTGTCTATTCTATAGCATGCTGTTTAACAAGTCTTGTCTTGCAGAGAGGCCTTCATAAATCTAGAAGAAGGATGTCTCTCAAACAAAGGACCCAGTAATCATGTCGTCTTTATGCTGTGTAATCGATTCAGTAGAAGAAAAGACATCATCAATATTTCACAACGCACTTTTCATCACCTGACTCGCTCCCAGGAGCACCTGCTGTGCATGTTGACGGAGACACGCGCATGCGCAGTGACTGTCCTGTTCCTGAACCTGCTCTGAAAACTTTTTTTTTTGCCCCTCAGGAGTGACGATGCTGCAAAAAAGGGTTAAACACAAACGGGATATGCAGCAGATATAAACTCTCGAGCATGTGTGCAACTTTTACATGACTTATAAAAGAGAGTGATAAAGAAACTGTGAGACTTTCTCCTTAACTTCATCACTCGAGTTTGTTGTTGTTGTTGGCTCACATCCTCTCTTCCTGCGCAGGTAAGACGCATCTCATCAGCAGTGACTTTGCTCTCATATTTACAGCTGAAAACTTGAAATATTACATTAAACATTTAAAAAGTCAGGTTAGAGTTATTCTCCAGCATTATATCATGGTTGTAGTTTATTTTGTATTGTCTCAGCTCCACCACAAGGCGTCAGGATTAAGCAATATCCAACTTATTGTCACTTTGTTGACATTTCTTACACTATAGTTTTTCTTTTAATGTATAGTGTCTTATCCTTAAGTAATATATACCTGTTTTCCAATTAGATTCATGCATATTTAATTTAAAAAAATAAGGAATTCGTTGCTATATTGCATATATTAAACAAATACTTACCATGGCTCTCCTGTGCACTTTTTCAAAAAGGCCTTCATAACTTTGTAACATGTTATTATGCCCTGGACATCTTCTTATGAGTTCTCGTACTTTGGAGTTCCTTTATTTTTACATATGTACTGTATGTATGTATGTATGTATGTATGTATGTATGTATGTATGTATGTATGTATGTATGTTTGTTTGTGTGTATGTATGTATGTATGTATGTTTGTGTGTATGCATGTACATGTGTATACATGTGCATGTCTATGTATTTGTGTATGTATGTATATGTATGTGCATGTGTGTACATATGTATATGTATATGTGTATATGTGTATGAAAAAAGGGTTGGGATTACATTTATTATTATTATTGTTTACTTTCTGTGAAGCACTTTGTAACTCTGTTTAGAAAAGTGCTATATAAATAAAGTTTATTATATTATTATTATTAAATAGATAGGAGGGGTAGAAAAAAAATCTTGTTTATTGCTCTGAACTTAAATATAACTTTAATTTTTCAGTAATTTGACCCATTTAAAAAAAGCAAGTTATCTATAGTTTAACCTTTTTTCCCTATAAGGCCACAGACCGTATTCTTGTCTATACTGTAGCTAAAGTCAGCATATTATAATAATAATAATAACAACTTTATTTATATAGAACCTTTAAAAACAAATGTTTACAAAGTGCTTTGACAAACAAAGCATGGTTCGAATAACAAAGCAAACCATTAGACAGACAGGGAGGAGGATTTTTTAACAATGCAAAACAGAATACAACGTGGGGTTAAAAAGAATACATGTAAATTAAACAGAATGAAGTAGAGTGACAATAGACCAATAAATCATTGTTTAAGAGGTTTTCAAGGAAAAATAAATACAATAAATTAATATAATTAAATAAGTAAAAATGGAGTAGTAAATAAAAGCATGAAAAGGACAATAGAAGAGGATGACATCACATTGGGAAAATTAGAAAAAGTGAAAAGGGTAAATTAGGAACATTACAGTAATAAATGAAATAAATGAGTAAATGAAAACAATATTTGGAGCAGACTGCTGTTTTACATGTGATGATAACCTCCCAGTTACATCTCTAGTCAAACACTGCAAGGGAGGCAGAGCCTACATTTACATACATGAGTCATTTTTAGATGGATGAATAAAAACCTAAGGGGTCTGAACTCTGTTTGCCCTCTCTTTCTTATCTCGAAAATTATACCTGCCGTCAAGTATAATCCCAAATCTATCAGACTACCAATCAATATATCTTTAATTACAATACATTTAATGTACTTTGTTTTCCTGTGCTAAAGAGATAATTTCAGTTGTTTTCTTGGGATCTGACTTAAATCAGATGATCATAAGTCATAATGTATCCTGTCACCTCTGCAGGGAGACAGGGTGCAGGGTGCAGGGTGCAGGGTAGGTGTCAGACAGGGAGAGTGCTGAAAAAGCCTTTATTTTCATACCCCAAGGTGTAAAAGTCTCTTATGAGGACCACATTAATCACCAGAGAACACTATTTTTGTACGTACAGAACCAGATCCGGGACTAAGACCACCTCAAAGGTGCTGAAAACCTCCAATTGGCACTTTGAATGTAAGAAAATATGTGTAGCAGTGTCTGAGTCAGCAAAGCAATCCATTTTGGTTGGAACAATTAACACTGAGTCAAGTTTTTAAGGATGTTTACACTAATTAGTAGCTGGATGTGGTTTGCTTTAGTGTCTGCAGAAAATGCTCAGTCTTCAAAATATGCTCCTCATGTAAGCAGCAGAGCTCCAGTGTAGATCATCTTGCAGGGCATGCAACCGTACATGTATTTGAATCTCATGTATAAAAGTAACTCCTTTGTGCCTTCCTCTGTCTCTCCACCTTATTCATCTTCTTGTATCAGATTCTGTGTTTTTTTCGCTGCAAGCTTTTGTCTGCTTCCCTATGAAAAGTTTTCCCAAGTCACTCTGTATAATTCATCAAAGAGTCACAGAAATAGTTCTCCGGGTCACTGTGGCTGAATCTAAAGCAAACTTGCCAAACTTCTGGATTTATTGCCTGAAGCTTGGTGTCATGTTCTGCAGTTCACTCAGGCTTCAGATACAGAACATATTTTGAATGCCTCTTTGGAGACTGCGTGACTTAGATGCAGAGTATATGCACCAAATATTGACTTACAATCATATGCTTAATTTAAAGTATGTTAGATATGTATAATTAATTACGTTCACTGTGGGGGTCTGGTGGTAACACCGGGTCTAACAGCTGGAGGTTAATCCCTTTCTGGGTGGATGAGCATGTAATCCTGTTTACATTTAGTGACTATCTCACAGCTTGCTAACAACATTGAATGTGACAGCTGTGCATAAAAACATACTCTGTGTTCCATTTTCACAATCCCCGTCCCCACCTCAAACATTACTCCGCTAATAGTTTGCTTAACTTTTAAATGAAACATCGTTATGTACAAGAAACTGACACACATTTCAGACTGTGCATTCTTTGCTGAAATAAACCTCTTCAAAAAGCTCCACATGCTGAGAACAGAAGGTGCTTACTGATGAGAAAGTGATATGGCATTGCGATGTGGTGAGTCACTCTTATGCACTCAGGCTTTGCCTTTCGCTCACTGTACTTTTGCAGAATTAACTATAATATGTCATGGCCTGGTATTGCATTTCCTTTATGTAAGCAGCCTTGTAAGGTTAGCTGTTATCGACCGCTGGACCCTGGCTTTTGGAGGGAGACCGGAGGAGCGATGCTGCAGCAGAACCAAACGTGAACAGGGAAAGCTCATTTTTAAGATGTGCAACTTTATTTTGTATGCTAATTTTTGTCTTTGATTTGCAGACTTAGTCCAAGATCAAGCTGGATATAAAGGAAACTCTCTGTTATTGATGCTTCATGAGTTATATTCATGGCTCAAGGCAGCTACATCCTCAGAAACGTGTCAGGTAACTATTACATTTACTTTCCTGATAACTTAAAGTCTAGTTCTTGCTTAATTTGGGCTTCAGTGATTACATTTTTCTGTGTAATGCATGAAATATGTTTAGTATTGTGTGAAGAAGTATTGTGATTTTCGTGACAGACAGATGTGCAGAGAGACAATTAACAACATTATACACAACACATGACTCCAAACAGCAGAATAACTAATAGAAAGTATACTGGTAGAGAGTTGATGGTATTGCAACAAAGTTCAGATGACTATTGTAAGATAATGATAATAATAATAATAATATGGTAGTAGTAATGGTGTGACAGTTAGAAAACCAGATGCAACAGTGTGGACTCAAAAGCACAGCCGGAGGCAGAGGATGGAGTTCAGTGAATTTATTGTATGGAACAAAGGGAGCGGGGAAGGGATCCAGGGTCCAAGGCGTGAGGACTAGAGGTGGAGGCTGGTGAATAAATCCAGGTAGAGAGTGAGGCAGTGTGGCAGCGATAGGGAAAAAGCACTGGGGGCTCATGGAGGCACTGGAGAAACAGAGACAGCAGGGTTAGTCACAGGTAAAATGCACAAAGCTGGAACACTGAATAGCAAACTAGCAAATTCACAAGAGAACAGGCCAACATACCACTTCAGATGCAGGAATAATCTGGCACTAGAGAAGCCTCCCAGCAGGGCTTAAATGCAGGTGGTGATTGCAGAGATCAGGTGCAGGTGTGAAGGTGTGAAGGTGCAGGTGTGGGAGGAGCAGCCCAATCTCTGAGAGAAGGAGAGAGACTCCACAAAAGAAACCAACTAAAAAGCCACAAACATGTTGCAATCATCACAAATGGATCTTGGAGCGATTGGAAAATTGTCAGTTCAAAATTGAGGGAGTAAGAGAAAGAAATAAGCAAAAATAAATACAAATAAAAATATATAAATAAATAAATTGAAGGGGAGAGATATAGGAAAAACAAAGAAGTACATAAAAAAATAAAAGTAAAACATTCCTAGTTTGAATCCCACAGCTGGGGGTTAGGGGTCTTTCTATTTGGAGTTTGCATGCATGGGTTCCCTCCAGGTGCACTGGCATCCTGACCCACAGCCCAAATACATGCTCGCAGCTCGATAGGTTAATAGGTGGTTCTAAATAGCTCTTAAGTGTGTGAATGAATGGTTCCTTGTCTCTACTTATCAGCCCTGTGATTAAGCGGCGACCTGTCCAGGGTGTACTCAGCCTCTTGCTCAATAAAATCTGGGATCCACTCCAGCCCTCTGCCCCCCCCTGAATGGGAGAAGCTGTATTGATAATGTGTGGATAGAGATATCATGGAAATAAAGCTAAATATTTAACAAGAGAATATTTCAGACAACTTAACACACATTCCTTTCTACTTTAGTGCTCAAAATGTAACATCAGAAAATAATTAACAAGTCTGATAAATTGAAATCCTATTGTGTAAGGTAGTTGTTGTTTGTTCACTGGCTGAAATACTTGGAGGATGTCTGTGGTTGGGAGAACCTGCCAAGGCCTTGGTCAGGCGTTTAGAGGGAAAGTTGCAGAGTAATTATAGAGTGGGTTCAGTCTATGTAGAGAGACATAGCATTTGGAGAAAAGTGACTACTGAAAACAGACTGGTACATCCTCCTCTGTCCCTCCTCTTCTTGTGGGACAGGCTCAGAGAGTTTAAAGTCAAAAACACTTTGAGCTTACAGAAAGAAGGATTTTGACTTGAGTAGAAACGGTTGCGGATGAGCGTATAACACTGAGGTAAGACAAGATGAACTGTTAAGGCAGAAAGTAGATAGCATGAAGTGGTATGAGACACTATTTATTGAAATTTGTTGTGTTTTTCTGTCTGATATTTAAAATCCTAAAATGTAAAAATCATTTAAAATTCTACTTTTGCATTTGTCTGTCTGAAATTTCATATTAAGGTTGATAACTAGTGTTAGCCTTGAATCAAAGCATGGGAAAAATACCATTTGATGAATTGTATTACTTGTAACCAGGGAGAAATTTGGATGAATTCCAATATGGTGTATATTTACAATTGACCTTTCTTACAGCCCAGTGTTTGGACCATATTGTAAATTCCTGCAACAGCAACAAAGGATGACTATACTACTGTTGGTCTTATAGGTCCAAGCACTGAAGAGTGTACCCCTAACTACCTGGGGCCTGACTACAGTTTCCAGTCAAACGTGGACTACCTAAAGTGTGTGGACAATTTCCAAAACGGCACCACCATTAAGCGGCTAAGCCTTAAGAGAAGGCCCAGAGTGGCCGTCAATCATGTGGAAAAACCACCGACTGGCATCTCGACAAGCCAGTGGCATTCAGCCGAATCTTTGTCATCATCCAGCAGTGATGATACAAGACTACTGGGAATGTCCTCTACGACCAGAGGGCGACCTCCTCTTCCTCCACCACATGGTTCCTCATTGGACCACAAGCTCTCAAGGAATGAAGGGCCAGCAGCATCCTCTCAGATGCTTCCTGAGTCCAAACCTCAGCCTGCTGCAAGATCTCTTAATTTACAAAGACAAAGCCCTGTGGTGGAGCAGACCATAGTGGAGACCCACAGTCCTGTGGATCAGGAGATGCCAAGCCCGCTTCCACCTCAGCCGTATCCCCGTCGACGACTGGCCAGCTTTGGAGGGGTAAGCTCCCCTGGGTCGCTTTCTCCTTTCACTGGCTTGGGTGCATATAATCAGAACAACAATGGGAACAAGCCTACTGGCACAGGAAGTGATATGCACATCCATCTTAGCTCATCTATGGGTGGTAGAGGAAGCACAGGATGCCTCAGGTTAAGTCCACAGAGCTCTGGTAGATCCACCCCAGTTACAAGTCTTGGCAGCCAGTTGCACCTGCAGCATGTCCGTGACCAGATGGTGGTCGCTCTGCAGAGGCTGAAGGAGCTTGAGGAGCAGGTGAAACTCATCCCCATCCTCCAGGTTAAAATATCAGTCCTCCAGGAGGAGAAGCGGCAGCTGGTCTCCCAGGTCAAAAACCTGAGTGACAATGATGAGGACCTGCCTGAAGACATCTGGAAGAGGGGGTATAGCATGGAGAGATCTGACACGGAGAACAAGTTGAATACAGAGGATAGGCTGGAAGAAATGGCAAAAACAGTCTGCTCTGAATTCAAGGAGTTCAGGCAACTGACCAAAGAGATGCAAGCATTGGAATCCACCATCAAGGGTGAACATTTGCAAGCATGTCATGGAATATACCGCAGCCCTTTGCATGATAAGGCCTTTAAGTCTGTAGGAGTTGGGACTGATGATACAACTTTGTCTAAAGCCACAAAAGAAAGCAAATATACACACACTGATCAAGTACAAATGAGGTCCATGGGAACAGAAGTTTCTGAAGTTAATCTTGGAATCTACAGGGAACGTGAGGCCGAGTTTGACACCCAACAACTGATCATCGGGGCCTTGAAGGAGAGAATTTGTCTCTTAGAAGCAGAGTTGAAAGAATCCGCTCTCCAGACAGAGATGAGCCGTCTGAAACTCGAGCTCCAGGCTGCAGGAGCCAGGAACAGAGCTGATAAAGCTTCCTGTGCTCGGCCATCCACTGTTAGCATAGGCATCGAGGCAAGGCCCCACACCACCAGCCAGGGAGTGGGTAATCACACGGAGGTCCGAGATGCCAGCACAGGGGAGGTAACAGAGGTGAAGTCTGTGGGAGTATCTTGTTGTGGGCCTGCTTTGAAGAATGTTTGCACAGGACCAGATGAGCCAATGAGCCACTGGGAGTTCAGGGAGCGAGTGAAGACGATGGAAAAAGGCGTAGGGATCCAAGTTCTTACAAACACACAAGGAGTTGGGATGGAGGTAGTATTCTGTGATGCAGAAACCAACACTGAGGTTCCCGTGGAGAATCTGCGGTCTCAGAAAAGAAAGATTAAGAGTCGTTCAGTGGCTTGTGGTGACTGTTCGGTGGATGTTGTCATCTGTGAAGCGAAGGAAGTGGTTTCTCAAGGCATTGCTACAGACAGAGTCAGAGGAGTGGATCTGGGAATCATGGCATCACCTCAGACAACTTCTCAGCGTACCAACACCGTGTCCAGTTCAGTGTCTCGTTTCACCAACACCAGGCATGCCTTCAACGCTGACTCCAGCACTAATACTATCCTGAATACCCAAGACAAGCACACCAACACTACTCAGACATCAACCAGGACAGTGTCAGTGGGGAACAGGGTCAAAGATGTCAAAAACAGCCCAGAGATGCGCACAATTGGTGTAGGAACTGTCAATCTGCTGGAAGGTGCCTTAAAACAAACACCAGGGACACTCACCAAAGTTACTCGTGACACTGGTGTCGGATTAACCAACATAAATGATAACTTCCTTGTCGGGCTGAAGACACGAAACATGGCTTCTGGACCATCCCATCTACCCGACCCCATCAGGACGAGGAGCATCGGTGTCGGGGAAGGGAGGATACGAGACTTTTCGGTTCCACCGACTAAACTTGGCCAGATGTTCCAGCAGTCCCCACAGTCTAAGTGGGAACCAGAGCTTAACCATTACATAGAGAAGATGCAGTGGCTCCTCAGAGAGCATGGAGACCTCCTCACAGATGACTGCACTCCAGAGAGGGAAGGGTTTGTCCAACAGCATAGTAGCCAAGGGAGTGCAAGTTCTAAGAGGCCCTGTGTGCAGAAAGCTGCAGCCCAAGAAGGACCAGGAGACCATGCTGGAGAACCTCAGCCACTAGGTAAAGCAATAGAGGTTTCACAAGCATTAAAGGCACCTTGTTGTACAGGGTCACTAAGAAGAAATTTTAATTATAAAATCCGGACACTCCAATTGTAAATTTAAAAAAATTTAGATTTCTCTCACTTACTGTTTTTTTTAATCTTAAAATATGGTTAAAGGGGGGCGCTGGTGGCCTAGCGGTCTAAGCGCCCCACATATAGAGGCTACAGTCCTTGTCGCAGGGGTTGCCAGTTCGATTCCTGGCCGCAACCATTTCCTGCATGTCTTCCCCCACTCTCTACTCCCCACATTTCCTGTCTCTCTTCAGCTGTCCTATCGAATAAAGGTGAAAAAGCCCCAAAAAATACAACTTAAAAAAATATTTATATATATAAAACCAAAATCCTCTTTCAAAAACTTTTTTTCAGTGAAAACACGTTTTTGAAAAGTTATATTAGTTGGAAAAAGTTACCTTGAGTCGATTTTTCAGAGGTACTTTTTAAGTTCTTTTAAAGGTTCTTGTCCTTTCTTAAATTTTCCTCCCAAAAAATTCTAAATTACTACTTTTGTTGTGAAAATATTTTCTTGATTTAAAAAAAAAAGGGTAACACAGGATGGCTCTGTCACACATAATAGAAAAAAAGTTTTGTTGTAATACTCAAGTTGCCCACAAGAGGCAGAAGCGCACCACTTATCCATGTAACAAATGGGACAGGATGCAGTCTTCTTCCTTTGTTTCCCCCAGTAAGAATAATTACCAGTATGTGTTATGTATTAACACTTGATCCCCAAGCCTCAGTCAGTAGAAGGGATGAAATAAAAATCCTCAGTTATCATATCATCAATATGCTGCAAACAATCCATTCATTAATTACATATCTTTTCAGTAGTGCCGCATGTGGCAAGAAGAGAACCCCACTTGGTGGCTTTAATGTTTGATTATTCTCATGTGATAAAAATAAACTACATTTTGAATGTTGTTCTCTTACTATTCAAAACTCTCACAACACCCTGTTTTTTGTTGCAGTCACTAGAGATTACCCGTCCAAACTTACAGCGGACTCCTCCGAGAGTGACAAAGAAATCTGCCAACGAGATGGAAATGATGTGAAAAGAATGATACAGATGTTAGAGCAACAGGCATCCTCAGCTCTGCAAGGTAAACATGAGTGTCAGTATAATGGGGTAGAATAACAGTGTGTAAATGCAGTCCGGTTTAAAAATACTTCACTCTCTATAGACAACTCCCTAGCGCTAGTTTAACTTGTGTGAGGTTTAGAGGAAGTGGCTTCCTCCGGCTTGGCACGTTGGCTTTTGTTAGGGGATACACACTCGCAATGTTTGGAATGAAATCTGGTTTTGGAGGGCGTCTCGTACCACATACCAGTTTGTGGCTGAGGGTCTAAAATGGAATAGCTGCGTAGGAGGGGCTGGTGTCAGAGAGAGCTTTCTCATTTGGAATGAAGCCCTTTGGATTCGAAAGGAATTTGTTAAGTGGCACAAACATAGCAGATGACACAAAGCTAAATCAGACAAGTATGATATAAGTCAAGAATTTGAGGCATGTGCTGCTTTGTTTTCTTGTAGAAAAGTCGACCAACGCCGCTGTCCTGCGGCCTGCGAGAAAGAAATCAAATGGGGACCAAGGCTGCAGCAGCAACAGGAAGAATATGAAGTTTATGGGGGTGACAACAGGGTAACAATCTCATGTTTTAACAAATTATTTCCAAAATGAGTCAACATTGTATTAACGTTTGTGTTTTGCCTCAGATTGGATCCTGTGTCATTTTACGGGCTCCCTCTGAGTGAGAACTCTGAGGAGGTTGGCAAGAAAGTAAACAAGAAAATCAAGGATGCTTCTAAGGATGGAGCACAATCAAGAAAGGGCAAAAGTGGCTCCAACAAGGGATCCAAAGGTTCAACAAGATCACAACTACAACAAAGGTAAGTGTCCAGAAGTGTCCAGAGAAATCAGTTGAGACCAATCAATCTAGATATTTTACTATGTGAGTCCAATGTTAGAGGGTTTACTTTGTCACTTTAATAACCTGTTGTACTTTATTCCTTCCAGGTGCAGGTTGAGTGAGAAGATGTTTTCTGCCTGTCAAGCCTTAAAGAAGCACCTGAGTGATGAGACGACTTTACCCGACAGAGAATTGGTATGTTTTGCCTGCTTTATCCACTGTGACAACCAAGGTCACTGTGTCTGCAAATGCATGTGTGTGCATGTGCATGTGTGTGTGTGTGTGTGTGCACGTTTAATAGTATGTCAGTGTATGGGTGTGGAGAGATGGGTGTGTTCAAGTATGTCATTTAAAACTAAATGACTTCGGCATTGGGACGGCTAAGCACAGGAATGTGTCGGCTCTGTAATTTTCTGTCATTGTCTTTTGTCTTCATCTTGAAAACAATGGTTTTTGGAGGCGGGAGAGGCTTCTCACAAGAAGTACAAGAAAAAATAAGAAAAAGGGACTGTAAGAGTTTGATAATGATACCTGAAATGCTAACAGAGCTCTCACTTTTATGGATTTATTGAAAATAGATTCCATTGCGACATTGTCAGTGTTTACTTTCTCAAGCTCTTTGTCTGTTCTTTTGTTCACATCTGTAATTGCAAAACGTTCTTATGTATTTCAAAGCAGTGGTTGAAATTGCTCCGGCAACTCGCAAGGTATTTCTGTTCATGCATATCAAACAAACATTCTCTAAACTGTCTCCTGTGTGTTTGTGTCCTCTGTCCCCTCGCAGCACGACTGTCTGCAAACACTGCAGCAGGATTGGTTCTCCGTGTCCAGTCACAAGTCAGCCGCCCCCGACACTGTGGAAGATTACTTGTCCACGTTTCGGGTCATTGCACCATCAGTATTGCAGCATATATCTAATATGGCTGACAGCAATGGAAACACAGCTCTGCACTACACCGTGTCTCACTCCAATTTTGGCATTGTAAAGAAATTGCTTGATGCAGGTACGGTGTGGTTTTCTAAACAGCGTTCTCTCAGACTCCTGTTTCGTGTCCGTGCATCCCGAAAACAAAGATGTAGACGCAGCATACGACATCTTCATTTTTAGCCCTCTGTGTCCCAGAAGTTAATCAATATATCTGATATATCTGATGAAATAAAAGGGCTCAAGCTTTTATTTCTTATCTAGACATGAAGACTTTGATTACATATAAACAGACAGGCAAAGTAAACTACTTTCAGAACATCTCTGTTATTATATCTGAAAAAATCATTGATTGATGCTTTGAGGCTGAGAGACTTCCCTGCCTTCTTGTTGTTATATATGCAGAGGTTTAGCACTACAACATGCTTTTTAAGGCGTTTTTCGACCACAGGGACTTTACCCCTGAACTACTTGTGTTTCGACTGGTGGACCCAGGGTCTAAATTCAGTTCAGGGGTAGTTAATCTCCCCCCTGAAAAGCCCCTGCTTTGGGGTAGTACTTTTCAAAGGTCCCGGGACTTTCAGGAGGTTGGGCCGGCAATGCTGGACATGTCTGATTGGTAGATTAACCGCTGTGTTTTTAATCCACCCACCGTCCACGATAACATCACACACATCTGTGATTCACTTCTCTTTCTTTCATTAGCTTTTATTTGTTTTATATTTTTTGTATGTGTGTGTACTTTTCAAAAGAAGAAGCTGTGATTCACTTGATTTAGCAGCTTGTAACAGTAGTCTTCTCTCAGCCCACCGTGAATGCGTCTCTCCCGGTGTTACGGTTTTAAAAGTAACCCTGTAAACTGGAGACCTTCAGCTGAACGTGTCAGTGTTTGTGGAGTTTACACAGCTGTTGAAACACAGAGGGAGTTCCTGGGAATGCAGACTAGTTTAGTTTTTATTTAGATTTCAAAATATCCTAATCAGATATTTAATGATCGTCTAAAGATGTTAATGAGGGATGCATCCGGCTGAAAGTCGGTAGTTAACAGGGTCGCTGTTTAAACCAAAACACCGGCCGATCTCTGCCCAACTTTTTGAGTTAAAAAGGATTTTAAAGCCGTGTTGAAACGTCTTTGCGACACTTATCTCCTCTCTGTTGTGAATCCATCTGTGATGCAACATAGAACGTTGTATTGATGATATTTTGAGCGAGGCTAAATGTGTTTGCATCATTGCATCAGCTTAATTTAAAACAGTAACATTTTTCATGTCTGCAGATCGACACAAAATGAAACATTTATTTGACATTTTTCCCAGAAAACTTGGCTCAATCAGTACAAGTGAAGAAAGTTTGCTTTTACATTGATGCTAATGAATCCAAAAGATGTAATCAATTTCAATTTCAATTTGCTTTATTGGCATGAACAAAGACATGTTGTTGCCAAAGCACATAAGATTCATACACATACATTACATATATATTCATTACAAATTAAATATATTACATGTTTTATACGCATTAATGAACAATGGTGTCACCTATTCAGCACACTTGATGCAGTATGCTCATAAAACCTTCACCTAAAATCAAATATTATGGGATGGTGCGTCCCTCAGGCTGTGACAGGCCATCTCTCAACATTTTCTCCTTTTTCTTGACTACAGAGGTGTGTAACGTGAATCAGCAGAACAAAGCCGGTTACACGCCCATCATGCTGGCTGCACTCGCAGCTGTGGAGAATCCAGACAACATGAAAGTTGTTGAGCAGCTCTTCTCTAAAGGAGACGTCAATGCAAAAGCCATCCAGGTCAGTGTGTCCTCTTCTTCTCTGAACTGTGTCCACATGTTGCTGTGGATACTACATACACATAAAAATGTTCTTTTTGTTTCACTTCTTTTGTCTAATGTCACCTCATTTGTACATATTTCATTGATGTAACGTTTCTTTATTATTACAAGTTATTTTTAAAGCAGTTCAGCTTCAGTTCTCGGTCTCATTCATAACCCTCTGATGTGATATTATTAAAGGTTATTTAATGCAGGACTGTATGTGCACTCCCACATGAACCTTGAATCCAAGAATTGTTCTGAAACTTAAAGAAGTGATGTATCTATTCTCCTTTTGAACATTTTTCCTTTAATGCCCCTCATTAAAATCTCAATATAAGTTATATAATTATCTCTTAGTCCAAGAAAAACATTTACAAAGGAGTTTTCTTTCAAAGACTTCCCCCAAAGCCAAACCCTGATTAATAGTCAGTCATTATTTATGTGTTATTCAGAGTTAAGACTATAGGAAAAATGTTGTTTTTGCATGATTTGTTTAACACTACACTGCCAAAAAGACTAGAAATTATGAACTAGAAATGATTGTATAATTTAGTTAAATTGCCTCAGCTATTCACCTGTAATTATTAAAAAAATTGCACAGATCTTTTAAGGAAAATTACTAGATGAGTATTAGTGAATTCCTGATGCTTCATGGGATAGAAATATTTAGTGTTTGTTTTAAAATGCAGAAAGAATGAAGAAAGTTTGAGCTGATTAAATCCAATAACAACCTCCTCCCTCTACTTGAATTTGACGTGTAGACTCAGCATCTTTAACCCTCATTCTCTGTGTTTGACTCGTACCCTCGCTCTCCAGGCGGGTCAGACTGCTCTGATGCTGGCTGTGAGCCACGGCAGGATGGACATGGTGCAGGCTCTCCTGACACAGGGGGCGCAGGTCAACCTCCAAGACGACGAGGGCTCCACGGCGCTGATGTGCGCATGCGAGCACGGCCACACCGAGATTGTTCGACTCCTGCTGGCACAGCCGGACTGCGATGCCTCTCTGACTGACAGTGTATGTGAGTCACTGCTGCCACTTTGTGCAGATTGTGTGAGCCTGATCGTTTCAAGCTGTGAAGCTAAAGCACTCTAACCTTCTCTCACATTTTGTCGCACAAAGGCACAAAGCATAGGCACAAAGTAAACCTTTGTGAAAGTGCATCCATTCAGTATGTCAAGGTATAGACACTGTGGGTAATTATCATGCACCATAGGATTTTTCATCTGCAGGGGTACATAATTCACTTCAGTTCAAATCCAATATCTTTTAGGGGCAATTGCTTCTGAGCAAATTATACAACCCCAATTCCAAAAAAGTTAGGACACTGTGTGAAATGTTCATAAAAACAGAAATTGATGGTTTGCTGGGACTGTTGGCAGGTCATGAGGATCTACTACATAGCCATACTGTTGTAATATGTACAGAATGTGGTTTTGCATCTTCATAAGATAAGTTAAGATATTACTTTATTGATCCCCAAGGGGAAATTAGGTTGTTGCAGCAACCCAGACATGAGTACAATCAAGAATAAGTTTCAATAATTCAAATTAAGCAGATAAATAAAGGTAGAATAATAAATTAAGATGTGTACAAATGTTACAAATGATGTAAATAGTGGTAATTACAGGCAGTATTAAAAATGGTTCAGTAGTGACAGGTTGACATGGTGTGATTATGGTTTGGTTATGACAGATTAAGCAATATAATAAATAAATATGGGTATATGATATGACTGTAAGTTGTAGTAAACAATAATAATGTAATATAACATAATATAATATAACAATAATAATTATATAATATACTGTAATATGCAACTTGCTGAAATATATAAGGTCTTATGTCGATCCAAACCTTGTATATATTGTTCAGCATTACTGATGCCTTCCCAGATGTGTAAGCCACCCATACCATGGCATCAGATTCAAAATGAGCATTTCTCTTTCATTTAAAAATAACTTTTTTCAGCTTCACAATTTGATATGTTGTCCATCATAATGTGTAGAAATGTGTGTGTTAACAGGATGAAAGCACAGCCCTGTCCATCGCTCTGGAGGCGGGACATCATGACATTGCAGTGCTCCTATACGCACACACCAACTTCTCCAAAGGACAGACAGGGGTATGTTGGTACCTAAAATACTTTAATTATGTGTATATGTTAGTAATTTTAAAGCAGTTAAATAATGTTTGTCCTCTCTGTGCCTGTTTGTGTCTTTTTCAGGCTGCTGCTCGTCACCGGTCTCTGTCCTCCTCTGGTGGTAGAAGTGTCTCTGAGTGAGCTGATGTCCCAGAGACACTGCATGAGGCTTTCAGATGACGTGATTTAGTGACAGTGCAACACAGAATGGACAGAATCCATTTTACACTTTAAGTTAGACACAGAGTTTTTCAGGTTGAAGGCATTTAAAAGAAGAATCTGCATTACATTGCATCCACTGCACATGTCATAGTATGCTACCTATTCAAGTTCATTAAGGCTGAATGTATATATTAATGTAATATTGTATCCTGCAGCCATATATTCAATCACTTATATCATTATGAGTTTATTTTTGTGAATAATATTTAAAGTCTATATTTATAGTTGCTGAAATTAAGGAAGAAATAAAATAAAAATATACATTAGCATCATTGCATGGCATTGCATCGCTGTTATATTAGCAAATATGTTACCTAATATAACATTTTTCCTGAATAGCTATTAGCCAAAAGTTGAAGTCTTTTGAAGATTTTGTTGTTTTAACAATAAAAAGTATTTAAATCTTAAACATATTTTACATTTTATTATCATATTTTCATTTAAAGCTGCTGTGAGGAACTTTTGATTTATATCAATTTTGGCACCCCTTTGTGGACAAAATGATACCTCTTATCTCTTTTTCTTTACATGCAAAAGTAGTGTTTCCAACAGAAACTTCACCCTTCTGTCTTTTAACAGACAGATTTATCACTCAATGTGATTATTTGCCATGAAAACAGGCGAAAAAGGGTGTTTTTAAAGCCAAATGTCAATTATGTGGTCTGACACCTACCCCCTCTGAGTGGTTGAAGGCATTAAAAATGAAATCAGATAAGGTATCAGTGTTGTTGTTTATGGTTTTGTTTGCTTTTGAAGGTCATAAAGAGGCATCGGTGTTGGTTTCAGTCTGTTTCTCAGCTGGTGAAAAACTCCTCATAGTGCCTTTAAATATAAAAGAAAAAGTTGTATTTTTTTGTAACTTTATAGATTAGCCATAACTTTGCTGTTTTGCTAGATTAATGACGATGCACAACTTAAAAAATCTACGTTTAGCATTTTCAGCAAACACCAAATCTACAGCTATTTGTAATAACGTGCAACTGCAGCACTTCTCCTTCTGAGATTGTTGTTGTTGACTTGACTTTCTCTCTGGTGAGATAAGACTGAAACATTTCCAGCTTCAGTCAATAGCTCATGAGTGTAGAATGGATTTTGTACAAAGCACTCCACAGAGATGAGTTCATGAGTGAGCTCTGGCTTGTAAAAAAAAAAAAGCTCCTTTTATTTTTCTGCCTCAGTAAAAACTCTCTTACTAAGAGTCATCCAACATCTCGTCCAAACTTCATTTGCAGGTTTTTGCATTAAAACGAATAGTTTTGACACTGTTTATATTTTCTCTTCTGTGAATAAAGTCACTTCTGGTCAATTACTGCTTTATTTTTATTTTTTCATTTAGAAGGACCATGCCAGAATTAGCCAAAAGGCTAGTTTACATCTGTAGTCCCTTTTCTAGATGTTAAAAAGGCTCCCTAAAATGATCAAGATTAAATAAAGTAAAATAAAATGAAAATAAAAAAGGGAGAGGAGAAACCAACACAAAAAGAAAAGTACAAATATGATTAAAAATGACTAGAAACCACATAAGGGGATGACATGACAGTCTTTGAGAAAGTGGCCATAGACACAAAATACAAGGAGCAAGACAATCAGGAAGCAGCAATAAGGAAATGTTAAGAAGATCATTAAACTAGGGGCATACAATTCAAATGAAGCGACGTATAGACTGAGCAACAAATGCACACAACGAATAGACAACACAAGCAAGCAACATTTAGTTCCTACTACTCCTGAACATTAATTACAACATTAATAAACAATTTAACGACCTAACAACCTCTCCTTTCACTTAAAATCACACAGGTGGAGTGGTAAATGTTGAACACTCTTACAGCTACATTTTGTGGGTACATTTTTTACAAGAATGTGTAATATGAAGACGTTTTTGCTTGTTTGGGTCTATAGCAGGTGTGTCAAACTCATTTCAGTTCAGGGGCCACATACAGCCCAAGTTGATCTGAAGTGGGCCATAACATAATAACCTATAAATAACGACAACTCTACATTTTTCCCTTTGTTTTAGTGCAAAAAAGTAAAAATACATTCTGTAAATGTTCACATTTAATGAACTGTCTTTCTACATAAACAGCTGTTGTATTTTTTGCCATGATAAGTCTCATAGGGGGCCGAATATTTTACTCTTTAAGCCCTGAAACCTGCTGCGAACACACCAAACACACAGGTTAACTATTCACCTGACACAGAGTGTAATGTTTACTGCAAAAGAACAGAGAGATTGTAACAATGCAGGAGGTAAAGTTGACTATTTTGGACCCCTCAGCTCAAGCATGAACAGTTTGCTTGCTGGACAGTGTTGTATGAAGGGGTGTAGTGCTAGTGTTTGTAGTGACAGAACGCACCTGTAATGCATGCACATGTATGGTAAGCATGTGCACAATATGTGGCTCCTTTCAAAGATTGTGGATCCACCGTTCCTACTGTGACAAGTTAACATATATGTAAACCTTATTGCTAATTGGATCAACTTATAGTGCTATAGCGCCATTCAGGTGCTTTTTTATGCGACCCCCAGAGGACACATTTGAAATAGTAGTTACTTTTATTTAAAAATTCCAGTTAATGTCTTCTCTGTAATTTTTCCACTTTGCAAAGTCGTTCCGCGGGCCGGATTGGAACCTCTGGCGGGCCAGTTTTGGCCGGGGGGCCGCATGTTTGACACTCCTGGTCTATAGTTTCTCCCACTCAATTATCAAAACAGAAAAATCTACAAACAAATGTACATGCAGACTTTGATCTGTGCATAAAAGCATCATGGGGCTTTATTCTCCTTTCTTTATTCAATCTGATTCAAGTCAGCAGCTTCATGTTTGCGTCTTCACTCTAAAGTTTTCTCACTTTCTCTCACTAATTGGCTCAACCAGTTAAAAACCTGTGGATCAACCAGCAGGTCGTCAACACTTTCCCCAACTTCAGACTCTTCTAGTCCCCCCCGTGAGCATAGACTGTATAAATAGACGTTTACCTCTTTGTTCTCTACATCAGAGTGTACTCATCCCCTGCTCTTTACATTACCCTCTGTGTCCATCTGCTCCCTGTTTATTTGTAAATGAAATCTAACAAGATGCAAGAAAGAGGCTTTGAATTTTAAAGACGGATTCAAAGAAATGCTGGCTTATAATTAGTTGGCTTTGTGACCTGAGTCTGGATTATGATCAGAGTCCGCTGGGCTCTGTGCGCTTGCTCAAATGCAAATTGAAACTTAATTCCAGCCATAAATCATTCATCAAAGATTCAGAATAACCTGCTCTCTAGTTGAGTTCAGGCTGTTCTAATGAGTGCTCCCAAGGAACTAACAAGAAAACTGGCATTCAATGTGGGACAATGATTCAATCCTGCACTCGCTCTGCAACCCAGAGCCTGTTGTTTAATTTAACATAAGAACACTGGTTATAAAGGAATGAGTGATACAAAATAAATCAGAAGAAATCAAACCATGTTTTTGATGCATGGAAATGTTCTCTCCCTAAATTGTATATGAGAATGCTAAAATATCAACCCCAGACATCAGTGAATCATGCATCTATTCAGTGGTTGTCTGCACCTTTGTTTCCTCCTCCAGACATTTTACCTATTAGGAAACGTTTCTCAAAAGCACTGCCTGGCTGTTGAACTCAAAAGCTTTCATTAAATTAAAAAAAAACAGACTCCATGTATTAAATTATGTTGTCATTCTTCACAGCGGCCTGCCGTCGCCGCCACCCTCCGCTTGCAGCGTGCGACTGTGTCCCATTACTGGGAGCCTGTGCATGTGTGACTGAGAGCACACTGTGAGTCATTTCCCAGCAACAGCAATAAAATACAATGATATACAAGGTCCGCCGTCACTTTTTTTTTTTTTTTTTTTGCTGTTGCCATAGTAACAGTCTGTGGTTTTTGAGAAAGAGCTTCTCGGGGAACATAAAACTGGAAATAATCTCTGTTTCATCGCGTTATCACAATCCAGCCACTTCACATCCTCTCAGTGTTTGTGTAGGAACTTCACAGCACCTCAGTGCTAATTATGTTGTTATATAAGCTTCTTCAAAAGAACAACATTAAGGGGCTCTGCTCATTTCATGTTTTATGTTTGGTGGTAAATGTCATCGAACAGTTTGCAAGAGTCCAAATTTCCTGCAGATGGATTCACTATCAGAGCCAACAAAATGAAGAAATGTTGTCCTCTGTGTGTGCTGTTCTCCTACTCTCAGCACAGCATGTTGCATGTTCCTGACATCTGCAAGTTAATCATTACTCCTCTGTCTTGTGATTTATTTTTTCAAGGCTGTAATGTTTCCCTCTTTCTTTCTGTGTGTGTGTGTGTGTGTGTGTGTGGATGTTCCTGTAGGAAACAATGGGTCAGTTTGCAGGGTAGTAAGTAAATGAGCTTCCTAGATGTGGACTTGATGTCCTAAAAATGTTGCTCTGGTCTGTTCAGATAGCGGTTCTCACCCTTCAGTACTGACTCTGTCTGTGTGCTACAAGTGGCAACCTCTGGCTGCGAGAATTGAAGCCAATGTGGAAGTGTTAAAAACTGCAGTTCATCAAGTGTCCGCTTGAGGCTGGCTCTGGAAGTACCGGAAACCACATACACACCAATTCAAAAAAGCCCATCTTTACAGCAGAAATAAACATGTTTACAGCCTGGTACAAAAAACAAGTGTAGTCTGCAGAATGGTTTTGTCTCAATTTCTCTCCTGGAGCGTAGCCTGCCAGTGCCTGTCAATCAAACACTGACACACACCCAGTGGCGGTTCTGGGGAGGGGCCAACCGGGGCCAGTGCTATTTCCAATTAAATATAAGAATCAAATGATTTCCAAACCATCAAAATCTGTTTTTATGAACATTTTATGAAAGCGTACAAACCTCAGGTAAAAGCTTGTACCTGAGGTTGTAGTGAGGTTAGGTCTTAAACTTTTGATGTCTTGCTCTTAATAAAGCAGCAGGAGTGACAGAGGGTTACAGAATAAATATTCACATATACAGATGTTGATCATGTAATATGAATATTAGACCTTCTAAATCAGGTATGACCAAAGTACAGCCAATCGGGCCCAAGGTCCATTTAATTATGGCCCCAAGCTTCCATCTTACAATGTGTTATTTATAGCACAGATATTAATCACATTCTGAATCATCTGTACATTTGCAGTTTCTTTCAAGCGCACAAACAAAACTAAAGTCTATCCAGAAATGTCTCAAAAAGCTTCATATGGACTATTTTTATAAAGCCAAAGCACAGGGAATTCTGCAAGACGGCAATAAAGAGGAAACACAAGAACTCTTAAAGTTGACAGGTTTTCAAATTAATGTTTTTATCATGATGTGGAAATGTTCTTGATGAACATTAAAAGTTCAGAAGACACAAAAGAGAACACAAGACAAGATCAAATTATGAAATTGTGCAGAAAAGGCAAATTTTGTGCATTAAAAATTAATCAGAATGCAGGAAAATAATGATTTTGTTGTTAAAATGTTGTCTGCTGGTCAGAAAAGTCTTAAAAACAACATGAAAAAGAAGTGTGATGAAATCCAGATTGTGATCCTGCCATAGAAAAATAATGATACAATATTTTCAAACATTCTCCTCCAGAAGAAGATGAAGTTTGATCATGTTTACATGGCATGTGGAGAACTGAGGACTACCTAGTTACTGATTTATTGAGTAAAAATGTTAAAATAATTGTTATTAAATAATATTTCATCTATAACTTTATGAATCCTGAGTCTCAGTAGGAGCCACTGGCCCTGAGGTATTCTGACACCATCAAATGTGGCCCTCTTTGAACAAAGTTTGGACACTAAAATCTTGTAGTTATTGTCATGGCAACTGAACGAGGTGACGTTTGACCCGAGGTGACGTTTGACCCGAGGTTACTTAAGGTCAACTGATCTTTCAGAAAGTCACATTTGCTCTTGGACTTCACCAAAGTTGGCCTCCGTGCTAAACCTCGCTACAAGAAAGTTCAAAGTTTTGGAAACCTTTGATTTGACCTGAAGAGGAATAACTCTGAAGGAAGAACACCTGCAGAAGAACATCTCCTGTTAAAACAACCTGTAAGAGAGATGTCGTCTGCTCGACCCCCTGTGGAGGAGGAGAACCTGCGGACCAAAGAAGGACGGATCCGCAGCTTCATGGGTAAGACATTTTGATATTTAATGTCAATATAATAATCATTTCTCACTCTAAAACTTGTGTTTCATGACAAATATAGGTAAATAATGTTAAATGTGGTTAAATTGTTGCAGATTGTTGAAGTATAGAGGCGTTAATAATATTTCATATTGAGTGTTCTGAAAGAAAAAGTGAGATTTGTGGATCCTTCATGTTTTCTCGGTGTAAAAGGATCAAAATCGATCAGACTGAGTTGAATTTCGCGGGACATGCGTGGAATATGTTTCTAGTTCTGAAGAGATTTAAAAACAAAGTTATTTTTTGTTTCAAGAAATCAATTTATCCGAATTTAATGTCAAATTTGGTTAAAAAAGATGGCGACTGGCCTGTTTTTTGAAAAATGCTTAAAATATATATTTTTATTGGCACCATGGAAACGGTGGAACTTAAAGCAGCGAGAGTAAAGACTCAGAATGCGCATGCGTGAACTCAGGGCCTGTTACTGTATGAGGATAAACGAGTTTTCTGACATGAGTTTTCAATAACTCAACAGATTAATGGATTAAATTGTTCTGTGTATTAATAGATGTTATCATACATATGTGAGGGTTTACTCAACAGATTAATGCAGTGGTGTCCAAACTTTGTTCAAAGAGGGCCACATTTGATGTTGTCAGAATACCTCAGGGCCAGTGGCTCCTAATGAGACTCAGGAATCCTAAAAATTATATATGAAATCTCTATTTAATAACAATTATTTTACATTTTTACTCAATAAATCAGTAACTAGGTAGTCCTCAGTTCTCCACAAGCCACGTAATCATGATCAAACTTTATCTTCTTCTGGAGGAGAATGTTTTTCATTAGGGTCGGGCAATGTGGGAAAAATACTGTCTCATTATTTTTCTATGGCAGGATCACAATCTGGATTTCATCACACTTCTTTTTCATGTTGTTTTTAAGACTTTTCCGACCAGCAGACAACTTTTAGAACAAAATCATTATTTTCCTGCATTCTAATTAATTTTTAATGCACAAAATTTAGCCTTTTCTGCACAATTTCTTGTCTTGTGTCCTCTTTTTTGTCTTCTGAGCATTGAGTGTTTATCAAGAACATTTCCACATCATGATAAAAACATTAATTTGAAAACCTGTCAGCTTTAAGAGTTCTTGTGTTTCTTCTTTATTGCCGTCTTGCAGAATTCCCCGTGCTTTGGCTTTATAAAAGTAGTCCATATGAAGCTTTTTGAGACGTTTCTGGATTGACTTTAGTTTTGTTTGTGCGCTTGAAAGAAACTGCAAATGTACAGATGATTCAGAATGTGATTAATATCTGTGCTATAAATAACACATTTTAAGATGGAAGCTTGGGGCCATAATTAAATGGACCTTGGGCCCGATTGGCCCCCGGGCCGTACTTTGGACATGCCTGGATTAATGGATTAAATTGTTCTGTGTATTGATAGATGTTATCACACATGTGAGGGTTTACTCAACAGTGACATGAACACTTTTCTAACTTTAAAGGGCCAACAGCCCTGTGAGAGATTCTAGCAATACATGATTTGTTCCTTTCTGAAAGTCATGTGCAGTCTTAATGTAGCCTTAAGTTGGTTTAATTGATGTAGCATGTAACATGACAGGATTACTTTTTGCAATGGCTTTGCATTTATGAGAAATTAAATGTTTTCAGCAGCAAAAACAGGAAAAAAACAGAGTTTATGTGATGTGTTACTGCACTCAAATCCCTCATTCCCTCATACAATGAGCATCATACAATCAGTCATCCTGTCTTAATGTTTGAGTGTTAACAGAACTACTGAACATTTGATATTGTTATTATTAAAGTTGGTGATGGCACCATATCTGTTTTAACATTTGGTGCAGAACAGTCAGGGTAGAAATGTTAGAATATACCTGAAAGATATATCACCAACATGATTTCCCAGCACATGTGAGCCTCCTGAAGAAATGTTTTATGTGCAGACTGTGACTTTTTTCAATCTTTATCCCCCTCAGCTGGCCTCTTTCAGCGCTCACCTGCTGAGAGTCCTCCTACTGACACTGCCCTCCCTGACCACCAGGAGGAGGAGGAAGAGCTGGTTGTCGTCAGACCTGATGACGTCGACGAACCTCCAGCTGCACCTTCATCAGATTCTGAGTCTGAACCTTCAGATGGTTATTATCCTGATCCCGATCGTGTGTATGAAGTGGTTTCTGAAGATTCAGATGAGGAGTCTGATTGTCGGGGCTGGTATGAAGGACTGATCCCTCCAGGGTTTGATCTTGCTGGTCCTTTACTCATCCCGGAAAACACCAACCTGAACCCGGCTGATCCAGAGTTTCAGTTTTTCTTTGAAGGAGTGATCGATACGCTGGACTCCTTAGAGGATCATGTGTATCCACTGGATTCAAACAGCAGTTCCTGGGAGACGATAGAGGAGGAAGATATTGTGGGTGATGTTGAGGATGAGGGAGTGGTCCTTGATCCTACTGGCCCTTTCAATGATCCTACTTCCTCTTACTTTGGCATGGACCCTTCAGTCGTCACTCCTTTCCTCGATAACTTGTTGGACATACACAGACAGTGGTACTCTTCATCCTCTAGCAGCTCTGAGGAGTACGAGGATTACGAGGACTCTTACTCTTTCTATTACTCTTACCCCTTGGAGGTAATGGAGGATCCTTTTGAGAGAATGGAATCCTTCAGAGGCTTTGAAGAGTACGAGAACTCTTACTCTTTTGCTGACCCCTGGGAGGTGATGGAGGATCCTTTTGAGCACATGGGATCCTCCAGAGGCTCTGAAGAGTACGAGGACCAGGTGCTTTCCTCATCTGAAGGCTCCAGCAGCTCCAGAAGACGGGGCAGGGAAGAGAGTGATGATGAGGCAGATGATGAGGTAGGCGAGCCAGCTTCCAAGAGGGGCAGGTGGTCCTCATCTGAAGGCTCCAGCAGCTCCAGAAGACGGGGCAGGGAAGAGAGTGATTATGAGGCAGATGATGAGGCAGGCGAGCCAGCTTCCAAGAGGGGCAGGTGGTGCTCATCTGAAGGCTCCAGCAGCTCCAGAAGACGGGGCAGGGAAGAGAGTGATTATGAGGGAGATGATGAGGCAGACGAGCCGGCTTCCAAGAGGCGCAGGTGGTTCGATGAGAGTGACTCAGACTGACTCCTACACAGAAAGGCTGAGAGTTCTCATGGGATCATAATCCACATCTGGCATCAGGATGGATTCTGAGACTTCACCACTTGGAGGATCATTAATTCCCACTGGTAGCCCTTGCAACTGGCAGGGCTGGCGACACCCCAAGTAGCATCTTGCACCTGGACTTTATTTACTGCAGGGACTCTAAAGAGACCCTTTTCTAAATCCTGAGGACTTGCCTTTGTGTCTGGCTGGGCAAGCAAAGCCCCAGGTGGCCTTTGCGTCTGGCAGGGCTGTCACGTCCCCGGTAGCGTCTTGCACCGGGGCTTTTCTGGACAAACTTTGACTTCAGTATGATGGATCGACATTTCTTGGATCCTGAGGCCGGTCTCTGCGTCTGGCAGGGTCGGTGATGCCTCGGGTAGCCCATGCGTCTGGCAGGGCTGTCGACACATCGTGCATGACGATGGACAGGACCCTTCATCTTAAAGCTTGGACATCTGGACAGAGGACTTTTATGGACGAATCTTTCATTCAAGCACGATGGATCAACTTTTCTTTGATCGTGAGTGTCAGTCTTTGCGTCTGGCAGGACCGACAAAGCCTCATGTAGCCATTGCGTCTGGCAGGGCAGTTGACACCTCGTGCAAGAAGACAGAAAGGACTACTTCACACTGACAGACAGGACCCTCCAATAATAAGATGAAGAGGACTCTTCAGCTTGAAGACGGACAGAGACTTAACGCCTGGACATCTGGACAGAGGACTTTTGTGGACAACTCTTTCATTCAAGCATGATGGATCAACTTTTCTTTGATCGTGAGCGTCGGTCTTTGCGTCTGGCAGGACCGACAAAGCCTCATGTAGCCCTTGCGTCTGGCAGGGCAGTTGACACCTCGTGCAAGAAGACAGAAAGGACTACTTCACACTGACAGACAGGACCCTCCAAAAAGAAGATGAAGAGGACTCTTCAGCTTGAAGACGGACAGAGACTTAAAGCCTGGACATCTGGACAGAGGACTTTTATGGACAACTCTTTCATTCAAGCACAATGGATCAACTTTTCTTTGATCGTGAGCGTCGGTCTTTGCGTCTGGCAGGACCGACAAAGCCTCATGTAGCCCTTGCGTATGGCAGGGCAGTTGACACCCTGTGCAAGAAGACAGAAAGGACTACTTCACACTGACAGACAGGACCCTCCAATAAAAAGATGAAGAGGACTCTTCTCAATTAAGACGGACAGAAACCTTCATCATGGAGACAGACAGGACACTCGGACACAAACATAGACTGGATTCGTTGACATAGATGTGGACAGAACCATTTGACAGGAAGACGGACAGGACCCACCAACACAAGATGGACAGAACCCTCACGTGGACATAAAGATGGGAAGGACTCTTCAGGTTGAAGACTGACTCCAACACAACATGGACAGAACCTTCAAATATAAAGGGCATGGGATGGACATTATCCTCTTACGTTGGACCCTTTGACATAGAAACAGAAAGGATTTATCAACATGAAGCCGGACAGGACTTTTTGACTTGGAGACAGTAACAACGTTTTCTGATGGAGATGGACTCGGACTTCGGGACAGATGAATAAAACAAAAAGAGACTTAATCAGGACCAATGACCAGAGAACAATAGACTAAGAGCCGAGCAGAACACCGGCCTGGAGCAGCAGCTTGGACCACGTGCAGCTTTAAAAACCTGGAGAACAACCCAGAGAAGAGCAGCAGAGAACATCCTGATCCAGCTCCTTCTTTAAGCTCACGTGGACAGAACAGATAAGTATGACTTTTATAACTCTTTCATTATCAATATTCAATAATTCAAAAACTACCTTACTAACCATTTACTTCCCCCAAAGGATGAAGAAGGTAAGAATGAGCATTTGATTCATATTCATCCATTAAAATCACTTATTCTCTAACGCAAAGACTTCCTGTTACTAACCATCATACTGTGTTTTTATTTGTGTGACCCATCAGGAGAGCTGCTCCTCCTCCCTGTGAAGGTACGTACACACTCCTGATCCAGAACAGGATGGAACGGGTCGCTGTTTTAAGGATCTACATACCCGTGTGTTTAGATCAGAGCTCTTACTCTGTATTTTAAAGACTATTTGACGTCTCACTGACCATTGTTTGTCTTTCTCATTCCCCCTCCACCGCCTGAGCTGCCCCTGATGTTAGTGGTGTAAAGAATGCGAGTATGAGCTTCTGACATGCTTCATGTTTATCAGTCTCAATATTCAATGATTCATGTTGTAGTTCAGGTGTGCAGCTTACTGACTCTGTGATGTTTCTCTCCTTTCTTACCGGACCTCCTGAGCCACTGCCGGTCGCTGAGATTGAAAACAGCAGGTTGTGACGCGAGGACAGCGAGCGTAGGACGTCCATGGATTCCTTGATAACGAAGAAGAAGAAGAAACGCTCACATCTGACCTGCAGGAGACTCTGGAGAGCAGACAGAGGTACAGTCACAAACCATGACAACAGTAACAGATGTTTAATGTGTTTCTTAAAACAGCTTATTTAATCATCAAACATGGTTGATGTCACTAACTACATCCTTCTCCTTATCAGGACGCCTTCTGTCTCCAGAGTTCCAGGAAGTAGACGTCAACCAAACCACACAAAGTCCTGTGTCACCAAACTTTCTCACCTCAGCTGATTTTGTTTTACCTTCAATAAAACAGTCAAGTTTTCAATGTGATGCTTTGTACTGTCAGAGTTTTTAAACCTTGGGTTGGGGTGGAGCTTTTCTTTTTATTTTAGCATTTGTATTAGACTCAGCCAACATCACAAAAAAACAATGCAGCCATCAGATTCAGAGGCAAAAAAAACAACAAGATTTTTGAAAACACCTAGTCCCTAGTCCGAAAGTAAAGATAAATGAATAAATAAATAAATAAATGAATAAATAAATAAGATTGTAATGATTAACACAAAAATAGATAATAATAATAACAACAATAAATCTAAATAATTTTATAAATAGTGTGTTGGAGCTTTTTAAACAGACGATCAGTTGCAGGTGTCAAAAAACACTCAGAACAGGAAGGTCAATGATGATCACATTTAACAGATCAAAGCATGTCCAATGGGTCAAATGGTGAGCCACAACTCAAAAACAAAATTGCTCACTCAAGGTAACATAAATTTAGACTTTTTAAAGGTGACATATCACGCTTTTTTCATCAATATATATTGGTCTAAGAGGTCCCCAAAACATGTCTTTAAAGTTTATGCTCAAAAAAAAACTTTGAAATCAGATTTTGGACTGCCTGAAAAACCCTCTTCTTCAGCCCTGCTCAGAACAGTCTGTTTTCCCTCTGACCACGCCCCCTCAGAAAGTGGCTATCCCCTCGGCTCTCCAGCACGTTGATCTAATGTTTACATGTTGGCTGAATATACACGGCTGCTCACAGACCCGTGTTACTTCAACCCTCTGAATCTGATCCAGAATCTGATCCTGATGGAGAGGCGCCTGTAGCAGGACCTTTCTGAACCATTGGTCACAGATTTTGTGTTTCTTGTTGTTTTATTTATCAGTATGTCGACGTGTGTCTTGGTACACAGCTACGAACATGTAGCTATGTGGCTATGCTAACTAGCGCTAGCACTTATCCATGATAAATAAAAATCCTCTACTAGATCTTCAAATCTGCAAATGTGGGGAGTAAAACCGACCTCTGCCAGAAAGGCAGCAGGACCTTTTTGAACGATTGGTCACAGATTTTGTGTTTCCTGTTGTTGTATTTGTCAGCATGTCAACGTGTGTCTTGGCACAGCTACGAACATGTAGCTATGTGGCTATGCTAACTAGCACTAGCACTTTTCCATGAAAATAAAAATCATCCACTTGATCTTCAAATCTGCAGACGTGGGGAGTAAAACCGACCTCTGTGTTTATTAAGACAGCCTACAACTAGCATGCCTCCCTCCTAAGCTCCTTGTTAGCACACGTGTGTGCAGGGAATGAAAAACAGAGGAGGAGTTGAGTTGTATTTTATACAGTCTATGGGCTGAACAAGCTTGGAGCTCTGACTTCAGTTAAAGACCGGATATTGTTGTGACGTAACAAAAACACTGAATTCTGAAACGGCTCGTTTCAGCACACATTTACAGAAAGGTGGAGAAATCAGAACAGGGGCAGAATGGATTTTTTTCATTTTGGGGGGGGTTTGTAGACATGCCAGGGACACATATTTCAGAGAACCATTAAAAAGTTGATTTTGCATGATATGTCACCTTTAAAAACATTTACCAGCATTTTGACATGAACACCAAGGCTGTGCGGTCAGACAGAAAGCACCACTCAGAAACAACTCACAGTCTGAAGTTCAGGGTCCATCAGCAGGTAAGGTAAAAGGGAACACACCTGGCTCCAATCCTCCTCTAAAGGCTCTGATCAAGCCACTCCTCTTGAGGAAGCTCCTCCTTCAGACATGCTCTTCACAACACTTATGTTTAGGTGTGAGACAAAAATGTTGAAAAATGAAATCAGAATTTAAAAAATGTAATAAATCTTGCAAAATAACAAACAAAAAAAAAACTCATTAAAAATGAAGTTTGGCCTGAGGGTGAGTATGAGTGTGCTCCAGTCCAGGCTCTGTTTACCAAAATGCAAATGAATTAACATTTTTTTAAGGGAACAAAGAACTGATCCAATCCCAGCCTCTATAGAGCAAATAAAGTGGCTCTATGATAATATTCTTACTCAAATTCTATAATACATTTAAAATGTCTTATATGTGTCTGGTGTGTTCATATGTGTCCAGTGTGTACATATGTGTGATGAGGTGCACCATTGCTGTGAGGCTGGGTGGATGTTTATTGTTTATTGTGTTTTTACATGTATTCCTGTACAGACGGTGGCAACAAATTTCCTTATTAAGGACAAATAAAGATCTATCTATCTATGTCTTCACCTTTATTCAATGCATACACAAATAATAAACATGCTGCAGATTGAAAAGTGCCGCAGAGACTAAGTGGGCTCGTGTTTGTGACGCTTCTCGCCTTAAATCAAAATCAAAGTCCATGAAAGGTTTTTCTATTTATTAACAAAAGACTAAAAATAATGAAATACCAAAAAATATCTAAATAAACAATGATAATAATGATGACGTTGGAGGTCAACAAATAATATTCAGACCCACTCACCCTCTTTGCATGCCTCCCACCACACAACTGAACAGGTAGATAAAAAGTTAACCACACCCATGAACCCAAAACTGGAAATTAAGTCAACCATAAAAAGGAAATAATCATGATTAACAAATAAGACAAGAAAATCACAGTATGGCCCCTAAACATACACTTAGACAATCATGTTCTTACAACCAGTATTCATATGAGAAGTGTAAAAGCGCCTTAAAGGCTTCAGGTAGCACAGCTTGTGTGCATAGACCATAGAGCAATTCAAACATCATAGAAAAACAACACAACAGTAATTCCATCAGGTGGAAACAGAGACAAACCTCTCTCTTCAGAGGGAGGCATTTTAGATCCATACTTTACTGAGTTTTCTCAAGGCCTGAATGAGGAATAACCTTTGGGTTACCACAACACTATAAATAGTTGGTCAGCAAATATGGGAAGGTTATTTTTGGCAGTGTCAGAGATGTTTTGGAATGAACCCATTCAGTTGTGTTGCTGTTGTAATGAAAACAACCATCAACTTTCTCACTTTAATTATTGCTTTTTCAGCAATGAATGATATATACTTTTAAATACATAAAGATGTGACTCTTACAGCAACTTAAAGTCTTGAATAAGCAGTTTAGCAGTTTATTCAGTACTGAATTCAAATACTTTAAGACAGGGGTTCCCAAAGTGTGTGTTGGGACCCCCTAGGGGGTCGCGAGACACAAATGGGGGGCTGTGAGATGTCTTCCAGAATGTTTTTTTTTTTAATTATCTAAAAATAGTACATTTTACCCATTATAGTAAAAAAAAGTAGACAAAAATAGTAGCTCAATTTGAAATAAAACATTGAAAATAGAAAATGTAATGAGTTTTCTGCCTTTCTTTGTTGCCACATGACTCCTAAGTTTAGGGTTAGTGACCAGTTAATTATCAAAAGCATCAGTAGCAGTAGGTTACCTCATAATGGCACAGGAAACACAGCCACATGCTCATATAGGTAGGCTAATTTTCTGCAGACCAGCTAAATTAAGTCACATTAAATCACTTTAAAGGACAGGGGGGTCACAAGTCTTTGGCACCTATATTTTTGGGGTCCCGGGCTGAAAAGTTTGGGAACCCTTGCTTTAAGATGTAAAACGCAGTCATCAGTGGCTCTGAGGACCTAGTGTGTAGGATTCAAATGATCTATTGGGTACACATGGTGTATTTTCACTTGTGTATAAGACCTGAAATTAAGATTCATCGTCTTCTCTTGACTTCCCAAGTAAGCTTTTAATGTGAATGTCCTCTTCAATGAACCGTATCATGTTTCCCTGCAATGCTTCTACAGTAGCCCAAAAGGGACAAGTCAAACTAGGATCTTTTGAATTAGTTGCAAGTCTCACATTCACAGTTGTTTTTTTTAACCTTGTGTTTGATTCAGTTATAAATTAAGTGTAATTAATTCACTCTGTTAAATGGTACGGCAAAGGCCCTGACCAGCTGACAGAAGATCAACATCTATAATAATAGATTGCTGGATCCTGAGGATGACCTGTTCAATTAATGTGAAGCACGACCTTTATTTTTCCTCTTAATTCCAGCTCGTGTTACAAAAGCCTCTGCGTTATACAAAAGAAGAATTGCTCTGTCATTGTGATTTAGTCCTGACTTGAAGAACATGCAGCAGGACCTTTTAGCTCCACTCTGTTCCTGTTTTGTTGTATCCTTAATTTCCTGTGGTGTGTGAGTTCTGACATTGTTTGCTTTTTTCCAGCAGCCTTTTGCACATGTTGGTGGAAAACACCGAATGGATTCCCAGAAACCAGATGTGTTCAAGTATCAGCTAAAAAAAGGAGAAGAAAATTAAGTCCATCACTCCGCTGGAATTTAGGGCCGCAAACAAAAGCAAAGCATTAATGGTCTCTGAGTCTTATTGAGGAAAGAAAGAGAGCTGTGCCATAACTCTAGTAATC
This sequence comes from Notolabrus celidotus, assembly GCF_009762535.1. Lineage (NCBI taxonomy): Eukaryota > Metazoa > Chordata > Actinopteri > Labriformes > Labridae > Notolabrus > Notolabrus celidotus. Next base: position 5,263,502 of record NC_048290.1, read on the forward strand.
ATGCCATGCTGCTATCAAAGATGTTGACTTAAGGAACCATGACATCACCCATTGGTTAACCAACTACAAAACCATGACGGCGACGTGCATGTTGGATAAAGTAATCATGTTGCTCTAAAGTGTACCTCAAGTGGCCAGACTAGGAACTGCAGTTTCTGACAATTCTAACTTTGCCTTATTTTCATTTGAAGCTATTGCTGCTTTTTTTTTTAACCTAGTGAAAAAATAATGGCTGCATCAAACTTAATTATTTAGATTGTAACACAGAAAAAAAACACATTCCAAATTCTTTGTACAGCAAGAACTGGTTTCTGTGTACCATGTGTGTTGTTGACTACCAGATGTCAATGGCTACTTGTGTCAACATGTTAGTGATCAAGTTGTTTATCAGAGACTCATGTTTGGCTGGAATAAAGAAAACTTTGGCAGCACAGCATGTTGCGTTCACTGTTACTGGTTCACGCGTACACTAACAGCAGTAAGGAGGATTTTAGGGTCAAATCTACGGTGGCCCTGAAGGACAAAATACATCTACAAAAGATCAAACACTTTTACAAAGTTGGAGACAAATTTACATTTTGGGAAACATTTTTACATTTTATAAAACAAAATTACATCAGCAAAACACTTTTACCAAGGCCAAAACAAATTTACATTTAAGGAGACAATTTTGCAAACGAGGGAACACTTTTACCATTTCTGAACCAAATTAACATTTCATTTTTACGGAAAGGGAATGTACCAAATACGAGAAGTGATCCAGAAGTAATCGAGTGAGGGGTCATTTAGTTTGTTTTGATGGAGAGAAACCAAACGGAGCGACATGGTTTACATATTAGGTAGGGATGACCACAATTAATTGATTATCGATTACTTGATTGTTAAGAAATTACTTGAAACGCACATTTTTTGTTATCAATTTTCCATCACGTGGAACAAACATCATGTGGTCTCATATTACACTCAGCTATCATGGAGGTGTTTTAGGTTTAAAGCATGTTTGGATGTGAATCAGCTGTTAAAGGTGTTGCGCACAGCGGAGACGCTGAAAAGAGGATCAATACAAAACTGCTGCCAACAACAACACGGACACGAAGGTTGACAACTTTAAACAGGACATTTCCACCTTTGGATACGAAGGCAGCAGACTGGTGGGAAATTCAGGTACGCTACGTTTACAGACCAGCAACATCAGAGCCGTCTGGGCTTTTCTGCAGCTGGACTGATGACCCGGTTGCACTCCCGACTGACACCCGATTGAATACACATGTTTATTTTTCTCAATAAGAACGAGGAGACGGAAAACTGGACACTGCGAATCTGAAGTACTTTTCTGTTAGTATTATGAGCGTTCACTTTATAAGATTATGTCCGCGTAGAATATTTTTATGAGCCTGATCGTTGATATTCTGCGTGTCAAACGTGTGCCCGTATTCAATCCCGTAAGTTATTTGCATTTTGTTGCTGTAGAAAATATTATTTAGGGGGAAAACAACGTATTTGGCATTGTTTTTGACGTAAGAATAATAATGTTTTTTTTATCAATTAATCGATAATTGATTGTTAACATTTCCAAAAATCGATCACGGAAAATACTTTAAATGTACATCCCTAATATTAGGACATTCTCTGGTCTCAAAGAGAGGTGTCAGACCTCAGATGAAACGGCCTCAGACCACATTTCCTCAGACTAAACGGAGTCAGGCTAAAAGGAGTCAGACTTAACAGTAAAAGTGTTCCGTTGTTTGTAAAATTGTCTCCAGTTTTGTAAAAGTGTTTCATCTTTTGTAAATTTGTATTTCTTAAATGTAAATTAGTTTTGGCCTTGGTAAAAGCAAGCGGCAACCTCCGGTTTCAAACTATGAAGCCCATGCAAAAGTGTTATAAACTGCAGTTCATTGAGAATCCACTTGAGGCTGGCTGCAGAAACACACAAAACCACATAGACACCAATTCAAAAAATAAACATGTTTACAGCCTGGTTAAAAAAATGGCTTGGCTCTACGTAGCTCATTTCTCTATCTGCACACACTGTACAGAGGGTGACATTGTTTTCTAACAAATCAGTTCAGAAGTTTTTGCCCAAATAAGGACATGACTGAATGGACTCCTAGACGGGAACACATAGCTGTTGGCTAGGAGGCTCAAACTCCACCCCTTTACCTCACACTAAGTTTGGTTGAGTTCTGCATTTCCAATATGGCTGCCGCCGTCGATTGGCTTCAAAACAGCGCTCAGGAACAGATGGGTGACGTCACGGATACTACATCCATTATTTATACAGTCTATGGGTAAAAGTGTTTTGCTGATGTAATTTTGTTTCCTTAAATGTAAAAGTGTTTTGTTCTTGGTAAAAGTGTTTTGTTCATGTCATTTAGTTTTATAAAATGTAAAAATGTCTCCAACTTTGTAAAAGTGTTTCATCTTTTGTAAAATTTGTTTTGTACTTCAGGGCCACCGCACATATCTAATATTTATAATAAGCTCTAGATATTAGATTTGTACGGTGGCCCTGAAGGACAAAACAAATTTACAAAATCAAAAAAACACTTTTAAAAGCCGTGAGACAATTTTACAAATGACGCAACACTTTTACCATTTCTGAAACAAATTTACATTCATTTTTTAACAGAAAAGAGAATATAGCAAACACCGGAGGTGATCCGGTACCAAACAGAGTACCGGTACCATGGCTGATTTAACGGGCCATTCAGTTTCACTGTACCGGCTGTGTGTACTAAGCCTTGCATGGCTTAATCTTTGAGACAACCTATGCTACTGGCAGGATCAACCATAAGCACCCAAGTTGGTTCCTACACTTTGTGTAACGTCGCTCCATTTGGTTTCTGTCCATCCAAACAAACTAAATGTCCACCGTGCTCTGTTGTTTGTGAAATTGTCTCACCTCTTGTAGAGTTTTTTTTAATTTTGTAAATTTGTTTTCTTAAATGTAAATGTGTTTTGATCTTGGTAAAAGTGTTTTGTTAATGTCATTTAGTATTATAAAATGTAAAAATGTATTCCAAAATGTAAATTTGTCTCCAGCTTTGTAAAAGTGTTTTATCTTTTGTAAATTTGTTTTGTCCTTCAGGGCCACCGCACATATCTAATATCTAGAGCTTTAATACGGTGGCCCTGAAGGATTGTTGTCTGTAAAATTGTCTCACCGCTTGTAAAAGTGTTTTGTTTATTTTGTAAAAAAATTTTCTTCAATGTAAATTTGTTTTGGCTTTGGTAAAAGTGTTATTTTGATTTTATAAATTTGTTTTCTTAAATGTAAATTTGTTTTGTTCTTGGTAAAAGTGTTTTGTTAATGTCATTTAGTTTTATAAAATTCAAAAATGTTTTCCAAAATGTATATTTGTCTCAAACTTTGTAAGAGGGTTTCATCCTTTGTAAATTTGTTTTGTCCTTCAGGGCCACCGTACATATCTAATATCTAGAGCTTTTAATGCAGTGGCCCTGAAGGACTGTTGTTTGTAAAATTGTCTCACCGCTTGTAAAAGTGTTTTTTGGGGGTTTTTTGTAAATTAGTTTTTTTATTTTGTAAATTAGTTTTTGTTTTGTTTTTTTGTAAATTAGTTTTTTTATTTTGTAAATTAGTTTTTGTTTTGTTTTTTTGTAATTTCTTTGTATTTATTTTGTAAATTTGTTTTTTTTATTTTGTAAATTTGTTTTTTTATTTTGTAAATTTGTTTTTTATGATTTTGTAAATTTGTTTTCTTAAATTTAAATTTGTTTTCTTAAATTTAAAATTGTTTTCTTAAATGAAAATTGTTTTCTTAAATGTAAATTTGTTTTCTTAAAAATAAATGTGTCTTGTTCTTGGTAAAAGTGTTTTGTTAATGTAATTTAGTTTTATAAAATGCAAAAATGTCTTCAAAAATGTAAAAATTGTCTCCAGCTTTGTAAAAGTGTTTCATCTTTTGTAAATTTGTTTTGTCCTTCAGGGCCACCGTACATATCTAATATGTAGAGCTTTAATACGGTGGCCCTGAAGGACTGTTGTTTGTAAAATTGTCTCACCTCTTAAAAGTGTTTTTTTGATTTTGTAAATTAGTTTTCTTAAATGTAAATGTGTTTTGTTGATGGTAAAAGTGTTTTGTTAATGTCATTTACTTTTATAAAATATAAATATGTTTTCAAAATGTAAAATTGTCTCCAGCTTTGTAAAAGTGTTTCCTCTTTTTAAAATTTGTTTTGTCCTTCAGGGCCACCGTACATTTCTAATATGTAGAGCTTTTAAGGATTTCATGCTCAACATTTAGTGAAATAATCTCTTGTTTTCTATGTTCTGGGTTTCTGATGACGTATTGTTATGAATATTTCACAGGGACATGACCCCCGCACGTGCACAAACATGCCCACACTGTATGACCCAGACATGAATGTCTCGCTTTAAGCTGCAAGCTGGACTCATGTTTCTTCTTCACAGCATTGGTCGACTGCAAAAATGGCACGTCCCCTTCTCAAAATGCAACACTGCAGGAAAAAAAAAAACAAAAAAAAAACAAAAAATGGACCCGATAACTTTAACAGCGGGGTAGGAAGAGAGAGAAAAAAGCGTCTGGCAGCAGTCGATATTAAAAACATGCAGAGGGAGACAAGCTCGGGGCCTTCCAGAGTCAGGAAAAAGACTTCGGAGAGCTGCAGACAGGAGATGGGTATGGCATTTCTATTTTCCCCCTGCCCATTGATTTGTATATGAAAACATAGCGCTTTTATTCTCCCCCCTTCTGGGCTCTGCTTCTGAGTGATCAGCTGATGAAGAGACTAGCAGCTCGCCGCTATGCTGGCTTGCTAATTCTCTCCCCCACAGCTGCAGCCGATCCTGATAGCCAGCCTGCAGATTGCACTCAGGTAAATATCCTCCTCCATGTCCTTCTTTTTTTCCCTTTCTCAGGCTTCAAGATTCAGCCAGGCTACATCGCATGGGAAGAGAGGAAGAGATGGATAAAATGTGTGTGTGCTGGGGGGAAGAGAGTGTCTGTGAGTTTATATGTGTGTGTGTGTGTGTGAGGGAGAGCAGAAGAGGAGGGGGGGGGGGGAGAGGAGGAAGAGGGAGTGTGTAGGTGTGTGTTGTAACAGATGAGAGGGAATCTTTGCCAGATTAGTCAGGGAAGAGGCAGTCTTGTTAGGAGAGAAAAAGGCACAGGCATGGAGCATCACATGCACACACACACACACACACACACACACTGACAGCCTTCCTCTCACACATGCACAGTCAGACAGGCTCTCAGCTGCGTTTTACATCTTTGAGGATTACCCTCTATCCCTCCAGTATTCCTCTGGAACGATTGCAGCCCCTTAGAGAGAGAGAGAGTAGCGGGGCTTTTCAAAGCCCCACATTTTTTGAGCCGAGCGATCATAAGCAGGATTCCTATTGTTGCCTCCTCTCAGTCAATAATCTGCCATGTCGTTTTGGTTTGCAAGTGCAGCCATGCTTTTGTTGTTTTGTGTGTGTGTGTGTGTGTGTGTGTGTGTGTCTGTATCACTGTCACCTTCATTCTTATTGCTTTATTATTGTTTTCTACTTATGATGCTGCACGCTCATGTCCCTGTTCCCTCCACACACGTGTGCAAAATTCCATACTTCAGCACGGTTTAATCTGTCCTTGAGACTTTTTTTTTTTTTTTACAAGCGCATGCTCAATTTATTGTATGATTTGAATGCTGCTGTGTGTACTGTATAAAGCCTGCAAGATTGATGCATCAATATTCTGCTTGGATTGGACAGCATGCCTTTTTCTGTTTCCTCCCTCCCTCCTCTCTCCAGACGGGGATGCTGCTGCTGCTGCTGCTGCTGCTGCTGCTGATCGAGCCGCTCTTGCTGCATGCATATACTCGTGTTTCCTGGCCTCTAATTGCCTTTGTGGAGAGAATACAGTGGTTGCAGCAGACATTGGAAGACGAAAGCGATGAAATGGTTGAAAATAACTCAGGATGCGGCAAAAGCACCAATGTCGAGCATCAGATGCGTAAAAAAATCCTCTTTCGATCTAATTCTGGTGACAGAGCGGTGAAATGCGAGTTAATATTTACTGCATTATTAGCGTTAGAAGACATGGCTTCCCTAAATGTATTCAGATCTCATTGTGCATTCATAAAATACAATACCCCGCCTCTATAATCATCCAACATCAAAGCCTCCAGATAAAATGATCTGTCCTGAATTTGCAGAGACAGCACAGGCAGCGGGGTCGCTTGCGTTCATGCTGATTTGGATGCTTTTGTGAAAGAGAAACAAATAATCCCTTCTTCATTAGAATACAAAAAAACATGCTCTGAAATTTTGAATGCTTCAATTCCTACAAAAACGGCTCATTAGCAGGCTCGCGTGGCTTGATTTAAGGGTTATATCCTCAGCGCTTGCTGCCTGGAGTATTTCAGATTCCTGTTTTTGCAGCATATGAATGTTTGGGAAATTTCTGTGCAGCAGTTTCTCAGCGCCTGGTCTGACAAAAGAAAGTCAAAGGAGGAGTTTTTAATTGAAATCAGCCTCAGTTCTTCTTCTTTCAACCCATTCCTCAGCTCTTACGCTTCTTGTAATCATGATCTGTTATCTGAACAACAAAAGAAATATGCATGCTTTGTGTGTACAATACCTGCTTTATATGCCTCTATATGTTTTTTATATATATGTCTAAACACACTTCTCACTGTCTCTCCCTGCAGCCGGAATCCAGAGAGAACGGTTCCCTGGAGGAAATGGAAGAGGACATCAGTCTGAAAAAGCGTAAAAGTGATCAACCTGGAGAGAAAGAACTGCAGGGCACGCAGGAGACGGGTGAAAAGGTCAAGAGGAAGCGTGGACGCCCACCTGCTGAGAAGCTGCCTCCAAACCCGCCTGAACTCACCAGAACACTGAGCACGCTGGTGGACATGGTTATCAACTACAAGGACGGGTGAGTGCACTCAAGGATTCGTGGGTTGTGTTTTAATACTATGGTGCAGGTAAATGAACTGTTAGTACAAACATGCTGGGGACAACAACATCACTATCTCCAAAACTGTGAAGGTATCAAACGCCTTATAAGGTGTCGTTATTGATAAAGTTTGTTTAAATACAAAACTAACAGATGCTGTAGCTTAAAGTCAAAGCAAAGTGTTGACTAGTATCATTTCATAAAATGCTGCCTGCACCATTGACTGTATAATAATCTGATCACCTCCTCTCATCATTGTGAGATTTGAAGCCAAAATACCTCCTCAGTGGGTGCTGGCAAGTTGCACTCGTGGAGCCAAAGCATGCCCAGAAGTGATCTGGCTGGTGAAGCTGTGGGTCTGACATCACAGGCCTTCATTTAACCAGAACACATTTAACTTAACAATAAGACAGCACAGATCCGTCATGTCGGCACAGTAGAACAGGTTCTTGCTTATTTGTTATTGTATAAATAAATGTAGCAAAAGTGACAACTTATAACAGTGTTGTTATTGGTTTAACCATAGATATCAAATCAATCAATCAATCTTTATTTGTATAGCGCCAAATCACAACAAACGTTATCTCAGGACGCTTTTACATAAGAGGTCTAGACCACTCTATGTCAAATTATGAACAGAGACCCAACACCAAGACAGGATAAGACTCAGTCTGACCCCACCTTAATCCACCATGAGCATTGCACATCGCAGTATTTAGCTAGTTACAGTGGTGAGGAAAAAACTTCCTTTTAACAGGTAGAAACCTCGTGCAGAACCAGACTCATGTTAGACAGCCATCATGCCTCGACTGAGTTGGGTCTGGAAAGACAGATAGAGGGGAGTAAGAGAGAGAGGTGAGGGTGATGAGACGAGTAGTAGAAGCTGTTGCTGCTGAAGTCCAGTACGTCCGCATCAGCTGGAGTCCAGAACTTCTGCAGCAGATCAGCAATCAAGAAAGAGTGTCAGCTTGTTAGCACATAGACTGTATAAATAATGGACGTAGTATCCGTGACGTCACCCATCTGTTTTGAAGCCAATAGGCGGCAGCCATATTGGAAATGTTGAACTCATAACTGCTGTTGAGTGAGTGTGATGTAAAGAGGCGGGCTTTGAGCCTCCTAGCCAACAGCTACAGTGTTCCCGCCTGTCAATCAAGTCAGCTGTGCCTCTCATAATGGAAAACTCGTAATCTTAATATCTTCAAAATTGTCGTGTAATGAAAAAATGTGCCCCCCGTACAGTGTGTGCCGATAGAGAAATGAGCTATCCAGACTACACTCGTCTTTTGTACCAGGCTGTAAACATGTTTATTTCTGCTGTGAAGATCGGCTTTTTTGAATTGGTGTGTATGTGGTTTCTGGTACTTCCGGGGCCAGCCTCAAGTGGACACTTGAGGAACTGCAGTTTTTAACACTTAAGCATTGGCTTCAATTCTCACGGCCAGAGGTTCCTGACATTCTTTGTTTCTTTGCCACTCATAGCTCTGTACGATTGTTTTTTTATAATAATAATAACTGATAGTTATATAACGCCTTTCAAGAAACCCAAGGTCGCTTCACAGGGTCAGGTTGGGGGTCTGGGGGGTAGGTGGGGATATCTAATTGGGAAAGGCCTTAAGGAAAAGGTGCGTTTTGACTGCTTTCTTAAAAGTGTCCAGGGTTGGGGAGCTGCAGTCCATCCACATTTAAAATCAGCCTCAAGTTCTATCTGACAACACGCACTTTACCTGTTGTTGTACTTTAAGTCCTCTAAATAACCCACCAGTGTTAAAGTTGAATTAGTGTGATGGTTTTCTTTGAGCCTGTTCGAAACAGAGGAGGCATGAGTAGAGTTTATATCTGTATGATGCATCTGTAACACTTTTTTGGTTGGCAAGCAGCTTATGTCAAGATATAAACACACGTTCACAAACACTCTCAATCTTTTTATTGTGCAAACATTGATCACCGATTACTGTTGGATTTAAATATGAGTAACAAAATGAAGTAATGTTTCAACTACATCATCACTTTTTTTAAATTTTGCAATTCATTTGTTATGCTGATGACTTCTAAGTGTTTAAAATTATGCAGGATACTCAATGTCAACGTTGCAAATAAGTTAGGATCATGAAGGTGTTTTCCACTAAGAGATCAGAGGATTGTAAGAAATGAATACTTGGTTACTCTTAATAAAAATGAGATTATCTTGGAACAATGATCTGATTAAAAAGCACCACTGAATTGAAATTGAAGTTTGATGTCAGTGTAAAAGACAACATCTTCAGGTATGAATATTCTGTGCTTCCATAAATGTCACCCCCACCTGTTTACTACTCTAATGATCAAACTGTTTCCTGATAACATGAGATTAAATAAGCTATCACATGTTGTTCTCAGGTTGGGTCGACAGATCAGTAAAGGCTTCGTTCAGCTGCCCTCGAAGAAGGAGGTTCCCGAGTACTACGAGCTGATCCGCAAACCTGTGGACTTCAGGAGGATCAGGGTGAGTGTCGCTCAACACACACAGAGAGTGATGCTTACACCTGAGACTGAAAGACACACCGATTGAATATCTGAAACAAGAAAATGATGCATGGTGCTAAGATGCAATAAGGTAACACATTGAACATTATGCTGTATTATCTGAAATGTGTTGACCTTCATGTTCCCACATTATCACCTCTTTGAATAAGGGCTGGGCGATAATTCAATAGCGATAATTATTGTGATATATGATGTTCATAAGTATGTTTAAATTAGTGTTTAATCACCTGAATATAAACATAGTATTTGTAGAGGCCAAGCCAAAGCTTTAAGCCACTGAGGCGCTGCACCTGGAATACCTGCCATTGTTGCAAGAGAGACAGAAGTGGAATCAAAGGAAACGGAGCCTAGTAGCCGGTGATGTGGTCGTCATCATGGATTCCTCAGCTCCACGTGGTTCCTGGCCTCTTGGCAAAGTGTTGGAGGTTTTTCCTGACAAAAGGGGCATGGTGCGATCTGTCAAACTACAGACTAAAAACAGTGTGCTTGTGAGACCCGTAACGAAACTTTGTCTGGTACAAGAGGTGTAAATTGAATCATAATAGTTTGCACTTACATGTCTGGTCTTCACATTTTTTGGTTGGTATTGAATTGTTCTGTCTGCCTGCCAGAACAATTAGGGGCCGGTGTGTAACGGCAGATTATGAATGAATGTGTGTGACCTGTGTGCGTAATTAAGGTTGTACGGGGGTCATTGTCTATTTAGGTAGGAACCTTTGTTGTGTGGTCAGGTGTTCCGCCCGGATGGTTATACAGTTTTTGACTTGATTGTAGAGGCCAAGCCAAAGCTTTAAGCCACTGAGGCGCTGCACCTGGAATACCTATCTGACGCGCTTGGGTTACCGTGATTGATGAATGAAAGTCCGAGTCATATTTCCCGGTTGAACTCTTGGTCCGTTTATTTTCGTGATATAAGCTCCAAAGTGTCCAAAAACATGACATTTCATAGACAAACATACACGCATAACTCCAGCAGCACCATGCTGCTTGAGCGGTCAAAAACTGTATAACCATCCGGGCGGAACACCTGACCACACAACAAAGGTTCCTACCTAAATAGACAATGACCCCCGTACAACCTTAATTACGCACACAGGTCACACACATTCATTCATAATCTGCCGTTACAGTATTGTTTTTGTTAACTTAGAGAGTTTTTTATATCTACATAGGAGCTGACAAATTAATAACTTACGCCCTTTTTGTGTTAAGTGCATGGTGCAAAATGTACCTGTTTGAAGAAGAATAAGAAGGATTGTTGTGTGCTAAATAATTTGTACTGATTGACATTTTAATGGTCAAAAGTTCACAATTAGAGGATCATACTTATAATGCATCACAGAAGCTTCTTGTCCTCAAAGGCCACCGTCGCTTCCCCAAGAGGGGTGAGCATGTGGAGCATTCAAGCGTTCAAATCCAGAATCTGACTGCTCCATATATCGCTAAATATTATTCTACTGTGATGGGAAAAACACAGACATGATAGAATGTTATTCTTGTGTTGATTAGAAGTTAGAAACACACACAAGACCTTCTGTGATTTGTGATTTGTTATCTGTTAGCAGACCAGGGGGTGAGAAGCGAGAGGTCGTAAAAAGCTCTCTGGTTTGTCTCACAGATCTTTGAATGTGTTTAACGATGCGGTCATCTTCAAAGTCAAAGTTCAAAGTTCAAAGTCTTCTCTATTGTCAAATAAACTGCAGTATGCACGAGACATACTTAGGATTTTAAATTGGGTTTCTCTCTCAGACCCTAGTAACGACAACAACAGATAAACATAGGAAAGCTAGAAAAAGATAAGAAGTAAGCTAATAAAAATGATAAAATACAGTTTAAAACAGTGTAAAAACTTTGCTATAGTGCAATTTAAAATCAAAGTGAGTGTGTGCGTTTCAGTCCTGAGGAGGGGGGGGGTCAGTGACCGGGTTAAGTCTGTGAAGGGGGCACTATGGGAAGAGGGGGCAAAACAGGGAGAGAGTTCAGCATCCTGACTGACTTATACGTAATAATAAGTAACATGTTGAATCTTCACTCTGGGTCAGTTGATCAGGCCTTGTCTCGCTTGTCAGATCACTCTGCCAGCTGACCGCTTTGCAAAGCTCACTGAAGGCCAGAGTAAAGCTCACAAAGACAAACAGTCATAGTTTGAGTCTTTGCATTTTCAGATTTCTGCCACATTACTTACTGTACCTTTAAGCATAGACACTACCTTAAAGAGACATTAAAGGGACATATAAGTAAACTGTTAAAGCAAAACAATTCCATGATGCATGATTTAGGAGACAATCAGGAATCACAGCTCGTTCAGAAAAGTGTTCTAACTTCATCAAATCTAAGTGTTTTCAGAACCTCTCATCTGACTCAAAGCAGAAAATCCATCAAACATGTTTTTCTCAAAGTGTTGAACTGCTTTTAAGATGGGAGACTTGGTATGCGTGAGATGTTTTTGTTTGGTGTTTGTGTTTTGGAGGAAAAGTAGAACAGTAAATTGTTATTTTGTAATGGTCTCGTTGAGGGGTTTTTGATTCTGACCCTCTGTTTCACAGGAACGTGTTCGTAATCACAAGTACAGAAGTGTGGGGGACCTGGAGAAGGATATTTTCCTCCTGTGTCACAACGCTCAGACCTACAACCTGGAGGGATCTCAGGTGAGGAATTATTCCATGTGACAGATACAACAGTCTCATTCTATTAACGTCATGTTTAATAGGCTCAGGTTGTGTTGTGTGTTTTCATGCCTGCAGATCTATGAGGACTCGATCGTCATTAAGTCTGTTTTTGAGAGTGCGAGACAGAGAATCGTCACAGACCAGGAACGGAAAGAAACAGTCAGCACCAGTCACAGCGATAATGGCGGCAGAGCTGAAGACCAGTTTGTCCCAACAGCAGGTGAGATGTGATACTATCAGGGTGGGCCAATGTTTCCTGCTCCAAAACATGTGATTTCTACAAATATTGTCACCCTTTTTTAAAAAATGTAACTCTTGAATTTGAAATCAATGGTGCCTTTTCATCCTTTGAAACAGTGAAACCATTACCAGACCAACTAAAGAAGGAGGATAAGGAGGAGAGAAGCAGAAACACCACGGCGAAGAGGCTCCACAGTGGTTTAGACAGCGATGAGGATCTAGAGGATAAAACCACAAAAGATGAAGGTTGAACTGAACGGCCCTTCCTTTTTTTTGTACTCCAGCTCATCTCTACTCTTTTCTCTGCATCCCATTTCAACGGTTTCTTCATTTTCCTGAGCTAAAGAAAGGTCTTTGGGGATAAAAAAAAAACAGAAAACCACTCAAAGAAGGGGTCCTCCAGGAAACCATTTTTATAGATGACTCATGCCACTCCAACACGTCTTGCTGCACATAGTGGTCTTCAGTCGTTTCGGTTTTATCTGCCTTAGTCCCTCTGTGATTGCTTCTGCAAATATTCTGTAACTCTCCGGTTTCATTGACTGTTTTTAAATCCATACATTTGATTGTATGAATTGCCTTCATATGTCTTGAAGCATGACGTATATATTTCTCTTAAAGCTGATGATGTTGATGAGTAAGGGTTGGAGAACTGAAGCACATGAGAGAGTCTTTTTTGGAGAAAACATCAAGTGAAGACTGTAAATTTGTTAAAATCTCTAGTTTCATTTTTAGAGATGATACTTCTTTGATAAAAATGTGGAAGTGTGGAGTCAAAGACAAATTTCAGTACAAGTAGAAGTACTTTTGTCTGTTTTTGATACGTGATGGAATAAGTTTGGGTCTAATCAAAAGGTACTCAAGTTGAACATTTTTACCCCTTGTGCTACAGTATATTCACATATTGTACAGTTTGTGTGAAAAGTTAGTAATATTTCTTTTCATTCGCTCTCCTGGTTGTTGGGGGGGAGGTTGGAAGACATCATTGTTAAGACAATCCCTGAAAAAATGTATCACTTAAACACTTGGGAAATAAATTTTACCAAAAAGTCTCTTGGGTGTTTTTTTATCTTTGTTAAAGAAAGTAGAAGTAGCTGTCCTAGCAGTATTAATCACTCAAGGATAGAGAGGCAACAAAAGACACCTGTATGTTGGTGATAATTTATGTATGACAAATACCAGGTAACATGCAGAAATATGACCTCTTAAATAAGGTAGGAGGTTTGATCACTCTACTGTAGTTAAAGTGCCAATAGGTGGAGCCAGAGAGCTGTCTGGTGTTCTCTTCTTTTCTGGTTGCCATAGTTGTGAGTTGCAGAACTCTTATACTTCATTCTCTCTATGATGAATGTTGTGATTAATAATTACCAGTGGTGGGCAGTAACTTGAGTACTCACTGTAATTTAAAGACTACTGTTAAGGAAAGAAGTGCCTGTGTATATAAAAGAGTAGATTGCTGTTATGAATGTGTTCAGACAGAAGTATGCTAATACTTTCCTTGGACTTAATTCAGTTTCACTCCTCCAAAGACAAATCTCTGAATGCCACCTCTTCAATAAGGTTATTTCTTGATGAGTTATTTATTTGTATCATTCTTTTTTTGGCATAATCTCCACTGAAGGTTTACTGCTTGCTTCAGGTTCTTCTACAAATTTAAAGCTCCTGTGAGGAACTTTCATGTTGTATCGATTTTAGCAACTTCTATCGATTGTATCATTGCTGATTTAGTCATGTTCAGGTTTTTTGAGTATCTGTACTTTAATTGAGTGTTATTTTTTGGGGGAACTCAGGAAGAACAGTAATCTTCTGTAACATATTAGATGTTCAGCTCACTTCATTACAGGATGTTCTTCGGTTAGCAATGTAAATGTAGCTTGCAATCCCCCCTTGTGAGTATTTAGAAGACCACCTGTTCACATTTTTTGATCAGGGAGAGAGAGTGTGGAACAGTAGGTGCAAAAAGAAAAGGTTAAAGCTACAAAGAGCCTGCAGGAATTCTCTCACCTTGCCAACCTTTTCACATTTATAAGAAGACAGATATGCCAAATGGCCACCTCATGGGTGTTATCACATATGGGCATCTGAAGAAAAAGCAACCTAATAGGTTTCTTTTACCCAAATAGCCAATAAACAGAGTCTTCATCTCTCCCTGAAGCGATACAGAGATTTGTTCTCTGCAAATGAACTCCAAAATCCCAAATCAAACACCACAGATCTCTGGAGAATATCGCCCAAACATCCCTCACTGCTCCACATCTGATATGCGCTGTCTGTCAACCAGTTCAATCAAAGCTCATTTTCTGTAGTATTCCCCTGGTGGAGTAATATAATGGGACTAAATCAATCAATTTACAGCAGTAAGATTTGCTTCTTTAGATTTGATGAAGTGTATCAGAGGTTAAAAATCTCCACTCAGATGTTTGGAGATTAACAATGGGTTTAGTGTGGCTGAGCTAAAAGGTGTGAGCTTTTACATTAGATTGCTCTGGGAAACAAAGAGGCACGAACGCCTTCTTGAGGAAAATCTCCAGCAAAATGACACATAAAGCTAATGGAAGAGCAGAGACAGAGATGTTGCTTGTAGGTAGACACACTAATGGATTTTTGAAGATTAGTGGGCGCAGGAGGTGACTTTAATCTGTTGAGAAGACAATCCATTTTCTCTTTACCCATAGGACACAGATTTAATAGATAGTTAGTTTGGTCTGCATCTACCATGGCTCTTGATGAATAACTGTAATATCAATTCATCACATTTGAATCCTTTCCTTTGTCACATACAGTCCTGTTAGAGACATATCAACACCTGCATTTAATTTGAATCATGTGTTTCACTTCTCAAAGTTAATTTATATGAAATTTAGCATCATTTATATCTTATTATCCCAGTCCTTTCCAGACTACAGCCACAAATATCCATCTATATGCAGATGACACAATTATTTATACATCTAGTTCCTCCCTGACCACAGCACTGTCCACATTACAGGCCAGTTTCCTTAGTGTCCAACACTCTCTCATGAGGCTCCATTTGGTTTTAAATTCCAATAAAACTAAATGTATGGTTTTTAACAAAAACATGCCATTGCCCAACAGCCCCCTCAAAATCTCCTCCCTGGATGGGTCGGAGATTGAGTTTGTTGACAGTTACAAATACCTAGGGATCTGGCTTAACTGCAAACTTTCTTTCGAAGCACACATCAACACACTACTCACTAAGGTCAAATCCCGCATTAGTTTTCTTTATCGCAACAAATCCTCCTTCACACACTCTGCTAAACAGCTTCTGGTTCAGATGACAGTCCTCCCTATTCTTGATTACGGTGACATAGTCTACAGGTCCGCTTCCAACACTCTCCTTCACAAACTGAATGTAATTTACCACGCTGCTATCCGTTTTGTCACTGGAGCCCCATTCACCACTCACCACTGTCACCTGCACTCTCAGCTGAACTGGCCTTCACTCCACTCTCGCAGACAAACACACTGCTTTCTATTCATTTACAAATCCCTCACTGGTAAAACCCTGTTATATCTACAGTCACTAATCAAACTTCACAGCACAAACCGTAGCCTGCGCTCAAGTAGCCTTATCAAACTCATCCCACCCAAAGCCCGGACCTCCTTTGGTCGCACCTCCTTCCAGTTTTCCGCTGCAAATGACTGGAATCACCTTCAATAATCCCTAAAGCTGACCTCTCTCATTCCACTCGCCACTTTCAAAAAACTAATACACCCCATAACTCAACATCACTGCACTTGCTTTTAAATTGCTTTTAAGTTGTTCACTGCTGTCATATTTTTGTATTGTATTGTTCTGTCTCTAGGTTTCTATGTATGTCCTCTCTGTTTCTTGTTTTGTCTTTTATTTATTGTCATGCCACCTGTGTTGCCTCCTCGCCCAGGTCGTTATTGCAAATGAGAATTGGTTCTCAATTAACTCACCTGGTTAAATAAAGGTTAAATAAATAAATAAAATAAACAAACTGTTTTTCAAACTATACACATGGTTAGTTACATATCTCCTTGGTCAAATAATCACTGCTTACTCCACATAACCCAACCAATCAACACCACATTTTAAAGTCATTAACTAAAGCAATTAGAGTGCTGACATGTTGGTTCACACACAGCACTGAAACATTCACTGTCATAGCATATATACAGTTTGTGTGACAGAAACTGGAGACTCCCATATTATTGATCTCAGCAGCTTGAGTGGTGGAATGTAAAAGTCAATAATTCAATCACGGTTAGCCCTCTGCTTGAATTGCTGTTATCTGCTCCACTGCACACATAGAGTAGATCTGTGAACGATAAAATCTCGTTGAGGGCTTCAATTTTGAAGAAGTAGGAGAGTTGGTTCAACCTTATATTTAGACACCCAGAAAGAGACCTTTTTCCATCAGGCCAAGATTTGGAGAAAAGAAGAATGAAATGAAGGGATTAGATTAAAAAAAGGAACTTAAAATAGGTATATTTATGCATAAAAACACTAATAATATGCAGTAATACTACTACTAATAATAGAACAAACTATTAATGCTACTTCTACTGGTTCCTAAAATCAATAATGATAATATTATTATTAATAAGATTTTATGAATACTAGTAGTAAACAAATTAATAATAAGAACAACAATAGTATTTTATAAACATTCATTATGATAACAATTCTTGAATTATAATAATACTAATACAAAATGATAATAATACCAACAATAATACTACTACTACTACTACTACCACTACTACTACTACTACTACTACTACTACTACTACCACTACTACTACTACTACTACCACTACTATATGGAAAGCCGTTTGAGCATTTATTCCATATCCTTGATATCAAGCGTCAGTTCCCTGCTCTAGTGAGGTCTTTTACAGCACTAGTTAACTAGTTGAATGTTGAAACTCTTACTAGTTAACTAGTTGACAGCAAAAACTCCTACATGTTGACTAGTAAAGGCCAAAATCTTTACTAGTGTTACTAGTTAGAGGGATTTTAACATTACTAGTTAACTAGTAAGCCCACAAAAAGTTTACTAGTTTACTAGTAACGACAAAAATGTCCACTAGTAACACTAGGTAAAGTATTTTTTGCAGTACTAGTTTACATGTAAGGCTCAAAATTGTACCTAGTAAACTAGTCAGCAAAAATGTGTCAACTAGTAACACTAGGGATGGAACAAGGAACCCTACTAGTTAATTTATGAGGTCTCAAATGTTCACTAGTCAACTAGCAAAAGCCAAAATATCCACTTGCTGCACTAGTGACGTTTTATAAATCTTGCTAGTGAACTTGTTGGCTTAAATGCATTCACTAGTAAAGCTATTGGGGAAAAAAGGCTCACTAGTCACACTAGTTGTACAAATTGGTAATGAAGAGGCGGGAAATATTTTTTCATTATGGCATTCTATTGGCTCTCATGTTCAAAATTCAAAAAGACATCAAATCAGGACTCAGGATTTTGATATTATCACCTCCCCTAATCAACATATTGCATACTAGTTAACATGTTAGCTTCAAAGGAATGCAGCTAGTGAACTAGTTAGAGTCTATTTTGTCCTTACTTGTTCACTAGTAAGGTAAAAATGCCCACTAGTTAACTAGTTAAGGCTAACAATTCAACTAGTTGCTCTTATGAAGACTTTTTAAAGCTAACTAGTTGCCTATTGAAATAATAAAATTGACATGTTATACTAGTTGGGGTATTTTTTGCTGCACTAGTTTCACAAGTGTGACTCAAAAGTGTGTACTAGTTCACTACGATGATCCAGATAATCACTAGTTGTTCTAGTGAGGCCATTTAAGACCTTACTAGTCAACTAGTAATGCTTTTAATTTTTAAAAAGTAAACATGTTAGAGTAAAAATGTCCACTAGTTACACTAGTACAAGACATATTGGCCTCACTAGTTGAATACTTGAAGACATTTTACCCTACTAGTGTACTAGGTAATGAAAAAGCGAAGCACTAGTTGACACTTGCATTTTACTAGTTAACTAGCAAAGGGCTGCAATTGTCATGCATTTTAACTAGTCATGTTTTATAGTGTAACTAGTTCAACTAGTTGCTCACAAATGACTACTAGTAAGCACTTATATTTGTAACTAGTGAACTAGTGTGAAAAATTGCCTCACACAAGTTAACTAGTAAGGCAAAAAAGACCCCAACTAGTACAACTAGTAGATATTTGTGCTCTTACTTGTTTACTAGACAACAGTTTTAAGACTCACTAGTGAACTAGTTACGTCATAAACAGTCTTACTAGTGTTCCTAGTGGACAATTTTGCTCCTACAAGTTCACTAGTAATTTTAAACATTGCTTTACTAGTATGAGTGTTTGAAACTTTGCCTTAACTAGTCAACTAGGAAGCATTGTGTGCCTCACTAGTTAACTAGTAAACCTTACAGATTCACTAATTTACTAGTGATGTCAATATACCATTCACTAGTAGTACTAGCAAACATTTTGCCATACTAGTGAGCTAGTGAATACATTTGAGCCCAACTAGTTAACTAGTAGTGTTCTAAAGACCTTAACTAGTATTCCTAGTGGACATTTGGTCCTTACTAGTTGACATGTTAAGTGTAACATGCTGGACTAGTGTCACTAGTGGATGGCATTCAAATGAAGCAGGCGGGACAATGATTGTGATTGGTCAATGTCTGCTCTGTGTTCTTAAAAGTCTTAAAGGGCCTGTTTAGAATTGTAACTTGAGTTAAGGCAGCAGTTTGAGGGGTTGCCTTTTTCTTTTTTGTACTATCATGAATTTGCAATTCACTGATTATGCTTTAACAGAATACATTTTTGACTCATGTACACATAAAAAACCATGAGACATTTAAAATTACATTTTCATGTGTGATGCACAGGAATGTGTGTTCACATTATGTAATTGATGTTGTGTTATTTTTGCTTATGTATAGAGTGGTAAGATGGTGAGATCCGGGGCTTGTAACGTGTGTAAAAACATTTGTATGAACACAAAAGTTTTCTTGTAAGTTTCTAAAAAATTTCCTTTTTGTTTAACTAATAGCACAGATAATCCTAGAGACAGGTTTTAAGGACAATAGTTCAATGCAGCTTTACATGGATTTAAAAAAAATAAGGTTTTGCATTTCCCTTTGTCTTTGTTGCCTCATTTTCTGTTCAGATGAGAATGCTTTTATTTTGAAAGCACACAGGAAACATCTGTGTTACTAGTACTACTAGTAGAATTTTTGCACTTTGATATCCCTGATATCTGTGATATCAAAGTGCAAACATCTACTAGTACTACTAGTAACACAGATGTTTCCTGTGTGCTTTCAAAATAAAAGCATTCTCATCTGAACAGAGAATGAGGCAACACAGACAAAGGGCAATGACAACCCTTTTGATTTTTTCATCTAATTCAAGGTTGCACTCAACTATTATTATTATTATTATTATTATTATTATTGTTATTAATAATAATATAATAATAAGAAGATACATATGATCTACATAGATTAATATATGGCTGTTCAAAAGCCAACGGAAAGAAATCAGAAATAAAGTACAGGCTTTTATATACTGAATAGAAAATCATGCCAAGGTGAAAAAGATTGTGTGATTAGCATCAGGGAAATATCATCAGGCTTCAAGAGGTTAATTTTCTTATGGGTGTTATTCTCTCTGGAGAGCCAATGGAACGTTTCAGTTTATGAATCTCTCCGCCTACTCATTAGCATCCTCTGTAACTAGTATAAGTAGAGTGCAGTTTGATTTTAACTAGTAGTACTAGTCAATATTTTCAGCCCTACTAGTTAACTAGTCAGTTCCAAAAGACTCAAACTAGGATTTCTAGTGACATTTTTGCTCTAGCTAGTTAACTAGTGTCCCCTTTGGCACCTCACTAGTTTACAAGTAAGGTGTGAAAGAAACTCACTAGTCAACTGAGTATTCTATTTGTGGTTACTGGTTAACTAGTGAATCGTTTTGCCTTACTAGTTAGCTAGTAAAAGCCAAACTCAATCACTAGTGTTACTACTGGACTTTTGGCTGTCACTAGTTCACTAGTTACAATTTTGAACCTTACTTGTAAACTAGTCCTCTAGAAAATACTTTACCTAGTGTTACTAGTGGACATTTTTGTCATTACTAGTAAACTAGTAAACTTTTTATAGGCTTACTAGTTAACTAGTAATGTTAAAATCCCTCTGACTAGTAACACTAGTAAAGATTTTGGCCTTTACTACTCGACATGTAGGAGTTTTTGCTGTCGACTAGTTAACTAGTAAGGGTTTCAACATTCAACTAGTTAACTAGTGCTGTAAAAGACCTCACTAGTGCAGGGAACTGAGGCTTGATATCAAGGATATGGAATAAATGCTCAAACGGCTTTCCATACTACTACTACTACTACTACTACTACTACTACTACTACTACTACTACTACCACTACTACTACTACTACTACTACTACTACTACCACTACTACTACTACTACTACTACCACTACTACTACTACTACTACTACTACTACTACTACTACTACCACTACTACTACTACTACTACTACTACTACCACTACTACTACTACTACTACCACTACTACTACTACTACTACTACTACTACTACCACTACTACTACTACTACTACTACTACTACTACTACTACTACTACTACTACCACTACTACTACTACTACTACCACTACTACTACTACTACTACTACTACCACTACTACTACTACCACTACTACTACTACTACTACTACCACTACTACTACCACTACTACTACTACTACCACTACTACTACTACTACTACTACTACTACTACTACTACTACCACTACTACTACCACTACTACTACTACCACTACTACTACTACTACTACTACCACTACTACTACTACTACTACTACCACTACTACTACTACTACTACTACTACCACTACTACTACCACTACTACTACTACTACTACTACCACTACTACTACTACTACTACTACTACTACTACTACCACTACTACTACTACTACTACTACTACTACCACTACTACTACTACTACTACTACTACCACTACTACTACTACTACTACTACTACCACTACTACTACTACTACCACTACTACTATCCCACAAAGTGTCACAGAGGAGAAAAACTAAGGAGGAGAAGGATTTAATAATAAAAGAACAAAAGGTACAAAAAAAAACTTACTAAAATGTTGAATAAACTGAATTTGAAAGAAAACACTAGAAAAACAGAGATAAGGGAACACAAGGAAGACGTACAATGATCCAACACAGGACAGGGGAAACAGAGGAACTAAATACACAGAGTAATTTACACAGGTGTGGAACACAGCTCACAGGTGAAACTAATCAAGGTAATCAAAAAGGAGGGAAACACACAAGGACAGGAAGTAATACTAAACTGGAAACACAGGGATCAAGAACTGCAAACTAAAACAGAGAACACAAGACAAGACTAAGAAACACAAGAGACATGGATCACTAAACACAAGGAAGACAAAGGATAACTTATAACACAGAATACACACGGGGAGAAACCAAGACAAGAAACAAGGAAAAAACTCAACTACACATCAACTCATGACACAAAGCCTCTTTAATGAATATTGCAGCAGCCAAGTTTTCATCTTGATCTAATTACACTTTCCCTTCAGTAGATTTATAAGAACATTATTGTAGCCTCACATAATTAACACCAGACAAGCTGTAACTTGTCTGGGGGGAAAGGGGAGGGGCTTAAGCTCCCTTTGACATCCATCTGTGTACTGCCCTGTATGACCTTGTACAGTTTCTATGTTGTTTGAGGCATTTCTATACGTAAAAAGCTCAGTGGAGTTGAACATATAGCTCTGGTTTTCATACTTCTTCTTTCAGATTTTTATATATTCATATCTGACTGTTATGTTCACACTGCTGTAGAAGAAGAAGCCATTCAAGAAATAGTTTATCTTCTTCTAATCAATCTGTGCCTTTCTCTGTAGATGTTTTTGTTATGTATAAAGTTGAACTGAGTTTGTCCATTCCATAGAACGCTTAAGTGTACCCATAAGTAAAGAGGTGAGGAGCACTAAGAGCACATACTGACGTAAATGTGCCAATAACCCCATTACCTGCATGAACAGGCAGCAACTGACCATGAGAACAAAGCAATACACAACCTAGTGATTTATATATGGTATGAATAACGTGTTGAGTTTCTATAGTGACGCTATGAGGCGAAGGCTTCCTTTCTAAAGAACTTTTCTTATTTCCCAGTATTCAACCTTTCAAAGTCGCCTAATGACAGACATTGTTAAAAAAAGTCCTTTGTGTGAGGGTTCAGGGTCAGCCGAGGGTGGTGCAGTCGTCCATCTGGCCTCGTGAGTTTGTTACATGTCAGTATTTTTTCATCACTGAGTCATATTACTCTCTATCACTTTGTCTCCTCCTGCTCATCTCACCTTATCCGATTGGTTTATCTCTTCATATGTCCAACCATCATCACCTCATCACATCCGGCATCCTTCCTTCCTCACCACCACTAGTGTCTAGGCTCCATCAGGAGGTAATCCTATCCTAAATTAAATTACTATATATTATAATAAATTAATGTCCTGCAGTGAAAGCCCATTATTGGAGCGTTCTCTTTGTTTACCTCAAATTTACTAACATCTATTATCCTTGGGGTTAATTTGACCCCAGCAATTTAAACCTCCAGAAACTGATTGTTACCCAGGTGTATGTGTCAGGTACTTCATGTTTCTTTGTTGCCTACCTAAATAGCCCTTTAAATAAAACATATTTCAAGCATAAACACAATTTAAAGCATTCAGAAGGACTTTATTTGTAAAACAGAACATCAAACTGCTGCAAGTTTGTCATCCTCTCGTCGGCCCTGCCTTGTTTCTATGTTGTGAAAACGTATGACACAGGACACATCATTGAATGTCTTTAGAGACATGGTGGCTGGAAATATTATATCTCAATCTAAAGGTTGGCGGTTCGATCCCAGCTTCTACAGTCACATGCTGAAGTGTCCATGGTTATAGTGACCTCAATATCATCCAAAACAACCAAAACAAATGTGTGTAAAATGTTGATATTTCTTATGTTATATACAGCTAAAACAGCCTGGGGTCAAATTGACCCCAAGGAACACTGATGCGTAATTTTTTTTTAGAGGAAATTGGAACATAAACATTTTAATTTTACATTTTCCCAGTTGTCCCCATTAAATTAGGAAAAGTCATGAAATATGAAGCCAAAAAAATTAGACGTTAAACATTGCATGGGGTCCAATTGACCCCAAGGATAATAGGAGGGTTAAATCGAGTGAAAACCTTCTTCAGGTGTTACATCACACTTTATCTGTGTGATCTCAGGTGAGGGATTTCTAGTTTTTTTCTTTAAAGCACGCTTTATCACAATAACGACTGACTCACCAGTTTCTTCTTTTCATGTTCCTGTTTTTAACAACTCCCCAAATTAATGCAGCTCTGGTGTGTTTCTGTTTGTTTTGCACTTTATTGAACGTGCTGCACATTTTGTTTTTGCACGCCTGCATATTTCTTAATATATAGCAGTGTTATACTTTAAAATAACTACAAATAAACACTGTATTTCACAGACTTAACACTCCTACCTCTAAGTCATGGTTTCAGACCACAATGGAGCAGCAGTGCAGCATCTATTTGAATACTAAATCCAAAAGTCAAGATCACAAAGCACTTTTTATTGTATTCATAGGATTACCAAATCAAGACACTGGTGAGAATTGCTCTACATTGTTAATATAGACTTGAAAAATGTATTGAGATGCAAAATAATGGAGTTTTAAACATGCAATTAAAAATGCTGTCAATCCTGATTAAAAAGCGATTAGTTGCAATTAAAACAATTATAATAATTTAACAGACCTTAATCAGATTAATACAATTTCAATTATTTGTTCTCTGTAGAAATATTGTGATGAAATGATAATAATAAAAAGTTCACGACATTCTGTGTTGGAACTGTTGGTTTTTATTTTCACCAGCAAACTGTCTGAAAATCACTTTTTTTTCCACTCTGCAAACAAGCAGCAAAAAACACTGGCAGAACAATATGTTTACCCATAATTTTACAAATACAAATATCATTGTATTCAATAAGCAGAAGAGGTCACTGAAATATGAATAAGCCTACATTTGAATTAATATCAATCAATCAATCAATCAATCTTTATTTGTATAGCGCCAAATCACAACAAACGTTATCTCAAGACGCTTTTACAAACATAGGAGGTCTAGACCACTCTATGTCAAATTATGAACAGAGACCCAACACCAAGACAGGGTAAGACTCAGTCTGACCCCACCTTAATCCATCATGAGCATTGCACATCGCAGTATTTAGCTAGTTACAGAGGTGAGGAAAAACTTCCTTTTAACAGGCAGAAACCTCAGGCAGAACCAGACTCATGTTAGACAGCCATCATGCCTCGACTGAGTTGGGTCTGGAAAGACAGATAGAGGGGAGTAAGAGAGAGAGGTGATAGTGATGAGACGAGTCGTAGAAGCTGTTGCCGCTGACATATATGAGCCATGAGATTGCATTCATACATTTCCCAACATCTTTCTTTTGTGACCGCTAAATAAACCTCTCCATTTAATAGATGTGCAAAAAAGAAGAGGAAATACAAAGAAAGGGAACACAGCTGCAAAGTATAATAGCATCATTATGATAATCAGTAAACTGGTGAAATGAGCTTCATATATAAACTCAGTGAGGTATTCTTCTTTTCCCTGAAGATGCTTTCATAACCGTCACACTTGTAATCCAGTACGTGTTCCTGAATTTGGAAAAAACCTGATGTAATACATTTACAGACACTTGACTACTAAGATGTGACACTCGTCTTAATGCAACGTCCTTTTAGCAGCAGGGTCTCAGAGAAAGCAAGGAGTGGTGGCAGCATCTCTATCATTGCTATCATTGCTATTATATAAGACATTAAAGGAGTTTTCTTTCACTTAAACAGTTTATCCTTGACATTTTATGATTGTATTTCCAAACCCTTTTCACATTAAACACAATTCCTTTAAAGTCAGGAATGTTTAGCATCCATGTTTGCTAGCTTGTACACTTTATAACATTTGTTAGCCCTTTGCTTCTTCTTCCTTTTTCTTCGAGAGAGTACAACCACCAACTTGCTTTCACACAACCACACTGATGATTTATTCCTCCCCTTTAACCAACCCTCAGTAGTGTTACCTAAACTAGCCCTGCTACTGTTGTAAGGCTACATATCCTCATATCCAAGGCTAAAGGCTACCTGCCTTGGCCTTCCAGATAAACACATGAAAACCTGTTTTTTAGCAGTGTGGGCTACGAAAGTGCTAGAATAAGAAGTTTCAAATTGCTACATTTTTCCCCTGTTGTATCTCTTACTTTCCAAAATGGAGGATCAATGCACATTCAATGTGTTACACGTTACAGACAAGGCATAACAGAGGTGCTAGCTTGGTTGTAGCCATAGAAGCTATGGACATTAAAGGTCCTCAGTTTGCTGCCTAACAGTTTAAATAAATGAAGTTAAGGTGTTAACTTAGATTCGGGACCAGGACCACGCCTATGCCTAAACCACACCCTCAATCACCTGACAAGCCCTCTTAAACGTAGCCAGCCTACTCCAACTGCTTGTCCGTGACTCTTCAACCCACCCTCCCTCACCTTACTCTACTGCACTTAACCTATTTCCTTGTCCTCTCCTACTCAACTCGTGCTCGCTCCTTCTATGCCCTGTCTACTTCCAGGTACAACCTGGGTCAAGATCAGCTCCAGCAGGATAACGCTGAGACGGAACCCCCATCCTGAGTCTCCTTCTGCTGGGCTACACTACGCACAACTAATTCATTAAATGTTCAACTTATATCCTTGTGTGGCGTGGTCCTTGCTAGTGAAATGTTGGTCGGGGAGCTGGTGGCCTAGAGATCTAAGTGCCCCATGTACACAGGCTATAGTCCTTGTTGCAGAGGTCGCCGGTTCGACTCCCAACCTGTCTTCCCCCACTCTCCACTCCCCACATTTCCTGTCTCTCTTCAGCTGTCCTATCAATTAAAGGCATAAAAAGCCCAAAATATGACTTACAAAAAAATACAATTAATACATTTTGGTCATAATAAGACAGTTTCAAATATGTACAAGCCGTGTTCTTGTGCCAATCACAGTCTGACAGAAGAGTGAAAACATGGCCAAGGACACCATTTGAATGTGTTTCCCTATTTGGTATGAAGAGAGGAGGAACCTGCCTTTTAAGCATTGCTCTTCAGCACTACTAGTGGTGTAAATCTACACAAGGTGCCTTTAAGATTTTGGCACGGTCACATTTTGACCAATAGCAGCTAACCCCAAAAACTAAATTAATAATTTAGTATAAACTAAATATTAATTGTATTATTATTTTAACCACTATTATTTGAATCATTGCTTTAACATATATCTATCTTATTTAATTATCTATTTATTTCTCGTTTTCACCTGATCACCTTATTTTTAACTTTTCTTTCCACTATTACTTATTTTATTAATTTTACTGTATTGATTTTATTTAAGTATTTTATTCATGATCCTGCCTTTTATAATTTTACCATTACTGTTGTTTTTCTGTCTCTCTGTTATTCTGTGAAGCACTTTGGGCTACATGTTTTTATGTATGAAAGGTCCTATATAAATAAAGTTGAGTTAAGTAATTTGAGTTATATTTGTAATTAAGTATAATAAATTAAAAATGTAAGGAGTCTTACTCCCAAATTCAACTTCACAATCACATCCTACATCCATCCCATGCATTCTTAACTGTACACAGTTCTGTAATCCTGCTACCAGCTGATCTCATCACATGTTGAGGTAACTGTAATTGTAATTGCATGTAGATAAGAGGCACAAGCCTTATCATTGCAGAAACTGACATACTGAATATTTACTTTGGTATAATGGTTGCCATTATGTGAGAGTATTGGGTGTTCCCATGGCCAGGATAACAACCTTGATAAACACTCCAAAGTCCTATTCTCCCGCTGAGGAGGAAGGCTCCAATGAATACATCACCTTATGTCCATTGAAGCACAGTAGTTATGTCTAAATGGTCACAGAAAACACAGAAAATGCTGTATCTGGGTAGTGGTTACACTTACATATTTCCCCTGCTGATGAATGTCACTTCCCTCTCTTTGGCACAATGTGTAAAGTGCCAAACTGTCACGATTGTAGCCAAGAACAGGAGGGTTCATGGAGGCTGTCCAGATGAGCCTGTGATCCTCTTCTCTTTGTTGCTGCACATCACAGTTGTAGCTGCCCCAGGGCACCAGAGCATACATATTGACGAGATGAAGGTGACAGAATTTCATCACGATGCCTAACAGATCGCCCATGAGAGGTGTGCTATTCTAAGAGTGGTGTATCTTGAGCACAGAAAAGCCTATTTATACAGTACCACTGCAGTGTTTGTGGACCTTACATCATGTTGCATCGAGTCTCTTTACAGTATGAACATCAGTGGACAGGACGACCACGACATATGTATCAATATCATTGTTATAGAAAAATACATCAACCCTTACCTCCAGCCCTCGGACTATACGTGTTCTTTACGTACACGATAATTAACATTCAAAGTGGATTCATAATGAGTCATCACCTCCCGTCCATTTGTGCGGAGCGCCCATTACTGTGCAGCGCCTTTTCATGTCCTATCGTATTATCCAGCTCCATGCATACAATATGCGGACAATGCTACTATGATTCACAAGTTGATAAATGCAGAGTTTTACTCACTTCCTGCTGAATGCAATTATTTCTTTGCTACGATATGACCTTCTTCCCCCACCACACCTACCATTATCCACGCCTCAGTCTGCAAAGCGTTCTCTGAATCTTATTTTCTGACCATGTTTCCAGTTCGAGTTGTTGTGGTTTGAGATGTTTTTTGGAGCAGCAGAACATCATTTGGTGTCTAGGCTCCGACCTTATCGTTCATTTGCATTTTACATGCATTGAGCTTTGATGGACGGAAGGACAAGGAAACATCTAAAGACGAATAATGCCGAGCTTGCTTCGTATGTTCGTTGGAATACGCATGGAGTTTCCTCAAATTGTCCTGGAAAATGCGATGCATGGTTCTCTAAAACTCTCACATCTATTGAAAGATGTAGGGGAGAACGGGGTTGGTTGTCACACTTTTTACTGCTTTGATGATTGCTCATCTTCAAAACATCTTTCAAAAGTCATTCCTACATTAAATTGAAGCCTAAGGTGTTGGCTTGAAATGTGTATCCCTCTCATTTTCCAACTCATTGTAACAAAGAGGCAATTAACTATCAAAGACACATTGTGACAACCAACCCCATCCTGAGGATGGTTGTCACACACTATGGGGTTGGTTGTCACAATGGTATTTCAATGGGTAAAATCTTTTGAAAAAGGCAAGAAGGCAGAACTAAATTTGAAAGTTTAATTGCACTGACAAGTGATAGGCCTACATAACTTAATGCATTTCAACATAAAATGAGCGAGGACCATGAGCAACACATCTTTAGGCCAGCCTATATAACAACATAAAAAACAAAACAAATAGGCCTAACAACAATGGCCTACTCAACTAGGCATTACATGTGACAACCAACCCCAAAGAGAATGTGACGACCAACCCCAACTGGAATTTTTTGCTAGCATCAAGTCTAACAACCATTTAACAACTAGTTAGCTAGCTAATAAAAATCTGAACTATAGCTTTCCCCTCACACTTTGTAAGGGTAACACTTGTTTTGTTATAAACCCATCGTTTAAAAGCCTAGAAGAAAAATACTGAGGAGCTGAATATTTACAATTTGACATGAAAAACACAAAAAGTCCTCTCACCTCAAGTTCAGCTGTCTTAAGGCTGATTTATACTTCTGCGTCTCCCCTACGCAGCAGGGGCTGACGCGGACATGAGCACTACATACTTGTGCGTCGGTGTGTCCGTGTCGTGCAGCAATTCTCCGCCGAAACGCCTGAGGGCGGTGCGGTCTCTCTGATAGCCGGCTGCCTGCTTCCGGCCCCGCTACGATCTTTGTTTACTTTTCCACAGCGATTCAGAGCGTGTTATGTTAATCTACAGCTGATACATGTTGCTGTTTATCATACAGACATGATTACATGAAGAATAGAGAGGAGGAGATGAAATACACGGCCGATGTGCGGCCGATGTCTGGGATCCCGGAAGTGTTGTAAATGCGGGAAAGACAAAGCCGCCGAGCGGACCAATCACAGAGCTTGCGGTCCGCATCGGCTCTACGTGGAGTTACATTTTGGAGGAGGTGCACGTCAGCTACATGCATAGGCCACGGCGTAGGTACGGGAGCTATGCAGACCCCCCGGCGTAGGGTACGCCGTTGATTCAACGCAGAAGTATAAATCAGCCTTTACACTAGAGAAGACTATGTAGGTGAGCTCTGATCCTAATTCTGGACATGTCCACACCCCAATTTGAGAGACAGTGCCCTCTGGTGGCGAGATATAACGAGTGTGCCAACCAACCAACCCTGTTCTCCCCTAGTCTATCTAAATCTGGGACACATGTTCCAGGTCTTCCATGATCAGGTCCTGTTCTTTGACATCACTTCTACCACCCAAGCACCCTCCTTCCGGACTTGAGCACTTCCCATTCCTCAAGAGTGCCGACCCACCTCTTGACCCAGATCTGAGAGCCGCAGGCTGGAACGGGAGCACGGCGTTTCCTCGGATCCGGTGGGAGTAGGTCCTCTGGCGCTCGATGCCAACCGAGCACAGCTGGAATTTGAACGCGGCCTGGAAGCCTCTGCGGAAGTTCTCGTTGAAGAATCCGTAGATGATGGGGTTGACGCTGCTGTTAAAGAAGGCCAACCAGTGAGCGAAGGGATACACGTATATGTTGATGACTCGATACTGGTGCTCTGTCAGGCTGGCGTAGTCGCTCAGCATCATCAGCGTCCACAGAGGAAGCCAGGACAAGATGAAAAGGGAAGCAACAACCAGCAGCATCATGATCACACGAGTCTTCTTCTTTGAAATGGTGTGACGACCCTCCACGTTGGACTTGTTGCTTCCAATGCCCTTTTCTGACTCACTTCCACTCCCCCTCATCGTGGGGGGAATCGTAGTCTTGGACAGGGTGAAGCCAATTCGAGCGTACATTATAACAATAAGGCTTAGAGGAGCGAGGTAGATGTTAGCAAAGAGAACAGTGGTGTAGATTTTCCTCATCTCCTGATTGGGCCAGTTTTCCCGGCACCAGTAGAAAGGCCGGGTGTCGTTGTGGGCGAGGACAATTCTCACCCTGTGCTCTTTAGTGACCTGCAGCATCACCCCAGAGGGACACATGATGGACACAGCCAGGACCCAGATGACCACGATAATGAGCTTTGAAGTGGGGATGGTCAGCTTCTGCTTGAAAGGGTAGACGATGCAGCGGAACCTGACACACAGGGGATTGAACGGGGAAGGCATAAAGGACAAGAAGACTCCTGGGATGAAACACACGCCCAAACAAGCACTTTGTAACCAGTAACACTCCTAACCCTCACCTGTCCACTGCGATTGCAACCAGGGTGAAGACAGAAGCTGACACTGATATGCCTTGAACCATGCCGCTCATTTTACAGAGTACACTGCCGAATGGCCAACCTGCAGGAAAGAGAGAGAAGAACTGTAAAGCATGGGAGGAAAACTGCATGTAAGAACACAGAGGCAGCAGGCAAGACTCTTCTTCCTGAGGAACCTGAGATCGTTCAACATCAGCAAGAACCTACTTCATGTTTTTTATCAGGGAATCCTGGCTAGTGTCCTCTTTTATGCTGTGCTTTGCTGGGGGGTCAGCATTTGTC
The DNA here is from genome assembly GCF_009762535.1 of Notolabrus celidotus. NCBI lineage: Eukaryota > Metazoa > Chordata > Actinopteri > Labriformes > Labridae > Notolabrus > Notolabrus celidotus. Next base: position 5,294,736 of record NC_048290.1, read on the forward strand.
TTGATGACAAAAAAAAAAGAATCAATAAGCTGATTAGAAAGACTGGTTCTGTAATTGGCATTACCCCTGACTCTCTTGAGGTTACCTTGGTGAAGAGAACAAGGACTATAAACTGTTCTGTATCTTCGAAGGCAATCCCCTGCACCGTGTTTTTAATGGACTCAGAAGCTCCTTCAGTGAGCGACTGCTGATGCCTCAGTGCTGCACAGAATGTCTTAGAAGGTCCTTTGTTCCTGCAGCAGTCACATTTTTTAATGAACATTTGTAGTTATGGATCTGACTCAAGGCTGGTAATTAAGCCTCAAATGTTATTTGGTTATTTGTTGTGTTTCGTGACTGTATTGTTCTTAGTGTTTGTTGATTCTGTGAACAGACCCTTATCGCACGAGTCTCCCCCACATGGATTAATGAAGTTCTCTAATCTAATCTAATGTCTAGTAGCAGTCTTTGAGGTTTGTTAAGGTGGAAAACAAAGCACATATTACAGCACAAGATCATTATACACAACCTACGATTATCTGGCCCTTTAAGAAGTGTCGGTAAATTAAGCTTTTCTTATTTGTGCATCGGAGTGTCCGAGTCGCTCTGCAATACTCCACCTGCTATGCTTTCTGCTTGTTTGTGCACAGGGAACTATGGCAACTCTGAGTGTATTATATCAAGTTAGAGCAGATAATGGGCTGATGTACTGTCGATGTACGGGGATTCCAGAAATGTAATCTCAGGAAGTACAATGCTGCCTAGTGGGCCAATCACAGGGCTTGCAGTCCATGTCAGTTTGTTGGGTAGTTACATTTTGGAGGAAGTGCACATCAGGCTACATGCATAGGCTTGGTCCTAGGAATAGGGCTATGTGGACCTACAGTGTTGGCTTTGGCGTTGGCTAAGGCGTTAGCTACAGCGTCAATTTGGCCCAGTAACATAAACCAGGCTTCATAGTCCCATAAATGGAGAGACCTCAGGAAAACCTCAACACTTATGGGCTTTCAGGAAACAGGAGCAAGTAAACTTTTGCTCAAGTAACTTTTTTAAAACTTGCATTAATACACAAATTATACAAATATGCATATTTGCTTGATTTGCAGTGCACAATTTGCATACTTTATGTAACTCACATTGCCTCTCATGAATTAACTCACATATATTCATGTAAACCAGCTATTGACTTTGTATATAACCTCAGGTTCAGTCCTTCATCTGTACCTCTAAACAAGTTATTCATATTTCACCATCACCAAATTAAAACTAATGCAAGAATCTTAATACATCAACTGTCTGTCTGGATATGGTGGCTGACAGGAGAATTATGGCCAAGCTGTCGTCTCTGATTGGCATTTTTTTTCTATATATATTCTTGTACTGTACACCTTTTTGTTTGCTGCTGTAACTCCATGAATTTCCCCGTTGTGGGACGAATAAAAGAGTAACTTATCTTATCTTATCTTGTCTTGTTTATAGATCTTTTGCACAGAGAGCACCAATCTGACACCAACAAGAGCCCTCACATTCTGACCTGTTATGATGTTGTCCACCAGCGTGGTTGGCATGCAGAAGATCCCAACCAGCAGGTCGCTGATGGCGAGGTTGAGGATAAACAGGTTAGTGACAGTGCGCATGTTCTTGCTGCGCAGCACGATGAAACAAACCATCCCATTCCCCACCATGCACACCACAAAGATGAGCAGGTAGGAGACGGTGAAGACAGCGGCCACAGAGGCCTTGTGGAGGTAGAAATCGACAAATGTGGTGTTCTGGTGGAGCAAAGGGTTTTCCTGCTCCAGTCTGGAGACATTGAACAGATTCAGGCCCTCCCAGGTAGAGTTGAGCGCTGGATTCTGGCTCATGGTTAGATCTGAAAAGAGAGAAGAGTGGAGATACATGGATAACCTTTTTTTTCTGCGTGACTTCTGCCTGAAGTTTCCAATATCCCTGCAACGAAACAGGCCAATTATAAAGCAGAGCACCATTACACACATCCTCCCCATGGGTGAGTGCAATCCTGAAGCCCACAAGAGAGAATCAATTGGTAATTACATAAAACAATATAACCTATCCCAGAAGTCAATAGTCCAATGCTCTGGCCTTGTTATTGGAGTGGGCTGGTTGATTCAGGTGAGACGATGCTTTAACACATCCTCTAATACAGAACACGGTGAGCAGACCGGCCAATCTGTTCAGAGAGCAGGAGGACAGCCGGGTCAGGGGCTGGGTTTCATCAGTCAGCTGATCACAGCATCCAGGGAGGAAAGAGACTTTTTATTACCTTCTAATCATTTTTTCACTTGCGTGGTAGGTACGTTGTGTTTCATGTCTTTTTTCACAACCTCCTTCTGAAGTCTCAGTTTTAATAAATTGTAATTCAGTTAGCATTTAAAGTTTAATTCAAAATTAAATAACTTTGTTCATATCCCTGGAATTTAATTTCTGGAAAATCAAGCATACATAAGACATACATTGGTTGATAAGTGCTTGATTCAAGTGCTGTAAATAGGGTAAGTGTGGGTAAAAATGTCCGTAATTAAAAAACCCACAATGAACAGTAAAAATATACAAATTAGTTTAAGCATTATTGAGTCGTAGGAAGGATCCCAAGTTTTTAAACTTTTGATTTGGAATAATGGCTGCTCGCATGAATGCCCTCATTACCTTATGATGCGATTAAGGTCCAAACTGATTGTTCTTAATCGCATGCTTTTTGCACACTGTAATTAAGATGCCAGACCATCTTCCTGCTGCTGGTGTGATCCAAAAAAAAACCCGGACATCACTGTAATTTTGAAGTACATATCTCACTCTAAAAACTCCCAGAAAACTGAGAGTACTTCAAGTTTGAGCTACCATATGAGCTTAAATGCATCTAATCAGACCACATCCCGAAAGGCAGCATAGCATCATTTTGGAGTGGTTGAATCATTGACTTAAATCAAAAATAAACGGTGAAAGCAATCAAACTGTAACACCTGAAATGTGCTGTTGCATTAACCAGGGATTACTGGACGTCACTGAGTCATCAACATTATCTTGGAATGGCTGCACACCATATTGACACTGATTGGACATTTTGTACACGCACTCCTGCAGGTTTCTTAAAGTGCAATAGTGGCTTCCTTTAGGTTTCAGACCACACTAGTGCAGCATGTATTTAAATAACACATGTAAAAGTCAAGATCTTAAAGCACATTTCATTTCAATCAAATCAAGACACTGATAAGAATTACTTTACATTGTTAACATGGAGTTAAAAACTGTTTTGAAATGCAAAACAATGTTTTAAACATACTATTAAACATGTAATTATTGAATTAAAAATTCATCATTTGACAGCACTACTTTAAATTTTGATTAAGCTCTAGAGAAAATCGTAGTTCCAAGTTCACATAGACACCAACATTTCTACTACTCCACTTTGACTCTATTTCTAATTTCAAACTCTCTTGCAAACAAAATATCTGGAAGATTAAAATACACATGCAGCTCTCAGTATCTTCATTCTTAATCTTAATTCTTGCAGCTTACAGTGCAACTAAAGGAAATCAAAGTGCAGCCTTATTTGTGTGGAAATGATCCTCAGTAAGATAAACACACCAAAGTAGGTCAGGCTTTCCTACGTCTGTATGTTTAATTCATACCATGTTATAAATCAATAATTAGAATTTAATAAGTCATTTAAGCGATCTCAATTGTGATACAACTACTTGTATAATCAAACTGAATTAGGCATGACAAGCTTAGATTGTCTTACAGATGATGATATTATTCATGTCAGTAATGAGCACTCATTGAAATAAATTCTGTGTACCAGCTCAACAAGGATTCAACCTCTACAACCTTTCTGATCCTCAAACACACAAAGAGAGAAAGAGAATATTTGATCAAAGCTGCTGTTGGAGCTCCTTGCACATATGATCCTGATCCATCAGTAACAGGGACCAATTAGGAACTGAATACACTCGTATTGGGAGCAACAAATATCTCATTAAACTTCATTTAAGTAGCATTCATGTGACAGGTCCTGATAAATGTTTGGTTTCAAGGCACTACAAGCTAAAAATAAGATCTGAGTAAAAAATGTATCTATAGGGTGCATAAGATGTACCTGTTAATGCTGTTAAAATAAGAATAGTGTCTTAATTCAAGAAATGTAAGTACATTTTTTACTTGTCAGGTGATAATAAGTCCAACAAGAGTACATAGTGTATACATCTGTAATAGTTGCCATATTTTATTCTATTTTATTTTATTTTATTCTTCTTTATTTTATTTTATTCTATTCTATTTTACCTTTATCATAACTATTATTATTGTTATTATATTTTTTAACTTTGTTTGTACATTGTACATTAAGCTGCTGTAACATAAGAATTTCCCCCAATGGGGGACCAATAAAGAACATCTTATCTTATCTTATCTTAACCAGATATTTTTTTTTCAAGAACTCAAACAAAAATAGCTGATTACATTTGAGTTCTTGAAAACCAAGCAATCTGTTGCTCTCTGTCTTCTTATAAGAGCTTCAGAAGAAATAATGTGAGGGTATGTTTTTCTTTGCAATAAGGAGGACAGAACTGTTGCAAAAAAGACTGAAAAATGTTGCATTCAATTTCAGAATTATGTAAAACCACCTTGGAAGAAAAACTGATCCCTTGAGATCTTTAACCTTCAGTTAAAGTGTTTCATCTGAGCTTAGTTTGTTGGCAGATTCATTCCTTTAGAATGAACGTGCAGTCCTACAGCCTCAGTATCTCCACAGTTTTACAAACAGGTCATAAATTATGTAAATTGACTCTTAATTAGCCAACAAAATGTCATGGCAATAGATCATTTCTTTATAATCTACATTTTCAAATTAAATAAATGAATAAGTGAATAAAAATGACTTACTTCTTACCTTACAGGAAACAGAAGAGTGCTTTCCCAGTCTCTCGTGAACGCAGATGGTGATTATCCATTTGACACAAATTCCACTCAATCAATTCAAAGCTGCGCGCTCTCATCCCCATGCGTCTCCTCGGTCCACCTACCAGGCACAGTCTGCTGTATAGAGTTAATAGGTGATAGAGGGAGGATGAGCTTCACTCCAGGGAGATGTGTGCTGGGCGGTGCTGAGACATATATGTGTATGGAGGTGTCGCGTGAATTGAGAGCTGTCAATGCATTTCACACTGAGGCTGTGTCAAAGATGTGGGCAAGGGTCAGGCATCTGAAGAGACTCTGACACCAGCATTCCTTGGCATGGGTCAGAAGAACCAGGCGTTGAGGACGTCATTGCTTGACTTGGATCAAATCATGAGTGGTGAAAGAGGAGAGCTCCTTCTCCTCAGCCTTTCCTCCTACACAGACGATGTCTCACCTTTTCCTGCTCATGCCTTACACCTTTGCTGCTTAAGTGGAGAAAATGTGTAAGAGGTGGGCTTGAGGTGGGCTTATGGTACATGACTGTAAACGCAGTGTCCTTGGTGCATGCTGCAGCACATCCCTATATGATAAAAACAGGAAATAAATTCAAGTTAATTCACCAATTCAATTCAGCTCCATTCAGCTCAATTCAGTGCAAGTATATTCAGTTCCAGTAAGTTCAGCTCAGCTCAAATCAAAAAGCTTTACAGGCAAGAAGGCAACAACGCATTTTCAAATAACCAGGTTGTAATCAGATCCAAATATTAAGCTAGTTTGCAACAAACAACACAAAAGGTTAACAAAAAATAACCAGGCACATTCGAAACAACAAACAAACACACAATCATTCACAAAACAATATATTAATTAACAGATACAATTTGAGACACAGTGGTCTGAGATCAAAGTCTTAAATTCTGCAAAAGAGGGAATGGATGTCAGATTTAAAGTCTGTTGGAGGGTATTCCATGATTTAGGGGCATCAATGGAAAATGCTGATCAACCCAGTTCAGTGTTAACTTGAGGGACATTCAAAATGAGCCAATCAGAAGAGCGAGTCCCATAGGATACATAACTCCGCTCCCACCTACCTGTAAGGTAGGACACAGTGATGGGTGTCATATCTGTCACCAGTGATGAATCTGAGAGCAGAGTGGTAAACAGAGTCCAAGGGTTTTAGTGTTGAAGCTGCAGTATGTTTATAAATCACATCACCATAATCTAAAACAGATTAAAACACTGCTTCAACAACTCTCTTTCTACAAGACAGTGGGAAGCTGGATTTATTTCTGAATAAGAAACCAACTTTCTGTCTTAAATTGGTGGAAAGAGTGTTTTGAATTTTAGATTCTCATCAAGCCATATTCCAAGGTATTTAAAGTCAGTGACTCTTTCAACTTTAACAGCATTTAAAGTGGATATGTGCACATTTTCATAATCAATGTATCTGGACCTGGAGAAGATTAAATTACTGAAAGTTTTCAAGAAAACTCTTCAGAAACTCATTGAACAATTCTTAAAGGTTTCCAGGAGAATAAAAAAGAAACCTTTTAATTAGAAGTCAAAAAGGAAATTCAGAATTTGCAGAGAAAATGTCCAATAAAACACTTCAGTAAAACTTCCTGAAAATTCCTCTGAATTCCTGAAATATTCCAGGAAATATTCCTAATATTTTCCAAGAAAATGTCTGAATATTCCTGAAAATTTCAGATAACTCCATCAGAAAAATATTCAACATTCCCTTGAAAATTCCCAAAAGTTTCCAGGTAGAGTCCTGGGAATTTCTGGGATAATTCCCTATAAAATGTCCAGGGTAATTACCACTAGGTAACAAAAATTACACAGGACTGCCAGGTTTGGGGAAAAGCTTGAAGTCTATGGAGGTAGATATGTTGCAAAATGCACGAGCTTTTAGACTTGATGTTAGAACCTGCAGAATATGATTTAAAGCTGCTGTGAGGAACTTTTGTTTGTATCGATTCTTGCGCCCCCTTGTGGACAAAGTGATACCTCTTATCTCTTGTCCTATACATGCAAAAGTAGTGTTTTCAAGAAAAATCTCATCCTGTTGTCTTAACAGTCAACTTTATCAGGCAATGTGATTATTTTCCATGAAAACAGTCAAATAAAGGCTGTTTCTGAAGTGAGATGTCCATCATCTGGTCTGACACCTACCCCCTCAGGGCGGTTTCAGGCATTAAAAATGACAACAGAGAAGGTGTCTGGGTTGCTGCTGACGGTCTTGTTTGCTATTGAAGGTCATAAAGAGGCATCAGTATCATTTTCAGTCTGTTTCTCAGCCAGTTCAAAACTCCTCACAGGGCCTTTAAGAACTTGTGGATCAAAAATCTGAACTTGTATGTTTCATTTTTCACTTGTAAAAAAACATTCACACACACGTGAACTGAATTTGAAGTTACAGAAAATAAAAAAATACATGGTAGCTTGTGGAAAAAATGTGAACTTGTATTTTGAAATTTTTCACTTGTAAAAAATATTCATACAGTCACACAAAAAAAATATTACTATGAAGGTAGAAGTCTCCTTAAATCTGTCATTAAGTCATGGGGAAAATCCTGATATTTCTGGAAAATCCTTGAGTTTTTCAAACCTCCAGGCACAGTCCGGGTTAAAATGTGTGGTGGATATTTTCATGCACACATGCTACCCATCCCGGAAATTCTCAGGAGGTCTTAGGAGTTTTGTTCATGTGTGAATACAGCTTAAGTGAGATCCATCCTCTGGAGATCATGCATTCATGTCTTCGCCTTTCATAGAGCTTCACAACAAAAATGAAAAAACTCCACAGTGAGCCTTCAAAACATGACACATGGTGCAGCCTGACCTCTGTTAGAGAAAAGTGTGCCTGCTGTCTGCTTCTTTGGGGTGTCATTCACGCAGATTGATTCCTCTTAAGTGGATTTCCTTTCAGGCTTATTTGAAAATGAAACAGGGGAGATGCAGATCTGAAATGAAGTCAAATAAAATAATCAAGCTGGAAATTTTAATCAGGAGGCCAAATAATCCGACTCCTCCTCTCTCTTTCCCCCGAGGGTAACGACCACAATAATCATGATTCCTCGCAGTAATCTTCTTTCGCTGACATGGCTGCTTCCTCTCATCCCTCCTGGTCATATTTCCCTGCTGCCTCTTATAATTTCTGTCCTCTCTCTGTTCATAAACGCTTATGATCCATATGGTGTTTGCAGCTCATTATTACCTTTCACCTGTGTGACCTCTGCAGGAGTTTGATTGATGATGAGCATCCCCTCTTTTTTCGTCTGCAGGTTTTTGTACAATTCACAATCACTGAAAAAAGTCTCTGCAGAAGAGGAAGAAGAAAGAAACAATTAATGAGCAGAAAGGAGACTAAGTACTGTATCATAGAGGAGGATTTTATAGGATGGTTAATTAGTATTCTTCTTTTTTTTGCAAAATCTTTCAGAGCAGCAATTAAAATGATGAACTGCTGTTATTTCAGCGAAACGAGGGAAGAATTCATCACCCTGCCACAGATTAAAAATCATGCTTTAGCCTTTTAATGTCATCCAGAAGAGACATCTACAACCTTTTTATATGCATGAGTTGAAAAGAGAGTAGTTTTGCTTACAATGGCCTTTTTCAGAAATGTCAAAGCCTCACATCCTGCACCGACAGTCAAAGTCTGCCTTCAGAAGAACACTGCAGTGGAACTGGTTTTATAAAACTAGCAGATCTCCAGACTGAGGAAAAAAACCCCTCCCTGTCTGTGAACAGAGCACCAGAAGTATGTTAAGCACATGTGTAAGTTTGGACATATAGCCTGATTAAGTGCTCTGACAGTCACACAGCAGGAAGGTCGTTAGTTTCAACCAGACATCCAGCTTGGATCTGTCTGTGCGACATCAACATGTCTTCCTTATCTCTGTGCCGGATTTAGAACCCCCCCCCACGCACACCTCTAGTGAACTCTGTATTGTCTGTAAGAGTTTGTCTAAAGAGCTGAACCAGGCTTTGAGTGCACAGTATGTTTGACTTCATGAAGCAGTATGAGTAAGAACACTTTGCTGCTTTTTTTTTAGACATGACAAGAAATCTGTAAGAGAGATAAGAGCAAAGTTTTCTTGTTGAGTCAATTGAAACAGGAAGTAAAACTTATTTCAAGAAACTGGTGAGGTCAGCGACTGTGAGAATAATCCAATACAATAAAAAAAATTTACACAGCACAATAAAATAAATAATAATAAAGTCTACCAATGTCCTGCACAGTTTAGCAAAATAATTTTAAACACAGAGAACATAAAGCAGTAAAAATAATAATAATAAAAAATAAAATTAAAATAAGATAAAATAAAATAAAAAATAAAATAAAAAATAAAATAAAAAAATAAAATAAATTGAATAAATAAATAAATAATAATGAGAATAAAAATAAGAATGAGAATAAGAATAAGAATAAAAATAAAAAAACACATTAGACTTTTTTTTTTTTTGCTCTTGTCTGCATATATATTTCTGGTTTGTGTCATGTTTGTCACAAACTGTCAAATATTAATGCAATTTATTCTTGCAGCAAAAGAAAAGAAAGAAAACATTTTTTCTTCTGTGCTTGTGACTGTGTGCATGCGACCATCACCATCCCTCTTAGAACTCTGGCCTATCTTTTATTGACAGCTAATATCATGTTCTGTAAAAGAGGGCGTGCACACCTATGTGGGCCAAAAAAAAATAAGAGAAAGTAAAAGAAAGATTACATACGGATATACAAAGGGACAGGGAAAGAGAAGGAGAGAGAGACCTAAGACACTTAGATGACACATTAGACTCTTTAAAGATTAATAAGAAAGAAAAACCCAGTCAAAAAATAATTAAAAATAAAAGCAAATAAAAGAACAGGCAAAGACAGAAACCACATGACTCACATGTTGGATTAAAATAATAGTTATAAGTTAACATGTCAAGAAAACATCTGAAATGAACATGTCAGGGGAATTCAGAGTAAAATGTCAGATGAATGGATGTCCTTCATGGGCTTCCGTAGTTAAATTGATTCCACAGACTGCAGCATTTGTAGCCTAAGCTCATTTTCAAAGCTATCACAGTAAAAATAACAGCTTAATTGTGTTTACCTGAATAAAAAGGGTCAATAAAGAATGTGAACATTAAATAACTAGAAGTCAACACAAATAAGCTGCGTTAACAACATGACTCCACCCACTCAGAGCACCAGAAGAATAATAATCACATGCCTCATGAGGTGTAAAGATTTTTTCCTCACTGGGGGTTTTCTGCTCCGTTTACCTTTTTATTAATCTGTGCAGCAAAAGTTGAACTCCCCCTCTGACAAGCTCCCATGAGAGCTCATAAAACACATTACTTCGTTGCGTTGTATTTTCAAACCACATACATGCATTTTGCAAAGTAATTTTTTTTGCACATTGTAACTGTGGGAACAATTACAGCCTCAGTGCTGCCATCAGATCACGAAGCGTGACGTTGCACCTTACATGAGATTGAGAACAGAGGCGCCATGGTTAATTAACAGACATGTAAAGTGCTGAGTAAGCGTCAGACATCAACAGTAGGGTATGGTGAAAATAGATATTCTTATTAACTGTGATAATCAGTGTGATGATCTGTTATAGGCTCAGCTGTTAAAGAAATCAATCTTTTTTTGCTCTCTGGTTAAAGTTGGACTCTTCAAAACTCTTTGACAGACAACAGACAAATGGCTGCCCTGGTCAGAGCGATGACACATGAAGTAGAGACTGAACAGACAATTACCGGACATCATCATGACACCCAGGGCCCACGTTATGGAAGAGATGTCCACTGAGTGTCAAGAGTCAGCAGGACACTGTCACTGTGAGAGTGGTAGAGGGGAGAAGCTACCAAGTGGAACATCTATTTTTACCACTAACATGTGTTGATTGTTTTTCAGACTTAGAGTTTTCACAACTTGTACTTTAATTTTTTTGTTTTGAACAGAGAACAAAAACAAGTTCCTGTTAAAAGACTTCCTTAGGGCAGAAAAGGAACAAAGCACGGCCTCCCATTCTATAAACAGACGCCCCTTTACGAGCACTAACCTCTGTCCTGGTTCATGGACTCTGTATAAATATGGATGATGTGCAAAAGTGAAACCAAAACACAAAAACGGGACAACAACATTTCTACTTAGCTCTACTTTTGAGACAGAGGCTATGTTAACTTCTTTTCTACAGTCTATGCACTCAGCTGATGTGACCTCAGTTTCCATGGATGTTGACTGAACGTGGCCTTGACTGGCCTTTCATGCAGGGTCTCCATGTGGTGAGTCAATGGACCTAACAGGGACAAATTAAGGACTAATGTTAGCTGGACAAAATGAGCTCATTAGTAGGCTGTTGGACATGATGGAGAAGTCCTGTCGTCTGATTTCTTTTTTTGCACCATTGTCTACAAACAGATCATTCATATACATTACCAGTCAAACGTTTGGACACACCTTCTCATTCAATGTTTTTTATTTATTCTAATTATTTTCAACATTGTAGATTAATACTGAAGACATCAAAACTATGAAATAATCTGGTTTTGCCATAATCTGGATTACAACAGTAGTCAAATAGGGCTATCCATTGTGTACTAACCCTACCTCTGAACAACACAACTGATGGTCTCAAACACATTAAGAAGGCAAGTCATTCTACAAATGAACTCTTGACAAGGCTCATGATAATTAGAAACCATTCCAGGAGACCACTTCATGAAGCAGACTGAGAGAATACCAAGAGTGTGCAAAGCTGTCATGAAGGAAAAAAGGGGCTACTTTACAGAATCTAAAATATAAAACATATTCTGCTTTGTTTAACACTTTTTTGTTCATTAAATAATTCCATATATGTTCTCTCATAGTTTTGATGCCTTCAGTATTAATCTACAGTGTTTCAAGTAATTAAAATAAATACAAACCCTTGAATGAGAAGGTGTTTCCAAACCTTTGACTGGTAGTGTATATCATACATATTTGTTATTTGTGTGTGCAAGAAAAGAAAAAAAGATGCACTGACCTTCTGCCTTGACCAGAAGAAAAAATACAGTTGCATGTTCTTGCAAACAGTTGATGTATTAGCACAGAAATTGTCTGCTTGTCATGTTTTTGTGCTTTTTTATGTAAACCTGAGGTCATGTTTTTTTCATGCTGTGCATTAAATGTGTACATTATTTTCTGAAAAGAGTCCCTATACTGCCCCCTTGAGGCAAAATATGAAACACCAGGTGAAAAAGCAACATAAATACAAAGTATATCAACATACTGTATGTGCAGTTTATTCATTTTCCTTGTTTCTGTTTTAAGGTAAAATGCACAAGTTTGCACAGGACAATCACAGTTTGCAATTTGATATTAATGCATCTGATGAATCATACAGAAGGAGAACAGCTGCAGAGGTTTTCAGGCCAAAAATGAAAACCCTTCAAACCCCTGATTCATTATACATCAGTTATATTGTCCAGATTGCGTGTAGCCTACTGTGCTTCTACATTTAAAGTCTTTGCAAAACCTAGTTTATGGCCCATAGTCTTTACAGCTCTTTGTAAGGGTGACAATCTGGGCAGTAGCATTTTTTTTCAGTGACAGGTTGCCTTTTAAAAAACTTAAATTGCAGGAAAACGTATTCTGAGCACTCTAACGCATTACCTTCAAACACTGCTAACAGCTTTTCAGGACCCAAATACTGCCAATAAATGTTTTCTTGCTACTAAGACAGTTTACATGCAATTTCTGATGATCTGATTCCTCTCCTACACACCTGTCTTATTAAACAGATGTGCTTTTTTTCTATAAACTAGAATACCAACAAAAGAAAATGTGCAACGTTTAAATGCAAAGAAAACAGCTAGCATTCTGTTGCAACACAGAGCAGATAGTTGGACACAAGTTCCTCCTCTGACAAGGCAAACAACCAGTCATAGTTGACGATCTGAGGGTGGTACCTGGGGTTGCTTCTTAGTTTTCAAAGTTGGGCAATACCACCTTTGCCCGACTTTCTAGCTACACTCCTGCCTTTTAGAGGAATAGCAAGTCAGTAAGGTAATCCTTCCCTTAGTTCTGACTGTCCCACTGTCACTCAAATTCAGAAAAACTCCACTAATAAGCAATAAAATGAGTCTGCATTCGTTTCAGGAAAAAAGGATCTCTCCTCGACCCTGGAGGTTTGTTATCACCAATTTCCCCCCCTTTGGCTGATGCCGAAAAGCAGTGACTCACAGCAATGAGCCAATTAGTGTCATCACAGCCGACTTAGGTCCTGTGATCATGGAAACTATTCAGCCTTCCCTTCATCTCAGCTGTGACGGACACTTGTGATGATGAGGCCCAAGGCTTATATCTGAGCTTGAATTCAACCCAAATCATCCTCTTAAAAACACACGTGCTCCTCTCATGTCTGCCTTTAAACACCACTTCTTTTCTGGAGTGACCTCTGTTGTCAGTCATAGAAAATACTGGCAATGGCTGCAGTCCGTAAACACTTTTATAACCAATAAATCAACATGTATAATTAAATCTAACAATTGATCTTTGTTTATATAGCGCCAAATCACAACAAATGTTATCCAAGGACGTTTTACAATCATAGCAGTTCCAGACTGTACTCTATGTTACATTATCAACAAAGACCCAACATCAAGACAGGATAAGGTCCAGTCCCATCTTACAGACTGGACTAAGTCTGATCTCATCTTAATCCACCATGAGCAGAGCACTTTGCAGCATTTAGCAAATTACAGTGGCAAGGACAAACTTCCTTTAACAGGCAGAAACCTCCAGTAGGACTAGACGTATAGACATATATCTGGTGAGACTGAGTTGGGGTTGGAAAGAGGGATAGAGGAGATGAAGAGAGAGAGAGAGAGGCAGGACTCAGTCTGATCTCATCTTAATCCACTATAAGTAGAGCACTTTGCAGAATTGCAAGTTACAGTGGGAAAGACAAACTTCCTTTAACAGGCAGAAACCTCCAGCAGGACCAGACTCATGTTAGACACACATCTGCTGAGACTGACTTGGGGTTGGAAAGAGGGATAGAGGAAGATGAAGAGAGAGAGATGATAGTGGTGAGACTGATAGTAGTAGTTGTAGCAGCTGGAGTTTGGCACATCCACAGCAGCAGGAAGTCTACGGCAATGACTAAGAGGAACCTACGAGACAAGGGAGCTCAGGGACATCAACATTAACATTAAGATCCAGTTCCATCTCACAGACAGGACTCAAGTCAGATCTCACCTTAATCCACCATGAGCAGAGCATTTTGCAGCATTTAGCAAGTTACAGTGGCAAGGACAAACTTCCTTTAACAGGCAGAAACCTCCAGCAGGACCAGACTCATGTTAGACACACATCTGCTGAGACCGTGTTAGGGTTAGAAAGAGGGATAGAGGAGAGATGAAGACAGAGAGAGGCAGGACTCCGTCTGATCTGATCTTAATCCACCATGAGCAGAGCACTTTGCAGAATTGCAAGTTACAGTGGCAAGGACAAACTTCCTTTAACAGGCAGAAACCTCCAGCAGGACCAGACTTATAGAAATATATCTGGTGAGACTGAGTTGGGGTTGGAAAGAGGGATAGAGGAGAGATGAAGACAGAGAGAGGCAGGACTCAGTCTGATCTCATCTTAATCCACCATGAGCAGAGCACTTGGCTGCATTTAGCAAGTTACAGTAGCAAGGACAAACTTCCTTTAACAGGCAGAAACCTCCAGCAGGACCAGACTCATGTTAGACAGACATCTGGTGTTACTGTGTTGGGGTTGGAAGGAGGGATAGAGGAGAGATGAAGAGAGAGAGATGATAGTGGTGAGACTGATAGTAGTAGTTGTAGCAGCTGGAGTCTGGAACGCCTACAGCAGCAGGACATCCATGGAGGAACCTACGGGACAAGGGAGCTCAGGGACTCCAAAAAGGACTATGGTTAATTCATTAAATTAAATGTGTGTTTAATTGTACAAATCTAGGTGTGTAGTGCTTATTTGATCTTCTTTACATTTGGGTGTTTTATGCTCTCCATCTTGAAAAAAAAGAAACCCAGACATTGTGTATTTAAGAATCATTTGGACTTTTTTATTGCTTTCATTCAAAACACAAGTCCATAAAAAACACACTCACAGACATCTGTCTCCTTCAGTGTAACCTATGATTATTAAGCTATTAAAGATATTTGTATAAAATTGATTTCAGAGATAGAAACATCAAAAATATTACATTTATCGTGGAATCAGGACGCCAGAAAGTCAAGATATACAGATCACAGAAAGTGGAAGACGATGTGGATTTTGATTTTTTTGGTTCTCAACAGTCTTGTGCTTCACATTTTGATATATGAGCGAGTTTAAGATGAGATTTGGGAAGCAATAACGGAAGCCCTTATTAGCTCTACAGATCTGAGACGGCAGTGATTGCTCTCGTCAAAAGAATATTATATACACATGTACATTTACAGTGATTGAGATGTGTTACATTCAGATATGCATGAATATCCTAAAAATGGACTGAATCAGTTTCATAATTCAATCAGCAACAGACGCATGATCAAGTCATTTAAGTAATACGAGAAAATTTAAGACTAATCAAACTGCATCTAAGCGGGTTTAAGATGATGATGCACAGATTATAATGATGAAGAAAACTGTCATTTAAAGAGAAGCTGCTGCAAAAACACTTTCAACCCTGTACAGAATAAAGCAGCTCTTCACAACATTGCATAGCCTCACAGTGATTGTTTGCTGATTTGCATTTAAAAAAAAAAAAACACACACGTAAATACTTTCTTTTAAAAAAGAAAAAAAAGCTCAAAGTTTGAGAATTTATCACATTAAAGCTTTAAAACATGATCACATTTTAAAGGAAAATTTAACTCAGACTTCGAGGGTCTACGGTCAAGCGTGTGAGGATATCAAACACCCAACTTCATTACATAATACAAAACAAAAAAAATGCTGCTTTATTTTAAAGTAATGCTATTATAAGTTTTAAATTCCTTCTTGCAACGAGAGCGAATAATTTACAATTTTTGGAACATGATTTTTGGTGGATTTACCCTTTAAAAACACTGCAAAAATTACACATAATTAGTTCATACTGATCAACAAAAATAGAATAAAATATCTTTAAGTGTCACAGAGAGAGAAACTCAAAGTGAAGATTCAGAGATCTTACACAGTGCCAGTTGAGATTAAATAAATCAGTGTTTGATCACAAATAATTGCACAAAAGAAGTTTTGAACGTATAATGCCTGGCACCTACTGAGAAATATAAGAGGTAGAGCTACATACAGGTATGATACATCTAACGCTCCCCAACACAGGGGACGAGACAGCCGGGTGGATACACACCACAGGAAATAATATCATACTTCAGATTCAGTTGTTCCGCTTTTAAGTTTAAATACAATAAATATGGAAAAAGAAAATAAAAACAGTTCCAGTCTCTTTGATGCTAACTTTATCAAGTGTGTTATGAATATGCAGCCTTTGATTAATTATTGATATGCCCATTGATTTAAAATTAATATCCGCCCTGTGAGAGTTCACAGATGACCTTTCGTTCACTACAAGAAAAGCAAATGCACTCTTTTAATCTTTTTGATACCAGGAGCTGTGACTTCAACTCCTACTCCTACAAACATGAGAAATTACTTTATGAGAAACTGTATCAAACAAAACCGTAAAGCTAAAACAGAGGCTGGTTATTTTTGGAGTTAATTATAAAAAAAAAAGAGAGAGAGACTTTGATATTTACAGAGTGAAATTAAAACATCCATATACTAAAATCCTGTTTTTTCATGGGCATCTTCCATTATTCAACGTCTTTGGCCGGACGCTTGTTGTAAATAATCAGCGTACACACTCATAATATATTAATTTTGCATAAAAACTGCATAAAGATGACCTTAAGTAACCCTTTTGTTGTCTGGGAACAAATAAAGAATACTCAAACGTATCCTGTGTCAGCCCTCGTTAAGATTCAGTACCACAAAAGTGTCAGAGAGGAAAATACTTCCAGCCATCTTGATTTCAATCCTCACAAGAGGAGTGTAAAAAAAATACTATCATACAAAAGGAGGACGGTTATTGTTTGTATCTATTCTGTGCTGGTTCTGTTGCATCTTTGGATTAATTCATTCACAGATCAGTTTCAGAGTTCTTCTTCCAGACGAAACCGTTCTCCCCGGTGTCCCTGTCTATTCGGATCTGAGGCAAACCTTTTGCGTAGGCCCCCTTTTCAAGACTGGAAGAGAAAAGAAGGGAAGAAAGGGATGTAGGTTCAGTGTGTGAGGGACTGGAAATTCATGCAGCATGAATCACTTTTTTTTGAGAGAGAAAAAAATATGTGAAATGAATGCCAGCTGGTACTCACTCACTCGGCCACAGTGGGAGACTCAAAGTAGTGCTCAGCACGGCGAATGCGGGTTAAGGAAAGTCTTGGATGCATCATCTCCTTAGGGGAAGGGGGGGGGGGAGAAAAGTAGAGAAGAGAAGCTTTAAATCACATTTCATAAACACTGAAGGAAGTGAAATGGGAAAGAAAAGAAGCTGCTTTTAAGGCTGATCTAAAAGGCTGGGTAGAGCAGAGCTGAACCACCAGAAATCAATATGGGAAATCGGAAGCATCAGTTTTGTTAGTGCATGAGAGAGAAAACTAGTATGACAAGAGAGAGCTTGAAGCGCCTTCAGAGCTCAGTTTGCACAGAGCTCAGGCAAAACAAGTTCTCGCCAGTACTCACTATCCAAAGATTTATCCCCCAACATGGGCTGCTGCTCCATCATATCCATAGAGATTTTTATACTGGGGATATTGTCACGGTAGGGGTAGTCGGACTGTAGGAGGAGGGATGGAGAACATTAACACATCTAGAGGAGGCTTCAGACAGTCACATGGCACAATGGATTTTGGTTTACAAAGCCTACACACCTATTTGATATATTCAAGTAAAAGTACTTACAAATTCAATTTCGCTGTCAATGCTCCCCTTCTTCTTCCCTTTCTTTTTCTTCTCATCCTCCTTCTTCTTCTTGTCTTTCTCTGGGATGACGTCGTCCAGGTAGCTCAGGTCATGTTGGGAGAACACGTAGTCCATCGCCTTACGTACAGCAACCAAAGCTAAGATCTGTGAACGCAGGAGTACTTTGATTAGCTCTCATTCCAAGAGAGAGAGAGTTCTGTGTGTGTGTTGTGTTCAGCAGCATTTCCTCACCATGACAGGGAAGATGATGGCAGCCACAGTAGACTTGAGGATCCAGAGGAGGGCCAGGCATAAACCTTGGATGAAGGTGAAGAGGTGGATGCGTCTTTGGGGAACGTGTCGCAGGTAGATCAGGTCCGGCTGGTGCTTGGCTGGCATCAGGAGGAGCTGTAGCCGGTCCATGAACTGATAGAACCACAAAAACAGGTAAGACATATTTAGATTCTTATCTTTAAGTTCATGGCTGTCATTGTGCAGCTGTAACAGCAGCTTTGTGAAGTAGTGGCATGATAGATATTTAATGATAAGGGGGTTGGGTTGATTGTTTTTTTGGTTGTAAGCTTGCCAACAGTATGTAAGATTATGGTGGGTTGTCTTAGCACCTAATTAGCCACCAGTAACTTCATTTAAATCATAACTTTTCCTGCATGTTGTCTTAGCTTCTAGTTGAAGTAGCTTCATTTATGTCTTAGCTGCAAGCACGTCTTCCTTAAGAGTTGTGTCTTAGCTAGCTTGCCAGCACTTTAACATTTTGTCTTTTAGCATCTAGATGTCCCCAAGTAGCTTCATTTACATATTTGCACCTGTGCCTTTGCATGCATGTTATCTTAGCTTCTAGCTACAGGAGCTTCATTGGCATGCCGTAGCTGCTACCAAGTCTTCAGTGGTTTTCTTACAAGTTGTTTCTTAGCTGCTAGCTTGCCACTAGTAAGTAAGATTATCATTTTTTTTTCATGTCTTAGCATCTAGGTAGCAACCATAGACTGTATATAAAATTAGACGTCATCTCGCTCGGCTCGAAGTGAGGCTGCCACAAAAACTGCTCCCCCTAGTGGCTGGCTGCAGTATAGGTCAAAAACTCTGTCTGCAGTCAAACTTTAAAAAATAAATACACATGGTACGAATGTTTCTCACATCCGTATGCTGTGGTGATGTGTAGTTATTATTTGACTGTTTTGTGTTCAAGGCCTCTTTTTTCTGTCAAGTTTCTTTTTCGTTGGTTATTAGAGGTTAAAAAACGGGGTTTTACATCCGGGTTTGCTTTGATTGACAGCTGCCGTAGAGAGAAACTCTGTAGGACCTCAGGACGGTATGCTGTAGGGCGGAGCTTGTTACTGTGGAAACACACAAAGTCCCTACTCTGGCTGTTGAAAATTTACAAGATGTCTGCGTTCTGGAACGGGATATTTTGGAATCAAAACGGTACAATGGGAAAAGGCAGAGTGACGCTGTCCATTATATATACAGTCTATGGTTTCACCTGGTTTCTTAGCTGCTATAAGGCCACCTGTAGCTTTGCTTCCATGTTGTGTCTCGGCAG
Source organism: Notolabrus celidotus (assembly GCF_009762535.1). Lineage (NCBI taxonomy): Eukaryota > Metazoa > Chordata > Actinopteri > Labriformes > Labridae > Notolabrus > Notolabrus celidotus. Next base: position 5,314,157 of record NC_048290.1, read on the forward strand.
TAAAATAGTCACCAGCAAATCTTTTTTTGTTTGATTTAAAAGGTATTCAGGTAGGTTTATGTTCAAAGGAGTGCTGCTGTCACTGAGGCTTAGCTAATAATAGCAGCTAATGTCACTTACAACCTTGTTTTCCTGTTTTTTATGTGTACAAATTCAAATATTTATTTTGTTGAAGTTTTCTTTTGACATGGTATGAATTAATTTAAGTAAAAAGCATTGTTAGTTTTATTGAATAGTAATTCGTCACATAATATTTGACCAAAGTCAAGGTCAATATGTTCACAAAGTCAATAAGTGTTATAAGTAAGTCATTAGAGATGTTAAGTGACTTGCCCAACACTGATAAGTAAGCACTCCATTCACTCACCTGGACACCGTTGAGAGAAGCCACACCCATGTAGAGGAACACACCGTAGAGCACAGGCATGGGAATGAACTGAAGGACACAGAGCACAATGGGAACAGTTGATATATATGTGAATGAGGTAATGTTTGCTAAGGTTAAATAACATTCAAACATGACACATTTAAACTATTCTAGGTAGGGATAACACTCTTTATGCATGTAATGAGAAAGTTTATTTTTAGCTTGGTCGCGTGGTTTAAAAATACTCCACAAGCAGCTTTTCTAAGAATGTTCTTTTAGTCGGGACATTAGTGTTGACAAGTCTGTTGGCTGTGATTAGTAAAAGTTTGGTAACGACTTGTTTAGATTAAGCTGAGGGTTTTTGATGCAGTAGGGGGAAAAGTTCATGCAAGAAAACAAGTGGAGAAGAAGTCCTACCTACATAAAAAAGCAATATTCAAGACAGAAAAAACAGCATTTCAAAAAGGGATTATTATAAATACAGCATCTTTCCAAAAGTCTGACTTAGAATTGATTTTCCTCTTCAGACTTTCTTAGTATCTGATAATCTGTGCTGAGTGCAGAGTATTCAAAGCGTCCACAAGAGGGAGCACAAGCCCCAACAATCTCCTCCTCAGTGACTTCACATTTTTTCTGTTTGGCAGCTTAATGTGGGAATGGAAACTCGAGAAGGCACTCAGCTGCAATCGGAGCTTAAAGCCCTGATGAGCATGCTTGTTTCACATCACATTACTTCAACTATGGGACTTTCTAATCGGATGAGTACAAAGATTTGAAATTATTTCAAATCTCAGAGGGGTGACAAGAGTTTGTCCTGAAAGATGTGGACAGTAATCCAGATTTCTACATTGAAGAATTTTTAAAAAAAGCTGGAGCGCTCACCTTGAGGATGGGGGCCATGAAGACAGAGAGTCCAGTCAGGAGGAAGACAAAGATACCGGTGACTCTTTGCTCCCTGGATTGGTGAGAAAGAAACACATAATTATGTCAAACCATGTTTGCTAAGGAACAACTTCATAGTAGAATACAAATTTGAAACAAAGATAGGTTTTTAAGAGTTGTGTATCCATAAAAACTGCCTGTTGGAGTGTGAACTTTACCTTCAACAGGATAGTTAAGGTAGGAAACTATTCACATCCTAATTAACTATATGAAGACAACTATTGTAAACTACTATATCACAAATCCATCATGCTATTATTGTATATATTGGTGTTTAAGGGCTCTGTGAAGCTTTCTTCTATATCCTTCCTTTTTTTTTCTGGAGGTATTTTTTTCCAGAGCATACATGTTTACATACATATGTACACACTTACACAAGAACACAAAAACATGAGGTCATGGCTTGGTCTGTACAAGAAAGCATACATTTAGATGAGATGCAACACAAAATGCACACTTGGGTCACACATAGTTACAATGAATTCTTTTCCCTGGCTAAATAAGTCCACCCTTTCTCCCATCCTTTTCCCCTCAGTTCTTTTTGAAGCCGTATAGAATAGGTCATTTGCTCTAAAAGATGTAGTTGTTTTAGGATATTAATAAAGATACCAGCAGTAGGGCACTTCCTCTGAAGCCAAAGCAAAATCTTTAGGAGGTAGGCATCGTATTTACTTAGTCCGTCAGGGATATGTCCGAGGTAAAGCAAGATGAATGTTGTACTAATCATAATTGTTGCTGCTTCCTTCCAGTAAGGCTTAATAAGGGGGCAAGACCAGAAAATATGAGCATGGTCAACCATCATCTCTCCACGTTCCCTCCAGCAGCAGAGTTGAGTGTATCCTTCCTTTTCTGAGATTCCAGTATTGTCTTTTTTGTGTTCTTGTGATTCACTGATTTATGATTTATTGACGTTACATCATTCTTCTATGCAACAAAAACCTAAATGGTCTTGCAATGACTATTTAAAATGCATCATGGGGTATAAAAAGAATCAGGGTCCCTTACTTGCAAGCATTTTGAAATTAGTTGTGATTTCTAAAAGGAGAAACTTCTGGTCTTGTGCACGCTTGTAGACATTTGCCCTTTAAAACACAGCTCATAGTCATAAAAAACTTCCAGGTCTGCCTCCCAGCCACCTGCCAAGAGTGTATTTACACTTGGGAATCCAAAATAAATATAATTAAATCACTATAAAAAGTCACAACAATTCACTTGGAAGCTCAAGAAGGAGAAGATATATTTATTCTGGTCACATACTCGTAGAGGAAACTATGCATGTCTTAACCCTCCCTATTGTTCTTGAAGTTTTTGCTCCCATCTGACCTTGAAAACAGGCCAGACTTGACCCGTTCACAATAGGAGGGTTAAATGGGATAAACACCCGGTCCCAGCAGCTGCTTCGACTCACCTCACACCCAGGAATTTGGGCATCTCTCCGGGGGCTGACGTCTCCGTCTCCATTTTCAGGGAGTCGATGTGGGCGATGGAGATGACCGTAGCGGCCACGTACCACGGCAGGCCCATGAAAGAGCAGATGATCATGAGGACGGCCACCCAGAACAGGTCCAAGTGGTAGCCTGCTCCTTTCTGAGAGGAGAGGAGGAAAGAGAGCAGAAGGCTGAGTTAAGGCGTTTTTCCACCGCAGGAACTTTACCCTGGAACTAGGGACTTTACCCCTGAACTACGTGCGTTACGACCGGAGGAACCAGGGTCTAAATTTAGTAGTACAGGGGTAGATAATCTCCCCCCTGAAAAGCCCCTGCTTGGGGGGTAGTACTTTTCAAAAGGTCCTGGGACTTTCGGTTGAACGTAACGGTGTTTGTGGAGTTTACACAGTTGTTGAAACACAGAGGGAGTTCCTGGGAATGCATACTAGTTTAGTTTTTTATCAAGATTTCAAAATATTATTTAATATATATATTTTTTCTCCATACATTACTGGCCTGATTTGCACAATCTACCCGGGACTTCAGCCCGCGGTCGAAACGCAGACAACAATGGGGGCACAGGAACCTTTAAGTTCCAGGGAAAGTAGTTCTGGGGGCTAAAAGACCCTGGAACTCTTGGTAAAAATGCACCTTTAGGAAGATAGGAATCAAACTAGAAGAGGAGAGACTCTTAGATTGAGACTAAATATGTAAGATGTGTTACATGGCTGTTAATAGATCATCTTATTTTCAAACGGTGCAAAAAATGCAGACTTAAAGCAAGCTGATTCATCGCCAGTATGACGGACACTGAGATTTTAAATGGAGTTAATGAGGTGGCCATGTGCTTCCTCATAATGTGCACATAAAATATAGCAGAAATATTAAATGTGACTGTTTTAGGCTTAAGAGAGATGATTAAATTCAAGTCTCAGTTCACAGATTCTTTAGGGAGGCTACTTTGGACTTTTGGCCCCTAACATTTCCAGTTCAGACTCACAGCCCTTTGTTGCATTTAGTTTTCTTCTTGAATATGCATCTCTCAGTTGTTTCACCAACCTTCAGTTTGTGCTCCTTCCTGTTGACAATCACAGCTGTGATCTGCTGGTCCATGAATATGAGGATGGTGACCAGCAGAGCAGGGAGCATGGCTGCCAGGTACACCCACCACGGGTTCCCTCCAAACGGTTTAACAAACCAGCCTCTGTGTGGACTTGTGGGCTGGAGGAAAGAGAAGAACAACACTGTTAACGTGAATCCCTCTGTGCCCTGATCTCTAAGACATGGATAACATCTCACAAATACAAAAAAATAACTTCACTGGAGGGGGTTACTTCATAAAGTATAACACTAAACCAAGTCTGAAATTACTGGTGCATCATTACAGGACAGAAAATTGTGAATCAAGACTCTGTGGCCAAACAAAGCTGCCTCTGTTCTTACAAATTTAAGATCCTGTGTGTTCTCACATCACCTATAATCAAGATGTTATTTGATGCAGGTACCTTCTTTTCCACCCCATCGTTCTCTTCCTCTATGTCAAGGCTTGGGGGTAGGTTTTTAAATTTGAGCTTAGCTACAAGACTGACTGTGCTTGTGTTTCAGGTAATATGTATCACTCACTGGGCAGAACATAAAGGATGCATTATACTGGGATTTTTAAAGAACTGCAGCTTTCTCCAAGAAACATGGATCAGTGTAATCAGAGGAAACTGCACCTGGCTGGTTGTTGTCATTCGACTTCAAACAGTTCAGTGCAATGATTTCAAACACACAATGGAGTGTGGACAACTTTATAAATGTACTTCACAAGTGTTTCTTCCATGTGAGGTTTGTACCTTGAATTCACTTGGCACAATGAGCTTGGGAGTGTTCACTCCGACTAAGGCGTCCACGCCGACGAAGAGGAGAATGGTCAAGATGATTGCGAAGTCACTGATGAGCTTCCTCACCTGGAGGGGAGAAACGTCAACAGAAGGTTAGACAGTGTTTGGTTTCAGCCTGTTGTCGAATAACTGGCTGTTAAACTACATGTTTGTACAAACACTGACAGGCCATACTAGCCATTCAAGTGTGAGCTAATGCAGCCCAGTGTATGCAATTATATGTATCTAACACCACAAATGTTGACTTGTAACTAGAGTTGCCACCCGTCCCGTTTTTCCCAGAATTGTCCCCGGAAAATAAAAACATCTCCGGGACACAATTTGTCCCGCTTTTTGGGGAAAATGCAAAAACCTCATTTGATTTCCTTCGTTCTGTAGTCTAGAAAGGTCCCCCGTGCTTCTGCTGCTTTTCTAAAATTGCCTCCGTTTTCTTCCCATCTATGGGTATGTCACACGCACACGCCCTAGCGCTCAAACTAATTGACCGACGTATATGAAGGGAAAAACGCATTGGAAATCCAGGCAAAAACAAAAAAGCAGCAAGCTGTGGTAGGAAGATTGCCATTGCAACTTTTGTGACCAAAAAAGGTTCACCAGAAGAAGACAAGATTGCAGCGGCAGAGCTTACCAGAGTCATATGTCCGAATTTTATGTTCATTTGGTCAGTCTGAACTGGTAATAGTGGCCAAGCCATGCACCCAAAACAATTGGTTGAGTGTCTCTTTCTCACAAATCCAAGGTGGCAACCCTAGTTGTGTTTGGTGGAGTCACATTTTCCCTGCTTTTGTTCATGGCTTAGCTAAATAGTTGTCTTTGCTAACAATCCACCGCCTTTGTCTCGTTCATTAGCATTAAATAGCCATAGCCACTTTGACAGTCTTTTGCTTTAATGCAAAACGAGATCTAGCTTCCTCCTTCTGAGAGAAAGTTGTCTTTTATTCAACAGTTTTAACAGAACTCACTTTGGTGGGGAAGAAGCGGCTGGTCTTGAACTTCTTCAGAGCCATGGAGCAAGTGTAAGTCCCAAAGAACAGGATGAAGGACATCAGGGTGATGTCAGGCACGAAGCCACAGGACTCTCCGACCAGCTGACCTCCATATTGATGACACTGCTTCTTGGTCAGGGACGCCCAGGTGGCATTCACAGGCTGGAGGATACAAAGCATAAGATGTCCATTAAACCAACAAGAATAACAAGTCTTATCATCTTGAATCTGTGCAACAAAATGTCATGAAAAACCAGAGCGGCACATACCAGATCAGAACTGTTCGTCCAGGCCGAGACATCAATTAGCTCCGATGAGTTGCCTATTAAAAAGATACATAAATGTCATTTCACCACAATGAAAATCTCCCAGTTTAACACTTTCCCTTGGAACTTGTGTCAGATCTCTACAAACGATCCGGACAGCTTGTTGGAGACACAGAGGACTGATAAGGTTGTGGAATAAGCAAACACTGGTATCTACAGAGCGACACATACTTGTATCATGTTTTATCTCTACTGCAAACATAGCAAAAACAACAAAAAAAAAAAGGCAACTTCAGGGCAACACTTAGTATCAGCACTGATACCAGACAATGAAAACTGAACTCTGGTGTTAAGATTCAAATGGCGCCAAAAACAATCAACAATGAGGAGAAACATTAGAGTTCAAGGTGTCTGTGTGGTGGTATCAGTCTTTGCTTATGTTACAAGAGACTCCCCCACTCCTGTAATCTATCTATACTGCCCCATTTGAGGAGTTCCTTAGCAAAAACTGAAACTACATACCAGGTATGCATTTGCAGTCATATTGGGTGACTAAGTTTGGATCGTAGTCGTCGTTGATCGGGTGGTAGTGGCCCAGCTTTATCATCTTCTTGAAGGCGTCATAGATGAAGATGAAGCTGATGAGCGCGGAGAAGCCTTCTTCTGTGAAACGAGTGAAGTACTGAACCAGGAAGCTGGCGTCTGTAGCGACCAGCAGCAGGCAGAATACTGCCGACCACAGCCCGATCCACAGCCGGAACTCCAGGTAGTCGAACCCGTTGTCTCTGAGGAGAAAGAACAGAAGTGGTGGTGATTAATTGTGTCCCTGCCACCAATATTTTACTTCTAAGCAACAATAAACCCTTTTTAAAAACTCAATAGATCTCTCAATCCTTTCTAACCTGGATTATTAGAAGTTTAAGCTTATTTCTAAAGGTTGAGCTCCTTGAAAATAAAACAACACTAATTCAAAGTCATGCAACACTTGTAACCAGCAGGCTCTACTTAATATGTAAACCATGCACTGTGAGATATACGTATCCCACAGCTGTGGACAGGCTAGCAGCTGTCACTGACTCAGCAGCCTTTTACTTCAGGCATGGAAACATTCAGAGGCCACAGTCCCCACAACATTCTTTACTCAGAGTAAAATTAAATGAGTGTGAATTATTGATAATGGAACATAAGCAGCATGGTGTTTGGTAATGCTAGAAGAGTCTATGTGAGAGAGAGTACAGTGAAAGAGGAGGGAGGGGTCAGCGTTGAGCAACCTTTGGTACACAGCAGGTGTTGTGAAAAGACATAAATGTAGAAAATGTGTATAAATGATGAAGACTGCATCAAAAAAAGTGTAGTTTTTATCCAGATAGATTGACAAATAAGTTGATATCCTGTCAAAAATGTTGTCCTGTTGGATTCAAGGATGAAATTAGACTCCATCCTTGAGCTATTAAAGACAAAGGGTTGAAAGGTTGAAATTCACAATCATCTGCAGCAAGAGCAAAGAGTTCCAGTGAGGTATCTTTAAAATTAAATACAAGAAAACCCCAAAACGACCCTCTCACTGTGAAGTATCTCCCTGTATTCATAACACTTCTATTTTTATTGCATCTGGAGGGGTCACAAGGAAAGCATCTCTGCAAACACACAAACAACTTGAGTCTTTTGGGGATTGACCACAGCCTATAAATATCTCCCAGGCTGCTCAGGCTGTTTCTGAACCCTGTTTCACCCTGAATGAGTTTGATCGGCGAAACACTCACTTGCTGAAGTTGAAGAGGAGTCGTTCGAAGACGAGCACGGGACCCGTGCTGCTGAGGATAGTCAGGGGCTGTCCGGCCAGCAGACAGAACACTGCTCCAGTCAGTGCTGTACCCAGGAAACTCTCCAACACTCCCTGTGGAGACAACAGAGACAGAGTTTAAAGGCACTGTGAGGAAGTTTGATGATGTGTTGAGCTCTTTGGAGGAAATCTGTAGTGCTTTCTAGGGATGCACTGATCCTACTTTTTAGGTCCTGATACCGATATCGATACCTGGGCTTTGGTATCTGCTGATACCGATACTAGCTGATCCAATCCCGGTGTTGATTTAACAATCTCTATTCCTTAATGTGAGGATAGAATCATGTTTTGGCAACTTTTCTGACTTTGTTGGAACAATTAAATCCAATAACCTGTCTGCTTTTTTAACACTTTGAATCCATTTACAGAAGGTTTCTTCCTTCTTTGCATTAGGCTACAGCTGACGTATACTTCCTCCTTTGGGCTTCCATTATATTTTTCAGCACGACTGCCATCCGTGGAAACATTACCGCTGCACATGTTCCGGCGGAGTTGTTAGCAAAAGAAGCGTGACATGCAGCTAAACTGCAGAGCCTCTGTATTTATCCTCCATCATGCTGCACCGGGCCAAAATGCATGACTGATAATGTAGGAGATGCACATGGCTGTTGTAAACACAGAAAAGCATAGAACTGAGATGAATAGATCTGCCGTACTATATATCAACCCATCAATCCATCCACCCATCCATCCAGCTTCTTCCACTTATCCGGGTCCGGGTCGCGGAGGCAGCAGCCTCAGCAGGGAAGCCCAGACACTCCTCTACCCGGCCACTTCCACCAGCTCTTCTGGGAGGATACCGAGGCGCTCCCAGACCAGCTGAGAGACATAGTCTCGCCAGCGTGTCCTGGGCCTTCCCCGTGGCCTCCTCCCAGACTGACATGCCCGAAACACCTCCCCAGGGAGACGTCCGGAAGGCATCCTGACCAGATGCCCGAACCACCTCATCTGGCTCCTCTCGATGTGGAGGAGCAGCGGCTCTACTTTGAGCCTCTCCTGGACGTCTGAGCTCCTGACCCTATCTCTAAGGCCGAGCCCAGACGGCCTGTGGAGAGAGCTCATATCGGCCGCTTGTATTCGCGATCTCGTTCTTTTGGTCATTACCCACAGCTCGTGACCACAGGTGAGGGTGGGAACGTAGATTGACCGGTAAATTGAGAGCTTTGCCTTCTGGCTCTGCTCTCTCTTCACTACGACAGACCGGTACAACGTCCACATCACTGCAGACGCCGTCTAGATCCGTCTATCAATCTCGCGCTCCCTCTTCCCCTCACTTGTGAACAAGACCCCAAGATTTGTATCGACCCTTGTCACTGATATCCGATCTAGCTTTTTGAGTCCGATCTAGCCGATATCCAGTACCAGGATCGGATCGGTGCATCACCTAGTGCTTTCCTGAGATGAAGACTACATTTCCCATGAGCACCGTCACCCACTGTGGTAAAAATGTGTGGAAGCACATGAATGGAAACCAGATCATCGACTTTAACTTTAATACGACTTTTCTTTGTTCAAGACGACTTAATGCAGAGTGATGAGGTCATGCATGTAACCGTCACGGCGTGTGCAAATACGTTAACAAAAGGACGTACGTCTTTCTGCTAATCCGGCTCCAGCCATGAAGACAAAACATGCAAAAAGAAGATCTGAAGATAAAATACTCCTCCTGCTTACTCACTTACTCACTGCCAAACTTTACCAGCAGAGCTCTAAACATAAACACTTCAGGGTGAGTGTTGAATATCAACTCAGGCACTAAAAATCAGAACAAAGAAATAACTAATCATGTTGTTGATGATCTTGTTTTACTGTGTAGGTCATGAAGAGATGACAGCACAAGAGTGACACTATTTCACAATGTGTTGAAAACTCCTTACAGCGCCTTTAACATACAGCACCCGGCAGCATGTTCAGCTTATAGAAGAAAGAGACAATGCCTTCCAAAGTTATGTAGACTTGACATGTTTTTTTATATGTCTGACACATAGGCTTCAGGTCATTCTGTATATTTTTATTACCTTGTATAAGTCTATAAGGTGCAGTTTCTTAAAAGTCAATGACAGGTTTCTACCACACCCACACACAAGCCTTTTTACTACCTTCATGAGTTTTATTTTGTTGTAATTGTGTGAAATTAATCTAAACAAAAGAAACTTTCGTCCTAGATTTTTTAACTACTTGTTAGAGAGACTGTGACGGCTTCTTTTATTATGTTTTGGAATATTTTACTTTGCTTTTCTGCAACTTTTCCTTCGCCTTCAAACTAAGTATATACAATATTTCTGCTCACTCAGCTGGAAGCTTTGTTTTACTTCTAAACAATACACAATGCACAGCTAGCCAATCAGGACAAGCCTGTTTCCTTTCCTGTTATGTCACTTGTTCCATCTGTGTGTATTTGACACGCTTAATGCCACACACACACACACAGATACGCCAGATAACCGAGTAATTGAGTTTATGTTCTGTATCCTGTGCAGAGAGAGGTCAGGCGAGGGCAGGGAAACCCTCTGCTTCGAGTGGGCAGCAGTGGAACAGGTTTGCAAAGCACTGGAGGTGACTGTGTGTGTATGTGTGTATGTGTGTATGTGTGTGTGTGTGGGGGGGAGAGGGGGGGGGGGGGGGGGGGGGGGGGGTATTAGAAAGGCAGCCATGACGAAGCTGCAGTGGCGTAATCTGGATCTGTAGTTATTTACAGCCCGGGTAAATCCCTGAGGCCGGTGCAGTGCAGGTTTGCAGGGATGCAGCTGGGTGCCAGGAGAGAAGCCAAAGCAACTGTAAGGACTGCATAAACTTGTATACTAAAAGGAACAAGGTGCACACTGATGCATGCAGTGGTATGTGCTTTAATACCAGAACTGTGCAACTTTTTCCATACACAGCTCAGTCAACAGAAGGCGCAACAGATGGATGCAGTATGATCCTTGAGCTCCATATTAGCATGGCTTATCAGCTGAGGAACACTCCATTTGTTCCTGTAACTTCACCAGAAGAGCAACAGTGGAGGTGAAGACACCTTTGTTTAGCTACAGAGCAAAATGCCTAGCTGAATAATAAAAACAACTTGTAGAAAAACAGAAGGTTTGATTAGTGCTGAGACAATATGCACGGACATGTGCATTAGAGCCGACTTACCAATGCTTCTTAGCTCTTTAAAGTAGTTAGTGTGACCGGTGTTATCGGAACAAAGGCTCAGAATAAACGTGTGGCTACTTCAGCTTTAAAATCTATCTCCAAACAATGATACAGGCTGCAGAATTTCTACTTTGCACAACGTATGAGTCTCAGCTTCTTCCAGCTGAGACTCATAGCGAAGGTGAAGGCACATCTCCCTCCTAAGGATCTAGAGAGAGTTGTACATGCCTTTATTACGGCTAGGCTTGATTATTGTAATTCTTTGTATGTCGGCTTAGACATGGCGTCTATTCAGCGCCTGCAGCTTGTACAAAATGCGGCAGCTCGCCTCCTGACTGGCAGGAAAAAGAGGGAGCACATCACACCTGTGCTGCGTGCTCTCCACTGGCTCCCAGTCCGTCACAGGATTGATTTTAAAGTTGCACTTTTAACATACAAGGCCCTAAATGGATTGGCACCATCCTACTTGGCTGATCTTCTCCATGCTCACAACCCAACCCGAGCACTGAGGTCAACAAACCAGCTGCTCCTGGATGTGCCTAAAAGTCGCCTTAAAACCCGGGGAGACCGAGCCTTTGCAGCAGCGGCCCCCAAGCTCTGGAATGGCTTGCCACTCCAATTAAGATCGGCCCCAACTGTTGAATGTTTTAAATCTTTGTTGAAGACCCATCTCTTCTCTTTGGCCTTCTCCTCGTGAAGAGGACATTAATATCCTGTTATGTTGTTGTTTATTGTTGTCTTCATGTAATTTTTACTTTTTACCTTGTAAAGCACTTTGGCCAACACTGGTTGTTTTAAATGTGCTATATAAATAAAGTTGACTTGACTTGACTTGACTTAATCATTCACCTTAACGAGGAAGTGCTGTTTTAAAAACCATAACAAATGCATCACTATAAAAAGGAGACCTTGTTTACAGATGATATTCAGTTTACTTGTCTAAAGATTGATAAAAGTACTCATTATGTCACCCCCTGGCTTCAGCTTAGGCTTAAAATTTTCAATGACATGCTTTTGAAACAAACTGCATGTGCAAGAAGCGGGCATGTAGGAGTCAGAGAATAAAATATACGGTCCTGCTGTATTCTGGGAAATGTAGGATCAAGCTTGACCTGTACTTTGCATGAAAAAAGGGATCTCTCATCACTACTTCTTCAGCTTCAACAAGTCACACTAACTGGGGGGTCAGGGCCTTCTCTGTCACTGCCCAAACACCTCAGATTCTCTCCCTCACTCACCAAATTCAAATCCGGACTCAAAACCCACCTATTTACAAAAGGCTTTTAACCTATAATTGTTTTGTTCTGTTTTGCTTCTTTGCTTTCCTTTGCTTTTCTGCACTGTTTTCCTTTGCTTTTCTATTGTATAATTTATTTTCCAGTAAAGTGTCTTTTAGAATCTTTTAAAGCGCTTTTAAAAATAAAATGTATTATTATTATTATTATTTTTATTACTGCAGGAGTTCCTTCAGTTCCTTTTTGTTATGCAATACCCCATTCAAAATCTAAAAGGCAGTTCCAGAAATGTCCAACTTTTTTCCACTTTAAAAGATGACAGGTGAAATAATGCACCTTATATACAGAGCAGCTTGCCCTGGTTCAACCCTGACCTCTGACCCTATACCACGTCATTCCACGCTCTCTCCTCCAAGTTCCTACTCTATCCACTCTTCTATCTCATCAATAAAGGCCTATATGTAATCTTTAAAAAAAGGTGCTGTGTAGACATATCAGTCCATAACAACATTGTGATTTAGGTCAGTGCATTCCGAACCCAAACTGGATCAACCTGACTGGAGTTGCGGTTGTTTATAAACGCTCACATGTAGGTCAGGGTGTAATTTCCAAGCACCAAGTTAAATTTTGTCAGCAGTTACGTCACAACTTGGCAGGAGAACGTGGTTTAAGGTTTACAAGAGGCTTGTTTTGTCTCGAATGAAAGTGAACATAGTAAGACTTGAAGAGTGTGATAAGAAAGAAAGCATGTGAGGTGTTACCTGCATGTTTTCCGTCGCATCGCCGAGTAATCCTCCAAATGTGATCGCATTGGTGACCGTTCCCAGATAGATGAAGAGGATGGCCGACAGAGACTGGATGTGTATCGCGTCATAGAAGTCGCTGGCAAAAAACGGCAGCTTCCGCTTGATGTCCAGAACGAGACCTCCACAAAACCTTACAAAGAGAGAGAGAGGCTCAAGTTAGCAGATACAACTTCTAGAAACGACACATGGTCAAAATTTCCAGTGAAAGGATGACTCGTCCCAGATGCATGACAGAAAAAGTTATCTAAGAGTGAAGAGCTCTGATTGTCTTGAACAATGCGTTGGAATATTTCCTCGTTGGAAGCTAACTGGGACAGATTTAAGAGATTACAGCTGGGATATGTTTCCAGGTTATGACTTTTACTCCAAGATGCACCCTGCCAGAAATCATATGCCATCAAGATTATAATCAGGGTAATGATGATCTCAGCTTCAGGGCAAGATAGCATGAGAGTATGAACTAAAAAGGTTCACACAGACGAGGATGCATCTAAAGAGGGATGGTGTTTGTTTATTTCACTGCTTCATTTAAGAAATATAGTCCGTATAGTTACTTTCTGGTGCGTTGAAGCTCCTCTCCGACCTCGTGTCCTCCTCCTCCTCCATGTCCTGCATCGTGAGGAGTGTCACCGTTCATCTGAGGTTGATCTAATCCAGCATACATGTTCTTCCTTCAAAAGAAAGTAGAAGACAGACTGTTAGACCACAGGGGTGACTTGTAATCATTTGAGTGAATGAAAAACACCTGACATTAAAGACCAGTATTTAAATACTCATAAAGGCTTTTCAGGCCAAATACTGGAAAATAATCTGCCAATCCCAAAAGGGAAAAACTGATTGTCGTTGTCATTAGTGAGATTTAAGAGTTATTATGAAACTTTTGAGAGAATAAAAGCACAGTTTTCTTAATTTGTTGTTCCTCTTTTATTTTGGCGGGTATGACCGTTAGCTTCCTGTAGCTACCATTCGCATATATTTGCAAACTTTAGGTAAAGTTAGGTGGACAAGGGAGTCTGCTCTCTGTATATGCATTTCAAACATTTATGCTACTACAACAATAACTTAGCATTCCAGCTAAGTAGCTAAATGCACTTTTCCACCGCAGGAACTTTACCCCAGAACTAGGGACTTTACCCCGGAACTAGGGACTTTACCCCTGAACTACGTGCGTTTCAACCAGAGGAACCAGGGTCTAAATTTAGTAGTACAGGGGTAGATAATCTCCCCCCTGAAAAGCCCCTGCTTGGGGGTGTAGTACTTTTCAAAGGTCCTGGGACTTTCAGTTGAACGTAACAGTGTTTGTGGAGTTAACACAGTTGTTGAAACACAGAGGGAGTTCCTGGGAATGCAAACTAGCTTAGTTTTTTATTAAGATTTCAAAATATTATTTAATTTTTTTTCTCCATACGTCACTGGCCTGATTTGCACAATCTACCTGGGACTTCAGCCCGCAGAAATGCAGACAACAATGGGGGCATAGGAACCTTTTGGTTCCTGGGAAAGTACTTCTTGGGGCTAAAAGGCCCCAGAACTCTTGGTCCAAATGCATCTTAAGTGGTATTTTATTAAATGTCATCTTGTTATCTTCAATAGTAGAAGCCGTGCAGCAGAAGAGATAGTCTTGCTCCAAGTCAAAGAGAATAAGGAGACACAGGGAAGAACTCTTTGGAAACATGTCAATGGAAAAGACTGGACATGAATTTGTGGGGTTTACTGCAGACCTCTTGTCTGAGGAGGGCAGAGACTTGGGAGGTTCTATCCTGATGTCAGGGTCCCACTCTCCGGGAGGCAGGACAATGACCTCGTCAAGGAACTCCTCGATACCCGCCAGCAGGTCCTGCCTGTCCTTCGCTTTGTAGGCAATATCGTGGAATACCTGCCAGCAAACACAATGTCAACCTTTCATTAGACAGCCAAAAACTATGAGTAATATGTCCGTGAGGTTATTGATACAGGGCTTGTGAGTTAAAACACAGAATGTGCAACTACTTAGATAACAAGGACTGTGAAATCAGGGCAACTTTACTACACAATATTGACATCCACCGGGAATCTTCTGAACCCTTTCACAATGTAAACAAATAGTGAGTCATGATGTGAGATACCCACTGATACAAGCTTGTATTTTACAACCAATCAACACACAACACATCTGATAACCCTCTAACATAACGCATGTGTGACGTCGGAGAGGGTAAAGTTTAACCCGAGGAAATCCTGGAAAAACACTTCCTATCCTGCTTTGTTGACACACGAGATATACCGGGAAGAGCCAGGAGCCTGTGGGAATCTGTGAGTAAGGTGCTCTCAGGGCTGAGGACCCTGTGAAATGAGTGTTAGCATTCCTGACAACAGTGAGAGGTTGAGTCCGGGCAAGTGGAGACACACACCAGAGACACTAAGCAGACAGGGCTGAATATACGAGGGAATATCATCACGAGCCCACAAAGAGAGAAAATGTTTGGTATAGTTAACATGAATTTTTTTCGTTAACATGGATGTTCTTGATGTTTTTAAGGCCTTGAAGAACAAAAAACATCTGAATTCAACAGTTATTTGTATGAATTAATCAGTGTGTCACTGCCAACACTTTTTTCCATCCCATAATGCTTCACATTCAATCTGTGAGAGAGTGTGTGTGTGTATGGGACATGTCAAGAAATGGGTCCCCAGGTCATTTTAATGCATGAAAATTACCTCTTAAATAAACTTTATTATTATGCAAAGTGTCCTCCATATTGATCCTACTATGAATGTAAAATATTTAATTTATAAAATACTGTAAAAGAGTATTTGTTGTCTGTCCCCGCTTTCACATACTACATTTTGACATGAAATATAAAGGACTAAAATCATTTAGAACCTCTTTTTTTTTTTGCATTGTAGTCCAACACCACATCCCATCTCTGCCTGTTAGCATACTGACAACTTTGAGTTAGCAGAATCCCCATTAGCCTCCCTGTTGTAATCTGTTTTAACATCTATCCAGCAAATTTTGGCTTCTTAGACACTAAACTATGATGGTTAGCACAGTAAACGTTAAAAGAGATGTCTGCTAGCATTATCATTTTCATTGCTAGCAAGTTAGGACGCCAACATTAGCACCCATTTCAAAGCATACTGTGCCCTAGTTAAACCTCACAGAGCTGTTTGGGTAAAAATGCCTATTTGCATGTTGCTGTACAAAATAAGCGTAGGTGTTTAAGCATGCACCCCATGTACAGAGGCTATCACAGCAGTCGCCGGTTTGGCTCCCAACTCATAGACTGTATAAAATATGGACGCTTGGTGTGCATGCTAACAGTCAGAAGTTAGCATACTGACAACTTCCATTGTCCCCATTAGCCTGCCTGCTTTATTCTGTTTTAACATCTAATTAGCAAATGTTGGCTGCTTAGACACTAAACTATGATAGTTAACACGGTAAAGAGATGTGTGCTAAAATTATCAATATCATTGCTAGCATGTTAGCAAACCCACATTAGCATCCAGCTCAGAGCAAACTGAAAAAAACACCTAGGTTTTGCTTATTAATGCATTCTTTTTCATACAACATTCAGTTCATGTTGCTGCACAAAATAAGCATAGGTGTTTGGGTGCTGTTAGCCTAGCAGTTGAAGCATGCACCCCATGTACAGAGGCTGTTCCAACAGTCGCTGGTTTGGCTCCCAGCTATGGCCATTTGCTGTACGTCTTTACCTAATCTCTCTACTCCCCACTTCAAATAAAGGCAAAAAATGCCCCAAAAGTAGCTTTAATAAATAGATAAATAAGAGTAGGTGTCCTTAATTTCTAGTCCAGCAACTTCCACAACCTACATTGTAATTGAGGTATTCCACCAGCCTCCGGATAGGCCTTGACGTTCCAAATGAGATCGTATTTACTTAGGTCCACAACCAGTTAGGGCCTAATTAGTCCAATCAGAGCTTTAAGGGATGAGCTCAGCTGATTCAGAATAGCAGGGATCTATCTCCTGCACTGTAGTCCTGATGACAATTTGCGACAGCCCAGCAAAATGTTATTGTTGCAATGTTAATGAACTTTCGAAACACATGGCGCCCAACTAGTTAACGTAATCTCTTAATACAGTTACAGCTCTCTTCCATCAAATGGCCTTATAGTGCTTTTCTAATCTTTCCAACCCACTCAAAGCGCTTTCACACAACTCGACGTATCCACCACAGTCACATACTGATGGCACTGGATGACAAACAACACCAACATGCACATCAGCAAATTAGCAGAGAAATAAAGTACCTCATCTGACATCAAGGTGGCGATGGCTCTTCCAATTTCATGATAGGACTTTGCCTTTCCTTTGGGGCCCAGCAGGACAAAGAGGAACCTAAGAAACAGCAAAGTAATGCAACATTAAGCCACATGTTGTATTGCGTTTTTTAATAAATAGCATGTTGAAGAGGAGCTCTACCTCGTGGGAACAGGGACTTCAGTTAAAGCCCCCAACATGACGGCCTGCTGCAGACGCACAAACGCCACAAAGGGAGTTTCCAGGAAGTCTACCTCTCCGACCAGCACATTTGATGCTTCTGCATCACGGGGCAACTTCTTCATGAATTTATTCTTCAGCTGCAAGACGTGGGAAAGAACAGGTGATGTTAATAAGTGTAAATGCCAAGTACAAAAATGACTTGCTACCCTGCACATGTAAACTCTTGCACCCTTTCCTTGTCACATGTATGACGAATGTCTTGTGTGATACTTTAAATAAATGTGGCAATTAAAAAGTAATTAAAATAAACCTGGCAGGGTGTCATGTTGTGACCCAGAGAACAGGTTGTACCCGCCTTTTCCTTGAATTATGTGCCACAGAGATCTTTGACTTTATGCCACCTGATAAACACTTTTATAGCATCGGAAATTGAATCTACATTCTTACACTGAACTGACCTGCTAAGTACACTGTCCCCTCTTTAGATTTAGCAGGATGAACTGTGCATTAAAGAAAAACATCTCACTTCCAGGGAGATGATTAACCCCAAGTCTTGATGTTTTGTCAAAGGCCAAACCGCTCTGACACACATACAGATTCATTAACTGTTGCTGCAGCGTAATACAAGTTGTTACATTTTAACCGCCTCTGTGATCTTTAATCCATGTCTGGTGAAGCCAATTTACAGTTAGCTACTCGATCATGAGTCGAGGCAGGGATAGAAACTGCTCGTGCAGATGATAGAAACTCACAGCACAGAAGACAGGGAGCTTTTGTAGTTGCAGAGCTGAGAGAGGACAGCCGAGGGTCTTATCTATCGGTATGTGGGGCTCACAAGTTTGTGTGTACACACAGAGTCAAACGCATGACTCTGCAGAGAGCTGCTTTGAGAATGGAAGTCCTCAAATAGACAGATTTAAAAATCATTACCTGATCCTTCTCTGGTTTGTCAGAGAAGTCACTCAGGCTGTTGGAGGTGAGGTTTCTGTGGGCGGTGGTGGGGCTACCTGCAGAGAAAGGGGGACACTTTTAGGTTCAAAGAGGACACTTTGAGCAACACTGCAAGGCTTTCAAATGTCCCAAAAAAGAAAAAGAAGCACCAGGAAAGTACACGCAGAGAGCCAGAAAACTCAGCTAAATGTGGAGAGGCTTAAGCTTTAGGAGGAATGCCAGGTGGCCTTTCATTCAGGCGCTCCTCCTCAGAGAGAGAGAGAGAGAGGAGCGAGGATACTCGGCCGTCTTAGGTCAGCTGCTTATGAGCGTCAGCAGAAACATGCTCAGGAAACTACTGGCAGATGAGAATGTAAACTTTGGAACACAGTTTGAAACCATCCATTAACTCACAGATGGTTACTGACAGTGTTCAGGAACAAAGCCTGAAACATTTCTGCTTCATGTTTCCAAGTTAAATATTTTGTTGGTGAGTGAATCCATTCTACATCTCTGTATTTCTACTGGAGCAAGATTATCATCTTTGGACAACACTGGCCCATCTTGGCATATATGTTCTACACTGTTAAATATTAGCATTTGGAATCAACTCAACAAAATAGGGAGTAATACAAATGTTGAAATAGACTTGAAATACTCTTAAATAAGTGTGATGGTGGTAAATTTGCACTTTAGCTATGTTAGCTGCACTTTGTGACGCAAACATAAGGAGGGGAACAAGCTGGTGACGCAAGTTGGAAATCCTCTGGGGACCACACTATCTCTATTCAGTTCAGCATGAGTGAGTGGACTATGCAGGTTATGAAGATTACAAGATTACACTGGTGGCTGAACTCCCATATAATTTGGGTTCTACTTCCTAAAGCTCATTTGTTCCAGTTTGTGGCACTAAATAAGCAGAAACTTTAGGGCCTGTGTCCACTAACTGCATTTCTTTGTGCTGGCAGATCCCACAACCCTGATTTCAGAGCATGTCCTCATCAAACCTCTAATCAAGTGTGGTTACGTACCCCATTGTTGTTGTTGAAGCAAAGAATTTGTGTGGTTAGGAGGCTGAAAATGCTGAACCACTGTGGCTTTGCACAGACAATAGGAGCTGCCAGCACAAAATCCGCCTTTGGTGGACATATGCCCTATTCATATTAGTCAGTGCATGTTGTGCTTCCAACTAGGCTGCTTTGTGACCTCACTTACAGAGGTATCCCATGCTGGAGCTCCTCATGACCTCAGATGGTTCCTCTAATTCGTGTGGGCTTATACAAGGCACAGGGTGCTGCTCGTGGGGGTTGCGTGCTGAAACACCGCAAATGCAGGAAGTTCAGAGACAGCAAAGACCCAAGGAGGGGGGAAAAAAAGAGAAGAAGACAAAAAAGGTACAAATATGGAACAAGAAAGGAGACAAGGAAAAGTTGTGAGAGGTTGTGTTTGGAAAATAAAGATCTACAACAGTGGTTAGTTTAAGGATTTGAAAACAGAATGAAGAAGACAAAAAGGGAGTGGAGGAGATCTGGGGGATTTACTTACCATTCTCTTGGTTGGAGAAGAGCCTACTTGCACTTGAAACACTCTTGCCAATGTCAGCAAGAGAGCGCAAGTTCGACTTTTTGGTCTGGTGGCGATGCTTTCGTAGCAGCGTGTACATGACTTGCTCCTTCAGCTCCGGCTTCAACTGACCGTTCTCAATCTGGCTGTCGGTGATCACCTCTGGGGGAGAGATGAAAGATCGGAGAAGATCACATTACTCTGAGAGTTCTTCAAGAAGTTTTCAAGCGTGTTCTTGGTTTCTCTGTTCGGTCACACTTACCCACAACCTGCGGCAGTGTGGAGGCCTCCAGGTCCAGCATGATGGTTCCCTTTTCGATGCACGTCTTGAGTTCCATCAGGCTGTGTAAGGACAGCGTTGCCACGTGAGGCTTACTCCAGCGCTCGCCACCCTTCTCCACCTTCTCTTCAAACTTGATCCATCTGGAAAAAAGAGGAGGACAAAAGACGCATGGGTAAGAGTGAAGAGAGGTAAAGATGCATTTACTGCACTGGACCTGGTGTTTCAATTCAACCATGTTCTGGTCAAATTTCCTTTGGCCTTAGCAAGGACAGTGCACTGCTAGCAGAGAAGGAAGCATGAGCTGAGTTAGCAAAATGTCAACAGTCAGTGTCTTCCCTGAAATTCTGTTTAGACAGTTAAGACATTTAATACCAGTAAAAACACAAAATCAAGTAGTTTGTCTGGCACCCTTTCAGGGAAAGACAGAGTCTGTGTTTATCTTGTAAGTTGGGATCTCTTCACTGTACTTCGCCAGGCTGTACAACAATAATACATCTTATCAAAGTTTTATAGAGCTTTTAAAAGTTTATATTCAAATCAATATATTTTGTAAAGGCACCAATATTGGAGGAGTACAAAATTCCAGTCTAAATACTGGGGTTGCAAAGGGGTGGTAAATTTCCTGTAAATTTCCATGGGAAGTTAAGCTGGGGAATTTTGGAAATATTCCAAATTGGAAACTTTCCATGGGAGTTAATGGGAATTTATTGGAATTAACTGTGCATTGAGGGTAATTTAATGGAAAGGTATCATATCCAAGCATAAATATTTGTTTTGTTATAAGCAGACATCCATCCAAAATAGAAATCCTCTGCATGTAGGGGGCGTGGTCTCAATAGCCCTGCAGTAAGCAGTGTGCTATGTGCATGTGATTGAGGAATAGCATAGATAATCAACTGTACTTGCATGAAATCTGGTTGTTTTAGTCAGGATTACGCTAAAATATATTTTCCCCAACTATATTTAAGTTCCCTATTAAGAGCCAACCTTCAATTTAGTCAATTCCTGGCTTATTCCCATAAATTCCCATTTATTCCCATGGAAAGTTTCCAACTTTGAAAATTGCCTGAATTTTGAAACCCTACTAAATACCACCCATCTGTGCAGGAAAGACATAAACAGAGCTCGAACCTCTACCTTAAAGTACACATCAGAATATTCATGAATAGACAAAACATTGGCTTAGCATCCTAAAAAATAAGGGCTGCCAACAAAAGGCGACAAGATGGGTCCTTTTTTCTTTACAAAACAACTCCTCTGTGTTTTGAATCGGTCACAGTCTACAAATCGAGAATAGGGGACGCAGGACGGCATGGAAATAAAATAATAAATCCTTAGACGTGAGAAAACACACGGCGAGGCGACAAGCTCTCTGTACCTTTCAGAGCACGCATGGCCGAACACGAGAAACCAGACTTTGTTGCTATCAGAGACAAGCTTCGCCCTGAAGGTAAGACCCAGGACAAGGACTCTTTTTAACAATAATGCCTCACATGTCAGCGCCACAAAAGAGCCATTCTCCTGAGGACTGAGGATGGGGTTTCCTCAGGGGGATAGAGTATCCCTCTGGCTCCTGGCCACACGTCTGAGACCTGCTGTCTTTACTTTAGGGGAGCCTGGGTATGAAGACACTGTGGACCTCAAACAGTACAAGCCCTCTGTCCCTTTCTTAAAAACTTCAAAGAATCAGTGATGGCAAAAGAAAGGCTTGTCATGAGATGGTAAATGTCCTATGACTGAGGACAAAACTTACGTCTGTGTGACCAAATAACAAGAACAGAAACTGTTCAAATGGAAGCAAGCTTAAGTGAGAGCAACACTTTTGTAGTTCTCACGATTTCTGTGAATTAGCACCACTTTAAGAGCATCCTGTGCTGATTCAACACCGCACCCATGCAAAATTGTTGGACTCCTGATCCACAAACAATGCGTGTATTTTTGTCACTTCTACTTACTGGTGTCAAAAGTTTAACTGTGGACTAAAACGAGCGCCCAATGACGTAAACATTTGACTTTTTCATCTGCAACACTAAAACTTCTTGAATTTAATAACATCTGCTTCTGTCAGACCTCACAAAGAGATAAAAACACACAGAGATTGAATGTGCTCAGAGCTAAGTGTATCTTTAAGCCTTGCTCTGACCATGTGGGAGTTTCTGTCTTTTCCTGGTCCCACAGAGCAGGTACTCCAGATCCCAATCAGATAACAGCAGACTGGGAGTTCACTGAAGTACGGCCTATTTCCCTACACAACCAAAACACTATTATTCATAAAGGGATTGTGTTCTGCTGACTGCACCAGGATTGTTAGGCAGGAAATTTACGACCGCCCTGCTAATATATAAAAGAAGGGTGGGGGGTGTTTGACAGATCGCGTGCCTGACTTTCTAAAATAAAAAGTTCAGCAGCGGTGCTCACCTGGCTGTCTCTTTCCACTCCATCTCCTGCCCGTCCACAGCCAGGAGCTCGTCCAGTTCGGTGAAGAGCTGAGGAGGAGGGGGGCCATCGTCTTCCTCACCGAGGATAAACCGGATCCTCTCGGCTGGAGAAACTGCAGAGAAGGAGAAAGACGAGTCAGGGACCTTTGAGTCATCCCAATCCCAAACTATAGGTTCAATTCATACAAGAAATGCAGCTCATAAAAAACACAATAAACTTCAGAACAATGCATAAAGTGTCCTCATAAAAGTTGTGAAGTAAAACCTGACTGATAAAAGTAGAAGACGTAAAGAAATACAAGGTACCTGTGCTCTTAAGAAAAGCGCTCAGTGAAGAAACTACCCCACTGCACCCTCATACCAATATGCTTTACTGAGCTACATAGACCACAACATGGCCCCTAAAGTCCCCCACCACTCAGAGGGAGCCAGCACCTCCTTGTACTGGTGTTAAGTCAAGTTAGGCCATGACACCTCAGGGAGGCTCAACAGCTCTAATGCCCCTCATGCCCACACTTGAAAAGGGAAATGGTAAAAGAAAAACAGAGAGGGGAGTATCAGAGATGTGTTGGAACGAAAACTGGGAAGGCAAAGCGAGGGTAAGAAGGTTGGGCTGTACGCTCTACCTCCCCCTACTCTGCCATTTTCATGAGGGAAGAGAGAAAAGGACAGGGAAGGTAGAGCATGAGTGAGAAGCTTGTTTGGGCCAGAGTATACCCTGTCAGGTTGAGTTGCACACTCTATATCCCCTTATTCCCCAATTTGTATGAGGGAGAAGAGCGAAGGAAAAGAGGAAGAGGACAAAGAAAGAATGTTTATGTGGATAAATTGAGACAGTAAATCTAACCGTTTAAGAGACAAACCAAAAAATAAGATGAATAAAAAAATGACCTTATGTTAAGCTCAAGCTAAAAGAGGATTTAACAAATATTAGGTAAACTATAATTTCAAAACAGCTGCAAGCCAAACATCTGAGTCTTCTTTTGTACTGAAGTTGATTAAGCATGTTTAAATAATGTGCACGGACTAACCAGTGAGACAAAGGCCATGCAGGTGCAGATCTAATCCACAAAACAAAGCTCTAATACCTGTCCATGATGTCACATCAGCATGCAAGCACTCCTTGTTTCCATGATTGCTGTGACACACACATGTCTGTCAGAATAAATGATGTGCTCCACAGAAAAGTAATTTCCCTGTAAGTTCATTTTGGACGTAGAAGTATGAAGGACATGCAGGTATCTTAACATGCAGATTAAAGCGGCTCATCTAAACTAGAGTGGTATGATGGTATTCAGTCCAGGAGGAAAGACTGTCCAACACACCCTCATGAGGAAGAACTTTCCCTTAGCTTATATCACATCTACTTCCTTCTAAGAAAAGGTGTGACCAGATGTACATCCCCAAACTGAGCTGTGAATATTGTACAATAAGAGTAAATGTTCCTCCTCTCCTTCAACGTCACAGCAATACAAGAAAAGTCTTAACACTGATGTTGTATTCAGATACCTAGGAGGAACTGAAACCCTTGTTTTGTTCGCCCCTTCTGAGAAAACCGTGCAGCTAATATAGTGCGACACAGTGGACATTTGGTGGCAAGTCATAAGAGGCTATTTACGCACCTTTCTGCTGAAATGCTGTGCCAGTCAGGATTGCTCAGGTTGATACCTCAACAACGTAACAGTGCCTGTAACCTTTTAATCCTGACACAGCACACCAAGGCTTAATTTAGGACGCTTGATTTTAAAATAGCACAGATGGACCTGTTCTACTGTAGAGAGAAACTCTAATGCTAAGCTACATGAAGGTCAAGATCAAAGTCTTAAGACAGCATTTGCTTTGAATACACAACATTTGCTGCAAACCCCACCTTGTACGTCACACACAAACGTCCCCCACCAACGGTTAAAAACAAGAAGATCTGTCAGTTTTGGTCACAGCCTCAGGGGCCTGTCTGCTGTCAGGAAACCTGACTTTTAAAGCACATGGTGTACACAAACAAGGCTCACCTCTCAAGTCTACAACTTGTGTTATCAATGGAAACCCGCCGTGTGTTGTGGTTACACACAACTTTTAAGTGGACGGCTCTGCAGGGTTTGCCAGAATCAACAAGATTACAGGGATTTAGATTGAGGGCAAAACAGCGGAAAATCCAACAAGTGGAGGCTTCTGTATGTACTGTCTAGCAGTGTGTGAGTGTGTGTGGCTTTTGTTGCTTGGCACATGTCAGTCTGTAAACAGCCCGCATTATCAAACTATGATAGTTAGCTAATGTAAGTGTTTATGGGTTGCTGTTTCACTCTGACTGCCAAATACTTCTTAATGTCTTTTACTCTAAGGGAACTTCAGAGCCGTTTGAAACTAGAACTTTTGAGGCAGATAAAGACTGATTTAGGAGGAAAAAATATCACCAGTTACCAATTTGGTGATTGGCATTAAGCTTGAATGAACACAAAAATGAATGTAACTATCCTTCATGGTGTTTACGGTTTCAGAATGCTGATGGAAACCAACATTTTTGCCACAGTGTCAACAGGCAGAGGTCAAATGCACCAGACTCTTGTCCACAGATTGATTTACCACTATGTGTGTGAACAGGTTGTCTGTAATGTGGCTTGAGCTATTCAGAATGAATCACTTATGTTATGGTGTTCCGGCCAATCAGAATCAAGTATTTATCACAGCTGGGTAATAAGCCCTGTGATGGACTACCAACCTGTCCTTTGGGGGAACCCTGCCTCTCACCCAATTGTAGCTGGGACTCACTCCAGCCCTGCTGTACCCTCAAACAGGATCATGGGTATTAAGAATGGATGGATAGATATTTAATATTATGAAACAATATTGAACAGCTCTAGTGGGACTTAGATAAAAACTTAAAAGCCACTGGCTGTCTTCAAGAACCATGCAGCCTCTTGGAGTGGTGACCGATGTTTTGTGCCCTCAGCAATTGTTTGTATAATCTATAAAGGATATCTGAGCCAATACTTAATTTTTTATAGTCTCTTCATTGCTTACAGTCTAACAAGCAACTTGAGATGCAAGAACGGAGTCAGAGATGAGACGATATGTACGACTGGGTGGTTATCTGGAGGCGTTCGCAGATGTCTGTTTAATAGATTGAACAAAAACCCTGTCCTCATTGATGCCACTATCTAATGTTTGGCCTCTTTTGGTGTCACGATGTGCCATTTGATTAAATGCTATTATTGAATACTACAAATCCTCAAACAGTCGTTGATTGTGGTTAGCTTAGCTGTGATGCTCTGCAGGAAATGAAGCAGACAGTGCAGAGAGGACTGGAGTCTAAGCTCACATCGTGAGACAAAATATATGTCATGACCGCAGTTCTCTTTTTGTGCATTATACTTTCTATTTAAAAAAAAAAAAAACATACACTGGGCTGCTGGTTAAAAAGCACCCCATGTACAGAGAGCATAGACCTTGAATTCCAAAAAGCAGGCAGCCAGGGTTGGATTAATTCCCTGCGCTCTCAGTTTCCTACTCAATCCATCCCCTACTTACATCAAGGGATGCAAAGCCAATAAATAAACTTAAATAAAAAACCTATACCGATATCTGTGATATTGGCCCAATAATATCGGCAGGCCAATATATCAGTCAAGCTCTATTTTGAACCATGAGATACATGACAGTCCAGGTCTCATAATGCACTTCAATTGTTCACAGTGAGCTAATAAGTGGAGGTAGGGTGGCTAACAGGGACAGCAGAGAGGTAAAGCAAATCAGCAAGCTCCAACAGGCCTCTTTACTGAATAAAAGGACAAAGATCAAATAAAAATCATTGCAGTCTCACTGAAGTACTTTACTGCTCCTCAAGAGAGAAGTGTTGATCCCAACAGCAGCTGTAGGCTCATCATACAGTCGGCTCTGCCCTCTCATTCAACCATACCAGACTGTTTACAGTTCAGATCCTCTGCACAGATACAGTAGCATGAGAAAGAAGTACGAGTCTGTTTGTGTGTGTTTGTGTGAGTTTGTGTGAAGGATGGAGCATTTGAAGTGAATTCCAGTCCAGTTTAAAACCCTGCCTCTGTGTTTAGTTCGGTTCCACGTCCCGGCCCCTCGTGCTGATGCAAAGTCTGATTCTATGGATGAACAAGCAGCGACAGTGTTTGCATTTACACAAACGTTGCCATGTTTAAACCGTACACAGATCAGAATCCTGCAGGGCACATTGAGGGCGTCAGGGGATCTGTGATGAACAGGCTGCGTCTAGCATTTAGACTTCTGCTGACATTTATGAGGAAACGCAGCACTTTTAAATCCGCTGCTGGGTGTTTCATAACACTGCATGGTTAGCTGAGCACTAAATTGTTGTCAAGCTGCTATCAGATCGACGAACACCTAATCTTATTTCCTATTACATGTGTTGACCTTTCTGTTCCTCTTCAACCTTAAAAAGATTTAACTTTAGAAAAACTCTTAAAAAGTTGTGCTACAATGCCTCTTCCTTTTCCCACAACAACATTTCACATGACTCATGGAGCAACCAGACAGCTGGCCAGACCTATGTGATCGAAACTCCTACCATAACAATGAGCCTGTAGGTGACTAAGTGCACATGCTGGCATGAGGCCTAATAAAAGGAGGATTACAGAATTAGCAGAGCTAGAAGTGTGAAGGCGGGAGGGGAGGGGGTTACACAAAAGTGCTCATCTGTGGACCGACAGCCTGATGTGATGCCAGCATGATGAAGAAAGGTGTGATCGTAGGTGTGTAAACAAAAGCAGGTGAGGATGGAAGAGGTCAAAATGATGTCCTTTTGAACCAGACCCAGCCTTTTTTCCTGCATAATTACTGGAGCTACCTTTACATTGAGCCTCACCATAGGCCTGCATTATTAACTGCAGTTCCATTGTTTCTGCAAGGCAAGCATTCACTATAAACAAGTTGCATAACAATGAATGTATTGCAATAAAAAAAAGACTAATTTTATGCCTTCTCACTCAGCGTGTGCACATTCTACTCACACCACTTTGATGCAGTGAGTTGCAGCCCACGCCAACTATCAACTGCCCTTGAAATACTTCATGTCAATTAGATGGTAAAAAAAACAAAAAGGCTCTTTGGACTTGTTTTGGATTCAGGAGGAACATGTTGCAACCTCAGTAAAGGTAAACATGAAGAACAGCAGATAGACAGAAACTGTAAGCTACGGCTAATAATATGCACTTCATATAATCATTGCAATACTATTATTTCCCATGTTGTGCAGGCTTTAAAGTCAGATTTGTATTGATATATATAAAAAAAAAAGAGAAATGCTCCATAGAAGAAGCCTTAGTTACAGCAGGGGGAAGTTTAAACCTCTCATTAAGCAGTCAAAAAATGTCACACCGACAACTTCCTGACTGTACTCTGTCTGTGCATGCCTTTCTCATACATTCCTCCCTTTTTTGCATGTTGAGCGCATAGATAGACTATTACATCACATGCTATGTAAAAAAAGTTGTGCAGAAATGTGCACAAGGTGTCTCTTGCTCGCTTGTTTTAGTTCAGTTCTTTGTTTTCATTTTGCATGCTAGACCTTACAGAACTGATTATTCTGCACAGACGTTTTCATCCTCCGATTTAAAGCTCCTGTGAGGAGTTTTTAGCTGGTAATGAAATAGATTTAAATGACCAGTGAGCTGCAAAAGGAAACAGACCCTCAGCAAAAAGACTGATGATTTCTATATTGTGATATTTAATGCCTGTAACTGAGGTGACAGGGTAGGTGTTACAGCCAAATTCCACCAGGTCTGTGACCGGTCCATCTCCGATCCGTCACAGCACCAGATCTGATAGGTTTCTATTCTAGTCAATGTGTTAACATCCACTGGATCCGCTCCGTTGCGTTGCGTTCTGGCTGCGTCTTTGAAGGCAGGTCGAAATGCAACGGATCAGATACGCAGCACTTCTATTTCTGCCGGATGCCATAGCATGACGCATCAATCTCAACAGTGCAGATGGAGCGGGACAGGAAGTCAGGCACCAAGACAAAATGAAAACATCCGGTTGGAGCGCTGTTGGCCTAGTGGTCTAAGTGTGCCCCATACACAGAGGCCATAACCCTCATTGCAGAGGTTGCAGGTTCGATTCCAGCCTCGACCATTTACTGCATGTCCTCCCCCACTCTCTACTCCCCACATTTCCTGTCTCTCTTCAGCTGTCCTGTACATTAAAAAGGTGAAAATGCTCAAAAATATAACTTACAAAAAAAAACAACATCCGATTAATTTTCAGAATAAAACACTCTTTGTTAGCGTTAGATCGTTTTTAACTTAACTATGACAAAAAAGGTCATTTTGAGTGGAGCCAGGCCTGGAGTCAACAGGTCAGAGGTTCTCAGAGGACCATAAAGACAACTTGGATGAGGAGAGGAGGAGGATAATCCTTGATTCAGTGATTGCCCAAGGAAAACCTTGGTCACATGACTCCAGCTGTCCCGCAGTCCTGCTCTGTGCTGCAGTCTGAAAACGCAACCGGTGGGTGTTGACGGACAAGACAGCAGGACCGGACACGGATCTGGTGGAAGTCCCGTGTTAGACGAGACGATTAACTGTACAGTCAAGAAAAGCCCCTTTTCACTTGTTCCATGATAAATATTCAAGGTGAGTTAACTCTGAAAAGATAGTAAGGTGTTCACATGTTCAGGAAAAGATCAGCAAAGAGATATCACTTTGTCTGCAGGGGGCGCTTAAATCGACACATAGAAAGGTCCTCACAGGAGCTTTAATTAATTTATACCCCATCATTAGAGCTGCAGATAAAAAAAGAAAGTTATATAACGCAAGAGCTGATACCACAGTCCTACCTTGATTATTACCACACTCAATCATGGCACCGAAAACCACAAAGTTCCTCCTGAGCCAAGTTAAACATTTAGAAATGCAGCAAAGCAAAGCGTACCAACCGTTCTGCTAGTTCAGTTTCTGAGCAGAGGAGAGAGTTTCCTTCTAGACATTGATTATTGTCATACAGTAGTCATGTGATGAATCATTTCTTCCTTATCCCCGTGTAGTATGTGCCTTCCTTCCTTTCTACCGGTTAACCTTATCTGAGGGTGGTGCTTCTTCCCCTGCAATCATTTGAACATTTTATGACTGTATTTCCACTGAAATTGCTTCATGCAAACTCTAAACTCCCTACGAACTCTCATTGAGGAATCCATAACTGCTCTGCTGCAATTTAACCCTTTTTTATTATCATATATCACTACAGGCTTAACTTGAAGTCGGTTTTAAGCTTCAGCTGAACTTTATTGTCTGTTTCAAAACAAACTATAATCAGCAGCAGAGGAATGCCTCATAAAAGCTTGATTAGCATTACTTTATGTTGATGCTGGAAAGGAAATTCCTTCCTTTTCCCACCATCCTGAGACCTTAATGGTACCTTCCACCTACATAAAGCACAGAGTTAACACTCCTCCATTATACCAGTTTGCAGGATGTGCAATTTAAAGGTTAATTCCAGCACTGTGATAATTGTATGTCTTGCAGAAAGCATCTCACTTGATTGTGTGTGTTTGGTGCTTTGAAAAAAAATTGCCGTTCTGCAAAGCTTAGGAACACAACAGAGATTTCCGCTTATCGAAATGCTGCATTTACTTTCCACTGATACTAAATCATTATAGTTGCCTCCTTCATTAACAAAAAGCCTCTTCTTGTAGCTCCAGCTGACGTTTTTGGCGGAAGCTGACTGATATCTGAAGATAATGGTTATTCCTCCTGCTCTAGAAAATGATCTGGGGGATTAATGATTCCACCATGCGGCATTCCTAATCTCCCAGAGAAGGAAAGACATCTGGTGAAGTTTCCTGAAGAAGACTCAGGAGACAGACGACGATCTTAATGTGCACGTTGCTTCTTCATGCACTGACGCTGCATTCATGGGGTGTTCAAATAATCTAAACTAGGAAAAAAACTCCCTGCTGAGCCTCCCTGAGGTGTCATGGGCCTAACTTAACTTAACACCATTGGAAACTTAGTGCCCACTTGATAACCACAGTGATGTACTGGCTCTCTCTGCCCATCTATTCCTATCTATCTTGGATTGTGGGGGACATTTAGAGCCAGTGGGAGGCTGCGTAACTTTAGCATGATGGCATGATGGGATGGGCTTTTTCACTGAGCACTTATCCTTAATATTCTCAAACAATGTTTCTGCATGTTATGTGTCATAGAGGATACATTTGTGGCCATTAGCTGCCCTTCTTGCATGGAAAACTTTTGACATTACTGTGAGACGAATCAAAAAATGAAGAGAAATAATGCTCTGCAGCATATCTTCTTCATGACGTCCAGGTTGTTTCCACACTACGACTTAAAGCTCCTCAAAACACCAATTAACAACTTCTACACTCTGGAACGGGACCACCGAGGCTCATGTGAAAATGGATAACATTCATTCTGGCTTTTAATTTGGAGTCATTTATTTTTAGCCCTGGAGTGCATTATTTTTAAATCATTGCTTTAACATTTATTTATCTTATGTATTTATTCATCCATGTATGTATTTATGTATTTATTTATTTATTTATTTATCCATTTATTTCTTGTGTTCGTCTGATCTTGTTAAATCTACCTTATTTCTAACTTTTCTTTCCACTCTTATTTATTTTATTGTATTGATTCTATTTAATTTCTAAGTATTTTATTTATAATCATGCCTTTTATAATTTAACATTGCTGTTGTTTCTGTCTCTGTTATTTTTTGAAGCACTTTGGGCTGCATGTTTATGTATGTATGAAAGGTGCTATATCAAGAAAGTTGAGTTTTGCTAGACCCTGCTTGAACTTATTGCCACTTGTCCTATTTTTCAAATTTCTTAGTGCTGAATAAGTTGTTTAAGGTCCACTTTTTGTAGCAATATATGTCTGGAGCTTGTGAAACTTCTTCATATTTTAAATTCATGCTATGTAGGTTGATTGCAAGGTTAAAAATTGCAACTTTTAACTGCAACTGTCCTTTAAAAAGCACTCCAAGGCACACTGTTCACTTTAAACCCATGCAACCACTCCCCCACAAGATGAATTTGGCACAGCAAGCATGAAGTATCCAAAAAGCACCTGCATGTGATCAATAAAAAGACCCAGCAGCGCTTCGTAATATTCTACCTTCTGCTTTGTCACTTCCCATCTATGTGTATTTTACAGTCTGAGAATCCTCTCTCACAAATCCTACAACACAGCTCTGATTTAATCTTCCAGGTGTGAGATAATACCCATATTGTGTTCACTTCACTCACTTCCAGCCAATCCAGTGTCATTTTCAGATTAGCCTGTTCCCATGCCTACTCCTCTTTGCACTAACTCTCTTTTTTTTTATATCTGTTGTGCTGCCAACACCATCCTCAGAGTGCTCTAACCATGAGTAATGTGACTCTGGTGACTTGTATTCTGCACACTGGATGCTTTGAAGATTTATTTTCATCAGGACTCACTGAGCGGTTTGAGGATGTTGGTGTTGGACTCTTCCCCGTCTGACTTGTATCCCTCCGTGCTGTGGTCTGGCCGTTCCCTCTTCTCCTTGTGGCTGGACTTGCGTCTGTGGCGTCTCCTCCGGTGGTAGCTCTTGGGGACGTGCACGCCGATGTACACAGTGTGGTGACCTGCCGTGACACAATGCAGCAGAGGTGGAGGAGGAGGAGGAAGAAGGAGGATCAGATTACACTCACACAAAAGGAAATCCCATTAATCCTGAATGCTGCTAATCCATATCATCACTGGAAGATAAAAAAAACTGAACAAAACAATGGGGACTGGTTTGACTTGTGTGATGAAATGCTGCTTTGACGTATCATTTTTTTATGGCTTGTAACGCCTCAGTGACATTTCCCAATCAGGAAGAGTTTGACAGTGAAAAGCAAAATAAATCAAAGCCAATTACTGCCTGCATGAAGCTCATTCAGGAAATGATGACTTATTGTCTCCAGGAAGTAATTACAGACACACGCAGAGAGAAAACTCTAACAAAAACATAGCTTAAAACAGTTTGCATTGTGTTTTTAAAGCTATGTGTGCATCAAAAATATCTTGTGGACTTCACAGTGGTCAGTATTTCTTCCTTGTAGGAGCCAACCAAACATCACATGATGCACTTCCTCCACAGTCCAATGCAGGGCCTTACAAAGGACTTGAAACCACGACTAAATACAGAAAAACATCTCTACAGGATGCCAAAATATGTGCACCCTAAAATGCTGGTTGCAAAAGCATGCAGCGTTCATGTGGGTGTCTTCTGTGGTTTAGCTTGACAGCCAGCACTGGATAGGCGTAAGACTGTACTGTAGAATCATCTTCCTGTGTTTATCTTATATAATATGTTCACTTTTCCACTGATACTGCGGGGGGAAACTCTCGGGTTCACCGCACGAGATAAAGGGATAAGTGTGTAGGATTTCATCACTCATCTTACCTTCCACTTCCTCCTCATCGCAGACATGTTTGACAAAGGATGCTCCTCTGTCCAAGACTGCTTCATCCTCCACTCTACAATGAAAAAAGATAGAATATGTCAACGTGCTTATTCACACACAGCTGCAATGCACAGAAGAAAATGCAGTCAGTTCAGCTTGTATGAAGTGTTGCTTCACATTCACTCCCAGCGGCATCATGCACAGATTGTAAAAATCAAACTATGGAAGCCTGAAGGAGACTTCATTGAAATGATAGTTTAGACTTCAACAAAAAGAGCATGATGACAAGACACTTCAGGATTTGGTCGACTTATTTCAACTTAACAGCAGGTCAAATCAAAGAAAATTAAATGTACACATTTCCAATTTCAAGGTTTAAGAAAATGGTGCTCTGAATTTGAGTTTGCATGTTTGGAAATTTGTATTTAATGTTTTTTTTAATGCATTTCAATATTCAAATATGCATTCAAGTTTGGAAATGGAGTAAAATTCCTATAAATCTTTTTAATGATTTGAATCCAAGATTTAAAGAGCATTCTGTTACTGCACAACTCATCCACATGACCAAAACAACAACTTCCATTCACTCACAATGCTGCATTGACTTTATTGAAATGATAGTTTAAACTTCAATAAAAAGAGCATGATGACAAGACACTTAAGGCTGTTTTTGACTTATTTCACATGGATTATTTCCACTTAACAGCAGGTCAAATCAAAGAAAATGAAATGTATAAGTTTCCAATTTTAAGGTGTAAGAAAACAGCACTCTGAATTTGAGTTTGCATGTTTGGACATTTGTATTTAATGTTTTTTAATGCATTTCAATATTCAAATTTGCATTAAAATTTGGAAATGGATTTAAATCATTAAAAAAAATATATATATGAAGAGTTCATTTGGAAAAAACAGTTAACTCACTTTTGAAAAATTAAAAAAATGTTAAAAAAAAACATTTTTTCTATTACTAGCTTTTGGTATGATCAATCAACTGAGGTTGTGTGGCTTTGACTAAGTCAAAAATGACTACTAATCAGAGATATCTTGAAAATGTAATGTTTATTAGGAATCTATATGGAAAAAAGAAATATGTATTTAGATGAATTTATAAAAACTGAGTTGTCTGTTTTTGCAAATGAACTCCATATATGAATTTTGCTCTTCAAACTAGTCAACCTGCCAACACTTACAGAGCATTCTGTTGCTCCACAACTCATCCACATATGACCAAAACAACAACTCCCATTCACTCACAATGCTGCATTCAACATTTCTTTTCTTGTGACACAGCTAGCTAAGTTTTTTAAAGAGGAGTGGAGATATTTCTCAACTCTATTATCACCACAAGATCTTTGAATGAGTCACACTGAGTCTACTAGTGCAAAGAAAAGGCCTTATGTTTACTTCAAGGTCAGAAAACATCTTCAGAGCCTGCATGACCAGGAGTTTCCCTTTGATCAGCAGGCCTTAAAGTTCCTGGAAGGTTGGAAGGAATGTGACTCCTTCAGGCCAACAAAGTATGGACTAATCCAGGCCAGGAAAGAGAGGTTTGAGCCAAAACATATGCAATCAATTTCAGAATATACTGAACAGTCAAAACAGCCACCGAAAGAAAAGCTTTAAAAAGAGAAAAACTTCAAGCCAAAAATTATTTTTCATTTTTGACAAACTGTTAGGACAGCTCAGGCTTTGTTCTGGGATTGCGTAAAGCCTGTCAGAATCAAATCAAGGATTCATCTGCGTTCGCTGATTTGACCATTGTATGAGAACACTTTTTTTTAAAACGACAAAACATAAATGTATGATATGCAGGAAAGCGTTACAAGAACATCAATAAGCACAGGACAGTCTCCACTTCCTACTGAACAAACCCAAAAACCGAAGATGACACAGTTTGCAAATTGAGAGGATGGGAGCAGTGTACACAAACTGACAAATAAACAACGTCAGGAAGGATACAACTTGTTCCACTGATAGCACCGTGAGCCAACCTCAAGCTTATCCCAGAGGAGGTTTTTTTATCAGTACTTCAGAGAGATAAATGAAAGTACAAGGCTGATAATAGACGGCAATGTTGATCCACAAGCTAGCTCCAAGATCAAACAAGTGATCGGGAGTGGCTGGGCCTGGAGCCAAGTTTTCAAGCGATACTAATACAATAATTAGCCTCTGTAGCCTCTTTTTGTTGCTAGTGAAAAAAGGGAGGTCAAGTTCAGCGTTATCATTGAGCTGCACATTTCTTTTGCATGTTGTTTTATTGCTTGAATTTTCCCTCCAGGACAGAGCACACGGAAAGTACCCAGCAGCTGTAGAGAGTTTGTTTTTCTGCTTTCTTTCTTTCTTAAGAACTTGTACTTAGCCGGTTATTGTAAAACTGCTTTAAGTGTCACTGTGAGTGTGGATACAAAAACAAAAAGGGTGGAGTCTTTCCAAGTTTTTCCATTCTTGCACAACTGTTTACTTAATTCTATGTGCTGCTTATGGGCTGTCAGCTGCTAACTGCATTCAACCATTGCCTAATTAACAGCTTTGTTTGATAGCTGAATGGTAGCTGCTGTGTAGAGGCAAAAAAGTCCTCAGCAGCTAACTTTGGCATTCAACCAATATTTGCTGAATTACTTGAATGCTAATGGTGGCATTTATCATTTAGAAGCTAATGAAATCAATTTCCTCTGTAACAATATTGTTTAATATAATTATTTGATGCAAATTACATAATTCAAGTGGTGTATCTAGGGTTGCTAACTGTCCCGTATTAGCCGTGATATCCCGTATATTGGGCTAAATTGGTTTGTCTCATACAGGACCTCAATTGTCCCATATATTGACTATTAACTCTTTATACAGCAGGCTGCACTCTACAGATCCTAGATCAGATAAAATGGCAGTGGCAGATCATGTGCCAATCACACCGTCTGTCATCCAATCACAGGACCCCCTCACAAGCATCAGTTGTATACAGCGCAAATCTGCCAAGTCCTGCAAAAACTCTGGCTGTGCAAAAAGGACAAAATACTGCTTGAGTCAGTCAAGAGCAGCAAAAAGTATCCATGGAGAAAGTACATTTGGAGAGTCATACTCCTCTTTTGCATTTAATTTTTCTTTTGCATGTTTTTTTTAATGTAAAGAGTCAAACTGTGGTTTCTTTGAGGTTTATTCATATGAGGTTACATAATGATACAGTAAGGATTAAAGGGAATATACACACTTCCTGCATTTCCAGTTGAATCAGAATATACGCTGAATTCACACATCATGCTCACACCACCATGGCACCGTGCACCTGTCCCTTATTTAGCAGTGAGAAAGTTGGCAGCCCTAAGTGTAACCTACATATTAGTTTATTGTTGAAGGTAGCCTGTTTCATGTTAGCTAATGGGTTAGCTAACTTTAACCATTTCATTGTAAGATAGCATAGCAAAAAACAAGTTGCTAATTCAAAGAACAGATAAGCTAGAAATAAGCTAAATACTAAAGACAGCTTTTTTTGGACTATTATATATATTTTTAAAGTTGTTTATGATACAAAATCCTCATTTAAGGTTGAACATTAGCTAATAATGGTGGTCTCACCATAGCTTATAGTCAATCATTAGCTTCCATTAGACAGCAGCTAACATTAGCATACTTGCACACTTGCACACTTACACACACACTTACACACACACTTACACACTTACACACACTTACACGCACACACACACACACACACCTGGTAAAATAAAGGTAAAATAAAATACATAAATTAGCATTCTACCATTTTCAAGTTAACATCAGTCAACAAGATACAAATTCAATACCACGGTACTTAAGCTAGGACTTAGCTAACTGCTAATAGCTGACCTGTTGTCACTTTGTATGTCAGCTAATGGATGATTTGAGTTCTTCCAACAATGAAATATGGCCAGAGCTTTTATATTCTAACAGTCCATGTCTCTCTCTGATAATAACCTGACAGATATCATGTTTACAAGCTAGAAGTACAGCAGCATTTAAGCTCCCCACGATAAGCATGACCTCAGAGGACAATAGCTGCTATGGTGATCTGCATCAGTATCAGTCCAGGGTCACACCTCAGTTGTGTAACATTTACCTCTACACATGTCTGTAATGGTTTTGTGTCTACTTGCATGGGGGGGGGGGGGGGGGGGGGGGGGTCATGTAACACAGCAAAAAAGCCATTAGCTAAACAGGAGAGGTGAAGGAAGCTCATGTTGCATGTTTTCTGCTTGCCTATGGCCTCTCACGTTAATCGCTCTGCAACAAGGCCTCAGACAGGGAGACCCTTATGAAGGAAAAACATACCACAGGTGGTGCACAGACACGCAGGATGCAAGAGGAAGAGCTCAGCATTCCTGATCTGAAAGGGGTTCTAAATTAAAATGAACTAGACAGGAATGAATCAACTGTGGAAGAATGAGGCATGAGCAATATTGAGAGCTGCAAGGTGGAGCGAGTAGAAGGGCCTCTGTTTTCCAGCATTGGTAGGAAAAGTCTCTAATATAGGTAGCACATATAAGACTAGGCTATCTTGTGCATGAGTAAACTAGACCAACATGATCTGCTGTTTGCTCATTCACATCGATTCAGTTCATCGTTAGTGCAGGAAATTGTCTTGATCTTCTTTTCATTTCCTGCTGTAACTTACTAAGCTTGATTATTAAAGATGAAAAGAATGAAACGCTCGGTGGGAGGGTCAGGGAGCAACCAGCTGCATCCATCTCGCCACTTCTCACTTTGTTGCTTGTCTTCTTAGTGACTTCATAGGTCGGGATAAACCTGTCGGTGCGTGAGGAGCTGGGATCAGCTGCTGAGGATCAGGGATCATCCCCATCTCTTTAACAGAATGACGCACCAGATCCCACCAGCAGCCAGGTTCAGCATGAGGGTAGCATGAACCCCTTACTATACTGTCAGTATCTGATCAGAGTTATGGAGATGAAATATGGATGATACTTCACCTTGGAGGGATTTTTTTAAGTGTAGAACACTTAAAAACTCAGAGCCTTGAAAGACGACTGCAGTATTTTGGATTCCAATCTCACAGAATGAACACAGGGTCTGATCTGCATCGGTTCTAGTGGTGAAGATGAATTTTGATGCTGAAACTTAGTGTTTACATCTCCAAACAAACTTCTCCAACCACTCTTAGTGTAATCCACTTTCGAGGGAACTGTTTATAAACACCTCACAAGTCTGCCAAGTGAGCGATACTTCCAGGAGAATTATTTTAGGGCACAATCGCTTTAATTAGCAATCATTTACCATTTAGTTTACATGCGACATGGAGCAAAACGTGACAGTTTTGGAGGTACACAAGTCCAAAATCTAGAGCTGCAATGATGGATCAACTGTTAACAATGATCGCCAGACTTTCAGATGATTGTTGGCTAGTTTCAGATCATTTTTAAAAGGCGAAATTCTCACATTTGTTGTTTCCAGTGTCTTAAATATCAATATGTTCTGCTTTTATTTTTGGTTTCGTATAGGAACTGCTGAGTATGTGGGTTTTGGGCTAGCCTCTGATCAAAATAAGGAACTTAAGATGCCACTTTGCAAAGCTGTAGATGCCCAAATTGAAGAAGCAGGGACAGATTCAGCGTCTTATTCTCTTTAACAAGAACTGGTTGTAAACAAAAAGGCAATGATTGTAATTTTGAGTTAATAAATCAAAGTGTGTAAGATGTAAAAACTTTCCCAGTGAGTACAACATTGAGCTGTACTAGTGTATCTATCTATCAGATGCATTTCCTTCATCTCATAAGTCTGCCTTAACTATTGGAATTTCCTCTGACAACACTTGACTGGATGAGGAAGTTAATGTCCTTCATCATCACCAAGAAGAGCACAAAGAGGCATTCAAGACTCAGGTAAGGAACCATGCCGGAAAATCCATGGTGCGAAGGAAAGTAGAAAAACGTTTCCCCATTGCTGACAGATTTCACAATCAAGACTCAAAAGACACAAGAAAGAATGAGGAATAAATTTTTAGAGTTTCTGCTGCTATTGTGAAAAGAAGGCAGGGCAGACACCTGGGTTAAACCAGGTATCTCTTGGTTTCAATGGCTGCAGAGAGGGGGTGATAGGGATGCTTTAGGAGGACTGTGCACAAGAAGAACCTGTAGCAAACACTATGTGTGGCGCAGGAGTTTATCACAAAAGGCACAAGAAAGAATGAGGAATCAATTTTACAGTTTCTGCTGCTATTGTGAAAAGAAGGAAGGGCAGACACCTGGGTTAAACCAGGTATCTCTTGGTTTCAATGGCTGCAGAGAGGGGGTGATAGGGACACTTCAGAGGACTGTGCACAAGAAGAACCTGTAGCAAACACTATGTGTGGCGCAGGAGTTTATCACAAAAGACAAGAAAGAATGAGGAATCAATTTTACAGTTTCTGCTGCTATTATGAAAAGAAGGCAGGGCAGGGCAGACACCTGGGTTAAGCCAGGTGTCTCTTGGTTTCAATGGCTGCAGAGAGGAGGTGATAGTGACGCTTCAGAGGACTGTGCACAAGAAGAACCTGTAGCAAACACTATGAGTGGAGCAGGAGTTTATTTTGAAGTTCTAACTCTCTAAAAGTAACTCATACTGGCTGTGGATGAGGTTTGGCAAACAGCTGATGAATTCCAGGTGCATGTCAGAGAAGTTCATGAACTGTGTTTCCTTGTTTCGTATTAACCGCTGAGTTTGCCGCGTCATTGCGCAACGTGGACGCACACGCTTGCCCACGCTCTATGTGGAGTTTTCCACATGGCTTCCTTAAGGCACACACACATACACACACACACACACAGCTTATTCATAAAGTTAGACCAGAGACAGCTCTGATTCTCTTGGCCCGCGCTCCCTGCCTGCTTGTCTCACTAATAACCTGTGACAGGTTCTTGGAAAATAGATTACCTGGCTGCTCATGGCCACAGTGGTGCCGTGGCAGTGGCTTATCCAGGAAAGGGTGGTACACTAATGAATGAAGGCATTTCTTTACTTGTTGAAAGCCCAAATCGATATTCAAATGCAGTTTCGCTAAAAGGCACGAGACTGGTGGTAAATCAACCAAGTGGAACACAGCTGAAGACACTTTTACGCACAGAAAATCAGCATGAAAACACACTGAATGCGTCTTAATGTTATAGTTTGTGGATGAATCTCACCTGATGCCCAATTTACTCTCTCTCACCTGGACAGGAAATGCCCTCCTGCAGGGAGAAGTCCATACTGAGTGTTAACAAGGAACAAGAAGAGATCATAAACTTACTTTGACTTCTCGGAACTCATGGTGAGCAGTTTTTGTCTTTAAAGCTGATCACTCCTGCGTCCTTCTGCTCAGCTGTAGTCGTTCTTGTAGTCGTTGTGTGCAGCTCTTCACCTACTCTATCTGACGCGCTTTTTGAAGAGTCAAGTAAAAAAGAAAGAAAAAGAAGTGGAGCTATCTCGCTGGAATGATTATCTTCCTCTCTAAAAAATCGAGTGTACAGCCAAACACACGAACCTCCTCATATCGTGCTGGGCCCGTTCAGGTCGTGTCTCGGTGACATGGTGAAGATAAAAAGGAAGCTTTCTTTTTGTGTCTCAGATGAAGCGTGTGGAGAGACTCTGAGAGCGCAGCGTGTCTTTTTCCATATTTAAAGTGCCATCCCTCCTCCTGAGTGACGACATTGATGGGGGCGGAGGTCACAAAGTTGTGCTGTTGGGTGGCGCTGCAAACACTTCAAGCTGACGAAACGACTCTTTATTGTTTGATTTGCATCTAATGCAGAAAGTTGCAGCCCTACTTTCACTGGGTATGATGAATACTCAGAAATCTGTGCAGGTTTGCAAAGTTTGGAGAGAGTCCCAGTAGTTTGGAGGAGTTTGACTTCAGATGAAATCTTTATTTTATTCAGGGTTCCCACACTCTTTTCCAGAGATCATTTTCCAGGACATTTTCAGTGATGATAAAGCTGGTATGACAGCCTAAATTGAGTTCCTAATTTAGTTCCTATCCTGTCTGTAACTTGTGTTTTTTTTTGCTGCTGACTGCCTTGGCCAGTTCTCCCTTGGAAAAGAGATATTTGATCTCAATGGGACCAACCTTGTTAAATAAAGGTTAAATACAATTTAAAAAACAGGGTTCCCACTCTTTTCCAGAGATCATTTTCCAGGACTTTTTCAGTGATTATAAAGCTGGTAGGACAGCCTAAATTGAGTTCCTAATTTAGTTCCTATCCTGTCTGTAACTTGTGTTGGTTTTTTTGCTGCTTACAGTCTTGGCCAGGTCTCCCTTGGAAAAGAGATATTTGATCTCAATGGGACCAACCTGGTTAAATAAAGGTTAAATACAATTTAAAAAACAGGGTTCCCACTCTTTTCCAGAGATCATTTTCCAGGACATTTTCAGTGATGATAAAGCTGGTAGGACAGCCTAAATCAGGGGTGTCCAAACTTTTTTTGAAAGAGGGCCACATTTGATCTTGTAAGAACACCTCAGGGCCATTGGCTCCTACTGAGACTGATGAGGAATCATAAAAGTTATATATGAAATATTTAATAACAATTATTTTTTTTCTCAATAAAACAGTAACTTGGTAGTCCTCAGTTCTCCACAATCTTCTTCTGGAGGAAAATGTTTTTGTATTAGAGTCGGGCAATGTGGGAAAAATATTGTATCATTATTTTTCTATGGCAGGATCACGATCTGGATTCCATCACACTTCTTTTTCATGTTGTTTTTAAGACTTTTCTGATCAGCAGACAACATTTTATAACAAAATCATTATTTTCCTGCGTTCTGAACAATCAAATTTTTGCCTTTTCTGTACGATTTCATAATTTTGATCTTGTCTTGTGTCCTCTTTAGTGTCTTCTGAACTTTTAGTGTTCATCAAGAACATTTTCACTTCTTGATAAAAGCATTCATTTGAAAACCGTTTCTGGATTGACTCTAGTTTTGTTTGTGCGCTTGAGAGAAACTGCAAATGTACAGATGATTCAGAATGTGATTAATATCTGTGCTATAAATAACACATTTTAAGATGGAAGCTTGGGACCATAA
Organism: Notolabrus celidotus; assembly: GCF_009762535.1. Classification (NCBI taxonomy): domain Eukaryota; kingdom Metazoa; phylum Chordata; class Actinopteri; order Labriformes; family Labridae; genus Notolabrus; species Notolabrus celidotus. Next base: position 5,356,168 of record NC_048290.1, read on the forward strand.
ATAAATGGACCTTGGGCCGCTATTGGCCCCCGGGCAGTACTTTGGACATGCCTGGTCTAAATTCAGTTCCTAATTTAGTTCCTATCCTGTCTGTAACTTGTGTTTTTTTTTGCTGCTGACAGTCTTGGCCAGGTCTCCCTTGGAAAAGAGATATTTGATCTCAATGGGACCAAACTGGTTAAATAAAGGTTAAATACATTTTAAAAAACAGGGTTCCCACTCTTTTCCAGAGATCATTTTCCAGGACATTTTCAGTGATGATCAAGCTGGTATGACAGCCTAAATTGAGTTCCTAATTTCAGGGTTCCCATGCGTCCTGGAAAACCTGGAAAACAGTTGACCAGTTTTCCAGTACTGGAAAACACCTGGAAAATGGGAGAAAAAGTCAAATGTCCTGGAAAATCACAGATTGTCCTGGAAAATTATTCCAACATGACTGCGTGCGACCTGACAAGGTTAAAAACAAACACATCCCCATTCAACATTTGTGGCCATTTTTGTCATTCAGTTCTATTTAGGTCAAACAATGCACTGATCCTCTGATCATTATTATTATTATTTATTTATTTATTTCAGTAAGGCAGCTTCCAGAGTCCTTTGCTGGCTCTTTTGTTTTTTACTTAGCTCATTTTATATTTTTTGAGAAAAGAGAAAGCTGAGATGAGAGTTGCCCATCATTGTTACTTGGTTGCACTCATAAAGTGAAGTGCTGTACATCTGTGGTTGCATTGTTCTAATTAAATAATTAATTTGCCATCATTTTTAAGCATGTAAGAGATGATTTCATGGATAGCCATAGACTGCACGTCTTTCAATGTAGACTTCCACTGAGAGGAACATATTAGACTATTTAGGAACTAAATTACATGGTTCCCACTCTTTTCCAGAGATCATTTTCCAGGATATTCCCAGTGATGATCAAGCTGGTATGACAGCCTCAATTGAGTTCCTAATTTAGTGCAGTCTATGGCTATCCATGAAATCATCTCTTACATGCTTAAAAATGATGGCAAATTAATTAGAGAACAATGCAACCACAGATGTACAGCACTTCACTTTATTAGTGCAACCAAGCAACAATGATGGGCAACATCTCAGCTTTCTCTTTTCTCACAAAATATATAATTAGCTAAGAAAAAAACAAAAGAGCCAGCAAAGGACTCTGGAAGCTGCCTTACTGAAATAAATAATAATAATAATCAGAGGATCAGTGCATAAACTGACCTAAATAGAACTGAATGACAAAAATGGCCACAAATGTTGAATGGGGATGTGTTTTTTTAACCTTGTCAGGTCACATGCAGTCATGTTGGAATAATTTTCCAGGACAATCTGTGATTTTCCAGGACATTTGACTTTTTCTCCCATTTTCCAGGACTGGAAAACTGGTCAACTGTTTTCCAGGTTTTCCAGGACGCATGGGAACCCTGTTTATAAATGATTGCAAAGCGTGCGTAAATTTGTGGACCTTTGTTACAAATTATTTAAACATTAACTTGATGTTAAGGCAGTCTGTGCAGATTATAAACTTTCCCTGCAATTAAAAGTCCAAGAGCTGAACTTTATAATGTTTTCTTTCACTTCAACTGAAACTTCTCCTGCGTAAAATCCATGCGTATAATTTGGAGAATGAAAGCACCTTTTTCAGGTGCTTAATCAAATCCAGCTGGAGCTAACAGGTACAGGTGAGCTCAGCAGTCAGGACTGGACAGTGTTATAGAGACTGGCGACACCTACTGGACAACTACACACAAAATCACAACTTATGAGGGAAATAATCAGAGTCAAATTTAAGACTTTTAATTTAGTTCCTGGAACCCATTCGATAAGACTTGGAGCCCTCTCTTAAATCATATTGAATCTTTGACTTCCCTGTTTATTTATACATTTTATTTATTTATTATTTTTTACATTTGGGTTGTATTTTCTTATTTTCCTTATTTGTGTACTTGTTGTATGTATTCTGTATTGTTTACTTATTATTTTTTAAGTACAAGTTGGATGGAAAGAAGAAGAAGAATGGAAGTCCTCTGTACCACATTGTACTGTTCCTTTGCTACCTGTGAAGCTGCTTCCAATAAACAAATCCTGGCCTGTGTTTGTGAGTGGGGGAGGGTCAGGTGTGAAGAAATGTGTGCAGGGGTGTGAAAAAAAAAAAGAGAGACATTTAATTTGACATCTTTTTTTGTTTAAGGGCAGCTAGCATCCATCATGGCACGCATAAAAACAACAGAAACACTCAAAATAATGCAAAGTATTCAAGTTTAATGTCATTTGTGAATACCAAAAGGACACATTTTAATTTGCACATACAAATATCATAAATATAAAACAATTGTGGAAAAAAAAAGGCAACACATGTTTAAAAAAAACACCAAAGGTGAGGTCTTGAATTATTGAATCAAAAAATACTGCAGCTGTCACTCATGATCTTTTCTTTCTTGTGACACTGATGTGGTGCTGACATTTGACATCACTGAGAGATCTTCACAATGTGCTCATGAACTCTTTCACCTGAAAAAGAAGCACAGAAAGAATGCTGTTAGCAAACTAAGCAAAGTGAGAAGTAAAATCTGAAACTCTGTAAGATTCATGATTTAGTTTTGACTTCCATCCTGGCTGAGATTTGAGCAGAGCTTTGTGTTTCTAACTGGCTCTTTTTCTTATTCATGACCTTTAAATGGGGTGGATGCTTTAAACAAAAAAGGGGTCCTGTGTTTACCATCAACATGAAACTAACAGAAGCAGACCTTCAGGCCTCATTTCCACAGGTGAAACCTGCCTGTGTGTGTATTGGTATCAGGAGGGGGATCACACCCAGCGTGCTGCTCAGCCTCTTTCTTAGAACACACTTATTCCTTGAAACTGTTTTAATATGAGCTCAAACAGATGAAGTTAGATATTCCTAAATGCTGTGACCATGGTTGCATTTCAAAAATGCAGGTACAGCACTGAGACCAAGCTCAGGTGTTCAGTTTAAGTCCCCAAATGAATAAAAGGGTAACAAGCTAAAAATCCTACAATCAAAAGTTAACTTAAAGCATCAGTGAGGAACGATTTTTTGAAGAATAAACGCTTTGAAATGGTTTAACTCCTCCTCTCAGAGCTTACAAACTCTGGGCATGATGTATAATAATAACTTTATTCATATAGCACCTTTAATAACAAATGTTTACAAAGTGCCTTGACAGACAAAGCATGGAAGAAACTCAGAAGTGTAGAAAACTCAAACAATACAAAATCAAACTACACGTCAAAAATCCTGGAGCTCTGAGGTTCATCACAAATGTTACATCCCTCACTTATTATTCTCCAAATCTGTTTTTAGAATTGATTTTAAAATGATGGTGTTGACTTTTAAAGCTCATACAGGGTCAGCTCCAGACTACATTGCTGACCTCTTGACTCCCTATGAGCCTTCATGTAACCTCAGATCCTCTGGTAGGTCATCACCAACTATTCTGATAACTATTCCTTTAAGAACTCACTTTTGTAGACTTGCCTTTTATCGATGGTTTATTGCTTTGATGCTTGTTTTATTACTACTGCTGGATAATGATGTATTCTTAAAGGTGACATATCACGCTTTATCAATATATATTGGTCTAAGAGGTCCCCAAAACATGTCTTTAAAGTTTACGCTCAAAAAAACACTTTGAAATCAGATTTTGGTCTGCCTGAAAAGCCCTCTTCTTCAATCCTCCTCAGAACACTCCGTTTTCCCTCTGACCACGCCCCCTCAGGAAGTGGATGTGCCTCGGCTGTCCAGCACGTTGATCTAATGTTTACATGTTGGCTGAATATATACGGCTGCTCAGAGATCACGTTACTTCAACCCTCTGAATCTGATCCAGAATCTGATCCTGACGGAGATGCGCCTGTAGCAGGACCTTTCTGAAGGATTGGTCACAGATTTAGTGTTTCTTGTTGTTTTATTTATCAGTATGTCGATGTGTGTCTTGGTACACAGCTATGAACATGTAGCTATGTGGCTATGCTAACTAGCGCTAGCACTTATCCATGAAAAATAAAAATCATCCACTAGATCTTCAAATCTGCAGGCCTGGGGGGTAAAACCGACCTCTGCCAGAAAGGCAGCAGGATCTTTCTGAAGGATTGGTCACAGATTTAGTGTTTCTTGTTGTTTTATTTGTCAGTATGTCGATGTGTGTCTTGGTATACAGCTACAGCTACGACATGTAGCTATGTGGCTATGCTAACTAGCGCTAGCACTTATCCATGAAAAATAAAAATCATCCACTAGATCTTCAAATCTGCAGACGTGGGGAGTCAAACAGACCTTTGTGTTTATTAAGACAGCCTACAACTAGCATGCCTCCTTCCTAAGCTCCTTGTTAGCACACATTTGTGCAGGTAATGAAAAGTCTATGGGCTGAACAAGCTCCGAGCTCTGACTCCGTGACAGACCGGATATTGTTGTTACGTAACAAAAACACGGAAGTCTGAAACGGCTCGTTTCACTCACATTTACAGAAAGGTGGAGAAATCAGAACAGGGGCAGAATGGATTTTTTTCATTCTCGGGGGGTTTGTAGACATGCCAGGGAAACATATTTCAGGTAGAGAACCATTAAAAACTCCATTTTGCATGATATGTCACCTTTAATTACTGCCTACTGCTTTTTAAAAAATGTTTGTTGTAATTTGTTTTGAAAAGCGCTATATAAATAAAGTTATCATTAATATTATTATTATTATTATTATTATTACCACTGTTTGTTTCCTGAACATGTTAGTTGGTCTCTCTTGTCTGCACATAGACTAAAACACTGGTGTGTTCTTATTTACAAGTCTACTTAAAGCTGCTGTGAGGAACTTTTGTTTTGTATTGATTCTGGCGCCCCCCTTGTGGACAAAGTCATACCTCTTATCTCTTGTCCTACACATGCAAAAGTAGTGTTTTCAACAAAAGCCTCATCCTGTTGTGTTCACCAGTCAACTTTATCAGGCAATGTGATTATCTTCCATGAAAACAGTCAAAGAAAGGCTGTTTCTGAAGCAAGATGTCCATCATCTGGTTTGGCACCTACCCCCATCAGGGCGGTTTCAGGCATTAAAAATTACAACAGAGAAGGTGCCAGTGTTGCTGCTGATGGACTTGTTTGCTATTGAAGGTTATAAAGAGACATCAGTTTCATTTTCAGTCTGTTTCTCAGCCAGTTCAAAACTCCTCACAGGGCCTTTAAGTTCTGCTTCCTCCATACCCTTTAAGTTACATCAGACAGAAGAGTGCAGGAACTTATAATCCTCAGTCCCAGGACCTTTACTTACCATCTGTTCTAAAGGTCAGAAATGAAAACTGGTGCCAAGCAGGAGCACTGGAGCTGAATGAACAAGTCTCATTGGGTTTTTGAGGATGACACTGAAGGATTATGAGGCAGACTCATCTGGCTGTAGATGCTTTGCTTCATATATTTCTGATTTTAGTCAACTTGGATAAAAATTAGCTGTCTCTTTCTGTTATGTCATGTATTTCAATTCATCATAGACATTATTTTTGTTTTATGTTTACACAGCTGCTTATTGTCTGTAACTTTCTTGACATGGTTCAATGGAATGACATATAACACAGTCTCTGATCGGCCTGTCTGCCTCTCTAGGTTCTCAGTCTGTTGCGTAACCAGTTTCAAACTCCTCACCGTGTTGTAGTAACAGTATTATCAGCAAAACTACAAAGGTGGAAAAGTAAACATGCTCTTTATGGAGGCAAAACAGCTCCTCTCTGTAGCGTCTGCACCAGATACTCTGACCTGACCGTCACTGAGCTCAAATGTCTTGTTCCTGGTCGAGTGCTGAGCATGCTCTGTCTTATTTTTAATTATGAATCAGACTGATTTGTATTAAATATTTCATTAAGTAGCATTCTTTTAAGTTCATTAAGATATTAAATAACTTCAGTGATGTAAGAAGTGCAAAGCTGCTCTCTGAGATTTGGTGAGGCGGGGGTTTAAAGTTCTGTAATCCACCTGGTGCCGTTACATCACCCTCACACCTCTGTGAGATCTATCAGAAGTCTCCGTTTGACTCCTCTTAACCTCTCAAAGTCCCTCTGGAGTGTTTGTGCAGAAACAAATCCTAGAGCTGATTTCAGTTTCATGTTTTTGTGCTTCACCGTGACTCACCTTCTCGATCATGTCAGCGCTCTTTGTGCCATTCGCATTAAAGTCCTCGCTCACATCTATGGTCAAGATGGGCACCTCGCTGAGATACTCAAAGTCCGTGCTGCGGGACAGAAGGGGGGACGGGGACGGGGACAGTTAGTTAGTGATGCCTATCAAACCCTTTCTCTTGTTAACTCACTCCTTTCAGGTGAAGCTTTCATCTCTGCAGAGAATTCCTCAGCACAAAGGATAAAAAGACACAAACCCATTTCCAGCCTCATCCATTTCTAAACCTCCGTAATGAGGCGGATGCATATCACGAGGACCTGAAACTGTTTGAATCATCTTAGCTATAAAGACCACGTTATCTCAATCAGATTACCAAACCCTCTTTGTTCTGTGGCATATCTTAGCGTTTTAACTGAAGGGATGCAGTTTTTGATGCATTTATGCCATGAGAGTGTGTGTTTGTGCACGCATACTGGACCTACGTCATGGTTTTGTGCTGCAGCCAGCTCTCATGTTTGAAATGCAGCTTCTCCAGATACTCCAGAGGGATGGCCTGCTCTTCTTCTCTGCCTCTGATGTGCAACCGCTCTAAACATTTCTACACAAACACACACAAGAGAACATTTTTTTACACATTAAAAAAGGCAAAACATTTTATTCTAAACAGCAGAATAGTGTTCAACAGATTTAATGTTGAAACAATAAGCTGCAGGGATTAAGGGGAGTACCTCAGGTGAAGCTCTGAGGTAGATGATACCGTCCAGCTCGATGTTCTTGCCGAACTGGTTGTGCAGCCAGCCGTGCCAGTCCTGGTAGACAGACCATTCTGTCTCACTCATACACTCGCTCTCGTAAAGGTTAGCTGCAAAGATGTACCTGAGAGAGAGAAGGAAGGAAGGGAGACAAGTTAGTGTTAATACCGTTCAAAGAAAAGACGATCAAATCAGAGTTTTTCATGTGTTACAAGCTGCATATTATAATAAACATATTAAATAAATAAAAAATGATATACAGATATAATATAAAATGTTACACTTAAAATGAGAAACAGTGAAATGTTACATTAATAAAAAATAAATGTAGATAAGGCTTGTGAAAATTTCAGAGCCTAATTTCAAATGACAGATTTTCCAAATTTGAGGAATTATCATGACTGATTGGTTATTGTGATTGATTTATTATAGCATAAATTATATCAAGAAAATTATGATAAATTAATCTTATATGTGTCCAGAGAACAGGGTGACATCTCCAAACTGTGTCATTCAGAAAATAAAATAATTACCTTAAAAAAATACGAAAAATAGCAAAAAAAATACAAGAAAAATAGCAAAAAAAAAATCCAGATTTTTTTTAATTGTGAATCACGTTTTACTGTTTTATTGCATCAATTGTTTTACTCACTGTAATTTCAGCACAACCTGACTGTATTTTTCATGCACCTTTAACAGTTCAGGTCCTACACCTAATGTTTTTCCATGCTTTTAATGCTATTTTAATCTTCCTGTGTATTTGTACCCTTGCTGTAAAGCACTTTGTAACTGTGTTTTGAAAGGTGCTATATAAATACATTTATTATTGTTATCAGAAATGTGTCTGCTTTAAATAATTCAATGTATGTCTGTGACTGTGAAGAAATATTTTTGATATCTAAATCTAATCAGAAAATAAATACAATCCTCCTATGGATGCTCTTCCAGAAGCTCCGCCCCCTAAATTAATGGACAAGCATTGCTATGGACATGACTCTAATGACAAAAAGATATGGAAAATTGTGAGAGGTTGAGCTGGCCTCTGCAAGGGAAGCAGTTTATATTGCTGTCATGTTTAAGGTCGGCCCACAGAGGTCAGAGGTCAGAGGTCAGAGTGCAGTGCATGAAGGCTACCTGTGGCTACATGTGTTCATAGCCCTGTTACAGAGACAGGACGGCATGCAAACACTGAGCTGTTTGCTAATCCATCACAGAGTGAATTTGATATGCATATCATACCTGTCACTGTAAATGGACCGCTCAAAGAACTGAACCGGATTCTCCGCCTCTCTCAGCTTCCCGTTTGCAGATCTGATCTGAGCGCGCACTCGGCTGATGCAGGCGTAGCTCTGGAAGGTGTAGGCCCACCTCTCCGGTTTCTGGTACATCATCTGCAGTATGTTCCCTCCACTCCTCTGAGAAGTGGTCAGCTCCTGGTGAACATATGGGACAGGCGGAATTTTAAAACAGTGCATAACATTAACAGGAAGCCAAGTGTACTGGGCATGTATTTGTGTGAGCATGTGCAGACTGCTATACAGAATATAAACCCAATCAATCACATGTTTACAGCTTCTGTTTTGAGTTTTAGATTTGTAGACAGTGTTTTATCATTTCTATTATTCCAAAGATGCAGCTTAACAGTGTTTATGTTATTGTTTAATCTTACATGGTATCATTTTATAAAGGTGAATGAATGGCTTCACGTTGCTTGTGTTGTAGATGATCCACCCAAAACCAAAATTTCAAACTAACAGTTATCAGCACCAAAATACTGAAGAAGGCTGAAGAAGCCACAAACAGGCCTGTGTTTTAGCCTTTTTGCTATATATGACTGATTGATGTTGCTCTAAATTAAAATTATTATTTTGTATATTGTTTTTTCTTCTGTAAAATGTCAACTTTCCACTTTTTCTATAGTTAAAACAACAAAATGTAACTATGTTGGATTCATTTCAAGCTTGAAATAATAAACCCAAGGACATAACTGTGACAACAAAAGTTGGTTAAACTTATAAAACTCCTACTGGTCTTAATTTCTTAATTATTTATAATAAAAGTACATGAGCAGATCTAATTAAGCTTACAATGCACGGCTGTGAGGACTCTCATGACCAGCAGAGGGCGCTGGTTAACACTGCTGTAGATGTAAATTTACTGCTTTGGTGAAACACTGCTTAACAGTTGTACATAGTGATAATAAACTCATACTGTCACATATTGCTTTATCTTAACTTTTTAAAGTTCAATTACATTTTTAAAATATTAATCTCTGTGTGTATTAATTATGTTGGTCATGACTGTGATAATGGGAAGAACCCCAAGCGCTGTCTTGGTTCTTGTCTCTGAATGTTGTATTGCTTGTTTGTTTGTCTGTGTGACTTGTGTGAAGCCGAAGACAGCTTTCCACGGAGTGGGCAAATCAATTTCTATTCTATTTACACTGTAATGTACAATTTTCAGTCAATGAACGTCATTTTATGAAGGTAAAATCACTTGTACTGATGGTTAATTATGGTAATAACTTTGTTTTTGTCTGTAACATTGTTATTTTTATGTTCTAAAGAATTTGACCAACAATTTAAAACAAGTTCTTCAAAACACATCTAGTATTTTGTCTTCAATTGTGTTAATTTGACATATTTAGAAGCCGAAATGGACCTGAAATACCTTGAAAGTGCATATCAAAGACAGTTAATCCAGCAAGAAATAAATAATCAGTTGCAACTTTTAAAATCAGTGAATAATTTAAGACATTAACAAAGAAAAGTGTCCCAAACTCTGTGGTTGCACCCTCTCAAATGTTACTGTTTCTGACTTAATTTCACCAGACGCTTGACTGTTGTGTGGGACAAACTAAACATGCATACCTTTAATTGTGCTCTGCAAAATTGTGACAGAATTAAGTAACTTTTTCTACCATTTGGTAAAATATCCCAAAAATATTAAAAGATAAACACCAACAATAAAATCACAGGAAATTAGAGTAACTTCAGGCCCCATGACAGTGCTATGACTCCTCCCTAATACTGAGTTCAGGTCCAACACACAATCTACTTTGTTGTATGTAAATTTCCTGAGGGCATAACTTCAGTGGTTAAAGACCTCTCAGCCATCATCACATGACAGACTACACTCTCTCATGACTGCATCATATATTATACTGTATGTTTCAGCCTCTTATAAATCCAGCAGGCTCCTTGATACCCTGCATACTGATGAAGACAGCATATGTCCGCGTTAAGCCTCTGAAAATGAGCCTGAGGTTGAGGTTGAGCTTGACACTGGACCTGCCATGCCCCGGAAGGTTGGACATGCTCACCCTGATGATGGCATGTTCATCCGTTCAGAGTGGGGCCATCTGTTGCACTGGGCGTGTGTCGCTGGTAACCAGTCAGTGCAGATATATGGGCAGATGGCAGCTGCACTCTAAATACAGATGGAGACTCTCCCAGTTATCTTAACGTGTGCTGCGCATGTTAAACTGGAGGCTGTGTGAGCGAGGCCAGAGGAATGGAGGATCATGTTTCTGGAGCATGATGAAACTCACCCCTGATTTATTGGTTTATATACGGAAGCCCTGAGTGGACAAGAATCATTGCATTTTATTAAGTTGTTTTCAAGTGATCAAGTAATTTCCAGTTGTGGTCTTGATACCTTTCCTTATTTTTGTCCTCATCTTGTTATAACAAGACTTTTTTATTGTGAGAAATAATATTTGGACAATAACTTGATGACTGTTATAGGCTAAATCACAGTAAGCAATTCTGCCATTGTTCTCAAATGAGGTAAGTTGGTAGGCCTATTTCTTTGTTTTGTGCTTTTGAAACTCTGAGGATATGAGTCATGATCATCTGACCCCAAGTTGAAAACAACTGAAGTGAACAGATTATTATGGTGGCTGGGAAGTGCAATGCAAATTTACAGAGGAAGCAACACTTTTACAAAGTTGGAGACAAATAAACATTTTGGAAAACATTTTTACATTTCATAAAACAAAATTACATTAAACACTTTTACCAAGGCCAAAACAAATTTACAAAATCAGAAACACTTTCAGAGAGAGGGAACATTTTACCAGTCCAACAATTTTCAAAATAAAAGACCTCTGTAATATGAAATATGAAAATAAATGTCTATTTTTAAATTCCAAATCAGTTATAACTGTGATTGGCAGGAACACATTTTGAAGTGTTCTCTTATCAGTCTGAATCAAAATATTTTAGTGGAAATATAAGGGTTGTTAATGTCACATATATATCACTTGTACCGGTCCAGGACCAGGAAGTGGGCCAGTAACATCTCTCCAGATCCCTCACACCCTGGACACTCACTTTTCAAACTCCTCCCCTCCGGTCGGCGTTACAGAGCTCTGTACGCAAACACATCCAGACACAGGAACAGTTTCTTCCCCCAGGCCGTCACACTAATGAACACTTAACACTGAGTCATAAACCAGCTACCTCATGGACAGAGCCACCTTCATCCTTACACTATTGCACGTTAGGTTTGTCTATTGTTTCTTTTAATGCACTTGTGCCTTTTGTACTTATATATATATCTTTTATTAGTACTTGATTTTTAGTGTCTGTCTATTTATGTTTGTACAGGGAGTACGCAAAAAATACCAAAGTCAAATTCTTTGTATTCTTGAGATACATTGTGAATAAAGTTCTTTCTGATTCTGATTCTGATTCCCTGGCTGTTGCACACTTTCTTATTACAGACGTCTTTTATTTTGAAAACCATTGGTACATTGCTTTTCCGTCAGAATCTGCCGTTTGTACAAAATGTTCTGTCGCTTGTAAGAGTGTTTCTGATTTAGTCAATTTGTTTTCTTAAATGTAAATTTGTTCTGGTCTTGTTAGAAGTGTTAAAGCTGCTGCGAGGAACTTTTGTTTTGTATCGATTCTGGCGCCCCCCTTGTGGACAAAGCGATACCTCTTATCTCTTGTCCTATACATGCAAAAGTAGTGTTTTCAACAAAAACCTCATCCTGTTGTCTTTTAACAGTCAACTTTATCAGGCAATGTGATTATTTTCCATGAAAACAGTCAAATAAAGGCTGTTTCTGAAGCGAGATGTCCATCATCTGGTCTGACACCTACCCCCTCAGGGCGGTTTCAGGCATTTAAAATCACAACAGAGAAGGTGTCAGTGTTGCTGCTGATGGTCTTGTTTGCTATTGAAGGTCATAAAGAGGCATCAGTATCATTTTCAGTCTGTTTCTCAGCCAGTTCAAAACTCCTCACAGGGCCTTTAAGCTAATGTTATTCTGTTATTCAATAAAATGTAAAACTATTTTCCAAAATGTAAATTAGTCTCCAACTTTGTAAAAGTGTTTCATCCTCTGTAAATTAGCATTGCACTTCCAAGCTGCCATACTTCATCACAAAAAAAAGCGCACTAAACAAAATATGTGGATGTCAGCTTCGGGCTTCCGTAGTTCTGTCAAGTAGGATGCAGAATGTAAACAAAGTTCAGCCTCCACATTTCACAGCATTATCTGCACGTTTCTGCGCCATACAGAGGTTTCAGATGACAGTATTAAGAAGGACCATTAACTTGAAATCCTAAAGTGGTGTAAAGTGTGTCTGTACCTCAAAGTCGCTGCCTTTAGTTTGGACATTGCACCACCTCGCGACAGGCTCTGGTACCACCTCCCAGTCCGCGCTCTCCTGATCCAAAAGGCGCACAAAGGTGGATTTACCCGCCGCTGAACACAAAGAATGCAGAAAAACAAACACAAAATGAGTCTTTTAATGTCATCCAGGCATGCATTCTGCAGATATATTAGTATGATGTGCAATTAGTGTGCAATCTAGCTTGTGAGCACATTAATGGTAAAGGGAGGAGTAGCTCAATGACAGTTGGCGGCAAAACCTGAAGAACCACTGAATCAAACACTAACACAGTTTTGCATCATCTTGAAACATAAATCAACTCCTCATTGACTCCCTTGTGAATGCATTAGCTTCATATTAAGGTATTAAAAGGCTTCTTACCGATATTTCCCTCCACTGATATCCTCTTTATCCTCTTCTCCAGAGAGTCGTTCAGAGACACGTTCATGGACTCGTCCACTGAATCCGGACAGGGTCTTTTAGGAGTAGGAGACATGTCTTCTGTGCGTAAAATAGGTCTTCCTTGTGAATGAGAGGTGAGAGCTCCAGCTGTGGATGTTGTTGAGGCTCCTTGTTGTTTAAAGTTTGGCGGTAACAGACGTCAGGAAGTGGCGGGTTGCACAGATGTGACTCCGCCCACACAGGAAGCAGCTGTTCCATGGTTCCATGCGCCTTGATCCTCCTCCTCCCCTCCCCTGGTGTGTTTGCATGTTATTCAAACTGAGTAAAACCACCACCTGGAACAATTTAGACATGTACTGAATATTACTTTAAAAGTGCTGTGTTATGAAGAATAAGGCCTGGAAGTTACACTTGTAGCAGCATGAAGTAAAGGCACTGCATGTAAAGACAGAGCACCATCAGTGTTGGTTTATTAGTATTTAAGTGAATCATTAATGACACATAGCCTACATATTCAAGGTCAAGGAGCATGTTATGTTGGTTGAGATGGAACTATTACATATTCTATTGATTATTTGTAATATATCTTACCACTTAATAAAATAAAGTTTACTATAGGAGTGACAATATGATCAAAAAGTGGTGCCACAAAGTTACCATGCAGTAGTTCTTAGGCCTGTCAGTGGTATACTGACACAATTGATGTCCTAATTAACTCAAACTCAATATGCTGACTTGCTGTCAGTGTATAACCCAAACATGACCCTTAGATCAGCAGGTGGAAGACTTTTAAATTATTATTATTTTCATTATTTTCATTATTATTTTAATCATGATTATTATTTATTTTATTTTTATTTATTTATTTTTCCTGTTCACCAGCTCTTCTTTTTTTTTATATATATATGCAACAGTGCAAAGATATAAAAGTGCTTGACATTGAACAGAACATAAAAGAAAAACAAACAGTAGATCTTGAGAGCAATAACCAAATAAAGTTATTAAATATAGACTACAGTACACAAAAACAAAACAAACAAACAAGAGGAAAAAAAAAGGTTAGAAAGAAAAAGAGTTGGACTCACAAAAAAAACAAAAACAAGAGAATAAACTGTTATAGTAGGAATTGTCAAGAAAGAGAAAAGAGAAAAACACAATAGAAAGAGAAGATAAAGAAATGATCATTATTATTTTAATCATTGCTTTAACATTTATTTATCTTATTTGATTATTTATTTATCTATTTGTTTCTTGTATTCATCATATCTTCTTAACGCTACCTCCTTTTAAATTTTTCTTTCCACTATTATTCATTTTATTAGTTTTACTGTATTGATTTCATTTTATTTTGAAGTATTTTATGTATAACCATGCCTGTCTCTCTGTTATTCTGTGAAGCACTTTGGGTGCATGCTTTTATGCATGAAAGGTGCTATATAAATAAAGTTGAATTGAGTTGAGTACCCAGAGTCAGATCAAGGGGCCTTTAGTTACTGTGTGGTCCTTCTCTCTGGAATAAACTGCCTGCTGACCTATGCTCCATCACAACTGTCTCTACTTTCAAAACAAAACTCAAAACGTATTTATTTTCCAGAGTGTATGAATAACATAATGACTGATGTGACTGACTGCATGTGCGGCAACACTTGCTCTTTGTTTGATTGCTGTGTCTGATGTATGTTGGGTGTATCTATTGTTTTTATTCTCAATGTAAAGCACATTGAGCTTACGTGTAATGAAATGTGCTTTATAAATAAGATTGCTATTGCTATTGTTAGTAAAGGGAAATATTCGTTCTTTGTATATATTTCATATGAATCCAAATTCTGGTTGTTTGATACCTCCATGATGATTTACAAGTAATTTAGCCTTAGCTGGCGGCCATTCTCCTATAGCCACCATAGTCATTACACACAGCTCAACATCTATGCAAATTTTAAATATGGCAGTAAAAACAAATAACTCCACCTTAATCGCAACAGGTTAGCCATGTAAAGTAGCAAAGGTTATATGAGGTGGGATCATGTTATATGATGGCCAGACTTACAGGGAAGACATTGACTCAGGTTAAATTACTTTTATGTCATTATGGAGGTACCTAGCAACGTTAACTTGCATGACTTTGTTTATTTATGTTCTCAATAAAGACAAAACATGTAAACTACCAGTCACAAGTTTGGACAAACCTTCTCATTCAATGGTTTTTATTCATTTTAATTATTTCCAACATTGTAGATTAATACTGAAGACATCAAAACTATGAAATAATCTGGTTTTGCCATAATCTGGATTACAACAGTAGTCAAATAGGGCTATCCATTGTGTACTAACCCTACCTCTGAACAACACAACTGATGGTCTCAAACACATTAAGAAGGCAAGTCATTCTACAAATGAACTCTTGACAAGGCTCATGTTAATTAGAAACCATTCCAGGAGACCACTACATGAAGCAGACTGAGAGAATACCAAGAGTGTGCAAAGCTGTCATGAAGGAAAAAACACTTTTTTGTTCATTAAATAATTCCATATATGTTCTTTCATGATTTGGATGCCTTTGGTATTAATCTACAGTGTTTCAAATAATTAAAATAAATACAAACCCTTGAATGAGAATGTGTTTCCAAACTTTTGACTGGTAGTGTATATTGGCATACTGGTGGCATAACAAATGACGCATCTATCTCCAAGCATCTGCTGCTGAACTACCGGCACATGGCGTGGCCACTTAGCAGCATGTTGATACATGATCTGATGGAAATTTTTGGAAATGTAAAAAACAAATGTGAACTAGTGGAATTAAACATGCAGTGAAGTAACATGGTGTAGAAGTATTGGGCTGTACACATCAATGTACAAGTACCTCAAAGGGGTAGAGTCCAAGTAAAAGTGAGTACTATTAACCCCCCTGATATGTTGTGGGTCAAATTGACCCTTTTTAAATGAAAGTGTTAAAAGTATTTTTCCGGTATGAAACGTCTTTGCTTGGCTTAGAAGGTGAAATCAACATATAAAATCAAAATGGTTCATTTCACTTTTAAGGCAATATATACCTTCCAAACCAGCTAAAAACAGCCTAAAAATCTGGGCAGCATGTGACGGAAGAGATGTCTCATGTTAATTCATCACTTCATAAAAAATAAAAAATAAAAAAAAATAAAAAAAATAAATCTATGTCATGCAAAATTATTGTATTTATATTTAGGTCTTTTAAATGTACATTTAAAAAAAGTTTTAACATGAATTTCAATAAAAAACGAGTGAGTTATCCTCATTGAACCATGATCTGAGAATTAAAGAACACCAATGGACTAAATATTCATTTAAATAGTTAGTGATGGAGTTAATAATGACATTAAAAAATGTTTTGGGGGATTTTTTGGGGTCAAATTGACCCAGGAACATTATTGCTGTTCCTGAGAAACAAACATAACAGGAGGGTTAAAAAGTATCAGGAAAAAAATACACTTCAAATACCAAAATTAAAAGTACTCACTATTCAAAGTGCTCCTGGTCAATTATTTAATCATTGAAAATAAGTGGATTAATATTAATAAAGAAAGACATTTTACTGTTGTTGGTTGATCAAAATTCAATTGCTTTATTTTTTTGATAAATTTGGCCAAATAGAAATGTTCATACTTTATCAGGAAGTTATTTGCTTTGTTTGTATAATCCTTGTTCTGTTTTATTCATCTGCTTTACTTTTTATTTTATTTGTATTATTATTTTTCTGCAAAAGCGACTTTGAGTACCAAGAAAAGCGCTATACAACACATTTTTATCAATTATTATTATTATTATATATATTTTTTAAGATATATTTTTGGGCTTTTTTTGCCTTTATTTGTTAGGACAGCTGAAGAGAGAGAGGAAATGTGGGGAGTAGAGAGTGGGGGAAGACATGCAGTGATGGGGAGCTTTCAGTCGCTCTGCTCCCCAACTCTGGAACTCGCTCCCACCAGACATCCAAAACTCTGACTCAATACCCCTCTTCAAATCAAAACTCAAAACCCATCTGTTTCAAACTGCATTCCCTGCTTAATTTCCACTGCTTAATTTTAACTTAGTGTTACTTTGCTTGTTGTTTTTATTTATTTTATCGTGTTGTTTTATTTATTGTGTTTTAATCGGTCTGTAAAGCGACCTTGAGTGCTTTGAAAGGTGCTTCTAAATAAAATGTATTATTATTATTATCATTAAAGGTCGACCGGCCGGGAGTCGAACCGGCGACCTCTGCGACGAGGAAGCTTAGACCGCCACGCCACCAGCGCCCCTTATTATTTTATTTTACTATCCAAACTATTGTAGCTGTGAAGTAAATGTATCAGAATACAGAAGAGTACAAATACTGCAAAATTGTGCTAAAGTGCAGCGTCTATGAGAAATTAAATGGTTCCATAATGAAAGAAAAATAAATTCAAAGAGTCAAGACCACCTTTATTTGCCTTGTAAACAGCATAAATCAATTCAGTAGCATTGAAAACCCCCTACCAAGCCATTATTTACAAACATTTCATCAATTATTACAGTCAAGGAGGAAAAAACTGTAGGCAATAGGCTATGTTACGGGCATTTCATGAGGATGAGATGCGTTCAGGATGACTGATTTTCTATTACATTTTCAGATATCTGGTGAGCAGTAACATTCATAATAGTTAGCTAAGGAAGTGGGAGGGAAAAAATACTCAACATTTCAAACAAACAATATTTTAATATCCAAATAAGGGAGGGGGAGCAGCCTCTAAAAAGACTCAATGCATTCTTTAAACGGAAAGCTACCACTCCATGCGCGCTGATTCTCCAACAGGTCAAACCCTCGGTATTTACAAGTGTGCATTAAAGTATTACACCTCTCTGACAAACTTCAGATAAGAAGATATATAAAATGTTCACAAATCCTCAAAGAAAGCAGTCTATCGTACACCAGAATTTAAGCACTATAAAGGAAAACTGATATTAAAGTATGAGCTAAACTTTTTAGTGTCGTGTCAATTATTGCATAGTAGACTACACTTTGAAACCGGGGAAAGGGTGGGGGGCATGCATCTGCTGTTTTTGAAGCGCGGCAACAAACACACACAAAGCAGAAGAAATCTCACTTGTGCCTTAAAGCCAATTTGCAGCGGGAGGATAAGCAATTCAACATTCATTTGGGGGGGAAATATGACGGAGGGGAAGGGAACCGATGATCAGTCACATGACGCCGCTTCTCACAAAGCGCAGTCTATGCAGAGTAAAACATTCAGGCGAGAGAGGTCAGGAGAATTGTTCAAAGTGCTTTATGGCTTGTGAGATAAGTACGGGATGCAGCAGGATCCAATTCAAAATGCTTTGAAACTGTGGACTTCTCAAACACAAGTCTCTACGTCTAGGAGCGGACATTTATGTACAATTTAAGGTTTTAGATCCCTTGAATACTTTTTCTAAAATGCATCTCTACTTAAAGTTTTGGTGGGAAACTAGTACGCAGGAACATGTTGCTTTAGAGTTGAAGTCCTGTGACAAAAATCTACCCTCTCTTCTCTGTCTTTCAACACATTCATTTATCAAAACCTCACAGAACACTTGGAAAGAGACGATCTAAACAGGGTCAAAGGTCGGTGAGGAAACAGAGAAAATAATGTTTGAGTCTTGTTACACCTCAAATAGAAAATTGGGCGCGAGAAGCAGAGAACTTAAAGGGAGGCGGGATGTGAAATTGAATGGTTTGTGAATCAAGTTTGGTGTATATATATGGCCTTTATGTTTGTACAGCTCTCACTGTTGATATAGGGCAATTATGAGCCATGCTAGGCACTTAGGGTTCTTTTGTATCCACAGATGTGGGTGAGTACAGATATCAAACTGCATCCCAGATCCCTCTGTGTTGAATAACGGTGAAAATAACTTGTTAAACTAGCTTAAAGGCTGGCTTCAGTTCTTGCCGTAACACCAACAAAGCCCTCCTGTTATGATACAGCGACTTCTCTAAACGCTGTGGGTGAGAATCTAAAGAGCAGAGAAACGCCTCGTGATGAAATCAAAGAGAAAGAAAAACATCAGTGCGGTTTAATAGAAAACTAAAGAACATATGTTTATATTATCCTTACTGTAAGCCATGACTGAATACTGGGGATCTTTCCGTACAGCTAAAACTATTCTCTCTGTTATGTTAATCTGTGGTTTAAATGTTCAATTAAGTGTGTAATCCCTGATTGCATTAGTCCTGGTGCCTTAAACCTATCAAGACCCTTCCTTCTTCCTGGCCTTATTAAAAACATTTCCCCAAATGGAAATATAGTATATACTGCATACATACAGCCAGGGTGGGGGCGGGTATCTGTGCAAAAAACTAGAAGACCAATAAAATAAGGATTACATCGCTGTTTATCTGTCTTTAGTCGTGAGTTTTTCAATCAGCTCCTGAAGCGGGACGAGCTCTTTCCTGTCAATGAGGTTGAACTCCTGAAAAGACAAAAGGAAAGGGAGAAAATACTGTCATTATAAGCTTTGTATGGTACATTATTCATGATAAAATGTTGTTATAGTAACAGTTGAAGGTATAAGAATATTCAGACTCTCAGGAAAGGTGCCCAGTTGAAAAAAAGATGACATCAAGTGGGTTTTTTTTACAGATATTTTGAGATTTTTTCTCTCCTTTTATTAATAAAGTTCTAATGCCAAAAAAAAGATCAAAATATAAAAAATAAAGTCAAAATGTTTCAAATTAAGTAGAAAAATGGGGAGAGAGGCTTCTTTAACTTTAAAAAAAAGAAGGAAAGGTGGCCTAGCGGTCTAAGAGCCCCACATACAGAGGCCATAGTCCTCGTCGCAGAGGTCGCCAGATTGACTCAGGGCCATGTCCTGCATTTCTTCCCCTCTCTTGGCTCCCCACACTTCCTGTCTCTCTTCAGCTTTCCTATCATAAAGGCCCAAAATGGCCAAAAATATATATATAAAAAAAAAAAATAGAAGGAAACATTTGGATTTTAATCTCAAAATTCTATTAAAAAAATATGACAGGGGGCGCTGGTGGCCTTGCAGTCCAAGTGCCCCACGTACAGAGGCTATGGTCCTGGTCGCAGAGGTCACCGTTACGACTCCCGGTCGGTTGACCATTTACTGCATGTCCTCACCCACTCTCTACTCCCCAAATTTCCTGTCTCCCTTCAGCTGTACAATCAGTAAAGGAAAAAAAAAGCCCAAAAATATATAAAATAAAATAAAATAAAATAAAAAACTGACAGAAATCCCTCTACTCTAATGTATTACATCTTATACCAGGCATCTATACTGTAAGTTTAATATATAGTTCAGTCAACATACTGCAAAATAAAATAAAAATAGATACTCCTCCATCTTTTTTCTTCAGTCTGACCGACCCTACAACTCTTCTCTCTGTCTCTCAGATTCTTCTCACCTGAACAAAAAAGATGAAGTGTTTGAAGGACGTGTTGAGGTGGGCCTCCTCCTGCAGCTGCATGACAGAGTCAAAGTGCTGGTGGTAGATGTGAGCGTAGACCCTGAACAGGCGCTTCAGGATGGTCTTCGCCACTGACATGAAGTTTCGTTTAAAGGGGACACCTTGAGGAGAAGAGAACAAACAAACAACATGTATGAAACAACCAAATATGTAGAGTAACTAACAGCTCACATTCATAGAGGAGTTTTCTAAAGCTGGTTTTCTTGCAGATGCTATTTTTAAGAATTCACCAAGAGTGCTGTTGGGATTTGTTCCAATCCTGCATAAGCAGAGAAGGAAAAGAAGCAGATTTTGGCTCCAACTTCTTCTGTTGCACAAAAGTGAAGCCAAAATGCTTCTCCACAACAGGCACGTACATCTCTGGAGCTACAGTCTGGACGATAAGGATGGGCTGATGGTGTTGTGGTAATGGCGTCTGCCTGGTGCCGCCTAAAGCTTGAAAGCGTCTTGAAGCAGACACTTGTGGTTTTGGAATCTATGTTTATCAGGTTTCCTCTCACTGGTCCTCGTCTACTCTGCTACTCTACTTCTCAGAAACAAACAACACTATGACATAAATTGTCTTCATGCAATCCAACTATAATGACAGAAACCGTGCTTTTAAAAAAAAGTGTTTGACGTTTATTGGATTTTAAAGTTTGGCCCATATCCCATCTGTTTACATGGGGGAGGCGGGCCTTACAACCTACGCTGCAGAACTCTGAATGTTCTGGCTTCATTTTTGGGGAGCTTTTCATGTCACTCTTTTACATACTGTTGTTTGAAGTTGTTTCTGTTGTCTGCAGTGTTAAAGCTGTTAGCTGTGATAGCATTATAAGCTAGCAGGCAGGTTTTTAAACTTCAACGAAGGTAACTGTTGCCATACTCTGACCTTGATGGCAGCAACAAAGGCTTCAAACTATCATCACATCCAGTTTGGACTCAGAGACAGCAGCTGTTGTGTGTGTGCACGAGCTTGTACCTCCCAGGAGTCTCCTCCGTGTTTACTATCTACCCTGTTTGCTGTTTCTTGTTTGGTGCTTGAGGGAGTGCACCTGCTGGTTGTTTACAACGTTCATGGCATTTATTTTCAATATTTGCAAAGGCCGACACTACAATTTTAATTTTAATGGAGCGTCAAGACTTGTAGAGGACTGGTTTAAGACGAGCACGGACAAAGATTTACGATCACTTTAAACATAACGACTGGAGTAACAGGAGCCTCAATTTGAGCCGTTATTGGTCGTGTTTCATGACATTGAAATGCCCTTAAGACTTTCTGTGTTACTGTTCTTTCAGCTTAACTACAATAAGGACACAAAACTTCACTCAATATGTCTCTGGAGCTGTGCGTGACTTCCCTCTTTCCCCCTCTATTGCCACTTTTCATTTCAAGAAGCTACAAAAATCTCCCAGCAAATGAAGGCAGCCGCAGCTCCAGCATGTTCTCTGGGTTTTCAAATGTTTTAACAGGCAGGCCACGGCACGATTTCAGGGAAGTGCAAACAATCTCTTGACTGCAGCCGGGAACAACCCCATGGTAACAATGTTTTCATGTGAAGTCAGGAGGATCTGAAGCTGTTACAACAGCAGCACTGCTACTCTTTACATACTTTAGACGTGATGTGCTTGTCCTCGCTGTGATTCAGTGAAAAGAAGTGAGCGCAGAAGCTTTGGACAGCTTCCTGCTACGGTTTAGAGAGATTCAGTGCCTACTATTCAAACATGAGCTGGTGACTGACAGGATGAAGACTCCTGGGTAAAGCTGGCTATGAGAGTTGAACCTGTACACAGCCTGCTCTGCTGAACACTTCACTTGTATTTAAACACTCAAACATGGGCATCTTGAAGATTTCACCTGGATAAGAATGAGCCAGATTTGGGAATCGACTTCTTTCTATCCAGGATCTTTTGTCTTTGATTTTAAAAGAAACAAAGGACTTGATCAACCTCATCTAGAAACAGACTTTCAAGGATTACCAAATCTGGATTACCAGTGATCTAATCAGATGTGCTTGGTTCACAGCGGGGGGTTAAATCCACCCAACGCTTGATATTAACGTCTCTTTGTTACGGTTTTAAGAGGACAGATCCTTAATTCTTCAACAATCTGACAGTGTTCCTCTTTAGCTAAGTCATGGTAGTGGTTCTGCAATCCAAGAGAAAAATGCTGAAAAAACATCCTTGTAAAAATCTTGAAACATTGATCCCATTTTGTTCCTGTAATCCAGCCGTTTGTAGGGATTAGGAGTTTCCTGACTTCTTTTCTCATTAGTTATCTCAACTCTAGTCCACAAAGGTTCATTTGGTCTGATAGCTTATATCATAGTAAGACAGGGTAAAAAGAAAACATAGTGGTCTGGTAACAAGAACTGTCTTACCCTTGTTTCTCAATTCTACTGAAAAGTTTAGAACAACACAAACTGGATAAAAACCAGGACTGGAACTCAGACCTTTTGTGTCATCTCGGCTGGATTACTGTATCTCTCTTTTCACATGTCTTACCAATGAATCCTTGAACCACCTACAAGTGGTCCAAAATGCTGCTCTTAAGCTGTTGACCAAATCATCTAAAAAGGTCTCATGTCACTCTGATCCTCATATCTTTGCACTGACTTCCAGTTAAATGTAGGATCCAGTTTAAAATTCTTGTTCTTGTTGTGTGCAGAGCGCTCAGTGGTCAGGCTCCAGTCTACATCAGGGAGCTGCTGAACTTTTATAACTCCAGCAGGACTCTGAGGTCCTCTGATCAGGGTACTGGTTGTGCCTCGTACCAGGTTAAATACTAAAAGGGACTGTGCTTTCCAGGTTGTTGGTCCTAAACTCTGGAACAGTCTCCCTCTGGAACTCAGAACCGTGGACATAGTGGCAGGTTTAAAAAGCAGTTGAAGACCTATCTGTTTAAACTTGCATTTGTTCAATCTGTCTGGGTTTTTTTTTTATATATATATATATTCTATTTTTTTGGTCTTTCACACCTTTATTTGGAGAGGAGAGGACAGTGGATAGTGTATGAAACTGAGAGAGAGTGGGGGGAATGACATGCAGGAAAGAGGCCGTAGGCTGGATTCGAACCCAGGCCACCCGCTACATGGGTGGGCAACTCAACCATTAGGCCCAAGTCCGTGCCCAATCTGTCTGTTTTTATGCCATGTTTTTGTATTTAAGTGCAATAGCTGTTTTGCATTTTAATGTTTTTCCATTGTTGTTGTTGTTGTAAAGCACCTTGTGACCTCTGTTCTTGAGGTGCTCTATAAATAAATCGTACTCACTTACCCACTTACCACATCCGATCTGATTTCAAAATCCATTTCTCTTTCTTTTAACCTGTTTTCAAGATTTAATCCAATCCTACCGCTTTAATCCAATCAGAATACTTCTGAACAACTGAGCCCTGAGGTCACAGTTAATCCAGATGAGGTCAGAATTATTAAAAAGACACCCTGAGGAATCTGTGTTCGTCTTAATGACATTGAGTTTCATGATGTTTTGGTTCGGTTGCTACAAAACAAACAGCTCTAACAGATTAATGAATCCTGGGAAAATAATGCTAATAGGTGTTCTGTCCTTGCAGAGGAGCATCTTCACCCGTCAGCTCCCTCCATGGAGATGTGCTGAGGCATAAATGAGACAAAGTATTTGAGCTGGCTGCCGTCCAGCTCCTATAAAGGCTCCGCCCGTGACAGCACAAGCCTCTGCTGGTCGGGAGGTCGAGCCCTGTGTTGGTATGTATGCAAATGCTGGCTGTTTTTGATGACCCTCGGCGGTGTTAATCAGAGAAGGCTCAGGGCATTATCATTCAGAGGTGTGGCTGTGCTTTGCTGCCATCATGATCTACCTCGAAGTTGCATTTTAAAGAGTGGGCCGCTCTGTAGGTGGAGGTGAAACTGAGAGTGAGGTATGACTCGTCAGTTTTTTTTACTTTGTTTTAATAGTTGTGATGGTTGGTGTAGATTCCTCATCAGTTTGGCAGCCCTTTTATAACATCTGCCATGCTTTGCTAACAGTGCAGAATGCTGCGTTTTGCCTTACCGCCCTGTTCCTGTCAAAACCCCGCCCCCCAGTTTGGGAATCACTGCTTTAACTCACCAAGAAGAGATTTCTCCTTCCTTGCAGCAATGATAGAAGTATCGATCTGACATGTGAGAGGGAAAAACAGACATGAAACGTACCGATCTTTGAGGGAAAAAGCGTCTCATCATCCAGCTGGTCTTGCACCCAGGTCATGAGGTAATCAATATACTTGGGAGCCGAG
The DNA here is from genome assembly GCF_009762535.1 of Notolabrus celidotus. Taxonomy (NCBI): domain Eukaryota; kingdom Metazoa; phylum Chordata; class Actinopteri; order Labriformes; family Labridae; genus Notolabrus; species Notolabrus celidotus. Next base: position 5,380,775 of record NC_048290.1, read on the forward strand.
CATTTGATGGGCTTCTTGATGTTTGTTCCATCAGCCCAATGGTACTCGTACCTACAGGGGACACAAATCAGAAACATTTAACTCGAGAATTCCCAGTCATTTCCTACTGATGAACTTTAAAGGGGGATTCCACTATTTTTGAACCTGTGGTCTCTTTATTTTAATGACTTTTTAAAGAAGTTTCAGAGTAAATCGCCCAAATGGTGTTATTCCTGTGGAGCTGTACAAGATCAAAGGGTCTACTTGAGGAGCTTTGATTGTTTTGAAGTGGTATAGACATTTTTGTGAATGTTACACAGACTTCTCAGACAGACACAGCTCTTAAATTGCTCTCAAAAGCCTCCAGCTTCCATTAAAAAAAGCAGCAGTTATAGAGTAAGAGTCAAAGCATCATATAACCAATCACCCAGATGATCAGATTTCAACACAGCTGCATTCACAAAATGAAGGAAGAACTGTCAGGAAAAGAGAAACGCTGAGAGTGAAGGCTCAAATTAAGGATTATAATATCACTTTCCATCATTAGTGTTTGACAGATCGAGCCATAATAACTCCCTTTAACTCTCTTACACTAGCTGTTGCGCTGATTTATTCTCATGGTATGTTTGACAGTCTGAGATGTAATATGTCAGCTGCAGCTGTCAGTATCAAACGGAGCAGCATGGAGATAAAAATCAGTTATTAAAACTGGATTTAAAGAGATACACACACATATTTCGCCATCTAATAAAACACAAGAACTTCAAGGCTCTGGGGCCAACTTATTTTAGTCTCTGCCTCTCTCCCGTCCTCCCTCATGATCAGCTCACAGAGCTCGGCAATCAAGCACTCTGATTGGTCGGTAGGTGGTGTTTTTAGGGGATTATCTCTTATCCTGAACATAACCTGAGGTGTCAACCTGAAGTTACCTCGTTAACCAACAGATCCTGCTTTGTAGTTCGGGCCCCTTGGTTTACAGCTTTCTGGTTGCTTTGTTTGTGTTTCTGTGTGATTGTGGTTTTTAAAAGGGTTAGATCTGATTCAACCAACATGATATTAAAACAAAGTACCAAATGGAGCCTTGCTAGATGTGTGATTCACCTCTTTTGCTAGGTAAAATGACTGTTTTTGTCAGTGGAGACTTTAAAATGAGGAGTGCAACAGCTGGTTTGTGGTTAGAAACAGCTCTCTACCACTTAGTAATGATGTCATATAGTTTTAATCACAATCAAAGCTCATAAGTGGTGAAAACAGGCACTTTGAGCAGGCGTACTTTGATCCAGGGCATTTGCCAAGTGCAGATTAAGTTGCTGCAAATACAGCCTGTTTCACAGCTGCCAGTGGAAGCAATCCTTTTGTCCACTTGGACCCCAAATTATCTAAAAATAGAGCTGATAAGTACAAATACTGGAATCCTCTTTTCAATGTGCAACAAACTATAATCTTAATCTCGAGCAAAGTTTTCCTCACAAGATTCTTTTTACAGTAAAGTATCCACAAGGAGCTACAGAGCCTAGAAACTGGACAACAGACTCCTCACCAATGAGTCTGTTGTGGTTATTTGGCCCGTCTGACAACACCCTGACCCCTGCCCTGTTGAGGAGTGACAAGTCAGCGACCACAACCCACGGTGATTCACTTACTTAGGACCAGCAGACATGACTGGACAGCTCTCCTCTGTGCAAAAATCTGTGATGGTGCCGTACAGCATGTTGATCTGGTTGAAGAAATCCACCGCTGAGGAAGGAAAAGAAACAGATTTTTAAAAAGGAAGTGAAGATGACACTCAAATATCACGAGTGCAGCTCAAATATCTTGCTTCATGTTCCCACAGAGTCACCCCACTTCACTGCCCACTCCCCGCTGTAGAGCAGGGCGCACTCCAGTTATCTGCAAATTGTGTTATCACTCATTGCTGCAGGCGTACGGCCAAGTTTGGCCCTCCATGTGTTTGACAGATCCATTTAAAGTGTTGGCAGAGTTACTGTGCGTGGTTCAATTTGCTAATGTCACAGGAAGAATACGCACTGAACAGCTGATGAGGCAGATGTCCCTTGTTTAGAGGGACTCCGGCTCCTCTCTTTACTTGAGGAGGTTAGGATATTTTTGTCCAAACATTCAGAACAGATATCGTTCATAGAGAGAGAGGCATTTCCTCCTTCTTCTCCCGCTGCACACTCTGCCCTGGAACCACCCCTCAACTAACCATAATAAGTACCCCGACATGAGAATGAGCATGTATACAAACATAACTCTGGACATTGTGAGGACCAAATCCTCTCCACCTGAAGATGATCATCAGAGACGAATTCTTCAAAGTAAATGAAACCATTGTTTGCTTCGTGTTTAAGATGCCCTCCGTATAACCTTCCCCTCTGGATTCTGGCAGAGGACTTCTGCTGCATGTCAAACGTGCCTCTACTGTCACAACACATAACAATCAAACATGCCAACAATAGAGTCTTAAAGAATGAAGGGACTGTCCCTCATGCAGAGATCAAGATGAATGTCGTAAAAAACTGAGTGTAGTAAGGAGAAGTTCTTCTTACTTCCTCAAGTCATCTATACAAAGCTAAAACACGTGTGAACTTGCTGAGTAAACAACATCTGTTAATATCGTGGGAAAGTATCAGATGCATATTATAGAGTCACAAAGTGTTCTTAGTGGGAACTGCAGGGAAGCTCTCTCTATGGTACCTCACATGACCCAGCAGGTTAGTCGACTCAACCATTAAATGTCGTTCCCCTTCACTTGTCAGCACCAGAATGACTCGTCTGTCAAACAAACCATTAATGTTTTTATTACCATGAGGTCATAAATTATGTCAAAGTTGTAACGCTGCCACCAACCACTAGCTAGCTGTAGCTGTCGCTCAGGTAAAGGCTTCTGCCATAATGCAATACTGCTCTACTACTCCGATGTAAACACGTACATATGATAGAGGGATTCTCGTTTGTCAGTGTTTTTATCTAGAAAATGTAGAACTCTGGTGGTGCTAGCTCTGCTGATGGTAGCCACGCATAATAAACAAGTCTGACATTGTTTACCAACAGACTGTGGCTGTTTTCAAAACGGCCTGCTACATACTGCCTACCCATTTGAATTTAGTCTGTAGTATGACTGTTCTGTTGGATCTGTTCTGCAGGATGCTGAGAGAGACGTCGCTGGATTTCTGGTTTCGGAAAGTGGAAGTAAACAACGGCCAAGATGAAAGAGAAACTGCTTCTTTAGCATCCACTTATGAATTAAAAAGTTAAGAAGTGGTTTATATGGAATTTACTAATTTTCACAGCACCTAAAAGCTGAGTGCCACACGTCAAAAAAGAAGAAAAAAGAAGAAGAAGCGGAACGAGCGCTGTGCATTGTGGGAAACAGTCGGCGAGGGAGACTGGTCCGGTGCATACTGAGAGGTGTTCCCGAATCAGTACGACATCCTGGGAGTTTTGGCATACTGCAGATTTTTTATTTCTTATTTTGTGGGGCCTTTTTGCATTGTATTGACAGGACAGCTGAAGAGATAGGAAGGTGGGGAATAGAGAGTGGGGAAAGACCATAGACTGTAAATAAAAATGGACAGCGTTGCTCCGCCTATTCCCGTTGTACAGTTCTGAAGCCAAAAAATCCCTCTCCTGGGCGCAGCCATTGTGCAGCCAGAGCCTGTGAAGCCACTGTAATAAGCTCCGCCCTACGGCGTAACGTCAAAAGACGCTGTGTGCCCTTTGAAGTTTCGTTCTACGGCGGCTGTGAATCAAAGGAAACCCGGAAGTAAAACCCCGTTTTTTAAACTCTAATAACTAATGAAAAAGAAACTTTTCAGAAAAAAGAGGCATTGGACACAAAACACTCACATACTAACTACATATCACCACAGCATACGGATGTGAGAGACATTCGTACGACGTGTATTTATTTTTTAAAGTTTGACTGCTCCCCCATTCAAATGAATGGGGGAGACGGATTTTTTTACCTATACTGCAGCCAGCCACCAGGGGGCAGTCACACTGCTGAAAGCCTCACCACCAGGGCCGTATCCGGCACGCTTGGGAAAGACATGCGGCAAATGGTGAGGCCGGGAGTCGAAAGGAAACCGGCGACCTCTTCGATGAGGACTGTAGCCTCCATACGTGGGGCGCTTAGACCACTAGGCCACCAGCGCCCCCACACTGCAGATTTTGTGCTTGTTCACGTACTACATACTGAATTTTGGCCAAATCAGTACGTACTGCTAGTAGAGTAGGCGGTTTCGAAAACAGCCAGAGATCCTGTGTACAGCCATGTTAAATAAATTGTGCTCAATTTTGACTGTTTTCACAGCGGTTTCTAACCTTTAGACAAATCGGGTTAGTTGGATTTTAAATTTCTCCTCATAGACAAGGAAATGAGTCGCTTTGAGAGATCCCTAGCGGCACCACAAGGAATCAAATTGGATGGGTAATCTGCTCAAAGGACGGTTTTATTTTCAAATTAGAAGATCAATATTTAGTGGCAGAAATAGGATAATTGTATCGCACGAGTCAGGACGATGATGAATCTCTGCATCAGTATTTTGTCCCACTCAATGTAATAGCAAATGCATTAAAAAAGTACCATGCACTGTAATGCATCCAAGTCCACTGAATTCAACTTTAACAGATTCAAATAGCAGCGCTAGAGTCAAAAACCAAAGGAAACTAATTGTACAATACACTCACAGTCAAATCTCAATTCAACTTCTTACAGTTTATATGAAAATCTCCTAAAAGGACTCTAAATGAAGCCTCACTTCGGTTGCTAATATGCCAAGTCACTGCACATTCAAACCCCAAAGACACTCTGACTTGGGAGGAAATCAAGTTTCGACTGACCGTCCATTTGTCTCAATTTAGAGCAAAGCAAACAAGGCTCCAGCAGCACAGACAATAAGGTCTGTTTAACATTCACAGGGGTTTTTCCAGCATTAATTCATACGGCCTTTAGAGGGGGAGCCAAGATCTCAGCCCGATTCTTGATGTGTGGACTAATTGAGATTTTAGGGCTTCTGAGTGAGAAGCATGCAAATGTAAGAGACAGAGTCACAGTTTTAAACATTGGAAGGCATGTTAAGGTGAGGTTAGTCTACCAGGAATCTGAACCTCGAAGGACGTACAATAGTGAAGGGGGGGGAAAAAAAGTTACATAGGAGCTTACTGTTGACAGCCACCCATTCATTTAAGTCCTCGCCCTCAGGCAACATGACTGCCATACGCAGGTTTCCACTCCCCAGCGTCGCCTCTGCATGTTTCAACAGCTCGTACTGATGAGAACCCTCCGGGATATTCTTCTTGGGCTTGAACGTCCTGGCGGAACGGTTTCCACTGTGAGTCATATTTCAAAGAGGAAGACAAATAGTAGACAAATGAGAAGACAGTCAGATATGATGATGATGAATCCTGCGTGCGCCGTTCCTGAGTAATTGAGGGACTGTTTCTGAGAAAAAGATAAGATCTTTTTTTTTTTTAAAACAGGCTGACAAAAGAGTTGAGCTCTTGTTGACTTGATGGGTTTGGCAGAATCACAGTGGAGGACCAGAACACTGTGTCTCTCTGTGTCTATAATGAGGCCATTTGGAGAGGTGCTGCACACAATCCCACACTGCCCCATTAAACAGGAATTTTAGAGGCATCACGACATGGCACTCTAATCACTTACACTTATATTACAGAAGAAAACAGATATATAAATCTAACTCAACCTTATTCTGTTAATGTAGAAAACCTTTTTACAGAAAAAACCATCAGTTTGGTTACATAACAGTCACTGAGGCTCCTACTCTTAGAGTATAATGTTCTCAACAACCTCTGCTTCAGCTTTTAATCAACTTAGCATTAAACCATTAGTCGTCAGCTGCAGCTAATCAGAGGTATCTGAAGCCTCGGGCCTGATGGACACGATGAACATCAAGAGGAGGCTTTATTGGTACCATGTAACTTAACTAACATAACACCTGTAAGAAGTCTAAATCAGCTGGAAATGCTCCAAACGTTGGTGTTTTTGTTAACTTGGTCACCTTACTTCTATTTAACATATCATACATAATCAAGCTTTAATGTAGCTGGATGTACCTGAATTTCCCCCTTCAGGGTTGAATAAAGTTGATTCTAAACTCATGTTAAAAAAGAATAACAATTGAGTAAAGTCTTAGAGCAGGGACATGTCCAGAATTTTTTGACTGGGGTGGCCCAGCACAAACTCAAGGGTGGCATGTAGGGGTGTAACGATTCATCTACTACATCGATGTATCGATTTATATTCCTATGATCCGACTACATCGATCTGTGCTCGGCAAGTTGGTCTTCGAACGACATATATCGATCTAACATCGTTTTAAAAGGTAATAAATTGATTGTATCGATACTAGGAAATAACACATTGGATTTAAGCACGGCTGACTTTCTATGGATGTGGGTTTTTCTTGCACTTTTAATGATAAAGACGTTAAACGTTACTCAATTCAGGCGCAAGGTAACATCAGCTCTGCAGAAGCCTCAGGCCTCGCCAGCATGTTTAGTCAGAGACTAGACCAAAACTCGGCTCGGGCCAAAAACCTCACGCCAACTACAGGAATCTAGGACTGTCCAGTATCAAAGTTACTGAATCGATTTCAAGTCACTGAATCGCATCGTTCTAAATGAATCAATATCGTCCTTTAATCGTGATACGAATCGAATCCTTGTTCAAAAGAATCGTTACACCCCTAGTGGCATGAAGTATGTGAGTACAGACACACACCAAAATAAGTAGCATGTCTGCAGATCTGGAGGCTGCTCATGCAAGACTGCATGTCTGGGACCACAATTCTAAGGCTCTTGTTGTATGGATTGCAAAGAACAGCATTTTTAGTGAGTAACCCTCATCCTCACGTGAACTGTACCAACAACACCAGGCGCCTCATGTAGAAAGAGTTGCATGGATTTCCTACTGAAACATGGCGTACGCTCAAATCCAGAAAACGTCATACGGACAAAAACATCCAGATGTATGAATCTGTGCGCATGGATGAAGAGCTGTAGAGACGTGCGTACGCCAGCCATGAAGTTGGCGGGAGGCACCGCACATTTCCACGGTCATGTCACTCTTGATGCATCTGAACTTTGCACCCTTTGTACATGAGGCTCCTGATGTGTTCCCAGAATTTTGGTCCTGAAACTGTGGCCTTCAGCTGTTATATACTGTTATAATTTAACTTACTGGGAATATTGCTGGACTAAAATATTGCTAATAAATGTGTGCAAGAGTTTGCTAGCAGTTTTGGAGAGACTCACTGTGATTGGCTGAAACTGTACTTTTAAAATACTTGGAAACATGACAGTCTGCAATCCGCCCCCAACTGGCCTAAGTCCTCTGTGGATGCCTCACAGTTTTCATGCCAGGCTTTGACCTGAAAGTCGAATGGAAATGCATCCAAGAGATGGCATGCATCTCATTCGTACCAAAGGTAAAGCATGGAATATGTACGAAAAGTACAGAGCTGAGAAGTTGTCCATGTTTTCATCATTGGACATGCAACCAGTTTGCTCCTTGCCAACTTGTTTGTCATTTTTTTTGCTATGTGACGAACTGAGGAGACCAAAAGAGGGTCCAATAGTTGCTTGCTGAATTAGGTCATAACGCTATCTACCTTAGTAGAAGCAGGTACACTCTTGTTAATAAATCAGTTCTCACCTGGTGTTTGTATCCTAGGAAGAGGAAATTGTGCAATTACATTGCCTAATGGAGCTGTGCATGAAAACCTACTTACAGATACCTCTCCTATGCACTTGTCTTATGAAAAATATACAAATATTTTGCTTTCAATTGAAGCACCAACATGAGAAATGTGCTAAGTTTACATGTAAAGAAAGCTGCTAGCAGCCTGTTGCAACTCTATCTAAATGGGTGATTTTAACAAGGCAAAAACAGCCAATCACTGTGAAGGATATGGGGTGGTCATTCAGATCCAAGGGGCCCTCTGCCACCCCCGTAGACACACTCCTGGGTTTAAGGTTTGATGAGTGTCACATCAGGGGTGGATTAGCCTGCAGCAACAAAGTGTTCACACCAGCAATTATCCAGTCCCACTTGACAACACTTCTTACTTATAAAGAGCCCTTGTGTGTGTGAACAGTGGATTTGAATTGATATATAGATGCGTATGAGTAATACTTCTATACTACATGTAATCTGTAGTTAATTTAGATGTTAATGTTAACATAATGTCTAGAAAACAGAGCTGATCACATCACAGGCTTCGGATGGGAGTCCAGGAAATAGCCATAGCCCGTATTGTGCTATAGCTAGCTGTCTACTGTAGCCGTGTAAAGCTAATACCATTGATGTTAGTCGAAGATAAGGAAGGCCAAGAGGAGATATAACATAAACAGCCATGACACAAAAATAACTTACAATAAAAAGCTCATGTTTCCTCGAACAGCAGAAAATAACTCTTGAAAAAAGCTTCCAAGCAGAAAGAAGGCAAAAGAGAAATGAGTCCTCTGCTTCTTCTTCTTCTTCGCTTCCTTAAACCGTCCTGGAGAATATCCAAAAACAACGATTCAAAATAAAAACTACTGGGCTGGAGGTGTGATAACTGGACGTAAGGAAAGGAAAATACATGGATTGAAAGAGAGACTGGTCCACTGGAAGCTGCTCTGTACGCTGAGAGGCAGCAGCGTACTGAAAGTAGAGCTCACTTCTTCATTTGCCGTTAAAGGCAGATCAGACGCACTTATGTGGTGTACCGCCACCTAGTGGTGAAAAATATTCAACACTATAAAATAAAATAAATAAAATAAATAAAATAAATAAAATAAATAAAATAAATAAATGAATAAATAAATAAATAAAATTAATAAATTAATAAATTAATAAATAAATAAATTAAATAAAATAGAATTAAATCAAATTAAATTAAATTAAATTAAATTAAAATAGATAAATAAAGATAAAAATACAATTTAGATATATATACAATGTTACAAATGGAATTTAGATTAAATAGAAGAAAGAAAAGAAGAAAGTGACTTTATTGATCCCCAGGGGGGAAATTCAATTTTTTCCACTCAAGCTATTTTTTTGGACATGTTACACATACAGTTCTTTTGGTATATACATACAAATGCACACACATGCAGTGAACATGCTTAGGGAGAGATGTCAGAGTGAGGAAACTGCCGTCAACCAGCGCACCCAGAGCAGTTGGGAGTTCGGTGCCTTGCTCAAGGGCACCTCAGCAGTGCCCAGGCAATTGAACCAGCACCTCTTCAGCCACCAGTCCACTTGCCAAACTTTGTCCATACTGGGACTCGAACCGGCGACCCTACTGCCACCCCAAATAGCAGTAATTACAGGCAGTATTAAAAATGTTTCAGTAGTGACAGGTTGACATGGTGTGATTATAGTTGGTAATGACAGATTAAGCAATAAATAAAAAATAGTATGGGTATGTAGTATGACCGTGAGTTGTAGTAATTATCAAAAGTAAGTATTTCAGTCGAGGCATGATGGCTGTCTAACATGAGTCTGGTTCTGCCTGAGGTTTCTGCCTGTTAAAAGGAAGTTTTTCCTCGCCACTGTAACTAGCTAAATACTGCGATGTGTAATGCTCATGGTGGATTAAGGTGGGGTCAGACTGAGTCTTACCCTGTCTTGAAGTTCTGTCTCTGTTCATAATTTCACATAGAGTGGTCTAGACCTCCTATGTTTGTAAAAAAGTCCTGAGATAGCGTTTGTTGTGATTTGGCGCTGTACAAATAAAGATTGATTGATTGATTGATTGATAGTAAACAATAAATACAACTTCAGATAGAAGTGTACATAGTGTGTATACATCTGTAATAGTTGTCATATTTTTCATTGCTATTATTATTGTTATTATATTTTAATTATGTTACATTGTTGTATTCCCCTGTCCCATGTTGTAAGCTGCTGTAACAAAAGAATTTCCCCCATTGGGGCACCAATAAAGTAAATCTTATCTTATCTCTGATCTCTTTTTACTGGAAGTGATTTGCAACGAAGTTTAAAACAAATTACTCTGAGTATTTGCTTTTAGAAACAAAGTTTTATAAAGGACAAAAATAGCAGCAGTAGTGCCTTTTTACTCCAGATTTAAACCAGCGCTCTTGAACACAACAATGACATCACGAATCCTTCAAAGTGAGCCGCGCTGCGTTTAAGTACCGTCGGAAATATGCACTTTTACAGGCCTCGTTCTAAATCCTGTCAGATCCTAAACTCTTTTTAAATTCACATCTACTTATCCATCAACAGGAATTAGTCTTGGATTAAATGTGCGTCAAAAATAAGTGATTAGTGCAAAAAAAAAAAAAAATACGAACATCAACAGGTGTAGGTGTGAACTGATTCTCTGCTTGTCAGTTAGAGCACTGCAGTGTATGGGAGTATCTCTGTCATGTATTATTACACAATGCTGCTTCTGCTGCTGCTGGTGACACAAAGATGCCCCAATGCAGACATTAGTGCTCGTCTGTGGCAAAGCAGAGCTTCAGTTTTTGTCACCTGCACATGGAAGGATGTAGATGAGAAAGAAATGATCAATCAATCAGGCTTTATTTATAAAGCGCTTTTCATACAATGACATTGTAACACAAAGAGCTGTACATAAAAATAACTTAAAATAAAATAAAATAAAAAATAAAAAAAATATATAAAAATATATCAAGGCCCTGATTTTTAGATAGATAAATGAATAAATAAATAAATAAATAAATAAATAAATAAATAAATAAATAAATAAATAAATAAATAAATAAAATAAAATAAAATAAAATGTGACTAAAATTTGAACTAGATAATAAATAAATAAAATAAAGTGTCTAAAATTTGAACTGGATAATAAATAAATAAATAAAATAAAATATAATAAAGTGTCTAAAATTTGAACTAGATAATAAATAAATAAAATAAAATGTGACTAAAATTTGAATTAGATAATAAATAAATAAAATAAAGTGTCTAAAATTTGAACTGGATAATAAATAAATAAATAAATAAAATAAAATATAATAAAGTGTCTAAAATTTGAACTAGATAATAAATAAATAAAATAAAATGTGACTAAAATTTGAATTAGATAATAAATAAATAAATAAAATAAAATGTGACAAACATTTGAACTAGATAATAAATAAATAGAATAAAATAAAATGTGACAAAAATTAGAACTAGATAATAAATAAATAAATAGAATAAAATAAAATGTGACTAAAATTTGAACTAGAAAATAAATAAATAAAATAAAGTGTCTAAAAGCTGAACTGGATAATAAATAAATAAATAAATAGAATAAAATAAAATGTGACAAAAATTTGAACTACATTATAAATAAATAAATAAATAGAATAAAATAAAATGTGACTAAAATTTGAACTAGAAAATAAATAAATAAAATAAAGTGTCTAAAATTTGAACTGGATAATAAATAAATAAAATAAAATAAAATGTGACTAAAATTTGAGCTAGATAATAAATAAATAAGATGAAATAAAATAAAATAAAATTATACTAAATATAATAAATGAATACATAAATGAATAAAAAAGAAAAGAATACATGTGTCTAACAGTACATGTTTGGTCGGTACTCTGCAGGCACTAGGACCCCTCCGCCGGGTGTCAGTCGGTGAGGTAGCCACATAAATGCGTCGGGACTCTGTTTGGCCCGCAGCTTTCCAGCTTGTTGCGAAAACGGATGTTCCTGCCGTAACAGGCCCATGTCTGAAAACCCAGACAGACGGTCACATTTCTACACTAACTCAGATCCAGCCGACGGCGAAGTCACAACAGGTAAAAACGCCTCTCCGTATCTGCAACATGGCGTCATGTAACGTTTACGTGCTCGTGCCTTTGAGAGGAATCTATGAGGCGTTCGCTGTCAAATCCTCTCATGTTATTTCTTTATCCGCAGCAGCAGCAGCAAGATGGAGTGTGAGTGGAAGCCAGACGAGCAAGGACTTCAACAGATTCTCCAGCTGCTGAAAGAGTCTCAGTCACCAGATACGTCCACACAGAGATCCGTCCAACAAGTATCCTTACCTGAACCCTGCATGACTGTTATTACATGTTTATTAATTCAGTTTGTCTTTGTAATGTCACATCGACTCAACAGGCTAGCCACAGCTAACACTAGCTGAGGTGCCGTTATAAGCAGGTACGCAGGTGTTGTCCAGCTTTGTGTCTCCTTAGCAAAGCAGGCCGTGCAATGCTAAATTACTAATATTTGCCTTTTTGAAAAAATATTAAATATTGAAGCAGCTGTTGTGTTAATTTAACCCTCTTGTTATGTTCGTTTCTCTGGAACAGCAATTATGTTCCTGGGTCAATTTGACCCGGGGCATATTCAATTATCCAAAAGTGTCAGAACCCCCCAAAAATACAAATCCACATTTTTTAAATTTAGAATTTTTAACTCCATTACTAACCATTTAAATCAAGATTTAGTCTATTGGTGTTCTTTAATTCTCACAGATCATAGTTCAATGAGGATAACTCACTTATTTTCATTAAAATTAATGTTACATTGGAAAGCCCTAAATATAAATACATGACATTGATTTTTGTTAATTTTATTTTACATTTTTATTTTATTAATTTTATGAAGTGATGTTGATAAATTAACACCTCTTCTGTCACATGCAGCCCAGATTTTTATGCTGCATTTATCTGGTTTGGAAGGCATATCTAGCCTAAAATAGACTTCTAACAGCCTTCTATTTACTGCATGTATGTATTGTGCAGCCAGCAGTCATTGCCTTTCTACACCTCCCACTTGCTTCAGTAGAAATAATTCAATTAGCAGCCAATACATGTAACACTCCTTTAATATATCACCCACTACCTAATCTCCTAACAAGGCTGGTTCACTTCAGTATATAATGAGATTACAGCTAAACATGGTATTATTATTACAACAGATTAATACTAGATAGAATTTGCATGCAACACATTAAAAGAAAATTATTTATGCAGGCAGATAGTTTTTTTATTGAAAAAATGATCTAGTTAATACATTATAAGACAAAATTGAAACATATGGAGCCCCCTGATTATTTTTTTTTTTTTAAAGTGCTCAAGGTATTTTTTGGACTCACAAGTGAATATCTTGTGCACACAAGTTATTATAAGAAATACATTAAAGTTGCTCCTGTACACAATAATTAAGAATATCAAATAATATTAATAGAAGAAGTAATTATTAAGCTAGAAATACAAATACAATGAAAATAATGATAATAAAAGTATGTACAGAAGACAGAATAAGCTGTGTAGAAAATAATTGGTTATCCAGTGTGTACAAGAAATTTTGTTCATGCAAGATAATTCATTTGTGGAAATATGTAGAAATTATTTTGTTTGCATAAGTTATTACCTTGTGTATACAAAATGAAACATTGACACTTCAGGGACTCTGTATGTTGCTTAAAAAAGCCTTAAAATGTGAAAATATCTAAAAAAGAAATGCACATTTTGAACAAATTAGCAGAGACAGTGATGTTCAGTTATGGAATTCACAGAGATATAATGTCCTGTTTGTCCTTAAAACTATGGATTTCCATACCCAAACTTGAGTTATGAATACTAAGTAACCTTTATGTACCAGAAGGACTACAAATGTATCATTTTTAGTATTTAATATTATTTTGGAGGCTTTTCTAATAGTGGTGTAAGTAGGACAACATCATATTCTACTGTAATATGTCATTTACAGTCTAGTCATGGTCACAGAGAAGCTCCCTCATACATCTTATGAGTGTTCCTGTTTATTTGGCATGACACTGCAAGCATCCGTCTGCCTTTAAATAAAATGTAAGGGCTGTTAATATGAATACAGTTATTGCAGTGGCGTAACATGAAAGGTCCACAATCAATCTACCCTTCAACTTCTCTACTGTCATCAAAGGAGAATGCATTCCAGTATTTCCCAGAGGTCGCAACATAATTTTGCTTTCAGATGAAACAATAATGATCCACTGCTCCGTGCAGCCGCTGCTTATGTTTCCTATTTGGTTGCACGCCGGACCCCAAATGATTTGCTTATGTATCGCCTCATATGCACCGCATCATTAAGTCACTGACGAGCCGTAAATATGCCATTTAGGTGGAGATATACCGGAGTAAGCCTCATCCTGTGACATGTTTATGACCCAATCTACAAACATAAACCCACTCCCCTCTTACACACACACACATACACACACACGTAACGCTACACCTGCACCTGCACATAAACCTTTATTATTCTTCTCCTCACATGGAAGTGAAGCTCTTTTTGCAGTCATGCATTTGAATGTAATGAATCGTATACGCACAGTTGTCTTCCTCAACCACTGTTCCCAGAGACTCGAGCAGCTGAACCAGTACCCAGACTTCAACAACTACTTAATATTTGTTCTAACAAAGTTAAAATCAGAAGGTAAGCTCTCCACCTCTCTGTTTTGTTGTTACTTTGTCGTATCTGCTTCGTGTTCTTACACCTGATGCTACCAGACAGCGTGAACATCAGACATGTTTTTTAAAACATTCTTTTTTTACATAAGTGCTCAGTGACAGGTCTGTTCGGCCGTGACTTGGCTGACCCCGTGGCTTCTTTGCCACGGATGATGTGGCACTCAGAATATGGGTCACTCTAATTTTAAACCCAATTCTTGGCAACATTGAACTCTGGGCTCGACCATCAGAATAGTAGATGAATTTTGAGGAGTGTTGAGACGTTTATGGATGCTAAGATTATTGCTTCTTGTAAAGATATCACAAACCACAAGTGTTCACAACAGAGCTCAATAATAAGTCCAGAAGTTTTTGTTTTAGTGGGTATTTTTTTGCACTTTTCAGCAGCACAGGTGAAGAAGGATTATGATTATTCCTTCTGTGCTGAGTTGAATAAAACGGCATTATGGCCATTTAAAAACAAAGTTATTAAACACTCTTAACTCTGCCCTGTAACTTGAATCTAACAGTGTGTTTGCACTCAGCTGAAACATTAACAAACCATTAATCAGTTTTACTCTCCACCCCCGAAGATGAACCCACCCGGTCCCTGAGTGGGCTGATCCTGAAGAACAATGTGAAAGCCCACTATCAAAATTTCCCTAATGGCGTGTCTGATTTCATCAAGAGCGAGTGCCTCCAAAACATCGGTGACTCGTCGCCGCTCATCCGGGCCACTGTGGGTAAGTTTCATCCTCTGGGTCTGCTGGATGTTACGGCGTACTTCTTAAAAGTTTGTTCGCTCTGAAATGAGACAAAAGCAGATTAAAATACAGCAAGGACACAAAGGAAATAAAAAAACATATAGGTATGAAATGACTTCTGGATGTTATTGAAAACTGAATTTGGTGTATATGAATCTGGGGATGGAGACTCATGGGGAAATATACTTAGTTTTTTGCTCGACAATGAAGGGACTTTTGCAATATATGCATCACTACAACAGGGATCAATGCATCTTTTCTAAGCAGGGTGTACATTACTTTGTGAGAATAAGTATTATCTGTCACACTGAGCCATGAAACAGGACCCAAATGCAAATCTCAAGGCAGGAATCAAATTTCACTCTGTTTAATCAGAGTTCAGTACACAGGTAGTCCATCAGGAAACAGGCAGAGGTATCCAAAACAGGATAAGAGAATACACACAAGGAACTCACACAAAGGAAGACTGGACCGCTGTCACGAGTACAAGTCCAACTGGCACAGAAGGGAGGGACGACTGAGCTTAAATATACAGGGAGCGGGGTTAACGAGGCAGAGGAACGAGGCAGAGGTGAGGCACATTAGGGTAATCAGGGGAGCAGGGATTGAAGCTAGCGGAGGTGAAATCTTGTGCTTCTTAGAGTGACGTTATCTGTCGGGCTGCACCTTTAAAAACACGAGTACTGAATAGATAAATAAGCATGGTTAAAGCCAGATTTTGATGTCCCAACACTTAGACAGATATACACATTAAGTATAAGTAAGGAAGGTCATTGCTGTTTCAGCGTCTCCTACATCACTTCTTGTTTTATTCTACAGCAGTGAACTGAAGTGTGGTTAAAATGCAGATGTATGCTACAAGCTCTGTGGGCTATAAATGCAGAACTAAATGTATGTTCTCTTTTCTTTTTGAAACCTGCTGACAAGTAAAGAGCATACTCCTTAAAATAAGAATTTTATTCCAAGGTCATTCACAAAGTTGATTCTTCTCTCTCCAGGTATCCTCATCACCACCATTGCCTCCAAAGGAGAGCTACAAAACTGGCCCGAGCTCCTGCCTAAACTCTGCCTGCTGCTGGATTCAGAGGACTACAACACGTGTGAGGTGAGGATGACGAAGGTGGTGTAGGTGTGATCTGACTCTCTGCTTGTCAGTTAGAGCCCTGCAGTGTATGGGAGTATCTTTGTCATGTATTATTACACGATGCTGCTTCTGCTGCTGCTGCTGGTGGTGACACAAAGATGCCCCAATGCAGACATTAGTGCTCGTCTGTGGCAATGAAGAGCTTCAGTTTTTGTCACCTGCACATGGAAGGATGTAGACGAGAAAGACATGCTACGGAGACGTTACTCCTTGATGGAAAGAAGAGAAAATATTTGCATTTGTTTGATGAATTTAGCATACATAAGAAATCGGATGGTATTTCATTGGGGCATTTAGCATAAAATCAATCAACCAATCAGGCTTTTCATACAATGACATTGTAACACAAAGAGCTGTACATAGAAATAACTTAAAATAGAATAAATAAATAAAAAAGATATATATAAAAATAAAAATAACAAGGCCCTGACCCTAAACCCACCCCACAATGCTAAGGTTAAGAACACAATATATGCAACAATAATAATAATAATAATAATAATGAAATAAATAAATACATTAAAAATAAAAGAGAAGTTGCTGAATGAACTGAGGAAACTCTCATGGTATCTTAATGAGGAAACACTGGAGGTAAAATAACATGTTAAAACTCAACAAAGGAAATTAAACTCACCAAAATAAAATACATTGCTAACATAATAAAACACTAGAATATTAAACCAGTAAAAGAAAATAAGATGCTATACTTATCAAATAAATAAATAGGTAAATAAATAAATACATACAATAAAAGAAAATGTGTCTAAAATTTGAACTAGATAATAAATAAATGAAATAAAATAAAATATAATATAATATAATAAGATAAAATTTGACTAAAATTGGAACTAGATAATAAATAAATACTTAAATAAATAAATTAAATTAAATTTGACTAAAACTCTAGGTAGATGATAAATACATAAATAAATAAATAAATACAATAAAATAAAATGTGACTAAAATTTGAACTAGATAATAAATAAATGAAATACAATAAAATATAATATAATATAATAAGATAAAATTTGACTAAATTTGAAACTAGATAATAAATAAATACTTAAATAAATACATTAAATTAAATTAAATTTGACTAAAACTCTAGGTAGATGATAAATACATAAATAAATAAATAAGTAAATAAATACATAAAATAAAAGCAAAGAAAATGTGACTGAAATTTGAACTAGATAATAAATAAAATAAAATGTGTCTAAAATTTGAACTATCTAATAAATACATAAATAAGATGAAAGAAAATCAAATTTGACTTAAAATTGAAGTAGATAATAAATAAATACAATTAAATAAAATGTGACTAAATTTTGAACTAGATAATAATAAATAAACACATACATAAATAAATAAAGTAAGGTGAGATAAAACTGTTATAAGAATAAAACTCAGTTAAAAGTGAGATTAAAAAGGTTGGCCTGTAGTTGCATCCATCCAGCATTAGACATGAAAACGTTGCTGCATTTATTCATTCTTTTTACATCATTTGCAACATAAATTAAGCCCCTTTAACCAGCTTAATCAACAAGCATTAGACCCAAACATGAAATATGGTGAGGCTGTTAAACCCAGCAGCTTCTACAGTATGTTTTTGGCTCTGTTTGTGTATGTAGGTGGTTACATTACTGAACTGTTAAGAGCAAGAGTTAAATGTGGTTTCCTGAATATCATACCAATCTGTCAAATTCTCTCACTGGTTTATTTTGCATAATCGGCTCATAAGCAGTCAAACAAAACTGGACCGGGTAGCAGCTTTTGTGTAGCTGTGTGAGTGTGAGAGAGAGACAGAGCAGGATTATGTGAGTGCAGATTTGTGATCATATGTCATTCCACACTTGTGCTGTAACTAAGCATGTCTGGGCACACACAGTGCTTCATGCCTGCTGCTTTATTTGTTTATTTATTTACTGTGGGAAAGGAAAGAGAGAGAGAGAGAGAGAGAGAGAGAGAGCTGGGTCAGCCATAAAGCAGCAGCTGGACCATGTCCTGCTGGCCAGATGAGCTGAAGGCAGCCTCACAGCTGGAGGGGCAGCGAAAACCGCAGATTATTCAACGTGGATTCAGTTATTCTCTCTCCATCCTTTTTACCGAAACACCATTATGACCTCGTTTTTCTGACTTGGCTCACATCATCCTCCTAGAATAGCTTTCATAACATGCAAATTTGCAAAAAAAAGAAACGTCTTAATCTGTCATATGCTGCATGATGTGGTGAAAGATGACGGTGCAGAAGCTTGTAGTAGATGCTGGGGTCATTTGATCCTGCACCAGAGTCGTATTTAAGCTCATATTGACTCCCTGGTTGTTAATATTCTGCATGTGCGTGTATGACATCAGCCACTATAGGAGACCAAGATACGTTACATTGCAGAGCACAAACACATTAAGCAGAATGTTTAATTCAGCCGTGTTGAAGGGCATTTGAAATGTATCTTGGCAGGATTACTCATCACCACCCCCTCGCAGCAGGAACGATCATATGATGACTCTCTCTTTTTTTTAAACTGAGCTCTACCAAGTGAAATCTAGTGTGACAGAGAAATGTCTCCCCTTTGTCGCGCCCTCGCTCTCTGCCTCTCTCTCTCCCTCGCTCTCATAAAGCTCATTCAGAAGCGGAGATTTAGGTCAGCTATTTACTGCAGAGGATCTTTAAGTGCATGTGTGTGTACACGGCTTAACAGTGAGCAGCCAACAAACTCCTCATAAGAGTCGCTATGATTTTGAAAAGCAGCTTGGGGAGGCTGGAAAAGCCTCTTAGGGACTCATGTTAAAGATGGTGAAGTTGGTGCTGGATAAAATAAATGTTGACTAAATTTTTTGGTTAAAGGTGCAAAAATATATATTCACAACATTTCTGTATTTGTGGCTATCAGTCGGCATAGGTAAGGAATGATGATTGCACCACCAGACATAGTTTCCTGCTGCTTCTACCACATGTTTTTACTAAGGATGGGCAATGATTTTGGAATATTCAATAATGTGTTCACTTTGTACAAATCAAAGAGATACTTTGAATATTATCTCATTTTAAAAGTACAATTTTTCATGGTTTTTACCGGTGCCTGGTTGTAATCATATGCTGTATAAAATATGGATGTAGTATCCGTGACGTCACCCATCTGTTCCTGAGCGCTGTTTTGAAGCCAATCGATGGCGGCAGCCATAATGGAAATGCCGAACTCAACCAGGCAGAGTGTGACGTACAGGGGCGGAGTTTGAGCCTCCGAGCCAATAGCTATGTGTTCCCGACCGGGAGTCCAGTCAGTCATGTCCTTAATTGGGCAAAAACTTTTAATCTTAATATCTCCTGAACTAGGGGTGCAACGGATCAAAAAACTCACGGTTCGGATCAGATCACGGTTTTGAGTCACGGATCGGATCATTTTTCGGATCAGCAAAAAAAAAGAAGACAAGACAAATATAACGTTGTCCCTCCATTTATTTTGTAAAACACTTTGCCCATTAAATAAAAACAACATTCAACTCAAAATGTACTGCATGTGCAAAGCACCCTATCTGTGGGCCGTCCTGCCTCATTCACTGCATTTCATGGCATGGCAAGTGAAGGAGCAGAGGAACTTCTAAAATTTCACTCTATTCTTCTTTCAATCGCTGATTTTCACCGTCCACTTTTCTTTGAGCTGCAAACTTGGAACACACCGTTTTATTCTAGGGTCCTACAGCTGGCAAAGTGCCAATATACGAACTGCTCCATAAACGAAAGTAAAAGTTAAAATTTGTACTTGCAGCATTGGACTCTAAGTGACCCAGTGACAGCCTGTCTGCGTATCGTTGACATGGAGACAAGTCCCAGTAAACACGCGGTGACCCGACCAAAACACAGAGTGAAGGTATAACAGTTCGGGGACCACAAATAGACGGCCGGATGCGGTCCACGGGCCGCGTATTGACGGCCTCTGGTCTAGTGGGTGCGCGACGGAATTTCATAACGTGGCTCAAGCACATTCAGCATTCAGTGTATTTCACAGGGAAACCCAAAATGCTCCCATACATGTGACTTACAAGATGCAGAACATGCGGTCATCACGTGAACACGCGCAACTTTTTTCATCAACTGATCCGCGGACTACGTCCGTGCCGAACCGTGGAGAGGCATCCGAACGGATCACGGATCAACGGTGATCCGTTGCACCACTATCCTGAACCGTCGCATTAGAAAAAATTCACCCCCAGTACAGTGTGTGCCGATAGAGAGATTAGCTTCGTAGGGCCATGCCGTTTTTTGAACCAGGCTGTAAACATGTTTATTAATGCTGCAAAGATCGTCTTTTTCCCATTCATGTCTATGTGGTTTCCGGTGTTTCTGCAGCCAGCCTCAAGCGGATTCTCTATGTATTGCAGTTTATAACACTTCCACATGGGCTTCATCGTTTGAGACCGGAGGTTGCCGCTTGGTTGTAATACAATATTCCCGCCAGACAGTAGCTATAGAGTGTCTTAAAAATTAAGTATCACAAGAAGAAGAATGCTAACTGCATTAAATAGGTAAAGAAGAAGAAAGCAGTAGCGACAGTCGTGGCGATTTTCTTCGTTTCTGAATCTCACCCTACTACACACGTATTTCCAGAGACTGAGCATTGCTGTAAAATATAAACATACACGCCACGCGGCGGGGATTATTCAAATAATCGTCGAATAGATGCCGAATGGTATTTTGGCTTGAAATGTCCATCCCTAGTTTTTACCATAGACTGTATAAATAATGGACGTAGTATCCGTGACGTCACCCATCTGTTTCTGAAGCACTGTTGTGAAGCTAATCGTCGGCGGCAGCCATATTGGAAATTTTGAACTCAACGTAACTGCTGTGGAGTGAGTGTGACGTAAAGAGGCGGGCTTTGAGCCTCCTAGCTGACAGCTACAGTGTTCCCGCCTGTCAATCAAGTCAGCTGTGCCTCTCGTAGTGGAAAACTCGTAATCTTAATATCGTCAAAATTGCAGCGTTATAAAAGAATTCACCCCCCGATCGAGAAATGAGCTATCCAGACTACACTCGTCTTTTGTACCAGGCTGTAAACATGTTTATTTCTGCTGTAAAGATCGTCTTCTTTGAATGGGTGTGTATGTGGTTTCCGGTACTTTCGGAGTCAGCCTCAAGTGGACACTTGAGGAACTGCAGTTTTTAACACTTCTGCATTGGCTTCAATTCTCGCAGCCACAGGTTGCTGCTTGGTAAGGAATGATATTTTGCAGCACCATAGATAGTTTCATGCTGCTCCTCTCAGACGTTTTAACACCTGAGTAGCTTATTTTTTTAATGGTTTGTTGCATATGAGACATTATTTTGTAGAGTGAAGCCCTGAAGGTCAACTTACATTTTACTAAACACAAAAACATTTCATGCATCTGTGAAAGGTTCTTGGCATTCATAGAAATATTATTTCATGGTTTGTGAAATGTTCATACAGTTGACCTTCAAGGCCACCGTAGTTTTTTGCAGCTGCAGCTCTTCAACTATGTTACAGGAAACAATGTTACACTTTAAGTCGAGAGGGCTACCTTCACATCACATGAGGTCATGTTTTATCACAAAGGAAAGCTCTTTCATGCGTGTTTTCACTGCACCTGCACCTGCAGCCTTGTGGCATTTGTGTCAGGTGGAACCAGGGACTGAGTGTTGTGGCTCCCTTTCATCTATGATGGCTTGTATTGTGCATCTCTTTGGACTAAAAACACTGTCAGATGCAGAGCTGCTTCTACACAATGACACAGCCTGCAGAAATGTACCAAAAGCAGAAATATGCTTCATAGTACATGTAACTGAGACCGAACTTCACTGAATGTAAACTCTTTAAAGTAACATTTGCATTTCTCCTTTAAAAGGTTTCACTTGTGCACAAAATAATGACATCAAGCCTAGAAACCTGAATTATTCAAGCCATCATCACCACCTGTACTTTGATATCTATTTTAGGAAGGTTTGGTGGCGGCCAGTGTAAAGTTACTGATCTGTATGCACTATGTAACTGAAGTGATGACAAACGGATGTTTGTGTTGTCATGCGTTGAATGCATGTGTGTGCGATCCTCATCATGCCAGTCTTTCCACAATGGAGCTAATGTCTGAAGATGCCAAGGAGAAAGGAGGCTTGGAAGAATAGTGTACTTGTAACTGTTAGCATACAGAAATGTCCGTTCCTGGAAACTGCAATGTTGGGATTTAGTGAAGTCAAACAAATTCAACCAATCCTGGCATCTTTTGACTAAACACCCCATTAACCCCATGGCGTCAACATGTGTGTCACCAAATTAATTTATTAGATATTCAAAATTTGGACCTCTTTGTATCTGCGATGTTGTGCAAAATCAGAGCATATTTACAGTGCCATAAATATCTCTGAAACGCTGCATGCCAAAGACTTAGGGCCTGTTTCCACTACTAGTGTTTTGGTAGCACCCACAACGTCAATTTCAGAGTGCTTCTCTCCACACTTACTGTTGCTGGGTTTCAAAAGTTTTCCCAGCACTTCATCTGCCCTTACTGTTGACCATTTAGCCTGTTTTGAAATACTATTTATGCTTCATATTTGCTTTAATAAAGAGGAATTATACAAAGAAAAGATAAAAACAATGGTGTCATAGTATAAGCAGCAGTTCTAGACCTGGAAATAGCATCCTCAAAAACAGGAGCATGACTAGTTTTACCTCCATACGAACCAGCGCCATTGTAGGTCATGAAGTTGATATCAGGAGTCCGGCCCCTTCTTGATTTAACTTGATTAGTGATGGAGAATTAACATTGATGAGCACACTTGCGTTCCAAAACTGACACAGCAACAGGAAGCAGCTGATGTTGGGCATTTTTGAGCTTAGGATGCTGAAAACACTCAACTGCATTTGATTTGGGGGAGAAAGCAGGCACTGGCAGCGCAAAAGATGCTGTTAGTGGACACAGGCCCTTATTGGTTTTCTTTGCTGTCCCTGTTGATGTCAACAGTTGATGTTGGGCATTTTTGAGTTTAGGATGCTAAAAACCCTCAACTGTATTTGTTTGGGAAAGAAATCCAGCACTGCTGTTAGTGGACACAGGCCCTTACTTGTATTATTTGCTGCCCCTGTTTCTTATCAAAAGTTCTCTGACAGAACAGGACCTTAAATAACAAGCAGAACGCTGCAAAGCTTAAAACCACATGTCGATTTCATCAGTGTGACATCAGTATCACTTCTGGGCACTTCTTTATGTTTTTATTTGAAGTGTCTTCACACAGGAACTGACCATAAGCTATGTCAGAAGACAAATGGGTCACTCAGTTTATAGGAAGCTTGATTGCTTCATCTGAGGCGTTGTCGTAGTTGCTCAGAGTTGGTGTGCAACGTGTTACACAAACGGGTATTCAAACATCTCAACTTTTTTATTATAAAGCTGCAGCATTCAAAGATTTTAAGGTTGCAACGATCACAGAAAATGCCTGGGTTTCAGTTTCCCTTCTTTATACTCCCATCTAAGCTAGTTTTGTTTACCTAAAGAGGGGAAATCTACATAATTTCATTGCCTTGCTAACATCAGGATTTTCAGCAGTAGCAGTAGTAGAGAGAGTCCCCTGTGCACCGCTCTGTACCCCTCTCTACACGCTCTATAAAAAGACACGAGCAGGTGTTTTGGATGCCAAGTATAACGTTAGTGGATAGCTGTATATAGATTTTGCCCGAGAGCAATTTTACTGTTCTGATAAATGGCTGTTGGAAAGTGCTTTTGAGGGTCAAGTTCAGGTCAAACAATCATGTTTTTAAAAACGCTTTGTAACCCCGGTGCTCTTTTGTGGAGAAACATTATTCAAACGTCCACAGCAGGAAGCCGGCTCAGCTGGACACGTTCACTCTCCTCTCTCTTCTCCTCGGCTCACTCTCGTCCGCATGACTGACATACTCAGGTTTAATGACCTTCAACAGCACGACTCGAAGGAAGGATTACACTTTAGATGCTTTAGTATCGCTGGAATGTTTGAAGGCCACTCCCATTTCTGTACCCTTCTCTGTTCACACACACACACACACACGGACACGCCACAGTGGGAGCGGTTTGATGTCCTGCTTTACACACACACTCTCCTTTTCAGGTTAGAAGGTATCTTCCAATAAATACGCAGGTGTGATAATCGACCTGCTTTTCTCTTTACAAGTTCACGTTAAACTTGTTTGTGAAAAGACAGAACAATGAATTCATTTCAATCCTTCTAAGCAGCAGTGTGTCACTTCTCCACAGCACACTGAGGCTATGGATACTAGTCAAAGACTCCAGCGGCCTAACTTTAATCACATCAATCTGCTAAAAGAAGTCCAGTTAATTTGACGTTGGTTTGATTACAGTGGGACAAAAGGCGGGACAGGTACAGCAGAGAAAAAGGAAGGAGAGGTTAAAGACGCGAACAGTGTCGGCTATGACTGACTGACTTGTGAAACTGAAGATGGCATGGAGCTGACACATAGTTGAACACAGGACGGGATACAGATAAATGTCACTGACTCTGAGAGTGACGAGGCAGAAAGGCTCGATCAGGTGCGGCTCTGATTCACCTGCTCACCTTGTGTGAACTCACCATCAGTGGACGTGTTCAGTTTATAATAACAGCTCAGTTAGCTCACTTAAAGAAGGCAGAGGAGGCAGCTCAAACTACTTCAAAGGAAGAAAAATGACCACTTTTTCAATTAGTAAAATCCTGTCTCAATGAATACCTGGTGTGAAATGATTGATTCATTAAGTAAGAAGCTGT
The DNA here is from genome assembly GCF_009762535.1 of Notolabrus celidotus. NCBI lineage: Eukaryota > Metazoa > Chordata > Actinopteri > Labriformes > Labridae > Notolabrus > Notolabrus celidotus. Next base: position 5,405,853 of record NC_048290.1, read on the forward strand.
GTGATCAGTGAGATAGTGTGTAATGATTGGGTTATACTAACAGAAGAATGCTATCAAGGGGGGGACAAAACCTCTTGGCTTCACATCAGGGTCCTGCTCACCCTGTCGGAGCTCTAATCTGTCTTCACACCCTGCTCACTTTACCTTATCCCTTACTTATTCACCTCAATGTGTTTATTACAATATTTAAAATCTACTCACAGTTTTCCAGGTTCTTTGGTGACTCCAACATGCACACAACCAGTCAAAAGTCTGGAAACACCTTCTCATTCAAGGGTTTGTATTTATTTTAATTATTGTAAACACTGTAGATTAATACCAGAGACATCAAAACTATGAAAGAACATATATGGAATTATTTAATGAACAAAAAAGTGTTAAACAAAGCAGAATATGTTTTATATTTTAGATTCTGTAAAGTAGCCCCCTTTTTCCTTCATGACAGCTTTACACACTCTTGGTATTCTCTCAGTCTGCTTCATGAAGTGGTCTCCTGGAATGGTTTCTAATTATCATGAGCCTTGTCAAGAGTTCATTTGTAGAATGACTTGCCTTCTTAATGTGTTTGAGACCATCAGTTGTGTTGTTCAGAGGTAGGGTTAGTACACAATGGATAGCCCTGTTTGATTTATGTTGTAATCCAGATTATGGCAAAACCAGATTATTTCATAGTTTTGATGTCTTCAGTATTAAAGCTGGGGTTGGTAATCAGATTTAGATGCACTTTTTGTTCTACTGGTTAAAATGATCTTTATGTCCTGATGGCAATCAATATATAATGTGTTCTTAAAAAAGAGCGAAGAAAAGCTGCTATCTACAGCCGGAGTAAACCTGGGAAAACACCAACCAATCAGCGTTTTTTGGGTGCCAAAATTTTAAACCATTCAAATCCCGTCCTGCCGTTCTGCCCGCCTCCTGCACGTACATTTCCCCGGCGTGCACTCAGAGTCTCCGTCCCCTGCCTCTGCTTCCCCTGACTCTACTGACTGCCCCTCTCGCTCGACCTCGGGCCTGTCCCCTCTGACCCGATGAGGTGCTTTGCTCAGGACTGTAGTCCGGATCAGAGTCTAAAAAGCTCTCACCACGGGGGCTCTGACAAGCAGAAGAATGAATGACATTTAGTAAGTCCTACAGAAATGTAGATGTACTGTAGCGTCCGTCCGGACGCTGTAGGGATGACGAGCCGATTCGTGAACACGTTGAGTTTTAATAACCGGTCACTGTCGGCCGTGATCACGCCAACCAACAAAACAACAATCAATGTTTGAATGAATGAAGAACTTCTCCTCTTGTCTCTCCTCTCTCCCGCTCACACACTCTACACCTCTCCTGATGCCTTCACTAACCGTCAACACTGTAGGAATTAAGAACATCTACACTGAACAGGTTTAACAAACAGTAGAGCTGTTACAGTATTATATATGTGTTATAACTTTTCTCCTGATATCGTGTCACTGATACAACTGGATAATGCTAGCATGACAGCTGTGAGTACTAACAGCAGCCATGTTTGTTTGTGTTTTTAACTTTCACTATGATAATGTTTTGGTGAGGACCGGTTTTTAATCAGTCACCATCATATGGTCGCAAGTCAGCGGCGCTCGTGCATGTGAGCAGGGGGGGCGTCGTTTTGGAGGAGCTCCGAGGGAGGAGGGGAGGGGTTAGACGGAGTCATGAGGAAAAGCTACATTCAAATTCATGCTAGTTTTCCGAGACTGCCAACCCCAGCTTTAATCTACAATGTTAAAAACCATTGAATGAGAAGGTGTGTCCAAACTTTTGACTGGTAGTGTATGTTATTTTGTCTCACAAACAGTCATGGTGTTTATTTTACAATGGTAGCACACAGAAAAGTTGAAAATCTTTTATATTTTAAAGGCTGAAGAGCAATTTTTTTGGCCATTTTTGTCCTTGAAAAACAAAAGGAGTAATTACAAAAAACATTTCTGATCTGTTATTTTCACCACTCCGCTGCTAAATGTATCATTTTAGCTTGATTTCCACTATTACCACACACATGACAGTATTGCAGTTAACCAAAAGGTAAATATTAGATAAATATATGTAATTTTTCCAACTTTATTTATATAAGATTTTAAACATTTAAGACAGACAGTGTGATATACAACATAAGGAGTGAAAATATAGAATAAACATCAATTGTCACATCTGAATGTCACTTCCCTTCCCCAACCACGACCTATTACAAGGCCAATCAACAACTACAAAACTAATAATAAAATAATAATATAAGATGAATATTTTTAACATAATCCCATTTATCTTGTCTGAATCTGGAGCTTTTGTCTCAAAGCTTCATCAGCAGCGGATCTCTTAACACACCACATCTCGTGCATCGTCTTCCCTTTCTATTTCAGTGCATACTTTCCCCTTCGTTTAACGCTCCCCTCCAAGCTGCAACACAGTCGTCTGAGTACTAATGAGGGAAATGACTTTATTCACCTTGGCGGCTCTTTGTCTTTTTCCTGTTTGTGACCTTGACACAGTCTCATCCTCCCCCCCCCTTCCTCTTCCTCCTCCTCCTCGTCTTATCCCCCCCCCCTCTGGCTTTTCCATTTCTATTTTTTTTTTTTAGTCTGTTCTGTATCTGTCATCTCAAAGGAATGCCGACACTGGAAGGGTTTCCATGGCAACACGTTTCAGACAGCGTCAGTGTGTTGGTGCTGCGCCGCTGTAATCTGCTTCCCAGACTGCGTTTTACTGAGAAGGACACTGAAGTCTGCAGCGTATTGTGAACATGCATACTAACCATCAGTGGAGCAGCCGGTATTAAGACACAGAACGTGTATGCATGTGTGTGCGTGCGCATGTGTGTGTGTGTGTGTGTCTGGGTGTGTGTGAGAGACTGCTTGCCAACCATTTGAAGGTTATTGGAGCAGAAGTGGATGAATCTCATTGTAGATTATGGATGAACACATTTTTACTGCTCACGCAAAACTGGAACGCGATCCTTTGTAAAAGCTACCTCAGTTTATCAAGTCACATATCTATATCCGTACACACACCATCCATATATGCATTTCTTATTGTCATAATTGCCCTCACAGTCATTGATATGCAAAACTTAATGTAGTCCATTTATATGGTATGTATTTATACATAGTTATGTGTAATAAGAATGCATGTTATGATCCAAACGAGGTCTCCTTTAATTGTCTTACATACTCATACATATTCATAAATGTTGCAAACATGCAGCAATTATTCCCTGCAACCATTTCTCTATCGCTCTGCAGATATCTGCAGTGATGTATCTCATCAGAATCCTACACGCCATGTTTGCTTGTACAAAAAAGTAATATATCATAGATTTTTTTAATCATTGCCCCATCTCTATCACTTTAAAACTAAATCAATTATTAATACATTGCAGGATAAACCCACAATGAAATCTCTTCCTCTTCCACACCCTCGTCTGTAGATTCAAACTGAACTGCCTCAAGGTTTGGTGGAGGAGAGGAGCAAAACATTCAAACAAATCCAAAACATTAATATTCAGTCAGGAAGCTGAAGGAGCTGAAGTATGCAAGTAGTCTTGGTTAGAACAACTAACTGTATATAAAGATATAAATATGGATGAGGCGTCTCCACCTCCTTATTTTTGTACAAAAGCGAAGCCAAAATACCCCAATAGTGGGCGCTGACATCTTGCTCCGGTTACTTTAATCATAGATACGATTGGCTGTTGGAGCTGAGCTTTTCACGCTTCTTTAAACAAATCATAACACACATTATACTTGACATAGTGTTGTAGTCAAGACCACATTAACTCAGAACAAGACATGTCTGAGACCAGAGTGCACCGAGACCAAGACAAGACCAAGACATTTAGGGATCGAGACCAAGTTAAGACCAAGACCAAGGCAGGGCAAGACCAAGATAAGACCAAGACCATATATATCAATGAAGAATCATTATGAGAGTTAACAAAATAAAAGACTTCTGTTAATTTTATTTAAGTTTGCTTTAAATACTATTAACAGCAACAAACAAGGTTTTTGGTTTTGTCTCAGTGTGCCTCCAGAGTTTGTTATTGAATGTGTATTTATTGCTCAATTAAACGACTTAGCAGTCATCTCTGGACACAGGCACACACAGTCTCTCCTCCTGTTGTCCGTCCCAATTCATTTACGCGTGCAGGGGCGTGTCACTCACCATAGCACTGTGAAAGTCGCGTCCGTAACAGGTGAGGAAAAAATTAATGAATTGAGAAAGGGTGGTTCTCTCTTATCACAGTAATGACAGGGACACAGATAGCATCAGTGGTGGTCTGGACCGGTCTTGATATAAAATACGGAGTCCTCCCAGTCAGAGACCGAGACATGACAGAGTAAAAATGCTTTCGATTCCAAGACCTTAAATAAGCGGTCTCAAGACCAAAACCGGTCTTGAGTACTACAACACTAACTTGATAAGATAAAATATTACTTTATTGATCCCAGGGGGGGAATTTGGTTGTTGCAGCAACCCAGACATAAATACAATCAAGAAGAAGTTTCAATAAGTAAAATAAAATAAGTATAAATAAAAATAAATAAGATAGAATTAAGATATATGCACATGTTACAAATGGTTTAAATAGTGGTAATTACAGGCAGCATTAAAAATGGTTCAGTAGTGACAGGTTAACATGGTGTGATCATGGCTGGTAATGACAGATTAAGCAATATAATAAATAAATATGGATATGTAATGTGGCTGTAAGTTGTAGTAAACAGTAATAATGTAATATAACATAATATTATAACAAAGATAATTATATGATATAATGTCATCAGCAGCCAGAGAGTCGGTACAGGAGAGCAAAGATCACTGAGGTCAGTACAGAGTAGGGATTTTCTAATGCTTTTGGCTTCGCTTTCAGGGAGCTGTTATGCCATCCATCTATTTATAGTCTTCTTTCATAACCTGCTTTTGATGCCAACTTTAAGGACTCAGTAGTTGTAAGAGAAATTTATGATTCAATTACAAAATAAGTCATTTTAATGTTGCAAAATTACTGAAAAAAATGATGTGAATCTTCTGTTTCTTATTAACATCTCAGTGATTTACAAAAGGCTTTACATGTGAATATTTTTCAAGTTAAAGCTTTTAAAACATTCTCATTTTCTGATACTTTGCATCATTTTGATTCAATTGAAATGCTTTTTTTATATTGTGGTATATTTCCAGACAAAAATCTGTCTAGACACGTTTAAGCACACCACCTCCAGGGGTAGGATGGCTTACTCGAAGCTGTCTCTGCGTCTAGACGGGTTTAATCCACTGGACAACGTGAACTGCCAAAGGATGTTTCAACATCGTTGTCCATCGTTCAGTCCTCCTCCTTGAATCTGCACCGCCTCATTTCTGCAAATCAAATCAGAGCACTCTGAACACTCCTCAGTGATAGAAATGTAGCAGTACTTGCCTTGTGAAATTAGAAAAGAGCTCCAACATAACTGCAATGTGGAGCTTGTTTGCTCTTCTCAGCTTTATTGCCCGGTTTAGATCATTGCTTTGAGAAGCAATCAAATTTTACAGGGTAGCTACTTTTCTTTTGATCATTACATTGAACAGAAACGCTCCTGACGCTTCTTACTGCCTGAGACTTAACAGGGTTGTAAATCTCATCCTCTGTTGCTTGTCTCTCTCTTTCCTGTCCCTCAGGGAGCGTTTGGAGCCCTGCAGAAGATCTGCGAGGACTCAGCTGAGATCCTGGACAGCGACATGCTGGATCGACCTCTCAACATCATGATCCCCAAGTTTTTACAGTTCTTCAAGCACAGCAGTCCTAAGATCAGGTACCAAGGTTGCTCCCAATCATGAATACATATAAATAAAAGTACTTTTTAAAAAAAAAAAGGACATTTAGAATCAAATAAAAGTGTATTTACGTATTTATAATTAATGTTCATGTGGCTGCAACTTCCTGATGATATTAAAATAAGCTCCAACATTTTTTCTGTATTGCAGAAATTTGAACCTATTCAATCTTATACTGAAAAGTAGGCCATTTACATTAAAGCCCCGCCTCCCCTTTTCTATTATTAAAGCCTGTATCTGGAGCATATCTTAAATCATAAATAACCAGTGAGTATGTTATGTCGCGCACATACATCTACACGATACATTGAGATACTCTGATTTTAATAATTGTACAGTTAAAGTTAGAGTTTTTGTAAAGCAGTTTAACAAAGACGACAAAGATCATATGTGTGTGCGTGGGTTTTAAGCGTCCGTGTTTGTGTTCCAGGTCACATGCCATCGCCTGTGTCAATCAGTTCATCATCAGCAGGACTCAGGCCCTCATGCTGCACATCGACCCTTTCATCGAGGCAAGTCTGCACTTAGTCTGACACAGAATGACACAACACAGACTCATGTACTATCTGTGGGATGGACTGTCTATCCCCATTAAGAAAAACCCTCCTCAGGTCATTATCTCTCACTTCAGTACAGCTAGTTACTGCACTGACAGTTTGTGGATGGTTTACTTCAAAGCTTCTCTTTGTTTAGCTCCATGAGTCCTGGATAAACTCTAAACGTACATGTCTGATTGAGTTTTGATGTGATGTTGACCTATCAGAGTCAAGTATTAAACACAGCCTGACACTGTAAATATGTACTGACTCTGCCTCACAGTATTTATTACTAACCACACATTGTACTCTGTTTTCTATATGATTCTTTTTTTACACAAACCTACAAAATATAAATGTAAACAATTAAAGCAAGTGATGTTTTTTGTATGAGAAACACAATAAGTGAATGAAAGAAAAAACAACCAGTGCTAATGGATGATAATAATTTAAAATAAAATATAAATGAATAGAAAGGAAAATAGAAAATAGTAAAACTACAATAAGATAAATAGATTAATATTTAAAAAATAAATTAATGCAAAAGGTAAAAAAGCAATATGAATAACAATAAAAAATAAGAATAATATAATTTGTATTTATTTTTTATTTTTTTATTGTTATTCATATTGTTTTTTTACCTTTTGCATTAATTTATTTTTATTAAATTAATTTAATAAATAACAATAATAATAATAATAATAATAATAATAATAATAATAGTAATTATAATTCCAAAAACATGAGAAATAAAATTTAAAAAACACCATGTTTTAATCTACAAGGAGAACAGCAGAACATGTTGAATATAGGTGTCGTGTTATAGAAAGGATTCAAAGCCTCAAAGGGTCAAATAAAGAAATAGTCGATGGAAAAATCTCAAAATCTGCAACCAGCTTAATTGAGGTGTGTCCTTGAACTGCAGGGTTTTTATAAGGTCAAAGAAAGGCCGCCATATTTAAAAAAAAATAGCTTGTGGATCCGTGGAGAGTATGTTTGATCTTTTTGAGTCTGCTAAGATAAAGAGCATCCCTGACCCAACCCTCATATGATGGAGGAGGCTGTAAAAACAGTTTTGGTTCTATATGATTTTGATCACTTCCTGCAGCACGAGATGTTTGCACTTTGCAGAGCAGACACTTGACTCTGCCTTCTCTCTCCTCTTTAGAACCTCTTTGCACTGGCGACAGACGAGGAACCAGAAGTGAGGAAGAATGTGTGCAGAGCCCTCGTCATGCTGCTGGAAGTTCGGCTGGACCGCCTGCTGCCGCACATGCACAACATCATCGAGGTTTGTGACAAAGTCTTAGTTACATTCAGGTCTAATGGGAATCTAAGTATAATAATATTTAATGAGTTAATCCATCTGAGGATTTTTCCCATGTTCTTGAAGCTCAATAAAGTTGATCCTCTGTGCCGTAGACCCCCTATATATTAACAAACTTGTAAGGCTTATTTTTGCCTCTCATGTACCAGTAAAGAAAGTAACAGAAACAGTTTATATACATTAACTCCTTAATTCTTATAACTCTTGCTTGTTTGCAATGCTCGTCCCTGAATGGGCCTTAAAGATACAGAAACATCAACATCAACAAATAACAATACAGCATATGAAATACATCACAATAAAACAACATAGAACAGAAACTGCAAGATCATACATCACTACAAAAATCTTCCCCCTCTTATTCTTTTAAAGACAGATCTTGCCATTTGTGTCTAGCTTAATTCCTGCATTAGCATTTTATTATTGAGTAATCAGTTTTTAATAATTAGAAGTATATATGATTAAGATGACTCCCTATATCTTCTCAGTACATGCTGCAGAGGACTCAGGACCAGGATGAAAACGTGGCCTTGGAGGCCTGTGAGTTCTGGCTTACTCTGGCGGAGCAGCCGGTGTGTAAGGAGGTGCTGTGTGGACACCTCTCCCAGTAAGAACACACACACACACACACGCAAACACACACTTAGAGCATACAATACACTGAATGGTACTCCAGCTGTTGATTCATAGCAACCTTGGCCAAGAGTCGTTGAAGACCTTGTACTTTAGCATAATATTTCCCTCCCTCACCTTAGGACGTCTGATTAAGAACCCTGGCCGTTGACCTCAGCTGTAACATCTGTCACCAGACTGTCACATTACACTGCGCCCGCAGCAGGAGTCACATGTGAGTGATTGCTGCTGGGGCTCAACCTCTCCTTGCCCTTTGTTCTCATCATTCTTCCTCTGGCTTCCTCTCCAGGCTCACTCCGGTGCTTGTCAACGGGATGAAGTACTCTGAGATTGACATTATCCTGCTCAAGGTCAGTTTATATAGCTTAATATTTGGACTTGAGGGGAAGGGGACAGATTGCCCCATGACTCAGGGTGACATGTGGTTCAATGAAGTTGTTCATGTGACTGTTGTGTCAAATTACATGAGAGTTGAATGTGTTTAAAAGAACATGGAAACCCCAACCTGCAGGGCTATTTGTCTCAGTACTAGACAAATATTTGAACAGAGGCCACATTGACCTGACAAGTTCAGATATGAGTCTTCTTTAAAGAGAGTACAGTCCTAAAATTAGGACTGCATTGATTATAATTTGTAAAAAATAGCTGCCAGGAAGAAAGATTTCTGGAAACAAGAGGTGATGCTTATTTTAAGCAACTTAAGAACATTTAGTTCCCTGCATTTGGCAGACATTTTTACTCATTACAATCAATAAAGTCCATATTTTTGATTTTTAATATCACGAAATAAGATTTATAACAGGAGCTGTCAGGTTGGTGTGGCTTTTATGGACGAGCCTCCATTTTTTATATCCCACCCTGAGGTGGCCCTGTGGGGCGAACAACTATCCACATAAACAACCCGTATGAAATCATAACAAGCACCTTAAACAATCTAACCATATGATTTATTTTAAACACACAAGTAATAAGATAAATGAACAAAGAACAATTAAGGCTACATTATCAAAACACAAGAACCCCCAGGTGGAGAGGCAACAGAGCAGCAGTCCCTGACCCAAATGCCTCTCCTTACTGCAGGTGGCACTTGGGATTTTAAAGACAGAGGACCAGGTGACCCAAATTGGTGATGATTTCACCTGAGTGTAGAGAAATAAAGGACAACTCAATAAAACATGCAGCCAAAAAACATAATAGTGAGATATTTTGACTTGACATCAAACAAATATGCTCAGTTCTGATCTTACAACCCAATCCTAAGAGCAATCTCACAGCTGTTACTCATCACTTGATCCCCATTGGTAGCTTGGTTAGTGAGTGCATTTCAACAGCCACAGTTTTTGAGTGTTTGATATCAACACAGCAATATGTTGTTGTCCTGACTCATGTAATACAACTATCATGTTACTGCTAAATATACCTAAGGAGACTCTGAACATGATTTGCATTTTTACCATTCCAAGCAAATTTTAGAGAGTTGTACTCAAACATTGCAGAAGTAAGTAATTTAATGCCAATGCTACGTTTGAAATAACCTGCTTCTATCATTTATCTTCCAACCTCTCGTGTCTGTCATCAGGGAGACACTGAGGAAGATGAGGCCATTCCTGACAACGAGCAGGACATCAGACCGCGCTTCCATCGCTCCCGCACGGTCGCCCAGCAGCATGAGGGCGACGGCATCGAGGACGATGATGACGATGACGATGAACTGGATGATGATGACACCATTTCAGATTGGAACCTGCGTGAGTTCAGTGCTTGTGTTAATGGACACGTCTAGGTCCTCTGTTTCATTATGAAGTGTTTAACCATAATAAGATCTAAGGAGGCACACAGTGTGTTGACGACTTGTCTTGTGTGTGTGTGTGTGTGTGTGTGTACTGTGATGTTTGTCTGCACACTTCTGCGTGTGTTTGTTTGTCTCTCTGCTTCCTCCTAATATAGGAAAGTGTTCGGCTGCAGCGCTGGACGTGTTGGCGAATGTGTTTAGAGACGATCTGTTGCTGCACATCCTGCCGCTCCTCAAAGAGCTGCTCTTCCATCCAGAGTGGGTGGTGAAAGAGTCCGGCATACTGGTGCTGGGGGCCATAGCTGAAGGTACGGAGTGAGCCTGATGACATTTTTTAAATCTTTTAAACATTTCTTGTGCAGCCTTAATAGATTGCAAATGACAAAAAACACTGCTGTTCCTTTTGTCTCCAGGCTGTATGCAAGGCATGATCCCATACCTGCCGGAGCTCATCCCCCATCTCGTCCAGTGTTTGTCTGATAAAAAGGCTCTGGTGCGCTCCATCACCTGCTGGACTCTGAGCCGCTATGCACACTGGGTTGTCAGCCAGCCCCCAGACACATACCTAAAGCCTCTGATGACGGAGCTTCTCAAACGTATCCTGGACAGCAACAAGCGGGTGCAGGAGGCTGCTTGCAGGTGAGCACGAGCACTGATTTTACAGCACAACTCTGCATTTTGATCCCAGTTTTCCTTCCAGTTGCATCCACATTTCTTGACGTTGCACCTTCTTTTTAATTCTCTGCAAACCCCCAGTGCCTTTGCCACTTTGGAGGAGGAGGCGTGCACAGAGCTGGTGCCCTACCTGGCCTTCATCCTGGACACACTCGTGTTCGCTTTCAGCAAGTACCAGCACAAAAACCTGCTCATTCTGTACGACGCCATAGGAACACTGGCCGACTCTGTGGGGCATCATCTCAATAAACCGGTACGCAGGACATAAACGTGGACATTTTTATGGGAATTGAATAAATGTGTGTGACGTACGGCTTCCTCTGTTAACTTTTGTTGTTCTAGTGGAGGGAAGTTTACTTTTTGATGTTGTAGTTATGAAAGATCAGGCCCAGAAGGTAAAATTAACAAACACCCAGCGCTCTTCTTTGCAGTAAAGTCTGTAATTATCACTCACTCATTAGTGGCACACTGTGTCTTTGTCATTTCTTAGGAATACATCCAGATGTTGATGCCCCCGCTGATCCAGAAATGGAACCAGCTGAAAGATGAAGACAAGGATCTCTTCCCTCTCTTAGAGGTGAGATCTCATGTTTATTTTCTGAGTCACTTCTGTCAGTCCTCCTTCTTACGTAAACAGGCCGCTGACTGTACCTGACCCCTGTCTGTCCTCCTCAGTGTCTGTCGTCTGTAGCCACTGCCCTGCAGAGCGGCTTCCTGCCATACTGTGAGCCTGTGTACCAACGCTGCGTCAACCTGGTGCAAAAGACTCTTGCTCAGGCCATGGTGGGTGTCGAAGATCCCTCATGTGTAAATATTTACTGTCTCTCTAATTACACTTTAATGTTTTCTTTATGTCTGAAAGGAGCACAAATGAGCGGCCGTGATTGACCGTAACTCCTAAACGTGGGGCTGTTGTAGATAACATCCTTGTTCTAACACATATGTAGTAACGCAATGTGCTGACCTTGCAGCAGAAAGAGAAAAGGGGTGCAGGAGAATGAGGATGTGAGTTGAAAAGAGAGAGAGGGAGAGGGGATATGAGGCGTCAGGAAGGTGCGGTCTGACGTTACACACTCTTGTACAGTAGGTGGCAGCATGCGTCTTAAAGTTCTTTGTGATCCACCTATTCATTACCTGCATAGCACCAAACAGAAGACAGATACATTTTGCATCAAGTAGGTAAGAAAGTGAAGTATACTGCAATAAGAGGGCGAGTTTTTTCAATCGGGGGCTGTTTGAGATAAAAACAAGCTAAATGAAAGTTAGCATCTGGTGTTAGATTTGAGGCAAGTTTGTCTGAATAGGAGGGGACTCACGGCCAAATTTCACCAGATCCGTGTCCGTTCCATGTCCCATCCGTCGCCACATCGGATCTGATAGGTTTCTATTCCAGTCAATGTGTTAACTTCCACTGGATCCTCTACGTTGTGTTCCGACCTGCCGGATCAGAGACGCAGCAGGCAGCACACAGCAGATGGAGCGGTACAGGAAGTCAGGCACCAAAACCAAATGAAAACATCCGCTTAATTTTCAGAATAAAACACTCTGTGTTATCAACAGATCGTTTGTAACTTAACTATGAAAACAAAATGTTGTTGTTTTTTTTTAAACTTAGTTTTTATTTTTTGCTGTAGGCAACTTAAACATTAATTTACACATCTTTACTGTATCTGTTGCTATATGGTTTCATAGAATATAATATCAATCAATCAATCAATCAATCTTTATTTGTATAGCGCCAAATCACAACAAACGTTATCTCAAGACGCTTTTACAAACATAGGAGGTCTAGACCACTCTATGTGAAATTATGAACAGAGACCCAACTTCAAGACAGGGTAAGACTCAGTCTGACCCCACCTTAATCCATCATGAGCATTGCACATCGCAGTATTTAGCAAGTTAGAGTGGTGAGGAAAAACTTCCTTTTAACAGGCAGAAACCTCAGGCAGAACCAGACTCATGTTAGACAGCCATCATGCCTCGACCGAGGGTCTGGAAAGACAGATAGAGGGGAGTAAGAGAGAGAAGTGATAGTGATGAGACGAGTCGTAGAAGCTGTTGCCGCTGAAGTCCAGATCGTCCGCAGCAGGAGGACGTCTACGTCAGCTCAGAGGAATCTACGAGACAATGGAGCTCAGGGACTCCAGAAAGGTCTATGGTTAGTAACTTTAGTGGGACAGGCAGAGTTAAAGTAAGTGATGAGGGGGTTGGGGGGAAGGGGGTGAACTAGGATCCCAGTGTGTCAGTGCGCCAGTTCCCCCGGCAGTCTAGGCCTATAGCAGCATGACAAAAGCTGGTCCAAGCCTGATCCAGCTCTAACTACAAGCTTTATCAAAAAGGAAAGTTTTAAGCCTACTCTTAAAAGTGGAGAGGGTGTCTGCCTCCCGGACCCTGACTGGTAGATGATTCCAAAGGAGAGGGGCCTGATAACTGAAGGTTCTACCTCCCATACTACTTTTAGAGATTTTAGGTACAACTAGCAAGCCTGCATGTTTGGAGCGTAGAGTTCTAGAGGGGTAATAGGGCACTATGAGCTCTTTAAGATACGAGGGTGCCTGATTTTTAAGGGCTTTGTAGGTTAAAAGAAGGATTTTAAATTCTATTCTACATTTTATTGGGAGCCAGTGTAGAGAAGCTAACACTGGAGAAATGTGCTCCCTTTTCCTAGTTTTAGTCAATACTCGAGCTGCGGCGTTTTGAACTAGCTGAAGAATCTTTAGAGACTTATTGGGGCAGCCTGATAAGAGGGAGTATAACAATAAACAAAACACAAAAGACATACATTTAAATGAATGAGTTAATAAAGAAGAGTAAATAATACATATATATATATATATATATATATATATATATAGAGAGAGAGAGAGAGAGAGAGAGAGAGATAATAGAAAAAGGAAGGAAGAGAAAAATACAAATAAAAAGAAGTGAATAAATGAAAGAAACTACAAAGAGCACTTTACTTCAACAAAATCAAGGCAGGGCTCCACCTTCCAGCAAACACATCCCTCTGCAGTCTCACAGAGTATGTTATCTTTTCCATCAGATGTATTTCAGAAACTTTATAAATCCATAAAATGAGTGACGGTGGACAAAATGTCATTTTGAGCGAAGGCAGGCCTGGAGTCAACAGGTCAGAGGACCAGAAAGACAAAATGGATAAAGAGGCGAGGAGGATAATCGTTAATTCAGTGATTAACCCTTGAGAACCTCCGTCACTTGCCTCCAGCTGTCCGGCGGTCCTGCTCCGTGCTGCCTTCCGAAAACCTCACCGGTGGGTGCTGACGGACGAGAGAGCACGGAGCCGGACTGCAGCGGATCGGAGATGGACCGGACACGGATCTGGTGGAAGTCCCTTGTTAGTCTTGAATCAGCCAGAGCAAATAATATTAAGTCTGCAAGTTATTTTGGTTCCTTATCCTGGTTATTTATGTTAAATAATTCAACGCTTTTCCTGTTTCGTTGTCCCTTCCTCTTCTAGCTCCATCAGTCCCAGCCAGACCAGTATGAGTCTCCTGACAAAGACTTTATGATTGTTGCGTTGGATCTTCTCAGTGGACTGGCCGAGGGTTTGGGAGGCACCATTGAGCAGCTGGTTGCTCGCAGCAACATCCTCACTCTCATGTACCAGTGCATGCAGGTAAGTGTTCAACCTGTCACATATCTGATGAACTGATGAAGTCGTTATCGTTTGTTCACCTTTTGTTGTGTTCTGTAACGGTTCAGGACAAAATGCCAGAGGTGCGTCAGAGCTCCTTCGCTCTGCTGGGGGATCTGACCAAAGCTTGTTTCCAACACGTGAAACCTTGCATCGGTATGTGGTGTAACGTTGAATCTAACAAACACTGTTTTGGAATATGTTGTTCGCCAGATGCTAAGGTGTCTTGCTTTCTTCTTGCAGCTGATTTTATGCCCATACTGGGTACAAATTTAAACCCAGAGTTAATATCAGTGTGCAACAATGCAACATGGGCAATCGGAGAGATTTCTATACAAATGGGTGAGTTTTTTTCTTTCCACTGATATGAGCTTCATGTCCCTGCTTATATTTAAGATGTTCCAATACCAGCACCAGAAATGATTCCAAGCTGAGCATGCTTAACCTGATTTTTGGCCCATAAACCAGATTCTGCACTCAGATTCAGATCCAGCGAACTTCTTTAATCCCAGAGTGCAATTTGGTTTGCAGTATACCAGCTTGTCAATAAACAACACAAACACTAACAAACAAACAAACAACAGTCAACATGCCAGTGACGACAACAGTGCAAGATGGGGCTTGTCACAAAGGGTAAAAGAAAAAATTAAAATGGACTAAAATAACTTTAAAAAAAACACACAGTTGCAAGGAATGAATACTAAGAAACACCTTATTATACCTTATTTGACAGTTTGTGACAAACATGACACAAACCAGAAATATATATGCAGACAAGAGTAAAAGAGAAAAGAAAAAAGAAAGCAAAAAAAAAGCAAGAAAAAAAAAAAAAAAAAGGGAAAGGTGCCACAATGTGAATTTATCCATGGATTACCAAACCATGCCAGGGGTATCTAGATTGAAGAGTTGATCCAACTCTTGTTCAAATATAAATGAAAAAACATGGAAGCACGAAGAAATCATGATGGAGGGGCTATTGCTCAGCTTATTGTCAGAGGAAATCACTAGGAACCCTTGTATTCACACCTTCAGAATTACAAAATGTTGGCCCACTAGATCTCATCAGGTAGGGGTGAACGGGGTTGGTTGTCACACTTTTTACTGTTTTGATGATTGCTCATCACCGAGAAAAAAAAAAAGAAACACCTTATAAATACACAACTTCACATCTGTTAAAAACTGCTATCAGCATTTAGAAGTCTTGTGGCAGATTGAATAAAATAATTTGAGTATCTGTCTGTTTTTTTGTGAGGAGCGAGATAGCGCCGCCCTGAGGGCATTAAAGAGAACTCCTTGGCTAGGATGTGTCCAGGTTGGCCTATTATCCCTCTGGCTTTATTGGTGACCCGGTTCCTCCAAAGGAAGCCCAGATCCTGCTGCTGTACACCAATCATTTTGGAGCAGACTTTAACAATACAGTTCAGACTGTTCTTGACTTTCAAAGAGAGACTATGAAACCAGAAGATAAAAGAAAAGGTTAAAAGACTTTCAATAAAAGAGTGATAAAAACTGGATCAAATGTTCTCTGAGACTCTAAAAGAATTAAGATAGTACTGTTTCTTTGCCCGCTCCAAAACAGTAACCCAAACAGCAAGCTGCATCATTCTGAAGGATTTTAACAGAAGCTGAATTATCCTGAGTTTCCCGAAATAACAACATCATGAGACTGATTTGCAACTAGTTCAAATGCTAATTTTGTCATGTCTGTCAAGTCAAGTCAAGCTTTATTTATAAAGCACATTTAAAAACAACCTCAGTTGACCAAAGTGCTGTACAGTTATTAAGATACAGTAGTTGTTGTCCTGTCCTCAAGAGGAGAAGAAAACTACTTTGAAAACGTTGGTAGAACGGAGGTCAGATTTTCTGACGCATTCCAGGAAGTTGTGAAATCTAAACGCTCATTTGGTTTCACAACACAGCATCCGGCAGATTTGTTGCTGAAGTTGCAAGTTTTGATCTGGGAACAGATCATTAGATGCACTGTGGAGCCCGATAGCTGTTTAAACGAAGATACAAATCGTCATCAGATTACCACTGAAGAGAGCAGGGATGTT
Organism: Notolabrus celidotus; assembly: GCF_009762535.1. Taxonomy (NCBI): domain Eukaryota; kingdom Metazoa; phylum Chordata; class Actinopteri; order Labriformes; family Labridae; genus Notolabrus; species Notolabrus celidotus. The sequence goes on from NC_048290.1 coordinate 5,422,354, forward strand.
AATATCGCAGATTGGGTCTGCCTGCTTTTGCTCTCTATCAGATTCAGAATCAGAAATACTTTATTAATCCTGGGGAGGGAAATTAGGTCATTACAGAGCTCTTATAAAAAGAATGTAAGAAAGTCAAAATATTATTAGAAGAAGGAATAAAATAAGATATAAATAGAAATAAAGTCAAATAAGATAAATTAAAATAAAGTACATTAAAATAAAATAGAATAGAATAAAATAAAATAACAATAATAAAGTACATACAGAAGCGCAGAATAGATAGAATTAGCTATGTACTAATGCGCTGGGATTGAAGGAGATGTATATACAAGGATGTTTACATGGTAAGAATATTGCACTATGAATGTCTTCTTTTGCTCTCTATACAGGCTGTTTGTCCTGCTTCCATCAAAGCCTAATATGTGATAGGTTAATACTATTTGAACCACAAAACTAGAACACCTCTCGTTCCAAAGTCCAATCCTGACTGAGAGCACATGCTCTGATTTTTTTTAGTCCAACCTGCAAATAGAGGCTAGACATGAAATGGAAATGGTATTGGAACATCTGTCGTTTACACTCTATATTTAGACAAAATTACAGTCCACCGATTTCATTTTTCCCTCTGTCTACACCCTCAGGGGCTGAAATGCAGCCGTACATCGCCATGGTGCTGCACCAGCTGGTGGAGATCATAAACAGACCAAATACCCCAAAGACTCTCCTGGAGAACACAGGTACCACTCGGTGGCAGTGCTGAGCCAGCCAGCCAGCTCGCCTGCCACACACAGGGAGGCGCTCACACACTCAGGCCCATTCAGTCAGGATCCACCACATTCATCAGGGTGCCTGTCCTGCCCCCCCCCCCCCCCCCTTTAATCTCTATCCAAGAGAAACCTCTCCCAAGTCTTGAGCCTTACAAGTTTCGCTGATTTCACCAAAAGCATGTGAAATATTTCTTCTGCTGATTTGCAAACTGGCAGAGTAAATAAAGATGAAAGAAAACGAAGCCCCGGGCACGCCTGGGTGTGAAATTCTTGACGCTCTTGAATTGAGCAGGCTGTGTAAGTGCCCAGTCTTGGGATTCACTAATGTGGACTGACCGTGCACCAGAGTACAGACGCAGAACAAAATGTAGAGCACAGGCAGTAGGTGAGAGAGAGGTAGGTGAGTTCACACAGTTAGCTTTTAACACTGAAAGAAGAACGACTCATTAATGATTGAGAGAACACCTAAACTGACTAAATGTAGAGCAGCTAGCCTAGAACATGTTTAATGAAGGGTTACACTCTTGCTCTTGTTATTTGCAGATGAATTGGAAACAAAGAGTCAAAAGATGATGATAAAAAAAAAAAGGTGCATTCAAGGGCCAGGTGTAACCATCCTAAATCAAATGAAGCTAGGGACTCTGTAGATGTGTTCCTGTTTGTTTGCTGTCAGTTTATTTGTTGCTTTTATTTACTGTTCTTTAAATGTGGATGCATATCTGCCAATAGATGTTAAATGTTGTTAAGAATGGCCCACGTTTGATGCAGGATACATGAGAAGTATAACTGTGATGTTAGACCATGTTTCTTCCAGATTACTGAACTTTTCCAACTCTTTTTGCATGTTTTCAATGTAGGGATGGGCATTTCAAGCCGAAATACTATTCGACAATCATTGGCATCTATTCGACGATTATTCGAATAATCAGACCCCCACATGCACACACATGTTCCATTAACAGCCAGTTTGTGTGGCAGTCGCGTTAACCAGCAGCAGGACAAGGTGCTGCTAGTAGCGGGCACTGTCAGCGTCTTTCTTTGACGCGGCGTGGCGTGTATGTTTATATTTTACAGCCATGCTCAGTCTCTGGAAATACATGTCGTAGTGCGGGATCATAGACTGTATATATAATGGACGCCGTGGCTCCGCCTTTTCCCATTGTACGGTTTTGAAGCCAAAATATCACGTTCGAGAATGCTGCCATCTTGTGCATTTTCTGCAGCCAGAGTCTGCGCAGTAGGCAATTTGTGTATCCAGGGTAACAAGCTCCGCCCTACAGCGTACCATCCCGAGGTCCTACAGAGTTTCTCTCTACGGCAGCTGTCAATCAAAGAAAACCCCAATGTAAAACCCTGTTTTTTGGGGGGGGGGTTTAAGTTATATTTTTGGGGCTTTTTCGCCTTTATTCAATATGACAGCTGAAGAGAGACAGGAAACGTGGGGAGTAGAGTAAGGGGGAAGACATGCAGGAAATGGTCGCGGCTGGGAATCGAACTGGTGACCCCTGTGACGAGGACTGTAGCCTCTGTATGTGGGGCGCATAGACCGCTAGGCCACCAGTGCCCCAAACCATGTTTTTTAACCTCTAATAACTAATGAAAAAGACACTTTTCACAGCATATGGATGTGAGAAACATTCGAATGAAGTGTGTTTATTTTTTAAAGTTTGACCACAGACCCATTCAAATGAATGGGGGAGACAGTTTTTGACCTATACTGCAGCCAGCCACTAGGGGCAGCAGTTTTTGTGGTGGCCTCACTTCGAGCCGAGTGAGATGACGTCTATTTTATATACAGTCTATGGTCGCAAATGTTTTCTTCTTCTTTTCCTATTTAATGCAGTTAGCATTCTTCTTCTTCTGTTACTTAATGCGGTTAGCTAACAGCTTTAAGACGCTCTATTCGAAGTAACTCTTAAATTTTTACAAAGAGAACGAATAGTCCAATATACAAAAATCATTGCCCATCCCTTTAATGTAGTAATTGAAAACCAGAATTGATGCACAAGAATTAAGACGAGTCAATCCGGTCTGTCATTGAGATTTTTATGGCAGCCAGTGGTGCAAAATTCCAATTGGACAATCCACAGTCATGTGAAAGCTTATCCTGCACTGAACTGTATTCTAATGAGCATACCATCTGCTTTCTGCATGTGTCATTGGACTGTTCATAAATGCCTGTTTGTTAATGAGAATGTTGCATAGTTCTGTGTCTCTTAAACTTAGGTCCTCCCTCCTCCTCTGCTGTGCTGGATACTAGTCTCCCTCCATGTAGTTGGCTTGGAGTAATCTTGTCATTTCTTTTTTCAAAAAGACTTAAAAAAAAAAAAAAAAAAAACAACATTTCTGTTTCTTCTGAAAAAAATTAACATTTGTGAGTTTAAGGGAGAAATCTCTGGCTAGCCTGGGTCCTGTCATTGAGAACCATTGAAAATCAAGCTAATGACTTTGAATCAAATAGTCTGACCCATATGATTTCTGAAAGCAGATGCCATTGTTTGCCTTTTTTCTATGAATGTCCTGTCAATGTGTTCTCCCTTAAACGTGTTGTATGTTTTTTTTAGAGTGTCATATTTTACATTCCTCCCCTCCTGACTGACGGGGGCAGTAACAATCAACACTAGTGAAATCTTCTCTTTATTATTATCATACACAGATTCTGTTGATTTATGTCTCTGAGTTGTTTGTTTTTTCTTTATTTTTTCTCCTCCCCCCTCCTCATTGCTCATGTCTTGGTTGGCGTTTGGTGGTGTGTAACCGTGATTGCGTTACATTAGCAATAACAATTGGTCGTCTTGGTTACGTTTGTCCTCAAGAGGTGGCACCCATGCTACAGCAGTTTATAAGACCCTGGTGTGTATTATTCAATCTTTTATTTAATTCATCTTCTCTCTGCTTTCTTCTTTATCTCCTCGTCTGTCTCCTGTTGCTCCTTTTTTTCCTCCTGCTGTTGCTCTCCTCTCCTCACTTTCCTTCTCAACAACAACAACAAAAAAAAAAAGTCTTTCAGTTGTTTCTTTTTGTTTCTTATCAGTTTGTAATCATTGCCAACCATGTGACTAACCCTGTCCTCTTTTAGGTCCTACTTGTGATTTGTTTTCCTTTGCCTCAGTAGCACCTTCATGTATTACACGTTAATTTGTTTAATTTCTAGTTTTCTTCCGTCGTTGTTAATTGTCGCTAACCTAAAAGATGCATGGGATCAGATTTGTCACATGCCTTGCTGGTTCAACAACAGAGAAAGGGTGCAGTCTTTTTTTTTTTGCTGCAAAACAAACAGCATTCCCTAAATCCCTTTCTCGTTCTGTAGTCACCCAGCTGCATGTGCCTGTCCCAAAAAAAAACAACCCTGAACCTCTAGTCGATCCTTTAAAACAAGTAATGTTATAGTCAAGGTGCTATAGATGAGCTTTTGCTGAACACACTGCTCATAGACAAAAGTGAACTCAAAGTAGCTTTGTTAAAAAAATCCAAATGTTTGTTTTATTTGAATCTGTTTTGTGTGCATGCTTGACTTGTCGTGGTTATAGCTCAGGACTCTCCTCAGATAGATGAATACATAGAGCCTGATGTGTTTGAACTGATAAGGAAGAAGATAAGAAACACCTAAACATACATGTGTATTAAGGATTTACACAGTTATAATGGTAGTATGAAGTGACTAGGTTTGAACATTTCTTGCTTTAGGAGGTTTTTTTTATTCGATATGCCTGATATTAAATTTGGTCGTCACTCTCGTCAGGTGCTCCTCTCTGCGAAATATAAGAGACAACGAGGAGAAAGACTCTGCATTCAGAGGAATTTGCACTATGATCAGTGTTAACCCGGGAGGAGTAGTGCAGGTGAGGTTCACTTAAATGTTACTGTGTCGTTACTGTGTTGCTAGTTGCTCCACTAAATTAAATGTCACCTCATCTTTTCTTCTTCTGGGACAGGATTTTATATTTTTCTGTGACGCGGTGGCCTCCTGGGTAAATCCAAAAGACGACCTCAGAGACATGTTTTACAAGGTAAGACCTGCAAACACACTCACTGAATGAAATATGTCCCTGAAATGACACAGTACAGTGATTGTCATTGCTCACTCAGTAACCCATGTCTGCCCCCTAGTGGCCAAATGGAAGACATGCAGTGTCTGCTGCAAACACGCTTGTAATGCACAGAATCTATTTTGACATAACTTGGTATGAGCTCTTCTTGGTGTTTGGTTTCAGATCCTTCACGGGTTTAAGAACCAAGTGGGCGAGGAAAACTGGAGCCGCTTCTCAGATCAGTTCCCCATGCCACTGAAGGAACGGCTGGCAACCTTTTACGGGGTGTAACTGTTCCCCCAGCAGAGTGCCTCATCACTGGGGTCAGTATTTTTATATTGAATGGAATATGTTTTGATACTTTCAGCACAGCGATATATTGCAATTTCCAAGTTTAGGGCCTGTGTCCACTAACAGTGTCCATATCTTTGCACTTCTGCCTCCCACAGTAGTAACAAGAGAGTCTGTTTTATGCTCTGCAGCTTCACATGTGCATTTATTCACTGGAATTCTACAAAGAAAAGGGACTAAATGGATATAAATCATGTCCGAGCATCGGCTACAGTTAGTGTTAATTTCGTTGACGAAAATTATGAGGATAAATGTTCGTCAACGACTCATTTTTTTCATGACGAAAACAAGACTATAACGAGCTAAACTGCATCACTGATTATAAATACTCTGATTCACTTATATGATGAGACGAAAACTTTAATGGCCGACTGTTGGACATTCACAATTCATATTTTCTCTAATCTTTGAAGATAAAAGTTTTGCATTCCTATGACAGGCTGAGTTATTATTTGAGAGGCTCAGTGTTAGCTTGGTCACTACCTGCAGCAGGTGTGCTTTATGAACCCGCTCTACCCGCCTCCATCATCTGTCTCATCTTCATTGAGGATTTTTACCCCCCGGTGTTCATTAGTGACAAAGACACAACCGGGGGACGTCTGTTTAGTATTTACAATAATTATATATTAATAATAATAATACATTTTATTCAAAGGCGCCTTTCTCTGCACTCAAGGACACGTACAGATATATATATATATATACATACACAATTTACACATTAAAGGAAACAAAAATAGAAATCAAAATGAATAGAAATAATATCAAATAACAAAGTAGAAATAAAAAAAACAAAAAAACAATAAAAACAATTAAAAAAAAAAAAAAAAAAAAATGTTGAGGTTTGCTGTTTTTGCCGCTCTCACCGTAAAAAGCTCCCCGTCTACAGCTTGATTTATTCCAGTTTGGTGATACATCAGAGACATTTAGTAAGTTTTGATGAACTCCTTGTTGAAAGATGCAGATGCATTTCAGAGTGCTGTGAACTGACTGTGTCAAGTGCCCCTGCTGCTGCTGCAGGTGCATTCAGGGACCGTCATAAAAGTGCAATGCAGCACTTATTTTGTGTTCATGGCATTTTTATTTGAATCAAGAGAATCAAAATACAGTCAAAGTGGTTACATCAAGAATGTTTCCTCTTTACTTTTTAGCAGTGAGATGAAAGAGTGAAATATTGACTTTTTGAACACTTGGTAACCCTGATACCGATATCTGATCGACTATATGAATTATTTTCAAGAGGGAAAATGTTTTGGCAAAAATCAAAGACTATAATGTTTTGAGTTTCCATCGACTAAAACTATGAAGGGCTGAATATGTGAATAAGACTAACAGGCATTTTCGTCTAAAGATAAAGACTACAATAGCTGCCAAAAGTAACACTGGCTGCAGCTCAAGACCAAGAAGTTGCAGACAGGAAAAACAAGTCTGTTTAGTTTCTCCTCTGCCATTATTGTTGACAAAGCTACAACAGAGGAGTTCCACCCCTTATTGATTTTGGTTGGTCAGTGACTCAGAAGTGACATTGTTTTAAAATAGAAAGTAAACACTGACTGTGCAAAAAAAAGCTTTAAGTGGACACAGGCCCTAATGTCAGGAAAAAGGAGTAGGAGTTGATTCTTTTTAGAGCCTGTTCAGTAAAGTATGATCAGTACAGGGATGAAGGGTTGACATGGTATCACTAATCTTAATGTTACAAGGTCCAAGTGTATCTCTTCTCATGACTCCTCTCCTTGTGTTCCCACAGGTCATTCACTATGGGAGACAACATAGGGAACCTCTATTACCCAGGGAACTACGTTACCCTTTATTGGGGGGAAGGGTCTGCCTGCTGAGGGGGAGGGAAGGGGTAGCGGACCCCTCCCCAACCTGACGGACGGGGTGGGAGGGAGGTTGTAGCCGCAGTGCCCCCATGCACAGGCAAGGTGGTGGGGGGGGAGGGACAGGCAGATCAACCTTATCATGGGAGGAAAATTCATGTTATCACATCTCAGTCAGAAATATTGAACTTTTTCCCCTTTTTTTCTCTCTCTCTCTCCATTTATCCCCACAAACATGCGATTTTTCTGTTACCTGAGCTGCTGAAAAAGAAATGGAAGCAGATATGGGAAGAATGTTGCAAAACTCTGTAAAGCATTTGCTCTGATATTTTTGGCTGAAGGACGAGGTTTGCTCATATTTCAAAGTTAGGGCTGAAGCCGTTTCTTCTAATATCAGCCAGGTTAAAGGCATGTGGTAGTTCTTAATAGGTCTGGATTCTACCAGTGGAGTAGAAACCTCCTTAAAAATGGAGTTAAGTTAAAGAGATACTTTCTCTAAATAGTGGGGGGGGAGATGTAACCTGAAGGATATAATTTAAAAAATGCTGCATATCAACAAGAATAAGTACTCATTTTAAAGTTTCAGATTATTTTCAGTGATCTTATTCTTTAGCAGGGCGAAGGCTGTTAATCATGTCACTGAAGAGCACAAGACTTTCATTTAAAGAGCAGCTTCTCTGGGAGTAGGTAGCATGCTTGTATCATTGTGATAAGCTGTGGAACATTATTGATGTGTGTTGCGTTCAACAGCCGTCGTCAGCCCTGTGATAAGGTTCTTCTTTAACCTTGTACTTTTATCTATTTGCATTTTTTTCGTTTTCCTTTACCAGAGTATTACAGCCATTAGCTGTAGTGTAGCATGACTGGGGGTTTTCAAACACACACACGCACACACACACACACAGACAGAAATTTAGGACAAATCTTGGCTGTGATGTGACGTTGAGGTTCGGTTTGTTGTGGCGTGAATGTGTCCTGGTCGTTCGTCAAGCAGGCATTGCAGAAGCTTTAAAAACGCTCACAATCCTTTCTATTGTGTGAAGGAGGAATGAAGGAGAAGCACCATGATGACGCCAATCCCGTCTCAGTGATTTTTGTGACTTTTTGGCTGTCAGAACCTCGCAGTCCATCGAATGAATGTCGAACGTGTTTCTTTCTAAGTGTAGTTTTTATTTTCTCGGGTGTTTGGCTTCTTGTGCTAAAAGCATGATCTCGGGGTGACTGTATAATGTTTTTGGGTGGTTGTGTTTTTTTGTGGGGTACTTGGATGCTTTCATCTTTTGCATGTTGGTGGCCCCTCACACCCCAACATACAGTGTGAACGGGGATAACTGGGAGGGAGGGAGGGAGGGGCGCTTCAAATAAGAACTACAAATTAACCATTAATGTATTACAACACTGGGGCTTTTATAATGTCACATTCTGTCGCTGGAGTCTCCTCCCTAAACTTTGACCCCCCCCCCATAGCTGGATGTATAGTTTTTAAATACTGTGAAACTACAACAATGTTCTCGTCTCTGGTTGTGTTTTGCGCTGTTCTATTTTATAAAGTGTGTAAGTGTTTGAGTTACAAGAAGCCTGAATGTATTCCATGATGGGTTGGAGAGGTGGGAGGGTTTAGCTTGTTGGATTGTTTTGGTTTTTTTATGCCCAGCCAGTAATTTTTCCTCTGCTGGTACAGAGTAATAACTGCAGTATTTAAACCCTTTGCGATGCACATTAAATGCACTTAAAATTTTAATCGCAAGTGCATTAAATTAATGATGTAGCCAAACCCTTAAATATGAGCTTAGTGTTAACGCAGATTATGAATAATGAAGTGCTGCTAAAATGTATTTAAGTAATGCAATAACTACAGGGGTTCTAGGATTGTAAAGCAGTTTAGTGTCTTAGACAAACAGTCACATTATGGATGATACAACTGGTGTGTTAGATTTATAATAAGGAGGTGAACTAGTGAATATAGGACTTACATAATGCATCATGGAATACAGAGGCAGAAACCTGTACGTGCCACATCATTTTGTGTTTGAAGTGATTTTGTCTTGTCACATTCCAGCTGTTTGGCATGCAAAAAACGGAGTAACTGCAGCTTGATGGGGAGTGTGTGTGCGTGTGTGCGTGCAGAAAAAAGGTCCTGCTTACAGGTCTACAAAACACGCCGAGCGACCCCCACCCATTACTGTGCTGTATTTCTGACTCGACTGCTGCTATACATTGTAGTTGTGTTTCACTACTTGAATATGTGTTTCCTATGTGTTGACCTCAGGTTGTCTGTGTTCAGTGTTATTCGTTTTATTATTTTCCCCCACTGTGTATGCCTTTTTATGCATCTCCTCTCAACATCTAGAGATTGAAGTCTCGCCCATCATGTTAGGAACTGATAACCATGGGTGTTAATTGACATTAGTGTCCTTATGTGTGCAGCACTGCTTGCTGATTACAATTGCAAGACAGGGGAAGTATATAATGGTAACTCGCACATGATTGATGTGCTTTTATTGTGAAAAGTGATTGTTATAAGACTATGGTTAATATTTAGTGTTAAGTGCACATAATGCCTTGAGAGCAAATACTTTGTTGGCGTTTTGCAATAGATATACAGTACTCTGTATCTAAAGAAACACCTAATTTAAATGCAAAGAAGTAGGTCGAAAACGTTAAAAAACGTCGTTACCAAACATAATGTTTGCGAGTATAACTTTGACTTTCTATGAAGCTTTATTGAAAATTTGTATTTTATAAAGCACCCACCAATATTAAGGAATGTCTAGTCAAAGATCTCCTGTATTCTCATTTAGCCTTCAATCTTGATTAGACGATCTGCCTTCATCTTTTTTGCTAAGAAAAAGCAAAAACATCATTTTGATAGACATGGTTTGATTTTTTTTTTAATAAGCTGCTGAATTTTAAAAAAAGTAATACTTTTGGGGCCACCAAATATTTTGGATCATGCAAAGAATCTATATTGTACTGTAGTAATTTTGTAATATTTGTAAGATGATATAGTGGATGTGACTGGTTACCATTGCTTGAATCTGTACATTGTTCCAATAAATTGTTTACATTATTACAGGTCTCTGTTTTCTACTTTCTCTAAATGTTTGATCTGTGTGTTCCTGCAGATTCATAATGTATCATGCAAGTTTGATGTGTCTGTTCATGGCATAGACCTTTCCGGTTTTTGAGCTATTAAGAGGCTGAGTCAGACTCCGGTTTAGATTACAATCACATATTCTGCAGTATGTGTTTAAAAACATGTTGCAAGAAGGTTTATGATTTACATATCAGCAAAAAATTGAGCTTATGCTGGGTTGATTTGATCAGATTATAGGACTATCATAAGACTGAGGCAACCCTAGTTCTCAACTATATTAAATGTCTTAAGGGGAAGCAGAGGGAAGATACTGTAGCTTATCTTAAAAGTATTTCCTCCGTCTTATTTCTTTAGATCAAGGGTTCCCAAACTTTTCAGCCCCAAACCCCAAAATATGGCTGCCAAAGACTCGCGATCCCCACTGTTCCCCAAAGTGATTAAATTTAGCTTTATACTATGCGGCTGTGTTTCATGTGCTGTTATGAATTTACAGCTACTACTGATGCTTTTGTTATTGTTAACTAACCCTAACTCTAACCAGAACATTAAGAGTCATCTCGCAACAAAGAAAGGCAGAAAAATTATAAAAAAATTATTATAATTAAAAAAAAATCACAATATATTTACAGTAATAGACAAAATATGACCTTTTAGATTACTTAAAGCTGCTGTTGGTAGTCACAGAGTAAACATATGTTCATAGAGAGGGACTTCTAATGTCAACACTATCCCTCCCAACCAGATTTCCTCTTAGCCCCCCAACACAGATCGGCGTGTTCAGTCATGATAGTGCCGGACTCATAACCAATCAGTGGACGTAGTAGGGGCTGCCCCTTAACCAATCAGGACAGAGGATTGGAGATTAGCTACGATTGGTGCGTCATAATGGGAACAAGGGGAATAATAACATTGCTTGCTACATTGGCATTTCTCTACTTTCTCTACTTCCTTATTTCTTTATGTATTTATTTTGGTGCCTTGGTCCACAGTATCCTGTAACCTCTTGAGTCCTCTGCCTCCCTCCTCCTCCCGCCACCACAGATAAACATTGACAGAAAAGGGTTACAACACCCTGAGCTGTCCCACTAGGCTCAAGAATCACCTTAGCCTTAGCCTTAGGCATTGGAAAACGCAGAGATTTTGCAATAGTCTCATAATACTCCACTTACCGATGAGTACCGATGGGTATTATGACCTTTTCTCCAAACCCAGCACAATTTTTTTTTTGTATTCTTTACATCATTCCTACCAACAACTGCTTTAAAGAATACAAAAATCTAGCGACCCTTCCATTAGTATCTTAAGACCCCCCCCAGTGGGTCCCGATCCTCACTTTGGGAACCCCTGCTTTGGATAAATGACTGTTATAAGCAAAATATTTAGTCATTTACTTAAATTCTCTACATCAAAATGATATCAAGTCAAAAGTCAGAAATGCATGAAGGGGAAATTTACAATTTGTATTAAATATATTTATATCCGAACTCAATTTATGCTATGCAGGGTAAGACATTTGTTGGCATGTTTACAACTATAAACGCCACCCTGCGTTGAGAAACCTGAACTACAGTTAGGCAGCTGGGTCAACATTAAGTATTATTTTATTTCATGCATGGATATTGTTTTTACTGTAGAAGATTGGCGCATTTTCAATGTTGTCAATACATAATAAAATACATATTTCACATAATTTAAAGTTAATCCTCCTCAGTCTGCCGCTTTAAAGGTGACATATTATGCTATTTTTCATCAAAATATACTGGTCCAAGAGGTCCCCAAAACATGTCTTAAAAGTTTATTGCTCAAAAAAACACTTTGAAATGAGATTTTGGTCTGCCTGTAAACCCCTCTTTTTCAGCCCTGCTCAGAACAGGCTGTTTTCTGTGTCTGTGCCTTTAAATGAGAATGAGCTCTCTGACCGTTCACTGGGGGGCCTCCATGCTGCAGATGATGGTGTTGGACTGACACTTGTACCTTTATGTTCAACTACCAACCAAAATAAAATCTCACTCCATGGAAAACACACTGTTACACCTGGTTTTGTAGTTTCACAACAATGAGAACTTAAATAGATAAATACAGATGTCTGTGTCTGCCGAAATATTCAATCAGCTTCAAACTAAAGATTTGAGCTGAGTTTTTGATGTAAGTTAAGGTTCAAGTTTTAGTGTTTAAAGCATCCAGAAATTTGGCTTGAAACAGTAAAAACTCACATGATTGTAAAAGGGGAGTTTGATTCTGCATCCACTGAAATCTCAGTGAATTTAAGTCTTCAATAAATGTTAGTTTAGAAAAACAACAACTCATTTTTCTGTTTAAGCCGAGTCCCTGTGGACCTGGCAGTTCAGGTTTTGATTGACATCTCCCTCATTCTGATTTCTTTACCCTGTACATGAGAGTCATGGTTGTTAGTTTTTCCCTGCAGAGATAACAGCTCAATGTAAAATTAAGAAGATGCTTCTTTTATATGACCCTGTTTCTAAGTAAGTTTGCTACATTTCACAAGCTATCCCAAGTTTCAGTCCAATAAATGAACAGCCCTGGTCAGCTACCACCCAAAATAAAATCTCCCTCCATGGAAAACACTCTCATTCACACTGTTACACCTCATTTTGTAGTTTTACAACATCACGTTTAGCTTGACACAGTCAGTGAGTCCTGCTGTTTATCTTCACAATGCTATTAGGTTGGGATGTTGATAAAAAGTATCTGAAACCTGAGACTGGATATATCTCAAATAAAGATAGATACCTCTAACTTACATTTCTATTTGAACTTTTTTAACCTTTATGACAAAGTTTCACATTTAATATCAGGCTCTTAATGGCATTGCTGCACACCTTTCTACTGTAGAATACAACTTCAGAAACACACCTTTCTACTGTAGAATACAACTTCAGAAGCACAGATTTAAGTTTTGTTTTGTTTTTTTTATTTGATGCTTATGTTTTTGGATGTGTGGGAGGAAACCCACAAGTTCACAGGAGGATTAGGTGTTCTTCATGCGGGGCTTCTTCCTTCTTGGAGGTCTGTCATCGGCCTCTAGTTCCTCCAGGACCTCTGCGTTCTTTTGCTCCTGAAGACAGAGCTGCTGGCTCAGCTTATTTACTTTCTCCAGGTAGTGGTTCTCGAGGTTTCTGCAGAACTGCTCTAACCGTTCTTGTTCTGCTCTTGGGATGCAGTTGTCTTGTGCAGATCTTTGCTTCTCAATGAGCTTCTGGTGAGCCATTTTGTAATTCTCCAGTTCGTTTTGGAGTAAAGCCGCCTTCCTCCTCTCCTCCTGGATCGCTGCTGTTAAGGTTTCTAATCCGGTTTCATTCATTGTTTGAGTGTTGTTCTGGAATTGGAGCTGGGTGTTGAGGTTTTCCATCTCCGTCAGCAGCATCCTCTCTCTCTGGACGGCACTTTGCTGCAGGACGGACATCTCCTGCGCCATTCTCTGACAGACGGTGTTATATTCTGCTGTCATGGACTGGATGTATGACTGGTCCTGAGAGATTTTATCAGCATGAGCCTGCATTTGTTTGTGGAGCTCATGCTGAAGGTTCTCCACCACCTTCCTGGCGTTGTTCATTTCTGCCTGGAACCTCTGTTCTTCCTGGTTCATTTTCAGGCGGAGGGCATCACGGTCAGCTGTCAAAGTTTTGATAGTAGTCTGATCCTGTGATTCTTTGGCAGTGTGAGCCTTCATTTGTTTGTCAAGCTCACACTGAAGACTCTGCACCACCTGGTTGCCGTTGTTCATGTCGCTGTTGTACCGGGCACCAAGCTCCTGGTGAGCAGCGAAGACCTTTCTCAGCTCTTCTTGCAGAGCCTCGTTCTTCCTCCTCTCTGCCTGGAGCTCTGTTAAAGCCTTTTCAGCGCTGGTAGATGGCTCCACTTGAAGCGCATTTCCATTGACCAGCATCATGCTCCTTGACTTCGCTCTCTCCTTAGCTAGCTGAGTTTTTACCTCCTCTAGCTCTTTTTGGAGTTGCATCTTCTCCTCCTTCTCGTTCCTCAGCATCTGGTTCAAGGTTCCCCTTGTCGCTCTGGTTCTTTTTCTGTCGACATCCATGCGGTCGCTCTGCTGAGCTTTGCCATTATTGCCATTGAAGGCCCTCTGGTTCCGCTTTTGCAGTTTGTAAAGCATTTTGTCGATTGTGTTCGGTCTCTGTCTCACAGTGTAGGCACTAGTGAAGGTTTGAGATGATATGACTGCTTGGACAGTAGGTCCTGGTTTACATACTCTCTGAATGGAAACAGTCCTTTGATGTCTGTATTTCATATGATGTCACTGATCATAAGAGTTTCAAAGTCCCATCCGGTGTGCTTTGTGACATCACAGTGTGACCTGAGCTCTGGCTGCACAATGGCTGCGCCCGGGAGAGGGATTTTTTGGCTTCAGAACTGTACAACGGGAAGAGGCGGAGCAACGCTGTCCATTTTTATTTACAGTCTATGGTTGTTGTGACGTATGAAAAACACTGAAAACTGAAACGGCTTGTTTCAGCCAAGCGGCAAACTCCGGTCTCAAACGATGAAGCCAATGCGGAAGTGATATAAACTGCAATACATCGAAAATCCGCTTGAGGCTGGCTGCAGAAACACCGGAAACCACATAGATATGAATGGGAAAAAGACGATCTTTGCAGCATTAATAAACATGTTTACAGCCTGGTTCAAAAAACGTCTTGGCCCTACAACGCTAATCTCTCTAATGGCATACACTGTACGGGGGGTGAATTTTTTTCTAACGTGACGGTTAAGAAGATATTAAGATTATGAGTTTTGCCCAAATAAGGACATGACTGACGTGACTCCCGGTCGGGAACACACAGCCATTGGCTAAGAGACTCACACTACGTCACACTCTGCCTAGTTGAGTTCCGCATTACCAATATGGCTGCCGCCGTTTTGATTTCTCCACCTTTCTGTAAATGTGTGTGAAACGAGCCGTTTCAGACTTCCGTGTTTTTGTTACGTAACAACAATATCCGGTCTGTCACGGAGTCAGAGCTCGGAGCTTGTTCAGCCCATAGACTGTATAAAATAATACCGAATCCCCTCCTTCGTTTTTCATTACCTGCACAAATGTGTGCTAACAAGGAGCTTAGGAGGGAGGCATGCTAGTTGTAGGCTGTCTTAATAAACACAAAGGTCGGTTTTACTCCCCACGTCTGCAGATTTGAAGATCTAGTGGATGATTTTTATTTATCATGGATAAGTGCTAGCGCTAGTTAGCATAGCTACATAGCTACATGTCGTAGCTGTAGCTGTGTACCAAGACACAGGTCGACATACTGACAAATAAAACAACAAGAAACACATAATCTATGACCAATCCTTCAGAAAAGGTCCCGCTGCCTTTCTGGCAGAGGTCGGTTTTACTCCCCACGTCTGCAGATTTGAAGATCTAGTGGATGATTTTTATTTATCATGGATAAGTGCTAGCGCTAATTGGCATAGCCACATAGGTACATGTTCATAGCTTTAGCTGTATACCAAGACACACATCGACATACTGACAAATAAAACAACAAGAAACACTAAATCTGTGACCAATCCTTCAGAAAGGTCCTGCTGCCTTTCTGGCAGAGGTCGGTTTTACTCCCCACGTCTGCAGATTTGAAGATCTAGTGGATGATTTTTATTTATCATGGATAAGTGCTAGCGCTAGTTAGCATAGCCACATAGCTACATGTTCGTAGCTGTGTACCAAGACACACGTCTACATACTGATAAATAAAACAACAAGAAACACTAAATCTATGACCAATCGTTCAGAGAGGTCCTGCTACAGGCGCCTCTCCGTCAGGATCAGATTCAGAGGGTTGAAGTAACGTGATCTCTGAGCAGCCGTTTATATTCAGCCAACATGTAAACATTAGATCAACATGCTGGAGAGCCGAGGCCACATCCACTTCCGGAGGGGGCGTGGTCAGAGGGAAAACAGAGTGTTCTGAGGAGGAATGAAGAAGAGGACTTTTCAGGCATGCCAAAATCTGATTTCAAAGTGTTTTTTTGAGCATAAACTTTAGACATGTTTTGGGGACCTCTTAGACCAATACATATTGATGAAAAAAGCGTGATATGTCCCCTTTCAAAAGTCGATTTTGCATGATATGTCACCTTTAACATCATCAGTCTAAATGAGTACAGGAGTTTACGTGCTGCACTTGAACGCAGCATTTTACCCCGTCGTTTACATCTATCCACCACAGGGGGCGCTGTTTCCTCCATTTACTGTCTGCAGACAAACACACACAGAGGCTAGAGACACTGTGGCGGAGTGGAGGTGGAGTCTGAAGGTGGGGAGGGAGAAGAAAGGGGAGAGAGGAGGAAAACGGGGAAAGGCAGATACAACCGAAACAGGGGGGGAGGACGGTGGATGATTTACGCTTTAAAAGTTGCTGTACAACAAATTAAAGAGTTGTGGCGAAGAGGAATTAAGCAAGATGATAACCCCGTACTTCCTGGAGAATTTCTGGGTAGGTGGTGCTTTTTAATAACCATGTTTACACCGGTGCTATTCCGTATTATTCCACTGCTGTGCTCCCTCCCTTATCACGTCTATGTCACCCAGTAATGAAGCTGTTTTTAAGGCTGCATGCTGAGTCGTGTGGTTCATTTGTAAGTTGTGTCTGGAGCAGTGGTGGTGTCCAGACTAACCACTCAGCAGCTCCCCCCCGGCTCTGGGTGCATTTCCTCGGCCAGTATTATTTTGCCACCCCGGGGTTTGGGGCCTCTGGAAACCAAACTAACTTGAAATCTCAAAGGACCCGCCCACGCTCCTCAGTGATTGGCTGTCTCCGGCTCGCGTGGAATGTTGCTGGTCACTTCCTTGAACGCCATTGGACGACTCGGCTGTCAATCACAGCCGTTGGTCGGACGCGTCATTCCGTTCCGTCACAAAGTTTCAGTGAGAGGCCAGATGTTTAGTAAGTTAGAGAACAGCTTTAAAAACATGGAAACTGTCCTTTAAATGTCACATACAGTGAATTTAAACACTTATAAAGAAAAGTTAACACTACATGAACAATAACTGTGTTCAAACTGCTCCCTGTTTCCTGCTTTAAAGGTCAATTCTTGACGTTTTGACGTGGCTGTGTTAAAGCAGGTTGCAAAGTGAAGCCTGTCTATTTTTGCTGATAGTGTCTACTTTGTTTTTCAACCTTTTATTGCTCTTGCACAAGTCCCAAAGCCCTAAAGACAGTGTCATTAAATAAAAAAACACCTTTGCCATGAGTATAATAAGTCATGTAAGGAACTATCACCACTGCAGCAAATGTGGGTCATGTTTTGTTCTTATTTTGAGTCATTTTAAACTCAATAAATCACATTTTCTTTTAATATTTCTCTTTAAAAAGTGTCAGAAGTAGAGTTAAATTGAATATATATGCTTGTAAATGTGTTGTTGCTTTTATTCTATTACTGATAAGGTGTATCTGTAATCATTGTAACCCTCCTATAATCCTTGGGGTCAATTGGACCCCATTCAATGTCTCTAAATTAATGACGAACATAATTTTTTTGGCTTCATATTTCATGAATTTTCCTAATTTAATTGGGACAACTGTGAAAATGTAAAATTAAAAATTTGATATGTTCCAACTTCCTGTAAAAAAAAATATAAATCAGTGTTCCTTGGGGTCAATTTTTTTTTGGTATATAACATAAGAAATATCAACATTTACACACATTTGTTTTGGTTGTTTTGGATGATATTGAGGTCACTATGACCAAGGACACTTCCCCATGTGACTGCAGGAGCTGGGATCAAACAGCCAACCTTTAGAATGAGATATAATATTTCCAGCATCCATGTGTCTAAAGACATTCAATGTTACAATGTAATTTAGCAGACGCTTTTATCCAAAGCAACGTACATACGAGAACAAGAACAACACAAGCAAAGATCTAGACAAGAGGAAACAAGATCAGTAAGAGTAACAAAGTGCTTCAAGTCTATTTGGGTGCAGGTACTGCCAAGCAGTGTAAAGGCAATGCACAGAAGTAAGTAAGTAAGGAATTTTTTTTTTCTTTTTTTTTTTAAAATAAAATAAGGAACATCTACAATGAAGCAACCAAACCATTTAAGATCTTCCATTATCAATGATGTGTCCTGCGTCATACGTTTTCACAACATAGAAACAAGGCAGGGCTAAGAAGAGCATGAGAAACTTGCAGCAGTTTGATGTTCTGTTTTACAAAAGAAGTCCTTCTGAATGCTTTAAATTGTGTTTATGCTTGAAATATATTTTATTTAAAGGGATATTTAGGTAGTCAACAAAGAAACATGAAGTACCTGACACATAAACCTGGGTAACAATCTGGAGGTTTAAATTGCTGGGGTCAAATTAACCCCTAGGATAAAAGCTGTTAGGAAATATGAGGGTAACAGGAGGATTAAACATAGTGCTAGACATATCCATTTAAATATAGAATATTTGTAGATATTTTTAATTACAAAAGGTATATTTTTGTAGTTTTCACACAATCCCAAAGTGGACATAAATTCATGCTATTTATTTACTTCGTTGCCCCTGACAATGAGTGAATTAAAATGCATTTTGGGAAGATTTTGACTCATTTTCACGTCGTCCTGAGATAACAAAGCTTGTTTTCTCATGGTAACTAAATACATTCCTGGCAATCAGGAAAACAAAACAATAGTGTAGTTCAGACCACGATATGCCATGCTACCATCCTTCACACTAATGAGTTAGTAAGCTCATGTCTGTGTATGTTTTTTGCACTGATGATCATCTGATGCTGCGTTGAGGTCCATAGTTTTTCCTCTGATGCAGATATTTCAGCACATTTCTCCACCACTTCTCTGTTTCCCCTAACATGGGAATAACAGCTCTTCTCTCTGGCCTCATTTGACCTCCGCTCCAGGTGCTGAAGGGTACCGGACTCACAAAATGACCCTAGTCACTGAAAACTCCCTGAGCAGTTAAGAACTACAGTACTGTCCATCTGAAGATCCCTCCTCTAAAGGAGACTCCATCATTAACTGAATGGGAGAGAGGGAGAGCCGGGACACTCCTGATTCTTCAATCTGGCCTTTGTGCCCCCTCGGAGGGCCACAAGAGAATCCAGTGATGGCAAAGATCAGCTGTGTGTTTAACATGCAGGACACACACACACACATGCAGTCTTGGCATTGGAGGATGCAACCATTTCTCAATGAGTTGACTACAAATCATCACCTCAGGCCGACACACGCACAGATTATAATCTGTCACCTATCGTCATTCATTCCTGCGCTCTTTCACCATCTTGTCTTTGATGAGGAATTTAGTTCAATCTGTTTCCTTGTATTTAATCTTGGCTTGAATCTCTCATGTAGACATGTTCCCCCTCAGCTGAATAAACAAGTTCTTGAGGAATTAAGAGCCACACATGGTACTGCAATGTTTTTTCGATTGAAGCTGCAGCTCTTGAACGCACCCTGGCTGCAACGTTTCCGCTCACTTGCTTTACATACACATCTGAAATGTCCATTTCCCTTTTTTTTTCTGTGTTTGTGCATGAGTTAGTTAGTTCACTGAGGCATTTGGATATACAGTTGGATATTCAAATCTTCCCAACTGGTCTGGTATATCAGCAGTGGTGGATGCTTGTATTTTCAAGAAGTGTCCCAATTTGCAACTTAGCCCGTTAGCTTGGTGAATAAAGAACAACAGTCACCAAAATATAAACTTTAGCTCTTTTAGTGATTTAAGTAGAGCTGGGCGATATCCATAGACTGTAAAAAATATGGACGTAGTATCCGTGACATCACCCATCTGTTCCTGAGAGCTGTTTTGAAGCAAATCGACGGCAGCAGCCATATTGGAAATGCGGAACTCAACTAGGCAGAGTGTGACGTAGTGTGAGTCTCTTAGCCAATGGCTGTGTGTTCCCGACCGGGATTCACGTCAGTCATGTCCTTATTTGGGCAAAACTCATAATCTTAATATCTTCTTAACCGTCATGTTAGAAAAAAATTCACCCCCCGTACAGTGTGTGCCATTAGAGAGATTAGCGTTGTAGGGCCAAGCCGTTTTTTGAACCAGGCTGTAAACATGTTTATTAATGCTGTAAAGATCGTCTTTTTCCCATTCATATCTATGTGGTTTCCGGTGTTTCTGCAGCCAGCCTCAAGCGGATTTTCGATGTATTGCAGTTTATATCACTTCCGCATTGGCTTCATCGTTTGAGACCGGAGTTTGCCGCTTGGCGATATCACAAAAATATGTTATCACAATCTTTTTTTTTCATATCAGTGGATATCGATAATTATCACGATAAATATCAAATAATTATTTCATTTAAATTTAAAGGCAGAATTTTTTGTCCAGCTTGTATCTTGATTTTGTTCTCTTGTAAGCTTTTTGAATCCCTCATTTTAGACAGTGCTAACAGGAAGCAGGTCTTTTGTGTAAATTTAGATTCTTGTGAAGTTTTAGTTTATAGATTCTTATTTTTCTCAGGTTGAGATCATTTGTATAATCAGATTTATTTACCCACTTCCTGAAAATGTATTAAGTTAGTAGTTAATACAGTGTCAGACTAACAACTCAGCTTTGAGCTGCTAGGTTTTGAGTGAGTGTCGCTGTCGCTAGTTTCAGCTTTGTTTACGTTCTGCTCCGAACATCTTTAAAGCTAGGGATGGTAGCCACGGAAAACTAGCGTGAATTTGAATGTAGCATGTCCTCAGGACTCCGTCTAACCCCTCCCGCTTCCACTCGGAGCTCCTCCAAAATGACGCCCCCGCTCGCATGCACGAGCGCCACTGATTCGCGACCATATGATGGTGACTGATTCAAAACCGGTCCTCAGCACATGCTTTGTGTTTTGCACTACGTCAACTCATGTCTCACTCAGCGGTAAGAAAACACCAAAACATTCTCATAGTGAAAGTTAAAAACACAAACAAACATGAAATGTACGCTTTGCAGGAGGCGGGCAGAACGGCAGGACAGGATTTGATTGGTTTCATTATTTGGCTCCTGATGGCAGGGATTGGTTGGTGTTTTACTCCGGCTGTAGATAGCAGGTTTTTTTCACTCTTTTTTAAAGAACACATTATGTATTGATTACCATCAGGACATAAAGATAATTTTAACCATTATAACAAAAAGTGTATCTAAATCTGACTACCAACCCCAGCTTTAAGCCCCACCTACCTTTCATTCTGCGACATGATTGGCTGTTCAATGTCATATTCATCTTCTGTCTAATGTTGGGTGGGAACCAGCGTTTAACACATATTAGCAGCCCCTCCCTTTCCATTGGTTGAGGGGGTGTAATTACAGGTTTATATATATTGAGTTTTTATCAAACATTTGTTATATATTGAGAAAAATGATACCACTATAATTTATCGAATTATCGCCCAGCTCTAGATTTAAGACAGCCCTACTTCCTCTGACACTGTTATAACTGGGAAGGGAAATTATCCTTTATTAGCCCATGTATTTAAAAGTCGATGAAATGTATTATCTCTCATTGAAAGCACGACTTCTATTTAAAATGTGGACAACAAGTGCCTGTTAGAAAATAAATTCTACCATAATCTATCCTCTAAAAGTCACTTATGCCGTCCACATTTTCAATCTTTGATCATTTGTCGAAGAAAATCCTGCTTTTCTTGGTAGCCAGCTGTTACCTGTAGCGATGACTGGAGTGAATCAAACTAAAATGATAAAAAAATTTCTGCCTTTGAGGAAATAAACTGCAGCAGAATAAACGGACCTGTTTATGAATACACGTTCTCTGACCCCTTTCTTCTTCCGGGTTCAGATAGATCCACAGCAACAACTGTCTTTAATGTCACAGTGATGTTTGTGTAACTGTAACTATGTGGTGGAAGAGGCTTAAATTTTTGGGGAAAACCCTGGGCCTTGGCCACAGAGCCAACATGTATTTGTTGACTATACTGAAACCCTCTGTTGTTCCAAATAGTAGTTGGTCTGGTTTGCAGAAGCAGCAGGTGGTTTAAGAGTAGGAGGAGAACTCAGTTGAAAGAGTCTTGCAACCTTTAACTGCACGATATTTGCAAAAATACTTAAAATGTCAAATAGTCCATAGTGAACTCTATAGTTTGATCCACATGTGTTTGACAGTGTTTCTGATTTTCCAGACTCCCCTGCAGGGCTTTACCAGTACAATGAAACTTTAAAAAAAGAGACAGCCTTACTTTTTCTAATGATGTAGCATCAATGTTACAAAAATTGCATGAACTGTAATAACTAATTATGATACTGTATGTGGAACTGCAATAGCTTGAAGAGAAGGAACAACATAACAGAGATTTGACTAATAAGACTTTCTGTTTTGATGGGTGCAACCATTCTGTACTTTACAGTAATGTTTCAGCAGCCCACTGCAGCTGAAACATGAATTTACTTTTTACTTTAGGAAAACAAACACAAATTGAATTCATTACACTTTATTTAATACTTGAAGAAATGCAACAGCTTGATGATGATGTCATTTTTAATGCAGATATTTGACAGAGGGTTTCTGTTGTGATGGGAAAAGCTTTTCCAGGACTGCAGCTCAATGAAACCCACAAAAAAAAAATGTGCGTCTGAACTTTTTCTCATAGTTTACTGTTACGAAAATGTACATACATCTCAATACATTGTAATACCTTGATGTAATAGTTACAGCTTGTCACAGAGCTTTAACTGAGGGTGTCTGTTGTGATCATAGACTGTATAAATAATGGACGTAGTATCCGTGACATCACCCATCTGTTTCTGAAGTGCTGTTTTGAGGCCAATCGGAGGCAGCCATATTGGAAATGCTGAACTCAACATAACTGCTGTCGAGCGAGTGTGACGTAAAGAGGCGGGCTTTGAGCCTCTTCGCTAACAGCTACAGTGTTCACCCCTGTCAATCAAGTCAGCTGTGCCTCTCACAATGGAAACTCACAATCTTAATATCTTTGAAATTGCTGTGTTAAGAACGCCCGCCCGTACAGTGTGTGCCGATCAAGAAATGAGCTATCCAGACTACATTCGTTTTTTGTACCAGACTGTAAACATGTTTATTTCTGCTGTAAAGATCGGCTTTTTTTGAATTGGTGTGTATGTGGTTTCCTGTACTTCTGGAGCCAGCCTCAAGTGGACACTGGAGGAACTGCAGTTTATAACACTTCTGCATTGGACTCATATTTTTAGACCGGAGGTTGCCACTTGGTTGCGATGGGCAAAGCTTTTTCAGGATTTACGGTACTGCTGCTCAACGAAACTCACAAAAGGTTTTGTTTTATAGGCTTGACTGAACATTTTCTCATAGTTTACTGTTAAGAAAATGTACATTGATCACAACAAACTGTAGTGCCTTATTGTAAAAGGAACGGCCTAATGGGTGAAGCTATTCTAGACTTTACGGTTACGATCAAGCAGCCTAAGGAAACTGAATACATCGACGTGTGACCAAACCTTTTCCCCTCTATTTTAGTGTGGAGAAAATGTACGTACATCTCAAAACATTGTAATACCTTGTTGTAATAGTTACAGCTTGTCACAGAGCTTTAACTAAGGGTGTCTGTTGTGATCATAGACTGTATAAATAATGGACGTAGTATCCGTGATGTCACCCATCTGTTTCTGAAGCGCTGTTTTAAGGCCACTCGGCGGCGGCAGCCATATTGGAAATGTTGCACTCAACATAACTGCTGTTGAGCGAGTGTGACGTAAAGAGGCGGGCTTTGAGCCTCCTAGCCAACAGCTACAGTGTTCCCGCCTCTCAGTCAAGTCAGCTGTGCCTCTTGTAATGGAAAACTTGTAATCTTAATATCTTAGAAATTGCAGTGTTATGAAAAAATTCACCCCCTGTACAGTGTGTGCCAATAGAGTAATAAGCTATCCAGCCTACACTCCTCTTTTGTACCAGGATGTAAACATGTTTATTTCTGCTGTAAAGATCGGCTTTTTTTGAATTGGTGTGTATGTGGTTTCTGGTACTTCTGGAGCCAGCCTCAAGTGGACACTGGATGAACTGCAGTTTATAACACTTCTGCATTGGACTCATATTTTTAGACCGGAGGTTGCCGCTTGGTTGCGATGGGAAAAGCTTTTTCAGGATTTACGGTACTGCTGCTCAACGAAACTCACAAAATGTTTGTTTTTTAAATGCATGACTGAACATTTTCCCACAGTTTACTGTTAAGAAAATGGACATTGATCACAACAAACTGTAGTGCCTTATTGTGAAAGGAACGGCCTAATGGGTGAAGCTATTCTAGACTTTACGGTTACGATCAAGCAGCCTAAGGAAACTGAATACATCGACAAGTGACTTAACCTTTTCTCGTAGTTTAGTGTTAAGAAAATGTACGTACATCACAATAAATTGTAATACCTTGTAATAGTAACAGCTACATACAACAGATACATGGGTGAAGCTTTTCTAGGTATTACGGTACTGTTTCATGACCCTCAAGACACCACAAACTGAGCTTTAACTCCTCCCATGGTACCAAAAACAAACTAAAATCTCTCTAAGATTATAAAGATGAACCTCAGTTGTAGAAATTCATAACAAAGACTTGCACTAGTTATTCTATCAGAACTCTAACCTTGTTATTGTACTGTAAATATTCCAGATTCCTACGAGTACTTGGCCTAGTGATCGACATCTATGATAAGTGTATATATGTGCAGTCTGGAAGCCTCTAGCGTGTCATGGGAAGAAAGCGCTGTGATAAGCAATCAGTGTTGATACAGCCAACAGCCCCAGGATGCCATTCTTCTCCCTGCTGCAGTGAATCTGTGTGTTTGTGTGTGTGGTGTGTGTGGTGTGTAGACTCTCTGAATGAAAGTTCAGAGTCAGAGTCAGACTTCCACTCGTTACTATAAGAGTCCAAGGAGATGTCTTTCTCTGTTTGTCTTTAGAGAAAGCTCTTGCTGAGTTGTGAGGTTAAAACATGTCGTGAGAATCGCTTACATCTTCTGTAATATTCCTCCAGGGGTCAAAGGTTTTGGTAAACATTGACTTTTCGCTTTCCTTGAAACACAAATCCGGCCCCATGGTGATGTAGTCTTCTGGTTTTACCTAGATTCACTCAGTCCTGTTCTTGGGTGTGTGTGTGTGTGTGTGTGTGTGTGTGTGGCTCTTGTTGTGCGATGTGACAGCTCAGTGCACCGCTCCCAGGCCTCTCTGGTCACATGACCGGTGGCAGACGCTGTGATGTCATCCCGCTGTCTGCTGGCTCCGTGCTGGAGGCTCTGTGAGAGCCGTGTACAGTCTGTCTGAAGGGGGGCGGGCGGGGCGGGGGGAGAAGACGGTCTTGTTTAGATGTTCCTAAATTCCTCAGAGTGAGCAGACACGTTTTTTTTTCCACTGCACCTTTCTGAAAGCTCTCACGTCAGCCTTTAATTCCACGGCAGCTTATTTCCTATTTACTCTGTTGCTAGTGGAAATTATATTTACAGAGACTCATACACTTACACTGTGATGGGATGAATGAACACTGTTTACACTGCAGCAGTGACTTAAGCAGCCATGGAGAAGATGTTCTTATTAGCTCTATCAGATGAATAGAGATGGGTTCATTTGTTTACCTCTGCCGTCAGGTTGTGTTTGGTGGAATAAACCGTACCTCTTTTCTTTTTGCTGATTTTGTCCTGCACATGTAAAAGTAGTGTATCTTAAAAAATGAATCTCATCCTTGTTTCTTGTAACAGTCAGCTGTATCTCTAATGAAGACCTCTGCAGTATAAATTGTGAACTATCTGACCCTGCAACTTTCAGCTACCCCATGATTCCACTGCAAGCATGTTCTGCTGCACACCCTGGAGATGTTCTATGCCCACTCTGGTTAATGCTCGTGTTTCCATCTGAAGCTGTAGCGCATCTAAGATCCATTCTAGAAGTGTCCTGTTCCCGCTCTGCTTTTCTAAAGATACGTACCATGAAGCACAGTTGATTTTGAAATGAAACCTCATGCACAGACAAGATCAAATCATGTAGACATGGCTTTATCATTTAATAATTATGTAGCATACTCACCCAAGTCACCCAGAATACTATCCAAATGATCAGCAAATCAACCTCTGACAGGCACAGTAACCTGTTGTTAGTATGTCCTTTGCATACATTATCACGTGGTCTTGATACTCCCACGTGATCTTGTGGAGTTCTCACGGGATTTTGTGATCTTGCGAGTCTAACTGCTTCAAGCTGGGCTCATGCTTCAAAAGTGGTTCCAGTGGGGTATGGCGGGTGCTATCTGACAACGCAAAGCCGAGTTAGTCCCCTTCCTCTGACACCTACCCTGCAGCAGTGATTTCAGGCATTAAAAAAGACTATATAAAACATCAGTCCTTATGCTGATGATCTTGTTTGCTTCTGTGGCACACAAAGAAGCATAAGCATACATTTCAGTCTTTTTCATAACCAGCTAAGAGGACCTCACAGGAGTTTTAACTGAGAATCTTAGCTGTGCAAAATGTAAACAAAGACACTTCTGGTCTGCATGCTGTTTATCACCTCATCTGACACTAACCTGGCTGCAGCAGTAGCTGGCATTAAAGCTAACTTAGCAGAAACAGTGACTCTTATTTGCTTTATGAGGACATATACGGGCGTCTGTGCTGATTTCAGTCTGTGTCATTACTAGCTTAAAACTCCTCACTGTAGCTTTAGTGTCATTTTACAGGCAGATGCCTCAGACTTTGCAATTGGACCGATTGTGATGATTTGTGGTTTCTATTTGACTGATAATTTAAAGTTCCTTTCATGAAACTTGAGATATTTTTTTAACCAGGCTCATATAAGAAGTCTATATGAACCCATATAGGCGACTTGCAGGTGTGATGTAATGTCGGCTGCATCTTATACAACATTATTCATTAACTAGAGAGCCTGTGTCTGGCAGAGGTTAACATGCATTTGTAATCCATCCATCCATCCATCTTCTTCCGCTTATCCGGGTCCGGGTCGCGGGGGCAGCAGCCTCAGCAGGGAAGCCCAGACACTCCTCTCCCCGGCCACTTCCACCAGCTCTTCTGGGAGGATACCGAGGCGCTCCCAGGCCAGCTGAGAAACATAGTCTCGCCAGCGTGTCCTGGGCCTTCCCCGTGGCCTCCTCCCAGTCGGACATGCCCGAAACACCTCCCCAGGGAGACGCCCGGGAGGCATCCTAACCAGATGCCCGAACCACCTCATCTGGCTCCTCTCGATCCGGAAGAGCAGCGGCTCTACTTTGAGCCTCTCCCGGATGTCCGAGCTCCTGACCCTATCTCTAAGGCTGAGCCCAGCCACCCTGCGGAGAAAGCTCATTTCGGCTGCTTGTATTCGCGATCTCGTTCTTTCGGTCACTACCTACAGCTCGTGACCATAGGTGAGGGTCGGAACGTAGATTGACCGGTAAATTGAGAGCTTTGCCTTCTGGCTCAGCTCTCTCTTCACCACGACAGACCGGTACAGCGCCCGCATCACTGCAGACGTCGCCCCGATCCGTCTGTCAATCTCCCGCTCCCTTTTCCCCTCACTCGTGAACAAGACCCCGAGATACTTGAACTCCTCCGCCTGGGGCAAAGACTCCCCTCCGACCCGGAGAGGGCAGGCCACCCTTTTCCGACTGAGCACCATGGCCTCGGACTTGGAGGTGCTGATCCCCATCCCCGCTGCTTCACACTCAGCTGCAAACCGTCCCAGCGCGAGCTGGAGGTCACCGCTCGATGGAGCCAATAGGACGACATCATCTGCAAAGAGCAGAGACGGAATCCCAAGGCCACCGAACCGGAAACCCTCCGCCACTTGGCTGCGCCTAGAAATTCTGTCCATAAAAGTTATGAACAGAACCGGTGACAAAGGGCAGCCCTGGCGGAGTCCAACCCCCACCGGGAACGAATTCGACTTACTGCCGGCAATGCGAACCAGACTCTGGCTCCGACAATACAGAGACTGACTGAATTTGTAATCATGAAACAGAATGATATCTGCTATAATGTGTCAGTGTTTGTTCCTAGTTTTTGCTTCTTTGTGCTGGAAATGTCTGGTTTCTTCGTCGGTTTTGTTAACCTGGACAGTGAGATTCTTTCTCATGTGTTGTGTTCCCCGGTCGAGCTCACCTGGAGTGTGTTTGAGTGTTAGTTTACAGGGAAGTGCACACACAGACATCTTCCCCTTCAGTTACAGAAAGTAAAAGCTCTTCTATTGTGACAAAGTCTGCAGCCAATAAAGTTAAAGTGGGACGTAAAAATCCCCCAATCCAGACACGTGTTTCTAAATTCACAGATGTAGGACTGCAGGCTTCAGTGCTTTTTGTTCCAGTGTTTTTAATTTCCATAAAGTAATTTATTGACAAATCAAGAGTCTTAATGTGCAGCTTCTGGATAATTCTGATGCTTAAGTTTGCACATTAATGCAGACAACCCTGTGAATCAAACAACGTGTCAGTGCACCGAAATCCGAACAACTTTAGAGTCTTTCCAGCTGAGATCATCTTCGTCGTCGTTTATTGTTCGAACAAGAATGCAGTATAATGTTTGGAGATATTAGCCAGCTCTCCTTCCATGTCATGGCTTTCATTACTGCCTGTCAGGCAATAAACACTTGATTCCCTGCATGCAGGATATTGAATCTGCTGTTGCCTTCTTACAAACGCTCTGAATTCCTGTCCTCTTCTGCCCGGCAGATGTGAGATGATAACTGGAGCACTGAGGTTTTTTTTTAAATCAGTTCTTTCAGGTGGTATTTCAGATTGAGGATATGTCATGTAGCTGTTTTATTGTGTGTAAACTTGACTCTGTTAGATCATTATCATACTCTAAGGCTGTTCCCTGGGATTAAAGCTACTCTTATATTGTGATCTGAGGGGATCATGAGTGTATGTTTAAAGAGAGACGAGGTGAACTCATGAGCAAACAGGCGACAACTTACAAATATTCACCCTGTGCATTTGCATGTCTCATAATAACCCATCGTTGGATCAGCTTTAT
Source organism: Notolabrus celidotus (assembly GCF_009762535.1). NCBI lineage: Eukaryota > Metazoa > Chordata > Actinopteri > Labriformes > Labridae > Notolabrus > Notolabrus celidotus. The sequence continues at coordinate 5,451,340 of NC_048290.1, forward strand.
TGTGCAACCTGAAACCAACGAGACAAAGACATGTTTCAGATCCTCACATTTGCGAAGGATTGTTTGGTATTTTTAGTCAGGGATGTGATTCTTCTGGTTTTAACCAAGCGGCAACCTCCGGGTGCAAGAATTGAAGCCAATGCAGAAGTGTTCAAAACTGCAGTTTCTTGGGGTACCGTTAGCCTAGTGGTCTAAGTACAGAGGCTATAGTCCTCATCCCAGAGGTTGTAGGTTTGATTCCAACCCAACCATTTATTGCAAGCCTTCCGTCACTCTCTACTCCCCACATTTCCTGTCTCTCTTCAGCTGTCATATCCATTAAAGGTGAAAAAACCCCAAATACAACTTAAAAAAACAAACTGCAGTTCCTCAAGTGTCCACTTGAGGCTGGCTCCGAAAGTATCGGAAATCACATAAACACCCATTCAAAAAAGGCGATCTTTGCAGCATAAATAAACATGTTTAAGGGGGGTGAATTTGTTTCTAACGCAACGCTTCAGAAGATATTAAGATGATGAGTTTTGCCCATTTAAGAGCATAACTGACTTGATTGACAGGCAGGAACACATAGCTGTTGGCTGAGAGGCTCAAAGCCCGCCTCTTTACCTCACACAAGTTAGGTTAAGTTCAGAATTACCAATATGGGTCCCACCAACAATTGGCTTCAAAACAGCGCTCAGGAACAGATGGGTGACGTCATGGATGCTACGTCCATTATTTATACAGTCTATAGTGGCCACCAATCCTACACTCTGCACCTTTTAAACATTTTTAACAGGGATTACACAGCCCCCAACAGGTTCATGTTAAATATCCTTTGACTGCTCCAGTAGTCATGATAAAACAACTTTTCAACTTTTCAACTTTAGTTGTTCCAATTATAAAGCAAAAATGTCTAATGTTTCTAATTTAAAGCATTCTCTCACATGGATAACTACACTATAGTTTGCCATTGCTGGATACATTGCTAGCCTTATTGTAAAAAATACTGTTAAGGCTGATTTATACTCCTTTATCATAAAGACATGATTACAGGGAAGAATAGAGGAGGATATGAAATACACGGCCGATGAGTGGGGATCCCAGAAGTGCTGTAAATGTGGGAAATACAATGCCGCCAAGTGGACCAATCACAGGGCTTGCAGTCCTCGTCGATTCGATGCACAGTTACATTTTGGAGGAGGTGCACGTCAGCTACGTGTGTAGGTCTCTGTGTAGGTACAGGAGCTACGCAGACATCTGGCGTAGGCTACACCGTTGATTGGACGCAGAAGTAAAATCAGCCTTTAGTAGTGTTGCTAATGCTATTGAAGCTTGCTTGCATAGCATTAGCTTTCTTGCTAAGCTAATTGACCAGAAATATCTCTTGCGATCCAGCTGTATTAAAGATTTGTTGCATACGAGTGTGATGAACAGAGCGACCATAGCATGAGGACCTAATGGGTTTGTGATTGCTCCAGGTATTAGTCACATCCTCAGGTGTTGCAGCTTGTGAAAAAACTCCAGACTTTGACTTCTGTTTTTTTGTCCTTGCAGAGTAGCCGTAGTACAAGCACAATAACAACCTCATGTCAGGTGTCCATTAGCAGAAATGACTGCACCCTTCCTCGGAGGTTAACATCCATTATTCTGTGATAATGTGCACTTCCTGTTGAGTTATCCCTTACCCAGGAGTTCCACGAACACTCAGCAGATCTTAGTCAGCGCTCAGCTGTTTCATAAAAGCTTTTTTGCTGGATATGAAGAGACATGTCAGTCTCACAACTACTGCAAGTTAAACCGTCTGTCACTGACTCTTGATGCTCGCTTGAACCTAAAGTGCAGCTCGAGGTTAACAAGTTTTCCCAGCACGAGCATTAGAGTACATTCAACCATGACATGAGCTGTCTACTTGCTCAGCCATTACCTTTACTCCTTTAAGTCACTCTTTAGCTGAGGCCCCTGTATATATATCACCTGACTCTGCTCACTCTTGTACTCTCTGTGAATCTCCCAAGCTGTGATTGACACATGTGTGCTAACCTCTCAGTGTGTTCTCCTTCTTTAAGACAGGCAGGAGGGCGATTAAATAACCTCTCAATCTTAATCTGAGCAGAGCGTACTCCTGGATTTCACAGCGTGTGGTTGGAATATTAAACAACTAGTGTGAAGGAGTGAACAGACGAGGGCATTGAGAAACAGTGCTGTGGTTTCACTTCCTATACTTCTGCTCTCTTCTAACCCTCCTGAACTCATCAGAGAGTGTGATCAGTCCCAGTTTAGACCTTTAAAACTTCAGTTTCTGCAGATTTACTTCTTCACATGATGTTCAGAGTAAATCTGTGTATTTGTAACCTGCTGTAGAGTCCAAACCGCCCATGCTGGTTCCTGTGTTTGTTAGTATTTGTCTCATGTATTCATTGATATCACATTCCACATGAGCACACTTGTTTGACTCTCTTCCTGTTGCTGTTCTGCTTTGTATGGAGCTTTGTGTGTCTTTTTACTCACTTCCCTGTTTTGTCGTCTGATCGGCCAATCACCACCACCGCCGCGTCTCTCGCTCCGTGTGCATTATGTTGTAAGTGTTATGTAAAGCTGGTGTTATGCATGTTGCACTTTTATAGTTACACAGCAGGAGGTGAAAAGCAGAGCTCCAACTCGAGGAGGATGTTTCCCCCGATTAATGTGTATTTGCTCTGTAAATAAAGCGCGGTCAGAGCTAGCCGTGAGCTTGGTTTTGACACAAACTTCCTGACCTTTCATCTCGGTCAGTGTGGAAAAACAAGGCCCAAACTCACTCATGTTGTCTAACCCCTGTGCGCCAAACTGCTGACACTGGATCGCTCCAGGAACTAGGAAATATCTGCTGCGGTGTCTGGATGAGGTGAAACAGAGGTGGACAGCAGATTGAGAATGAGGATGAGCTTCAGCCTGTGTTGCAGTTTGAGTTTCTGTATTTGTCATCATTTCAGGACCGTCATGTAGAGCTTCAGTCCTCCTGATGCTGATGAGCAGACATTTTATGGTTCCCCATCCCACTAAATAAACCAATAAAACTTCTAATCCAGTCAACCTGCTGGACAGTACTTCATTTATGTTGCTTTAGTCATCCTCACTGAAGAAACAGACTGATGGAGGACAACGTGGAAGTGAAGTGATTCTTCTCCTCCTCTTTGAAGTAATGACAGAGGAATGTTTGATAATAATGTGTCACTAAATTGTAGAGTGTCCGCCTCTTATTAGATGACAAACACGCCTGACCTGTCAGCTGTACAACTGTGGACAGACTGGTAGATCCGTTTAGGGCCCTGACCTATAAAGCTCTGGAATTCAAAGCGGGTACCTATTTTTTATTTTAATTTCATTATTATTATTATTATTATTATTATTATTATTATTATTATTATTATACTAAAAATATAATTTTTTACATGGATTGTATTATATTAATTTTGTTATTAGTAATAGTAGTAATAATAAAAAGATATAATTACTATAATAAAATATTAATATTTTTAAATTGTATTATTATGATTACTAGTATTATTAATATTATTATAATACAACTACAATAATATTTTGTATTTTTATTATATTATATTAATTATGTTATTATTTATTGTTAGTAGTAGTAATAGTAGTAATAATAAAAATCTATAATTACTATAATAAAATACAAATATTTTTAAAATATTATTATTACTACACCAATTATTATTAACATGATAATAATAATAATAATAATAACATTATTATTATTTTTGTTATTTTAGTTATTATTTTTCTTTATTATATTTAGTATATTAATTTCATTATTATTTGTGTTAACAATATTAATAATAATACTATAATTAATATCATAAAATGCGAATAAAAACACACATATTTATAAACATGATAATAATAATGTATTTTAAATTAATTATTATTAATATTGTTATTATTATAAAGGGGGAAAGAAACCTCAAATTTTTAACAGAAAATATTAAATCTGAATTTGGAAAAAAACAAACTGTTAAGTGGTTTTATAAATACTTTGTGATTGATTGAATGTATGAAAACAAATAGATGAGTCTCTACAGCTCTGTCTTTAATAAGCTAACTTATAAGAGGAAGCTCAAGGCTGGACTAAAGAAGAGGGTTCTCCATGTCCTTAAAATGTATGGTGATGCTGTCCTTTTATTCAGTGGGATTGGTGTGCTCACAGTTTGCTTTCACTTTCAGTGTAACCTGCTTCATACTAGGCTAACCTAACAGTGTTTTTAAATAAACCAGTATCACTGTGGGGTCACTCCATGACCCTCAAACATCATCTTAAATATAAACCCAACATATTCAGTCATATGAATTATTCAGAGGGACGATTGTGTCGTGAAAGCATCAGTGCAACAAGACACCACTTTCTGGTGGCATGGTTACATCAACACACACACACACAGAGTCATCCAGCTCTCGCTCATAATCGCTCTTCACTCTTACTTATGCTCCAGCGTCACATCACTCTACCACATTTTAAAACCGTATTACATATTCACTATCGACAAACATGGCAAAGATGAGCATGGTGGACCAGAAGCTGCTGCAAACACATCTGGAAGCTATGCAGAGCGTCAGAGCGCTGCTGCTGGAAAAAGCCTTCACGGTGACGTTCCATCCATACCTGTTGTTGGATCCAACAGGTGTTTGCTCAGGTGACTGATCTGTCTGCATCTTTTTTATGTCTCTGTGTTACAGGGTGAAAAGAATAATGGCTTCGATGTGCTCTACCATAACATGAAGCATGGCCAAATATCCTCCAAGGAGCTGACAGACTTCATCAGAGAAAGGTAAGACAAGAGTGAGCTTCATTTGATGTAACAATACCGTTCACACAGCACATAATTGATGTGCTGTTTCATTAGTGTGGTATTTAAATGAATGCCTCACCTTTATTGTGGTAGCTCAGCGTCAGCTGGGTTGGTCCAGTGGTTTTTAGCAGTAATTGAGTCTATTTATGTTTCCTAACTTCCAGTTTCAGTTCCTGTTGTACTTGTAGACGTGGCGAGTGATGCACCAATCTGACATTTAATTCCCCCTCCTGGGCTTTTGGTGAGAGCCTGTGCAGACAGGTACAACTGTAGATCAGGCTTTTTTGTGGTAAACACCATCAGGTCGAGTAGAACAATTTGCATTTTATTATTTGTGAAATTCTTTCATGTTGCAACATGAATCAAGACACGAATATTAATCCAGTATCTGTTGCCACCATAGGCTGAGGTAATGAGCTCATCCACTTATTTCATCTGGACTGAGAGAAATGATTAGATCACCTTCCTGCAGCCTGCGTGCATTATGCCCGAGCACTTGTTAAGGACTAACTTTAGTCTCCCACAAGCTGAAGCTTTTGAGCTACATGCACATAAATGCAGAGGAAAGGTGGTTTGGCACAGTAAGTGATGATAACACACTCTCACTGACTTGTCCTCCACCAGGAGTGAGCACAGACTGAATCAAACATGCATGTAATCACAAAGACATCACCTGTTTGTTTCCAAAGAGGCAGCAGGAAGCTAAAAATTATTAGGGGTTGTCTTGAAATCAGGGTAGTCTTATATTCTGGTTAATACGGTATTATGGATGATCCACACTGAATCATTCAACCAATGTATCTGTCTGTATCAGAGTGGTTTGTTTCAACTAAGTCTGCAGCTTTTTGCATTGTTTTTTTTTTGTGATCAAAATTTTTATTGAATTTTTTCACAGCAGATGACATCGCCGTCAAACAAACTATTTACACATCACCATTGCCGTGTTATAAAGATAATATTAATCAAAAATAATGACAGAGAACGAGTAGGTAAAGTAAAGAGCAGTGACACAAGGCCACACCATCATTCATACATTTGGAATAAAAAAACAATAAATACAAATAACAAATAAAATAGAAGAGGGAGAGGATTGAAAGGACATATCCATCAATTAGATAGCTCATGTGTGTAGGTTTCATATTCTATATATTAATTGCTTTTTGCATTATTAATGATTCATTTTGTCAGTGAATCTCTCACTGCTTCACTTCATGAAATGCCAGAAGAATTGACTTCCTCAACTTCTCAGAGCCCCTCAGTTGTCTTAGTTAAAGTCATAAATCTTCACATTTACACGTGGCTGTAATATACACTACCAGTCAAAAGTTTGGACACACCTTCTCATTCAATGTTTTTTTTTTTCAACATTGTAGATTAATACTGAAGACATCAAAACTATGACATAATCTGGTTTTGCCATAATCTGGATTACAACAGTGGTCAAATATGGGCTATCCATTGTGTGCTAACCCTACCTCTGAACAACACAACTGATGGTCTCAAATACATTAAGAAAGCAAGTCATTCTACAAATGAACTCTTGACAAGGCTCATGTTAATTAGAAACCATTACAGGAGACCACTTCATGAAGCAGACTGAGAGAATACCAAGAGTGTGCAAAGCAGGAAGGAAAAAGGGGGCTACTTTACAGAATCTAAAATATAAAACATATTCTGCTTTGTTTAACACTTTTTAGTTAATTAAATAATTCCATATATGTTCTTTCATAGTTTTGATGTCTTCAGTATTAATCTACAGTGTTTTAAATAATTAAAATAAATACAAACCCTTGAATGAGAAGGTGTTTCCAAACTTTTGACTGGTAGTTTATGCTAATTGACAGTCTCTGTATTATCACTGATGTAGATTCAGATGAGTGTTCATGTAATGTAATCTTAATCCCTTCATGTAAGAAGCTCCGCCCACCTGTAACCTGCTATTACCTTAAACACCTTCAGTGCCTGTGTCTCCGTAACACCATAATAACAGCTTCTCATCTAACTCTTCCCAACACTATAAAGATTAGCCTCAGCGTGTCAGAGGTGTGTGTTTACACATGATGGATGTTCTACCGCTGGAATCAAACCGTGGATTCCTCCGTCGAGGCGACGTACAGGAATGCACTCAGACTCTTTGATTTACTGCAGCGTGTGTGAGGTTTGACCTGCTCCACACTGAGGGTATTCAAAGATGTTTGGCAGGTCTTAATTGGCAATGAATGAGGACGAATAAAGATTTCAGTTTAACATTACTGTTACTGATAATTCCAGGATAGCAGCTTCTTACCATTAAGTTTGTTCTCAGGACTGATAATCCATCAATTTAAAACTCATCTAAAGTCATCCCTATGATGGTGAATGGTCGGCATATGATTTTACTACAGCAGCTGCTCAGCTGAAGGTCACTGTTTAAACCACTCAGGCTCATAATGATGTAATAAATCACCTTGCAGTGTTTCATTTCCATCAAATATTAACACTTACGCCGTCTGCAAGAACACTGTTGTTTATTCTATACAAATAAATCAGTCAATCATTCTTAAAGGGACAGAGCTTCAGGTAGAGACGTGTTTCTTGAGCTGTACTATGTTAAATTTTTAAGGAAGTAATGAAACTCTTATCACACCGTGCATTTTTCCAGCTTGTCTTATGATTTTCAGAGCCATTCCCCCTCTGACAAACGGCCCTCTGGCTCCCTCTGGTGGAGAAAGACACTCAGTGCATTGTGTTAATATTTCTCAGCCAGAAAAAAAGACACACACACATCCTCAGAGTTTCTTGTAGTTGCTTTGTTGCAGTTATTTGTTGCAAGATGCAAAAAATAGCTGCACACTGCTGCTTGATTCTCAGTTCTTCTTTTAGTCTGAGTTGACGTGAGAGAGAGTTTAGAAGAAGTGACCGAAAATAGTCTTCATTCTTCAAAGTTTTTCTCATACTTGAAGAATGACATGAACAGGACTATAGGACTATAGTCGGCATGCTGTCAAGATAATATTGAAACAATAACAACAACACCGTCCTCTGTTTGCACACTGAGCGTTACTTCACATACCATCCTGTTAAAAACTAGTTTATAAGTATTCTTCCAATAACTTTAAAGCAACTTCTGGAAGAGAGAGTAAGTGAGAGAGAGGGTGAGAGGAAGTTAGTATGACAAAATGCACAGAAGTGGAGAAAAAAACAACAACTTCATTCTGACATCTGTCCTAATGTAGCTTATTTTATCAGGAAAGTGTGTGAACAATGTTACAAGAGTGATGCTGTCTCATGTAAACAACTCTAATGTGTGCAAATCTGTGTGCACGGTTTGCAAATCAGTGTGCACAGATCTGCAAATCTTGTGCACTTACACTGGTTATTAACTTTTGTGCACAAGAAAGTCAACTTGTGCAAAAAAAGGTAAAAACAATCAACTTAAAGGACTTCAGGAGCCTCAGAATTTCCTAACTTTTCATCAGCACCAGTCCCATTTATTCAAATCTCCCCACATGTTTGCTGCTATTTAACCCAAGCATTGATTCATGCATAGAACTGTTGGAGTATAAACACTTGGACTCTTTTAGTTTTATTCTTCTAAGTTGTTTAAAGTCACACGTTACTCCTGGCACTTTCGCCGTATTCACAAAATGATGAGTACAAAAATAAAGGTCTATTCTGAGCTGAGACGGAGATGTGGAAGTGAGAATGTGATGCATTTGGAGCTTGTCCCATCCTCTCTCTCTGTGTGTGTGTGTGTGTGTGTGTACCTGTGTTTGTGTCGCTGTGTGTGTTTGTCCCGCTTCCCCCTGGCTGACCTTCTTCCTGTGAAGTAACTGCAGAGAGAGAGAGGGAGAGAGAGAGGGAGAGAGAGGCTAAATGAAACATGCATAATTCAGGCTTTGACGATCACACTGCCTCCGTTTTTTAGGCTTTTTGTGCTGCTGTCACTTTGCTGCAGATGATGAAGTCAAAATGGGAAATTGAGAGAAGCAGGGGATTCAAACACCCACTTTCACGCTGCGTCAACCTCAACATGAGGTTTATGAAGAGATCCCAAGAAGCCAAGCCACATGTATTTGCCCTCACACACACAGAGCATGTGGTCAAACATTCATGTTACAAGGTCAGAGAAGGTGTAGATCTCAAATAGTTAAGACACGGCGTGTTTGAAGCAAAACTGAGCTGGAAACACTTTAGAAAAACTTTCATTATATATCTTTAATCTCTGTGTTTGATCTGTCGCAGGAGTACTATTGAAGAAGCCTACGCCAGGTCTATGACCAAACTCGCCAAATCAGCGGGCAACTTCTCCCAACTCGGGTGAGTGTGAGCAGCTTCCTACAGATATTTTAAAAAGTCGTTCTTCTTGCGTTCTCTCCTCTGAAGCGTCTTGTCTTGTTATCCTAGCACTTTCGCTCCGGTGTG